>NW_028227258.1:58152500-59627500 GCF_978045245.1 Mus caroli | reverse complement strand
GAGCGTGTGCTCCGACACTAACCCCTTAACACCCCTGTCAGCATCATTTAAAAATATCCAGCAATTTAAAATTCAAGCCAGTTGTCAGATTCTAGTAGCTCTGCAAGTCTCATTTATTGTATATGAGGGTTTCTAGCCAGCTGTCAGTTCTAAGTATCCTATTCTGTGGGGTAGGGGTGAGGAGACAATGCCAGGATGCCTTGAACATGCTAAGTTAGTACTGAATCACTGAGTACCACCCCATCCAGCACCCGATTTTCTGAAACTCTCAGGCATTTTGATTGTCGCAAACGGAGAGCCCCATTCTAACTGGCATGTGACAGATCTTTGCCCTGCAGCACATTCTGAGAAGGGAAGTTGTCAAATCTCAGCTTTCTCTGAGGTGCGTTGTAAGATGAGGGCTGTTATTTAGTGCTCACAACTACCCTAGCAACACAAGTTCTTTATTCCTAGGTTTAAAGATTTAACATAGTCAGGTCTGGTGGCTCACACCTGTAACCCCAGCATGAAGGAGGATTGCCTTGAGTTAAAGGCAAACTACATAGAGAGTACCAAGCTAGCCTGAGTTACACAGCTAGATGTGTAGGATATTGTCTCAAAAAAATTAGTGTGCTAAAATTATTATCCTTATTATTATTAATTTTGGTTTTTTGAGGCAGGGGTTCATTCTGTAGCCCTGATTGCCCTAGAACTAACCCTGTAGACCAGCCTGTCCTTGAACTCAGAGAGATCAACAGCTTCTGCCTCCTAAGTGCTAGGATGAAAACCATATGCCACCACTGCCAGGCAAAAATTTTAAATTTTAAAATATATTCAGTGACTTGTACATTTCACTTGCATTTCATCAAACATCTAGGTGTTAGCAGTGGCATGCTTAACAAATTATAAGACTAAATAACACAAAAGTAAAAGCCATATTACAAGTAACCACTAGGTGGCAGCATATTAACATGAAAACCAAGCAGAAGGCCTGCCCGCTTCTGTTTCATTCCTTTTGCTAACAAATCCGTACTGCTCATTCGATTTCATTTTGTTTGGTGCCTTCCAGGTATATGAGAGTTTTAAACCTGTCCTTTGATTAAGGAACAATCAAGAGGTTACTGTGGGCAAAAATCTGTTTATAATCTGAACTGTCATTCAGTCTGACAAATGATTTTGTTGTACCAAAATTTTGCAGTGTTAAGATTCCAAATTTCACTGTTCTTAAAATATGATGCCAAGAGTTGTTCAGAGCAGTTTCTCCTACTTGTATATAATTCATCGTCGTGCTTTTTTTTTAACGTGTAGAGTCGCATTGCCAACTGGGTTTAGAACATTTTTTTGTGTATGGTATAATGTGTATGTGCACATATACATATGTGTACATGTGTATGTGCACACATACATGTGTGTGCATGTGTGTGTGCACGTGCACATATGAAGAGCAGAGCTTGACATAAGATATCGTCCACTGTTGTTCTCCATCTTGGTTTTGAGGCGTGGTCTCTTGGTGAACCTGAGTCTTACCCCTTGGTTAGAGTGGCTGGCCAGCAAGCTCCAGGGATCCACGTGTCTGCATGCACAACCACACCTGGTTTCTCTGGGTGCTGGGGATCCTAATTCAGGTCCTTGTGCTTATGTGACAAGAATTTCACTAGCTGTGCCCTCTCCAAGCCCCTCCCCACAGTTTAAGACCATTTTTATGGTCCTGAAAATGAGATCAACCTAATGATCTCCATCTTCAAAATGTTGCCTTCTGAGCATCTTCTATAAATGGAGTCACAGAGCATGTCTATTGCTTCTGTTTTAGAGCATCCCTACGTGATGCCTTTGAGATTCAGCCATACTGTCTAGTGTATCAGTGGTCCACCCCAAGGACATCAGAGAAACTAGAATGGAACAGTGGAACACATCAATATTGTTTGTGTACTCCGACTGTAGTCATGCCAATATTTTGAGACATCAAACCATAAACTTTTAAAGCTCTGTATTACACGGCTCTATTTCTATCCCTCTGGGAAGGCGGGCTGGCAGATCTCTGCTGTTCTACTCTGTACAACTAGCATGTATCGCTCTTATGATTTAAAAACTCCAAAAATGCCATTAGAAGCAAGTGCACAGGGAGATGCGACAAAAAGAGTGTACCAGAATCATAATGATTATGCTTATGTGAGATGGTAGGATTTGGGGTGCCCTCCCCCATTTTTATTCCCATGTAATCTCATTACACTGCCATAGAGTGGTCTTGGGATAACATGTCTGTCTCTTTCATAATCTTCTATATGTGCGTGCTTCTCAGCCTGGCTGTTTAACCCCGTCCTGTAATTAATCCTTTCTTCTTTGGATCTTTCTATTTCCTCCCACCCTCTGTTTTCTATCTAATTTCATACTCAAACTAAGTCCTTTCTCCTTTTTGCTCTCTTCGTATTAGGTATTTTATTTAATTCTAGCTTGATTCTTGACCCTAATTTCTAATGTTCTTAGTGTGCAGGAGTACTCCTCGCTGCTTCCCTAAGGCTATAATCATCACACACACACACACCAGGATGAGAAGGCTGCTGTGGCTTTATACACAGTTGCCCCAAGTTGCCTTTTCTCTGGGTGGTAACACATGGCACTTGGGCACAGGCTAAGTTCTCCTGTTGAGAAGGAATGTGTTACCCCAAGTTCTGAAGATTAACCACCTCTGGGCCCCTCCAGATGCTGGGTTCTTAGTGGCTGAGACAACCTGCACAGATCTGGTGATAGCACCCCACAGCTCCTTCCTGGCTTCACCTAGGAGCTGGAATAGAGCAGTCTGCATTGCGCTATTTTATTTCAGAGCAAATGCTCACCCATAGCTGAGCGCTCCGTTGTTTATGCTCAGCACGTAGGCCAGTTATGAGTCTGTGTTAACCATTACCCACTGCACAAAAGAAGCCTCTCTGACCAAAGCTGCGAGCAGCACACGTCTGTGACTATAAACAGAAATGTTTACAGTGCAGTACGACAAGATGGGCATTCCGCAAAACAGCAGTAGTGGGTTCTCCTCTAGAGTATATGATTCTCCCACCATGGCTTTTGACTAGGTTTGCCACACCAGCCATGAACTCTTCTTCCCTGTGAATTGGGCCTTAGATCTGATCAGAAAGCAGTTGGTCATGCCACACTTTTCCCCAGTATGCACATCTTTCCGGGCAGGTTGGCACTGTAGCCGCTGGGACCAGTGCTGGTGTTAGGGCTAGGGTTAGTATACTGGCTATTTTTGTGTCAACTTGACACAGCTGGAGTTATCACAGAGAAAGGAGCTTCAGTTGAGGAAATGCCTCCATGAGATCCAACTGTAAGGCATTTTCTCAATTAGTGATCAAGAGGGAAAGGCCCCTTGTGGGTGGGACCATCCCTGGGCTGGTAGTCTTGGGTTCTATAAGAGAGTAGGCTGAGTAAGCCAGGGGAAGCAAGCCAGTAAAGAACATCCCTCCATGGCCTCTGTATCAGCTCCTGCTCCCTGACCTGTCTGAGTTCCAGTCCTGACTTCCTTTGGTGATGAACAGCAGCATGGAAGTGTAAGCCGAATAAACCCTTTCCTCCCCAACTTGCTTCTTGGTCATGATGTTTGTGCAGGAATAGAAACCCTGACTAAGACAGTTAGGGTTAGGGCCAGGGCTAGGGCTAGGGCTAGGGCTAGGGCTAGGGCTAGGGCTAGGGCTAGGGCTAGGGCTAGGGCTAGGGCTAGGGCTAGGGCTAGGGCTAGGGCTAGGGCTAGGGCTAGGGCTAGGGCTAGGGCTAGGGCTAGGGCTAGGTTTAGTTAGTACCACACTGGTGCTTTTCTTCTGCAGCAGCCTGATTCTGTTGTACTTCAGCAATCAGGGAAAACATTTCCTGGTCAGTCCAAGATTGATTTCTCTATGTCCTGCCTCTGAAGTGAGTATCACCTTCAGCAATATGGACAGACATATGGCTATGATGAGCAACCAGGAGCAATGGAAAGGTTGTCTTGGGTTAGAAGATCATAGTAGCTTTGCATGAACTGTCTCCACCCCCACCTTCCCCTATGCTGAACCTTTCCCCTCCTCTGCCTTCATTTCACCCCTTTTTCACTATCCATCTTCCTTTAAGGCGTTCACCCCTCAGTGGCCCGTTTCTAGTGTCCTGGCTTCCACATGCACTCCAGGTTAAACACCCAGAATCCACACATGGGAGATAACACGCAACATGTCTTTCTAGGCCTGGGTAGCCTCACTCACAGTAGCTTTTCCAGTTCCATAGATTTACCTGTAAATTTAGTGATTTCATTCTTTTCAACTGAGTAATACTGCATTGTGCGTGTGTGCCATATTTTTCTTATCCATGTGTCATGAAAGGCGTCTTGAGTGACTCAATCACCTAGCTATGGTGACCTGAGCATCAAGGAACACAAATCTGTAGTTATCTATGGAGTAGGAGAGAAGTCCTTTGGGTATGTGCACAGGTCTAGGGAACTTGAAGGAAGAGGCAATGAATTGGGAGATCTGTGAGATGCTGAGGTTGGTCATGTCATGGTTGTTATATGTATTATTTCATAGCAGCTGGTTACCTATGCAGGACCTTTACATGACTGAGACAGTCAACGGTCTAACATAGCTTGGGACTAGGAAGCTGAGGACCTGCTCTCATCAGAGGGGCTATTGACAGTTGGTAGCTACTGTAGAGCTACCAACTCTGGAAGTCACTGTCCTATGAGGACATGGTCACTGGTAGGTTGCTCATGCTCCAGGGGCTAGTCCCATGCCCATGTGCATATAGGCAGTGCAAGTTGGCCTCCTAAGTATTGATAATCTAAAAAAACCAACGTGAAGTTGGGAGGGAGGTGAGGTGGGGGTAGGAGGAGTTGGAGGGAGGTGGTAGTAGGTGGATATGGTCAATATACATTATATAAGTGTATAAAATCTTCAAAGAATAAACAGTATTTCAAAAACAAAAGAGATATTCAAGAAATACCAACCATTGAAAGCATGATTGACTCTTGTTTTCCCGAGCAAAACTCCCCGGTGGCTCTCTAGTAATTGAAAACAGATATAAATCCCCCCTGGGTCCATAGGATCTGGCGCAGTTCAGTTCTCCTTCCTCCCTGCTACCCTCCTGTCTCTTGCGTTCCACGTGCCTACCCCATCTGCCCTCAACTCTCCAAATGCCAAGCCTTCCTTCACCCTAAGGCTCTGGTCACTCTTTACCATCCATCCCCACTGCTTTTCCCAATTCTTCAAAAGGGTCCAGCCTCTCACCCATGAGGCCCCAGCCTAAGCATATCTCAGCCACAGAGCACCTTTCTTGCTGTTCTTTCAGGGAGAGTCCCATTCCTTTCCCACACAGCACTGAGCACCAAGTCCTTTGTGTGCCTGAGCATCCTCTGTCTCTTCCATGGACTGACTATGTGTAACGGCCAAGATCAGAGACTTGTGCTCAGCACTCTTGCTAAGCACAGGGTGTGAAAACTCAATATACACCTGCCGCATGGGTGGATAAAACGAGAATGGAAGGAACCTTAGCATCACTTATCTTGCCCTCCAGCCCCTTCCACAGCATCCCTAGTAGATATGGCACCAAGAGTCCTGGTCACCACCAGTTCTTTATTATTATCACATATCAGTGAATTCTCATGCCTACTGAGGAGAAACCGTGCTGTCTGCAGTGACCGCCTTCTTGTCATGTGAGGCTACCCAGGGCACAGCAAGTCTTTTCTAGCATCACTTTAAAATTTCTAATAAGCCAGTTCATCCTCTTCACATACTGCACGCGTGTCCTTTCCTCCAGAGAAGCTGTCCCAGCTGCTGCAATTCTCTCCCCCGTGGTCCCCTTGCTGATGGTTTTCAAGGGAGATTTGCTTCAGCCCAGGCATCTTCAATGAGAGCACAGTGGGATCGTTAGCTCCTTTTTCTTTTGGTTCTGACCAGCTTATTATGTGACTCCTCCTTCTCCTCTCTCTCTTTATAGCAAATATGTCATGCTAGTAATTTTTATCGAGTATGCAATCAACCAACACCACAGCTTTCATTTTTCACACATGGACTCAAAAAAAAAAAAAAACCAAAAAACAGTGCGTGTAATTTGCTTGAACTTAACCATGGATTCTGAATTTCATCTTGTTAGTTTGATCCGTCTACTTATAGCCGGTCCAGATCTCTTTGAATCTTTTTTCTCGGGGCTGACTTATTAGTACTGTCTCCCAACTGAACACTTGACAAGCCTACCCCTCCGTCCCTTCGGTGGTGCTGCCTACAAAACTGCTGAGCCAGGCAGAGCACTCCTCCAGGTAAACATGATGTCAAGAATGAAGTCACAGTGTTGAATCTAGTGCTGTCATTCATGGCTGCTGTCCCTTTATTGATCAGCATTCAAAGCCTTACAGCCAAAGAAATGAGGCTGATCTGTTCTGGCTTTTGCTTGGTGTCTGGCTCCGGAAACAGCCACAGAGTAAAATTGCTCTTCAGGACAAAGCTCTTGCCATATACTAGGGCTGGTGGTTCATTCAGCCACTTCAACTCCTGTCTTGTCAATTTGGTCACAACATCTATCCCTCCTGCTCCCGGCTCTGTCTGCCTCCCCCTCCGTCCCCTCTTTGGTATTCTCTGAGGTTTGTATGCATTTAGATGCGGGGTAGGAAGATTCTAAGTAAGAGACTTGCTGCATGAGCTCAGTGAGAAGAGCTCGCTAGTTTGATGAGATCTGAGGCCACCTCCTTATGAACCTCAGTGCAGAAGCCCGCCTGAACCACTCGGTCCAGCCTGCCTCTCATCACTTCCTCTTTAATACTTCCTCACCCTGTTTCCTGGACTGACCTTATACCTCATTATAACTGGAAGCCTAACAGTTTTGTTTCCATGCACAGCAGACCCTGTCTACTGTGCCAGGGAGGCAGTCAGGCCACTAAGCTCTGTGACACTTGCTACCTCTACACCTCAGGATATCTAAAGGTCTTCTTCCTAAAAGCTTGCTGTCTTCTTACCCCTGGGCCCATCCAGAGCTACCCATGCTAGTGGGAATCAGAGAGCCGGGGGCAGGTGTGTGTGTGTGTGTGTGTGTGTGTGTGTGTGTGTGTGTGTGCAGTGTGTGTGTGTAGTGTGTCTGTGTATATGTATGTATGTATGTGTGTGTGGTGTATGGTGTGTGTGTGTGTGAGTATGTGTAAGTATGTGTGTGTGTGGCCCCTCTGTGGGCTGCCTCCTGTTATTCCTCCTTTCTCACCCTATGAGCTCACTACCCCTGTGTCTTCTCTTTCACTCCTCTTTAACCCCTGCTTGTTCACTCCCCGTCCCTCACTCAGGACACTTCTTCAGAGCAGGGCAGATGAAAGCAGCATCCCTGGATGCCTGGGAGGTGGTGGTGG
Source organism: Mus caroli (assembly GCF_978045245.1). Taxonomy (NCBI): domain Eukaryota; kingdom Metazoa; phylum Chordata; class Mammalia; order Rodentia; family Muridae; genus Mus; species Mus caroli. The sequence goes on along the minus strand of NW_028227258.1, from coordinate 59,620,176 downwards.
GAGAGGTCACAGCCTGGCTCTCTGTCCCTACCCAGAGCTGGGCACGCATCCTTAAGCAATGCCTCTGCATTCTTAAACATTTTCATGATGACACTATGCCTGCCACTTCAGTCATTGCTTGTTTCTCATGGAAGAGCTGGAGCAGGGCTAAGTGACAGGTGGAGAAATTGAGCTCGCTTCATTTAACTGATGCTGCTTTAAGATTGCACAGTGTGGGGCTGGTGAGATGGCTCAGTGGGTAAGAGCACCCGACTGCTCTTCCGAAGGTCCAGAGTTCAAATCCCAGCAACCACATGGTGGCTCACAACCATCCGTAATGAGATCTGATGCCCTCTTCTGGGGTGTCTGAAGACAGCTACAGTGTACTTACATATAATAAATAAATAAATCTTAAAAAAAAAAAAAGATTGCACACTGTGTGTGTGTGCTTATACAATAAAACATACCAGGCCTATAGCACTTAAATAACTTTTCTTCATTGAAAAATGTTCTGAGACTTGAAGAACATTCATGTATGGTAAATACGGGAAAACCATTCATTGATTATCTCAAGAATTCTGCTATGGCATTATGTTCCCCACAGTTCATGCACTGATGCCAAAACATTAATATTTAGGAATGGTGCTTTAGGGAGGTAATTAGATTTAGATGAGGTTCTAAAGGTGAGACTCTGTGACAATTATTAATGCTCTTGAGGTGATTATTAATGTCCTTACCAGAAGACACAATAGGGGAGATGGCTCAGTGGGTAAAGCTTTTACCACGTAAGTGTGAATACCTGACTTTGAATCCCCAGAACGTAAGTAAATGCCAGATGCAGTAGCACACATCTGTAATACTAATACTCCTACTGTGAGATAAGAGTCCCTGGAAGCTTGGGGACCAGCTCCTCTGGCTTGTGCAGCTGCACATAAGACACCTTGTATTCAACATGATGGGAGGCAGAGTCCAAAGTCTAAGGCTGTTCTCGGAAGTCTACAAGTGCGCCTCGACATGCAAAGTCCAAGGCTGTTCTCGGAAGTCTACAAGTGCGCCTCGACATGCAAATGCCTACGAGAGAGAGAGAGAGAGAGAGACAGACAGAGAGACAGAGAGACAGAGAGAGACAGAGACAGAGAGAGACAGAGAGAGAGAGAGACAGAGAGAGAGACAGAGACAGAACAGACACAGAGAGACAGACAAGGAGACAGTCAGACAGAGACAAAGAGAACACGAGCAGAAAGGATCGCTCTCCCTGTCCAGAAAGCACACTGAGGAGGGAGATGTCTTATTTACAGGCCAGGAAGCACCCTCAGCTGACAACGGATCAGCACTTTGATCCGGGATTCAGCCTTGAGAACTGTGAGAAAATAAATTTCTGTGATGTCCATCACCCGCCTCTGGTGTTTTACCCTCGGCCCGAGCATACCAACACAAATTCCCAAGCTAATTGTTTACCAACTATCACAGCATATGTTTCCACATACAATGTTTTCTGAATGTGCCATTTGCACTAAAAATCTACATATAAATTGAATTAGCTAATTAATACAGGTATAATGTATCTCAGGATAAAACTCTCCAGTGACTCCATTTCTCATTATTCTCCACATATTTTTATATCTTTGCTTTGAACCCCTGGACTAAACCATACTGGCTTCTCATTTAACTGAAAAGTGCCCAGACCACATTATCCAAACGTTCCTTTATTCACCTTGCCCTGGTAGCCCTCCACAGCTGAGAACAGGGCAGCACTCCTATTTTGTGACTGTGTCTGGGCTTGTGTTCAGATCCCACGCCTTGCTCTCCAGGATATGTTAGGAGTTAGAACACAGGTAGCTGGTGTTTCTCTTCCAGGAAGCAGAAAGCGTCAGTCAAACAAGGAGCTGGTGGGGACGATCACTCCCTAAAGGCATGAACGCCAACTCCCTCCGGTCTGTCTCATTGAAGCCTCACCCGAGCCCTGTCAGGTCAGAGACATTACCTATATGTTGTGGATCTAAAAAGAGCAAAACGTCAAAGTGGTTGGTGAGCAGAAGTACTTAGTAGCTTCCCTCTGTCTTACTTGGCGAGGGCTCCTGTGTTTACTATGCCTTTGGAGGGGAGGGACAAACTGCTGAACAGGGCAGGTGACACATGGGAGCAGGATAGTGACTGGTGCTTCCTTATTTCATGCCTTGTGAATGCCTTTCCTCTCTCAAGCACCACAGGTACACTTAGACGCGCCTACGCGCTAGGAGCTGACACTGGGCAGAGTGGACAGCCCTTCCTCACATTGGAAGCTGAGCCCCACTGCTTCCCTTTAGATGCTGCAGCTCCTCTCAAGCTGTTCCCTCAGTCGACCTGTTCTCCAGGCACAGAACTGCTATTTGTCGGCTGTAGGGCTTGGTGGACATCTGAATAATGCTTAAGGAGACGCAGGTCAGTCTGCTATGAGCAGCCTTTTATTGAGCAGGTTGTATCTTGAGCAATGGCCACTAGAGAACCTTCCATTATTCGTGACCAGCAGGGTGGTACAAATAGTTGCTGCCAGACAGGCCAGGAAACGACAATGCAAAGACCCCCTAAAGACAGATTTGGGAATTTGTAGCGTCTGCCTTCAGTGACAGGAGACCATTACAAAACACATCTTCCTGTGTCTGTATAAACTCCCTCATAAGGTCACACCGAGTGACCACACTCTCAACAAGTGTTGGACTGAAAGAGACTCTGTGGAAGTTAGTGCTGAGTGCAAAGGGCTCCCTGGCTTCCCTGAGCCAATGTCACATCTCTCTTAAGAGCGAGAAGACCTCTCACTTAGGTCTTATCATTGCTGTTGCCCCAGTGGGACTCCTGTTACTCTTGTGTTACTGATGTGTCTCTGTTCATGAGAGGGCAGAGTCTCTGCACACTGCAGAAGAGGGAGCACTGCTTTGGGTGTCATGATCCTCAGTGATCATAAGACAGAACTGTCTCCCTGTTTTACAGGTGTGATGGATAATTGTATGCATCAACTTGATTGGGCCAAAGAATGCCCAAGATAACTAATAAAATACTGTTCCTGGCTATGTCTGGAAGGATGCTGCAGGGAGAAAATGAGCAAGCAAGCCACGTAAAGATTATCAGCCCTGTGAGCTAGAGAGTTTGTTCAGTGGTTAGAGCACCCATTGCTCTTGCAAAGGACCCAGGTTCAATTCCCAGGACTCACAAGGTGGCTCACAACCATCTATAATTCCAGTTCCAGGTGTTCTGACACCCTTTTTGGATCTCCATGATCACCATGCACACCTGAGGTACACATAAATACATGCAGGAAAAACATTCAATACACATGAAATAAAATAATCTAAAATAAAACCAAAACAATTAAATAAAAAGATCAGTCTCCAGGTTGGTAGTTACAGGTTGTGTTACCAGCACAAATAGACAAAGGCCTGAGAAAACGCAAATCCTGTCTTCTTGAGGTGATGTCCATCTTCTGCCCTTGAATACCAGACTTTTGATCCTTGAGGCTGCAAGGCCTTCGTGCCTTTGCCCTTCAGTTCTCGGGCCTTACACCCCAGTGCAGGAATCACCTCACTGGCTCCCCTAGTTTCTCAGGCCCCTGGGTGCTGATTAAGTCACACCATTTGCTTCACAGGGTCTCTGGTCCGCAAACATTGTTCTAGAGATCTCACTGCGTCCATAACTGTGTGAAACAATTTCCAAAACAAAATTCCTCTGACGTCTCGGTTCAGATCCTGTCACTTCTGTTTCTCTGGAGAACTCTGACTGATGCCATTTTCTCCGCCATGTTGTCACAGAGATTCAATCCTTGTAAACCCATGGTGTCTGCTCAACGAAGTAAGTGTTCGCTTCGCTTCCCTCTTTGCTGAGAGAAGGGACTTTGTCAGCAACTTCCACACGCCTGGCTCTTAGTATAAACCTCTCACACAGTCAGAACCATGGGATGCTCGTTAAAAATATGTCCCTCACCATTCCTCTTTAATACGAAAATTATGCAACGTCAGTCACCTATCTGATCCTCAATTTTTAATTTTAATGATCTTTATCATTTTATCATCTACAGTGTGAGGTAGTTTTTACGTCTTATTTTTTATTACTCAAGCATAATTCACTAAAAGTAGTAGTCTCTCCGCAGTGAAGTCGCAGCGATAGGAGAAATCGGGTAAATACGTTTGTGTAGATTTACTTCTGGTCTCCAATTCTTCTCTATTGGTTCTTTCTTTATATGTAGACACATTTCAGATGGTCTTAATTATTGTATGTTACAGAATTTCCTGTAACCTGATCATGTAATTCCTTCAACCTTTTATTTTTACACATGGTCTTCTTGGTCCCAAATACTATGTATTTTTATACGTATTTTACATATACATTATACATATTTTAGCATTAGGATGAGCATATTGATGCCTAAAAGTATCTGGGATTTGAGTCAGGATTCCATTAAGTGTGACACTAATGAAGTTTGTGGCTTGGGGGGGGGGTGCCGTTTTATGCATTTCAGAGTGTTCAGAGAATACTGGAATACTGGTCTCTCATTCACTAGCATTTCCCTGAGATGCGACACCAAAAATGTCTCCCTGCACTGTTAACAGCTGCTTCACATCAGTAGATCGACTCAAAGATAATTGACGTGTTAATGATGCTGAGTCTTTTAACTATGAAAATAGACTCCCTAATAGGTCCTTTTCAGCCCAGCAATGTCTTTCTTATAGTGTTAAATGTCGGATTCTTAAAATTTTATTTCAAGGCATTTGATGTTTTATTCTATAATAGGTATGATTTCCAAGTCATTTGATATTAAACTAGTTTATTTTCTGTACTGATCTAGTATCTGATTTGGGATTCCCAAAAAAATGTAATCAAGTCACCGAAAATAAAGACAGTTTAACTTCTGTTTCAATGTTTTCTGCCTTTAACTTCTTTGTCATATTGAATCACTGTGGGATAAGTCCACCAGAGACCACCACACAGGTACTCTTAAGACAAAAGGAAAGTCTTTATTGCCAGCCAGCTGCTGCACAGGGTACTTGACCAAACCCTGCAGCCCCAAGCCCAGGCCTTTCAGCGCTTTATCTTTTACACACAGAGACTCTATCCTGGTCAGCACACTTCAGTTAGCACAAAGTGGAACTACAGAAGCCAAAAAGCAAGGCTAGTGCATTAAGGAACATTTTTCTCAGGGCTTTCTTGGGGCTATGGGCTAAGTCTTTGTTTCTGTTTTCCCAGACTTTGGGGCCTGTGAGGAGTTTGGAGGTCAGCAGGGTGCCTCTCACATGGCATCAGTAGAGCTAGGGTCTGTTACATATTACATTACAAGAACTTTCAGCCAAGTGTTCAAGAGATAGAGTGCTAGTTGGCATCCCATCAAACTCCTAATAATAGGCAAGAAGTGCTCGGTGTTCTACGGCTGGATTTGACAGCCTTTGTCAACTTACAGAAGTTCCTCTCTATTGTTGTCTGTTTGCTTAGAAATGTATTGAATACGAACTCTAAAAACTATTAAATTCTTTCCCCGAATCTATAGAGCTGATGAAGAATTTTCTCTCCATTCTGTTAACAAAATGATTTTGCACTTAGCCCCAGAAAACGCTATTCTGCTTTATGTGTCTATAAATCCGATTACTCCAGGCTTCTTATGAGAGACTCTTATACCACTTACCTATTTATGATTGATATGGTTTTCTTACAGTGTCTCCCAGGATCATCCATGTTGTTCTACATTTCATAATGCCCTGCCCCTTTAAAAGGATGACTCACACTCTATTATGTGTAGTATCGTATTCTGTTAATTTATCCCTGGATCCTTGGACCTTGCGTTGCCTTTAGAGTTTTGGCTACTGTGCATGCTGTTGTTATGAACACGGGTGTACAAAATCTCTTCATGGCCTTGCTTTCACTAGTTTGGCTATAAACTCAGAAGCAAAGTTATATGGATTATATGGTAATTCCATTTCCATGTTTTACAGTAAGATAATGCAAATCAGAAAAGGAAAAGGAATGAAAGGAATTGACCTATTGCTTGCTCGCAACAGCTAGGCGGTTTTACATTCCCAACAATGACACTCAAGCTTTTTAACGAGTGTGTTACACAGAATTCATTTGCAATGTGTGATAGGCTTACCTTTGAAAGGTAAAATAGCAAACTAGCTGCATTATGTAGCCTTGTGATCTGTGGCTGTACTCATAACCTTGAGATGCTGTTTTAATGGTGGAGTTTTTGGTATCTGATGGCTTCAGGAAGTGAGGCAGGATTCAAAGGATTGAACCCTTCCTCAAAACCTTCTAATTCCTTGCACAATTATCTCATATATTACCTTGGATCTGAGTGCCTTTAAATAGAAATGCATGCTCCAAATACCTCTGTCTGCATCACTCCCTAAGGACTCTCCTCAGACAAATTGTTTTCCTTTTAATTTACCTGCTTAAGTCTAAGCTGGCGATCCTTGCTCTATAGAGTAATCGTACCAAGAGCTATTAATGGTATATATTTCAATTAGGAACTCAGTGTGTGTGTGTGTGTGTGTGTGTGTGCATGCGCACACACATACACACACACCAAAGGACATTCACTGCTATCGCCATAGTATATATCTATTCTGTGTGCCCCAAACTCTCAGTGATTATTTTATGTTTTGTAGTTGTTTGTTTGCTTGTTTGTTTGTAGAATTTCATGAAGTACAAAGTGACCTTGGCTTCGTCTTGCAGCTGAGAAGTTCCTGATCCTCCTGCCTCCTCCTCCTCCCATGTGCTGGTCCTACAATGTGAGCCCCAATGCTCGGTGCTCTCACTGATTAGGGTTGTAACTAATAACTACAATGTTGAAAATCCCTCATGTTGAAGAATGGCTTGTGCACCATGGTCAGCTGCACACGTGCACCAGTGATAAGGGGCAGGTTCCATATTCTCGAGTCTCTCCATGCAGTGCTGAGTGTGACATCAAACTGTATAGAAGTGCTTCCTGGCAGCATGTAAGAAGATGACCCAGGAGAAGAAGGGGCACTCATGATCCTCAGTTACCAAAGAGTCTTGGGGGAGGGGGGCGTAGGGAGTGCGCTGAGATCCTGTTGTATCACAGCTCTATCTGCATTTCATCCAGTCTAGAACATGCAAACAAAAGAATCAGCAGTACAGCTCTCTCCTCAGACTTGGTGTAGGCTTCAGAAATATTGAGGTCAACTCAAGGGATTAATCAAGATCACTGGCAGAAAAAAAAAGGTTTCCACAGTAAAAGACACACAACCAGAAATACTATTGGGACTTGACAAATCATTTGTTGTCTCATCGAGTCATTGGTTATAAGTAGAACACTGGGTACCAAAAAGGGATCAGGAGAGATGCGTTCTCAAGGATCCTATTATTGGATGTAGGCACCCTCTGCCTCACAGAAAGGATAACTTTGCACTTTCATAGACCGGTGCTGATAGCTGGGACACTTAGGCATCACTGTCCTTACCTCATGTGGTCTTTTGTCTCAGCAAATGGTTTCAACAATACATTTCTAGTTGGTAGTTGGTCCAGAAGAGATGATGTGGTAGACACTTCCAGTTTCTAACAATCACATTAAATGTAGACATGAGTAAAAGATGGTGCACATCTATAATGCCAGTATTCAGGAGCCCAAGGCAAGAGGATTACAGTTCTGGGCTACCCTGACCTACATGGCAAGATCCTATCTTACAAAAGCCAAAAGAAAAAACAATTGAGATAGCAAATGTAACTGCCTGCTATTTCTATACATGTCTTGATGTCCTGACGTGTCACTGTATTTACCAAATAAATATTAGTACTTTGTGACCAAATATCTATTTTTCTCTTTCTTTCTTTTTTCTTTCTTTCTTTCTTTCTTTCTTTCTTTCTTTCTTTCTTTCTTTCTTTCTTTCTTTCTTTCTTTCTCTTCTTTCTTTCTTTCTTTCTTTCTTTCTTTCTTTCCTTTTCTTTTCTTTTCTTTTCTTCCTTCCTTCCTTCCCCCCCCCCCCCCGCTCTCTCTCTCATTTTCATATCTGAGTCAGAGTCTTGCTATGTGGCCCAGGTTTGCCTAAAACTTGAATTTTCTGGTAATTTTGTTCTACACTCAAGGCATTCACAAAACCAATGCCACCTGCATTCTTCACATTAGGAAAATGGTTGTTTTGCAGCCAGCTGCCCTGCTTCACCTTGGTACCACTGCCTCCTCAACCCAATTTCAGCCAAACTCTTCACTGGTCATTTTCATTGCCTGAACACTCAAGCTCTCCTTTCCTGGAAAGCAACGTTTCTTGGTTAACCAATGGTCACCATAAAACCCAAGTCTCTATGCATATTCTAGACCCCTTTGCTCAGCCCTCTCTGGGGACACGACACTTAAACCAACTTGGAGCTACTCTATGTGTGGCATTTTTCTTGAGAGTCTCCTCTGCCTAGATTGTTTCCCTCAACTCAAGTTTTCTTTAAAGATACGCCATTACTTTTAATCCTCAGTCCAATAGCATCTCCTTTATGGTATTTCTCTCATTTTTCAGTGGTTTTAATGCTTAGTTCACTTGGGGTAAAATGAATAGCCAGTGTGACAGAAGTGCCATTTGAGGGAATACAGATACCTTGGAGCCTGTCTGGCCTGGTGTCCCCCTCAAGCAGGTTTGTATGACCTCCCTGCAGGAAGCAAAGGCAGAGAGGAGATGAAATACACAGCATTTGAGGCCATAGGACAGAAGGCAGAAGGAAGAACACAATGATGCCAGACTGGCCAGGGTTTAGATGTTACAAGGGAGATTTTGGGCAAAAGACCATAGAGCTATTTTCACAAAAGAGTAACTAGACATCAGAAAGTCATAGAGACCTTAGATCTGTCCCCTTAGGGCTGAGTATGATGCAGACAAACAGAGAGTCACCATGGAGGGCAGTGCTGCCTGCTCATCTCTCATGCCCCAGCATCCCACTGTCCACGGAGTCCCTGGTACCCAACAAAATCACAGGGTGTTACCGGAGAGACTTCACTAGCATGTGAATCCTCAGAATCCTGCAGAATCCTTAGGTATATTTGAAGGACATTATTGATGTCGAAGACCCTGTTGTAAACAAGCTGTGACAAAAGCCTATAAAATCTGAATTACTACTATTGATTTCATTTCATATGAGCACAGGTAGGGCCGGAAAAAAAATGGAGATACAGTGACATTCGCTTCTGATTTGAAGTGGTTTCAAACCTATTTATAAGTTGGCTGCTGAGATTCGAGCAAGCTGCTTTCTGTGGCTCAACTATTGTAAATAGGAGCTGCAGCTACCACGGAGAACCCCACCATGGAAAATGAAATAAACAAGCTCTTATGTCTACATAAGCCCCTGAGTTGAGTCATGTGATGTGAGTATTCACAACTTCCCCCATAGCAATAAATTTAAGCACAGTGTTTGTGGTAAGAGAGTGGGGGACTGAAGCTCTCAACCTGTGAGTCTCCACCCCTTCGGGATCTAATGACCCTTTCACAGAGGTAGCATATCAGATATTTATATTATGATGCATAACAGCAACACAATTACAGTTACGAAGTAGCAACATAAGGTGGGGAGGGGACTGTATTAAAGGGTCAGAGCATTAGGAAGGTCAAGAATCACGTTTAGGATTGCTTGGTAAATAAATAAACCTAAATTTTGGTTCTTTCTGTTCTGCACAGTGCTAGCTGATCCTGGATAAATCCTAACCTCTCTGAGCACCAGCTCCTCATTTGTAGGACAGAAACAATCCCTTCTGTGTAGGACACCAGGAAACTCTACGATGGTGAATAAATTCTGAACAGTTGTGAGGAATCAGCGTGGCTTGCATCTTTTCAACACTGCATTCATCCTCAGCCATAAATCAGTCAGGGTTACACATGTCTCAGAAGACTAAAAACAATGAGAGGAGCGGCCCTGCCTTATTCATCTCCTTGTCAGCCTGCCTCATTTAGACAGGGTTCTCAGAACAGTGCCGTGGAGTTCCGCGGGGCGGCGACCTTCCCACCCTTAACGGCCAGCCTGCTAAGGAACATCCCAAGTGCAGAATCGGCTTGGACCACACACCAGTCCAGAGAGCCTGTTTATTAAGTCAGCCAAATACACAACAACGGGAGACAAAATAGGTCAAATCAAGTGTTTCAGGAACATCATGCGTGGCTACAACGGGCAAAATGTTAACCAGAAGAGACAGAAGCTAGAAAAATGGTCTGAGTACAGGGTCAGAAAGAAGTCATTTCAGACTCTGTAGGTCACATGGTGTTCCAGCTTTCTTTATGTTGATGTGATAAAAAACAAAATAAAACAAAACAAAACAAAAAACATTCTGACCCAAAGCAACCTGGGGAGAAAGGGTTTGTCTGCCTGATACATCCAGGTCATGATCCATCACTAAGGAAAGCCAGGGAGAGGCTTGAAGCAGAAACCATGGAGGAACAGCACTTACTGGCTCGGTCTCTGGCTCACTTCTTTACCCAGCCCAGGCCTGCCTGCCTAGGGATGAGGGGCACTGTCCACACTGGACTAGGTTGGCCTATATCAACTAGCAATCAATAAAATCTCTCTTAGACATGCCTCTAGCCCAGTCTGACCTAAGCAACTCCTCCATTGAGGATGACTCTTCCCAGGTGACTCTTAAGTTATGTAAAGTTGACAATAAGAACAAGCCAGCACACACACAGTCTCCTTAGCAACCTCCCTTTGTGGTCATTTCCTCACAAAGGCAGCCATGCATACAATGTAAGGGAATGAGAATGACTGTATTCCAGTAAATTGTATTTAAAACACTGGTGTAAGGCTGTTCCAGACCCTTGGGATGTGGTTAGCCAATTCCTGAGATAAAGGCTTGTCTCATTGCCAAGGAAGACTTATTACAAAGCTGCAAGTGAAGCCAGGTGGGGGGCACAGAATAGGAAAGTTGTAACCACTGAGCCCAAGAGAAGCTCTCCACAGGATGCAAACACCAAAACAAACAAGGGTACAACCGGAGAGAAGTCTCCTGGAAAATATATTTTATGGTAGGTCAAGGTTAATAGGTAAAGTTCAGGCTGGATAGGTTTGAGGTCCTGAGTTCAAATCCCCACTACTCACATAAGAGCAGTATATGGTTGTACATGTCTGTACCCCAGCTCTGAGTTGGCATGAGTGCTGGGGGGGGGGGGAACACAAGACCAGTACATCCTGGTGGTGCACTGGCCAGTCTGTCTAGGCCAAAACAGGTGAGCTCCGGGTTCTGTAAGAGATCCTTCCTCAAAAAAGGCAGGGTAGTGATTGAGAAAGATATCCCAGTGTCCCAGTGTCTACTTCTGGCCTCTACACATACCACACAGGTGCATATACCTGCACACTCAGGTCAGTACACACACACACACACAAGTCAAAAGTTACAGAGTTTAGGGGGGGTTCAGTTGCCTACAAACTGATTGTTGGACCAGTAGTGAGATATAGCTGCAAAGGCAACCAGATGTGCTTGCTGCTCATGCCATTTATGCAAGAGAGCATCCAGAATGGGCCAGGCAATACTGCTGTGGGGGGTAGACATATTGAGTCACCACCCTTTTGTCTACTACAATGCCTGACAAACAAAGAATGTTTCAGGGACATACTTTCCCAAGCCCTGTCTCCTTGAAGAAGGTCTGTCCTGGGTTTGATGGAAAAGAAATAACAGTTGAGGTAAAGAAGAGAAGGGGAAGGTTGGAGGAGTACTTCAAGAACAAGATGGGAAGTACCACAGTGTGTTGTTCATGATTCTCCAGCCAGGTGTCCATTGAAATACAAGTTTCTTCTAGGCACACCACTACAGAGGCAGGCAGATCTCTGTGAGTACTAGGTTAGCCCTGGTTTACCGTGTGAATTCCAGGCCAGTCATGGCTACAGAATAAAATTAAAAGGTCAGGGATGAATGTTGGAGAGATGGTTCATCAGTTAAAAGCACTGGCTGCTCTTCTAGAGGACCCAGGTTCCTTTCCCAGCAACCACACGACAGGCAGCTCACAACCATCTATACCTTCAGTTCCAAGATATCATGCCCTTGTCTGACCTTAGTGGACTCTGCATGCATGTGGTACACAGGCATACATGCAGACAAATCATCAATACACAAAATAAAACTTAAAAAAAAATTAGGCCTCTAAAATGTGGGGTGGGGGCATCATATTTATGTCTGAAGGACTATCTAATTTCGTTCTTCTTTTCATTGTTACCCGGGAGAGAAGAAGTTAATGTGTTGGTTGTTTGAGAAAACATTTGGAATGTTTCAAACGAGGCTTTAGAGGGAGTTGGATTAAGGAAGCAGCAGGTCTGTGGTGGCAGTTCTCACAGCCACGGATAATCTGCTTGCAAAGGAGCAAAGGAACTAATTATCTTTGGAGAGGACTGTGTGCCTGATAAAATAATTAAAAATAAATGGCTCTCCTTAGAAATGCAAATTACCAAGTACTGAAGAAACCCTGGTGGTCACATAGACAATAAATAGATGTGTTATCTGAGGTCCTTTATTTGATTGATTTTCAATTCTGGCTACAGCCAGGCCTGCTCAGTGGAAACAGCTCTTGAAAGCCTTAAACCATCACACCCCGCCCTTGGGATTTCTAAGGTGAGATTAGGAAACTCAGGAGTCAGACTTGACCCTTTTCTTCCCTTGAACCCACACTCCAGTACCATGAGACAGGGGCATTACTGCAGAGTCATCTCCCAAGTTCTACTGAGGCTCTTTCCTCTGACTCAGTGCTTTCAACGAAGACACTGGCCAAGGCCTAGCACTATTATGGTAGGCTGGTGTGTGTGTGTGTGTGTGTGTGTGTGTGTGTGTGTGTGTGTGTGTGTGAAGGAGATAGGAGGCCTTGGGGGCTGAAGAACACTGTTGTATGGGAAGAAGGTTGCTCTTCAACAATGACTTACTATCTCTTAAACCAAGCATGCCAATGCCCCTGCTCCCCTCACCCTCCCTTTCCTCTTCTTCCTCCTCCTCCTTTTCTTCTTCCTCCTTCTTTTTCCAAGAGAGGGTTTCTAAGTGTAGCCCTGCCTGGGGTTTCCTGGAACTCAGTCTGTAGACCAGGCTGGCCTTGAGTGCAGAGATTCATACACTTCTATCTCCTGAGTGCTGGGATTAAAGACATGCACAGCACCGACCAGTGACAATGCATGCTTTGGATCCCAGCCCTTGGAGGCTGGCCTTGGTAGGGGGAAGAGGGCTGTAAGGTGGAGGACGGTCCAGACTGTACAGTGCAGGGCTAGACAGTGAGATCAAGTTCAAGGCTGGTCTGGGGCTGTATCTCAAGGCCTTTCCTTGACATCATAAAAACAAAAACAAAAATCATCCCCAATAATAAAAGCAAGAAGCCAAATGAAAACTTCCAAAAGGCTGCAACACATTACCCTTTTGTCAAAGCGCCGATATTGATTAGACAACGACTCTTACACATTTCAGCAGGCATTTGTAAAGGGGGGTTGGAGAAAAAACATCGGATTTCTGCCTAGAAAAAATTACATACTGATTGGGGGAGTCCGATTCCAGGCAAGCCAGTCCTTGCTCTCAATTCCTCCGGCTTTGCGGACACTCGGTTTTTCCTACATTTCTTATCTAGAGAAAAATGATTTCCCTTGTGACTGGGCCAAGCTGATGTTGCCAAGGGAATAGATGAGTGGGAGAGGAATGAGAGAGGAAGGAAGGCTCGACAGCTGGTGTTCCTCTCTTTCCAGATGAGGCTGGACCTCCAGGAGGTGAGGTCTGTGTAAGTGGGGACAATGACACTATTTGCTTCTGAAGGATGAAAAGAAAAAAAAAAAAATGGTTGCTATACAAAGAAACACTCGACAAGATATGGTTAACAATATATGCCCATGGCACATCCCTTCTGGTCCCTAGGTAACTTGGCCAAGGTCTGAAGCAGAATTCATTCACCCTGGACAGTCCAACCCAATCCCTCCAGCACAGGTGCTCCTCAGTAGCCTCCACCCTCCTCTCCGGCTTCCTTCTGAAGTGATGGCTTTCTCATGCCCACCCAGAGAGCCTTTTCTTTCTTTGCACTGAGACTCAGCTGTGACAACTTCCTGGCCTTCCGGTACAAGCAGAGGAAGGACGTGGCCAGAAGGAGCAGCATGACGAAGGGGCAGACGATGAGGAAGTGGAGCAAGGGCCCCGAGGAGCAGATCCGGGAGGAGACTGTGGGCTCTGCAACCAGAGAAACACAGAAGACAATCAATCAATGTCCCAACGATCGGGGCCGAGCAGGCGAGTATGTCTCCCTACACATCATTATCGGCAAGTCCGTGTAGATGACAGGGTGGAATGGCACAGGCCTCTCGCCCTGCAAATCCACTGGAAGAACAGGCCCAGGGCATTCCCAACACACACCTCTCCCCCCTGCCCAGCCATTGCAGCTGTACAGCTGCCAATGACCTACTTACAACCACCAGCCAAAAAAGAAAAGCAAAACAAAAAAAAAAAAAAAAAAAAAAGAAAGAAAACCGTTCCTTTAATCTTCTTCCCTCAGAAAAGATATGTATAATTCAGTTCTCGTTCTCAACTGTGTGGCTGGCTCTGAATTTTTAACTGAGATATTCCCACTGCTGTTTCTGAAACTCACAGTGCACTAAGCTGTCCTCAGTAACAGCTGTGCCTATGGAGGAGGGCGCTTTTGCCCCTGACCCATTAGACATAGGTTATCCCGGGCCTGACTCCTTGCCCCACTATGCTCAATTCTCACTTCCTGTATCTAAGCCACTGGGCACAGTCCCTGTCTGGTTGGATCTCACTTCTCCCAGACTTCTTGCATGGCCCTGTGCTCACCCCTTCTTGTCACACAGCCCTTTGCTTTGGCTCCTTTCTTCCCTGGACTGAGAATGGCTAAGTGTCCTAGGTTCCTGCCTTTGCTGATCTTAAACCAAACCGAATGCCGCCACAGAGTCAAAGCCACCATACAGAGAGGCATGCCAAAGCATGCGATCCTCTGCAGCTGCAGGCCAATGGGAGGCACCATCAACAGATTGACATGTGGGGCATTGGGGCTCCTGGTCATTTCCCAGAGAAGCAAAGCAGAGAGGACTGCGGCCACCACAGGTCCTCGGAAACGGTGCCCTGGGCTAATGGCTAAAGGCCTGGGTGACAGGCATTCAGCAGAAAGCCACATGTGTAAAGTGGTACCAACCACTCACAGCACTCTTCCAACTACATTTCTGAACTATTTGAAATCAGGGCTATTCTGAACAATTCGATGCTAACAGCAGCTGTGCTTTGCTTGGGAAACTGTAACAACAGGAGACCTCTCTTCTTCAAAGGTTAAGCTATACAATTTCCGAGATTATGGATTCCCAGTGATAAAACAGTTTTGATAGGTCATTCTGACCAACCTCCAAGTGCAAAAAAAAGTCCCCTTGGGGCCTCTCTGATGCACTTTACACGTCAAAGTCTGCCTCTTCACTGGAAATCAAGAGAGAGCCCAGACATTTGCTCATGATAGGTACTGTGAGCTCCTGGAGGCTTGGGCCTGTGTCTTACATGTCTCTGTACCTTGTAACACACCTCCCCTGGAAGGCCTCCAGGATCCTGGAGAAGGAACCAGCTACCAAGTGTATTCCCCATGCAAGAGCCAAGGTGGCCGCCATCATGCAGTGTCGGTCCCTGGCATTAGGTTGTTAGTTCTGAATGGGTTTGGCACAGAGCTGTAGAGTTGGTGGCCTAGATTTTTTTTTTCTGTTCTCAATTGTAGTCTTCATCTTGCATCTGATTTTTCTTCTTGAAAATGTAATCAATGGCAGAGAGAGAGATTTTGAATGTTTTTTTTTTTTCCTATTGTTTGTTTTGATCCGAGGCTGAGTCTCACTATGTAGCCCGAACTAACCTCAAACACAAGATCTTCCTGCCTCAACTTCCCAAAGGCTGGGATTATGGGAGTGTGTCACCATGCCTGGTTTAATTTTTAATTCTTTTCTAACCTCTTTCTGCATTCTTCTCCCAAATGATCCAGGCGAGTGATAATTAGTCCCCCGGGCCGCATGTGATATGACGCTGGCAAGCATGGTCAAATGAAGCAGAGACTGCGAGGTTGTGTTAGAATAGGCCAGGCCACCCCACCATGGCTACCCAAAGAAGCTTATTCTTATAGCAGTGGCCACTGTCAGGAAATGACGGGCCCCCTACAGAGAGCCCATCTAGGAGAGTGTCAACAGTTTCCTCAGGTGTCCAGACTCCCAGAGAATGACAGACAGCCACAATTTTTCAATTCCCCAAGCAAATTTACAAACCTCAGGGCTGGACCCCCTGGAATATCAAAAGGGCACCAGCGTTGACACATGCCTCCACCATATACTGGATAGACGTCAACTAGCCAGGCCCTTCTTCCTCACTTCCCCAGATCCTCAGAGCTGCACATCTCTTTCCTGGAATTCCCTTCTGTTCTCCATTCTGCAGCCGCTGAAACAGAGAGAGCCTGGCTGCAAGCTCACCATGTGACCCCGTCCCCTTCCTGAGACCTCTAAGAGGTGCCCTCCTAACTCTGTCTGTGGGCTTGAATACTCATTAGGGCTCCTGCCATGCTGCTGTCTGTCCTTGGCATTAATAACCCTTGTAATAAACTTCTTACCAAAAAAATGGCAATCTGCTTTAGTGTCTCTCTTGACCCCAGACCCAAAGCCTTTCACGGGGAGGGGATGGAGCCACGGAGTCCCTATGAAAACACTGGCCATGAGCGGTTCCTACACCCGAGTGAATGAGTAACCGCCTGTACTTCAGAGAGAACTTGGTTCAGCTCTTCACTCCTCAACTCACTCTTAATGAACATTGGAGAAGTTATTCATCTCCCCCAGCCTCTATTTCCTTATCAACTAAGCAGGGATAATAACTTATGGAGCTGTGATGAGATAATATGAGATATAACATTTAATACGATACCTGGACCATTTGTTGAGTGGGAAAGCAATGAGCTAGAATGTTCCTGGGACAAGTGAGAAATGCCCAGGCGACCTTCTCCCTAGTTACTGGTTCCGCACAGAGACCTCAGCTCTGTAGTTTGGATCTGGAATGTCCTGCAAAAGAGCCGGGTGGCAAAGATGTGGCCTTGGCTTGGCACTACTGGAAAGTGATGGGACCTTTAAGAGGTGGAGCTCAACGGGAGGTCATAGGTCACCGGGAGCACAGCCTTAAAGGGGAAAGTAGAATTCTGGTATTCATTCATTCTTATTCTCTCTCTCTCTCTCCCTTCCTCCCTCCCTCCCCTTTTTCTCTTTGCTTCCAGGATGCCAAGAGGTGAGAAGGTTCTTGAAGTGCCACGCCCTCCCCTCTTATCCACCTTGCTGCCAGATGGAAGCCATAGACCAACCAACCATGCCCTGAAAACTCCAAAACAATGAGACAAAATATTCCTTTCTTTCTTAGAAGGTATCTCAGGTCTTCTGTCCCAGAGATGGGAAGCCAACAACCACAGTGGACTTCTCATGTTCTTCCATGGCTAAATCTCACCCTCCACAGGGAAAGTCAAGTGCTTTGGAGACCCTGGCTGCGGTGATTTGAGTAAGATAACCCCGTCTATCTTAGGCATTTGAACATTTGGTCCCCAATTGTTGGTGCTGCCTGGGAAGGAGTAGGAGGTATGGCCGTGCGGGGGTAAATATGTCACTGTGGCAGGCTTTGAGAGTTTAAGGAGCCATACTGCCCTTCTAGTTCACTTTCTCTGCTTCGTGCTTGTAGTTCAGGATGTAAGCCCTCATTGTCTGTGCCAGCTGCCACACCCACTACCTGCTGCCTCTGCTCTGCCATCATGGCATCTAACCCTCTGGAATTATAGGCCCAAACAAATTAATTCTTCTATAAGTTACCCTGGTCGTGGTGTTTTATCATAGCAACAGCAAGGGAACTAATCTCCTGGGAATCAGGAGGTGAGTCTGTGGCAAGTCTCACAGATGCTGGGATGGCGTATGTTGATGGTGACAGGGACCGGCACACAGGATGCAGGAAGAAATGTGGCACTGGGTTATTCTGCCCCCGAGACGCTAGCCTTCAGCATGAAGGAACTGCCTTCCTGGGAGGAGACAACTCCATTTAGAGCATTCTGCCACCAAAGGGCAGCACAGGGCCCTCTGCACAGTGCTGAGTTGGCCAAGTATGAGCCACTGTCAGCTCTGGTGCTTCTAAATGACCTCTCAGGGGAGGGCGCTGTTTGCTCCGGATCCTGCAGCGCCCATTTCCCACCATCTGCCTCTCACCCAGATTTGGATGAGAACTGGTGACACACAAAACCATTACAATTTGGCATTTTGAATCAATCCAACTAAGTGCCCCAGACTCAAAGAACAAGGCCTGAAGAACTGAGCCAAAAACGTAATAAAGTCACTTCATCTTGAACAATCATTTAGAACTTGCTTCCTTCTGCCCACGGCCAGGCACACCAGGAAGAGCTTTGCTTTTGGACATTTCCTCAGAATTGCTGACTTGAGAGAGAGAGAGAGAGAGAGAGAGAGAGAGAGAGAGAGAGAGAGAGAGAGAGAGGGAGAGAGGGAGAGAGGTGTTTTCAGCCTCTCTCTACCTCCATTCAGAACTTGGGCCATATGAGGTCACTTGAGAGATTTGGCTCCTGCCAAGAACTAAAAGTGGGGTTTGGATCTCTGCAGCAAGTGTAGGCGGCCCCTGACAGCTTCCTGTTTTAACCTAATTGAAGGAGTGCTTGTTCATTCTCTCAAGTGTTAGCTCAGTGCCTCGTGCCAGACCTTGTTGAGTACGCCGTAGAGAAGAAACAAATGGCCTCTCTAGAAACTCCAGTGTAGGAGGAATGCATGCCTCCTTTAAGAATCCATTTCTTAGTACATTCTTATCTGAATAAAAACAGAGATACAGTGGTCTGGCCTATCACTGCATCAAGACAATTTTTCAAAACACAACATTTAGGTAATGCGTTTGTCTGGCATGCATGCACAAAAATCTGGGTCTGAACCCTCGTGTTGTATATGTATGCTGTGATAGGGCAGATGTGTAATCCTAGCACTGAGGAGGTAGAGGCAAAAAAGATCACAAGTTCACGATTATCCTACATAGCATGTGTTCAAACAGCCCGGGAGCATGAAACCTTAACTCAAAAAAAAAAAAAAAAAAAAAAAAGGCAACACATTTGTACTTAGGATCTGAGGTGAGACAAAAAGGCTCAGCCCTATAGCACTCACCCTAGAGAGTCACTGTAAAGAAACAGTTGGGGGCGGATGGAGGGGGGGGAACTAGGTCTAGGATGTTTGCTCTGCCTCCACTCAAGCCACGTGATCCATGGCTCTTTCGTGGAGTTCTAAAGCTAACCCCATCTGGTATGGCCAAATAGTGGAGGTGGTGAAGTGAGGAGCCGTTATAAGCTGTATTTGATTTGGAGTCTACCAACATGCAGAGCTGGCAGTCAGCAGGAGTCAACTGAGCCAACCCTGGCAAACATTTGTGCCTGTCTTGGGTGCCCCCCAGTGGTGATCTGTATGGTACAGGTAGCTGCAGGGTGATGGCAGAGAACCCCAAGGGCTCAGATGCAGACCAGGAAGGATGTTAGGAGGAGATGCTGGGCTGCTGTAAGGACTTCATCTCCATCCAACCCTGCTGCCTCTTCCTCTGTGTACTGGAAACATGCCCCCGAGCCTACTGACTTGAACCTCAAGCAGAACAAATAATTAAACCTCATGTATCAATGTTCCCTGCCATTTCTTATGGTTTTCTCTCCTGACCTTTACAGCTCTTGAGAAATTACCTTACACCTAACCTGTCAGCTTCCTCACTCTTCAGCCTCCTCAGGCTGACTTTCATATAGCTTTTCTGCCTTTACCATGTTAGATCCAGTGAAGATGTTCCCATTCTCTTTGTCTCTGTCTCTCTGTCTCTGTCTCTGTGTGTGTGTGTGTGTGTGTGTGTGTGTGTGTGTGTGTGTGTGTGTGCCTCAGCCTTGTCCTCTTGAGTCAGGGTCTCTCCTGTAGCTCATGTCACTTTTTGCCTAGGCTGGCAACCAGCAAACCCCAGAGAGTTTTCTTACTTTGTCACCAAGAGTTCTGGAATCACACGTGCATATGAGGTCATGCCTGGCTTGTTGCAGGGGTCCTAGGACCCGAACTCCAGTTACCATGGTTACACAGCTGGTTTTTTTTTAAAGCCCTGAGGTATCTCCCATTCTTATCTTAAGCAGCCTATTGTACTCTTGCCTCTCTTGAGTTTCTCTCACCTCCTGATACCTATTGTGATTCTCCACCACTGATGCCTGGCACTTTACCTGGGGGATGGAGTGGGTGTCCTCCCCTGAGCATCATTACTGGCCACACATTGATATCTCCTAGTGTACAAGTCAGGTGCGGGTCACCCTTGGAATTCCCACTGTTTCCCAGATAAACGCTTCTTAGGAACTCTTTTTGAGTTGCGGTCCAGCTCAACTTCCACATATCAGAACAATCTCCCCCTCTAAGCCTGGGTTTGGTTGCTTGGTAAACGGCCTCGTGATCCACCTAAGCCCCAATACTGATTTGCCTCTTGTGCTCACTCACTGCCCACAGATGTCTAGCTAGCTAGCAACCTCCAAACACTGACTGTTCACTCGTCCCTCCTCACTAGCACCGCCTGAACTCAGGCCTCCATCTCCCCTCATCTTGGCTACAGTTTCGCGTAGCTCACCCTGCTCTGTCTGCCTCCCTCCACCTCAGCTTCACTGCTCCACCCAATGGGAACCTTGTAAATGTGACTCTGAGGGTGTCACGGCTGCACCTGAACCTATGCAGTAGCACCCCATAACTGCCATGATAAAGCACCTCTCCCTCACTTTAGACACCAAGCACATCTTAGCTCTGTGCTATTCCCACACCCGTTCTCCCATCGCTTAGTCTTGTGCACTGAGATCCTGGCATTCTCTACCACTGAGGGTCCCTTGCTCTGGCATGGAGTTTTAGATCTTTTTGCCATCTTGTATACCATTCCCTAGAATAGTTTTCCTTCTTCCCATTCATCCATATTATAGGGAACCTTCCCAGATAGCATCCATCCTTGACCCTTCACTCCAGTTCAGTTGCTCTCTTTGCATCCTCATCCTGGGACTATTTCTCTGATTATGCTCAGCACAGCAGGTTCGACTCTTCCCACTCTGTGGGAACGACCTCTGCCATAGTTACTTTTGTGTGCTCAGATCTCATACGATTACTTATTGAGCAAACTAAAACAGTCTGCCACATAGATGGGTATAAGCATATTACGTAGGTACGTGTGATGGTTAGAGTCCTTAGCTTGACTGAATCTGGTATCACCTAGGAAACAGGCAATTCTGTGGAGGGTTATCTTGATTATGTTAACTGAGGTGTGAAGGCTTGCCCACTGTGGGTGGCATCATTCCTTAGACTCAGATTCTAAAGAAGGAGAAAGTGAGCCCAGCATAAGCACTCATTGCTGGTTCCTCCAAAATGCAGACACAATGGAACTCACCCTCCTCAAGTTCCTGCCACCTCGACTTTCTTACCATCTGGAACTGTATCTTTTTTTCTTTTGGTTTTCCCAGACAGGGTTTTACTGTGTAGCCCTGGCTGTACTGGAACATTTATCTAAAACTTAAAATATGCCAGTGTCTGTACTAGGTTTTTAAAAAACATATTTGTATTATGATCCTCTTTTTATGAGAAAGCTGAACCCCATACGTGGAAACACAGTCTGATGACACAGCTAATACGTGGTAAGACTGTAAGTTTAGGCTTACAGACTCCAACCCCTAAGGACTTCTTGTCGCTCCAGCCTGTTTCCCTAACCACCATCCAGGAGCAGTGAGGTGGATCAGGCCATTGTCTCAGTCACAGGACTGCCTTGGGAACACATGGTGTTAGTTGCAGTGAAAACCCTGCTGGTTGACGCCCAGGCTTGTGAGCATTTTCAGAGGAGACACAAGTGACTTTATTGTTTTACTGTCTTCCTCCAGAGTTCCTCCTTTGCACCTGCTCTACACATTCTCACATAGATATACCGTGCAGCATCTCACCTGTCTCATAGGGGCCATGCTTGCTAGTCACAGAGTCTGTCCTTTGTATGGTTGTTACCTATTCTACTATAAAAACTGCTGACTCCATGGGGCCCATGAATTCCAGAGGAAAACATTTGTAGGGTGTACCCAGATGTGTGGAACAGCATCTATAACTGTTGTAATGGAAAGCTGATAAGAAAAATTCTACCTAGACACGTGAAAAAATTACTGAAGGATGAAGGATGATGGAGCCCTGAAGATTATACAGGGGAGAGGATGGTGGAGCCCTAGGGAACACTTCAGGTGGACCCTAACTGGATGTAGTGAGGCTCTCTGCCTGTGAGAAATTGACATATGGACCCTTCTCCTTCCAGGAACTGTTACTAAAGCCAGCTGGTCTCCTAGGAATGTCAATTGTATGATAAATCCATTTATCTTTCCTGTGATAGAGTACTAAGACTTTGCCTTAATTTCTCTAGTCTTCCTTTTCCAACAGAAGGTCAGCCTGTAATTCGCCTTTCACCTACTTGAGTCTCACTGGAATAAGAAAGAAGTAGCTAAGATAATTATCTGGCAGATCCTATAGCCAGCCACAATTTATTGGTCTTGCTAGAAGATGTGTCTTATTAACACATGCCTCATAGATGCTTATCACATGCCTCATAGGACACTAGGCTGAGGCAGTAGCTGAGGATGACTTCCCTACACAAAGAACTGTCACTCTTTGGTCAAAAGCCTTTGAGTGGTTGGTGTATCTCTTTGTTGGAGCCCAGGAGGCAACTAACTCTCTATGACATTGTCCTCTCTTTGAAGTCTTCCAGGACACAATGATACAATGGAAAGAGGATACTAAATGACCATTGCTACCATTTGGGTCTTAAATGACCACCTGATGCCCTAGAAGTCCATGTGTTAAGGGCCTGCTCTTCAGTTTGGTTCTATTAGGAGGTGGTGGTGCCTAGTGGGAGATGGTTCTAGTAGGAGATCTTTGTGTTATTAAAGGCGCATCATTGAAGGGGACAGTGAGACACCAGCCCTTCCTCTTCCTTTCTCTCTGACTTCCAAGTCACGGGGTGAGCGGTTTTGCTCAGCTACATACTCCTGCCATGGTATGCTGCTGCAGACTCAGTCACAGGGCCAAATGATCATGGACCAGAGTCTCTAAAGCTTTGAACCACAGCAATTGTTCTGCCTCTGTGAGTTGGGTAGAGATCCCAGCAATGGTTCTTTGAGGAAGAGTGGGTTCTTTTCTTCCCTTGATCAAGGAAGTATTTGGGTGTAACTGACTCTGGTTCAATTGGGTCAAAGTGCAGAACTATCACCACAACAACCATCTTACTCTGCCTCGTTTTCTTTTCCACTAAAAAACAGCATCCGAGGATTAGAGCATCAGCCAAGAGGTAAGGATGCTGGCTGAACATGCTGTTTGGGTATCAGAGGCATACATGATGCTGACGGCTCTTTGCTTGGGCAGGACAGGTCAGACAGGTCAGATGTACCTATTAGTCAGGTATCTGTGCCTAAACCTCATGCAGACCTTGCTGGTTAAAATGAGTTATTATGGAGAAGGCAGTAAAGTTATCTTTGAGGAATCTGAAATCTTGTCATTAGCCAGAAGAAAGGAGGAAAGAAGGCTAGCAGGTGTTGCAGAGGGGAAGAGATATGCCATGGCCCCTGAGCCAGTGGCTGAGTGACCCCCAAGTTACCTGAGCGCAGCACCCTGAGCACCATTCGTTGCGACTCGCCTGAGGCTTGGTTGATCCACTTGCCTGGGTGGCCCTGTTGCTGCCACTCAGTCACCCTGCACCAATACATCCCAGCATCCTCCATTTCCACCCGATGCAGCTTCAGGACGAAGTCTGTGGGAGAGGATCGGTAGCAGTGCTGGAGCCTCCTGCTCCCCTCTCGGCCATACTGCAGCAAGCCGTCATACTGCAGGTGCACCAGCATTTGACTCCCTGCGATGGCAGTGGTTGTGGCGGTGGTGGCATTGGCAACAGCGGCAGCAGTGGCAGCCGTGGCGGTTCCTCTGCCCCGGTACCAAGTCACAGAGTACAGGGAAGCTGTGCTGCCTGAGCTATCTAGGCTGCAGCTGAAGCCCGCCTCTCCATACTCCGTAGCGTTTCCTGTCCAACTCACTTTGGAGACATGGACCTGGCTTCCTAGGAGGCAAAGTGGTGGACAGTTAGAGAAGAGCAAGACTTTTGGCCTGGCCACCTCTGAGCCCTATCATTTCCACTGGGAGATCTCATCTGGGATTCTCCAGACATGAGAACCTTTATCATGAATGTTTTCCTTTGATGCTTCTCCTTTTTGTCACACTTGCCAGAACATTCTCTGCTGCAAACCAAGCTAACCACTTCCCTCCTTTAGCCTCTTGCCTGATGGAGCCTCCTGCTAAAATAGACATCAGCCAGGCTCACAGCTTTTGCCCGACTTTGAACTTCCTCTTTGATTTGCCACAGGTGCTGCTCAGCTCCTAACTTCCCATAGTCCACCAAGCTAAGTATTACAGAAGTACCAGTCCTTATGAAATCACCTTCCTCCACCATGCCCAGATGTCATCTTCTTGTTCAGACACACTGAGAGACAGAACACTGATACCAGTGTCAGAATACCGCCCAAGGGGTCCGTCTCAGTAATCAATCAGTATGCCTTAAGCAGCTCTGGCCTTCCTCCTCCCTCTCTGTCCCCCACTAACCAGCAGGCGAGAACTTGGAATAAAACCCCCAGAATTTATAACAAAGAATAACCGAAAGTCAAGGTGGAACATTACAGTGTATAATACATTTACTATTCCACTACAAATTAATTTATTAATCTGTTTTGTTGTTTTTCAACTCCCCACCCCCATGTTTAGTCTAATTAGTATTTACGTGCTCTTCAGGGGAATCATGTAGAATCTTCATTCACATAAACTTCTCTGTGTCCTTGCCTCCAGTTACTCCCTATTTGGTTGCAAATTGGTTTCTAATTCATCCCAATACTCAACCAAGGACCACTTGCAAGCTCAAGAGATCCCTTCAGTCATGGTTTTCTCATTGGCCTTAGTCACTAAGGTTTATTTTCTTCTTGACATTCTTTCTTCTTTTGACCTGGGGAAAAAGCTCCCGCCACAGTGATGCCCACAGTATCTCCTGGCAGCTTATTCGGTAATTCGTTTCCTAACCCAGGTGTACAGCAGCCATCAACCCACAGTCACATGGTGATCACACGGAGCTTGACACCCTCAGTATTTTAGGAGACTTTGATTAGTTACAAGCATTCTCAGAGTTGAGAAATGTCACTGTGTTAGGTTAGTCAGTTTCTCATCACCGCAACAAAAATACCGGAGCAAGACAACTTAAGGAAGCAAAGTTATTGTGTGACTGGGGGTTTCGGGCTCCATGATCAAATAACCCCTATGTTCTGCATGTCTACAAAACCAGAGCCATGCGCATGGCTTGCCTTACAATTAGGTGTCGCTGGCCTTTTAGTACCTATGTAGCTGTGCCCAGTAAAATGGATTCTACAGAACAAACTTCCTACAGAGCTCAGTGGGAGCCAGGAACCCTGGTCATGTTGCTAGCACCTCAAGAGAAAGTCATTAAAAAAAATCACAGTAGCTCAGGGTAGTCGCGAACTCACTCTGTAAGTCAGGATGTCTTTGAAGTTGTCCTACTGTGCCTCAGTCTTCCTAGCTGAATGCCACCACACATGGCTTTCAAGCAAACCTTTCCTCAGTGAGTTTACTCTTTTACATCCTTGAGTCTGTGATGGGTGACGGGTGGGTCTGGCCAATTCCTGAGATGCCTCCATTGTGCCTTTCCTTGGTGAGGGTGTGAAGTATGTAGCACTAATCTCTAGCAGCCAACATTCCTTGACTCCCCACTCCTCAGCTTTATGTGAGCCTCTTTATTGGGCGGATGCCAAAGTTTTCACATCTCTCTGCTCTTTTTTTTGTCGCTAGTTGTCACTGTAAACCTGGCTAAAAGAAAGGCGCAGTAACCAGGCCATAACCTGAGTTGCCTTGGAATTTTATTTTTTTCCTTTTGAGTTCAACCTCACTCAAGTCTCGGGGAATGAATAAAATATTTGCCAGAATTCAACATGAATGACCTTTAGACCACTTCCCAATAAAGCCCCCATTTCCATGTTAAATTTCATGAGCAAGGTCTCTCTGTCCATACTGCTACCAGCATTTTCTTTCACCAGGATTGTCCATTAAGGTCTGCTTAAAACACTCTAGAGCTGTTCTGGCTTGCTTTTTCAACTTCTTCCAAACTCCTCCCTCAAACCAGTTTCAAATGCTTAAGAATTACTTTATCAGGCTGGGTCACAGCATTGACTCCCACCTCTCTGGAATCAACTTTCTATATTAGTTTTTGTTGTTGTTGTTGTTGTTGCTGTTGCTATTGCTGCTGCTGCTGCTGCTGCTATAACAAATACTTAAAAGGAAGAGTTTAGAGAAAGAAATGCTTATTCTGTTGATAGCTTCAGAGATTTCAGTCCAAGTCATCTCAGCTTTGGGCCAGAGGTGAGGCAGAATTTCATAGTGTTGGAACATGTGGCAAAAGCTGCTCTGAGGAAGGCAAGGAGGAGGAGAGAGCACAGCTACACCCATGGACTTCCTTCTTCCCTTTTATTTGGTCTGGTGCCCTACTCCTAACCCCAGGCCACACACATTCAGGCAGGTCTCTCCTAGCTGCTCTCTCTCTGGAAATGTTCTTATAAACACGCCTGAAGTGGACTCTACTAACCTCCTAGGTGCCTCCCAATCCAATTGACCTAACAGTGCAGACTGTGAGAATTTCTTGATACACTAAAAGATCTAATCCTGAACCCATAGAAACACTGGCTTGAGCCAAGAGATGTTGCTTCCTTAAAAACGTGCAGGCATGCACAGTCAAGTGTTTGGTTAAGACAACTGGAAGGCAGGGATATCAGTCACACAGATCCAGAATGTAGGAAGACAAAGTAATCATGAGGGTCAGAAAAGATAATAAATGGGCTCTCTGGGGCCATCCAAGTAGAAGTGAACAGTAGAGCCTAAAAGTACAAGGCTCAGAATATCTAAATCCAAAGATTTGGGGTGATTAGCTTGTAGACAATAGTTAAAGCCAGGGCAGGGTTTTAGAAGTTCTGAGAAAAGCAGAGACTAAGAAGAAGAGCCTAGGATCACTCCCTGGGGAGCACTCAAGCTAAACAGAGAATGGGAGGGACCTGAAGAGAAAGGACAGAGGGAGAGGTTGCTCCCTAAGCTGATTTATTTGTCTCTTGCACCCTGTAAGCTCACCACGGGCAAGAGCCCTGTCCTACTTACCTTTGCAGTCCCGTTTCTAGCATACGGGAATGTCCAGGTATAATCTTAGGGGCTTTATAAAAAAAAAAAAAGTCACCTTGAAAACAGTACTTTAAGCACCACATTAGATTGAGTCATTTACATCACACTGTTGGATCTTGCCCGGGTCCTTAGCTGTGATACCCATTTGACTTTAATCAACAGTTAGAGGTGACCCAGCCAGGACCGAGAGACCCAGTCAAGCCTGTCTGCATTCAGACAGCAGCACTCGCAGACTAGCTGGAATGGATGGAAGTTCCATTACACTTTTAAAGATCTCCAGAGGTGGAGAAGACTCCCCCAGTAAGCCATTCCAACAGTTAACTACTCTTACTTGCCTTATGTTTAGGCAGCCAAATGTTGAAAAGCAATTTCTCCACATATCCCCATAGAGTTGTACAGTTTCTGTTCACAGTGGGAGAAATATGCTTCGTATTACTCTTTCTCTGCCAAATTACAGTAGGGCCCCCACTGGAGTGACACAGCTTGTTATTATAGAGATCTGGAGATACGATTCCCTGGGCAGCTGCATGGACCAGGCTGCCAAGCTGATAAGCAAACCAGGCAAAGGGATCTTGCTCCTGTTCGAGCTTGAAACCTCATACTGATTCACCCTAAGCAACCTCCCCTCCTCTGGTAGGCTACCCTGTCCTGTAGTCATTTGTAGGTGCCTAGTATTTCTATGGTCCAGATCATATTTTTTAATCTCTTCATAGTCACATCTTAAACATCACTAGATAAAAATCCTATAGAAAAATGTATGACAATACTCTCCTAAGGTTTACCTGTGGGCCTGAGTTTCAGTTCTGTGAGTCCTGAAGTCTTTCTTTCAAGCTTTTGCCAAGTGCCATTTGTAGACAAGAGCCATTCCTCTACGGCACAGTGGTAGTGGCCCTGGTCACTGTCCTCCACACTCAGAATGTTCAGCAGAAATAAGTCTTGAGAAACTTTCTCAGAATAAAATTTTTGCTTGCTCTGAGGGGTTTGAAATTCGTCCCCATATTTTACAACATTGGTTTGGTCCATTTCTAGGATTTTCAGGTAGGTTGTGCTTGCAGAAATGGAAGAGAAGTACCAAATGATGGATAACGGAAGGTTTCCAGCAGATCGGGACAAGATGGCACATTCTATCTGAGTGCTGGAGCTGATGGATAGCTCTTTGACCTGACTGCTCGAGTTCACGCTCAGTTTGCTCCCTGAAGGAAATAATGGAAAGAGTTACTTTACTGGAAACACACACACATACACACACACACACACACACACACACACACACACACACACACACGTGCACGCCAGAATTTTAAGCTAGCTTGTTAACCAGGGCAAATAGCCATTATTGCAGCAGTGGTTTTCAACCTTACTAGTGCGGAGACCCTTTAATACAATTCTTCATGTTGTGGTGGTGACCCTAACATAAAGTTATTTTGTTGCTACTTCATGTCTATAATTTTGCTACTGTTGTTAGTCACAATGCAAATATCTGATACACAGGTTCTCTTTTGACCCCCAAATTGAGAACTGCTGCTCTACAACCATAGTGTGGCTGAATTCCCCCACAGCAGCTGCCCTAACTGTCCACTCAACTTTGGTATGACTTATAATCTGAGGACGCTGTCCCCTCCATGTTGTCCCCTCCATCACTGAGCTCTGCCTGTTTCACGGGCAGCATGTAGCTAAGAGGAACTGTGAATGGGACCCAACACAGAATTGTAATGGACTTAAAACACTATGATTTTTTTTATTTTTTTGCTTTTGGTGTTTTGGTTGTGCATGAACTCTGTCGATGACAGTGTAGTTTCACAATGTCAAAAGGCCAGACATGACTGTGAGAAGTCTGTGTGATTGTGAGTTGATGTTCTCTCTTCATAACATCCATCTGCTGGCTCTCCTTCTGCCCTTACTGTGTGGGGATGGGGAACAGTCATGAAAAAAAAGCCCAGCTTTTTTCCCCACATGACAATCCTGTCATATTTAAGCAGAGGAATCTCTTCCATAGCATATTTGCATCATTTGAAAGAAAATGACATTATGAGCGCCCTGCCTCTGAACCACTTCTGGATCCCCAATTTGTCAACGTCTAGTTAGAGCTGCCTTCAAACAGGAGTACACAAGAGGAGGTTATTCGCAAGCTGTTACAATGCTATCTTTTTGCAGCCAGTCCATTTGAAACTACCACATGGACATGGGTCTGCTATCCTTTAACATCAGTGGCCTCTCCTTTGTCCTAAGATGAACAATAAATGTCACAAATCTCTTTGCCATCTCTTGTTGATAACTCTAATTTTCTTGATGTTACCAGTAGGTCCCTGAATCCCCCCTTCAACAAACATTTATTAATCACATTGTGCATCCCATACCAGACTATTCTAGGTATTTTGTGTATAGCTCCTGTCAGTGAACCACGGTTTAGAGGAAGTTATAGGACAGGAACAAAGACTTCTTGGAATTGGTCACCAATATAGGACAGAGATATGCAGTAATGGAACAAATGTCAGGATCCCCCAGCAGATTTATCTAACCCAAGGTCAGGAGTGAGGGGAGACTTCTCTGAACTGGGCCTTGAAGATCAATAGCAGCCATTCTGATGAATAGAGAGCAAAGGAATTCCACATAAAAGGAAGTGGGGATTATCGAATCCAAGCAGTTGAGTTTGGTTGGAAGTCAGATCTAGGATGGAAAGTAGGAGGCGATGAAGAGACAAGTGCTTATAAAAGATCTTTTATGCCTGCCATGGGAGTTTGGACATGGGGAGGACAAGGTTTCTAATCTGTGGTGCTGGGACGTGGGGAGGACCACCACATCATGAACAATATGGAAGGGACCATGATAACGACCTACGCTATGACATGGAATATAGGCATGCCTTGGAAGCAGTTAGATGTAAATCCCAAGACCAGAAGACAAACCATTCTGGATAATGAACACGGAAGTTGTCAACAAGTAGACTGTATCCATGGGAAGGCTTGTTTCCCCTAGAAAAACATGGAGACTCAGAGGACATAACTAAGAACAGTTGCTTTAAAACAAACAAACAATCAATCAAACACACCTGGGCTCAATGGGATGAGTGCATGACTACCAGGGAGGAGATTCAAAAGTTCAAGGTCATTCTTGGTCACCTAACAAGACTGACGCTAGCCTGAGTTTAGAAAGAAAAGCCAAGCCAACCATTGTAGCATACACCTGTAACCAGAGCACTTAGTGGGTTGGGGCAGAAGGACTGAGAACTTCAGGCTAGACTGCACTACAGAATGACACACCATCAAAAAACAAAAACAAACAAAAGAATTAATGTAGCGACTCAGAAGAGGAGGAGGAAGAGGAGGAAGAGGAGGAGGAGAATCCTGTACAAGAGAATGAGAAGGAATTCTTGGTGTTAGGAAGGAAACCTCATGGCGTGGAGCCGAGAGCAAGGAAAAGCAAGGCTCGAGGAAGCAATCTCAGACATCATGGGAAGGGCGAGTAAGTTAAGGCATGAATTCATGAGCAAGATCACGACTATTAACAAAAACATTGCTCAGCAGCACAGAGCAGGTGGTGGCTGCCATGCAAGACTATCTGCTTTGGGGGCACAATAGACACACCCCAGTTCAATGTTACGTCAGAGATTTATCAAGGTGTTGACTACAGTAGGGATAGATTAAGTGACTTGCCCAAACCTGGAGCTTATCACATCTGAGCCATCTCAAAGTCCCTCACGGCAGAACCTCAGGCTAGGGAGGGTTTCACTCTTAGCCTTTGTGTTCTGCTATTAAGACTAAATTGGACTTGGAACCACAAATTCTCTCTTAAATGTTAATATATTAAAAGAGGCAGCTAAGCGTATTTGTTGTGGTTTGAATGGTTATGCCCCCTATAAACTCATGTGTTTGAATACTTGGCCATAGGGAGTGTGCACTATTAGGAGGTGTGACCTTGTTGAAGTAGATGTGACCTTGTTGCAGGAAGTGTGTCACTGATTAGGAGGTGTGGCCTTGTTGGAGTAGGTGTGGCCTTGTTGCAGGAAGTGTGTCACTGAGGTGGCAGGTTGGGAGGTTTCCCATTGCCCAAGCTATCCACAGTGTGGCACACAGTCTCTTCCTGCTGCCTGTGGATCAAGATGTAGCACTGTTAGCTGCTTCTCCAGCACTACATCTGCCTGGATGCTGTCATGCTTCCAGCCATGATGATAATGGATTGAACCTCTGAAACTATAAGACAGGCCCAAATTAAATGTTTTCCTTTATAAGAGTTGCCATGGTCATGGTGTCTCTTCACAGCAATAAAACCCTAACTAAGACAGTATTCTAATAGAATTTGCATGATTCCCCACCACTTCCAAATACAAAAACCATGCTGGAGTACCAGCAGTGACTGACTTAAAATATCGTCTGCCCTGTAGGAGGTTCTTGAGGCTCAGCTGTGCCACACAGTATCATGTGGCTGCTGGCAATGGGAACACATGGCAGGTGTGGAGAGGTCAAAGAGCAGTGGTTATTAGCTGCTAAGGAAGTATTTCATTGTTTTAGCAACCAATG
Source organism: Mus caroli (assembly GCF_978045245.1). Classification (NCBI taxonomy): domain Eukaryota; kingdom Metazoa; phylum Chordata; class Mammalia; order Rodentia; family Muridae; genus Mus; species Mus caroli. The sequence continues at coordinate 59,588,461 of NW_028227258.1, read as the reverse complement.
TGGCCATTCCACGTATACTAACTTCATGTTGATGCCATTAAATCATGCTCACTTTACCAGGACAAACGTGGTGAATGGATACGTTATGTCTGTTTCTATAGTTTACACAAAGAGGGAGGAGCTCCGTTGTTATTTGAGACAGGGGCTCACTATTTCAGCCTAGGCTGACCTTAAATTCTCAATTCTCCTATTTTGGCCTCCCGAATACTGGGATTATAGGTATGCACTACACCTGGCCAAAAAAAAAAAAAAAAAAAAAAAAAAAAAAAAGGATATTCTTTTCTTTTTAAGCAAGGATCAATGCTAAGTATCACTTACCTGGAAAGGCGACAGTAATCATTAATAGGTTAGAGGTGGCAGATACCCTGGCTGGGCCACTTGTGCACACGGAATCTCTGTCATAAACCTCCACTGTACACTGGTACACCCCTGTCTCCTCCATAGCTGCATCATGGATTTGGAGTTGAGAACGAAAGAAAGACTGTGACACCTTCGTCTTCCTGTGGATCTGGGAGAGGACGTCCCCCCATTCAACGGTGCCATTGTGGGCAATTTGAATAAGCCGATGAAAGGCTCCAGAGCCCGCTGGCTGGAACTGCCAGGTTACCGAGAATGGCAGCTTGAGATCTGAGTAGTCGGCCCTTACTACGCAGGACAGGTCGAAGGTATGGGCTAGCATCACTTGTGGCTGACGGCTCATCAGATTAACTCGTAAACTTGACTCTGTGGGGGAGAACGTGAGACACGCTTCCTGTTTACCAGGTCCAAGCTCGGGGGACTTCCAAGTTTTCTCAATGCCACTCTTTACACAGGGCCACACACTTGTGTTCCTGGAGTGACATGAATTTGGGGGTAGAGGTTGGTCCACAGTACAGTCTGTCCTGAATTTCAACCTCGGCTCTCCAAGTCTCCCCCCTCGCCTACGACTGTTCTCAGCAGCCACAACAAACAGGCAGTGTTTCTCCAGTGCGCCACTTAGACAGCTGCACAGAGCAGGGACACCACGCGCAGCCAGGGTCTGGCCTCTTTCCTCTCCCCACTCAGCAAGTAGAACACTCACAGCACGGTCTGGCCTCCTTCCTCTCTGCCCCCCCAACCCCCCGCCCCCCGGGCTCAATGTCACTCTCTTGCCCATGCTAGAGAAGACTCCATGATAGCTGGGCTGCTGCTGGGACAGGGCAAGCTTGGCTCCACTCATCTGCTAGTCAACCAGGAATCACAGGGGTTTGTTTTCAACTTTAAACAATTTACAAGCTGCACTCTAGAATGATCTTTATAAAGATGAATAAACTTGAGAGGTTGCAGTCAGGCCTGATTTGCATATTCTGTTCTGCATGTCTCACGGTACACAAGCCGCTGGCTGGCACTTGGGGTGCACATACCACTGGCACTCACAGCACACGTACCCAGGGCGCTCGGGGTATGTGCACCTCTGGCAGGGGTTCTGAATGACACCATTCAAACTTCAGTATAGAATAAGGTGACTATCACACACTCAGAAAAGGACTTTTCCCAGTGACTTACTCAGAGATTTTACAGTGACTGAAATCTTCTGGGTTGACTGCAAACTTTTGGCCTGGTTCTGGAGTCTCTCTGACACCCTGCATTCATAGGTACCGCTGTCTGTGACCATGGCAGAGGCAATCTCCAGCCGAAAGGTGGCCCAGTCCACTTTCTCCAGCCTCCTGTTACCATGGTGTGCAGAGCCTGGAGAAGAGACTCCCAGCTGCACAGTACCATCTTGCCCCATGCCAGCCACAAACCCGGGTGTGGACTGGTCCTGTGGGGTGAGCCACCAACTCACAGACAGAGCACTCATATCCCCAGCTGCCTGGCAGAGAAGGGTCAGCATCTCTCCTTCCCACACAGCACGCTGCTCAGCAGACACGGTTACACTTCTTGCTGCAGATGACAGGTTATGGAAGAAAAATGCTTTAAGTAAATAAAAAAATTTCTAAAATATGATGATGAATTTTAACTATAAAGTACTTTACTTGTTTGATCAGAGTTGGTTGATTCTTCCATACCATGCCCAGAACAAAGATCTTCCAAACCATCATGGATGGATAGATGGATAGATGGATAGATGGATGGATGGATGATTGAATGGATGAATGGATAGATGGATGGATGGATGGATGGATGGATGGATGGATGGATGGATGGAAAGATAAATGGATAGCTGCATGGGTAGATAGTATGCAAGAGTATATGTGGGTGTCTCTGTGTGCATAAATAAAATAAAACTTCTCTAAGGTAATTATTACATAGTGGAAACAAGACAGCAGACAGGAGACCAGGAGAGCCCACAAACACGTACATGATTCATAATATATACTTCCTTTTCTTGTGGTTTTGTTCAGCCGACCCATACTGAAGAAGGTCTAGTTGAGCAAATACCTGATAGGTTTTTTTTTTTCTTTATTCATTAGGGAGAGTAAATGAACCTGAAAGTAATGAAGCTCTGATAATTTACATTTTAGGGTATTTGTTTTTAGAATAAAGGCTGTCAGTCTTTTTAAGTATGTTCTCTGTCTGCTTGCATGTGCCTGCCAGTCCTAATTAGCTTAGTGTGTGTTTTGAAGAGGGAAAGAAAATTATTAATTAGATTTCTATTTGCAATACCACCATAAAAACCACTAATCTGGGACATTTTAATATTTATGTACATATGTATTATATATACAGGTGCATATCTATCTTCTATCACTGGCAAGTGACAGTCTTCTCATGTTTAAATGCTGTAATATAACTATATGCTAAATAACTATAAATGCAAGGCCAGCTCCCAGATGGGAAATTCAAGACGTAGAGAAATGAAAAAAATTCATTCAACAAATGCTTATTGTACAAGGTCTTGTCCAGGCTACCCTGTGGGCCATGTAGATACATCAGGAGCTCCTGTGTCCTGGGCAGCCCGTACTCAGTGTAAGGATGGCACCCACCAGGACCTGGAGGCAGAATCACTCTGGGCAGCACACTTAACCTCTCCGAGCCTTTGTGTTTCTTTCCAGGAAAAATGGGGGTAATAATAGCAACCACGTTTTTTGCTTCATGGAGAGGACTGAACAAAGGCCACAGTAAGGGCGTAGGCCTTGGGCTACAGAGAGTACTGAAAAGGGTTAGCAATTACCATTAGTGTTTAATAAGAGGCACTGGCAACAGCAGAGGTAGCTCAACACAAAAGAGAGAAATAAAACAGACTGGCATTAGAAACCTAAAGGGGATCTAAACGAATCTGCAAATTGCTCTTCCCTACAGAGCAGAAAGATCCCATCCACTGCTTCAGGCTTGCACACACCAGCTACAAAGGCAGAATGAAGGCTAATCTTCATAAACGGGTTGAGCAAATTATCAAGCTTGCTTCTGCATTTTGGGTGAGAGAGGCACTGGTCGTGGTATATGTTTTTTGTTTGTCTGTCTGTCTGTCTTTCTGTCTGTTTGTTTGTTTGTTTTTGATATAAAAATGACTCATGACTGAAGTTTAAAAATTAGAAGGGAAATAATGAGCCACAATCTCAGCTCTTTAACGTAATCATCAAGATCAGTTTCAACGAGCATCATTTCAGAAATGCCTTGCGGTCATCGGCCTCATGGTAAGAAGTACAGCAAGGCACGGTGGCAGTGGGCGTTCCCTTCTGTTTAAAATATTCATGGAGTGATAAAGTCTGCTCACGTTTCAAATGTTTGGGCTTTCAAAACAGAGTGTTAGACAAGGCCCCCAATAAGTATGCTAATAAGCTTTCCAATTGCTACCTGTTAGCCCCAGTTTGGACTCTAGCTTATGAGAAAATCATTCTCTTTAGCACTGAAGGATAACCCTCTCTGCAGGATGGGAGCCCGACACCCGAAGCACCCTTTGGGGCTCCTGGGAACAAATTCTCACACACCAGGTTTAAAGAAGTTTGTAGATATTTTCCCCCTGGGAGTTCAGAGAGTTAGCGAGCTCTGTGCAAATATGTAAACCGCCCACATTGTTTTTCCTGAATCCTAGAAACTTAGACCAAATGTTTAGCATGGAAACTAACAGCAACACACTTCCTGGCCTGCCACTCGTCCTGAGCTCTGCTTTCTTCCTCCCTAGCCGATGGGGAGAGGGAGGCATAGCTCTGAAGGGGCATTTATCTATCTTTGGAGATACCCCTAATGAGCAAGTGTAGCAAGAATAGCTTTCATTTTAGCTCAGTTTATTTTTAATTAAAATTTCTTCCCCTATTTTTTTTTTTGCTTTTGCTTTTGGGCAAATTTTCTTTCTAGCGTTTGACTTTACCACTCAGCCCAGAGGATTCTAATATTAGTTGTGGGTACATCTGTTTTTATGCTATACACAAAGCACTGAGGATTCAAACATATTTAAAGTCACCCAACCTTCACAAAGTGATGATTAACCCAGTGGCCGTACTGGGGCTGTTTTGTGTTGTAAGAAGAGGATATGTGAAGCTGGGTAATGTATAAAGGGGTTCACGGGATTAAGGATCAAAATATTGTGGTACTGGTATGGTGGGGACCCTCTATCTACAGCAGGACATTGTGAAGAAGAGAGGGAACCAGAGGGACAAGCATACGGGGTGGTCTCATTCACACAGTCCTGTCTCCCAAGGTGGCATTAATACACTCACGAGGGTGGAGCACCCATGGTCTAATTTCATCCTCATCACCACACTGAGGACCAAACCCTGAGCCTTTGAAGGACAATTATACACAAGCCACAGCAGTGCCTTGCACCGTAAGGGATGCTCAGAATCAGTTGAGCAGACAGCTCACCGCATCCCAGCAAACGCAGAGAATAGAGTCTGTCCACTTTCATTTGTCTCTTCATTCCTCACTATGAGTCAGAATTATGACCCACTGCAAGTTAACATAACAAGATTAGTCGAAGGCAATTGAAAAATGGCTGCCCAGCTTCAACTCAAGGTCAGCTTACTCGGCTGCGTGTTCCCCAGGAAAGGGAACTCTACTTCGCCCCGCCCTCACGCACACACGTGCATTCATACACGTGGGCACACAAGCACGCAGCATATTCATGCACTTATAAGCGTATGCTTATGTGCATACAAGTGTGCAAACATACAGAGTCAGAAGACTTCATTATTCAGAAAACAGCATATGAAAATTACAACCAAAAAAAAAAAAATAGACTCAAACAATGTAAGATGGCAAGATGGGATTTAGGGGCCACCTACTTGTCATTTTATAAACAAGAGAATTGAAATAGAAAGAAATGAAGAGAAATGTCCATGCCCCATGGCTCAGGAGTTACACTCCGAACATCTTGGCTAGTCTGGGTACTCTTTGTCCTTCATGATTTACTTCCCCTCCAGTAGGGTCTGATAGGCTCCAGACTCTAAAGGAAGACCCACCCCCCTCTGTCTCACATGTGCTTCTGCAATGCGCCCCCCCAGGGGTTCCTGAAGACAGCACCATCTATGCATGCCCCTATGTCATGTTGTCACGTACCTGCTGGCTCCCTCAGCTGCACCCAGTAGCCTGGTGACTGCTTTCTCTGAAGTGCCTGCCAGGAGCCCGTCTGAGTCCTCGCCACCTCTGCCACTTCACAACTGTAGGTGCCTACATCCTCTGGACCCATGGAGAAGATCTTGAGAGAGAACGTCTGGGCACTTAACTTTGACACCTGCAGCTGGCCCTGGCTCGCTCTGTCTCTGTAGTCTCTCTTCAGGTCCAGGACCCCACCAGCATCAGTCTGGGCAATTTCCTTCCCATTGAGAAACCACGCGCCCTGAAGCTGCGGGTCACCATCTCTGCCGACAACCAGGCAAACCAGTTCCAAGGGTTTTCCTTCATCAGGTGAGCTACTGGCTGTGATGCTCACTGCAAAATCTCTTGCTAGGCAACAAAAGCAAAGCAGGTGTTTAGAAAGCCCTCTGCACTTGCCCCTTTCAGCACAAAACGGATGGGACGGTGATAAGGATCCAGTGCATGCATTGCATGTCACCTTTCAGTTCTGTGGCGCCAGAGTTCCCTACTCCAGAATAGCCCCGCAGTAAAAGAAAATTACAAAGTCCCTGACTTGTCTAAGTCACCCAGAAAGGACATTGTCTATGGTTTTCTGAAAGCAGTCCCCAATAAGGAAAAATTTCACACACACACAGATATGTCAAGATCTACTTAGGCCTGCCTGGCAAATGAAAAAGTGAACTATTTCATGCTGTGTTGAACTGCTATAAATTAGGACTTCTTGTTTTCTCTTTTCTTTTTGTACTGGGGATTAAACTGGGCCTCACTGTGTGCACGGTATTTGCTTCTTCCTCTGAACCTCCAACTTTTATCTCTTACCTTGTTTGTTTGTCTGATAAACAGCCGGTAGAACTTCCTAACTTCCAAGCACATGTGATAGGGCCTTTGTAGGACCCACTGAGCACACGTTGGACTTTTGAAAGCCACGGGATTCAGTAAAGCTGAGTATCATGTAAAGTCAGTGCTTCACCACTGGAGTATCGCTTTCTACAGTGGATACTCACAGTCTTAGCTGGTCCTCTTATTAAACCAATGCACATAAAAAGACCAAAAATGACCAGGCCTTCCCGTCTACTTTTGACAAAAATGTCAATGGATCATGCAAGGTGGCATCACTTCAATATAGAGATGGAGCCTGGTGGAAGGGCATCCTGCCACCAGCAGGGGCGAGGCTTCATATTGGACACTGGAGCTGCTTTGAGACCCAGCTGCCAGTGGTAGGTGGGTTTTGGAGAGAGGCAGATTTGGCCTTAGAAGCGAGCACCTTCTGTCCCCGGTAGCTGGCTACATTGTGGGTGATTATTTGGACTACAATTAAATAATGGAGACAATGTGCTTACAAAGTGCCTGGCAGCCATGGTTATGAAGTGAGTTCCACGGCCACCTTGTAGCATCAATCTATCTGTTTCATGTTTCTGGTCCCATATAAACTTTCCCATGAACAGAGCCCTAATGGAACATTCTGGAACATCTTCTTAGTTATGCTTTCCAGACGACAAAAACAAAATTAACTTAAACTTTCTGTCTACCTTTTAGAAAAAGTCAACAGAAAGTCTTAAAATATATATATCCCTATATACTCACTGAGAATGAATTCACAGGTTCCCTGAGAAGATAATTACCTGCCGGCTGGATCCTCAGAGCTGTTTGATCTGTCTGCTTTCTTGTGATCAAAGTCCACGTTTCATCTGGATCCTGAATCCATTCTGTGGCCTCACAGAACACCTGGCCTTGATCTGAGGGCTGGAGCTTGCCTACAGACAGCCTGAAGGAAGTGGCTCCAAGCTTGTCCAGCCGTACATCACCAGCCACAAACCTGTCTGCATAGGAGGACCCAGGGGTCAATACAAAGTCCTTGGAGAGAGAAATGATCTCAGTGGCTTGGCTCCCTCCTCCTTCCTGCATCAGGTACCAGGTGAGAGAGAGATGGGTGTGTTGCGCCGTGGCTTTGGTTGTCTCGCAGGTGAGTTCCAAGGGCTCGCCTTCCTTCTTACTGAGTGTCTGGGAGGGCATGGTGGCAGACAGGGTGTCGGGAATCACTGGAAACAAGGCAACACTGATTATCTTACTGGTTCATGTTTGTCTCATTAGATCTTCCTCTCGGGAAGATGGCGTCTAAACCTCATCTGCAAGGCTCATCCCTCGAGTGCCCCCAGCCATACGCTCTCCTAACTCTGGCTTTCCCTTTTGCTGAGAGCATAGGAACTTTGCAGAGTGAGTGACTCAGGGAGGCAGGAGCCTGGCTTTGCTTCATCAGCACAAGCTGGAGCCAGGTTAGCTACTCAGCCACGAGTAGGAGGAACACTGGAGTTTCTGGACTCAGGTTCTGGCTCTCAGACACTCTGTTTGGCTATATGGACTTGAGTGGATTGCTTCTTTTCCCTCCCTAAACCCTAATCTGCTTTTTCTATTATGGAGACCTAAAGTAATGTAATTTGTTAGTCAGAGACCAAATGCAAGCTTTCCCAAAGTTTTCATAGCTGTCTAAGGACCCTTCTATTCTCTTATTCCTCGAATGTAAACCACACAGTTGAAGCTCATATAGAAGCAGCACGGAGGCCGAGCCAATGACTAGTACAGACATTGTACAAGAGCTGAGAGTTCCCAGGATGCTCAGAGGTGGTGGGAGACGGGCATATGAGTAGCTGATAATGAGATAACTGGGTGAATGCTGGTAATCATAGTATGAACAGGGCGTTAAGAAGAACCAAGTTGGGGATATGGCCTGAGGTAGACTAAAGGGATCTGCAAAGGAGGTAGTGTGTTGAATCTGCATCCTGGAGTTCATGTAGGAGTTTGCTAAACTACAAAAGGAAGCTAGATATTCCAAGTGAGCCACGGTTGCAAGAATTTGATCCTCTCCCTCCAGATAAATGTGCTAGGAAATGGTGGTTGGAGAAGAATCATTCTGCATGCAGTTGATGGCATCACTCATGCTACTGGTGCTGGCTCTCTTACTGAGCTGCAAGACAATATGGGGGAGAGGGGGCATGCAAAGATCTATCTAATGCTTTGCTATTACCAGCTTGTAGGGGGGAGCTTGGGAAGGCCCCCCAGTGGATCCTCAAGCTGTGTGGCATATGCAACTGGGAAAACATGAGACACCTACTTGTGACACATCTCCAGAATACTTGGAGTGGTTGGTAGGCTCTTTACTCAGAGCAAACAAACTAGTGGAAAAATCTCTCCCTTGGCAAGGCATTGTGACAGTGGATACAGGCTTGCCAGGGGCTGGGTAATAGGAACTCACCAGTTAGATTTGTCTTTGCACTGTAACTTCCAAAGTACTTCCCATCCGTGTTGGGTGTGTGGCACTCGTACTCGCCAGCATCTTTCATCTGGAGTTTTGAGATATGCAGCAGGACCGAGTCACCCTGCAGCCTCTCTATGTAGATCTCCTTGCTTTGCACCCTCTGGGCATACACTGCGTAAGAGAAGCCGGCATCCTTGGTACTGATGATCTGGACTTCCTTGGTTGGGGCACTTGGCAGGTAAATAGACCACTGGAAATCCTGCGTGGAAGGACCCTGATGACCACTTACGTTGCAACTGATGCTGACAGGGTAACCTTCGGCTCTGTACAGAGGGCCTTCTTGAATTTTTACTTCCCTCTGGCCAATGCCGAACTTAGCTTGTAAGTAGGAGGAAGAAAGGGGATAAAAATAGGTGAGTGCTCTAATTCCCAGAGTACCACATTGTGTAGTCTCTATATTACCATCCTGGTAAATGAGACCGAAGGTTATTCACTGTAATCACCTTGAATCTTCACTACCTTCCTCAGGCTGGAAGGCAATGGAATGAATGGCTCAGTGAGGTCATCGTTACCTAAGCATACACAGACAGCCCTAGTTTCCTTTTGAAAATGTTTAGCCTCAATCATGTATCAAGGCCACGTCTACAAAGCAGCAGCTCGTCTAAATGGACAAAAGGTAATATCATATCTGATATTTTTATCTTTTGCAGTATTTTACGGCAAAATAGCATAAACCTTCTCAAACCCCAAATTCCAAGACACAGTCTCAAGGGCATGCAAGAGAGGCTAAGTCCACCACTCTGCTCCCGCTACCTTACCCTTCTTGCTGGTTGGTTACAGATATTTGTAGCTCCCAGCTGTGTCTGGTGCAAGACTAGATAAAATTAGCACCAGAAATGGCAGTGACACTTCCTGCCTCTACTGTAAAGGTTTTTCTTTTCTCGTTACTTTTGCTTTGTTTTGCTGTTTTTACTGTTCGAATTTCTTAGAGAGGCTCCTTTCACTTTGCTTGAAACTCTCAAACGGATGTTTATGAAGTCCAGGTTCTGGGCTCAGAGTTTAATTTTTTTTTTCTTACCCAGGGTTTTTAGCTAGGATGTTTTCTAATTGAAACTGCAAAAAATTAGGTCTAAAGGAGAAACGTGATTAAAAGGTAACTTTTTTTTTTTATAGAGATGTTTTAGATTCAGCATTTTTTTTCCCCAGAAACTACAAGAGTGTTCATTACGATTAGTACTGAAAGTGGGCTCGCTTTGTGGCTCCAAAAGAGCAGAAGCCAGAGGTAATGATGTCACAGAGATGAACAAGATCTTCTCTGAGGGTCCAGGAACCCTGGAAGGGCAAGACGGGGTTAAAGAACACCAGAAGATCCATTGAGAGTTGTGGGCAGCATGAAGCAGTTGACAGAATAGAATCCTTCAGAAGAGGCTCCAGAGAGCCAGAACAAGGGCAACGGGTTCGGGAGATTCCTGTGGGGAGCAAGGGAAAAGACAAGCAGAGCTCATGAGAGGAAATAGAAAGAGGCAGGAAGGAGGCTTCCCTCCCCCACAAGAGGGTAAAGTGATTAATTGATAAAATCAACTAAAAACTTAAAACCCGCATCTGAATACACTCAACCAAAACTGGCCAAGAAACCAATCAATACCCAGCCACGCACACTTCCAGTAATAATTTAAAAATACATTTAAGTATTCATAAATCTCAATGTTATATATTTATATCACACTTTTTTGTGCTGAATATCTATAAATAGAAATTAGACTACATTAGAAAAAATTAAATTATTACTTACCGGAAACTGATGACAGAGAAGTTTTAAACATTTTCAGCAAGGTAACCTTGTGTAATGTGCAATGTGGGCACTGGGCATCAGGTAACAGATGAAGGAACAGCAGTGCCATTCACTGTTGCCCCAAAACAAGGGACAGCCCGCATGTCCATCAACAGCGGAATATAGCAGCAGAACTGCCATATACACTGTGGTAGTGTACCATAAGATGGAACTTTATAAAGAAATTAAAAATTATAACTATCTGTAGTAACATATAGAATTATGCCTGATCATTCATGGAGTAACTTTGAATCTCTTTGGCTATCTACAGAAAGAGTCCGTTTAAAACTTAAAATATTTAAAGTTAAAATATACGGAGCTGGAGAGATGGCTCAGCAGTTAAGAGTACTGATTGCTCTTCCAGAGGACCTGGGTTCAGCTCTCAGTACCCACAGCTCACAACTATCTATACCTCTAGTCCTAGGAATCCCAGTGCCCTCACACAGATATATGTAAAGGCAAAAACACCAATGCATATAAAAACAAAGTAAAATAGGCAAGACCACATTGTATCATTTAGCTGATGCATAAAGGTTAAAATCATCTTTAAAAATAGGTCAGGGAGTGGTTATCATGGGAGTCAGGAGGTGATTTGTGGGGAGGGATTATGTCCCGATGATGCTCAGGCAGGATGGGTGGGCACTTCTAGCGACCTGATCATGTTGTTTCTTGAATGTTGTAGTGATGACACAGGTTTTAGCTTCCGGCTTACTCATCAAACTGCATACTTGTTTTATTAGCCTTTTCTTACATACTATATTTCACCATGAGATTCTTTTTTTTTTTTTTTTTTTTTAGAACTGAGATGTTGCAGTCAGCAAAGTGCCTGTTGAGCAAGCATAAGGACCTGAGCTTGATCCCCAGTATCCGGATAAAAGCTGGGTATACCCGGTATCCAGGTGCTGAGGAGGCCTAGCAGGAGGAATCCTGGGGCTTGCAGGCAGGCTCATCTATCTGAAGTAGTGAGTGAGGTGAGTCCAAGGTAAAAGTGATAGATCCTATTTCTAAATATAAGGTGGCACACCCAGCTATGACCAATGTGGCAAAGTATTATTGGCCCTCATATCTTGGCGGTAACCAACAGCTATCTAATTAGACTTAAGGTCCACCCAACAGGAAAGAAATCATGCTTAGTACTAGAAACCTAGCCAACTGCCCAGGGCTAGCGAGGTCATGGATCTTCGAGAAGAATCTACTACTAACAGTTTACTAAGCCAGCATAATCCCTAACTACACACTAAGTATTTATCCTTACACCCACAGGTAAGTGTGACTCTTACGACTCAGCCAGTAAACCTTTCTTTGCAACAAAGGAGAACATTACAGAAAGGACACAGTCAGTCAACATGCAGAGAACAAGTCACCACAGGAAGCCCAGCCCCACCTGATACATTTACAGTACAACTCCTGCAGCGAAGGCTCAGGGAACATCACAGAAGAGGGGGCAGAAAGACTGTCAATGCAAGGGGACCAGGAAACCCGCTGTGGGAATGTGTCTTCTAGAAATGACAAGGAAGCTTCACCCATACCCCAACAACATGAGTGCAGAAAAAAATACCTGGGAAAGTACCACACTCGTAGACATGCTCACATGGAAGAAGGAACTCTCACTGGGCTCCTCTCACTGACCAAGAACGGGCAATGAAGCATTGTTGAGAGCAGGAGAAATATTCATCCCCATGGTTGATACCCTAATTGTTTACCCAACACCAAGTGGTCAGCCATAAAAATCATATACGTGCAAGTAACACCAAATGGACTGAGCAGGTTGCACTTATATATTTATGCAGATGTACATACATGTATACATACATGTTAACAATAACAAAGAAAAGATGCCATGAGTTTGAGAAGAGGTCAGGGATAGAGGTTGGAAGGACAAAAGAAAAGGAGGAAATAACATAATTATATATATAATTTCATAACATAATAACATAAATATATATTTCAACTTATAACCCACTTTCTATATATGTATATATATAAACAATATATATATGTATATATAAAACTATATATATATGTATATATAAAACTATATATATATATATATATATATATATATATATAATGGGTTTTTTTTCGAGACAGAGTTTCTCTGTATAGCACTGGCTGTCCTGGAACTCACTTTGTAGACCAGGCTGGCCTTGAACTCAGGAATCCGCCTGCCTCTGCCTCCCAAGTGCTGGGATTAAAGGCGTGCACCACCATGCCTGGCACATAATTATATTTTAATTTCCAAAAAACTTACAAGAAAAGAGAAAGGAAGAAAGGAAGAAAGGAAGAGAGAGAGAAGAGAGAGAGAGAGAGAGAGAGATTGAGAGAGAGAGAGGAAGGAAGGAAGGAAGGAAGGAAGGAAGGAAGAAAGAAAGAAAGAAAGAAAGAAAGAAAGAAAGAAAGAAAGAAAGAAAGAAAGAGAGAAAGAAAGAAAGAAAAAAAGACAGACAGACAGACAGACAGAGAGAAAGAGAGAAACAAAGAAAGAAGGGGTAAGTGTGAGGTTGAGAAAGGTACCTGATACTGGTCTTCACACACACACACACACACGGACACAGACACGGACACACATGGACACAGACACGGACACACACACACACACACACACACACACACACACACACACGGACATACACATATACAAATAAACTTTTTTTTAAAGTATAGTTTGGAGGCACCATTCATCTTTTCCTTCCAGGGCACGCTATATTGTTATTTGTAGTGTGGACAGCTTGGCCATGCATCCTCAACACTTTTCATCACTTCCCAGTGAAATAAGTGCTCATTAGAAAGTTTCTATTGTGGAAACTAGCACTTCATTCTTCCCTGCTTTATTTGCCAAGTCAATAAATATTTATTCAGCCACTTACAGTCTTTCTGGTACTTGAGAGATTAAGACATAAAGATGAGTTTAGAATCATCTCTGTCCTTGAGCCTTATTAAGCTCGACAGTTAGAATGGCAATCATCTCTATGAGAAAGATATAACTGAAAGCCCCTGAAGGAATCTGGAGAGATCAGAGAGCTCATAGCTTGTGGGTACAAACAGGTGAGACTTGTAAAAGGGATGCTATCTCAGTTTTCTTATATTTCCATGTCCAATATCAACTTGGGGAGAAAGGGACATGCTTAATTCAACTTACAACCCACTGTCCATCATTGAGGGAAGCCAGGGTGGGCTCTAAAGGTAGGAATCAGAAAAGAGGAGCTGAAGCAGAGACTGTGGAGAAATGCAGCTTAATGGCTTTGTCCCAGGCTCATCTGCTGCCTTTTTACGTAGCCCAGGTCTACCTGTGTAGAGATGGTACTGCCCATAGTGGGCTGGCCTTTTACATCAATTAGCAATGATGTCCCAACAGATATCCCTACAGGACAATCTGATGGGGGCATCTCCTGAGTTGTGAGTCCCTCTTCCCAGGTATGTCCAGGTTTGTGTCAAGGTGACAAAAACCAACTAGCACAAATGGCACTAGGATTGGACTTTAGGGCATCGGGAAGATTACAGGCCAAGTGGAGACAGCCTTTTAGATGAAAGAAACTTTATGACAAGATGATCTGAGTGAAAATGAAAAGAGCTGTGCAGAAACAGGAAGCAGTTACCTGGTGGGAAAGAGGTTCAAGATGGATGGGTGCCTGAAACTGGCTAGGAGCATCAAGGACGTGACTCTCACGGCTGTCAGCTCGGAGTTAATTGGGCACTAGGGAATCCACTCAGAGTGCCGGAAAGATCTTAGGAAAAGCAACTGATGGCTATTTGAAGAATGGTGGAAGTTGGAAAGAGACATCAGGTAACTTCTAGCTCAGGACAGAGTTGATGAAAGGGCAGGAGTAGAAAGAAAAGGGCTGTAACTCAGGAGCTGTTGTGGAGATGGTATCTGCAGAGGTTAGTGCTCTGCACACTTCAGTGCAGCAGGGATGATCCAGGACAAGAGGTTGGAGGAAAGCAGATACCCAGCAGGAAAAATAGCCGTACTTAGCAGGAAAGGGCGTATCAGTGAGAGTTGTTACCACTGTATATTCAAGGGTGGGCAAGAAGATAACGCATTTAACTTTAGAGATGGAATTTGAGTGCTTTGGAATAAACAGGAAAGACATCCAAAAGCAAAACAAACAAACTCAAAAAACAAAACAACAAAAACCATTTGGGAGATATTTAAATATGCATGCATCACCTTAAAAACCCTTAAAGACTTCAAAAACATTTGTAACTTAACCCTTTCAAAAATTCTGTTATTTCTGTGTTTGGTAATGTCAAAATTCACAGTGATTCAGTCAGACCTGAACCTAGGCCTTCGGGTACCAGGTTGTTCTACAGCTTTGCCCGATGTTTTCTCACTTCCTGGCAAGTCTCCGAGCCTGGGCTGTAGGTGTAGACTAGGTTCATTACACGTAAGTACTCAGCAGTGTTATGGAGTCTAAAGATGGCCAATGAGAACCTCTGTTATATGGGCGGGGATGGAACCTAGTGAAAACCCTGGGAAGTCGGGAGGGCAACCACTCCATAGTAGCTTGGGAACCAAAGGAAGTAGAATGTTTCAAGGGAGAAGGGCTTGGTCAGCACTGCCGAGGGCTGCTGTGGGGTTGGGGGCAGGGACCAGGAGAGGGCTTTGAGTCAGCTGAGTTGACTGCTGTGCAGAGCTTTGGAAGACATTCCAGTCGAGCAGAAACAGCAGTGGGTTTGAGCTAAGAGACTGCAGAACATGTAAACCACTTCATGTAGGGGACAGAACAAGGATGGTACCTAGAAAGGGTAGCAAGTGATGCGTGGTGAGCTGTGGGAGGAAGAAGGGTACCTTTGCAGAGTCAGCAGCGAATGAAGAGAGAGACATGGAGCCAGAGAGGGCTCATGGAGGAAGAGGTTGGACCACAAGAAAGCAAGCCACTGTGCACAAAGCCCAATTGTCATCCACTAAGAGAGAAAGCAGTGGCCAGTCTACTGCAGGATCATCCTCTCTAGGAGGAAGTGAGAAGCCCCTGCACAGCCCATAGAGATGGCCATGACAGACATGCCATTATGTGATCCCTGCGAATTGGCTTCTGGATGTCATTTCTTTCCATCTCAAAGATACTGGTCTGGAGGTGGCTCAGTGGGAGAGCGCTTGCCTAGTACACACTAGACCCTGGATTTATCCCCAGAATTGCAAAAATAAATAGGTAAATAAATATCCTGTAAACAGCAATACTTTTCCTTTCACTTCTGAAAAGATCTATGTCTTAGCCTGTTGATAGCAATAAAGACAAAAAAAATGGTAAATGGTGTCGTGTCATAGAAACACAGGCCTGGAGACTAGGCATTGCAAGATTAAGGCACTAGTAGATTTGGTGTCCAGCTGTGTCCTCACACATGGAAGAGACTAGCTGGGACTTTCCAATCTCTTGTAAGAGCACTAACCCATTATGCCAACGAGCTTTCAAAGGCTCTATATCCTAATGCCATCACCTGCAGGTTTAAGTTCTTTTTTTTTTTAATTTTTAATATTTTTATTACATATTTTCCTCAATTACATTTCCAATGTTATCCCAAAAGTCCCCCATAGCGCCCCCCACTTCCCTACCCACCCATTCCCATTCTTTTGGCCCTGGCATTCCCCTATATTGGGGCATATAAAGTTTGCAAGTCCAATGGGCCTCTCTTTCCATTGGTGGCCGACTAGGCCATCTTTCGATACATATGCAGCTAGAGACAAGAGCTCCGGGGTTCTGGTTAGTACATCATGTTGTTCCAACTATAGGGTTGCAGATCCCTTTAGCTCCTTGGGTACTTTCTCTAGCTTCTCCATTGGGAGCCCTGTGATACATCCAATAGCTGACTGTGAACATCCACTCCTGTGTTTGCTAGGCCCCGGCATCGTCTCACAAGAGACAGCTATATTTGGGTCCTTTCAGCAAAATCTTGCTAGTGTATGCAATGGTGTCAGCGTTTAGAAGCTGCTTATGGGATGGATCCCTGGATACGGCAGTCTCTAAATGGTCCATCCTTTCATCACAGCTACGAACTTTGTCTCTGTAACTCCTTCCCTGGGTGTTTTGTTCCCAATTCTAAGAAGGGGCACAGTGTCCACACTTTGGTCTTCATTCTTCTTGAGTTTCATGCGTTTAGCAAATTGTATCTCATATCTTGGGTATCCTAAGTTTTGGGCTAATATCCACTTATCAGTGAATACATATTGTGTGAGTTCTTTTGTGATTGTGTTACTTCACTCAAGATGATGCCCTCCAGGTCCATCCATTTGGCTAGGAATTTCATAAATTCATTCTTTTTAATAGCTGAGTAGTACTCCATTGTGTAAATGTACCATAATTTCTGTATCCATTCCTCTGTTGAGGGACATCTGGGTTCTTTCCAGCTTCTGGCTATTATAAATAGGGCTGCTATGAACATAGTGGAGCATGTGTCCTTTTTACCGGTTGGGACATCTTCTGGATATATGCCCAGGAGAGGTATTGCTGGATCCTCCGGTAGTACTATGTCCAATTTTCTGAGGAACCGCCAAACTGATTTCCAGAGTGGTTGTACAAGCTTGCAATCCCACCAACAATGGAGGAGTGTTCCTCTTTCTCCACATCCTCGCCAGCATCTGCTGTCACCTGAATTTTTGATCTTAGCCATTCTGACTGGTGTGAGGTGGAATCTCAGGGTTGTTTTGATTTGCATTTCCCTGATGATTAAGGATGTTGAACATTTTTTCAGGTGCTTCTCTGCCATTCGGTATTCCTCAGGTGAGAATTCTTTGTTCAGTTCTGAGCCCCATTTTTTAATGGGGTTATTTGACTTTCTGGAGTCCACCTTCTTGAGTTCTTTATATATATTGGATATTAGTCCCTTATCTGATTTAGGATAGGTGAAGATCCTTTCCCAATCTGTTGGTGGTTTTTTTGTCTTATTGATGGTGTCTTTAGCCTTGCAGAAGCTTTGCAGTTTCATGAGGTTCCACTTGTCAATTCTCGATCTTACAGCACAAGCCATTACTGTTCTATTCAGGAATTTTTCCCCTGTGCCCATATCTTCAAGGCTTTTCCCCACTTTCTCCTCTATAAGTTTCAGTGTCTCTGGTTTTATGTGTAGTTCCTTGATCCACTTAGACTTGACCTTAGTACAAGGAGATAGGAATGGATCGATTCGCATTCTTCTACATGTTAACAACCAGTTGTGCCAGCACCATTTGTTGCAAATGCTGTCTTTCTTCCACTGGATGTTTTTAGCTCCCTTGTCGAAGATCAAGTGACCGTAGGTGTGTGGGTTCATTTCTGGGTCTTCAATTCTATTCCATTGGTCTATTTGTCTGTCACTATACCAGTACCACGCAGTTTTTATCACAATTGCTCTGTAGTAAAGCTTTAGGTCCGGCATGGTGATTCCACCAGAGGTTCTTTTATCCTTGAGAAGAGTTTTTGCTATCCTAGGTTTTTTGTTATTCCAGATGAATTTGCAGATTGCACTTTCTAATTCATTGAAGAATTGATTTGGAATTTTGATGGGGATTGCATTGAATCTGTAGATTGCTTTTGGCAAGATAGCCATTTTTACAATGTTGATCCTGCCAATCCATGAGCATGGGAGATCTTTCCATCTTCTGAGATCTTCTATAATTTCTTTCTTCAGAGACTTGAAGTTTTTATTATACAGATCTTTCACTTCCTTAGTTAGAGTCACGCCAAGATATTTTATATTGTTTGTGACTATTGAAAAGGGTGTTGTTTCCCTAATTTCTTTCTCAGCCTGTTTATTCTTTGTGTAGAGAAAGGCCATTGATTTGTTTGAGTTAATTTTATATCCAGCTACTTCACCGAAGCTGTTTATCAGGCTTAGGAGTTCTCTGGTGGAATTTTTAGGGTCACTTATATATACTATCATATCATCTGCAAAAAGTGGTATTTTGACTTCATCTTTTCCAATTTGTATCCCTTTGATCTCCTTTTGTTGTCGAATTGCTCTGGCTAGGACTTCAAGTACAATGTTGAATAGGTATGGAGAAAGTAGACAGCCTTGTCTAGTCCCTGATTTTAGAGGGATTGCTTCAAGCTTCTCATCATTTACTTTGATGTTGGCTACTGGTTTGCTGTAGATTGCTTTTATCATGTTTAGGTATGGGCCTTGATTTCCTGATCTTTCCAAGACTTTTATCATGAATGGGTGTTGGATCTTGTCAAATGCTTTTTCCGCATCTAACGAGATGACCATGTGGTTTTTGTCTTTGAGTTTGTTTATATACTGGATTACGTTGATGGATTTCCGTATATTGAACCATCCCTGCATCCCTGGGATGAAACCTACTTGGTCAGGATGGATGATTGTTTTGATGTGTTCTTGGATTCGGTTAGCAAGAACTTTATTGAGGATCAGGTTTAAGTTCTAACAGGTAAAATCCAAGAAGACACAAACATTCAGGCTACAACATCGCAAAAGAATTTGAAGTAATTCCACCTTATGCAAAACGTACCTAGGGAACATTCAACACACCAAACTATTGCTTGCTGTACACATTAGAAGCAATGTGGGCTCTCTCTCTCTCTCTCTCTCTGTGGTGGGGGCGGGGCTGGGGGGGGTGGAGGTTGAGACATCATACATCCAGAGCGAAGTGGAATACTTTTCTGTTTTTCCATGGATACAATCTCAGTAACACAAAAATAGCCCCTCTCCAAAGACCTCTTGTGTTAATAGCCCCTTAATTATTTGGCAGTTGGTCAGGGTGAGAGGTGATATAAGCAGGCTAAGTCCACAAGAGCATTTACCTATGGCATTAGCTTCTAAGAGTCACATTCTAATTGGTTACTTAGTGTTCCTGTTTAATAGGGAAAATAAAAATAAAACAGGCCTGGTAAGATGGCTAATCGGGTAAAGGCATGTATTAAGCAAATCCTGATGATCTGTGTTCAATTGTGAGAGCCCACAAAAAGGTAGAAAAAAAAAAAGTATGGAATCCAAAGGGCCGTCCTCTGACACCACGAACAACACAGAACACACACAATAGTAAGTAATCTAAAGAAATAATAGATTGAGGCATTGAGTGTGGCTCAGTGGTAGAGTGTTTGGTGAGGGAGCAGGAGCTGGGTCCTGGAGACTTAGTCCCTGCATTCCAAAACAACACTACCAAGTTGGGACAAAGAATAGATTTGCCAAACAATGTGATTGATCTCTTTATCATCATTAATTTCCTGCATTTCCTCTCTATAATTAAAATGAAATGCAGCAGGCTTCAAGTTACTTCCTGATTTATGCATGTCTCATGTAAGACCTGAGATTCCATGCAAAACTGGAACTTAATGTGGGTCAAAGACTAGAAGGAACAAATACAGAATCCAAGTCAGGCAACCATGGAAGTGGGTGGGGAAAAGCGACCATCTTCTCCTTTTTGAATTTTTGACTGTTATGATGCTTCCTCTAGACCTTTGAACCTGCTTATCAAAAACAAATGGACAACTGAAAACTAGTAATATAATAATAATAATAATTGGAACAAGAATGTGTAACTTTCTGTATCCTTATGCAATATAAATGCAGTTCACTCCCATACAAAGCAAATGCACAGTGCCCACATATGATGCATGGACACTCAGTCAGATGACTCAGCAGGATCACAGACACAGCAATCCATGCAGGGCTCCACCAAGGTGCTGTCCATCAATGCTTGACCTGGCAGGGTGCTGGCAGGTGCCAGTCACTGGCATGTGGTCCTAATACATCCCCCCTGCAGGCTTCCTGTCTTCTTCTCAGGTCCCAGGTCTGATCCTTACCCATAAGCTCACTGAGATGTGATCCTGGTTCAACTCCCCCAGAGCTTGCTGGTCTACCTTAGTATCGGATGGTACGTGCCCTTCATTTTTCTTATAAAGCTACAGCCTTAGCCACACCGATTGTAGCTCAGTCCAGTTCCTCCCTCAGCCCAGCTACCACAGTCTCTTCACAAACTCCACCCAGTCTCTGGGAACCAAGACTTTTAAACTTGAACCAACCTACAGTTAGGATTCAAGGGTCCTTAAAACAGGGTGAAAAAGCCCTTTAATCTTTATTCTCATTAATCTCCAATGGAAATGTCCTATTTCCCTTCAGTGATGGATGCAGACGTGTAACCATAGCTACTTGCATATTATATGGCAATTTTTGTAGACATATTAGAATATTCTCTTCATACCCACCACTTCTCTGAGCTTGGTGATTAAAAAATAGTCCTCCAGATCTTGTTGTATAGCACATAAACAAGAATGGAAATGAACACATTATGATTTATTTTTAAATATTGTTTATTCACTATAAAATTCAGGTAGGCCTCCTACTTTAGGCTTCTACTAGTGCTGTGATTACAGATGCCATCACATTGGTACTGAAAATATTTTGATAACTTTATTTCAATATGGCCAGTTTATACTACAGTCCTATGCATTTTATAATATGCATTTATAGGTTACACTGAGATGATCTTTGTATGTGGCACACAGCCTGCCTGTTAACTGCTCTACATGGTAAGGAACTATTTTGTTCCCTGCTAAATTCACCTGCTTCTTCCCTTTATCTCCAAGTTTTTCTTCTTCCATCCTCTTCAAATATGCAAAAGTATCCCTGGGCCAGATAAAGGCCCTATAGGGGCTGTAGTAGAGCCAAGTAATTGTTCTGATCCTTCTCTGTCTCTCTCTTTAGCTCTCAGAAAAAGTCTAGAACCTTCTTGTAGCTTGACCTAAACTTCATGGTACTCTTATTGCTTTTCCTTCTACCTAGTCACATCCACAAGGCACACACATCTAGTTACACCCTAACATCAGGCAAACCTTGAGGCCTCTTCGAGTGGCAGTGAAACCTCTTCATCTCCCACGGGATGGTCAGCCCAGGAAGGTAAAGTAAAGCCAGGGACATGCAAAGCTCAAAGACAAGCTTGAAATAAAATACAATAGGTACCCAGGATATAACAAAGTCTTCCATTGCCCCCTGTCACAAGGATGCATAAGGAAGCCTTAAAACTGTCATCAATAAGTAAAAGATTGGCACAAAGTCAGAAATCTATAACCTAGTCTTTCCTGTGAAGACCAACTTGGCCTGCTCCCTCACCCAGCAGCCACTGGATGGCAAGCCCCAGTGATGGTAGAAACATCAAAATTATAAGACTTACTTAGAGAGAGAAAGAGAGATGCCACATACAGGATGCATGCCATCTGGACCGGCACAGCTTTTTCGGGCAGCGTCACTGAACTTGCTCAGAGGCTGAGTGACAAAATTCAGTGCTGTCACAGCAAAGGTAAAGAGGAAGCGATGGTGTGGTTTTCAGCCCACTGAGAGAGAGACCTTTGCAGAAAGCAAAGGTGGCTGCATTTACAGTCACTTAGACTTGGGCATGAAGTAATGAGTTGTCTTCATGGTGAAGGAAACCCATGCAGACAGAGGAGAACCTGGGGCTCCTCCTGCCTAAACAGGAAGGAATTTCAGAAATCTGAGTGAATGAAAAAAATTGAGAAATGTTCTGCTCCCTTCTTGAGGGAGGAAGCATGAGAGGAGCCCCTGGAATCCATGAACTCAGGGGCCACATGAGGTATAAAAATGGGAGGTGCCAGAGGCAGGCTGTCTGAAGTTTGGGGTGGAGTCTGTTATCAGCTGTGTGCTACCACCACCCCCAAGATTGCAAAAAAAAATGTCAATGGTTTAAGCACTTAGAACAGTATTTGGTCCACAGTAGTGTTCAATGGCTATCACCTCCCATCATCACCATCAGCAGACTCTTGAGTTGATGTTTATCTTCCCAGGGTGGGTCTGGAGATCAAGGATAGCAGAAGTGTGCCTACATGCAGCTACTGGCACTGAACCCGGGGTAACTGAGTGGTCGAGACCTAGAAGACAAAATCACATCCCTGAGGACACTAGCCTCAGACTCTGAGATCTGGTACAGCACAGATCTAGGCAGATTAGTAATAATTTAGTCTGTTTCAGGGCACAGTAACAGGCAGATTCTTCCTTGTTCTGTCCACCCATCTATCCATCTACCATTCATCCATTCATCCATGCATTCATCCATTCACCCACCCACTCCATCCATTCAAATATCCTTCCATCCATTCACCCAGCCACCCCAGCCATCTATCCATCCATCCATCCGTCCATCCCATTCATACATACATACATACATACATACAGTCATTTTTTTTGTCTTCCCATGCTCTGGTGTTGTGGTACAACTTGCACATATACAAAGATATTCATAACCTTTCCTTTATCCTCAGGAAATGCCTTTTTAATCAGATGACCATCAATACAATGTGTTCACATACTATGGGACACATAAAGGCAGAGAAGGAAGTTGGTGCACAGGAGGGGAGGTCAGGATGGATTGTACTGGGCCAAAGAGACAACTAGAGGGAAAAAAAAAAGTGCATCAGGCACAGTTGGGAAATACTCTAGCCTAGTAGATAGGGGTGGCTGGCTGTCTCTTCCTGTTGATGACACTTGGGGCTGGTATGAAGAAAGAGAGTCTATAGCTTGTCTGGAACTGATCTTAGTGGGCTGTAAAAGCCAGCCTGGCTTTAATTTTGAAGAACAGAGGAACTATCAGGGGAGTTTTAGCAGAAACACAGCATGCCTCCCCCCCTTTGGAAACAAAGTTTCATATGATTAACTGGATTCATATTATTATTGGAAAGTGGGGGAGGTAGTCAAGGCTGTAAAGAAAAGGTCACAGGCTTTTGCAGCTGTTTGTTTCACCAATGATGAGTTCCTGAATTAGGCCATCTAAAAGAATGGCAGGACGGAGAGATGAAACATCAGGTCCTCGCAGGCACCTCTGCAAGACAAGATACCAAATGTCGGAGAGCCTCGTGGTAAAGTGCAGTCTCTCCTCTCTGCTCAAGACAGTGGGGCCTGATGGAAGTGAGCAGGCGAGAACATGACACACTGTCATGCTGGGAAAGCAGGGGAGGTCCCCTAGGAGATGGCCACAGTTGCAGGAGGTAGAGGACATGTCTTGTTTGGGAGAGTGAGTGGTTAAAGAAAACCTTCAGGACAAAGGTATTTTAAGGTAAACTTTATTTCCTTAGTGGGATGATCACGGATTGGGGGCACATCTGCAAAGGAGGAAATGGTATTTAATCCAACCATCTATTCTTTATCTATTTACACACCTACTCGCCTGAGCCATCCTGCCCTCTGGTTAAATTCACTAGCTGTTGTCTCTTAAAAATTCGCTCTCTGAAGCCAGTTAACTGCAAGTGCGTTTGCAAAACCTTCTGGACTTCCCTCTTCAAAGTTTTGTGTGCGATCTGGAGGGTAAAGGAAGGGCAAGGAAGCTCCACCCCTCGGGAGCCTGGAATCCACATTAGCAAACAACTGAAGCCACAGGAGGAAGCAGGTGGGGTGGGGTGTCCATTGCTTGGCAGGGCAAGAAAAACCCTAGGAATGAATGGACAGAGAGGCAGGGATGGCCACCAACATCATGGAGAAAACACTTGCTTTGGAGTAGATCCTTGCAGATCCAGTGTGACTTCAGTAGGTAAGACAGCATAAGAAGGGAGATTCCAGTAAGTAGTAAAATCCCAAAGACAGGCAGGGGCATGCTGGCTGTGTGGGAGAGCACTAATGGGCAGGCCACCTATGGCTTAGATTTCAAACTCATCCTCCAAGTCTGTAATTATAGTATTAGCACAAGTTAAAATGCAGAAATCTGTTCGCTATTTTGGCTAGAGCTGTCATAAGGCCACCTTCTGGTATTAATATTTTAGGCAAGTACACTGTATCATCTAGTTGCTACTGTGTAACAAACAGCCATAAGACTTGGTGACTTCAGTGACAAAATATTTTTTTTACCGATGGGTTATCTGGGTGGCTCCACTAATGTGTCAGGTGATGGGAAGACTAATGGCCTAGGATGACCTTGGGTTGGACAATTCAATGCTTTGCTACATGTCTTAGTATTTTCACATAAAGGGTCCCATAGACCTAGTAGAAATATTCCATCCTAGAGGGAGGCTCCTTAAGACTCTGGAAGTAAACCACTCCCAAGTCTCAGAAAGTCCCTAAAACTTGCCACATTCACAAGTCTTCTCCTCTTCCTCAAGATTATATAAGCAGCAAGGATGCTAAGGAGAGGAGAATCTCTGATCTGTTAAGCTTCCTGTAGGTTTTTCAGAGAACCCCAGGTTTCTAGTGCTCACGGGCTGTCACCATGTTGGGGTGTGTTTTCAGTGACACAGCTGCCTTTGAATCATCTCTGCACCTGAACATAACCCCTTACCTAAGAAGCCTCAGTAAACTCACTGGTTCACTGCATGGACTTTGGTGGTTTTTTGTTTGTTTGTTTTTTGTCCTTTTTTCGAGACAGGGTTTCTCTGTATAGCCCTGACTGTCCTGGAACTCACTTTGTAGACCAGGCTGGCCTCGAACTCAGAAATCCGCCTGCCTCTGCCTCCCGAGTGCTGGGACTAAATGCTTGTGCCATCACGCCTGGCGACTTTGGTGGTATTGTTGCTTTGGTCTGTCAATGGTTCCCTATCTGGGGCGAATGGATCATTGCTCCAGAAATTGGGTAAATCCAAACGTAAGCGATGAGTTAACAGGCTCTCTTTGTTGAAGGGAGCAGCAAAGTGACCCAGCAAAAGGGGAAGATTTAAAATTCAGTGTCAGTGCCTCTGTCAGGTGCAGTAAAGAGAGAATTGGCTTAGAAACAAGAAGCATGGACCATGCTGCCAATAGCACAGAGTTTCTGCAGCCCTGCAATATATCTGACCCAGTAAATGCTGCGCAACTTCATATTCCTGGCTCTTGCCAAAATATTTTTTTTTCTCTATCTATTTTAGTTGCCTCCACTTCTGCCAGAATTGAGCACTGATGGGGTGAAGTTGCTTCTTTTCTGGAGGGAGGGGGGAAGCTTTCTGTTGTCAAGGAAAAGAAAAAAAAAAGAAAAGAGAGAGAGAAGGAGACAAAAAGACAGCTATTCTGTTGCCTTGGGAATCATTGTATGGCAGCTGTTGAAAGAATGTAAGATGTAGTTTCTCCCAAAGCACGGAAGGGAGAGGACAGGGATGCTCAGAATGCACTAGAGGAAACACCTGTCTCCGTCCCTGCAAGGCAGATAAAAGAGCTCGATAGTTCCTCAGGCCGACACACCTCACTATTAGCTCCACAGAGGCACAGAAAGGGAGCATTATGGTCTCGGATCATACACACCTAGGGCCCAGAAACAAACGGGGACCTTTCCTTAACTTAAAGCAAGGCAGCTTCACAGACTAAAGTGGCAGTGAAGCAGGCATTGCTGGTCCCACTTTACAGCCAAGCGAATTGAGGCTCCAGTCCTTGGCTGATCTAGAGAAACCCACAAGGTTAGAAAGTGGCTGGTGTGTTAGAAGGTTATATCAACTGGACACATGCTAGAGTCATTCTGGAAGCAGGAGCCTTGACTGGGAAAATGCTTGTCTAGACAGGCCTGTGGTGCATTTTCCTAACTGATGATTGATGTGGGAAGGCCCCACCCTTTGTGGGGAAGAAGCAGATCAGTCAGCGGTACTCCTCCGTGGCCTCTGCATCAGTTCCGGCCTCTGGGTTCCTGTCCTGATTTCTCTCAGTAATGGAGTGTGACCTGAGAGTTGTAAGCTGATAGAAAGTTTTTCCTACCCAAATGGTTTCTGATCACGGTGTTTTATCACAGCAAAAGAAACCCTTAGACAAGTGTCTTCTCAGTTCCACACACTTACCTTTGTTGCTACAGAAGGCCAAGTGTAGAACAGTGAGTGGCTTTTAGAATCTAAAAAACAACCAGCCCAACAGGCTAGGAGTAAGCTGATAACCACTGTGGCCCCTTCTCCACTGGAAGGGGTCTTCCCCTAGGCCCTGACTCACTGATGTCAGGCAAACTGAGGCTACCTGTTCAGAACAGCAGTCACCCCACAAGAATGGACTACAGTGACCTCAGTGAACCCTTCCCTGACTCCAAGGAAGAGACCAAGGCTCGAGTGACCCCATTGCATCCTGGGCCTGTTGTAGGGGATGCCATCCGGTCTTGCTCCCAGCCACTTTGCCCTGCCTGACTGCTTGCTGCCCTGACCCCATCCGTAAGTTTACTAAGGCTAAAGAAGTTCTCAATGTGAGGAAAAGTATGAATTGAATTTCTGTGGGCAAAGCACAGGGCTTGGCACAGAAGAATGGGGACAGGGATGCAAGAAGAAAGGAAGGAGCCACAGCAGGGATTCCTGGGTCGTTTCTTGCTAAGTGAACATTTGCCAGGAAAGGGCGACTCCATAAACTTCCTGATTGACAAGCAACTTTGATGCACAGTTTAGAGAAGACTCAGAATAGGCCCTAAATAGGGAGGAAGGGATGGGGCCAGGAAGCTCCGGTACCCACCCTTAGGGAAAAACACCCATCTGTTGTGACTTAGTCTGCAAAGTTAAAGCGTCTTTTGTACTGACTGCATAGGCAGCTTTAGAGATTATTTTAATATAATTGTGTGTATGTGGGTGGGATGCACACGCGCTGCAGCACACGTGTAGCTGTTTGCTGCTTGCACTGTGGGTTCTGTGGACTGAATTTGGCAGTCAGGCTTGGCAGCAAGTGCTTTTAACCTCCTAAGCCACCTTGCCAACCCTAAGCACCCTGCTTTCCCCCCTAGTTCCAAGCTACACTGGGGGTGGCACAGCACAGGCCAGCCTTAAACTCACTATGTAGCACAGGCTTGACCTTGAACTAACCCATAGCAACACTTCTGCCTCAGCCTCCCAAGTTCCATGATTACAAGGGTATGTCCCCCAATCCAACTTGTCTAGAATCTACTGTCTTGTATAATAAAGGCCAGTAATGCCTTTTTTTTTTTTAAATGGAAGACACTGATAACATCTGTGGTGCCATGGGAACACTGAGCCCTTCCATGCTTTTACATCCACCTAACTCTTCTACAGTCGTCTGCCTGTCACTAAATTCTGGTGGCATGCACTGTGCTTACGCAGCCTCTACAGTGTAAGATACACAACTTCAGTTTTGGTTTAGCAGTAGTCAATCAGCTGAGCTTGAACCTTTTTACCCTGTGACTCTGGAATTCTTCGGTTTCTCTCTCCTGGCTCTTAGCCATCACCTTTCTACCTTTCGGGACCCTGCTTTCTGCTTTAGAGGCTCTGTAGGTATGACATCACTAAGTTTCATTCATGTTGCAGCATGCTCAAGGGTATCTATCTATGCTCAAGAATACCTATCACCTATTAGTCATCTATCACGTCTATCATCAATCTATCTCCTAATCGATCTATCATTTATCATCTATGTCTATCATCTATTGATCTATTACCTATCTGTCTGTCTGTCTATCTATCTATCTATCTATCATCTTCCTATCTTTGTATTTTAGTATATGTGTGGGGGAGGAGTCTTCATGTACCTGTCTTTGAATAAACATGAACATGGAAACAAGAGGCAGACATTAGGGCCTTCCTTGTTTACTTTCTGCCTTGTTTTTGTGAGGCAAAGTCTCTCACTTACATGGGGTCAGTTGCTTCAGCCCCAGTACTGGGATTACAACACAAGGGCGTTGGGGATCAGGACTTCATGCTTGCATGGTATACACTTCCCCCTACTAAGCCATCTCCCCAGCCTAGAATTTTCTTTGTAAAGGTTAAACAATTTTCCACTGTATGTACATATATTTTGTTTACACATCCATCTGCTGATGGAAATTTAACTTGCTATTGGCTATTGTGAATATATTGAGCATATGTGTCTCTTGGAGGTACTGCTTTAAGGACAGATTTTCTTTAGGACATATTCCCAGAAGTAGGATTGCCAACTCATCTGGCAGGTCTATTTTTAACCTCTTGAAGAACCTCCATACTATTTTGCATAATGGCTCTACATTATATCTACAGCAGCATGGCTTATTCCAATTTTTCTTGCATTTTTAAAATTTTCACGTGTGTGTGTGTGTGTGTGTGTGTGTGTGCGCACATGTGCCAAACACGTGTGCTCTTGGAGGTCAGAAAAGGGAGTTGGATCTCTTGAGCTCTAGATTCAGGTGGTTGTGAGCCATCCAATGTGGGTGTTGGAAACCGGGTCCTCTGCAAGAACAGCAAGTGCCCTTAACCCCTGACCCACTCCGTTAGCCTCTTGCCTGCATTCTTGCACATGGATAGCACCGGGCACAGCCTTCTCGAGTGAACATCCTAATGCATATCAGATGACATCTCCTGGTGGCTCTGACTCGTATTTCTCTTATGGGCCGCAGTGATACCAGGCATCTTTTTATTTGTATGTATCCTTTATATTTTTCTATGCAAGTCCTTTCCCTTTTTTTCTTTTTTGTTTTATAATCAAGTTTCTTACGGTCTGGATATTAGCCTGTATCACGTATATGATTTGTAAATATTTTCTCCCTTTCACTGTCACTTTGTTTGACACAAGAACATTTTAACGTTTGATATGGCTCTATTTGCCTATTCTCGATCTTGCTACTTAAGTTTTTGGTGTCACACTCAATAAATAATTACCAAATCCTAAGTTCTGAACATCCCCCACCCCCACACACACATTTTCTCCTTCCTTTCTTTTTAAAAATAGCTTTCATCTTACCTTTTTTGGGTTTTTACCTGTTTGGTACAATGTTTGTATATGATGTGAGGTCCAACTTTATTCTCTTGCATATGGATATCCAGTTTTATCAACATGCTTTGAAAACACTCAAGACTTCCACATTCCATTGCTTCACCAACCATCAAAGGACTCTAGGTAGCCATAGTAACCCATGCTTTTGGTCCAGTAGGTTGGAGAATGCACAGGACAGGGGGACTCAGATGAGCAGGTGGAGCAAGGCCTCCCCTGGCCCCACACTCCATGCAGTGAGTGTGTTCACAATGCTGTTTTCCTTTCAGATGATGTTTTAACATTTGAAGTCTTGCTAATTTCTCTGAGTTGACCAGAGAAGCAAAGAACACAGTATTGAGAGCATGTCACCAGCTCGGGGCTATCCCATTTCTAGTATTGTGCACTCAGGACCACCCTCCTCCTGCCCTATACCAAAGTTAGAGCCAGACATTTTGCACACTTTCTCCTCACTGATGTGGGTGTCATCCACATGGCCTCTAAGGCGATGCAAGTGTGTGTCGTCTGGATGCCATCTGTGAGTACAATCATCTTCCCAGGGCCAGCCACTGCTCTGTGGTGGCCCTGCCACATCGAGATCATTACACAGCTTTTACTCCAGAGTCAGATGAACGCTGGCCTGTAGTTACAGGAAGCAGAGTGTCTGCCATTCAGGACCCTGGCTGGAGCTCCTTGGGGGAATTCAAAGTCTCATTGAGAGCACACTGTTCCAGTGTAGGGACTATCCCTACAATTCAAAAGCGAGACTGCGTCAGGGGCCATGACAGTGAATGCCCCAATCCTTATGGCTCTATTAGACTTTCAGAACATTTGTCAGGCAGCCTCTTAGACCCAATCAATGGTCAATCCCTGGAACCCGGAGAAATCAGTCAACCGGTTAGCAAGACTTCTGCAGCATCCAGGGTGAGGAAAAGCCCAGGAGCAGGTCTGTAGCAGGTGGCCAGCCTCAGCAGTGCCTGAACACACCGAACGTGTGTGAAGACATTCGTTTTGCTTTGACATCAAGAAAGGAACCATTTCAGTAACAGTAGAGGGTCTCCCAAGCCAGGTGCTGCCTGCATCAGTGTTTGGACTGAAGGGAAGGGAATGGCAGGCCATTTTGACAGCCGAGCATTAAACCATAGGATGTAAGTGGCTGGGATACACACTCCATCTGGATAACTCACATGAGGCGGTTGTAAAATGGGACACAGAAATACAGGCAGAAAGCAAGGCTAAGAGGAGTGTCTGCCAGTCTTGGGGGGTGGGCTACAGGAGCCTGCTGAGCTGGAACAATGTGGGAGGAGCTGTTGGCACTTGCTCCCACCCAGGTCTGTAGTGTGGTTTTTATGTCGCTGGGGCTGGTGGCTTCCAGAGTTGGACTCTGAACTGCAGCATGAGTCAGAAAAACCACCTGTTCCGGTCCCAATCTGGTCACTGAGCTTGGGTGTGTGTTTCCTCCTCTGCAGAAAGGGATGGTTTCTAACTTCTCTTTCCAGAAAGGAGACCTCTACAGGTCATGGGAATTCAACAGGGGACCAAGAGGACCCTGAGCAACAGGATGCCAGCCCCTACCTTTCTGCTTGCTGGGAAACTCATCTCGGATATGCTGGTTGCTCTTGGTTGTCAACC
Organism: Mus caroli; assembly: GCF_978045245.1. NCBI lineage: Eukaryota > Metazoa > Chordata > Mammalia > Rodentia > Muridae > Mus > Mus caroli. Next base: position 59,557,745 of record NW_028227258.1, on the reverse strand, counting down.
TGACTGCACCTGGAACTAAGGAAAACTAAGCAGGTGGGTGCATCCATGAGGGCTGGGTGCATCCATGAGGGATGGCTGTCATAATTAAATCATTTGAGACGGGAATACCCACTTTTAACATGGGTCTTCTGAGTTGGGCTACAACTTCTGGTGGCAGCCTATACAAAGGACAAGGAGGAAAGAAGTCTGGTGTTGCTGCTAATTTCATTCCTTCCCTGGCATTAGAGCCTACTTCTTTGGGATTCCATCATATACTGTAGTAACAGCTGAGACATCCAGCCTTGTGCACTGAACAACTACCAGATCCTTAGATCTACTGTTTGTAGACAGCTGTTGTTGGAATAGCTGAACCGCAACCTGTAAGCCACTCTAATAAATTCCATATGTATGTATGTATGTATGTATATGTATGTATGTATGTATGTTTCATTCTGTAAGTTCTGTTCCTCTAGAGAACCCCAATGGACTTTACAAAATGCAGCTGTTTCATTGTAGGTCAAAAATCTATAATGTTGTCTGCGTGTGTATGCGTGTATGCATGTGTGTATGCGTGTGTGTGTAGGCAAGAACCAACTCTACTGTTGTCCACCTTTTTTTTTTTTTTTTTTTTTTGACAGTGTCTCTCAATGGACTGGATGGAAACCACCTGTTTGTCCCCACTACTTCCTTAGTACTGGAACTGTAAGTGTGTGCCACTATGCCCCACCCAGTCTCTATCTATCTACACACACATATATATGTATATATACATGCATACACATATACATGTATATACATATATGTATGTATACACACATGTATACTTAGTCAGGGTTTCTATTCCTGCACAAACATCACGTCCAAGAAGCAGTTGGGGAGGAAAGGGTTTATTCAGCTTACACTTCCACATTGCTGTTCATCACCAAAGGAAGTCAGGACTGGAACTCAAGCAGGTCAGGAAGCAGGAGCTGAAGTAGAAGCCATGGAGGGATGTTACTTACTGGCTTGCTTCCCCTGACTTGCTCAGCCTGCTCTACCAGCCCAGAGATGGTCCCACCCATAAGGGGCCTTTCCCCCTTGATCACTAATTGAGAAAATGCCCCACAGCTGGATCTCATGGAGGCACTTCCCCAACTGAAGCTCCTTTCTCTGTGATAACTCCAGCTGTGTCAAGTTGACACCCAAAACCAGCCAGTACATATACTGAATGATTTGCCTGCATGTCTGTATGTGTGCCACATGCATACCTCATGTCTAAACAGGTCTGAAGAAGGCATCAGCTCCCCGAGAACTGGAGTTACAGATGGTTATAAGCCACCATGGAGATACGAGGACTTGAACTAGGGTCCTCTGCAAGAGCAGCTAGAGCTTTTGTCCACTGAGTTGTTTCTCCAGCTCCCCTACCTTCCCTCATAAACACCCCATGGTTCAGACGATTGTGTTCAGGTTTCTGGACTTGCAAGGCAGGGACTTTACTGACTGGATCACTCTGTAGCCTGAGAGTGTTTTTACAGGATTCAAAGAGATCAGAAGGTACTGACATTGCAACTGGAATCAGCCACACTCCCTCCTCCTGGTGAGAGGAGGCCCACAGAAGCTGCTATCAACTTCCTCACACAAGTCTGATTTAAATTAAACTTCCTTTAATAAAATAAAGACAAAAACAAATGGTGCATTGCATAATATTTGTGGGCACAGTATAAAACAACACAATTAGTTTGTATAACCTTGGATAGGGACAAAAATACACAAGACCTTCTCTTTGTCTATGGGAAATTCTGCAGATCCTCGTGTTACACACTAGAAAAGAAACCCAACCTCCTTCTCCTAGTGATCTGCACAATTGTGTGTCACCGAGAATCTGGTCACACAGTGGAAGAGAACTTACCTAAACCTCAATTCCTTTCTTCCTCTGTTGTCATGAGTGAAGTTAAAAAAAAAATTCCCCCCCAAAGTAGCAAGTTGTGTAGTATTGCTTACAGTTCCTGCTCCGAAGCGCAGTCTTTGGCTCATGGATGCCGTAACAAAATCATGGCTGCAGGCGGTCTGCAAAGCAGGAGGCAAAAGCCACCAGAGAAACAGACAGAGGTCTGGGCAGGAGGGAGCCATGTGGCTGGGAGGGGGAAGACACACATATCCACATCTCGGGACATTTCTAAATGAGGATTAATCCAGCTGGTGAGTCAGGGGCCAGCGTATCCCATGCATGAAAAAAATCTGAAAAGTTGTTAAAAAGCCAGAGTTTGCAGTTTTCTTATTTTTCTAAAAAAGTGAGCCGTGTGTGTAAACATCGTAAAGTAAACAATTTAAAGTAATTTTCGAGGCTTCGATCTGAATGTAGCTTAGGTTCTTTCAGTGGGAGATTTTTGTGATTAGGAAAAATACCCAACCTTCTATAAAGTTTTCTCTTTAGGAAGTGCAATTTCATGTGCCAAGGCCTGGTTCGGCCTCTCCCTCCCCCAGAGCAGTGTTGCAGGGTGGGGGCCTCAGGAAGAGCGCTTCATGGGGAACACTATTTGGTACATCAAGAGTGTTTGACCACACTTAAGACACACACCCCAGCATGGTAAGATTCCCAAAAGGAACTAGGTCCTGAGGTTTCTGGCCCCCCTCCCAGCCCTAAGCAACATGGGGGGGTTGGGCATGGCCTCCACAACTCAGGTTCAAATCTCAACATCAGACGAAAGGGAAAGGTAGGTCCGATCACTCATCTCATCATCCAGTACCCGCGTGGACCACTGTGGCTTTATGTACATCTAGGGCTCGTCTCATCCCAGGCTAAGTCTCTCTCATCCTCCTAAGGAGGGCTATACTGCCAAGACCCTGAATCTTCTTCAGTAATGGCACAGGCTCAAAGGCTGCTCCTAACACCTGGTTCTCTCCCCTAATTCCTGTTTGTACAGTTACCTGTGCCTCACGTCTGAGCTAGCAATAAGAAAGCGACATGTAGACTCACCATGTCTGCCAAAGCCTCCCCTCTTTCTCTGGCCTCTCTTGCTTGTGTGGGGTGCATCTGCTACTGACTCTAAACCTGGACCCTACCTGGGCTAGAGCTACCTTCTCAAAATCTCATCACACGAGCAGCCCCCAAGGTGGGCTCAAAACAAGCAGAGGAAATTGGGTGGAAAATACAAAAGCCACCATGGGCCACATGGAGAGAAGGCGGGGGTGGGGGGCTCAGTGCATCCTGGCCCGTGTTGACTAGAGCTGCACGTGAATGGCCATCTTTTCGTATTACTTTATTGCTTAAGAGAAAGGAATCTTCTCCCCCATCCCCCCTTGGAAGACAACAATGTTAAATCCTTCAGAGGCAGAAGGCAGGGCGAGGGTACCAGCTGGGTGCTGAGCCTCAGTACCCAGGGGAGGCTCGTGGAAGGCTATGCTGAGGTGAGAGACTCTGTGTGGCTGAGGCCCTGATGGAGCAGGCACTGGTGACCTGGAAGATGTCCCGTTCCTGCTGGGCCCAGCCAGGCAGAGGCAGCTACTCTCAACCCTATTTTACAGGCCATTCACATAACACTAAATTGCTGGGTTCCCTTCGAGTTTCTAATAGGAAAGCAAACGTCCACAAAGTATACCCCTCTTCACTACCCCCTGCGGGGAGCTTAGAAAGACTTCAAGGACTGAAAAGGTCATGGAGAACACACGCTTGCTCTAGGCAATTTCTGATTCCTTGAAGTCAGTCAGTCTTGCAGGCAGCAATCTGCCTTCCTGTGAAGGAGCTCAATGTGGCACTTTTGTGGCTCCCATGGCGGTCCCGTGGCACCAGGGTCAGTGCCTCTCATGAAGGGACAGGGCATCTGGCTCGGCGGCACGGCTGCCCTCTGCTCCCACTCACCCTGGGGTTCCTGGAGCACAGTGGCCTAAGAACTACCAGAGCGAGCACGTGGGTGGGCAAGCATCAGTTCCTTTCCTCCCCCCCCCCCCCAGTGTCCTCCTCCTCCTCCTCCTCACAGACCTTCTGCCCTGGACAGAGGTGGTGCTGGATTTTTTTCATACTCATTCTTAAGGCTAAGGTGGCAAGATAAGGTGCTTGGTGGAAAGCCAAATTCTAGACTCCAGGGCTGCCGTATCCTCACTCTCACAGAAACAAACCCGAAAAACGGAAGAGGGTAGAGAAGGAGGGGAAACACAAGGCTTACGGGTCAAGAAGTTATAGAGTTTAGGTTCCGATAGAGTTTAAACCCCTGACAATGGGGGATGGGCAGGGCAGTCAAAGCCACAGCTTGCCTTGGCACAGGTCTATATCAGCTCTGAGCCAGGGTGGAGGGCAGCAGGTAGCAGCTCTCCTGATGCTGGCTGCTCGTGGATGCTGGCTTTCAGGTGGGCAGGTACCCTCTTACCCACAATGACCAACTCTGAATGCCTTCGCCCTTCCTCACCGAGATCCCTAAATCAAAAGTGATCAACACACACAAATCAGAGGATTGATAAACCGCTAGGAGAAAACTAATTAGACAGGGGTGGGGGGTTAACCATTAAAAAGCTGCAGCTGGGGGAAACACACACTCGATTGTTACATATCAGAAAGTGCCGTGGGAAGAAGAGCTGTGTGCTGGTAAACATGTCCTCGCTCAGAACTTGACATGCAGAAAAGAGAGAGCGCCGAGTCCCACCTGAGATTAGAGAGGACTGGTTTTAGTGTAACACACTCGGTTGTAAAAATATCAGAATCCTCTTCTCACCCCCACCACTTCTACAATGTTCCTCTGTCCCTCCATCTCCAACCGCTTAATCCATCTCCATGGACATGAGCCTGCGGCGCTCCCGACGCGTCTCCCGCACCTCCTTCTTACAGCACCAATGGGAACTGCAGTACCCAATGAGGCAGGACAGGAGCCCGATGACTGTGGACAGGCCCACTCCGATCAGCAGCGGGTACTTGAAGGCGTTCAGCACTGGGCAGAAGACAGAAAGTGGAAGCATTAGTGTGGTACAGGGCTGGAGGGTAGAGAGCACCGGCTCACTCCTTAGTTCACCCCGCTTCCCCACCCCCAACTCCTGCAGCGGATCTCTGAGAGATCCCAGCTCATAAACCCCATACCCTGCACCTGGCATGTGATTCAGACAGGATCAGCTCAGCTTTGTTGAAGAAATGAACAAATGTCCCCCACTCAGTTCTGCGGAGCTGAGTACGGTGGCGGGTAGGGGGGTGGCACGCAATAAAGAGATTTTACTTGATGCCTTTGAATGTCAACTTCTTTTTAGGGTTTTGGCAGGAGATTGATTTTTAAAAGTCAGTATAAGGGCACCGCACATTGAACGGCAGATGCATCCTTTAGAGAAAAAAAAAAAGACTGAATAAATCAATTTCTATGCATCAAATAACTGAAGTGTACTAAAGGCGCTATTTTAAGAAACACTATAGTAAATTATCGAGCAAAGTGAATAATCACTCCCCGACTTGTTTGGTGAATCTGGGTTTTCATATGGAGTTACTTCAAGCAGAGTTTAAGATGCAAATGGGGCAGAGATGACAGAACTTTAGATCCCACCCCGGGAGGGCCACCTTCCCTCTCCCAGTGCTCTGGGTAGGTGCCTGCCTCTGCCAGGTCCTTAATGTTTGGAAAGATCTAAGTTTCCTAACAGCGGGATGGGAGACTACTGTCACGTTTTTGTTTTTGTTTTTGTTTTTTTCTTCCAGGAGGTGGACCAGAAAGTATGTGGAGCTCTGTCCTCCAAGCAGGGCATGGCTGTCACCATCTCTGGCCAGACTGGCTGTACTTCCATGCACAAGACCCCTTTCAAGAGCAGATGTACTAATGTTTCCATTTGGGGAGGGTAGAGAAGTGGCTCACGAGGCCTCTTCCCTCCACTGGGATATATATGTGGTTAGTAATTACTGGTGAGTATGGCGGAGTGGGGTGGGGGCTGGGGAGTCTTCTCGATGCCTGGATTCTACCCATACACCTGTCATGCTATACACTCACTGGATTCTACCCATACGCCTGTCATGCTATACACTCACTGTATTCTACCCATACGCCTGTCATGCTATACACTCACTGGATTCTACCCATACGCCTGTCATGCTATACACTCACTGTATTCTACCCATACGCCTGTCATGCTATACACTCACTGGATTCTACCCATACGCCTGTCATGCTATACACTCACTGGATTCTACCCATACGCCTGTCATGCTATACACTCACTGTATTCTACCCATACGCCTATCATGCTATACACTCACTGTATTCTACCCATACACCTGTCATGCTATACACTCACTGTATTCTACCCATACGCCTATCATGCTATACACTCACGGGCTCACCAAGCTGGACTTGGGTGGAACTGTTTTTCTGGTCAGTCACAGTCCTCCTCATCCGGGGCAACTATAAGTAGACGCCTCAGAAAAAGTCACCCAACAGAAAAGAGAAGTGAGGAGGAGCTGGAGTTCAAAGGTCCTTCTCCTCAGACTGAATGGCCACTAGGGAAACACTCTCCGTCAATGCTTCTCACCCTTAAGCATCTGGAGTTCATTCTCTCCACACAGTCGTTCTGAGTCGCCGAGCACTCGGAAGCTTTCACGGGGCAGACTCACTTCTTAGGGACAAATGCCCAGCTCAGGGAGGCGGTGGTGGGGGTAGGGGACAGAGGTCTGACTAGTTAGGCTGGTCTGGGAGGGGTGAGTTTGGTATGGGTCAGTAGAGACACTCTACTACACTACTGTAGGGTTCCAAGAGGTCTCCACTCTGCTAGAGGCTCCGGGAAGCCTTCCTTTTCCAAGAAATAAAACAATAGGTGATTGGAGGTAGAGGTGAGAATATCAGGAGTTCAAGGGTAGCCTTGGGCTAGACAGTGGATTTGAGGCAAGCCTGGGACTTATGAGACCACATCTCAGAAACAGCAGGTAAGCAAGAACTGTCAGTCTTTAATCCATAGCCTCACCTGGAGACCTCTCTGCCCCCACATCGCAGAAGCCATGCCCACCTTAGGATATGGGGAAGTGGGTTTCCACTGAATCACAGAGGAGCCAAGGCTCCTAAAAGTCCTTCCCCAGTGGTGTTACCAGGCCAGGACTGCAAAGGCAGCAACTTGCAAAACCGCTTTGGCCTGAGCCAGGCCCTAGAGGAAACACAAGGTGGACCAAACTATAGAAGCCTGAATGTATGTGCTGCGGTACTTAGATACCCAGAGCGGGAGGGAGCTCACCGTCCATCTTCACAGTTATAAAGATGGGCCTGGAGTGGATCTCGGCTTCCCTCTGCCAGGAACCTGTCGGTGACCTCACCCAGGGAGTCACAGAACAGTAGTAGTTGCCAAAGTCCTGGTCCTCAGAGCCATGCACTTGCAGCAAGAATTCGAGCACGCTCACTCGCTCCAGGCTGACAGTACTCTTCCAGTCCCTCTGGCCTGTCGTCACGACTCCCTTCCGGTCCAAGGAGGAGAGGAGGATGGGAGCCTTGTCCAAGCCAAAAGAGTGTACCGCAAACCAGGATACATCGAAGGCCATGTCATCTGTGGATTACGGAGCCAAATGCTGAAGTCAGAGTGTGAGCAGAAACGATGTACACATTCCTGTGTGTGCAACCCTTACACGCTCCTGTGTGTGCAAGCCTTACTCCTGGCCAGGTCTGTCCTGTATGAACCTCCAGGCAGCCTGTGATGATATCACAGCCTCTCCTGTGCCAAGGTCACACAGCCACAGATGGTACAGGATTAATTTACACAATGTGGAAACTGAGGCCACATAGTAGCTTGACCACTCCCACCCTAAGGAACCACAGGAAGAAGATCTGGGGCCACAGACAGCCCTGTGTGTGAAGGCTGGGCACGGCATGCAGGGTCCCCGGGCACTTCATGCAGAAGAACCAAAGACCGCACATAAAATAAATTGTACCAGATTTGAAGTTGTAGACAGTTTGGATTTTATTGTTCACTGTGGTTTGTGCTGTTTTATTTTTTTCTTCCCCCTTGCAGAAGTATTTAAGTTCAAAACAAGAGGGGGAAAAAAATCAAGCTGAGAAAATTGAACACAGTTAATAGTCCCAGAGAGTAAAGCTAGTGAATCATGAAGTACTCTGTAAAACTGAGGTTCTAACAGCCTCAAATAAATTACAACGGGCAGAAGAGAAAGAGGATGGTATAGGATTAATTTACACAATGTGGAAACTGAGGCCACATGCTAAACCCAGACCCTCATCCCCACCCTGACTGGACAACCCAAGCCAGCTGTTGAGCTTCAGAATTCATCCAGAAGGCATGTGGGGATTGTGGACCAGAAACACAGTCGCATCTTAAACCTGCTTGGCAAAATTCCTTTTTCTAAAAAAATACTAAGGACTGAACCCAGCGCTGTGCTGGGCAAGTGTTCTATTGGAGCTACAACCCTGGCCCGGGACCTTTTATATGTCAGCTTTTGCTGGACAACAAAAAAACAATAGCTATTCATTCAGGGAAAGTACATTAATAACTTCAAAAACACATTCTAAGGCAAACAGATGTCATCCAGACCAGGTAAGACAGAAGGGAGCTCAACTCAAAGTGGGCATTTCCAAACAGGTCCCAGTGATAACTCCACTGCTAAGGCAGCTCCTCTCTCTCCTCCACCCGCCCCAGGGGCACCTCAGCATAAACAATTCTCAGCAGGCAAGTCTCTGAGACCAGCGTGGTGGGGATGCATTAAGTGCTGCGGACTGCCTAAGTCCCCCTCAGCGCCAGGGCAGAGTGGGCTCTGCTACCCAGGGAAACTCTGCGAGTCTAGAGTGGCTACCAATGATAAAGCATAGAGGTGTTCCCATTACGTCATTCTCTTGTGCATCATAGGATGCTAAGGTGGCTAGCCTGGGCCAGAACTCCAGTACCTTCTGGCCACATGACCTGAACAAGCCATATTAGTTTATTGCACAATGCAAATTAGCAGGGCTCTGGAGAGACAGCTCAGTGGTTAAGAGCATTCACTGCTCTTGCAGGGAACCTGGGTTCAGTTCTCAGCACTCATGTCAGGTAGCTCACAACTGCTTACAGCTCCAATTCCAAGGGATCTCTTATCCTGTTCTGGCCTCCACAGTCAGACAGACAGATAGACAGTGTACAGACACACATAGACAAACACACATACACTTTAAAAACTTAAAAAAAAAATCCAATTAACAGCGTGGGCAAACACTGACTGGCAAGAACCACTCCCAGCCCACGTGTTTCTGTGTGTGGCCCCTGGAAGCCCGGCCCGGGGGACAGGCAGGCAGGTTTTGTTCTGTGTGAAGGGGCAGTGCTAGTAACCAGAGACCCTGCAGGCCTCACCAGCATCTGGGCACAAAGTACTGGGTAGCCATTACATTGGGGTGGGTGCCTGGCTCCTTTAGGACTTCCGTTCAAAGGTTCATGTGGCTACAAGCTCAGCATGGACGTGTTTCCCAGAGAAGGACCCAGCGGGAACTAGTGATAATAAAAGTGACAGTGATAAAGGGACACACCCTCACCTCCACATGTGGCTGACAGGTAGATGCCACTAGAAGGAAGTGCATGAGGTACTTGTCAAGGATGTGGGCCCCTCCTGTGGGCATCTGCTGTACTGAGCCACCCATCTCACCACATACCCTGGCTAAGTACTAGACGCTGATGTGCTCCGACTGGACCATTTCCAGAACATGGAAGTCACCTCACCTGGGTGAAATGCCTCACAGAGGCTACAGAACACCCTTAACACTCAGCCACTCAGCCTCTGAGCAATGGCTGAGCAGCAAGGACAGGAAAGTCCAGCTCCTTAGCTGCCCTCAGCACCAAGTACTATGAGCATAGTGACTGGGCCCCATTCCCTTGCACCCCCACAGCACACTCTGGAGACCCCCCACCCCCCCCATGACTCACACTGCCTCTGCTCTGCTTCAGACCGTGGTGCCACCCACGCTTGGCCGCTCCCACCCTGCTGTGACACAACAGTGCCTTGGCTCTCAGCCCACTTATGCAACTTTCCCACTGAGAATTCCTTCTCAGAGCCATGGGATGAATGAAAAGAGAGAAAAAAAAAAGAAAGAAAAAAGAAAAAGAAAGAAATTACGATTTGTGTTTAATTATTCAGAATCTTCCACCCACACAGAGCAAGAGTGCAAAGTTCTGGAAAATTGTGATTTGCAAGATACCAGCTACCTATAGCTTTTGCAATTACATCGGAGAAAAGAGGTTTACATGAAAGGCACAACTGGCGACCTATTAATTTGCTGAGAAAGAGCATTTGGGGGGTTTAATGTCTGTATATCACAAATGAACTTTCAAACAGCATTGCGCTATGCAAACTTTTAAGGAGTTTTTGCTTGCCTTTCCCTGGCAGTCTTTCCTACCTTTTCCTTCATTTCCATGTTCAAAGATACCTTTGTGCCTCTGCGCCTCGCAGCTTTGGTACAGCAGCAGTTGCTCTCTTCAGAGCTCGACTTCTCATGCTTGACATGATGTCTCATGCCTCACATGCTGTACAGAAGCCCTAAAGGAACCAGGGAGCCACTCCCATCATAATGGCTACCCCGTAGCTTACTCCCAGATGCTGGTGAGGCCTGCAGGGTCCCCCATCTTTGGTTATTAGCACTGTCCCTTCATACAGAACAAAACCTGCTGCCTGCTTCTGGGGCCATGCTTCCAGAGGTCTACACACAGAAACACATGAGAACTCACAGAATTTGGCTAGCTTTGTGCATGACTTTGCTAGGAATGGGGTGGGGTTGGGCAGTGTCAGGGTCACAGTGGGTGGTGGAAGGGAGAAGGGCAGGCCTCAGCAAGCTAGGCTCTTCACAGAATCTTTGGGGAAAGGCAAAGGTGGGTATAGTCCTGCTCAGCAACAGGGACAACACCCTAAGGCCTTTAAGACCAGAGGAGCCAATAAGAGAGGGATGTCATCTGGTTGCTTAAGGCACCAAGTAGAAAATGCATGAGGGATGGGCCCAGGATTCTGAGGCATCTGTTGGCAAGGTTAATCTTTTCTGTAAAGAGAAGATTCACAGAACTGGGGACATGGCTTGGGACAGACCGGGTGTGCACAAGGTTCCCTCTTCAGTAGAATGGGAAAAGCTTTACAAAGATATCCTAAAAGTTATAAATGACATCACTTCTCCTCTATTCTGTATTCTGCCTCGGGTGCAAGCTCTCGGGGGTAGATCTTGAGCATGTTCATAGCTCTACCCCCAACATCTTTAGCTGCTCTGTGTACTGAAGGGATGAATGACATGGAGCAGGAAGAGGAATCTGTGAGTGGGTTTCTAACCAGGCCACAACAAGCCAGGAAGAGATCTACTGACTGTCCTGAAAAGTGTTTCAAATCTCCCAAAAGATACACAGCCTCACAGAGCCAAGCCAGCAATGAGTCAGGGAAAGTGATGGGCTGGTTAGTCTTTTGTCAACTGGACACAAGCTACAGTTATCTGAAAGGAGGGCACCTCAATTGAGAACATGTCTCCAGAAGATCAGGCTGTAAGGCATATCCTTAAATTAGTGACTGATGGGAGAGGGCCCAGCCCATTGCGGCTGTTGCCATTCCTGTTTATAGAACCCAGGATGGGTTCTACAAGAAAGCAGGCTGAGCAAGCCATAGGGAACAAGCCAGTAAGCAGGGACCCTCCAAGACCTTTGTCTCAGCTCTGCATCCAGGTTCCTGCCCTGTTTTGAGTTCCTGTCCTGACTTCCTTCAATGATGAGCTACAATGTAGATATGAAGCCAAATAAACCCTTTCCTCCCCAATATGCTTTTGGGTCATGGTACTTCATTGAAGCAACAGAAACCTTGACTAAGACAAGTGAAGATCAACAGACAGTTCAAACTCCAAGTGACAGTGACAGGCGACAGGAGAAACATTTACAGAAGGCAACGGGGGTGGGGGAGGAAGAAGGATGGAGGGAGGTACCTGGGTCCAGCACAGCTCCTTCCACAGTGACGATACAGAACAATTTGATGAGATCTCCCCGGGTGACGGATGGTGTGTCTGAATGCACAGAGGCATTAAATATGGGACCTGGAAGACAGTAATGTGTAAGATGCATAATCTTCTTTCACACAAGTTCAAAATTCATTCCTAAAGCTCCAAGAGCATCTAAATGTGGTTCTCTTTTCTGGGAATTGGTCTAGAAAAAAACAAAAAACCATGAAATAGGCCTTCTAAGATCTCCTTTCTGTATGCAGAGACAGTCGAATCAGGGACATCTACCTGAATTCACTCTTGACTAACTCTGAATGGAACGTTCTCTGCTTGACAACCACAGCTTTGCTTGAAGAATATGCTTACTTCGCGCCCCCCTCCCCACCCCCAAGCTGGTAAGCTTGGGCTGCTGTCACATTCAGTGTAGTTCAAACTAGCCAGGGTGGTGTAGAGATCAGAGGGTCAGGAGCTGACTGCATGTGCTTTGGGCAAGTGGCCTCTGTATGTTCTGCAATACTGATGGGGACAGAACCCTGAGACCCCAGTGTTAAAGGGCTGCAATCCAGTTAGGAGAAAGACCCACCAATACTGGACATGTTTAGATAAAGTATGGTGGGGAGCTGAGAAAATGGCAGGATTTCAGGGGAAACTGAGGCAGCTTGGAGCATCCTTTAAAAGACCACCCAGGGTGGGGAAGGCAGGGTGCATATGGGAGTGCTCTATACTTCTGAGTCAATTTTGCTAAAATTGAAGCTAAAGCCTTGATATATAGATATACATATCATACACACCATGTACATGTATATGCATGTGTGTGTATATATGTATGTACACATCTAGTATAAATTAGCATCAAACAAAACAGAACAACATCCTCCACTGAGACAGGCTTTGCCTTGCATCCCCCTGAGAATATCAGTGACTTAACAATCACTTTAAACCCACCTCTGATGCCTCGTAGAAAAGGGCATTTCATAGCTCAAGACAAACTGATCCCAATAGCTCAATGCCTAACTTTATATCTCAACGTCTAAAATCCAAGAACAGGAAAATGGGAAAGAGAGTTCTAGGACATCAGTGCTATGAGATTCTACTTGGATTTTCAGGAAAGCATAGATAGGTGGCCAGCTCTATAAAGAGAATGCTACCAGATTCATCACCAGCTCTACTAATCTAGCTCATAGAAGCTGAGCAAAAGCTTACTTGAGGAATAGGGACATCACTGCTTTCTTGTTCAGATTACCAGAAAGGGAAAGTACCCCAAAGTGTGTTTAAAAGCATCCATAAAAAGCTACTCACTCCATCAGGAGTGTGTGTGATAGGTCACACCGTCATAAGGCAATGGGCTGAAATGACTTTGTCTCTGTTCTCACTTCAATCTGATGACTAATAATAAGTCATTAAATGGCTTTCCTAGCACTAAGGATATGAATAACTTGAATGGTGAAGAAAGGCTGGTTATGGAGGTAGGGGCGTTACAAGACCTGGGGACTTAACTCCAGGGGCTGCGAACACGACAGGATGGCAGTCCCAGGAACAGGGGATGAACGAGGCACAGACAAACACACCATCTCCTTCAGATGCCTTAGCTCTGGCCCTAGCTCCCTTAGTATCTCATACTCTGGGCCTGCTCTGCCCAAAACTGTTCTGGAGAGTCAGGGCCAGCCTTACGGCTCTGAGCCAGTTCTGTGAAAATGGCTGCCAAGGCTATTTCTGTCGGCTCAGGGTGGCAGTGGCCATGTTCAACAGTGGATTAAGATTTTCCCTTAGATTAGAGACTCTGTAATAAACACATCTGCTCGGGACTTTCTTTGAAAGTTTGAAAGCATTCAGGTTCCTTCTGAGAGAACCCAAGTGACCAAATACTGACATGATTTATGTATTTTTCTTATTTAAAACAATGAAGAAAGACTTACATATCTGAACAAATGTCACTTTTCTTTATATTTCCAAAGAAAACCCTTCTGGGTCACAAGTCATAACTCCCAGTTCCCTACTGGTGGCTGCCGTGGGAACCAAGGCAGGGCTTGTGAGAGGGTCTGTGCTCTGTCTCACTATGCAGACAGGGCTGGAGAAGAAGGCCTTCATTGTAGCAAACAATTCACAGTAGTGGATTTCCTTCTAATGAAATCAATAGCTCGATGTTAAGATGGTCATTATTATAGAAGAATGGAATATTTAGAAATATTTTCATTATGGTCTATTTCTGTGGCAATTCTGTTTTGTGAAGGGATTTGTCTGGTTCACTTTGCAGACCACAGAGTATGACTTGGAATATTCAGAGAGCAGTCAGAGTCACTAGGGATCCCCGGGTTCCTAGTCTGCAGAAAGCATAGGGACCACTTGACTTGTAAGTACAAACATTGACACAACCGTATTCCAAACCCCATCCCCACCCTAGGAAAAGGCTTCTAAGAGCAGCGCTTTCCTGTAAGCAAACTCTGCATCCCATCTGCATCTCCAGCCAAGGGTCACGGCTAAGTGATGCTGCTCTATGCAGTCACTGGGCTGGTGTCTACCTAGCATTTATTGTAACAGGAGAAGCGATTATCTCACACTATGCGGGGAGGAAGTGGGTCATAAAAGCACATGTATAGCCAAGATGTCAAAGTCATGAAGATAACACTGAAGGAAAAGTTCTAGAAAGATGAGCATCTTAAATTAGTCTTTCATAGGGCAAGGAGGGGGGTGTGGTGTGATTGCTCTACTTTCTACTACTTGGCTCTATTTCAATTTTTTTATTAATTATTTTTTATATTAAGTGTGTGTCCATTTTGCCTGCATGCATGTCTGAGCACTACATGTGTCCCATGGAGGCCAGAAAGGGCGTCAAACCCCATGAGATTGGAGTTATAAACAGCATGAGCTGTGGTGTGGGTACTAGGAATCGATGGCAGGTCCTCTGGAAGAGTGCCCAGTGCTCTTAACCTCTGAGCCCTTTCACTCTATTCACACATTTTTATATTAAAAAGAAAAAAGGCTATTCTTTTTAAAGGCTGAATCTTACATCATCGGGTTTAAATTTCATGCTAGCCCTGATACCTGGGTCAGTGAAAGCCATGATCTAGTGGATCCCCTGGGAAACTTAGACCTCACTAACAAGAGGCCTAGGCTCGAGATTAGATGATAGCATGGTAGACCTGGGGAGGACTTCTTTGTCTTGGATCTTAAAGAGGACTACTGATGTACAGGAGGCAAAGACTCTTGGGGTTCAAACCAGTTTTTTACTGGGGGACAATCTGGGGCTCTAGTGTTGGGCTGGTCAATCAGGTGGCAGTTTCTAATTAAGGAGGGAAGAGATTACGACAATTCCACAGAGGGTACAGGTTTTAGGCAATTCATTCAACCCAGAAGTAAAGAGCTGCCATCGTGGGATTCAAAGAATTAAGAAATAGACCCAATATCTACCCCTAACCCAGAAATGCAAAGGATTTTATATTTTCCCTCTTCCACAAAACTGAAAGAATGATCGAATACTATGTAAATGTAAAATAAGGTGGAATTGACCATAGATACATAAGAAAAAGGACAAAATCCTGTGATCATCTCAATAAACACAGATGCAAGGGGAAAGAAATCATTTGGTAAGTCAAGAAGTCCCCACATGTGTCCATGACAGAAACACCCAACAAGGGCCAAGTGTGGTGGCACAGGCCTCTAATCCCAGCACTCCGGAGACAGAGGCAGTGGTTTCTGATTTACGTACAAACAGCTGTGACTGGTTTAAGGATTCCTTCATTTATAATTATGTGCCTGGCTGTGTGCACATGATGGTAACTGCCCAGAAAACCGATTCCCCGGGGACTGGAGTTAGAGTGGGCGCTGGGTGCTGAGAGCCACTCTTGGCTTCTCTGCAACCCCGGGGACTGGAGTTAGAGTGGGCACTGGGTGCTGAGAGCCACTCTTGGCTTCTCTGCAACCCCGGGGACTGGAGTTAGAGTGGGCACTGGGTGCTGAGAGCCACTCTTGGCTTCTCTGCAACCCCGGGGACTGGAGTTAGAGTGGGTGTTGGGTGCTGAGAACCACTCTTGGGTTCTTTGCAAAAGCAGCAAGTGCTTCTAACCACTGAGCCATCGCTCTACCCCAGAATGTGAATAATCTAATTAATGCACCTTGGTTTTGCTATATTAATTCAATCAATGACAGGATTTTTATAGATAAGTATAAATGTATGCATTCAAATCCCTAACTGGCATGCAGGACAGACTACTTAGGACTGTTGGTTGAATATTCACAGATGAAAATTCTTCATATGGACTGTCTGAATGAAATTGGAGATTTGAAGCTCTGAAAGCATCTTTCCACTGAAACACACAGACATGTATGTCAGAGCCTAGTGACACACACAGATGGGTGTGCCAGAGCCTAGGAACACACACAGATGGGTGTGCCAGAGCCTAGGGACACACACAGATGGGTGTGCCAGAGCCTAGGAACACACACAGATGGGTGTGCCAGAGCCTAGGAACACACACAGATGGGTGTGCCAGAGCCTAGAGACACACACAGATGGGTGTGCCAGAGCCTAGGGACACACATAGGTGGGTGTGCCAGAGCCTAGGGACACACACAGGTGGGTGTGCCAGAGCCTAGTGACACACACAGGTGGGTGTGCCAGAGCCTAGTGACACACACAGGTGGGTGTGCCAGAGCCTAGTGACATGCACAGATGGGTGTGCCAGAGCCTAGGAACACACACAGATGGGTGTGCCAGAGCCTAGGGACACACACAGGTGGGTGTGCCAGAGCCTAGGGACACACACAGGTGGGTGTGCCAGAGCCTAGGGACACACACAGGTGGGTGTGCCAGAGCCTAGGGACACACACAGGTGGGTGTGCCAGAGCCTAGTGACACACACAGATGGGTGTGCCAGAGCCTAGGGAGAAACACAGATGGGTGTGTCAGAGCCTAGTGACACACACAGATGGATGTGCCAGAGCCTAGGGACATACACAGATGGGTGTCAGAGCCTAGTGACATACAAACAGATGAGTGTCAGAGCCTAGTGACACATACACAGGCAGGTGTGTTAGATCCTAGTGACACACACAGGCATGTGTGTCTAGGTATCAAAACCTAGTGACATACACACAGACAGATGTGTAAGAGCCCAGTGACACACATACATAGACTGGTGTGTTAGAGCCTAGGGACACACACTGACAGGTATACCCTGATGTGTCAGAGCTTAGTAGCATACAGAAAGACAGGTGTGTCCAGGTGCATCAGAGCCTAGTGAGGCATCCCTAAAAGCAAAATATTTCACTTGAGAATATATACCTTATAGCTATGCTGTCTATAATGTGGGCTTTTCTGCCTTATAGCATGGTAATATTCCAGTTGCTAAAGATAAATTAATTTCTTAGTGAACATAGTAAACACCAAAGATAAATATTATGAATAATGATTCTTAAGAAACCAAACTGACAAGTGCATCAATACCCCAGCTCTGCAGCAACTCTGGTGATGCCCAATTATTTATGCAATCCAACACTGAGGAGCAGAGCAAGGCTGAGAGCCATCCCGTGTGGAGATGCTCCTGAGTAGGACCAAAGCTACAGTCACACCTGCATCCTGGAGTAGAAAGCCAGACCTGGCCTGGGCTCCAGCTCCAAACCATCCAAGCTATGTTTGTTTCTCTCCATGAAGTTCCTTGAAGTCTGAACTATGAGTTCCAGTCATTTTTTTACTTTTTAAATCCATTTACAAATAAACCAACCAAACAAACCCCAAAACCCAACCAAACAAAAACATTTGTAAGAGTGCTCATGACAGAATCAAAACAGTGGGGAAGTGGACACGCCCTGTCATCCGTCAGCTGATGAAATGATAACGTGTGACCTAAGCATGTCACAGGATAGGACTCAGTCATAAAAATGAATGGGAAGCATAGGGCAACATGGGTGATGTTAAGTCAGCCAGACACCAAGGTGACATACGCATGATGTATGTGTGTGACATATACAGGGAGGGAAAGCCCACGTACAGAAAGCAGCATGGGGCTGGACACTGCTGGTTAAGGGGTCGTTTCACTTTGATGCTACAGAATTGTTCTAAAATTGACATTGGGGATTGATGGTGGCACAATTCTGCGAATATATGAAAAGCCACAGAATTGTGGACCTTAAATGATAAACTACATGGTATATGAATTCTACTTCACAAACTCTTTGAAACAGTAAGGACAGGAGTTTGGGAGACAGCATGGTATGTAAGAGTGACTGCTGCCTAATAATGAATACCTGGGTTCAAATCCCTAGCACCCACATAAAAAGCTGGGTGGGGCCACATATGCCTATGACCCAGATCTGTGTGGGGAGACAGACAGAAGGATCCCTGGACTTTCTGGCCCTCAGCCTAGCTCCAGGCTCAGTGGGAAACTTTCTCAAGGGAATAAGGCAGTGACAGAGCAAGACACCTGACATCACCTTCTGGCAAAAGCACACAATGTGCACATAAGCCAGACTCATATACCACATACATACACCACTCAAATACACACACACACACACACACACACACACACACACACACACACACACACACACAAAATGAACAAATTATAAGGACCCTTGATTAAAATGTCAAGCTTATCTCCCGGGCCAATCTATGACTTCACAGAGCTCTCTGCTCACCTGAGGTTTGAAAGTCGATCTCAATAGGATTGGAGAGACTGGTCGCTGCTTCTCGCCACAAGCTGCCCCCAATAGGAGACCAGGCTGTCACCATGCAGCGGTACAGGCCCGCGTCGGAGACCTGAGTCTGGTACATTCTGTATCGGAACTCATCTTCCTGAACCTTCTCCAACACGACGCCGTCCACCCGAGACGCATCGGTCCAATTCTCCAGCTTCACCACGGAGTCCTGGTCCAGGGAGATAATGTACTTGGTCTCGTTGGGACTGGAGAGGTCCCCAACGGGCTTCTCAGCTGTGATGAGAACTGAGTATCGTGGCGACTTAATATTCTTGGAAGACACTTTGCAAGTCATCTCAAATGTATTCCCTGCAGCAAAGAAAGGCTTTGGCTGCCGTGCCTTCACCACGAGCACAGAATCTGGAATAAAGAATCAGAAGTGGGCCATTTTCAACAGTTAGAATGGATATGCATCTAAAAATCTAAGCATCCAGGAAATAGGGATTTACTTGCAATCTGCCACATGATAACACTAAGGAAATGTGGCAACTCTAAAAGAAACCAACATGTCTGTGAACAGGCTGAAAACTGCCCCAGGGGAAACAGCTTCGGTCAGAAGGAATCTGACGGGGCGATGGGCGGTTAAAGTGTGAACTGGAGGGATTTCAAACCCTCCTATGTGTCACTGAGGGAACTCAGAGAGCTAAGATGGTGCCTCTCAAGTCCAGAGAGCCAGAGAAGGAAGACAAGCTAGGCTAGCCACACCACAGCCTTCTCTACTTACTGCCGGCATAGTAGTCCTCCTTGGGCTAGCCTGTGTGGAAGTTTGGCTCTTCTCTGCCTAACCCTGTATCAATTATAATAGATATGATATATCATATAATAAATACAATTGCATTTGCAGACATGGCCACTTCCAAGTAGTTTACAGGTTTAGCCACAGAGATGTGGTTTTCAGAATGTTGAGTTGGTGTCTGTAAGGACACTACCAGTGGGTTTGCATGTCCTTTTAGTTTCTCTGTCAAATACCAATCCCTAAGCGTGTACATATTAGGTTTCATCAATCACAATGGCACAAAGTCATATGGAAGGAACTCAAATAGCTATTAAAAGATAAAATGAATTATGCCTACTCCTTAAAAAGAACTTTTAATACAGTAATTAACCCCCAAATCTATTCAGTTATAAATTTTATGCTGGGATTTGGGGAGCAATTTGTCCTGTCAAACCCAGCAGCACAACATGTGTGATACAGCATCTTTAGAGAGAGGACGACTTCTGAGGTTCTACCGAGCCAGACACATTCGTTCCCAATTCTCCTGTGAGTTTGGTCATACACTCATGACTTAAACATAATTACTAACAGCCTTCTTATCATAGACACTGGGAATAAAACAGTAGAGGTCCAGGACCTTCATTTTTATATACTAGTAGAGGAAGACAAGTAGATAAAACACATAGTGTGTTTAGGTGGTAAAAATGTAAGAACAACCACAGAAGAACAACAGACAAAAAAAGAGAAAGTGTGAGACCGCATGAGAGAAAGGGCGCAGCGTTATAGACAGAGTGGCCCAGGATGGTCCCACCAGAATGCTAACATTTGACTCAGCACCTGAGGGAGGTGGGAAAGCTGTCTAGGCAGAGGAGACAGCAAATGGTGAGCTACAGAGCTTGTCAGGTAGTGAGGGGAGCTATGGGAAGGGCAGAGGCGCTCAGTAGAGTAGGCAGCAGGGAGAGCTGTGGGGGAGGGTGATCAGTCTTCAGGACACTCAAGGACACTGAGAGGACTCTGGGTTTTGCTCCGAGATAGAGAATCTATAAAGGTATGGGGGTAAGCATGTCACCATCTGATTAGATGTTAAGGGCGTGGTTAAGGGTGGAGGCAAGGAGACCAGACAGGAGGCTGGTGATGTAAATATAGATGAGAGATTAACACTGGCTCATAAGTCTGAAGCATGAGAGGCCATTAGACTCTAAACCGGTCTCAAGAAGTTAGAATTGGGCATGGTGGTGTCTGCAGTTCCAGAACTTGGGAGGTAGCGGCAGGAGGGTCGGAGCTCAAAGTCATCTTTGACAACACAGTGAATCTGAAGATGCCTGGGCTACAGGAGACCTTGCCTCTCAAAACAAGACAGGCCTCCAATAAATCAAACAACAACCAAAAAGGGAAGTTAGGGGTCAGGATGCGGCTGGCTTGCATAACACTTGTAAGGTTCTGCTTCAATCCCTAGCAGGTTAAACAAAGCAAAACAAAGCAAAGCAAAACAAAACAAAAGTGAGGAGTCAGAGGTAAAGGTTTAGGTCAACAACTAAAGGTGGAAGAAGATGGGTGGCAGAGGCTAGAGGCTCCATTTTGGACAGCAACTTAAGAGCTGCTTGCTAGGCAGGAAGGCACCATATCAGTGAAGGTGAAGTTCTGGGGCATTCGGGCACACACAGGCACAGTTGGGAATCAGCCACTGCTATGTGTCCTGTGAAGCTAATGCTGAGCAAGTTAAGCAGGAATGCAGGGACTGTGTCCTGATGTGTCCTGAGTGGGAACTGAGTAGGAAGCAGTAGGGAGGGAGGCTGAGGTGCAGCAGCCAGTGAGGAGGGAAACAGGGCCGGGAAAGGCTTTCCACAAACCGTGGGAAAAGCCAGAGCATTCCTGCAAGGGAGAAACTGTCCCAGCCCAGGAAGGAAACCGACAAACAGAGTTCTGTAGTGTGTTGATCTTTGGCAATATCAATATGTGACTAAGGGGTTGGGGAGCAGGTACCACAGAGAACTGGAGGAGAAACGAGAGATATTAAATATAGATAAATCGAATCCACCGCTATAAAAGGGCAGAGTAGTGGGCAAGGTTGTAAGAAACAGAAATGGACCAAAAGTGGTTTCTCTAAAGCAGTGTTAGCAGGCTGATGGGAAAGGACCAGAGGAGAGAGAATATTGAAGATATAAGTGGGAGGGGGGGTGCGTATGTCTAAGCTGTGAGAGGGGCTAACCTTTGCTAAGACATAAGGGCAAGTGACAGGCTCAATGCTGAACATGGCAGATACAAGTTCTCCTTTGATGATCTTTTTATAGGGAATGGAGCCGACAGAGGCTGGGGGAGGAGGTTTTCAGAGAGCAGGTGGTGTGCAATTATCACTTAGGAGAGTGGGGAAGTAAACACACAAAGGAAACCAGAATGACTCTCAATGTTGAGAGCCCACGTGACAGAAGGGATTGGAGATCTGAAGTGAGACCTTCACTGTTGGAAAGCTATTTCCTTCAACTGCATCTAACTCTGCATATGCAGCCAAAGCGACAGCAAAGTTGGCGTTGAATCAGGTTGTGTTTTAAGCAGAATCTAAGGTAGACCAAGCCAGGGAAAGAGAGTTAAGAAAAAGAAGGGACATGATTGGTTGGGAACTTAGGCTGGATATCCGTAGATGATCAACCAACTCTCCTTACCCCCAGGCCTGGACGTGTATCAGGAAGGGCTCCAGGTCCATGTTGGGCTTTCTGGTAAGAGAGAAGTAAAGGCCCAGGAAGAAGGAAGGACAATGGTAGAAAACAGAACCACTAGGGCTGAAGCACTAAAGGGAATGATCTGGGGAGCCTGTGATCTTAGAGAACCAGACAGTGACACTGAGCTATCTATGGAGGGCTGGATTTCAGAAGTGAACGGGTCAGATGAAAAGAACTGGGAGTGAAAGACCAAAAGGGACAGAGGACGTGATACTTAGGAGACAAAGGCAGGGGCCTGAGAATGAAAACGTTGTCTACACAAGGGTCCTCTACAGTGGCCCCTCTAGAGGATTCAATTCCAGTGTCCAGACCGCACACACCTCAGACCAATTTAAATACAATTTCTACTGGGATCCTTTCTTTTTTGAAAGCTCCCAGGAAGATTTCAACACAGCTAGCCAGATAGGAGTAGTAACAAAAGTGGCCATGAAACCAAGGTGAGCAGCTCCAGCAGATGAGCAGAAGAACAAGGAGTCAATCAGGATGAGTGACAGGTGGAAGAGGTGTGGCCCTGGGCAGAGAGGGGTCTTTCAGGACTGGTTGGGAATGGTAGAAACTGTAGAGGAACAAGGGGGTGCCTGACTCCTCTATTCCCAGCTATTCAAGGAATGTAGGAAGAAAACACAGCCACTGAAGTGGATTCTGGGACAACTGTCCTCAGAGAGGAGGCTGGCATCCAAAAGAAAGAAAAAGGAAACTGACTGGGGTTCAGGAAATGCAAGGCTTTGCTAAGGACAGTGAGTGGCAGAGGCCCATGTCCCCAAAGGGCCATGTGGTTCCAGTTCCCTAGTGTATGAGCACATATTTCTAGTGTGAACGGAGAGTGAGGGTGCCTACACAAACATGGACAGATGACTTAAGAAACTAAACCAAACTGAGCAGTGACAGGATGATGTCCCCACCTTCTGAGGCCCAGAATATGTTGACAGGCTTGGAGAAGACATCTTTGCTCTTCACCCAGCTGTTGTTCCTCTGCCTGGTCCAGGCAGACACAACACAGTAATAATTGCCCCTGTCTTCCTCCGTAGTCCTTTGGATCCGGAAATTGAATGTGTCTGTGTGCTCCTTAGAAAAAATAAACTCTCCGTCCTGGGCCCGCTGCTTGCTCCTCTCTCCATATCTCAAAGTCCAGTCCCCATCCATGACTGCGAGAAGCTCACTGGCCACCATGTCGTCATTGCGACGGGTCATTCTATAGTACCACGACACGGTAAGTCGGACACCGGCCTCCAGACGCTTTGTGTCTATCACCCGGCACTGCAGTTCTGTGGGGTCGTCAGAAAACCCGGGGACCTTAGAAGCGTTCAGGTAGACCTGGTATTCTGGTTCTGAAGGGGGGAAGAGAAAACACAGCGACATAAGAATTGTCCAAGGAACAAGTCAAGGACCACTTGCGTTCCAACAAACCGTCCATCCTGCTAGCTTCTGAAATAAAAATCAAGTCTTGGCGTTGAGCAGAAAGGACCCTGTAAGAGTATTTCTCAAAGCGTGTAAACCACGTCTTCAAGTATCTGCCTGAAGAAAACTGCCAAGGTGTCTCAGAACTTAAGAGCCCTGCCTGCTTACCGAGGACCTAGGTTCAATTCCCAAAACCCACATGGCGATCACAACCATCTCTCCGTCCAGTTCCAGGGGATCCAATGCCCTCTTATAGCCTCTGAGGACACTGCACGCCTGTGGTGCAGACATACATGCAGGTAAGAGATCCCTACACATTAAAACATAAGATGAAATTAAGGAAGGAAGGAAGGGAGGGAGGGAGGGAGGAGGAGGAAAGGAGGGTGGGAGGGAGGAAGGGAGGAAAGGAGGGAGGGAGGGAAGGGAGGAGGAAGGAAGCTGCCAAGGCCAGATGCCACACATCCTGGGTCAGAACCCTTACTTTTACACAGGACAAGGGGACCATAACAGGTGATCCAGGAGGTTGGCGTCTTTGAGAAAGATCTCAGCGTTCCCCTTCTATCAGGATTGTCTCTGGGATACCAAGCAAGCTTCAGACCTTCAAAGCTCCCACTGAGTCAGTAACGCAAAGTTCTAACCTAAAGAACGATGTACAATCTAAGGCCCACCAGTCCCACCAGGACTCGGGTTCCTGCCACCCCTGGCTATGCCCCAAATGCAAGGCCCCTAGGACTCATTCTCAGATATTTTAAAGCCTCATTTGCTATTTTCCACTGAATCTGTATCCAGTCAGCCAACACCCCCTCGCTTAAAACTCTGCAAAAGGATGTTCTTTCCAAAGCCACAAATAACTCACCCTGTATCTCTGCCAACCACGGAACCGTCACATAGTGAACCTGGCCCTGGTAAGTCTGCTCAGTACCACCACCCACCTCCCTACTGTATTTCCACATTTGTGTCTTCACTGGCTGCAGGCCTCTTCTACACTTGCCTCCTTAAGGAACCTGTACTAGAAGAACCTGTACTAGAACCCCTTGGTAGCCTTCCTTCCTCTCCCCTCCCCCCCCCCCGTCACCTCTATTCCTGAGGCTCTTCACCCACCATATAGGCTGGCGCCATTGTTACAGCAGTGCTTGGGATGCTCTGAAAGCCTCCCGTGGCTGGGGATGGTGCTCTTTCTCTGAGCTCTCCTATGTCTTTCCTACACCAGTTGTCCTCTCCAGATATCCTCTCTGAAACTATTTTTTGCTTAAGAGTTTCAACCTCAAAATTCTGGGACCCAGTAGGTACTCGACACCTGCTCTGTATTAATGGTAAGGTCACTAGAAAAGTCTCCAGTTTTTGTTCCAAGCACTTTGCTTGGATGAGAAGTCAGTCTACTTGAACGGAGGCCTCCACTTTCCAGTGTTCTCTTTCTCTCCATCACCACTAGCAGTTTTGTTTGATTTCTCGCTGCTTTTATTTATGACTCACACAGATTATAAACTGCTGAGGTCAAGGAACTGCTCTTTTGTGATTTACACTTCTAATGAAATTTATACCATCGTGACTTCTCCAAGAATGATTCACAGGGCTAGGAAATGGAAAGGACTCTAACCTTCACTCTCTCCAATGTTGCTCTTCATGAGGATTTAACTGAGGGCAACACTGTAGCTGCACCACAGAGGTCAACTTCATGGGCGGGCCCTTGACAAATGGTCACTGTGAAATGGGCAACTGGCATATTAGAGAACATAAGGGGAGCTTGGAAGTAAAGTGTCACCACTTGGGACTCGGAAGCTTCAGAGCGTCCCAAATATCAGGGCACCATGGTGGCAGGAGAGTATGTGGTGACCGGAGAACCTCAGGTAATGTGGAATGGGCAGACAGAGGAAGGAAAGCTGGCAAGGGCTTCTTAATATGGGTTTCTTGGCAAGTGTGGAGGAGGCTTGGAGCCAATGAAAGAGAAATATGATGCACAGCTACCCTGGACCCTGCACTTAACCTTTGACCTAATGATGGCCACCATTAACAGACCTCTGTGTACCTTGAGTTTGTTATGGGTAACACTCCCTGGTGCTACAGCCTCAACCTGCACACTACTTCATGAGGCCATGAAGAGCAATGAAGAAGATGTACAGTGCTGACATGCCAGGGCTCATCAAGCAGACCATGTACTAGTCCTGCTTCTGCCACTGACCTGCAGGCAATCTTTAACACATGGCTTAAGCTCTCTGGTGCCTCATTTGTAATGATGCAAGCAATGACCACAACCACACGTTCCTACCCTCACTGCAAGGACTGAGAATTAGAATCAACATAGAGGGGGCTCAATGACCTGAGTTCAATCTCTAGAGCCCATGTGAAAAGCCTAGTGTGGTCACTTATAATTCCAGCACTTATAAGCCAAGCTGGGAGGCAGAGACAGGAGAATTACCTGGAAGCTCACAGGCCTACTAGCCTGGAGTACACAACTTGGCAGAAACAGCAGAGAGCCTGCCTCAACAAGGCGGGAACAGAAAACTCCACAGCTGCTCTCTAACCTCCACACGAATATTGGTGCACAACTGTGCTTGCACCCTCCCTCAACACACGCAATACAGTAACAAAGGTGCTTAATCTGGTGTCAGGAGCACACTGGGGGAGGTGGACGGATACACACACCAACATGTGTAAGAACATGCATACACTACTTATCACGATTCCCACTTCATGCCCAGAAGTAAGACCTTTAAAAGGTAAGTAACTCCCACACTTGGCTCACGGGTGGGAGGTCTGGTCCCAGGGCTGAAAGGGTTCCTACCTTTCAAGACAAGCATCTCTCTGGAGCCACACCCATTCTCCAAACTGTACAGTTTCTCAGCTCTGCTGTTCAATGGGACGATTTTCAGGACACTGAAGATGTGGTTGTGCTGGCAGTGACACTGCCAATTACTGCCACAGGGGCTGTGACCAGAGGACAGCTTCCTGTGGGCCTGAAGCTGAGCTCACCTGATCCATGAAACTGGGATGCCTAGACTCTATTCCCGGGTCTTGTGTTCTGTAACAGACCATGTCCTTTCTAATAACAAACCCTTCTGTCTTTCATGGTTTACTTCCACCCACAGGCACTTTCTTCCAAAGTGACACCTTGTAAAGGCTGTTAAAATGACGATGAGTGACAGGCAGGACATGCTCATCCCTGCACTGCTCACAGGAGCCGAGCAGGAGGGAGTCAACCTAAGCGTCTGTCAACAGATGAATGGGGAAAGACAACATAGGACACACACGTACATGCATGTATGCACGCATGCACGCACACATGCTCGCATGCACGAGCCTGAAAGACACTGTACAAATCAAAACAAGACAGACAGAAAGACAAAAGCCTCGTAGAACTTAAAACAGTCAAACTCAGGTAAAATGATAGCTCTCAGAGCCTGGGGCAGGGGTCAAAGGATGTCAAAGGATGTCAGATTTCTGCTGAGCAATTGGTAAGACCAGAAAGTCCATTTACAACGTGGTGACTGCTCTTATAGGTGCTTGAGTACTGCTGAGAGAGAGAATTTTAAATGTTCTTACTACGAAAGGAATAAGCCTACTCATTGGTAACAGATATGTTCATTAGCTTAATTTAGCCATTCCACTCTCCACACAGATCAAGCACCATGATGTATACCATGCCCGCACAATAGTAAGCCAGATGTGGTGTGTATACCTTTAATCCCAGAACTCCAGAAGCAAAGGTGAATGAATCCCTCTGAGTTCAAGGTCAGCCAAGTCTACATAGCGAGTTCTAGGCCAGACAGAGTTAAATGGTGAGTCTCTGTTTCAAAAAATAATGACAAAGCCAAAACCACATACACACCGAGACATATATATATACATATACATACATACATACATATATATATATATGTAATATATATATATAACAGATACACATGTATAATATATGTGTACAGTTTTAATTGGTCAACTGGTTAAATAAAACACAATGATAAAGAAGTGACAACATGACTGACCTTTTTAGTGGCCAGAGAAAAGCTCCCCTGGGGGCCTCTGCCCTACCGTCCTCTCCTCCCTCTCTCTACCTGCTATGACCCAAAACTCACTCACTCAGCGTCTTAGACCACTATTGGTGCCCTGCTCTGCCCTAATTCTTTCTCAGATCTCACAGGCCACGTCAGGTGTAGAGCCGTGTCAGCATATGGCCTAGGGCTCCACATCATTTTAAGTGTAGCCAGGTCACAAGATAACTCACCTCAGCTCCACCTTCCCTGACCAGCAGGCACACAGAGGAAAACACAGCTGGCACCACTCCAAAGTAACACAGCCAACACTCCCAACTCTCCACTGACTTCCCAGGATGGCATTCCTGGCTACCCCAGCATGAGATGTACCCCCCCCCATCTTGCCCTCATACCCCGAGAGTAAGCCACATGCCTTCTGTGTCCTTGGTGTCCCTGAAGTCACTCTTCCATTCCCAGCCTGATGCAGGCAGTTAAGATGAAATCTCGGGGAACGCCATTCTCACTGTGGCCCTCGCTGCTTCCAGCAACACTAGCATGGCTTCCCCGTGCCCTCTAAACTGGCTTGGCAAGTCACAGTCTGTTCACCTCCAGGCCCTCATCCCCACATGTTCAGTTCAGAGCACACACTCCAGCCTTCAACACTTGAACCCAACCCAAACCCAATACTACCACCTCTCCATGCTCTCAGCTCCCGTTTCTGCCATTACCCCTGTCACATCCTCTACCTCATCACCTAGGCACACACTCAGCACGCTGTTGAGGAAAAGAGCTGAAGAGACTCTCTCCCACTCTACTCCACTCTCTACCCTAAAAGTGCTCTGTCTCCCTCCTGTGAATCCAGGAGATGGGGAGGGAACAACACACAGTAGGGCTGCAGAACATTCACATCTAAGATGCTCCCATTGGCACTATAGGAAAATGATTCTGCGGACTTCTTGTGGCTGCTCTCCTGCTCGTGGCTGCCCCCTGCTCCTGTTACAGCTAGCCTTAGCTTCACCTCCACCACAAACAGCCCCAGACCAAATGCACAGGCAGTGGGTTCTTGGCTTGTGAAAGGTCAGAGTGCGGGTTCCTTTGAGTAGTCAGCCACACCTCTGCGAGTCAATTTCAGATAAACACTCCCAGAGAAGACAGGGCGCTGCTTATGACATCAGAGGGAAGGGAGTCAGGACTCGGAGCTCTGTTTTGTTTTGTGCATGGGCAGAGATGACTTTTTATGTTGCTTTATAATTTTAAGCGTGGTTTGTAGAGGGTGTGTCTTTCTCTAGGCTTCTGGTACACACCCTTTTCTTTGTCACCTTACCTTGGCAACACAGATTGCCTCCTCTGAACTCCCTGGGCACACTGTCAAATATCCTCACTTCTCAATCACAAAGTGTTCAGCAGAGATCCTTCCACCTGCCAGGCCCCTCAATCTCTGGAGATTTTACGAGAGCACTGCCTTGAACTTCTGTTATTTGTATGTACAGCTCATGGAATCTTCTAGGACTTTTTTCAAGGCTACTCAGAGCATCTCTCTGCACACGCTATGCATAAAGCACCTTCTATATCAAAGATATTAGCATACTGGCTGAATTGGACTAAATTTAATATTTTGCATAAAAATGCTCATTTCGGGCGTAGTATTTCAGCACTGATTACTGCTACATTCTGCCTGGTCTCATCAAGAAATCAGCTAAGGACGCAAGGAGGGTTATGTCTGAAAATGCTCATCAGTTAAGATGCATCCTCAAGTACTCAGTGGTAAGTGGTATCTGGAGGCTGCGTGAGGTACGACCTGCCTGCAGTTCCAGCATGTGAGAGGCAGAGGCCAGAGGGTGCTGAGTTCAAGGCCAGCTGGGCTACAGAGGGAAAGAGCTCCTGTCTCGCAGAAGAAAAGACATGGCCTCTCGAGCATGCTTTATGCTCGTGCAGATTAAAAAGTGTACGTGAGGCATGTGAGCGAGCGAGCGAGCGAGCGAGAGAGAGAGAGAGAGAGAGAGAGAGAGAGAAAGAGAGAGAGAGTTGAAATCAGATAAGTAAGATACTTGCAGTTAAAGCTGGTGATTATTTCTTCTACTGCAAATGTTTGTAAATTTGTTTTGAGAAGCTGAAAACAAACACCCACCCATGCTATCTATCAGCTCTCTCGGAACACAGAGCTGCTGTGTCAAGCCAAGCGCCAGGAACATGTGAGAACTCGGGCCTGCTTTCTAATCTGGGTACCAGGTCCACACCTGCTCCGACACTCTCTCTCCAAAGCTATAGACTCGCAGGTGACCCTCCTCCGAAGAGAGGCTCCACTACAAACAGGGATCACTAAATGCCTTTCTCCAAGTTTCCAAACAATGAAAACCTTGAGAATGACTGGCTACGTTACAGACCACAGTATTTCCTGCCTACTGTTTCCAGAGGCGCCTGCTTTTCCTCGTGTGTAGGCAAGGTATGCGGATGCCCTTCACTTACTCTGACAAGTCTATAAGGAAGGTATATAGCTTATCCCATTCTGCAGTAACAAGAGTGACAACCAGCATTTTCAGAGGGCTTTCTAGATGCCAGGCAGCAGGCCATAATACTTTCTTGGAATTTGGCTTAACTCTCCTATGTTATAGGATTAGTATTATCTTTGTGTATGTTTCAAATGACAAACAGAAATGAAGCTCGGGGAGCTAAGTTAGAGAATTTCTGCATAGAGTGTGAGTAGAATTGCATGGGAGACCTTTTTATCTAGGTGATCTGGCTCCCAACGCAGACTACCTGGACAGGCTCATCCCACCCCTGGGGTACCAAGGCTTTCTTGGCCTGCTCCCTCCCAGAAGTTCAGAGTGATGCTATCCGAGAAGCTCTGACCCTGCTCCCCAGGCACACATGCTGCATTCCAGGAGGGAATGTTTTAACCCCCTCTCTCCAACCATAACCTTGTATAGATAATGTGGGAAGGGCAGGGTTAGAAAGACCAGAAGGAGCACTCCACTTTCCAGGCTCTTGAAGTGGACAGGTACTCCAAGAGTTAGCACAGTCATCTGGATAATAAAGACTCTCTAATATTTAAACAGAGATGGCTACAAATTAAGTCCTGTGATGGGGGGATGGGTGGGATAGCTCTGCAGAGTCCAAGAGGAACAATTATCATGACAGAAGTCAGCATTAGCCATCTCAGAGCAATACGCAGTTCAGATGGACTGCCTCCGCTCCCTTCATCCTCATTCACTCCTCTCAGAGAGGGCCAGGAATATCCAGAGCACAGGAGGAAGGGCTGGCTCTAACCCCTGCACCTCTTGGGAATTCAACATCCCTTTTCCTACACACATTTTCCTGATTCCTCCATGCTAGTTTGGTACCTGAATGCATGAGTACTCCTACGTCCTAGCTGGCTAACAACTTGGTGAGGGAGACCCTTAAGCACTAATACATCACCATCAACACCAAGGATTGTACCAGGGATGTAACTGGGAGGTGCTGGACCAGGTTTATGTACTGTCCCATTAAACCAAGAGTGCCAAAACTGACAAAGCAGACTCCACTACTCCACTGGTTTTCGGGAATAATCCCAGACAGATACAGGCAATAGCCATGCTAAAAAAAACCCACCATATATCTAACTGGGATGTCCTAGAGACGGCCCAGAACACCGGAGTGTCTACCAAGTACTTAGCAGATTAACAGCTCCTTTTAAAGAAGAAAGTAATTACCTTCCTTGCTGGCACACTGCTGAAGAGGTGCCAGCTCTCCAGTGGTGAAGAATGCAAATCCACTCTCAGGACTGACCAGCAGAGCTCAGCCCTGCCCCCTCCTGCTCTTGCACCTCCTCCTGCATCCTGAGCCTTAGGAACCCTCTCTAATTAACACAAGTCTGGTACTTCGGGCAGAGAGCTCAACCATAAACTGATTAGTATCCAACTCCTGCCAAGGGCTCGTTTAAGACATTTGATAGCACAGAGAGATGGCTTAAAATGTGCAGATTAACTGGCCATTCCGCTTGGCTCTCTGTTTCAGCCATACACTAAATTGGATCAACACAAAGCAACATTTGTTTCCTGAAGCAATTCAAGTTCTTTCGAGAGAGAAAACTCCTTTCCACACTTACAATTCACACCCTCATCTCTTAGAGAGCATGGGTATAAGAAACATACATTTGAACAATCACTGAAGGCCTTTGGTAAAAGAACAGTTGTGGGCACTAGCCATTAAATCATCCACTGCCCCCACCCCCACCCCAAAATGAAAAACCATGGGATAAATTCAGTGCCAAGAAAAAGTTTGCCTCTCCAAAAGTTTATGTTTTCTTTCTCAGACAACTGGATAAGAACATCTCTTTTTGTCTCGACTTCAAAACTCTACAAATTTGGTGCTCAAATGCAACAAATTCATGCCAACCACTCAACGAACTCATCCCAAGCAATAACTGCTCTTGGATTCTCTTTGCCTCTTTTGATCTTGATTATTTCTTTATGTCTGTTGCTTTGTTCTTCATTTTGCAAACCAACTAGAGCTTTTCCTTCTTCAAAGAGGAATACAAATCTTAGCAAAAGGCCTTTCTCTCACCTTCTTACAAAAAAAAATCACCAGATCCCCCCCACCCTGCTGCAAAGGATCGTTCATTTCTCAGACCATCTGTAGTAGGCCCACATAACACAACGGACTAAGGCGACCCCACCAGTTCCCACCCCGTCATCAACTGGGACAGCAGCTCTGAAGATGAGAACAGGTAGCAGGAACAGCCCATCTTTAGGACTTGGGACTGGTTGTCTCAGGAGGTAGAGCTGACTTCCAAGGCCAAAGACATTCCCCACACACGGAGACAATGCCTAGGACAGATTCAACCAAGGCCACAATTCTAAGCCATCCCAGACAAGAAGCAAGAATTAGCCAATGGGGGAGAGTCTCCTTTCCAAAGGTGATCATAAGCACTTCCCACCTGACCATTTAATACATACAAAGTTCTCAGTCAGGGCCTGGAAAAGGTGTTCAATAAATGCTAATTAGAATTCTCAATGTGTCACGTGCAAAACCAAGTGCTGCATCGTATCAGCACTGGGATCCCACTCTCTAAGAGACAACAGTCCACATCACCTAACCTAGGATGATCTATATACTTAGCAGGTGAGCTGTGTTCCTGGCTTTGTGTGTGTGTGTCTGTGAGAGTGTGTGTGTCACATCTTCATTATCTTATATAGGCCCGAGTTGTATTTGATGGAATGCGCAAATTATATTTCTAGAGAAAACATGTAGGGTCAGCCAGTTGCCTCAGTTTCTGGGCAGAGAATGCAGTCTGCAGACTGTGACTAAAGGCCTGTGGCTGTACTCAGGCCCGACTCGTCTCCTGACAAGCGTCCAAGCAGCTGCAAACCATGAGTCACAGAGAACGGGGTGAAGGCTTAAGAGGAAGACAGCGAAGAACACAGTTGTTTTTATAATATTTACACTCCTGGTGAGCTCACAATTATGCAAGGGCCTCTGAATACTCTAAGCCACGGCCATGCCTGCATACAGTTCTGGGTTTTGGATGCATGGGTTTTATGCTATCTGTATGTTGGGGCAGGCCTAGTCTGTGTAAAGCACACAGAAGCTCTGGGGCTCCACGCATGCACTGGAGATGCGCACTCGTGTCTTTCACAATGGCACCGGCACTCCGCAGGAAAACGAGTGGCAGGACCCTTAGGATAATCAGGGAGTCTTTCCCACAGTTTAGCCTCTTTATTTCCCCTCAGTCTCTGGAGAACACGTCACCAACAAATCCCTTCAGTTACAAAGCCCATTCCCTCCCAGAGCTTGCCCCTGATGTCTGACAGTGCCTGTACTTCCCCCAGGGTATGTGCGATCAATACACCAGGACTTCAAAGCAGCCCTCAGAATTGGAGCGCAGGCAGAATTTTCACACACACACACACACACAAAAAAAAAAAAAAAAAAAAAAAAATCCCAGAGCTAGGATTCAGAAGTTGGAGGGGAAAGGGGGGCGGGGGAGGGGAGAAAGCCAGAGTGGGGATTTGACAGCACCACACAATGCACTAGGATCAGAGCTGTGAGACAGATTCAACTCCAGAGATGAAAACTCTTCTCTTGGTGCTGACAACATCTGTTTTATTTTGAAGGTTGCTAAGGAGAGTCCTGGCTGGGCCAACATTGTTCCAGCCCAGGACTTCACAGAGCGCCTCGAGCGCAGGCTCCTGACTGCAGGAATGAAAGCAGATAAGCCTGCTCCTTTCGCTCTTTAGATATCAAAGCCCCACTTTGCTCACAGGGCTACCACCTCCACACCCCGCTCACCCCCGTCTCAGTCCCAACTAGCCTTTCCCTACCGCTTACTCTCTAAGGACACTTTCCCTTGCACCACACTACCACTCGCAAGTTCCCATCCATTTCTTAGGGACAGACAGACAGACAGGGAGTGCACCTTGAGCCAGCATAGGACCTCTATATAAGACAGAGAAGAATTCCATAGGAGCTGGAGACATGCACATGTAAGAGAAGGATTAGCATCAGACAGACGATGAAGTCTTTTACCGCCCTTTAAAGATCAGTGTTGCCTCCTTAATCAAAGAAAAATCAAGTGTCTTTGTCAGGGCCCAAAGCCCTGTGAGGGCAGTGAAGAGCTGACCATAGGCTGACCACTGTGGAAATGAAGCAGGTGGGGAGCCAGCCACACCCCGCCAGCCCCTCCCACCTAAGCTGAATTGAATGATCAAGGCCATTACCACCCTTGAACAAAAGGAGCTACTACACATTCCTCCCCGTGGTCAGATGCATAGGAAAAAAGACAAGGGGCACTACAGGAAAGAGATCAGGTCAAAGCCAGCAATCTCATGTAAGACATGGTAGGATCACATAGATGACAAAGCAGGGATACCAAAGAGCAAGAAGGGTAAAGTTGGGCACAGCAGGGAGAACACAAATGACAAAGTGAACACAGCAGGAAGGACACAGATGACAAAGTGAGGACACCAGGGAGCACATATGACAAAAAGAAGACTTACCAGGGAGCACACATGAAAATGTGAGGCATATACCAGGGAGCACATACATAACGAAGGAGGGCTTACCTGGCAGCACACAGCACATACATTACAAAATGAGCACTCTCCAGGGAGCACACATGATAATGAGATGACAATCTATCAGTGGACATAGGACAAGTAGAACACAGCCACAATCACATATATGATAAGGAAGGGCGCTCCAGGGATCACATACATGACAAGCGGGATGACACAGTGAGGACACCAGCCATGTTCCCATGTTACAAGCTGCTATAAAACATGGGGTGAGGTGACACCTCCACCCCTCCACCTGGGGCAGCTCCAGGACTGGGAGCCTGAAGAGAGACAGGGAGGAAGATGGCCCCTACTGTAAATGATATTTGCAGTTAAAACTACCAGGGGCTACCAGCGCATCAAGGGTAGAAAACATTCGCCATTAGCTGGAGGAGTGGCTGCT
This sequence comes from Mus caroli, assembly GCF_978045245.1. Classification (NCBI taxonomy): domain Eukaryota; kingdom Metazoa; phylum Chordata; class Mammalia; order Rodentia; family Muridae; genus Mus; species Mus caroli. Next base: position 59,522,980 of record NW_028227258.1, on the reverse strand, counting down.
CTTTCTCAATGAGCTTCAGGGAGCCCTAGCCCAGGGCAGAAATACCCAGGAGTCTAAGTAAAGAGAAGAGAGTGGATGTCTCTGTAACAAAGCCACTGCAAAGAGCCATTCACCTCAGCTCTCTCAGGCAGACACTCTCAACAACAAAGAAGCCACTTCCTCCAGCAGGGGCATGGAGGCAAACGCCACCCATGCTTGCCCTTGCTGGCCACACTGCTACAACCCATCCGGCTTCCTTGTAACTGGGAGCTCAAGGACACTTGTCTGAGCTACACATCTACATGGGGCAGAATGCCCAGCACACCACACACTTCCTGAGTGCAGGAAGGATTAAGCAGAGAGGCTAAAAGGCATTCCTCAAGCTACTTACTCACCTAGCCAGGTCACGCTTACACCAGACGGGGCAGACATGGCCTCTGCCACCTTATGCCAGCTCCTGTTGTGTCCAGGAGCCCAGAGGGCCACAAGGCAAAGATAGTAGCCCGAGTTTTCTTTGCTAACATCTCGCACCAGTAGATGGTAAGAACGGGTATCCACGTGGCTGAGAGCAACGTGTGGTGAGCTGTGGAGCAGGGAATCACGGTCCAGCCGCGCCAGCATGTGGGAGGCAAGCAAAGAGGTATCGGGTGTCTTTTTGAAGTACCATGTCACCTCAGGCCGGACATCATCCACACGGTCTGTTGTGATATTGCAAGAAAGATCCAGGTCCTTTCCTTCAGTCACAGACACTGTCCTGGGCACGGCCAGTTGCAGAGCTGGAAGAGGTAAAACAAGCCCATCGAGTGATTGCGTGACGTGTGTCCCCTCTCCTCCCTTCTCCTTACCTCCCTCATGATCGCCCCTTTAGGTTGATTTATGGTGTTAAAATTAGAAGGCTTTGTGCAGTTGAAAGTGCTTGAGGAATAGTTAATGAATAAATTCATGACACACACTAAATTGGTGTTGGAAAAGAGCAACAAAGAACACCAGTAAAACACGCCTATGGCTTTACTTATTGTACTTATTGTAAGTAGATTCTGAGAATAACAACAGGGGTGGGTACTATTATGGTCATTTACTGAAGCGGAGGCGGAAGCACACAGTAGCTCCAGGTAGAGCCCTCCCTAGCATCACTGGCTCCAGCATCCTGGGGGCGGGGTGAAAACTCCTACGCAGATGAGCCAGGAAAGTGAAACCAGACAATTTTCCTAGTGATTCAGCCCTTCACAATGTGATGTATGTAGACTACGGTTCCTTCACAGTGCGACTTATATAGACTATCGTTTTCTTAGACACACCTGGCTAAACCTCAAGCAGGAGACACACACTGAACCCCAAACCCAATGAGTTCTGGATTCTCCATGCTACTGTTCTCTCATGACTGGGGACAATTAAAGTAAGCTATATTTAGGTAAATCCTTGAAGTATTTAGTGTCCCTGACTCAAGAGAGGTCTTGTTCAGCATTCCATTGCCAAAGCTTTTAAATGGAAACATTTTACTCTATTCAGGGACTTTTTTTTTTTTTTTTTTTTTTTTTTTTTTTTTTTAAAGATGTGAAACATCTGTAATCAGAGTGGAAAATTTCAAGTTACAATGATGCTCTGGGAACTGTCACTAAATGACAGACAGCTAACTTCTCCCTGTGGAGGCAAATGAGGCACAGTCCCCGTCTTCCAGCAAAACCAATTCAGCAGCCACAGCTCTTCCCAGGAAGCTCAGGGACAAAGACTGGTGCCCAGTTCAGAAAACACCCATCCTAAGAGCCTATGGCCTCTGGAAGATATTGCTTCCATATGAATATTTACAAATCTTGACATATATTTCAAATAATTATTTTAAGCCAAGTCCAACATCCATCCCAACACATGACAGAAAATGAGGTGGGCATAGTATTAGGAAAAAGGGGTTGAAAGTTGTTTGTTCTTCTGTCTCTTTACAGATCAAATGCATTCCTAGGGCCCAGAAACACTGGCAGCAAGGTCTTTGCAGCTGTGTAGTCTACTTTGCCATTTTCTCAGTGAACATGGCTAAATATCTGTCCTATCACTAACCATGGGTTTTACATATATGGAGAATAACAATATATTTTAGATTCGTGGGTCTGACATTGGAAGATGATATAGAGCAAGCTGCGGGGAGGAGTTCTAAGGATTCGGAATGCAAGAGGAGATGTGGGCAAAGCCTGTGGCAATCCAGGCTTTCTCCAGGAGAATATGGCTAAATCTTCTTAAGTATGAGTAGTATCGCCACAGGAGGACTTACCACAGAGGTGACACAGCTTTTCTATAAATGGCTCTGTGTCACTTACAATGCCACGGTGGTCAGTGAGCATGACCAGTCACCTGTGACCAGTACAGAGATTGATTAAAAGCAAAAGACCACCCCACAGTTGGGTATGGTGGGACATGTCCTAGCATTTGGAAGGCAGAGGCAGGCAGATCTCTGTGAGTTCAAGATAAGCCTGTGAGTTTTAGGCCAGTAAAACTGTCTAAAAACATAAATAAAGATATAGAGAGGTTACAAGGACAGAGGGAGAGGAATGAGGAGGGAGAGAGGGCGCACACAAGTGAGCTCATATCCCTTGAGCAATGATTCTTAACTTACGATCCACAGAGAATTTAGGGAGCCTGTGCACGTGGATGGGACATTTGTTCCTATTTCTATTTTCATTAACCTGCACTGAGCTGAGACATCGCATCTCCTGCCTTGGTGAAAATAAGTAACAAGGTGGTATAGTATGGCCTATACCCAGGGCTTGGTCACCGACAGAAATAAGAGGTCTTCTTCATACATGACTTTATAGTAGTAGACATCTGAACATCATCTTAATTCACTGCTCCCTAGAAATTCAGATGGTTGTGAGGCCTGCAATATGGCTTATTATTCACGTGTTAATAATGAAGCAAAGTACTAGTATAAAACAAATTTGTCTTAGAGATATTTTCCTAACTACTTCAGTTATAATTCTTCCTCTGTCACCTTGTGTATTATGTTTCATGAATTTAGAAGGTTACAGGCTTCAAAAGACAGCCAAAGAGGCCCATCACACACAAAAAGATCACAAGGCCAAGTGTGTTGGTACAAGCCTGTAGTCCCAGCTATTCTGGAAGCTAAGGCTGGAAGAATAGAAGTTCAAGGCCAACTGAAGCAACTCAGCAAGGTCCTACCCCCAAATAAAAAGGGCAACATACCTAACCAATAGGTGCTTGTCAAGCAAATGGGAGGCGCTGGGCTCAACACCAGAAGGGATGGAAAGGCTGCTACCTCAGGTTGGAGCTAGCTGCTACAATCTGCCTGACTGAGAGAGCACCAGTCATGTAACCAGATGCTGTAGGGTTTGAGGGACCATGTTTACAACTGAAATTCCTTCATCCAACGGTGAACCTGCTGCAAAGCTAAGCTCTTGACCCTGCCCTGCCACATTAGACTAGTTGTTTGATGTACACTGAATAGCTACAGGCTTCCCGTGGAAGGAGACCTTAGTCCATGGGGAAAGTCATTTCGGCAGCCAATGGAGCAAAGGCCCACAGTGATGGCCATGCCTTAGCTGCCACAAGCCACTCATGGAGATGTTCACCCCCTCTTTCAGATCCCAGAAATGCTGCCCAAAACCATGGACGTTGCAAAAAACGATCCCTGGTTATAACTTCCTGCTTTCCTTTCCAGCAAACACAACTGGCCACACACTCACATTCCTGAGCAGGGAATCAGTCAGCCAAGGTCTCCCAGGAGGCAGGAGCCTCCAATATCAAAAGATATTAGACTCCTAGACAACCAAGCACACCCAGGCTATCCCTAGCAGTGACATTAGCCTGCAATGGCTTCTCTGTGCTGTCCTTGTGGAAGCTGCAGGCTCCAGTGACCTGGGTTTGAGCCTGCAGTACCTCTGAGCCCAAGGCCCAGCGCAGTACTGAGCACAGTATCAATGCTTCCTATCAATGCTTGCTGAACAGTAAAGTCAATAATGGTTTCTTCTCTTGTTTCTCTTCTGTTTTTGTAGACTTCCTAATGTGCCTTTTCTGTCTGTCTTATTTCTGCAGTTGGGATTTTTTTTTTAAAGGTATTTTTGCAAAGTATAGGACAAAAATTAATTTATGTGGGCCTCTGGCTGGACTCTCTGGAATATGTAGACATAGAAAACCTGAAGAGGCCTGGACCTTGGGGAGTCTGTCACCTGGCAGGGGACGGTGCATCTTGGGGTGGAAAGGCAGGTCCAGAGGTGGCCTTAAGCAAGTTTGGCATCAGCCACATATACAACTCAATAGCTATCAGGGAAGGCAGACCCAAGGTCTCAAGGACTCAACAGGTAAACAAACAAACAAACAAACTAAAGCCATAGGTGTGACCAGATCCACCCACAGCTCCAAGGAATACCAGGTGGCCTCTAACAGGCCATCATTCTTAACCTCTGAGTCAGACAGGAACCTTCCTATGCAAGATGAGCAGTAGCCCAGGTTCCCAAAGCAGAGAGCAGGAAGGCAAACCTCAGCTCAAAGCAGAAGCACTCTTCAAGCTACCAACATCACTCTGGTCCCTTCCCCCAGAAGGGGAGGCTGGGGTAGCCCTTTTATGGTCTAGTCCCACATACAGTCATTAGTCTCAATCAGGGGTGACACCATTTTCAAAAGCTCACCTGTCGGCTGGATCACCACAGTGGCCACTTCCACGGCTTTTTCTTGGATTTCTTGCCAGCTGCCCTGCTCTGTGATCCACTCACTGACCACACATCTGTAAGAACCCTGGTCCGCAGAGAGCGCCCGGGCTACGGAGAGGCGGTAGGCGTCACTGCCTACTGTGTCCAGGCGTACGTCCCCACTGTGGTAGCGCTGCTCATAGCCAGGGCCTGGGTGAAACCTGCCCTCGTGGCTTAGGGCTAGGATGCTTCGGTGCACTGGGCCACGGTGCAGTTCCCACCGAAGTGCCAGGTGTGTGTGCAACGGTGACGTGGTAGATGCGATACATCGCAGCTCAAAGGGCTCCCCCTCACGCAGGCTCAGGCCTGGAGGAGGCCGGGAGCTGGGGCCCACCACCAGGGCATCTGCCAGCACTGTGGGGGGCAGAGAGAAGATGTCAGTCAATAGTCACCAAAGGTCCTTCCCCATAAGGAAAGAACAGGCTACCTTCCATGACTTTGGCCTTCAGCCATGGAAGCTATCCAAGTTCCACACTAAAGTGATCCACCCACAATCTCAACTGACTTTCTGACTTGAAAACAAAACAAAACAAAACAAAAACCAGTAAGAAAAATGAGACAATAAACCGACTCCTGCTAGAATGGGTTTGTGGGTGCTTCTGTCATCACCATGATGAGCGTAATGTGCCCTCTGTGCCTCAGTTTCCTAGAAAGGGGGATAATGACTGTACCCACTTCATAGAGTCAACAGGGGAGCCCAGCAGGTGCCAGGTCAGTGCTTGGCATCAGGACAAAATAGCCCAGTATGACTGCCAAACAATCCTCTGGTTAGAACACGGAGCTGGAGGAGGGAGCCTTCAATTTAGAGACACGGGAGCTGCCAAGAGTCAAGATCCCCAGGGAGAGATGATGGATGGCAGGAGGTGCCTGTGGCTCATGAGACGATGGATGGCAAGAGGTGCCTGTGGCTCACGTCCTGGGTAGTGCATAGCCACAGCACAGGAAGGGGACAAGAATTACTGGGGTTTCTGCTTCTAACTCTTAGCACCTACTGGAAAAAGCCACCACTTCAATAGTCTAGGAAAGGGGTGAGCTCAGAAGGGACAGTGACAGATGCTGGTGATCTGGTAGTCAGGCTGTCTACCAAAAGCTGGGAAAACCTGCCAAGCTTATCAGGAGCTACATACGTGGATCTTCAAGCAACACAATCCATCATCTTCCTTGGTGGTTCCCTTGATCACACACTCAGAAAGGGGTTACTCCAGATAACAGAAACCGGTTCTCCTCTAGAAGAACACCTCCCATGGGCCCATCTCTTCTACAAAATGAATATAGTGGCCCTTCTAGGACACACCTCAGTCTGTGAGGACAGCTAGCATGGCTTCATTCTCAAGGCCAGCTCCTCACTGAGGAGAAAAGGATGGACAGATTTAAGAGCCATGAAGGTGAAGGCCAGACAGATGCTGGACCACCTCTAGCTCCTGCCAGAGACTCCACCTGGGCAGCCAGCCAGCCTCTCTCATGCACCCTGCTCTCCTGAGCCAAGAAAAGCTTCCCTGCTTCTCTTGCCTTCAAAGACTAGTCAAGAAGCAGAGAGATGGGGGGAGGGCTGGGGACTCTTGTGTCATCCTTTGCCTTCTCACAGTAAATCACTAGAGTGTATTTGACCTGAAAGGGGGGGGGGGTGTCTGTTGTACTGTTTAACTTAGTGCAAAAGTGTCTTATGGGAAATCTTTTCAAAAGTCAGGATTTCTTCGTCCCCAGCTCTACAAGTCAACTAGGACTATGCATATAGAGGTGATCACTCTACCCCCCATGCCCCAGTCTCCCAACCCCAGATAGAGTGGCACTATGTAGCTCAGGCTGGCTTTGAACTCCCTCTACAGTTCAGCCTAGGTTAGCCTCAAGCTTTGAATCCTCTTGCCTCAGCTTCCTGAGCACTGGGGATCACCGGTGTGTACCACCTTAGCCAGCTACATTCTAAACCTTTAATCAGAAGATGGGGGAGGTAGGTTTGATGGCTGGTGCTTTGGTACCTACTTTATGGCATGGCTGATATTTCACCCCCTCAGGGTTTGGTAAAGGATCAGCGATAGTGAGCCACAGCAGTTTCTTCCAGCCACAACAAAGAGTGGATTTGCCTCTCCTTTCCTATTATCATTTTCTACTTTCCACATAATTGTAAACACTCCTGCCCTGATACAAATATTTCCAGAAACAAGCCAGGGCACAAATAAATGGACAATTAATAATAATGATGATGTTTCTGTTTTGTTAACCTCAAATTAAAATGGCTCCTTCTAGCTCATTTACTAATGAGCTATGTCATTTTAAGCAAGTAATTAACCTATGCTCTTCCATCTCATGTGTAAAGTAGGGAAATAGCCTATTCCTATATTCTTCATGGGATGCAGATAATTGAATGTGTGAGCAAATCCAACAGCACTTGGAAGGCAGGGAAAACTCAAACTCAGGATATTCCAGATGCTATGATGTCAGCTTTGCACAGCTGGGTTCGTGAAAGAGCAGTAACCACATGGTTTTCCGTCTATAAACAGCAAGTACAACTTCTGTTGCAGACAGGTATTACCTCATAAAGATCACGGAGAAAAAGACATGAACTTGGAAGTATCTATTCCTACCATAAAGCTAAACCTCATAATGAGTGTCTACCAGCGAGTCTCTAAGCTGAATATTTGCTATGACATGGCTGGAGAGGCCTGGCTTGGGTTAACTCTCCTGTGGCAGGCTGTGTTGTACAGAGGAAGCTGAGGCACAGACTGAGCCAGGAGCCACTTAGCAGACAAATGGCAGAGCCCGAAGCCAACTGCATAGGCAAGCTGTCTGTAGAGCTGTAATCTCACAGGTGGCCACACCGGACTGCCTTCAACTCACTGGCCATAAGATGCATCAGGATTACACTGGGAAAGGAGACGGGGCTCTCAGCGGTCACCTGGCCCACCCTCTGCCCATCATCAGGTAAGACACCAACACTGCAACAGACAGGGGACTGAGCCTCTTTGCAGCAGCAGAATGGCAGAGGAAGGTTGGCCCCTTGTAAGGACTGTACCTTTAACCTGCACTGTGTCCTCATAGTTGCCCTGGACAGTAGCGTCCGTGCTCGGGGTGGAGCACTTATAGTGGCCTTGGTCTGAGGGCTGGACATTCTTTATGTGCAGTTCCACAGCATCGTTGGCAGTTCTCCTCAACAGGATATCGCCCCGCTGCAGCCGCTCCCGGTACAGCTGCGCCGGGAAGCCCACCTCCCAGGTGCTAGCAAGCTCCACGAAACTGCTCCCTGAAGACGAGAAGCTCCAGTCGAAGTTCTGCTCGCTGGGGCCATCATAGTCGCTGACATTGCAGGGGATCACCAGCTCAGTGCCCACCACGCGAACCAGGGTGCCCGCAGGGACTCTCACCACGCGCCCGCGGCAGACAGCTGCAATGACAGGGAACGAAAGAAAGTGACACCTGAAGGATGCTTCTGCTCTGGGACCTACACGCATCAGAATCTCGAAGAAAATGGACCCTGCAGAAGGGGATTAAGCCATTGCTGAAATTATGGGTTGGAAGTAGCACCTTAAAATGAATGCCTTCCACACAACCAGTTTCCCTGGGCTGACAGGCAGACTAAATATGAAAAGTGGGCCAACCATGGCCTCGCATAGTTTTGTCTCTTCTCTTAGGATTTAACAGATCGTTATATGCAACGAGATATGGAGAGGTTCTGTATTTAAGAAAAAGGACATGGCTAAGCATTTATTTATATTTCTGCCCACCCCACATTAACCTTCATCCCTAGAGACCATTCCCCAGACCTGATTTATAATGATCGATGCCAATTTTCAAATCCTAGAACAGCCTGCTGATAAAATGATTTAACTCCTATTATCTGACATTGGTTATAAATTATTTTTAAAATATGACAATTCCACCAAGTATTAATTTTCTATTTTCTGGCTCATTTCCTTCTCTCTACTCTTCACCCTGATCTAAACTCAGAAGGCGATGGGGAAGCTCCGAGGGAGGAGGCTGGCTGGTGCTGTTAGGAATACAGCGGCTTGTGGTGGAAGAGAAGCGCAGTGGACAGGGGCCAGTCGACTGGCACTGCCTGCCAGGAGAGCCTTGATCCACAGACCCTTAGGGATAGGTATTTGCAAGTCCCTTTAGAAGGTCTCACTGCAATGAACTTCATTCAGCACAATTCTGGGGTGTTTATGATGTGAATTTGCATTTCCATTTTTTTTTTGATTTTTAATATTTTTATTACATATTTTCCTCAATTACATTTCTAATGCTATCCCAAAAGTCCCCCATAGCGCCCCCCACTTCCCTACCCACCCATTCCCATTCTTTTGGCCCTGGCATTCCCCTATACAAAAAAAATGATGCATTTCCATTTATAACAGCTAACTGTACCTTTCTTGATATTCTACAAATAGGTACAGCAGTGAGTCATACAGGAGATATCATGGGCTCTGTATCAAGGAACTAGGAGTTAAACCTCTCCTAGCTTGCCTTCCTTGATAATAAAGTGAGATAAGATGGTATCAGTGAATTACTAACAATGTTCAGCTGAGAGCCCTCTATGTAATATGGGTTCAATATGACGGCTTCCTACTGTCACTATTGTATTTCTGTGTGACTCACGCAAAATTCTTATGCTGAATTCTGAAACCCATATGTCAGAACACAGCCTTAATTGGGAATGTGGTCGCAGAAGATGTCGTCAGGCAAACTATGATGTGGTCCTATGGCATAGGGTAGGCCTCTGAGCCAGTATGACTGGCAACCTTAAAAGGGAGCGAATTTGAACGCACCAGGAGAATACTGTACATAGATGAAGGGAGAGATCAAGGTGATGCATCTAAGAACTGAGAACACCAAAGACTGGCAGCCAGCCAGCACAAGCTCGGGAGAGACAGGTCCGACCCTCCCTCCCAGCCTTAGAAGGCACAGACTCTGTGGCCACCTTGCTTTGACCTCTAGCTTGTAGAGAAAAAGCTGTGGTTAAAGCCACCTGGTCTGCAGCATCACTCCTAAGAACGAACTCAACAGGACTGCTTGTTTATTGCTGGTGTGATTCATGGTTTTCAAACCCTGTGGCCGCCTATTAGTGGATTCCAAAATGAATTTATAGTGGTTGTGTGTGCTTTTAAAGATGGAATTTTAAATGAACAGAAGCGATTAGAGTGCAAAGCTCTTGGTAAGGGATAAATATTGCCATTTGCAGCACTGTGTTAGGTAAACAAAGGTGTGTGTGTGTGAATCAGATCACGATGCAAACCTAACATAAATTTGGGTCAGGGTTGAAAAAAAAGAAGTTGAGGGACATTTTTTAAAAACTATATCTTGTTTCCTCTAACCTCAAACACATTATCAATTATCACCTCCTTTGGGAAAGGAGAAAGGAAGCAATCATACTAGAGAAATATTGACAGAGACAGTGTGAGACACTGTTCAAGGAAGGGGACCGACTGTCTTCCTGTCCTAGCTGTGCTGGGGTCAGACCCAAAACAACTTCCTGTCCTAAGAAAGGGGGTCAAACTCCAAATCACACCACTGTCCTTAAAAATCAAATAATGTAGGGCTGGGGATGGCACACAGAGTACCTGCCTCGTATGTGTGAGGCCCAGGGAAAATAAAGCATTGAAAATAAAGATGATAGATAGATAGATAGATAGATAGATAGATAGATAGATAGATAGATAGAAAGAAATAGATGATAGATATATGATGCATATACACATAGACTGATTGATGAATTAAATGAAATATTATATGCTTATAACCAACCCCGGCTACTCAAGAAGTCGAAGACCACTTGAGTCTAAGAGTTGGCAGCTCCTTCACATAACAAGACCCTATCTCAAAAAGCGGAACCTGGAGGAACAAGAAGTGGGGAGTAGGGGGCACACGCATGCTCTAACTACATCTGTATACACATATGAGATTACTGAAGAACGTTTTTCTTAAGAATTATTTATTATATGTGAGTACACTGTAGCTATCTTCAGACACACCAGAATAGGACATTGGATCCCTTTAACAGATGGTCAGAAGCCACCATGTGGTTGCTGGGAATTGAACTCAGGACCTCTTGAAGAGCAGTCAGTGCTCTTAACCTCTGAGCCATCTCTCCAGCCCCAATGAAGAACTTTTTAAAGATCAGGAGGAAAAATGTAAAAGTTATTAAAGTCAGAAGTATGGGGTGGTTGCATATTCTAGCATACAGCATGGGAGAATAATGCCAGGCTCTGCTGACCGGTGCTATAAAACAGACTGTCTTCTTCCCACAGCAACTCAGTGCCTACAGACACTGCCCATGGCCTCAGTCAGTACTTGGAGCAGACTCCGGCTGACCCTGAATCTCAGATCCTAGGAATGGGGACCTGGACAAAGGTCAGGGAGATCATAATTTCCTCTGGATATTTTCAGCTTCTCCCAAAGATACCTTTGCTCCTGGTAGACCCAGGTCCTATACAGAGGACTCACTGTACAGTTGCCACTGGGCAGCAGTCCTGCCCATATAAGGAACAAGGTCTGGGTGAACACTCAGACCACAGAGGCAAAGATCAGCCTGTGACTCAAGCCTTCCATGCCATTCCCTGCACGCTCCACCATGTACACCCATGTACACACATGCCTTTCTTCTGCTGGACGTGGCAGTTTTCTTGCAGTTGGCCCTCATGTTTTTAAAGCTAATTTCCATCTCTGGTAACTCAAGAGTTTTGACATAAAATATTTATCTACCCACAGTGACCAACTTTCAACAGCCGTGATCACCACTGCTCAGAAAGGAAACAAGCGATCAATTCTTTGCTTAGTTTTAGAGATGAGCAGACAATTCGGGATCTCCTATGCCAACTTTCATACGGTGGCAGCACAGCAGTGACCTTCAAAGGACAACCACTGAGCCCTCTGCCCAAGTTTCCATCTCTATAAAGTGGGAGCCAGGGCACTCAGGAAGATGGCTCAGTCAATGAAGTACTTGTCACTCAAGCACAGGGACCTGAATTCAGGTACCCAGTGCCCACATAAAACGTCTTGAATGGTGTTGTACAAGTGTAACCTAGTGTGGTGGGATGGGGCAGACAGACAGAGGTGGATTCCAGAGGTTTGCTGGTCAGCTTCAGTCTAGCTAGTTAAAGGTGGAAAGCCATTGAGGAGGACACTCAATGTATACCTATAGCCTCCAAGCTTACACACACACACACACATGCAGGCACACCTGAACACATGCAAACTCCTACACATGAACATGTATACATATATACACCGCATACACAGAGAGAAAAGAGAAAAGAAAAAAAATGTGACCATGATCACCGCTCCATCCCACCCCTTACCCCTGGGCTGTGGTAAGGCTCAGATGAACCAGTGCATAGTACTTACAAAAGTGCCTGGCGTGTGGTGAGGGTCTCAGAGAATGTTTGAGGTGGAAAACTCTAGAAGAAACTTGACCATAACCACTCACCTTGCAAGGCTCACAAGAGAATTTCCAAATGTGTAAATATTTCGTATTTCTACCCCTTGGCAAAATGTCTCCCAGGGCCTCCAGGTCTGAGTCTACTTTCCTTCCAAGGTTTCTGTCTTTATTTCTGGCGACTGGAGTTTTGGAAATAAATCCAGCTTATTATCTCAATTCTCCCAGCTTTTTCCCACATGGCTACCAGAATCCTCTCTTTTCCTTTTTAGTTTTTTTTTTTTTTAAAACACACAAATTCTGTCATCCCATGGATCAGACTTTTTAAAAGATTTATTTAATTTTTATTTTTGTGTGTTAGCATTTATCTATCTACAAATATATCTATATGCTATGTGCATGCCTGGTGCCTTTAGAGGCCAAAAGTGGGTGCTGGACCCCCTGGAACTGGAGTTACACAGTTGTAAAATGACACGCAGTTGCTGGGAATCAACCCCAGGTCCTCCAGTAGAACAGCCACTGCTCGTAACCCCCGAGCAATCTCCCCAGTCCTATGGATCAGAATTCTTCAGTGGATGCTTATCATAGATAGCAAGCACTTCTCTCAGTAAGCTCCCTCATACTGCAGCCACCCTGGTCCAAGCTCCCATTTCTTACCGCCATTACTGCAATAACTCCCTCACTGGTTTCTTGGCTTTCTATCCACTACAATGCATCCTTTCAAAACCACACAGTAGATTATACTTCCCTCCACCCCAAACTCTCCAGTCACTTCACCTCCAAATCCTTACTTAGTTTTCTAGACTCTATATTCTAATCCTCTCCCTCCGTGATACTCAGACACACTTAACTCTTAAGATTTCCTTAGACAGGCAAGAGCCAGTCTAACTTTAGGGAATTATGCATGTATATGTATGAGTACACATGTGTGTGTGTGCATGTATGTGCATGTGCACATGAATGCAGGTACCCATGGAGGATAGACACTTCAAATGCCCTTGGATGTGACCTAACATGGTTGCTGAGACCTGAACACCTCCAGAGACTTTGCAAGAGCAATATATGTTGAACACTTAACCACTGAGCTGTCTCTCCAGCTCAATCCTCAGGTCATTTGCATATCGCTTCAGGCCTGAACACTGGAGGTCATTCACCCTACTGGTTCTTCAACCAACCTTTCCTGGTCCCCTAAAATGGTCCCATTTTTATTGACCTCAAAACTTCCTCTTACCACTGGTCATTATACTGTAGCTTATATGCACTCATAGGATATTATTATTATTATTAATCATCTATCCCTTCCCATTAAGAGCAGTGACCATTATGTGTCTATAGCAGTACCCGGTTCACAAGCTATCCAATAAGTATCTGCCAAATGGAAGACATGCAAGGTTCTCCACCACCTGGCCCATGGATACCACTCTGGCTTCATTTCCTAACATCCTTCCCCACTAATGCTTATACTTCAACAAAAAACAACCTACCTTCCTTTCTGGAAGTGCCACCATGCCTGAGTTGCCTAGGGCCTCTGCTTCATTGTCTCCTTTAGCCAGCATCCCTTCCCAGCAAGCCTCCTGCTCATTCACTGTCTCCTTTGGCCAGCATCCCTTCCCAGCCACCCTCCTGCTCAGAGGAGGCTTCAGCACCATCTCCCCTCCGTGAAGCATCTCTTTCCCCCAGATCACTCAAGTACTCCTTCCTCAAATTCTACTGCAACCTGTGCAAGTACCTGGATGGAAGCTAAGTTACAGTGTCACTGGGGAACCAAGCCGGTGGAAGCAGATGCTTGAAAGAGCAAATTCTAATCTGAAAGCCCACGAGCCTAAGCAATGTCTTGCACCCAAGAACCTGGGTTGTCCTCTCATCCGAGTAAATGGAGATTTAAGATTTGGGTAGCAGAGTTTCAACTTGCCAGCAGCAATCTGGTATTTAGTACAGATTCCCCTTAATATTGTTAAATAGCGGCAAACGATACTTAAAAATAAATATAACATGTAACAGGGAGAGCATATGGCAACTCTCAAATCAAGAAGAGTGTCTGCAGAGCCACACTTGCCAATTTTTGTCACAACCTTTGGTAACAGCTGATGACTGAGGGAAAGAAGGGGAAGACAAACTCCCTCTGAGTTTCCAAGCGCTACCAGTGCTTCAAATTAAGAGTCCTAATCGTTTCTGAGCCTAGACAATGTTACCATAGCTCTGCACAAAAATGTTTTTTATAAGGAACAACTCATGGCCAGTGAGGTGACTCAGTGGGTAAGGGGTGCTCGCTGTGCCAGCCCGGCCACCCCAGCTCCATCTCCAAAAGGCATGTAAAGGTGGAAAGGGAAGTCGCTCTACGAGTTGTCCTCTGACCTCCACCCACATGCTGAGGCATGCATGCCCTTACACAGGCAGGAAGACACACTGGAGTAATAAATAAAATGGTTAAAAAAAAAAAAACTTTTTTAAAAATGAAGGTTTTATTTGTTCCCAGGGGGCCAATAAAAGAAACCTTTATATGAAAGCCCTTTAGTTTAAAGTTTTGTTTCGTCTGTTTTATAGTCCAGGCTGGCCTCAAACTCAATGTCTTGAACGCTGGGAATATGTGCTTGTGTTACCGGGCCTGCTGGAAACCATTCCTCCGCTAACTTTAAAGTACTACTGGGAGTCAGCTGGGAGAGCACTTGCTTAAGGTGCATGAAGTACTGGGCTCACCCGTCCGTCCGCACTGCATAAAATGAGCCTGGAGGCAGGGGGATGGGTGAGAAGCCCAAGAACCTCTGCAGCTACACAGCCAAGGTAGCCTCGTTTACACAGGAGCCTGCCTCAAATAAATAAATAAATAAATAAATAAATAAATAAATAAATAACTTACTATTGAGGACATTATCATGTTGCATTACAAAAATCCACCTGAAAAAAGCTACTATTTAAAAAAAAAAAAAAGACCAACACTGTGGAACAAGTGTACTATCCTACTCCAGAAAACACAACCTACACAGAACACTTTAAATCTTCAAGACAGAAGAAGGGCACACAGGAGGGGATGAAGAAGGCTTCTACACCAAATACGCTAGTGCCCACTGCTAAGCATCACCATTGCTAAGAGTCCTGCACTTGCTGTGACAGCCCGCTCGGCTTGGGTCCCTTTAGAGACACCCCAAAACCATCCAGCCTCGGCACCCATTGACTTGGATTCTTGGTGGAACACAGCCCAAGGACGGAGTCATGGGAGGGGAAATCTGAGTGCTTGTGAGAAAACTCCAAGAAAACATGTCTCGGGACCTCAGTTTCTTCAAACCACAGGGTTGCTCTTGGAATGCGTCTCTGTGCTCGTCCCAGCTATCAGAAGGAGTGGGTTTGTTTCAGATTACTTGGTGTTGCTTGCCGCTATGAATCATAGGCCTACAGGAAAACATGTTTTTGTCACATGCAGCCTGCCCTGTGCATTTTACCAGGAAATGGTGATTGTACATTTTACTCACGTGACTCTTCTTAACCCTCAGAGTATAAATTGTCTGATGCTCTAAATAAAGTTAGCAATTGCACGAGACTTTAGTCCGCCTCATTTTTTTAGGATCCATTCTACCAGGTCCCCAATTAGAGCAGTAAACAGATTCTCATTTAATTTTCTTCTTAAGTCCACAGGGGGGTAAAAATATTTAGTACAACTGCAGCTAACTTCATCTATCATTATTCCAACCTGTAAGTCCTCCCCTCCTCTCAAAATATAAAATTCAGATTTCTTTTTGTACCCTGGCTTGAAGGAGCATCAGTATTAAATATGACATTCAACTATGAAAATCATGTAGCATACATTGCAAATGTTATCTTCTTCCTTTTCTACTTTCCATGCTGCCTTGTGAGTTTAGCCTTTTATCTTATTTTAAGGTTCTCTTTGCGCTTGTATGTGTATTTCATTGTAAGTTCTCTCGAACATCTGGGGGAGGAGGTAAATAAGTCAGAGATCTAAACAGTGGGTAACTCAGATCCCCCTTGTGGGG
This sequence comes from Mus caroli, assembly GCF_978045245.1. NCBI lineage: Eukaryota > Metazoa > Chordata > Mammalia > Rodentia > Muridae > Mus > Mus caroli. Next base: position 59,506,955 of record NW_028227258.1, on the reverse strand, counting down.
ACTGATTCTCGTATGATAAACTGGTGTGGATCAGACAGCTACCTTTGAGAATCAGCACGTGGTCAGGTTGAAACAGCCTAGATCAATGCCTCCCTGAGGGGTAAGTCACAGTCATGTGAACCCAATGGTGTCCCATGTCTCTGCTCTAGAGAAATCTATCAGTTCTCAAGTGGTTTAAGTCCAAACACAGAGCTTCGAACACCTCACAGGGCCAAGAAATAACTCTCAAGTTCAGCAACACAATGAGGGCTAATCTGTAGAGAAAAAAAAAAAAATCAACTTTTGGGAGGTGGGGAGTCCAGCTGAGAAGTGACCCTGGCAAGTGATGCTGGGCTTTTTTTCACACAATGGTTCTCTCAAAGAGACATTGGAGGGCAGGGCAAATTGCTGGGATGCTAAGCACAAAAGAAAAACCAACAGGTTAACCCATGAGTATATCCCAGCACTTAGGAGGCTCAAGTAGGAGGATCCCAGAGAGTGTGAGGCCAGCGCTGTGAATCGCAGGTCGGCCTGGGCGACAGAGTAAGATCCTGCTTCACACAGCAAATCCCTTAACAAGTGCCTGGCATTTTAAAAACATCCTCGCAGGAGGGGACACCAAAACTGGAACTCTGAATTCACAAAGCAAGGCAGGTAAAGCTTTTGACTTCTCAGCTACAAGCCTGGAAGGGCCATGCTCCTGGATCAAAAGCAAAGCTGGAAACGGAACTAGAGCCAGCAAGACGGAGCGACCGAGTTACTCATCCGAGAGGGTGAAGTCTCTTGACTCCAGGTGCACAGGTGCACCAGGAAAAAGCCTATCTTCTTGGTCAGAAGATGAGGTCATCCAGGGAGAGAACAGCTCCTCCATGGTCAACTACTTCTTATGGGACAGTCACAATACTAGACCTTGGGCCAGAGAGACTGCTCCATGGAAGACCTGGTAAGTGCAAGGCCCCTGGGATCAATTCCTACTACCACAAAGATTGAGTTAAAACAATGAGCTGGAGAGATGGCTTGGTGGTCAGGAGTGTGCACTGGTCTTGGGAAGGAGTTTAGTTCCCAGCATCCACTTTGGGAAGCTCATAATCTCCTGTGACTCCAGCTCTGGGGGATCTGACACCTTCTTCTGGCCCTGGAGGGCACTTGTACATACATGTGTATACACATGAACACACATATGCATGGATGGAGGTAGTAAAAAAAATGTTAAAAAATGAGATGCTAGAACCAAATCGCTAAATTAAAAAGGAGAAAGCACACACCAGAGACAGAGCCAAAGGGATGGAGATACTGATATTCCCAGAAATGGATATTAAAACAACCATGACTTATTAAAGAACTAGCAAACAGGATTTTAACCTACTAAACTGGAATCTATTAAAATGGAAATTTAAACTCTAGAAATAAAAAATACAATAACTAATATTAAGGAGTCACTAAGTGGTTGTGTTAGCAGATTAGCCGTAGCATAAAAGCATCCAGTAAGTGGATCAAAAACACACAAAGAAGGAGGAGAAATATGAGGGGCACAATAAAAAGGTTACAAATGTGTGTGATAGAGTCCCAGAAGGTGTGAGAGAGAAACGAAATTCTTAAAGAGATAATGGCTGAGATTTTTCTTAAACCGAACGATACTATGTTGCAAAAACAAGCTACATTATATATCACAACCAGGATAAATCTGGGAGTGCAGCTCAGTAAAATTGCTGAGAGGCAGAGAAGGGAGCCATTGCACAACCGATAACTGACATTCAACAGAAACAATGCTCATAAAACCACGGAATGGCAGGCTTAAAGTGATTTTTCAAAAAGTAACTGCCAGCCTAGGGAAGGGGGATGGGGTACTTTTAAGTGGAAAGCAAAATAAATATGCTTTCAACCAATTCACCACAAGGAAAAGATAATTAATTGGCATCAAGAAGAAACACTAAGTGGAGTTCTTCAGACACAGAGCTGGTTCATCTTGAAAGCATGAAAACACAAGCAGGTGAAAAGGTAACAGAAATGGCTATGTGGGTAGCACTACAGAAACTGACCAAATAATAGCAGGGACATCTTTTGGGTTCAAAAAAAAATATATATATGCGTATATATGCATTCTATATACATAGTGGAAACATATGAATAGCAGGAAGAGTGCACTCAGTGGGCAAAGACACTTGCCACCGATTCTGACAGCCTGGGTCAGCAGGGGAACTGACTTCTATAAGATGTCCTCTGACTCTGTGTGCTCACATACACAACACCATGCAAAATAAATGAAAATGCGATCTTTTTTTTAAAACTCAGTAGTAGACACTGAGACGTCAACAATGGACAGGGTCTGTTGTTTTCAGCAACTTTAATTAAACTTAAATAATTAAATAAAGGGTACATTTAATTAAATAGCTTATAAAAATTCAAGCAAAATTAAAAACTTAGGCAAATTTCAACTTTTCTCCATTAATTCAGCTAAAAGTAAATTTGGCTGCAACAGTTACTGGTTAAATGTGTAACAAGGTGTGTCTTAATCTCTAGGGTAACCACAAAGATGAAAGGGCGGGGGTACATCTGAAATCACAGCACTTAAGAGGTAAAGGCAGGAAGATTAGAAGCCAGCCTGGTCTGCATGAGATTCTATTGCAAACAACCACCAAACAAAATAACGGAGCTGGGAAGGGAGAGAATAACACGTTGGGGAAGACATAGAAACACATCTTCTACCTAAAGTCACCAGAGTACCTCCCAGGGATTTAGTTTGTAATACATTCTGTCTGCTTTATTCATAGTGTACCATGTGTCTCTGACAGCCATGCTCTGAGCTGGGCACTATTCAGAGGACTAACACACCAGCAGGTAGGAGTCCCTAGCTTACCTCAAATTAAGAGGAAGCCCAACAGACAGCCTGAAGAGGGTCAGGCCAGCTTAAGTGAAAGACTGAGTCCCCAGCCTGGTGCCTTATGTGTTGAGCTATCATAGAACCCCAAGCTAGATCCGTTCTGCCTCTGTGGATTCTGTCTGCTCTGAGAGAAGGAAAAAAACAAATGGAAATTTCTTCTGAAATATTTCATATTCCCCAATGGCAATACAAAGAGTAGGCAAGAAAGCAATAGAAAAAGGAGTCACGAAGAAACAGAGTTCTAATAAGTAGACAGGTAAGAGATGGTAAAAAGAGGCTTGTTAAAATAATTTCATAGGGGTCAGAGACTCGGCTCACTGGTTATCTACTGTTCATTCAGGATTGGAGTTTGGTTCCCAATACTCACAGTAGCTCACAAGCACCTGTAACTCTAGCTCCAGAGCATCTGACTCCCTCTTCTGGATTCCAAGGGCACCCACATAAACACACACACACACACACACACACACACACACACACACACACACACTCACACACACATACACACACACACACTCACACACACACACACACACACACACACACACACACACGCGCGCGCGCACGCACGCACCCACGCACGCACCCACAAACACGAAAAGTAATGTTATCGATGTTATTGGCAGATGGTTAACAATGGAGAGCTGACTCCAGATTACCATCTCCCCTCTTTAGAATATGCAAGAATGTAATTAGATGCCTTCAGGATCCCTGCCTCTATCTGGAGCAGCTGAGGAAAGGCAGGGAAAGCCAGGCAGGCAAGGCTTTCAAGGTAAACGACTCCACAAGCAATGTGCTCCACAGTAAGTTCTACCGGCAACCGCTAGAATCATTAAGAGAAACGAGACAATAAAGACCAAACTTTATTTATTGATCCTTTTCCACCTCCCCCTGATAGCCACGGGAAATAATTTTATTTCTCAGGTTATCATGAACATTATTCTAAATCAAGACCTGCAGAGTGTGGCCTAGCTACAAAGCATTCTTGCAATCTGTTCCTATTATTGCCCAAATTTTTATCATCTAGCTTTCAGATTGGAGCCATTTGTAAGATATGTATCGGCTGCTATGTTGACAGCGGTATAGGCAAAGCTGAGCCCTGAAATAAAGACTTGGTGATGCTTCGGTTATCAAAGACACTGAAACGGCCAGGCCCGTACAGGAGACCAGGTGCCTGCGGAGTCCTAGAAAGATCCCCCTGTCCTCATGTGAGCTGGAGACGACCACACACACAAGCAAACTCGCAAATCTTAATAGTGAATGCCTCTACTGGAGTTCCTGCCTCAACAAATGAAAACCCTTTGTCTGCCTAAGTCTGCCTCTGAGAGATTTGGCATCAGGGGAGCATGCCAATGTTCACCCAGACAGTCCCTTGGTGATGGGAATGCTGTGTGTACACATTAAACAAGTTACAGCCAACAGAGAATATGAAATAAAGTCACACATGGCAGTACTTCAAAAATGCCATCCCAAAGCAAATATGGTTCTACTAGAATTGGGCTTTAAAAAAAAAAAAAAAAAAAAGTTCAGTGAAGTGCCACCGAGTGGTGGCAGCGGTAGCGACTGTGCACACCTAAAATCTCAGCACTCGGAAGGCAGAGGCAGGCAGATCTGTGAGTTTGAGGCCACAATAGCCAGGGTTACACAGAGGAAACCCTGTCTCAAAAATTCCTAAAAAGCAGTTCAGTCAAGAGCTCACTACTGTGCTTAGAACATACAATGTCTCCTATAAGCTCATGTGTTTAAACACCTAAGTCTCCATGGTTTTGGAATCTTTTAAGAGGTTAGGGTCTAGCTGGAAGTATACTCTGGCTTCACCTCCTGGTTGCTCTCTATTTCCTGTTCTACCAAGAAGTGAGATGGAGAAGAACACCAGATACACACTCTTGCCAACATGGAACAACCTGCCTGCCACCCTCTCTATCAAGGACCAAGCAGACCGAATCCACAAGCGCAAATAATCCCATCCTCTCTTTCAATTGCTTCTTGTTGGGCATCTGCTCATGACAAGAAAATGGCCAGTGTATTAAGATACGCTGGACAAATATGAATTATTAATTCAATAAACAACTGCAGTGTAAGAAACACCAAGCTAGGCCACAGGCACATGAGGGGTGTGTCAGGCATCCTGAGGGATAACAGTATTACACTATGCTAACAAGAGCTGTGAGCCTACAAGAAGCAAGCACTCCCTTCCATGGGGTGAAGGAGGCTTCATGCAGGGTCACTATGCCAACTGCATCTTTGAGAAATGGTGAGGTAACGGGGCGGCTGAACACAGACACAGAAGGTGAGTGGCTTCAACAATGATCTCCACGCAGAGTGGGTACCCAGAGCACATGTGAAAGCCATGGGATACCCTGGGGTCCTCTCCTCTACTGAACAACAGGGAAGGGAAATGAGAGTCAAAGCTGGAGGTGGCAGCTGCGCTGAAGGGTTTGGGAAGCTAATAGCCAGTGAAAACCATTTTCCAAAGGAAACAGTAGGGCAGTAGTCTCCAACCTTCTTTACGCTGCAACCCTTTAATACAGTGCTTCACGTTGTGGTGACCCCAACCATAAAATTATTTTGTTGGCATTTCATAACCATAATTTTGCTACTGTTCTGATCATAATTTAAATATCTGATATGTGGGATATTTGATACAAAACCCCCAAAGGGATCGAGACCCATAGGTTAAGAACAGCCAGTGAGGTCCAGACAGGTTGAAATGTCCAGCTGAAGGGATGGCGTAACTAACAGGTCACAGGGTGAAGAAGGGTGGTCCAGAGAGTGAAACCTGATTGATTCTCTCAATAGATAGTTCTTGTGTGATAGTTCCCAGGCCTGCAGTCCTCTGTAGCCATTTATATCCAGAAATCCCTTAGCCTTCACACGATGTTCCTTGGGTCACAAGGGAGAAAGGAGGCTTGAATCTACCTGAATGAGAACTAACGGGTTCTTTCCAGCCAATGCTTCCTCTGCCTCCACTAACCATTACCTCCTGCATCACAGACAGTGATGGCACGGAAGACTGTCAGAGACAGAGAGCCTCTACAGCCAAGGAACAGACTCAGGTCACAACGAACACACACACTAGACCGTTAGTTAACTGAACTCAACCTGACAGTGTGCTTCCAGTTCTGGGGCCTCTGAGAGACTGTGGCAGGCTGAAGCCATAAATCTTTAATGCTGCATTATGAAACTGTGGGGCTTAGAGTGTGTCAACTTAGCTAAGCACAAACTACTCTCCCAAGTCATCCTCTCCCTGTGACTCTGGGCAGGTCTTGGACAGGACAGAGCTTCACCTAAGACTTGGGAGGGAGGAGGGCAGCCAAGGGCCTTCTGCTCTGGTGGTCCTCAAGTTTAAGGCAGGGGGGAGACAGAGCAGAAGTGCCCTTGAGCCCAGCTTGTCTTTGCTCTTTGTCTGCTGTCTCTTGCCAGATGTTGCTCTTATAGACTCCATGGCACCACCCCCACCCTCCCACCCTCAACCCCTCCACCCCCCCTCCCACCAAGACCACTGGGTACTTGGATGCCAGCACAGAAGTAAGCAATAAGGTAGATATCCTTCAGATCCCCAAAACAGTCTCTGGAGACTCCAACTGCTTGGTTCCTGGTTTCTCCAGTCTTCATCTTGCCCACCCACCCAAGCACAGGAGGGCCAATCAGTGACTGGCTCCTGACCAACTGACTCCCCTTTCAACCTCACTTCTTCGACTCTTATGGTAGTTGTGTGAAATTCCTATCCCATAATATTCATAGTAGCTCCACCTCCCTACTGGAACTTAACCAAATGCTGAATCTATGCCCTTAAGGACTTGGTACCAAACCAGAACCACTGGATGGTTACAGCACTGCTCTCTACAGTCTGTAAACTATGCTCACATGATTCAATACTCACCCAGGAGAGGATTAAATAAGGAAACTGAGGTCCAAAAATGACATATGACCAAATGATAATTTTCTTTTTTAAAGGAGATGCAAAAAAAAAAAAAAAAAAAAAAAAAAACCACCTTGAGGCAAGCTGTACCGTTGACTAGACAGAATAACCCAATAAACACAAGATGATTTAAAATGTCTCTCTGACCATGGACCACAGACAAGGCTGAAGCACCAGCTATTCATCCACAAGGATTACTTCAGCACATTCTATAAAATTAACAGCTGCTGGAGACCCAGGCACTGCCTAGCATCCCTTGCCACTCAGCCATGCTCAATCCTCTCCACCTACAAACTGGCCAGCACTGCCTGCCAAGTTCTGTGTGAACACCTGGTCCTCTCTGAGCTACACATCTAAAGAGAAAAGAGGATAGCATCAGGCTTAAACTTGCAAAGGGACAAAGATGCCTGAGCCGAACGCGGGGTAACACTCCCTGACTCCCTACTTGGTTAGATTCTGTATTACTGTTTCTTAAACCAGTCTTTCGTCTTGTCTTCCTCTGACTCATGCATCCCTCCTCCAGCAGGACCTAGAACCTGTTCTGGAAGTTCAAAGGTACTGGGGGTGGAGTGCAGTCTATCCCAGCCTCCCTGATAAGGCTCAGTAAAGAGGGGAGTGTGAGCCTTTGTCATGCAAGGAGTCAGATGGGAAGATTCTGAGTTTGTGTGCCTTTTAAAGAAAAGATGGCCACTAGTAAGACAGGAATGAAACTGCCTTGCATTCAGAAACTCTTTGTGTAGACTCACTGTGTGTAGAGTCATGGGAATTGATAGGCTCCCTATTGGCCTATGAACAAGCATTTCAGGAAAGTCTCAGCCTGAAAAACAGACAAAAATAATTGTGGTCAACTCTATCACAAGACATGAGAGACTTAATCAGATGACATTTTCCCAAGACTCAGCCTTTTCCATGTAAAGACTCTACATATAGCCCACCTTTTTATAGAGAATGACCTCAATCAAGTCCAATCTGGGAAGCATGTGATCAAGTTACTTAAAACAAAGAAACAAAACAAATAGTATGCTTTAAGTTTATGGCTTTGTGTTGGACAACGTGTATGGCATGTGTGTGGCTCTTCTCGAAGGCTTGCAACACACCCTCTCCCTTACAGTCATCCTGTACTCCAGCTGCGAGCTTTCTTTATTCATTCAAAGTCAACTTCTGGGGGGGGGGGGGGGGGCACACACCTGTAATCCCAGCACTTGGAATAAAAAAAAAAAAAGGATCTTAAATGTGAGGCCAGATTAGGATTTATCATGTGCTTTCAATACCAGCCTGGCCTCCATAGGGAGACCTTGTCTCAAGAAAAAAAACAAAACAAACAGAAAATAAAACAAACAGCCAACAAGCTCTTATAAACCAGTGTATTTCTTTGCCTGCATTCTTCCATCTGCTTGGAAAACCCACCCCCTCTCAGCCAGACAAAACCTACTGAATCTCGGGACCTAATGAGCTTAAATGAGTCCACACTGCTGAAACCTCCCTGCCCACCCAGACAGTGTTCCGACGGTGCCTACATAGGGCCAGCCCACCCATGAGCATTCCCGGCTGTCAGTCTCCCTCGCTGGATGTGAGACTAGAGGGACAGATGGCTTCCTGCACACCAAATCCCCAGCCCAGCTTGATGGTGTGGTACCTGTGGTCACTTCTCACTCCCCGAGGTCCTGGACTCTCAAAGGCATCACAAACCTTTGCTCCTCACCCTGGTGGGTGACCAGGTATTTAATCCCATTAACTTTAGAAACAGTCCCTCACTGAGACATTTTCAACCAAGCTCTTGGCCGAGCTCCTCGCAGAAAGTGAAGGGCACCTGACTGCAGCAAGTGTGGCACCTGGCAAAGTCAATGAGATGAGCTGCAAGCAGCACAGCAAGTGACACCCTGCCAGTCTCCATATTCTTAACCCCAGCTCCCAAGATGTCCCAGTACTCCACTTTGCGGTAGTAACAACCAGGTACCCAGGTGCTTCAGAGCCTTAACGAAAGGCTCTCTCTTAGACATGCCACTAAAGCCTTTAGAAAGGCATGCACAGAGCCAGGGGTGACCCTGGCAGTGGCACCAAAGAGTAAAGCCACACACCTGCCTTTTTAGCCTTTCTGCCAAAGCTCCTCTGTCTGAAGGAGCAGAAATGCTCTCCAACTTCCTTAAACTCTCCTCAACTTTCAGCCTTTAACAATCACTGGGCATGTCTCCAATGCCAGCTCTCTCTCCACTGATGTCAAACCTGTCAGCTATGGAATCAAGGGACCGTGTCTATGTCCTTATGTGCCCCAGGTTCTAGAATAATGACTGGCACAGGGTAGATAATAAAGGCTTGAGTGAGGCAGACAGTGAGACGTGGCATGGGTTTCAGGCAGCAGCTTCACTGTCCTACCCTGAGACGTGGCTCAGAGCTGGCTGCCTGCTACAACAGTGATGACAAGCAGACGGTCTGTGGTTGGGACCAACCCAGCCACAAGGTGCTGGAAACAAGCACTGGTGTGAAGGAAGTCTGGTCTCTTCACTGTGAACACTAGGAGGAGTCTTGGAAGTGGAGTGGGGGGAGCAGATGCTATGGTACGATGGGAAAGGCTATGCCAACCCCACAAAGAGAGGAAGGGGTGGGGACAGTAAAGGGACAATACATACTGAAAATCTATGAGTGGTGTGTCTTACATACAAGCTGCCAAGAGATAAACAGAGGCATTCCACAGGAAGGATGGAGACTTTCTTACCATCTGTATATGCATGTGTGTGCATATGTGTGGTATGTGTGCATGTGTATGCATATGTGTGGTATGTGTGCATGTGTGTACATATGTGTGGTATGTGTGCATGTGTGTATGAATGTGTGTGCATATGTGTGGTGTGTGTGCATGTGTGTGTGAATGTGTGTGCATATGTGTGGTATGTGTGCATGTGTGTGCATATGTATGGAATGTATGCATGTGTGTGTGCATGTGTGTGGTATGTGCGCATTGTGTGGTGTGTGCACATTGTGTGGTGTGTGTGCATGTGTGTGTGAATGTGTGTGCATTGTGTGATGTGTGTGCATGTGTGTGAACATATGTGTGTGCATTGTGTGGAATGTGTATGTGTGTGCGTGTGTGTGGTATGTATGCATGTGTGGTGTGTGCATGTGTGGTGTATGTGCATGTATGTGTTGTATGTACATCTGTATATGTGTGTATGTATACCATATAAACACTATATAATACGCACATATCCCACAGATGCTTTCTAAGCATGTACGTAAATCCAACCATACAAAGACTCATGCTGCTGCACACCGAGATGAACAAAAACCCTCCCTGCCTCTGTGACCCTCCAGGGGTGCCCGAAGAGAAGCACTTCCCCATTACTGATGTACCAAGTACTTTCTGGGACTCATACTGATATTTCAGATAAACCTGTTTGTGGGAATAAATGGTTATTAAAGTGGGACTCCAATGAATAAGCTACATGACTATATAAACCTTGTTTCCGCAGAAAGCCTGCTAACATCCCATCCTTCCTCTAAAACTTATCTGTGCCTCTTCTCCGGGTGATAGTCCTTTGAAGAAACACTGTGTTAAACGACCTAAGGGGAACATCAGTAATTGTTTGGTGAGCTGTTTTCCTTGTAAGAAACAACCAAAAATAGGCGTATGGCCTGACTTATCACCTTCATTTAACAGCCTTGCTTCCTGGAAGTCCCAGAAGGCTTCATGTGCCATGTGTGCATGTGGCTAGGGCTGCTCTGTGGGCACTGGAGCTGCTGCCAACACCTTTCAGGGTGACTTTGCAACAGTCTTCCTCTCCACCCACTCCGCTGCCCAGAATTTAATATCCACAGCCCCTGAGGAGTCTTACCTTCCCAGCTTAAGTCAGCTAATCCCTAAATGGGATGCCGGGCTGGCCATGTTCATCTCCTCCCGTGGTCATTTTCCTACCTGAACACTGTGGCACTCGCTGGCCCACCTGCTCTGTGAACATTTCCCATGATAACAGCTCCTGGTCCAAGATATATCCCTTTAATTCTGACAGCCCCATATGCACAGCCATCTAATAACTCATTCACGCCGATCCTTAAAAGCATGAAGGATCCACCCCTCTGTTCAGTTACAACTGGCTCCATTTCTTCTTGGGACTGCCTTTCTTAATTCCTTTGTCATGTGTCACAGTGTTGGGAACATGGTAAACATTCCCCGATGCTGCAGAGGGAAAGCAGGAATGCCTTGTACTGCAAAGGAGACTAGCAGTCAGGCACAAATCATGTGTTCCTTCTAAAGCCACGGTCGTGCCCACGGACTAATATGACAAAGTACCCGCCATGTATCCAGCCCTCGGTCAGGCATCGTTGTCTTAACTTGGATTTACTGTATGGATTTCTCAATCAAGGATGACAGACTGTAATGTCTCCTAATAAATAAAAAAAACATTTGGATGTTCCAGCTTTCAGAAAATGGAAAAACGAATAGCTGTGCCAAGTGCTTTTTTTTTTAAAAAAAGAAATTCTTCACTGCAATATAAGCTAAGAGGCAACACCCTGGATCCACACCAAGTCTGATGCTGTTCCTGGTCATCCAGGGAAACTGTGTATTTAGAAAGCATGGCCCACCCTGTCAGCTCTAGAATAGTGGACACAATGTATTTAGAAAGCATGGTCCACTCCATTAGCTCTGGAATAGAGCAAAGTAACAAGTTACTTAGCTAACAGAATTCACCCCTAAAGGGGTCTCTCTTGGTCAATATCAGCATACAGACAAGTAGGATAGCACTGCTGAACTTAACTGCACCTCAAAGCATCCAGGGAGGACAGGGCAACAGGCAGTCCTTCAAGCCATAGTCCAGAAGCACAGGTTCCTACCAGTATCTCACAAGCTTTCTGGGTTGCATCCCTCAGTGGGATGGTATCCAGCAATATGCCAAATTTCAGCCAAGAGAGAAGAAAATGCCCGGGGAAACAGCAGGGTACACTTAGCTTACTAGGTCATGTGGGAGGAAGATGTCAGAATTTAAACTCTGCTACCCCTTTAAGAAGGGTGTCAATGTTTAGACACATCTAAATATCCAAATCCCTTCCTGCTGCACATGGTGGTGATATAGGCTTGCAATCCTAGAACTTGGGAGGCTGAAGCAGGAAGACCATGAATTTGAAGTCAGTGTGGGTGGGTGGGAGGGAGGAGAGAAGCTGAGAGCAGTAAAGGAGAGAGGGAGAGGGAGATAAACAGGGAGAGGGCACCGGCTGGGAACATGTACAAGTGCAAACACACTCCTGGAGGGCAGAGCCATCAATCAGGCTCCGTAGGAGACCCGAAGGATAAAGGTAGAAAACAATACCAGTTACATTTCTGAAGGCTGAGACTTAATCACACAGTTCCAACCTACTAACATCACATATCCTCAATCTAAACTTCCACCAACTACAAATAGAAGACAGTAATACAATTAAGCATGGGCCACTTTGAAATGCTATATGGATTTTATCCTTTGGGTTTTTTTTTTTTTTTTAACCTAACAATCAGTTTGGAAGCCCAGATGGCCTGGCGATAACTACCCCAGAACTCTAGAGAACCTAGAAAGAGACACCATCTCACAGCATAGGAAATGGGCTGGGATGAGGAGTAGTTGCTGATACACGGTGAGACGAGCAGACAATATCCAGTCTTGGTGGCACCAACCATTGGCCAGCCCCAGGCCAGTGAGAAACACCACCAAGGCATGGGCTGCAGACCTGAGCAGTGCTGGGGAAGATGGCAATGGGCCAGCAAAGCCAGGGCCAACCAAGAGACCCATATGGCCCACGGCAGGAGTCGGCATGCTCAAAGGAGTCTGGAGATAGAAGGGGAGCCTTTCAGAACCAGCTAAACTAATCCTTATTACAGGGGCTAAGAGCTACTCAGCAATTTGTTCAAGGTCAAGAAACCAGTGAGGAGATAGAACAAAGCCAGAATCCAAGCCTCTGGTCTTAAAAGACAGTGAGAGGATTGTTAGCACATATTAGCTGCTTGTATCAACTCCTTCCTAAGTGCAGAGATCCATCCAAATGATGTGTGAGCTTTAGTTCCTGCAGTTCTGTCACTTACAATATGACCCTGAGCAATTTACCTCACAGGTGCCTCAGTCTCTTCATCTAATGGTCGGGATAAGAACACTACCAACCTGGTGTGGTTACAAAGCCTACTCAACAAGTCAATACGTGGAAAGTGCAATGCCTGCTACGAGCCAACCACCACAGAGAAGGTGGCAAGGCTAGGGTATCATAATCAGCAGTTGTCACCATTTCCTTCCATACCCAGGACGGAGGCTTCTAGGAAGTCACACGGCTCTTGCCTAAGCATCCGAGGGCAACCCTAGTCTGGTATTAGCACTAAACTGACCAAAGCAGCAGAAAGGCTCTAGTTAAATGCTTCCTTGATGAGCGGCTGTCCCATCTATCATCCCACAGATTCTCTGTTGGAGACTCTAGACTGTGGACCCTCAAAGCCTTCTGCAGAGCCATCAAGCCTTGAAGTCTCATTCACCTGTCTGTCCTACTTGACCTCCTTGGCCACCTTCCCTGTGATGTTCTCCGAGGCTCTGAGTCCTTGGTCCCCCATCCTTCTAACCTCATTCCATGGAAAGGCATGATGTCATTCCTCCTACGTGCCAAATTTGGTGGATTAAACACAAAAGCAGGCTGGCAACTTCCGCCGTATGCCCACACTACCCCGTCCTTCAGTGCTAATTCATGCCTCCCACGTCCAGCAAGCCCAGCACTAACCCACCGTGCTCACTGCCTCTGACCATGACCTTTACCTCAGCACTCACTGGGAAAGCCATGCAGCCGTCTATTCTGTGTGCTAAGCCTCCTTGAAGACTAGAATACCCCACTCATTAGAGCATCCAGGCCTCCTAGGAATCCTGCTCAAACGCCGATTCAGACTCAGCACACTAGACTCGATTGGGAGAGTCCAGGCGCAGCTGTGCTCCCAGGCCACACTTGAAATGTATATGCACCGACTGGAACATCTGCATTTTAAACATAATGTTTACACTGATGACAATCCTACAAGAGAGGAATTCTGCCCATTTTCCAGAAATGGAAAGTGAGGTTCAAAGTAGCAGAGAAACTTGTCTAAGGCCCACAGTGCAGGAGGCAGACTTCAAAGGAGGGTTGGTTGGTTCCAAAGCCTAAACCCAGTCTTTGTTCTCCATGGAGGTCATTTTCAACCCAGAGTTGGGGTGGGATGGGAAGGGTACTAGGTATAGAAATGTAATGGATGTCTGTAACAAATCACTGAAGGCTCCTTAGGTACTATAAACAGAAAAGAGATGGGCAGAGCCTGGTGCTCAGAGGTGGAGCACTTGCCTAGCGTGCACCAAGCCTTGGGTGGGATGTCCACCACCACTTTTCTTTCCTTTACTCTTTTCTTTTTCGTTTTTAAATTTTTTATTATTTTTTTATAATTTTTCAAAGAGTCACCCAAGGGAGCTAATGAGCTGGCTCAGTAAACGAAGTGCTTGCTATGCAACCAAGAAGACCTGAGTCTGATTCCTAGCGCTCATGTAAAAAGCCAGGCGTGATGCACATTTGTAACCCCAGGACCAGAGTGGTAAAGATAGATGGAAACCTGGGGCTTACAGGCCAGCGAGTCACACACATAAACACACACACACACAGAGAGACAAACACACAGAGACACGCACACACCATAGACACACATGCATGCATACACACTCAGAACACATAAAAACAGCCATCTGGGAGAAAGTTAACTCTACTGATCCAGACATTAGATAACACCCAGAAACTTTAAACATGCAGAGAAGAAATGAGACATACAGAAAACTTCTCCCTACAATGTCTGGGGACGATGGTGACATTCTAGAGTGGCACCAGCTAAGAGGATGCAGGGACCGTGCTCCACACTACACCACTCCTCCAAAACCCTGCCTGCACCTCCTCATCTCTGTTTGGACCATGCAGAGCCAGGGACTCTCCCTGAGTTCCAACCTCACTGCCCCTGTGCTGTGGAGTCCAGCCCGTTCCCCAGGCGGCTCTTCCACATGCTGGTGTCTCCCGGATCCTACTGAACAGGTACCACCTCGCACTGTTCTTCTACTTGGCACCCCCTTGGGGAGGCCGGTGACAGCCTCTGAGTCAAGAGCCTCCTTACCTGTTCACCCCTGAGCTCTTGTTCTCAACCCCACCTTTACTACACAGTCAAACTTTAGTGTCCCGAGCCCAAGGGCAACCTCGTGAGGGCTATGCTTACCACGAACCTCCACACCAGGCCCACACTTTTCTCTCCATCCTTCTGGTTTGCAGCAGCACTTTCCGCCTCCACTCCCTGTTTAGCAAGCCAGCTCCCACGCGGCTCTGCTTCGTTCCCAATAGGATACTCTGCTGGCTCTTTGCCCAATCCTAGGATGATGACTTCTAGAACTTTCCCTGCTCACCTGCTGCCAACCCAACTCTTTCACCCACTTTCTGTGAAGATCCTAATCCCACATCTAATACACCTTGTGCTGCCATGTAGGGTAGAGCTGAATCTGCCCTGCTCTGCTCACTTCAGACGCCTCAGCACTCAAGATGCCCGATCTACGTAAACGACACTGGCTCAGGGTCACAGATGAGCTGCACACCATGCATGTATCACTAGCTACTTGCCTTCTTCCTTCCTTCCTTCCTTCTTTGTTTTCTTTTCTTTTTCCCCCTAAAGTCTTGCTAGACAGCCTAAGCTAGCCTTGAACTCTCAATCTTCCTGCTTCTGCCTCCCCAAACTGAGATTACTAGTAGACACTAGCAAATCTGACTCCATTTCCACTTTCAAACGGCTCATGCCGAGGAAGGGATGGGAGAGCCGAGGTTCCCTAGGTGAACGTGGTATCTGCTCGCCTTTACCACTGCACACGCAGGCTCAAGGGCCTGGAGGTGGCCTCTGATGGTGAGCTCCCAGGGTCCACACACCAGAAATCCTGATGCACCTGCAACCCTCATGAAACTGACAGGGATTCCTTACCCTGGCCCACAGGCTGCAATGTGCTGGCCTAGTCCAGCTTTAAACAAGAACAAGGAAGAGCCGTTTCCAACATATTCTTGGCTCATGATCGCCTTTAAAGTCTGAGAAGTAACCTATCCGGCTGCAAAGTGCTTCTATGTCATTTAGATTCCATGGCAGCACGCCTTCTGCAATGGACCTTGAACCTGTGAGCACGACTCCGCTCTTTAATGTTCTCAGCCAGATTCACCCAAGACAGAACAGCATCCGAAACGTGGTCCCTCGGTCCCCTGAAACATTCCAAGTGATGCTGGCGCTTCCACGTTCCAGCTGCTCGTGAAGGTGTAAAACAGGCTGCAGGTAGAGCCTTGGAATGCTTAAACTTAAATCATGCCACATAGCAACTCCATCACCCAGCACAAACATTCAGGGAACACTGAGTGAAATAAACATTCAAAGAGCATAAACACACATTTCCATTGTCTTGTCTCCTGGGAATCACACTGCTAGTATGTGATGCATTTGCCACTGGGTCTGAGTCTGCTCCTTCCCCAATACTACAGTTTCTGTGTGTGTGTGTGTGTGTGTGTGTGTGTGTGTGTGTGTGTTGGGGGACAAAGGGGGTAACCATCACCAACTCTGCCAACTCTAGCATTTCGCCTTTTCCAGAAGATAAATTATTTAGAATTTTTTTGCCAGTTCGAGTGATTTTCCCATAGCAGAGTCAAATGGCCCAGCAGCCCTGCCTTAAAGAAACCAATGCAATTAAAGCAAACAGCTATGAACTGGTCCTGACAGCTTCTACCAACTTCATTTGATAAAGTGAGACACAGACACACTCCGACAGACAAGCCCACACTTTATTCCCTGCCAGACGCAGCGCCAATCCATACATATAGAATCATCTATAGGAGAAAAATCAGCTCAGCAGCTCATCGCTAAAACCAAATAGCCATATAAAAGCCGCCTAGCCCGACTGCCTTGTAAGGAATATCACTGACAACTACCGCTCCTATCCAGCAGGCTAATAAGAATAATTATAGCCAGGGCAGGCATTAATCAGCTTGGCAGATACAGGAATTCTGTTAACAAGACTGAAATAAGTGCCAAGAAATCTCTGAAGACCACAGCACTTCAAAGGCTGTTTAAGCTAGAGGGATTCACGCGTGTTTCTCCTGCGAGCCTTCCTCCTTACGCAGTGCCCTGTGGAGCAGCAGCAGCAGGCTTCGTCTGAGCCCCATTCCTCTGAGCAGGCAATGAGGACCTGCAAGGTTGCAGGTTGTCACACCTGAGAGGTGCATGCTGACACCATTACTCCCTTCTGCATTGCACCTGGGCCCCACACACCCCTGATCCTATTTTTAATTCCAGCTTTGTATTCTGACCACGATCATCTTTTCTTCATCTAAATCTCAAACAATGGGCAGCACACGGGCACAGTGAACAACGGCCAGCTGATCCTTAGCACCCACGGGATAGAGTCCTGCTATGACTGAACATGTTGTTTCACCACTCTGGGTACCTAGTTCCTCATCATTTATAAGGAGAATATAACTGAGTCTTTCCCAAGATCTGAATGACTGACAGATCCTAACTTTCAAGTGACAGCTACCGGTGCCCTGTGCCTGCCAGGTGCACAGAGGCCTTACAGAAGCCACTAGAGAAGAATAAGGCTGAGGGTGAGGCTCAGTAGTAAAGTGTACAAGCTTCCAGTTCATTCCTTAGCACCACCAAAAAAAAAAAAAAAAAAAAAGACGAAGTTTATCTTGTGTCATGCATCCTCCATGAGACTTCTTGGTGTCTCCAAACCCCAAATCCATCCTTCTGTTTTCCACGGTAGCTGGCAGATGGCTGCCAGGTTTCGCTGTGTTCTCTAGCTTCCCTTGCAGCTAGTGTGACATGGAACTAAATTGTCTCCAATGGAATACACACAGAAATGATGTCACTTCCAGGCTTTGCCCATGAAGTACCCATTATAATATCCAAGCTGTCTCCCTCCTTTGTGGGGCTGGAAAAGTAAGGATGACAGATAAAGTGATCCTGAAAACCAGGATGGTCACCAACCTGGGACCAGAGGGCTGTGTGAAACAAGGGCCTACCCAAACTCTCCCTCAGAAGCACTCCACAGTTGGGGGTGGGGGGAATGTTTGAACCACTGCGCCAGAATTGTGCAATTAAGGCAGAACAGCCTACCTAATTAGCATAATACCCTTTTACAGCAATTGAATTTGAAAATATAGGTGTGATACCTTTGTCATTTAAAAGCTATCTTAGCAGATTTGCATTTTTAAAAAAGATGTAGAGAATCTATTAATGACTCTCATGGCTACCCACAAATAATAAAATAAGAAAAGGAGATACCCATCTATATGTGCTCAGTTAGTCAAACACATCCTATGTATGAGAGTTGTACAGCCTAATATTAAGAGAATAGAGAGAGAGCAAGACCAATGGGGTCCTGCCTCTGGAGGATAATCAGGTGGGGATGTAAGACTTGGGAACGGGAGCCATGGACATAAGACAAAGGCTGCCTGGCCACCTACAAGGCGCCAAAATTTCACAATTCAGACCGCTCCACACCTCCCCTAACACCCCCTACCTCACCAGTCATCTTTCTCTCTCCCTCCTCCCAACTCATGGAACAACTCGGGTGCCATTTCTGAAGGAGCAGTGCACTTCACTCACCCACACTTTATGCTTTTCCCCAAGCCCTGGGATGCTCTTCTATCCTTTCTTCCAAAATCCTAATTATTCTCGAGGCTCAGCTCATATGTCACCTCTTAGGTAAAAGCAACTCCAAACACCAAGTCAAAATGAACCCCTTCCTTCCCGCCCTCCACCCCCCCCCCCAAGTGCTGAGCTGGGGTCAATAAACTGTTTTTACCACTGTCTACAACAGCCCAGTCAAGCACCCAGTGCGGTGCTATACCTTGGTCACTGCCGGCTGGGGCTGAGTGAGTCTGGCCCACTGGTCGGGGCTTAGTGAGAAAGCTTCAAGAAGTGAGCTTCAGAGGCAGAGGGTCTTAGACAGGGAAGAGAGGTGGCAGGCAGGCTAGAAGGTGCAACAGATTCCGTGAAGAGTAGCAAACAGGTGCTTAGAATGAAATCTCTAAAGCAGAAAGAGGAGAAAGCAAGCACAAGGGACCTCTATCTCCTTCAAGAAAAGTCACAAGAGCTCAATGCACACTGGTGCGAACCCCAAAATCATCCGTTAGGAAAATGGTGACCTTAGAGGAGAGCTGGAGAAAACCTGTCAGTCGAGGAGTCAGAAGTTGTCTTCGTAAGGAGCCCCCAAGGCCTTGGCTACAACAGGGGAATCAGAAGGATGGACACAGTCTGAACTTGTGCTTGGGCTGGGGTTCAGGCGAAGCCCACAGAGGGGTTACCATACAAGTAGCAGCAACTTCACGATTCCGTTCCGGCAGCAAGACCCAAGGGAAGACCATCTTGCCTATGAACACACTCCACTTCCAGGCTCAATGGATGTGGAAAATGATGCTACACTGGGAAGCTGCCTCAGAGGTCAGGCTGAAGCTGCACCTAGTGAGGTATCCAGGGGCAGAGTTTGTAGATGGCACATCAATGGTTCAGAAATTGTTAGGTGAATCTGCACAGGGCAGTCACAGTCACATCCAAAAGTCTTTAAGTCTCATCAAGGCTGGATGCACAGGTATACCACCATGATTCATTCCCCCAAGCTGTGCGTTCCCGACCCTGGGCTGTTGGTTATGGTTTATTTATTCACTTGGTCTGAGGAATGGAATCCAAAACTTGGCAAAGATAAACAAGCACAGAGCTACAACCCCAGGCCCCCAAGGGCATCCTTTTTAAACTTCTACCTCATGCTACCCTCTCAACTGGTTCACCCACAGACTATACACTGACCACTCTAGGGAGAGTCAGTCACACAAACCACAAAGTGAGTAGCAGATGGGAGTGGTGCCCAAGCAATCTGTGCAATCACAGGCCACGGTCCTGCTTGACCCAGCCATATAAGCCAATTAAATGGTGGCGACTGTCCCTAGCAATATGCAACAAATACACAACTTACAAAGACTGATGCCTAGCAGATCAGAAACCACAGAAGACCACTGGATGTTTTCTGTACATGGGTTGTGGCTGGAGAATTATGTCTAGGGGAGTTCTTGGAGGGAGTCATTTCCAGAAAACCCCTCTGAGGTGAAGTATCACAGTAGCAGCCAGAAAGGCTAGTTCGCAGGCAGCCAGGACTCATGGGGGGCTGGGACAGTAAAGTCCTAATGCCAGCAGAAGGGGAGTGGTGGAGGGAGGTCCCCACGGGGATCCTCACACCATCAGAAGTGCAGTCATTTAGCCCCAGTGCAGCTGAGGCCTGGCTGGGATAGACAACACACACCACGTGCTCTGGGAAAGCTTGAGATACATCTTCTGCAGGGGCTTGGAAGGGAACCCAGGGCTGGGTCTGGAATTCTGCTTGTCCTAGATGACACTGGTCACAGGGAACCACGCATATAACCACACTTGGGGATCTCTGCCTTCCTGAACCAAGGCAGGCATTAAATAAATACATCAAGTGGCTGTTTAAGATCACCCTGTGTATCTACGTGAAGATGGTGTCTGTGTAAGGAGTGAATGGAAAATGGAGGGGGGGGAGCCCAGGAAAGATTCCATGGGTGGGTGAGGGGATACTGGGCCAAACCACTGAGAGGCACCAAGGGTTTCCAGAGGGTAAAGGAGAAAGGGGCAGTAACGAGGGAAGTAACAGGTAGAAAAGTTGGAAAAGCTGGGCTCTCGGGTCTTTGTGTATAAATCCGAGCCTAGCTAGCTTCAAGAGACGCTGGAAGGCAACACTGAGGCAGATTTGGCTAGATGGCAGGGATGGTACAAGACTGTCACAGTAACGCTGGGCTACCCAGTGACCTTCGTGGGAGGAAGTTGGATTCTCTTGCTTCCCTGGAAAAGCAACTCAGCATGGGCTAGCGAGTGAAGAGAGATCCCGACCGGCCTCGGCTATGGCGGGACACAGCAAAGGCTCACATTTCCGCCCAGCCGGGTACGCGGGCCGGGGCCGCCCGCACCTTCCGGGGCCGGGAGTTCAAGGTGAGCCCGGCTCCCGGTGGCCAACAGGTAGAGAGCGCTGTGGGAGAACCGGCCACGAGCCACTCCCCCGGCACACGTGAGGACCCGGCTCGGTCAGGCCGGGCGGCTCCGGATACCCGGAGCGCGGGCCCAGGAGGATGTGCACCGGGCTCCGATCGGCCCCACATCGCTCCCCGCCCGGCCGGCGGCCCGGCGCTTCCGATCCCGGTCTCCCGGGAGCCGCCCCGGGCGCCCCGGGTGCCCCAGGCCCCGAGCGGCAGCCGCGCCCCCCCGGGACCCAGCGCCCCACCGCGCCCCGCCGCGCCCCACGCGCACTCACCCAGCGACAGGAGCGCCAGCAGCAGCGGCCTCGGCGCCGGGCGCCCCATGCTCGGCCGGCCGGAGCGACTCTCCGCCTCCTCCTCCTTCCCCGCCGCCGCTCCTCCTCCTCCTCCTCCAGCTCCGGCTGCTCCAGAGTCGGCTGCTCCGCCGGGCCGCGCGCCTGCTCCGCTCTCCCCGCCGGCCGAGCGAGCCCAGCGCCGGCGCGGACGTGCGCACCTGGCTCGTCGCGGCCCTCCTCCTCCTCCTCCTCTCCCGCCCTCCGCCAGCCGCCGGGCCCCGGAGCCGGCCTCGCCGATCCCAGGGCGCAGCAGCCCGGACCGCCTCCCGAAAGCAAAAGGGAAGAGCCGTGGCGTCCGCCCGCCCGCGCCTCCCACCCGGCGCTTTGCCAGCAACAAACACAAACTTTCCCAAGCCCCTCCCCGCTCCAGGTAACGGAGGAGGCGCTGGGGCCACCCGCTTAAAGGGGAGGAGACGCCCGAGCCCACTCAGCCTTCCCCTCGGGCCCCCAACCCTCGAAAAACTTTCCTCCGACCTTTAAAAGTTGGCCTGGAAGACTTGTCTGGAAACCTCATCTTTTGGGCCCTATCCGGGGACGCCCGGCATTCCTTCGCGGTGGAATCCCCACGAGTGTCTCGCAGCCAGCAACCCACACGTACACCCTCTGGTCTCCAGCTAAGCATGCCACCAGCCACCTGCTTAGCCCTTGCTAAAAATAATTACACAGATAGGAATGAAAGAGCTTCAAAGGCAGTGAATTCCCACCCCCTCATGGTCCAGAGGCCTGATGTGCTTGGGAGAGTTGGCCAGGGACTCTCAGCCAAGCATCAAATTCAACAAGGCTCTAACCCACCACCCTGTAGCTGGGTGGGCCTGCCTCCTTCCTGGCCCACGTCCCTCCTCTCCAGGGTCCCTGTGGTACTAATTAGAACAACTTCCAACGAAGGTACCCATAAAAGAAAAGAAAACCCACACCATCTATTATTAGCCATAGTGCTTCAAATGGTATGTCTGCCGCCTGAGACTATATTCATTGCTTTAAGTGGACACAACTGGGTTTCCATTAAAGACTCTTTTTCCTCCCACAATAGAGTTTTGTGCTTTGGATTTGAATACAAAAGACTCCACAGCCCTGGGGGGGGGGGGGGAGCGGTGATCAGCGTTCCTTGTTTAAAACTTCCCAAGGATGAATCAGACATTCAGAAAGGCTCACTGGTATCCAGTGACCCCCTCCGTCGCCCGGGCCTTTCATTAATATTTGTAAAACAAATCACAGATGTTCCTGGGGAAGCTGCAGAACATTAGGCTTGCTCTGATTTCCACAAGCGTTTCTCGTTTCTCGTTTCTGCCAACGTCTGACATGAGACTGACTGGCCAGGTGTGAACCCTTCCGAAAGAGACTCTTAAAAATTTATTCCCAGCCAGGCATGGTGACCTCCACTGCACTCTGTAGGTAGAGGCAGGATGGGCTCAAGGTCATCTGTCCCTGGCTTCAAACAGAGATAAAGGCGGGCTTGGGCTACGTGAGACCCTGTTTCAAAAGACCAAAATAAACAAATTCCTGGTGGTTCAACAATGGAGGTTCACTTACTGTCACAAAGTGGTAACAATTAAACAGAGATAAAATGGTATGGTAACTTTGGTGTTGAGTATATTTCCGCCTCAATCTTTTTTTTTTTTCTTTTAATTTCTGTCTTGCCACCAAGCCTTTCCCAGAGTTTCCCCCACCCCCATCCATGCTCCTGTTGTTCTTTTTCCCAGAATTTTTGTAGGAAGGTCAATTTTCTTTTGTTTCTTTCCATTCTATCAAGCCTGAATATGAGCCTCATGTTAAGTTTTGAAATATGCTGGAACTACGGGAAAACGCAAGGCTTGGCTCTTCCAGCAGCTCAGACTTCAGCTCATCAATCTTTCCGGTTTCTTACCACCCAGGATGCTTAGCGTCTGGCCTGCACATTTTATCACTTGATCACAGTCAGCTCAGCACACTATGTATACTGCTTCCACCTCTGCCTAATAACTGGAGGATCTAAGAGGCTGATGCATTGTCAACTTGCATCCCCTCCTCGCTGGAGAGGAGTTCTGTGCCCTTTGTTTAACAGACAAAAATCTGGACCTTGGAAAGCCTTCCACATGCCGTCAGAGAAGAGACTCTGAGCTAGACCCTGGAACTGCAGCCCTGGTGAGTCAGTTGCTGCCAGTGCCCATAGCCTACAGGGTAATTTAGTGGGTGTGGCAGCAGGTGCAAAATCCAGTCACGACCCACCCAGGAACCGGTCAGTACTGGAGACATTTTTTCACTGACTTCCCCAAAGCTTAACTGTATAGTAAGTCAGGCAGTCCAGGAACTCGCTAGATGGGACCTACATGGAGGGCCTTACAGTAATTGTACACATAACATGATGGGAGGGGGAGGGGAATCAGTCTCTCCTCCCATCCCAGCACCCAAGTATTATTAAACTAATGGAACATTTTATAATCATGGTAATAACTGTGGTGAGCAACTGAACTGGTAGGAATAAACGAGACTATCCAGGCAAGGCAAGTGCAAAGAAGACTTAAGTGGATCCAGGCTGTCAGCTGACTGATTGGCAACCAGTCAGCTGTTATCATGAGAATCCACAATGAGCCACTGATGTAGCAGAAAATAAGCACAAATTAACGACAGCAGGCACTTGGTCCTATTACCATCCCTTGCGCTTACTACCAATAGATACAATGTTTCCGACTAGGAAGCCCCGCACCTGCCACAGAGGCCCACAGCAGCTCCTTTCATCTTCCTGGGACAGGCATTTATTTGCCAGTGAGTAACTTTCTACACAAGTAAGCCCCTTGCCCCAACCTGTGGTTCTGTTTGGTTCCTGTACAGGTTTGCCAGAGGCAACAAGACTCACTTTCTAGTAATCCTAATTAACCCTCCCCCACCCTCAAGGTGGATGAATCCCAGCTTGGGTTTCACTCAGCAGCCATCAAGGGCACCAGTCCCAACCACCCTTTATTAGTACCTGATAATAAACAGCTGTTTGCAGCCATGCCCTTTGAATAGCCTACAAAGGTCCTCACATTCCCTCATCTGAAACAGGTTTTCCTAGTGAAATTCAGCAAAACAAAACAAAAACACTGTGTGGTTTCACTTTGAGAATGCAAGTCTTAAAAGGTTCCCAAATAAATGAGTTTACCAATTTTTCTTAAGACTCATCCAGATGTGGTAGGTTTACCCTGTTACTGCCAACAGCCTATACGTAGCCTCCAAATGACTCTGACCTCCATGGTAGTAGGTATTTGGGAAAATGGGGTATTCTATCAAAACATTTTATCCCAGTAATTGCTTTCATTCAAAACTTTCTTCTGTGCCTGGAGGTAGCATTTCCATGGAAATTAAGGGATTACTAACCTAAGAGAAATGTAAAGATTGGGGACATTGCTTAGAGGTAAGATACTTGCCTACGGGCTCATTCTTCAGCAACAGAAAGATGGTGGGGGGTGGGGGGGAGGAGAGAAAGAGAAAGGGGGGAAGCATAAATGGTAGAATTAGAAAATGGAATTAGAGTTTTTAAAACAGAGCGAATGATGGAGAAGGGAAGCCCACGCCTTGAAGAGTGAGAGTTGGTGATTCTGTAAGCTCTGGTAAGCTGCGGCTGCCCTTCTGACAGAAAAAGGAAGGGGGTGAAGCAGTTGGCTCGAGGCCTGCTCATGCTTTGTGACCCCCCTCTGCTCCCCTACACTACCAATTCTTATCCTTTCTGCTGCCCTAAAAGATCAAGGTGGGAAATGTTAAAGATGGTGTTCCTAGGGACTCAAGCTGCCCCAAGGCCGCCTCCATGGAACCAAAAGTATCCCAAAAGTACTGACTGCCCACATGGCGTCCACATCTACAGGGTGAAGTGAGAATGGAGGAGGAAGTCCTGCCATAAAAGCAATCTGAAAATGTTAGCCCTGGTGTGAAGTCCCTGGGACCCTGGCCCTGGAGGGGCTCCTCTTGCAGCAATGGAGAAGAGAGAAAAGAAAGGAGGG
The DNA here is from genome assembly GCF_978045245.1 of Mus caroli. NCBI lineage: Eukaryota > Metazoa > Chordata > Mammalia > Rodentia > Muridae > Mus > Mus caroli. The sequence goes on along the minus strand of NW_028227258.1, from coordinate 59,481,818 downwards.
AGGGAGAGAGGGAGGGGGGAAAGAGGGAGAAAAGGAGGGTGGAGGAAGGAAAGGAAGGAAAGACAGCAGAAAGATGGAGGGAGAGAGGAAGGGATAGCTAGTTTGTACCCAAGGCTATCCCCTTCTGGCCCTCCTCTTGCCCTCATATCTAGCCAAAGCCAGGCAGAGGGCTATCTCATCTCTTAGGACAGCCTTTGTGCACATAAATGTAAGAGGCATGTGGAGGCACAGGAAGGGTGGGGTGTGCTCTTTCTTCTCTTTCCTTCATCTGTTCCTACTAACTCTCGGGATCCGTCATCAGGAGTGGATGTGGCGCCTCAGTCCCAAGCACAAAGGTTTTCCAGTGATACTTATAAACCAGACCACAATGACTGTAGAGTCACAGGCTAAAAGACAGGGTCTCTGCTAAAATCTGATTTTCAAGTAATCAAACCAAACCTTTTTAATAATATGCCCTAAACATTATATGACGCACACTTATATTGAAAAGCCATTCTTCATTTGTCTGAAACTCCTATTCAGCTCAGCAGCCCATGGTTTGATTTGCTTGAGCCTGTGGGCCCTCTTCCAGAGAAGCGCTCCCTTATATGGAAACAGGCCCACGGAAGGATTGGGGAAGACAATATGGAACTCAGAGAAAGCTATCTTTAGATGGTTTTTGACGTTTTGTGCTTTAAGGAAGGAATCATATTGGTTTGCAATGGTCCAAGGAGTCACTGTTTTTTAAAAAAAAAAATGCCAAGAGAACCTGCCTACTTTGTAATGGCCAGCACTAGCTCAGAGCTCTACGGAGCTACTCTTCATGGTAGCATCCTCTCATCTCTAAAACACATTCATCCTAAAGTTTAGCGCCTTCCTGAGACGGGATCTGTTAAGAAGTTTGCCGCATTTGGCGGGGCAGCTAACTGGGAGGATGCCCTTTCCCTAAGACAGGCAGTTCTTCCAAATGCAGCTTACTCTTGCAAAGCTTGGCCTTTGTCTAACTGTTCACTCTTTCACCCAACAAAAGCCAGGAAGGGCTGGGCTGCACGTCTCCTGCAGACCAGAGAAGCTCATCTGCAGATGCCACTGTTTACTAGGAAAATGTCAGCCTGCTTTCCTTCCACCTACCTGCTGTCTACCAAAGAGAACCCATCACTTGCGTTCTAAACCCAAAACACACTTCCAGTACACTTCTCCGAAAAGAAAAATAATTATTTTTTTTTGTAAAAAATTGTATGTATGGAGTCGCTGGGTACATGTATGTGGCAGTTGTGTATGGAGTTGCTGGGTACATGTATGTGACAGTTGTGTATGGAGTCACAGGTGTATGACCCTGTGAGCGTACGTGCCCATGGAGACTAGAGGTGTTGAATCTTCCTGAGCTGGAGTTACAGAGAGTTGTGAACTGCCAACCAAACTCAGGTCCTATGGGAGAGCAGTACTCACACTCTTAAGCTCTGAACCATCTCTCTAGTTCTCTTTTTAAAAGTATAATTTATTAGTAACATGTGTATGTGCAATGCAGTACATATGGAAGCCAGAGGACAACCTGTTAGAGGGGTCTGGTCCTCTACTTCATACGGGGGATCGGGTGGTACTCTGCTTGTCAGTTTTGAGGTCAAGAGCCTTTGCCCACTGAGTCATCTCCACATGTCCACATTTTTCCACTTCTTCCTAACTCAGGATCCCCTTTAGCTCAGCTAGCCAGTTACTTGCAGGGTACATTGTGCTACGTTGTCTGTCTTGGAGTGACTGTTTTGCTGTCAATGATTTCATGGGGACTTAGGGACTGCTTCTCATTCCAACAGTGGCTAGAGCCCCACCTTATTACACAGAGCTCGTGAAGTCTGAGGCAGGATGCACAATGACTTTCTAGGGTACCCTGCCCATTGGAATACTTGAGGTCTACTTCTGAGTCACAGGCGGCTGCCCTTCACCAGGTGATGTCAAGTCTTCCCTGGCTGGCATGATTAATCTGCAGAACAAATGACTTTATGCTTAACCCCACCCCTGAGAACAGCCAACATCCAGAAAGTAATTTCAAACTTACTGTCTCACAATATGTTTTTAAAGCTCAGCGGGGGAAGGGGGGACAAAAAACAATATTTATGGAAGACTACTTGAAGAAAATGTAGCCTGTACGTTCTAGAATCCCTAAGATCTTCCCCTGAGTTATGAATGAAAGAGCCTGTCAGCCAGCTTACCGCTTGGATACATCACATCGACACCCCCATAAAGTTCCTTTTACTGATTGCTCTTTGTCATGATGCCATCAGCCCTTATTGAGGGATGTCCTACGAAAGAGCCCTGAGCACTTTGTCATTGTGCTGTGCACAGGACCGGTTTACAGATGCTCTCTGTCATGCCTGGCAGCAGCCTCTCTGCCTACAACGATGCAGAAATTGTATTCGGGTCTCAGCTTCTCAGATGCTCTTTGTTAGAGTCTGCCTTCTGTTCACCTCTCGGTCTCTGTAAATACTGTAACTGTTGGTGTTTTCCCTTCCACGGAACACAGTGGTTAGAACACTTACAGTGGTAGCTGTGACTCCCCACTAGCTCACAGACAGGACCCCCACAGGTCCTCCCTCCCAGCTCCTCCTCACCTCCCCACCCTCGGTTCCCCTCCCCCTCGCTTTACTCCTGTTTCCTTGAGTAGGCATTGGCTGTTTTGCTTCGCTCCTTATTGTAAAATCCAGTCGGCAGCTCCTGCCCTTCAAAAGACATTTTAAATCCCAACTCCTCATTTGCAGATGACACGCAATGAGGTAATCATCTCGCTGAGCTCTGCTTGCCTGGGAAGGGCTGCAGTGAGTCGGGGCCTGTGTGGTGAGGGGACGACGGGGACCCTCAGAAGGCCACCAAGCTCTAGACAAAGAGCCACAGTGCTGTGCCTCTCCTCACCTAGGAGCGGACCAGCCATCCATCTGCAAGGGGTGAGTAAATATTAGGAGTGGTTTGCTTTCTCTAAGCACACAGTGATTGAGGAACTGGACTGGCTTGAGTGTCCAGCCCAGTGGGTGCCAAGCTAGTCCAATCCCACACTCCTAACTGCGCAGAATCCAGTCGGTCAGGTCAGTGTGGCGCTGCCAGAACTCCCTTCAACGCCATGCCTACTCTCTTTGTCCTCTGCCTCAGCAGTGCCATTCACCCTCTTCACATGGCCATGTAAAGTTCCAGACCCAAATGTGGTTGAGTCCTTCCCTTAGGAAATGAACTCAGAAATCAGCAGTGACGTAACATGGAAAGCAGGACAGGGAACCCGAGAGCCAGTGAGGTGTGCCGCCGTGGTCCCACCATGTAAACGGCCACAGAGATGTTCTTTGCAGGCTTTGACTCCCCGGTCCCCACTCTTTGCTCCAGAGGTTAGCTCACAGTGACAGGAATTCTCCTTCTCTCTCTCCGCTCCCCATCCCCTGACCGCGGCCCCCTCCACCCCCACCCCCGGCCCTTCCTCAGTATCCTCCTGAACCCAGCATCCACAAGTTATCTGACCTCCTCCACTATGATGGTAGAAGAGGCTATGTCCTAGGCCCCTGACACCATGCCCAACATACACAACAGGGCAATAGCTGCTTCGGGTCCAGCTATGAGTTCTGCTTTTATCATTTTTTATAGACCAGAGTGTTGTTACGTGGATGTTCATTTGGGAGAAAAAAAAATCATCTGAAACCACGAATGTTGCTCAAGCCCCTCGTTTTAGAGATGAGGCATTTGAGGCTCAGAAAATCGAAGCAACTTATCCGAGATTACACAGCACTTTACAGTAATTGTGGAATAGTTAAACAAGTCCACGAAGTAAGCCAAAGACGGACCAGGGAGCCGGCGGCAGCGGCAGTGAGAATTATTAACACTTCAGATGGAAAGTTTGACCAACTCTATGCTAGATTTTCAAGAGGAAACTGCTTGAAATAATGAACGTGGAAGGTTTCTGAGCTCTGATTAAGGAAGTGGGCAATATGAGAGAGGTTTGCCCTCCTATGGGAAGAGAGTCACCTCTCATAAATATGGTGGTTTGAATGGAAATGGACCCCATAAGCTCTCATATTTGAATGTTTAGCCACTAGGGAGCAACACTACTTGAGAAGGATTAGGAGGTGTGGTCTTGTTGGAGTAGGTGTGGCTTGGAGTAGACATGGCCTCCTTGGAGGAAGCATGTCACTGGGGGTGGGCCTTCAGGTTTCAAAGGCCTAAGCCTGTCCCAGTGACTGACTTTCTCCCTCTCCTTCTCCCCCTCCCTCTCTCCCCCTCCCCCTCCCCCTCCCTGCCTGCAGATCCTGTAAATGTGTACCACCTCTGCCTGGGTGCTGCCATGCTTCCTCTATGATGATAGTAAGACAAACTTCTTTTCTAAGAGTTGCCTTGGTCATGGTGTGCCCTCACAGCAATGCAACAGTGACCAAGACAGTAGCATGGATTTTGAATGAGTGCAAACTCTCTGAGCATTCTCTTCCTCCAACCTGTTTAGCCAACAATGGCAGCATAGAGACAGTGGTGAATTTGTTTGCAGTAAACCATAGGTTCTAGAATGTTCTACTATGTTAATAAAGTATAAGAGCCCTCTAGAATCTCCCACCTGCTCAGCTTCCTGGCCCATTCCTTCCTCTGCACACCCTTCCACTGTGTCTTCAACACATGTATAAGACACATAATGCCAGGAACTTTCTATCCTTACTGTGAAAACCAAAAACTTAGAAGGTTAGAGGGCTATGTGCAACGCATACCCAAAATTCCACTGTAGGGGTGACAGAGACAGGTGGACCTGTGAAGCTAGATGGCTAGCTGGCCTGGCCAAATTCGTGAGCTCCAGGTTCAGTGAAGGCCCTGTTTCAGAAACTAAGGTAGGTGCTGGAGAGATGACTTAGGAGTTTAGAGTGCATGCTATGCTTCATTGTAGAGGCCCCATGCTTGGTTCCCAGAACCCACATTAGGAAGCTCATACCTGCCTGTAACTCCAACTGTAGGGACCCTGGTGCCCTCTTCTGGACTCTGAGGGTACCTACACTCACACATGCACATACTCACACATAGATGCACACATGTACATAATTAAAAATAAAATAATATATGTTATTTTAGAAGTATAACTGTAGAAAACATAATGTCAATTTCTGGCATCTATATGCATGCTCATACACCTACTCACATTCAGAAACACATATATACATGCACACACATCAAGATAAAATGCTTACCACTTCTCCCTGCACACTAGCATTAAAAGCCCAGGGAAATACACAGTGATGGTATCCTGGGAACTAGTTGTTCCTGCCAAATGAGAGAGGTAGGATTTATTTGAACAGACACACTCACACTAAGTTTGTTTTATTTGCACAGACAAGGCTCAACATTACTCTAGACAAGAGTGACTGGTGCAGTCTATAATACCATGATGCAAAAGCACTCAGGGTGGGAGGCGGATGCCTGGCTTCATCTGTGTGGCCCATCCCCCAGAGGTTCTCTTCTGACATTGAACTGAATGGAACCATGATGCCAAGTGATGAGGAGAAATGATAACGCTCTACCCCATGCCCAATACCACACAAAAGCGGCTAAGAGAACAAAATGTTGAGTCTCGGGGCCTTGGAGACCATCCTCCAGCTCCACTAGCTGGATAAGCCATCCAACCTCGGATACCTTGCTTAGCTGCTCTGGGCCTCTGGCAACACACATGTAAAGTAGGCACACAGTAATATATGAGGCAAAGATTTAGGGGGACAACTGAGGAAGGATAATGTGTATAATAGGAGCTTTTGCTTTCCGAGCCCTTGGGACATTAAGCATGTACAGTCCCCCCTGGGGCCAGCTTTCCTGCCAGGAACATAGTTCCCATCCACTAGTAGTGGCTGGATGCAGTTCTTGGCACAGAGTTCAGCAGAAGTTGTACTCTAAGATAGTCAAACTAAGAAACAGTTCTTTGGCTTTGTCACACTCTTTCCCCTTGTCTACTAGGTAGAACCAGAGGCCCAAGATGACACCTCCTCAGAGCCCCCCACCCCCAAGAGTCCACATAGAAAAAAGATGGCCCTGGTCAAAAATGCTGGGACTGTCACATGGGGGCTCAAAAGTCTTGACAGTGGTGTCTTAGTCAGGGTTTCCTGTATACATCATGACCAAGAAGCAAGTTGGGGAGGAAAGAGTTTATTCAGCTTGTACTTCCACATTTCTGTTCATCACCAAAGGAAGTCAGGACAGGAACTCAGGGTAGGAAGCTGGAGGCAGGAGTGGATACAGAAGCCATGAAGGGGTGCTGCTTACTGGCTTGCTTTCCCTGGCTTGCTCAGCTTGCTTTCTTATAGAACCAAGACTACTAGCCCAGGGATGGCACCACCCACAATGGGCCCACCCCCTTGGTCACTAATTGAGAAAATGCCTTACAGTTGGATCTCATGGAGGCATTTCCTCAAGGGAGGCTCCTTTCTCTGTGATATCTCCAGTTTGTGTCAAGTTGACACAAAACCAGCCAGCACAGGTGATAAGCAAGTAACGCACAGGCTCACTCGTCGCAACCACGACAGTCACCCTGAGTAACAAGCCGCCCTCAGTTTTCTGAACAGGTTTACTCGTCTCTATTCAAGGGACACTGGCTCCATTCCCAGCCCAGGATATGAGCTCGAACTTTTATATACCTAAGCACTCTCAATGTAGATTTTAATCCTCTTTTTTTTTTGCCAGTGGTTGGCTTAAGCATGAACATTGGAGAGAATGCTGGGCACTGAGATTTGAGATGTATCCATGGAAGAATTCGTAGGAAGGTCTTTTGCTTTCTGTTGTGTGGCTCTTTGGTTTTCCTATGTCCGCTGGAGTTTTGTTTTGTTTTGTTTTCATTTGTTTTTTTGTTGTTTTTTAACGAGGGGAGGCTCTTCTTTTCCGTTGTTAAGTATGATACAGAACAAAATAGATCTGTGTAAATGTACAGTCTGATGAGTTTTGACAAATGTAGTCTTACCACCACTGCTAAAAGGAAGAGTTCCCCATCTCTCCCTGAAGTCTCCTGTGCCTGCTTATTAGTCAATATCCTCTCTCCACACCAGTCCCTGAGAGCTTGCTTTCTATCACCATGGATTTTTGCCTTTTATAACATGTCATATAAATTGACTTATGTAGATATACTTATTTTTATTCGAGTCAGGGTCTCATGTAGTCTCCCAGGCTACCTTGAACTTACTACATAGCTCACACTGACCTAGAACCTGGTGATCTTCCCCATACACCTCTGGAGGTTCACAAACTTTGTTCTGTGTACAGCAGGCTATTCCTTATTAGTGCTGGGAATTATTCCAGCCTGCAGCCATAACACACAGGGGTTCATCCATTCACTGGCTGATGTAGATTTAGAACCCTTCTACTTTCAGCTTATTATGAACCAGGATATTATGAACACTTATGAGCAAGTTTGTGTGGGAACACATTCTCCACATTCTCTCTCTCTCTCTCTCTCTCTCTCTCTCGAAAAATCCTTTAGAATGGAATTATAGGACCATATAGTAGGTTTGCATTTAAATGTATAAGACACTTCCCCAAGCTAGCAGCTTGGAATACATTGTTTAGCATTGTCAGTGGAAATATATGAACATTTTAGCTCTTCTGCCCTTGTCAACACTTGGTATTGTCAGGTAGGTTTAAAGGACTCTGTGGCAGAGGGTGGTATCTCACTGTGGCTTTGATTTGCATCCCCCTGTGACTAATTATATGTAGCAACTTTTGCTATCTAGATATTTTCCTTGGGGAAATGTCTGTTAAAATATTTCCCACTTTTAATTGGTCTATTATTAATAAGTTATGAGTTCATTATATATTTTGAATATAAACCATTTGTCAGGGAGTTGGAGTGTAGCCCAGTGATAGAGTGTGTACCTAGCACATGTTCAATCCTTTGTACTGGAAAGAAAAAAGATCAGATACACTGTGCAGGTGCTTTCTAGACTCGTGCTTGTGTGGACATCTTGTTTTCTTTACCTTTGCTTACCTGTGACTTTACATTTAAAGCGAGAGTTGAAGGCTGCCAAGATGGTTCAGCAGGTAAAGGAGCTTGCTGCCAAGCCTGGCAACCTAAGTTCAATCCCCAGGTCCACATGATGGAGCAAGATGGCTGATTCCTGGGAGTTGACTTTCACATGCTTAGCATTCACATCTACATGTCAAGGGCATGTAGGCAAATGCACACACGCAAATGCACACACACACACACACACACACACACACACACACACACACACGGGGCTGAGTATTGGTCAGGGTACGAACACAAATAGATACAGAAATGCAAGGCTAGTAGATAGATACTCTGCAGTTGGGTTTGCTTTCTGTTGTAACTGGAGTACTTAAAGCACGCGCCTTGAACGTAGTTGGCGTGGATGTTTACATTTCTGGTTCTAGGACTGTTTCCTTTTACCCCGTCTGTGCCTCTGCTGCCCCTCCTCGGATGCAAATTTGCCCTGTCTCCTAGTTCAATGAGTTGTCACTGGCTTTTTAACTACCCTCTCTATTCTAACCTATTTTCTATGTTTCGGAGCAGCAGCCTCTTATCCTACAGTCTCCTCCCCCTCAGGTCACACCTCTGCCTTGTGTCCGGGCCCCTCCTGTGCTGCTTCATTTCAATTTTCTACATAGATCTCAGACTATATGAATGGTATTTTTGTTTTGACTAGTCCAAAAAAGAAAAAAATCAGAAACCTTAACACAAAAGAGGTCTTTTGTAATCATTAAAATGTTTTCATTTCCAGAGCTGTTTCTCTGTGTAATCCCCAAATTCCATCTGCTCGCTCTCCTTCTGGTTGGAGAATTTCCTTCAGCTTCTGTCTGCCTGACGATGTCTTTGTCTTCCTTTTTAATCTATTTCCCCTGAACGTAGAATTATAGTTTGCAGGATTTTATACACACATATATGTGAACACATATGTAGATGGCTTCTTCCCTTTCAGCTTTTTGAGGGCATGTTTTCTAGCTTTGGGGACATATGACAAAACAGCTTGTTATCATTCTTCTCTCTGTCCTGTCTCCTTGCTCTTTGGAGAATTCTCCCATGGGTCACTTTAAGTCTGCTGAAGATCAGGATCCTTTGAGAACACTCACCATCTTCGTTAAGTCAATTGGGCTGCTTTCAAGAGTCCTTCAAGAGCCATCCTGTTGGTTGCTGATATTCCCTCATAGACTATCTTGTTTGACTTCAACGGAACCCTTTCCAAAACTCCAGCCTTTCATCTCAGGCATGTGTAATGCAATTCTGTCCTAATTCCAGGTGACTCAGAGTCTCAGGAGGTGATAAGAGTACACAGACTAGGGAAGAGAGAGTGTGTGAGTACATGTGTGTGTCTGTGTGTACACACACACACATGCATGCACACACAGGGAAAGCCATCACTCACACTGGGTGATGACTTCCCTTGTATTACTTAGGGGTCACCCATGCTCCTACTCCAGCAGGCAACCCCTCACCCACGCCCTGTAAGTAAACCCAATAAACCCATTGATTTTCCAGAGTGGCCGTTAGTGGAGAGTTATATTGTTTTGACATTGGGAATGTATGAGGAGGAGTAAACAGTGTTTACATCTCCCTAGGGAAGGAATTCTCAAGACGAAGTCTGTTTCTAGTGCTGACTCCTCTAGTATGGGTCGCATCTCCCTGCTACTTGGCATACGTGACTGCCTCTTGGTTGCTAAGCATTACAACTGTTACTGCAGAGTATCTGAACTTTGCTGTCTGCCTTTAGAGGGTCAGGGCTGTTGAGTGGATGGCTGAGTGGCCTGCAGGTCAGCTTCCAGATCCTCTCTAGGACTGTGCGCTGAGTGTTGTTGAGAATGTTAGGCTTCTCTGTAGGGTTAACTGCCGCTTTCTCTGAAGGTGTGACCCTTCCGGGCCCTTAGAGAAGGCTCGGCTTTCCTTTTTACCTGCGTGAAATACAAATAATTCTCTTTCCTTCATGAACAGAGAGATGGTTCCGGCACTGTTCTCCATGAGACATTCTGATTTCCTATCCTGTGTGGTTTCAGCTGGAGTTGGTACAACTTCCTATTCAGACAAACACTCCAGCTTTCCCTTTATGCATAGTCCTTGGATTTCTCTTTCTGGGAAACATTTTTCCATCTCCCTTCTCCATAGCAGAACAGGCGAAAACACATTGCAAACCGAGAAAGAAGGGGCTTACCCTCCCCCTACAACCCTAGCAATCTGCAAACGACAGAATTGGGTATAAAACCTCTCAGAACTCAGCTACAGTGCTCCCCTGGGGACTTTGCACCTCTCTGTAGACCAGGATATGCCTTTATGAAGAAAACCAGGTGATAGAAGGCGCACTAGTATGTTGCCCTTCAGTTGGGGTTGCTCTGTGAGCCCTTGCCCAGTGGGTTGCCTGCTCTGTCTGATTTCCCAGTTGCTTTGTCAGGAGGGCATGTGTGACCCTGGCAATTCTTCATGCTCAAAGATGGACGAGTGTCCTTTTCTTAAAGAGGTGCTTACACACATAGCCTTTCCTTCCTTGAAAAATCACTGTGCCTGGTTGTGAGCCAAGGTACAGACATGACAGGAGCTGCTCAATACTCAAAGTGAGTGCAGGACTGGCTGGAAGCAGAGGTGGAAATTGCTGGTGTTTGTGTGTTTGTTTTTGAGATAGGATATTACTACAAAGTCCAGACTAACCTTGAGCTCACCACAAGCCTCTTGCCCTAGTCTCCAAGGATCAGGATGGATAAAGGCACATATGGCCACGCCTGATATTTCCTGTATTCTTAAAAATATTGTGGTGGTTCAAAATGTAAATGGCCCCTCTAGGCCCATAGGAAGTGGAATTATTAAGAGGTGTGGTCTTGTTGAGGTAGGTGTGGTCTTGTTGGAGAAAGTACATCGATGGAGACGGGCTTTGAGGTTTCAGATTGTCAAGCCAGGCCAAGTGTCATTCTCTCTTCCTGCTGTCTGCTGATCCAGATGTAGAACTCTCAACTCCTTCTCCAGCATGGTGTCTATCTGCATGACACCATGATTTCCACCATGATGATAATGGACTAAACCTCTGAACCACGAGCCAGCTCCAATGAAATGTTTTCCTTTATATAAGAGTTGCTGTGGTTATGGCATTGGCTCCCAGCAACAAAACCCTCACTAAGACAGACATCAACCATACACTGAGCTCACCAACTCAGGAGCCAACCCACCATGGAAAATCATGGCTGTGTAAGAAAAAAAAAAAAAAAAAAAAAACAACATTTTTTTTTAAAGTTTTCAGCCAATTGAGCTGGGTTTTATTTGCAATCAAACATGCTCCACTTAGTATCAATGAGTGTATTAACACAGTAGCAACAGTTGTACTCAATAATTGTTAGCAAGTAATTCCAAATGTTATCACAGAACAGGACATAGATAATATACTGAGTGCCTCAGACCTTCCCTTACCCAGTACACAGCAAGCCTGGTGCATAGGCAGCCATCTTAACCCCAGCGTGCAGAGGTCTGATTCAAGGCACATTTTCAAGCTTACAGCGTTTAATCGGAGGCACAGTCAGGCTCCCACCACAGATGGGCTGTAACTCTTACTGACTCTCAGAACCATAGTTCTGTTCACATCAAAGAAAACTTGATCAAGAAAAAGCAACATTACAAATGAGTGCTCTCCCACTCATAACTCTATGAAGTTATCACAGCTACATAGAGAAAGGTCTAGCCTGGGCCACCCCTCCTAACTTAACCCTGCCTGCCCATTTCTGATGAAAGAGATTGGCAAACTTTCTAGCCTATTCAGAAAGAACATCTGAAACGGAAAATAGAGCCAAGCAACGAGGAGCTAGGATTAGATCCCCAACCTTTAAAAAGAAAGAGAAGGAAAGAAGCTCCAGGGATGACTTACTAGGATGTCATGATTGTGGAGAGTTGGAATGTTATAAATCCAGAGCCAAATTACTTTTAGTGTCTTTAGTGGCCATTCATTGGCCACCTCTGGATCAGACTTAAAATCCTTTGTCTATTGGGTAAAACCTTTAGACAGGTTTTAGCAACTCACTATCTTCTACCAACCCCAGACCTAAGAGTATCAACAAATAGCACCCAAAACCTATGGGAAACCCTGCACAGCCCACCTCCTCGGTGGGTCACTAATGCATTTGAAAACTACCTTGATTATGACTTTGTTTTGTTCAGTAGGTATAAAAACTTCGTGAAAATTTGTCAGCATTGGAATGTATCGATCCGGCAATACGAATCTGTGTTCCTGGACCTCTCTGTCTCTCTCTGTCTCTGTCTCTGTCTCTGTCTCTGTCTCTGTCTCTCTCTCTCATTTTCCTTAAGAGTAAACTATCTCCTATTTTCTTTGAGATGAGAGCTGTGTTTTCCTGGGTTGACAGTCCCTACCCACTACCCCCAACAAGTGATCTAGATGCATGGAGGATAAAATAAAGTAACCAGGGAATACGGATGCTACTGACCTGAAGAAAGCTCTAGGTCAGAAGGCAAAGGCTACCGGGGGATGCCTCCGGCCCTGGGTGCTAACTCTGCTCTGCATAAGCCCTGAAGGATGCTAGCGTGGAGGTGCTAGAAAGAGCCTTGGTCCCTAAATCTTTCCTGGTCTCTGCTCGGAATGCCGCCAAAGTCACAGTTTTAGGACTTTGAGAGATGTGTGAAAAATGGACTATGTTATAGCAGTGTACAAACACCATAATTCTTCTTGCAAAGGCTCAGCCACTCAGTGCAAGTGAGGGTTCTCAGAGCCACTATCAGCAGAGAGGGAAAGAGGGAGAAAACCTCCCTGGATGTGACTTACCGATCACAGAGGCAGACAGTTGTCTTTTTCAAACCCACAGTTTATCGTTCACACATTAGGGAAAGAGAAAAGATGCACAGCAAATGAGTCTATCAACCTTACAATCCAGGTCTAAGTGACGCTGTCACTGATATCCAGAGACAGAGTTCACTCAGGGACGGGGCGGAGGTGGCACAAGGGGTCTCAAGTCCAGTTGCCCAGTGCCACATCCACAGCCAGTGATGGGAAGGACAGTAAATGGATGTTACCTCTGCAGCACATGTTGCTTGCAAAGACTCAGTTGTACTCAGCCAGGCCAACCACAGTGCTGAAGCCAGAGTCAAGCCAAGGCGGGAGATCCTGGAAGGGTCCCCTCCTGCTATGGTAAGTGGCTCCTGTGTGCTGAGGAATGTTGGAAACCAGTGTGGTGAAAGGCCTGGAGCCTGGGTTTTAGGGCCAGGCAGAGATTTATCTCATCTTTGCAGATTTTTTGGTTCCTGCTTCTGATTTGCAGAGGATTTGCTGGAAACACCTACTACTCACTTCTGTGATCAGCCTGTTTAAATGTCAGGAGTGCCTCCATCTTTGTTTTCCTTATGTTCTTTCCTAAGTATTCACTCAAAAAAACCAGGACCAGACAAAGACAGGGTTCTGCTGAGACAGTGGGGAATGGTTGGCACTGAGATGCTGGGAATCCTCACTATGATCGCTCTCTCTCTCTCTCTCTCTCTCTCTCTCTCTCACTGGGCCTTTCCTCTATTGCTCTTTACCATATTAAAAAGTTTTAAATTACATTTATTTAATGTGTGTGGATGGATGCATGCATGCTATGGTAGAGGCCAGAGGTCAGCTTGTGGGAGCTAGTTTGCTCCTTTCAACATGAGGGATCCAGGGATGGAAGTCAAGGTCATCTGGCTTGGCCAGCACACTTCAGGGATCTGCCTGTCTCTACTCCCACAGGGCTAGGGTTACAGAACTCTCACCTTAGCCAACTTTTTCCAGTTGGTGTCAGGGGTCTGAACTCAGATCCTCCTGGTTTTGAGGCAGGCACTCCGCATCTTCTCCCTAAGCCCTCATGGCTTTCGTAGAGATCAGTCTAAGCAGACTGAACACCAGAGCAGGCCTGAAGCTCCATAGTCACACTTCCTTCCTGCCTGCTGGGTTTCCCACAGAAATTGTACAGAAGCAGCGGAGTTACTGGAAACACATCAGCAACTAAGGCTCTTACCTTCTACCCTTCAATCCCAGAAAGCCAGAGTTAGAGATCATTTAAACAAAACCAGCTTCAGACCTAAGGGGAAGACAGGAATGCAGCTTGTAGAAGACCTAGGACTGGACGGGTGGACTCAAGTCCATCTTCACCTATGCTGCCGAGTTTGAGGCAGGGTACATGAAACCTTGTCAAAAAAAAAAAAATTAAAAAGAAAGAAAATGAAAGAGAAAGGAAAAGGAGAAAAAGAAAAGAAAAAAGAAACACATACACACACACCTATGGTTGAGAACACAAAATGAAACAGTTATTTTCTGGGGGCAGAAGGTGGTATCCTGGATGCCTTTTTTTTTAAACGTCTGTTATTTCGATAAACACCTTTTAAAAGAATGGCATCCTGTGTATCAAATTCTGAATTTTATCAGGATATCCCTCAGTCCCCCGTCCCCCCCCCCGCCCCCCCCCCTGCCAATTTGTTCCTGGAATCTCTCTCACTCCCTGCCCTACAGGCTGGTAGCACTTTAAACTTCTCCTGAGAACAAAGATGAGAGCCCTCGCCACATTTTAACGGTCTCCAGCTGTGGATCAGCCCTTCCGGCCAGGGCCAGCAGGAGCCTCAGCCACGCCCTCCCTCCCCGAACTTCTGGGCAGCTGTGTGCCTGGATCTTGGCTGCCGGTTAGTACTATGCCTTGGTCCCTGGAAAATGTTACCGCCCAGTGCGACTACTTACAGAAACCATCCCGGGAACCTTTGGCACCAAGATCCAGGCTGGCTCTGTTGTCCAGGTGTTCTGTGAGAGAAATGCAACCTGTACTTACCCCGGGGTTGGGGAGCTCAGGACCAGGCTCCTACCCCTACTCCTGGCCGGTAAAGCTCATAGGCTTAAACCCTGTGACCCACAACTTCACCAACCCCCACCCCACCCTCCCCCTCACCAGTGTCTCCTTTATATCTCCAGGAAAGTGCAAAAGAGGGAAGGGACTGTCTGACAAAGCAGCACATTGGAAGGGCTCTCGCTGTGTGCCCAGCAAGGAGAATCGACTGAAATTCCCAACTCACAGACTATGCAGATACAGATATTTTTAAAATTTAAAATTGAGAGCCAGGAATGGTGGCTCACATCTGTCATTCCAGCACTGGAGTGGCTGAGCCAGAAGAATTGTGGGTTCCAGGCCAGTCTGGACTACAGAATGAAACCTGGTCTAAAACCCACAAAATTAAGAGGCAGGTCGTACAGACCATGTTTATAATCCTAACACTCCAGAGGGAGAGACAGGAGGGTTGCCCTCGGTGGACTATGTACGGAGACCCTGTCTCAAAACATCACCAAACCAAAACTGAAGTAATGAGGAAGTTCCTCAAAACTAGAGTCTAGTACCCTCTCCCAGGACTGCAGTGAAACGGTATGAAAGCAGGGACTCAGCATCCCTCACAATAGGTCAAAAGTGCAAGCGACTGAATCATGCCTCAGCCTCAGCAGATAAATGGCAAACTAGCAGTACCACAACGTGCATACAGTGGAGGAGTACTCAGCCTGAAAGAGAATGGAAAAGTATCTTAAGACAGGGTCTGGTTATGTGGGCCTGGATGACCTTGAACCCACTGTGTAACCCAAGCTGGCGTCTGACCCACCCAAGTACCACAGTTACCAGCATGACCTCTGTCATGCTGGTATGGATGGACCTTGAAGACAAGCTAACTGAACAGTGTCAGTGATGAAAGGGCGGATAGTGTATAATCCGGCTTGTCTGATGATTAGAAGAGCCAGATTCATAGAGACACAAATGGAATGCTGATCACCAGGGGTAGGGCAGCAGGGAACAGGATGTTATTGTTTGACAGGAATAATGTCAGTTGGGGACAATGAAAAAAAATCCTGGAGACAAATACAGTAATGGCTAGATGTATTTACCGCCACTGAATTATCCATTTGAAGATGGAAAATCTATGCTGTGTTTGTTCTACTGCAGAGAAGAGGAAGACGAAAGGAGAGAAGAAGAAGAAGAAGAAGAAGAAGAAGAAGAAGAAGAAGAAGAAGAAGAAGAAGAAGAAGAAGAAGAAGAAGAGGAGGAGGAGGAGGAGGAGCAGGAGGAGGAGCAGGAGGAGGAGCAGGAGGAGGAGGAGGAGGAGATAATGGAATGTCATAATTGGTTGGTTCATTTTGTCAGCAAGCTCCAGCTCCTGTGGAGACCTTAAATGCCAACACTGAACTAGGCAGAGAAGGAAAAGGTAAGCAAAGGGCACTTGTGTGTCCCAGGGAGCTGCTACATACTGTAGTGTGGATCTTCAATGTCGCCAAAGACCCAAATGTAGACCCAAAGTCTTGACCTCTGGAGTGGCAGTTTTGGGAAGCAGGAGAACCTTCAAGAGGTGGCACTTTATAAGGGGCATATAGGTCACTGAGATCATGCCCTTGAAGGGGGTTGTGGGGCTCTGAATCTTCCTCACTGTCAAGTAATTTCTTCTTGTTGTTGTTTTGAGGCAGGGTCTTATGTGGCCCAAGCTGTAGTCAAAGATGACTGACTCTGCACTTAGGTCCTCTTGCTTCTACCTCCGCAGTGCTGGGTTTATAGGCGTGCACCACCACACTTGGCAATGGAGGAAGGGTTAATTGTGGCCCATTGTTAGAAAGAACCATCTATCACAATGGAAAGGACATGGTGAGGCAGAGGCTCCACTGCTGTATGAACATGAGGCTGCTGGCTCACATCTGGACAGATCCAGATCAAGAAACAGAGCCAGGCTCTAAACCGCAAGGCCTGCTACCATCCGCCCATCTGGGCTCCGCATGCCCAAGGCCCCTCACCCTCCCAAAATAGTGCCACCAGCCAGGGACCAAGAACTTAAACATATGAGTTTGTGGGGCACATTCCACATTCAAATCACAGCATCTAACTACCCTCATCTTCTTCCTTGTCAAGAGAAGCCAAAAAAGCCCAAATGGAAACTGATTTTGAGACCTTTTTCTTTCAATGCTGGAATCGAACATGCCAACCAGCAGCTTGTACTTGTGCTACCACCGCTGAGCTATGTCTCCTGACCCTGTTTAGTTGTTGTTTGGGTTTTTTTTTTTTTTTTTTTTTTGGTTTTCTCGTGTGACAGAGTCTCACTCTGTAACTCAGGCTGACCTCAAATTCTCAATCTTCATACCTCTGTCTTCTCAGTACTGGGATCACAGGTGTGTATCATCATGCCTGGCTCTCTCTCTCTCTCTCTCTCTCTCTCTCTCTCTCTCTCTCCTATACTCAGTCCCTTTCATCTATTTATTGTGTCCCCTATGAACACATAGAAACGGTACCTTATTGTATATTTATCACATCTTATAAATGCTGGCCTTCCGGATCCCTCCTCTCTAGTCCTAGCATGGTAGACTCTGCTCCTCCTTCTGATGAATGACAGACACACACAACGCTTGGAGACCCCATGTGTTCACATGGACACTCACTAGCAATGCAGACTCTCGGTCTCACTCTAGCCCTACTTCATTGAGTAGCCAACCAATCAGCACCCACACACCAACATGTTAAGGCCTGGATTCGACTCTTTAGGTGGCTGGTGGGTATGTGGGTGCCAGTGTTTGCTCTCTTATGTTTGATGGAATCTGGCCACCCCAAGAGGAGGCCTGAAGCAGCACCTTCGAAACATCCTCTGTTCCTTCTTCACTCTGGCTGTCACTCCAGCTTTCTACCAGAAAGGTGGCTGAGCTGGGCTTACCATAAGTAAGAAATGAGGAAAGCTGACTGGCATAAGGTGAGGATTTCAACCTGCCTGGGTGGGGCCGTGGGTCAGTGGCTGCTTCTTTTGATCAGATCTTATTACCATAGCCACACCATCATGGAAAATCTCTCATGCAGGAGATTCCTGGATTCCAGCTGACATCTTCTTTCTGGAGGAAATCCAGGGGTTCCTGAGATTCTAAACATTAACAAACACCAACTAAGCCTCTGTCTTCAGTCCTTTTGTCTTCTAATAGCAAATGATGGGCTGGGTGAGTCTGGGGGCAGAGGCTCTGATTCACCCCTTGTCCAAGGCTACATCAAACAAACCGGAAAGGTTTTGTTGTTTGTCTGTTTGTTTGTTTTTGGCTTTTTGAGACAGGGTTCCTCTGTAGCCCTGGCTGTCCTGGAACTCACTTTGTAGACCAGGCTGGCCTTGAACTCAGAAATCTGCCTGCCTCTGCCTCTCAAGTGCTGGGTATTTGTTTGTTTTAAAGACAGTCTCACCTATGCAGCCCTGGCTGGCTAGAACTTGTTATGTAGAATAGGCTGGCCTTGAACTCACAGAGATGCACCCACCTCTGCCTCCTGAGTGCTAGGATCCAAGGTGTGTGGCACCATGCCCAACCTGATCTTATTTATTTATTTGAAATATTTGTTCATCATTTATCTTGTGACTCCAAGAATAAATTGCTTTCCTACTAATAAAACCTCTCTCTAGGAGAGTTTCCTATTGAATTATTCCCACCGGCCCAAACTGAGTCCAGGTACTTATAACACTCAGCAAGATTCAACCCTCTTTTTAAATGTTGCTCTCAATGCAGCTTCCATCATTTCCCAAGCAAGACACTTTCACAATGTGACTATAAAAGGGCTCAAATGCACAGAAGAAGACTGGGTTTATCTAGTTCCAGTGAGCGCTGCACCACCGCCCTGATTCTGGTTCCCAGTATACCTAGTGAGGTACGGCTTCAGTACTGTTGCATCAAGCTGTTTTCACATGCAGTAGCGCAACCGCCACAGAGGTAGAGGAATGTGGCGTAGCGTAGTGTGTTACTTGTCAAGGGTGCTATGCACTACTATTCGCACAACCGAGAGGAGACCTGAATCAAGTGGCTGTTGTTTCTGGTTCACACTGGTGTTGTCCTGGTACCCTGGGTACTCTAAGCTTCTTCTTCCAGCTCTGATTGAAATCCAGATGGAGGTGGCCACCAGCAGGCTTTTGACAAGAGGGTGGAGGAAAGATCTGGAAGGAGAGACTGTTGGATGAGTCAGGCACACAGGTTTGTGGTACCTCCTATTCTCTACTAGCATGTCTATGTGCCCTAGAGCAGTAGGAAAGGCTTGAAGACACTTCCTGGTACCCTCCCTTCTCCTGTTCCCATGGGGAGCAGCTGACCCAGCAGTGACTTTCCCATCTTCCTGGCTGTAGGAATCATCAATGGGTATCAGTGACTAGGGACCAGAGGAAAAATCAAAACAGCATATGTCACATGGCCACTGACGGCTCTGGTTCACACGTATGCATTGGTCTCCCTGGGATCTTAAAAATAAGGAGAGACAGGGCGACTGGAAACCCAACCACAGCACCATTGGGATAATTCGATAGCTCAAATTGAATAAATTACAGAACCTGTGCTCTTGCTTCATTGAGAGGCCACTGGCCAGTTAGTGATCTCTCTCACCCTGGTCTCTTTCACTTGTAAAACAGGATAATGTTGGGACTGGGCAGATGGCTCAGAGGTTAAGAGTCTCTACTGTTCTTGCAGAGAACCTGATTTCCTGCACCAACTTGTAATCTCATCCATTCCCAGGACCCACACTGGGCAGCTCACACGTGTCTGGAACTACAGCTCTAGAGAATCTGACACCCTTTTCTGACCTCTGTTGGGTACTGGGCTCAAATGTACACACACACATACACACACACCTAAAAAATAAAATATAAAGTTAAAACCCAGGGTAATATTAGGGGCTCACTTTTTAGGAGACTGCTGGGGTGAATGTTTATAAAATGTATGAAAGCATGTTGTTAGCTACAAGAGAAAGTCAGGCCCCACTGTTTTAACAGCAGAAATGTCAGTTCCCACGTTCTGATCCTTGAAGAAGCGAGTGTAGGCTAAGATGAGAGGCAGCCAGGAATTTTGAGACTTTACATTTGTGCCAGGAGAACTGAACAACAATGGGAAATACCCAAACCCAGGTCACTGGAGAGACAGCCAGTGTGAAGCCTGACCCTGTGCTGTAAAACAGCTGCTCTGGTCCTTTGGAACATCCGGTATCTCTCCCTATTGTATTGGAACTTGACTTTGCGTTTGAATCATCTGCAAGAGACTGTGCTGGGTGCATCTGTCAGTGGAGGCACACACTGTTAGAAAAGGAAGGAAGGAGGGCTTTAGAACTGATAGATGGCATTGTAAGTGGACACACCTGCCTCCACAGTACCCATGGGCAGACGCAGACAAAACGTAACCTAAGCGTTCCCTGACAGGCATGTGCTGGCCTGTCTAGAAGAGGACTTTCCCAGTCTGTGAGGAAACCCGCTGTTCATGGTCATTGCCTCTATGTCAGCGTCTTGGGATTTTGATAATTGAACAAGCAGCGGACTGGAATGCACAGGTCCTGACCTGCAGCGCTCCAGTGGGTTCTGGCCACACAGATCCAGGCAGAGCCTTCTGTGGGGTGTGAGCAAATGCTGTTTGCTTTGCCCTGGTGGATCTCTCACGGTGGAGACTCAGGGTACTCTCACAGATGAAGTGCCACGTGCTTTCCTTGGAGAGAAATGTCACAGAATGCTGTGCTAAACACGTTTCAGGAAAAACACTACAGACAGTCCCCTTGTTCCACACAGAGAACCTTAGCATCAAACCAGAAAACACAGGCTTGGCAGAGCTGGCTGGGTTCCTGGAAAGCCACTCAGTGCAGACACCTGGGGTCAGATCACTGGCGTAGAGGGAAGTGTTCCTTGTCCATCTGGGCCAGGGTCCGCTTTGGGGTCCACCCTCCAGGGTTTTAATGGTTCTGTTTTCAATCAATATTCAGAGCCAGTGGTCAAGGTTCATTTCAGCTTCAAACCTTTAGGTATCAGACATCAAATATTCACAGGACAAGTAAGAGTTCCAGACATGAAGCTGGGTACCACCCAGCCAACATGGTCTTCTCCCATCCCTGTGTTCCCTTATCTCATGGTGAGAAACCAAGAGAACAGTATTGTCCTTCACCTCCCTTTTTCTGCTGAAGCACTCCAGGTGAAGGACTTCTCCAAGACAGCCAAAGCTCATGCTACCATGTGCCAAGACTGTAGTTGCTTCTGTTTGGATGCAAATCGTTTAACAACATGTTACCTGCCACCCTAAAAGGGATGGTGGTAAATTATGCAGGATACAAAAATCAATAATAATGACAATAATTGTAATAATAATAACAATAACTTAGTGGCTTTTTATAGTAATATTCTACTCTCTGAGAAAGAAGTTAAAAAAAATATTCCATTCAGAATAATTCCTCCTAAATTAAGTAAACAATAATATATATAACTTAAGAAAGACTTCTATAACAAAAAGTCAAGATATTGAAGAAGAAGATCCCAGAAGATACATGCTCCTGGATAGGCACAATTAATATTGTAAAAATGTCTAAACTACCAAAATTAATTTACAGAATTAATGCAATGCTTATCAAAATTCCCATGTCATATTTCATGGGGTTAGAAAATGTAATACAAGAATTCATATGTATCCACAAAGGATCGCAATAGTGAAAGAAATCCCAAGGAGGCATTACAGTACCTGAGCTCAGATTACATCATAGAGCTATAGTGACAAAGACAGACAAAGACAAAGACAGGCTGGTCATGGCCAGCATTATGGTACCTGAGCTCAGATTACATCATAGAGTATAGTGACAAAGACAGGCTGGTCATGGCATTGAAATAGGCAGATAGACCAATGGCATAGAATAGAGAAACCATACATAAAATGGCACAGCTATGTTCACTTAATTTTTGACAGAGGAAGCAAAAACTACTTTGGGAAAAAGATAGCTTATTCAACAAATGTTGCTAACAAAATTGGATTTCCGCCTGTAGAAGAGTGAAATTAGATTCTTATATTTCATTGTGTACAATTGAAATCCTGAAACACTGAAGCCCCTTAGAAGAAAACACAGGAGATGTCAAGATATCAGGGTAGACATGTGCTTGTTAAATAGAAGATCAACAGCATAGTAACTAACGCCAGTATCAACAGATGACACGACATGAAAACAAAAACGTTCTGTTCAGCAAAGGAAAACAGTCAGCAGAGTTAACAGACAGTGCAGAGGATGGGAGAAGACCCATACCAGCTACACTTCAGACAAGGGGCTAAGATCCAGAATTCACAAAGAACACCTGAAATGAACTACCAAGGGAATAAAGTTGCCAGGGGACAAACGGACAAATGAACCTAATAGACAGTTTTCAAACAAAGAAATACAAATGGCCAATAACTATTTTTAAAAGCGTTCAACCCCAAGCCGGGCGTGGTGGTGCATGCCTTTAATCCCAGCACTCGGGAGGCAGAGGCAGGTGAATTTCTGAGTTCGAGGCCAGCCTGGTCTACAGAGTGAGTTCCAGGACAGCCAAGGCTATACAGAGAAACCCTGTCTCGAAAACAAACAAACAAACAAACAAACAAACAAACAAAGTGTTCAACCCCCCAAGCCATCAGGAAAATGCAAATTAGAACAACTTTGATATAATCCTCACCCCACACAGAATGACTCATTCACAAATGCTGAAGAAGGGCAGGGTGGGTGGAGAAAGGAATCTTTATTCACTATTGGTGAGATTGGTGAGGTTACAAAGTAATGTAGCCATTGTGGAAATCAGTTTGGGGATTTCTCAAAATAAACAAACAAACAAACAAAACCCGACCATGGTGATGATAATGGAATTGTTTGTTTTCTTTAAACATAGTACAATTGTTCATTTAGCCAAGCGTTTGTTGAGTGGCTACTATTGCCTGTACATTCCTAAGTACTAGGAAAGCAATGCCAAAGACAATCTGTACACCCTGTCTTCCACGTGTGCCCAGAAATTGGGGACAGTGATGACATGAGCTACAGCTTCTCTATGGTGAACTGTTGCTACTGTAGGAGAGACTGAGACAACACTGTGGTTCGGATAGGAAGGGTCTCCCTGAGACTCATGCACTTGAATACATGGCCTGCCAGCTGAACGCTGTTTGGGGGAGGCTATGGAACCGAAGAAGTGGAGTCTGGCTGGAAGAAGTGAGTCGCTGGGGGTGGGGGTGGGGTGGGGCTGGTCTTAATAGTGTGGCCCCACTTCCAACTTGCTCCTTGCTCCCAGAATACAGAGGCAGGGTGGCCACCTACTCCACACTCCGATATCATGCCCATCAGTCCCCCACCCCCACCCCACATGGCCTGTATCCTGTGAGCCAAAATAAATCCTTCCCCACTTAAGTTTCTTCTCAGAGCAAAGCCTGAGTAAAGTAACTAACGGACTCTTCATTTACTCCTGAGGTTTGGAGAGGCTTCCAAAGCGGTGTGTGGGCCAAAGGACCAGTGAGAATCAGCAGAAAGTAGACCATCAGGGATGGAAGGGAACCTTCCAATAGGAGAGAACCGCAAAGCAAATACTTAGGCAAAATAGAGTTTGGAGGGAAATGCAGAGGAGATTAGAATGGGTTTAGGGTGGGCAAGGTCCTCTGGTGGTTTGTAGAAGGTGACTAACGGGGAAGTCTCAAGTGCCACTTGAGACTAGAGACACTGACTGAACAGGACATGAGCAGTCTTCTATGCCATTGCCTACACACTGGATAATCATGCTCTTTTCCATTTATACACTGTGAATTTCAACTAAACAACGAACAAATATGAACTGGTCCCCTCCCAAATGTCAAGTGGTGATAACAGTTGCTAAAAGCGTGTAGCTACTATACGCTAGACATTATCCTTCAGGTTTGCATGGATTAACTGTTCAGCCCTCAGGAGATAGAGATCAATATTACCCCCCAGTTCATGGAGAGGAATCTGACAGTCTGCTAACGCAGATGGTGGACCCACACAACTTCTCTGGCGCAGTCAGCACTAGATGCTGCATGCAGACAATGAGTATTGGGGGAGGCCTTTGTAGAAGTTATGGCATTTTATAGCCAGCCTCAGAAGTCACATCATCATCTCTGGCAAACATTGTCTGTCGATGGAAGATCTCACAAAGATCCTCAAGCTGAAAAGAGAGGTGGCATGTGAACTCAACATTCCACAAGAAGAGTGTCAGTGTCACACTGTCAGAGACCTTAAAGGAGAAGACTATTGAGGCTTCCATCTTTGGAAAAACTTGTTCCCAGGTTCCTCGAGGGAAACAGTACTAAGGGGAGGAATTAATCTGTTCTCTGCCTGAAACCATTACGCAATGTAAGACCTGCAGACCAAAGGACACCTCCATCCCAAGCAATTTTGATTTGCAACTGATAGTAAGTTGCAGATGCAGAGACTGTTTTCTGGATTCCCCCATACCATACCAGCTAGAACCATTCTTTCTTGGCATAGCCAAAGTCCTAGCAGCGATGTTGATGAGTGGTAGTGGTGGCACATAATTAGTGTTAACTTAATGATTTTGGTTGGTTCTAGTCAATCAGAAGTGGCGCAGCTGCCAATGGAAGAGGCAGGAGTTGTTAACCTTTATGTATGCAATTTCTTACACCTGGGCCGCCTGAGCAGACAGTAGTAAGCAGTGGTTCATTGAACATCAATGGTAGTTATCCCTGGGCAGCTCATCAATGAAGGAGTGTCCTATAACAGGAGTGGTACTCCTATAAGTGAAGCGGATGGGAGCTCTCTAGATCTGTCCGTGTGACCTCATCTGTTGATGTTGCGTTGGCCAAGAGTTAGAACAAGGGTTGGAGAGTAGCTTAGCAATCTAAGAAGACTTGCAGAAGACCCGGGTTGACTCACAGCACCCATGTGGTGACTCACAACCATCCATAACTCTTTTGTTCCAGGGAGTCTGACGCCCTCTTCTGACTCTGCAAGCACACACACAGCACACATATATACACACAGGCAAACATTCATACATATTACAAAAAAGGATAGATAAATCTTAAAGAGAAAGAACAAGAAAATGGTTTGTTGTTGTTGCAGAAGATAGGCATAGAACAGATCCCTTTACCGCACTAGGTGGTCCAAGCACTAAGTAGCCGGGTAACCCATCCAGAGAGGTGTTTGAATGGGTAAAACCCAGATGATTTTGAACACCAGGCTAAGAGTTTTCATCTTCTTACTAGATGAGTGACTTCCAAACATTTTTAATCCTGAAATTCATTAGCATGAAGTTTTTGGAGTACCCATTGTCAAAATGAAGTCTCATTTCTCCTGTATGAATAAAACATCCCAGTGTAAAATGTATTCAAAATTAGGAATCAAGGTAGATGAGTTAAAGAAAATCCTAATGTCTTCCGCACCCCCAGAGGACTCAGGAGCACATGTAGGAGCTACTGGCTAAGACAACGGGGAGATTAGGCTCTTCCCTAAAGTAGCCACACTCTGTGAAGTCTGAGGAACCTAGGCTAAGGGAAGCTAAGCCTGGGCCAGCCCTAGCTTTCTCTGTGCTCATATTAGCAGGATATCTATTATTCAAACATGAGTCCACCGACTCCCTTCTTGGTTTTCACAGGTCTCCTTTCTCAGCTGTTGAGGGTTGAATAACTGCTTGCATTGGCCTAAGCACTGAACTTCAGGTCTGTGGAGGTCAGGTCTCTGGACCTGAAGTACTTCAGACAAAGGAGAGTCAAGCCTTGCTCTGTCAGAGCTTTTTCTTGCTCCAGTCTGAGAGGCTGTCTGGCCTGCTTTTTCCCTTCTACCATGTGTTCTGGTTTCTCTCCTCAACCGAGTCTGGATGGCTCTCTTTTCCTGGCAGCTTGTGTCAGATCCTGGTGAATCACCCAACAGGCCAATACTGCCACTCTGCGTAGGAGGACATCTGATAATATTGTGCAATACGCACTCAGCGGTGTGAATACGCACAGCTGCTCAATGTTAATTCCCTCGGTGGGATTAAGAGCACAAGAGCCAGCCCATACTGAACTCATGATTTGGGCTGCTCGGTCCTTTTGTCAATAGACCTGGGCTGCCACTTGAAGTCCACGGGCTTTCATTTCCCTGCTGGTTATGAGAAGGAGGTCAGCTGAGTCCTATGTCTTACTGCTGTAGACATGGCCACTATTTGTTTGTTTGTTTATAACCTGCTGATGTCAGGAAGCCAGGTTTAATGAGCTATTCAGAACCCAACACAGCAGGGACTTGGTAAAGGCAACAATGCCCAAGCCAGAGCCTTGCTGTGACTTTAGGGCTAGGCCAGGCCAGGGCTGTGGCAAGTGAGGTGCCTATGGCATAGAGTTTAAGTGTCTTTCGCACTTAGGGCCATACAGATGTAGGGTCAATACCTGCAAAGGAGACATTTAACTATTGAACACTGTTGGACTGGAGAGATGGCTCAGAGGTTAAGAGCACCTGCTGCTCTTGCATAGGATTCAATATTTAGCACCCACATGGTGGCTAACAACTGTAACTCTAGTCCCAGAGTACCCTTCTCCTTCATCTGGTCTCTATCGGCACTGTATGCACCTGGTACACAGACATACATGCAGTAAAATATTCATACGACATAAAACAAAAATAAAAGCAAGCAAATTAAAAGTAAGATTGGAGCACTGATCACACATGTACATACCTCATTTTGACTCAGTTTGATCCACTTTGCCTGGCTAGACTGACTTACTGCCCAGAACTAAGTCTGAGAACGGGGAAGATGGGCTGTTTTCACCAAGGTCCCATCTGATCCAGACATATACGAGATCTTGATGTTTCCCATAGAACTGAACCCAGTTGGGACTAGGACCCCGTTCATGGCCCTACAGTTTGAAGGGCCCCAATCCAAGGCTAGAAAAGTACTGTAGAAAGAGAAGTCCCCACTGACCACCCGAAGTGCCACCCTCCCCGTCATATTGTCCACTCACTTCCCATCCCTGGCATCGTCCCTTGCTGAAGCAGCCCTTGGCAAGTGGACAGCACCAGTCCCTCTGGTTACAGAGAACATTTGGATCATATACCTGCATCCTGCATAAGGATCCCTGGCCTTGTGAGCTCAGGCCACCTATTGCCACATTCAGTGTGGCCTCTGCAGGGTAGATGCTCCACCTGGGACTGGTGTGTCTGCCATTTCTAGCATATTGGCGGTGGTGCTGTGAGTATCATTCCATTCATGCCTTTGTTCCTTCCCAGTCCTTCAGCAATGAGCAGTCCCTAGTGAGATCCCTCCAGCTCCTGTTCTAACCTCCCAGGTGACCTTGACTGTAGGCCAAAGGTTATCAAAGTCACAGGTTGAATGACCCTCCCCAGTTCGTAAAGAATCCATAAAAATGAATAAAAAGAGGTTGCTTTTTACATGGTGACAAGCCAGAAATCATCCGAGAGCCCGAAATAAGAGTCTTGGCTGAGTCAGTTTCAGTACCATGAACTCGAAGGAACAAATGCGGTACAGCAATTAAAAAATAACCTTGTGAAATTGTGCTTAAAGCACCCTGTTATAAAACCAGTGGAAAACAGAGTAGAGAATTTTATTTCACTGTGTGAAACATGATCGCACAGGCAAGTCAGGCAAGCGGGGTGGGTCAGTGGGTGCTTCGGGATGGTTGGTTCAACAGTGCCTTCTTTTTCTCATTTAGACACTAACGTTTAATGATGTTATTTACATAATGATTGTATGATGATTTTTCTTTTTTTGGTCTTCTAAGATTCCTCCGCACTTCAGGGGTGGGGTGGGGTGGGGTGTGAAGATGATCTGAAGACTGGAGATTTATTGCCAGTGGGTGGACAGCTCTCTCTTGCTGTCTCCCTTCCCCACCCACTTTCTTAAACCACATGCATGCTCTGGGTTCAAAATGTCTCAGATGAAACCTTAGTCTTCCTTTTACCTTACCTGTTAAACACAGATAAGAATGCTATCTGCTTCCCTCTTTGTAAGTCACCTTTGGACACATGCAGAGAAACTCCTGGCCCAGAGTGAGTGCCCAGCAAATATTAGTTCTCATTATTTTATTGCAAGTAAACACTGCGATCTAAGCCACATCCGCCTGGGTAAAGCCAGAGGTCACTGGACTCTCCATGGCCTGACAGGGACCTGTTCTTCTGGATCTTTCATGATTTTCCTTTCCTACAAGGCTTTCACAGGTATTTGGCAAGCAAGGGCCTCTTGCTGCCTCAGCAGGCTGGCAAGAAGGGAGGCCCCCATTGGCCCCAGTGGGGAAGCTGGTTATCCATCCAAGGATGTGGAGGTGCCTGCTGCTGCAGCTGTAAGGCTGGCAGCTGAGGTGGACGTGACTGCAGATGCCACAGCTGGCTCTGCCCAGAGCTCAGAGTCACATGGCGGCTGCCCTGTGCCAACCACTCCATCCTGCATGAGATCACATCTTTTGACTTTTCCTGTGCACACAGCTGGCTGGGCTCGTTCCACCAGGACAGAGGACAAGACCTAGCCGCTCTTCTTGCCGTGGCTCCTCTCAGCTCTGAAACATGGCAGCTTGTGTGCTGTGTGTGACTAATTTTCCCCTCTACCCCCAGGAGACCCCATAGGCTTCCTGCACTACCTTCTGCTTGTCCAGGGGACAAGTCCAGACCTGACTGAACACTGTGTGAGGGCAAGTTTGCTCCCGAGAGAACTCCTATAAGATGAAGCCAGACCTATAGCCAACTTGTAGAAGAGACTGGAATGCAGGGATCAGGACCAGGGGACCACAGAGACAAGGGCAGGGTTGTTCAGAGTAGAGGGTGCTGGAGGGGGTGGGGTGGGGGGCTGTGCTGAGCTGCTGCTGGCTAGATGCTGAGGAAGGTGATGGAGAAAGGGAGAAGGAGTTAAGGCACTTCCTGGAGACCTAAGGAAAGGACCCCAGCAGGTGCTTCCTTGCAATTCTTTTGCCTAAATCAGCTTCTACTTCCCAGGGTATCTGCCCTGTGTGCTCCCTTATACTTAATATAAATGCAAAGTGTTTAAGGTTGGAGGTGGCAGGGGGCTTCCTAATTGTGATGGACTCACCTCCTCTAGACACAGATGTATTTTCTCAAATGATGTTTCCTCTTCCCTCACCCAAGTGTCACAGGAAATGGGGACAGCGTTCATTAATAACCGAAGGAGGGTCTGAGGAAAACGAGATGCTGTATAAAGAGAAGAAGCTGCAAACTAAGAAGCCCTGGTGGAAATGAAGTGCTCAACCCGTCCTGCATCCATTAAAGTAATAACATCATCGAATGGTGGGTTTATCACTCCCTTGCAGCCCCTCAGCCTGGAAGCTGCAGCTCTTTTTAAAAATGAGAGAGGAGTTGCATGCCGCTCCTCCAGTGTGGAAGGGCAGGTCTCCCTGTGCCTCCTCCCAAGCGCTTCCCTCCCCAGCCTTGGACTTCTCCCAGCCTCTAGGACCATCGCTAAAATTCATTTCACTCTTTAATTAGATTTCATGGAGTAAGGGATTGGGAGGGTGCTGGGAAAGGCGTGCATATGCCCTCTTTTCGTCGAGAAGGGTAATGCTGCTGATAGGGGAGGTGGGACAATGGTTGCTATGGAGACATATTCCCAGACATACAGACACACTCATTTTAATGCCTTTTTTTTTCCAAGCAGGGGAAGGATCCAGTGCCCTATTTTTAGTGTCAGATTTCAGCAAAACAATTCACTTTCGTTTCATCACACACACACACACACACACACACACACACACTCTGCTGGCTTTTTAAGTAGGTCACCCCTTCTGACTGTATCAAGAGCTCAGATCTGTCTTGCTTGAGGAATGCAAGGTTCCATGGAAGATTTTTCTGATAGAGGGGAGGATCTCAGACTTGCCTGGGTACAGCTTTCTTTCATCTCAGTTTGACAGGCATTAGGACAGGCGGGATGAATAGCTGTAGGTAAATTTACATTTTAAAGATGGGCGCAAGATGTCGAGGTTCTGATAATAAAGAGGGGAGGTATAGAAACTACAAATGACAAATGTGTCTGCTCCTCCATCATCAGCTTATCACTGGTGATTACAAAAGATACTCCTTGGTTGTTAATACTACACAGACCATTGGGAAAGAAAGAAGTCCTGGCTGGGAACTGTCCAATTTGAATTTTTGATCTTTGTCCCAGATCAACCGGGTATGACAGAATATGTGAATCAGAATTGGGCTTTTTATTTCTGTCCCATCCTGAATTGCAATTCTTGACTGTTTCCGTCTGAGATTTTTTTTCCCCCTTTGTGATCTTTGCCAAATCTCACAATCCCTCTGTGATGAGAATACCCCCATTGACTGTAATAAGCACTAGCTGTTCCCTTAGCAGAAGTAGCCCAAGGCGAGGCTGTGAATTGGGCAAGTGTCTGTTCTTAGGAGTCCCAGGCTCACACTCACCCTCATCTCCTATTTCCACAAGGGCCGGTTTCTCTCTCCAAGATGGCGACAGTCTAGACTAATTAGGGCTCTCTTCACTGGGAGCCCCATGTGTATTCACTGGAGCCTTTGGGTAGTTCTTTCCACAGTCAGAGACTTCTGGTTTCTCTTTCATAACATAGAGTAAGGAACTCCCAATGGATATAACCAAAAGGATATCCCGTGGTTCTCAGCTTTAAAAAATAATAGACTTGAAGCTAAGAAAGATGGAAATGAAACCACAACGCTGTAATAGTGCTTTGTAAAGCACTATTTTATACAAATAGTGTAAAAGTGTAATAGAAATAAAATCCATAGGATTTTATTTTTCCATAACATTTATGGTTTCCAAACATTGTCCTATTAATTAGAAAATACAAGATTAAAAACAAGAATGGACCCCAAAATGGATATTATGCTTGCTATTTTATAGGTGAGAAAAAGATAACAAGAGGAGAATCTTCTCAGAGCCTTAAAATAGTGTGTGTGTGTGTGTGTGTATGTGTGTGTGGTGTGTTGGGGGAGGCAGCAATGAGAATCCATCACATGACTGTAAAGATTCAAACTCCAGTTATACAATCTTAATCTTGTGCTCCTCAGATGGTTAAGAATCATTAATTAAACATTTATGAAATATTAAGCAGTATGTGCATATTTGAGGTATACTATATCAAATTTGCATAGAGAGTAGGTCTCTTAAATAGCATTCCACATTTAAGAATGAAAGTTCATAAGCATTAATTAATTTGCCCAAAGACATAGCTAGTACATAATAGGGTGAATAATGGAATGCAGATCTGATCAAACCTTACAGATGGTGCTAGTGGTTCAGGTTAGGAGACAGAGAGAAGTATTAAGTGAGTTTTTTAAATACAGACACCCCATTGTCAATACATGAAACCATTTACTGACGACCTAGTGAAATTTTCCTGCTGTGTAGATCAAAGATCTAGATTTCTTAACAGTCATACATCTGACAGGAGAACTTCCTCTGACTGTCCATTCTAATGGGTGATTTGCTTGTGGCAGCCAGAGTTGCTGAATCTCTGGAGTACCTATCCTGGACAGCTACATTAAAGAGAAATACTTTTATTTTGTAGAAGAGTAATTCAACTCTTACATCTATTATGCAAGCAATTTACTCTAATACATAAATTAGTACCAGGAGTGGGGTGGGAAAGTATCATTACAAATTCCTAAAATAAATGGAGAAATATCATTATTAAATCATAAAATCTGTGAGCAGCAGGAAAGCAAGAAACAAAAGCTAAACCTACTAGTTTTTATATTAGGAAAGTGACACAGGTTATGCTCTCTGTCTGGTCTGTCACCTAAATTGACTAGCAAGTCAGTGATCTGAAAACTTCAAAGTAAAAAAGACAAATGTGCTGACCCTGAACAATATATTCCTAGGTAGTAGCTCCAAAGCTAAATTCTATCCAAGTGGCATGAAAAGCAATCTGTGAGGTGCTGAGAGACAGCTTTATGGCATCTACCCAATTAAAACTGTTGCTTTCCTTGCAAACCTTATTGTAAAAGATAGTCTCAACTTCCTGCTATCAGATTTGGGAGAAAGTGATTAGAGAACACAAAACTATATGTAAAAGACTTGAGTCTTTAAGTTTAAAAATTATTTTTAGCAAGATCTTTAGCTGTTGTTAATTATGCATGGAAATAATGAGAGGCAAATGGCAGAGGTGTTGCATTTTGGGAGAACTGAATGAACCCAAATCTATAAGTCCAACCTGCTGAAGCCCGAGCAGATTCAGCACCTCAGGCAGCCCAGTGCCTGGAAACTCTATCAGCATGAAGTAGGCTCTGAAAGCTATGATGTCCCAAGACAGCAAGCTTTCTACTTCCTGCTTCAGACATGGCAGTAGAGGATATTAGACCCCAAACACCTCCCCTAGGATGGTCAGCCATCTCTTCTGTTAGAAGGACCCCCTTTGTTCTTTATCAACAGAATCTGATCATTGTTATAAAATTCCCTAGAAATCTGATCCTTCTGGGGTTTTGCATTTTCTGAAGAATGATTTTTAACTATGGTTTTCCTGTCTTATTTCATCATAGTTAAGGAATGGGTGAGAGGGCAAATAAATAGACTTTTGGTTCATGATTTGGGCTATGATTTATATGTTTTTCTCTCCAAAGTCTATGTAGAACATAATTCTCAATTCAACAGTATTAGAAGTGAAGCCTTTCAGATGTGTATAACATGCAGTCCTGGAGCCATATGTGTCTAAGATATGGCCTTACACAAATTTGTAATCTTACTTAAACATTATAAGCTTTTTTGGGGAGTGATTCTTTCCTTTGGCTGCATGTTGCAGTGTCAAAAGGTTGAGCGTATCTGTGAGAGTTTAACCTTTGTGAATAGGAACACTCTTCCTATAGAAGGCATAAGGAAGACTGTTTGGCTACTTTTCAACGATCTATTGCTATACCATAGCTATCTTGTCATAGAATGACAAGATAAAAGTTTATAATCTTACAATCCCATGGGTTGAGTTGGATTAGCTGAACAGTTCTTCCTTAGGAATTTCTAAGTAGTTAGGGAGCAAATGGCAGCTAGGACTGGAATCATCTGAAGAGCATGGTTGTTCCCGGATGCGTGATATTGACTAAAGGCTTTGAAGAAGCAAGATCTCATCAAACTCCAAATATCCTCCCATTTTCATCTTGGATTTGTTAGTCTTCAGAACTATGAGAAATAAATTTCTAGTATTTATAAAAAGTCATTAATCTAAAGCATTCTATTATAGTAGATTGAAAATACTAAGCTGTAAGTGGTGGTATGTGCCTTTAATCCTAGCACTAGGGAGGCAGAGTAAAGTGGATCTCTGAGTTTGAGGCCAGCCTGGTCTACAAAGTGAATTCCAGGACAGTGAAACTATGCCTTGAAACAAGAAGAAGAAGGAGGAGAAGAAGAGGAGGAGGAAAAGGAAGAGGAAGAAGAGGAGGAGGGATGAGGGGAGGGTGAAGGAAAAGGGGAGGAGAGAGGAAGGAGGAGGGGGAGAGGAGGAGGGAGGAGGGGGAAGAGATGAAAAGGAGAAAGGAAGGAAGGAAGGAAAGAAGGAAGGAAGGAAGGAAGGAAGGAAGGAAGGAAGGAAGGAAGGAAGGACGAGACAAGACAGAAACAGATAGTATAACATTGTGTCTGGACTCAGAGGGAAGCCACACATGATAATGATCAGCAGCAGCAGCAGCAGCAGCATATCTCTTGATAAGACTGTGTTTTTTTCTCTTGGGGGTGGGATGGGTATGTCCTGTGAGGGAGAACAGAGATGCACATACATTTTTGAGATGACAAAGGGGTAAAAGTGTAGCAGAGACGGTTTGATCTGCACACTCCACCCCCAGTTTTTCTCAAGTTTTTAAGAGAGGTTCTTATAAGGGGTAGGCTGTCCCTAAAACTTGCTACATGGTTGAGACTGGCCTTGAGCTCTTGATCTTCCTATCTCCATCTCCCAAACAAATAGTTATTCCACTTTCCTCAATTCTATATTATGAGAATCTTTCATGCTTTGCTTGGTACATGATACTACAAAGACCCCACTTCTTGGGCTTCTTCCTGACAGTCAGGTAAGGTGATGTAATGGAGGCATGGCCACTGGGGTGCTTGTAGCAGTAGTAATGTCATATTTCTGCTGAATGAAATGAGGGCATGAGAATTGGGGCTGACACAGTCCTGCTGGGCCATACGATGATTAGAAAATGTAATGCAGATAAGATTTTTAAAAAGTAAGAAAAAAGTCTGTTTCACAGACACTGGAGACAACACCACAATCTCTAAGCTCCAGGCTTGGGTGGGAGAGAAGAGTCTGTAAATTGTTTACTACACTGGTTCATTTATTTGCTTTTTGGGGGGGTGGGTGGGTCGGGGAATGGATTGGGTGATGGACCTATGGAGTTAGAGGCAGAAAGAATTCTACCTCATACACAAAAGCCTAATTTTAATACAGGGGAAGTTGTTCCTTTTGGATTGCCGCAGTTTCCCCCAAATGAGCCTATTTGGGCCCTAAGAACAAAGACTGAAGTAAACATAATAGCACCGTATCCTAGGTGCATTGGATAGAGGAGGGCTCATACCCCATCACTGGTGAGAACCTAGCTCATTCTGTATGAAGACTATGAGGCTTGAGACCTTCAGACCCACATTCTCTGAGTTTTAGCCAGAAGCTTGTCTGCAAAGCCTCTCATTAGATCTCCACGTGCCAGCGTGGCTTAGGAAGAATAGTCCAGCTGGCAGAAACCCTCCAAAGCTCTGGAAAAATGACTGAATCCTTCCAAACAGTTTTAAAAGTTAGTCCATTTTAAACATTCCATCAAGTTCAAAGTTTGTTCTACCTGGCTGCATGTAAGTCTATTTTTGCTGTCTAGCTCCTTTCATCTCCCACTAATTTGGGGTGTGTGTGTGTGTGTGTGCGCGCGCACGTGCGTGCATATTGTTTAATTTTAACATCTTCTTTTCTCCAAATTATATTTTATTAATTTGGTGCAGTTGGTAGCCTGCCTCTGACTCCACATAATTGCTTAATCACGTCAGCATATTGAATCAAGCATTTTGTTATTCGTTACCTAAACATTACTAGTTCCTTTCCGTTTCCTCCCTCGTACAATGAAAACACTTGTTTATAAAACCGATTTGAATTTATCAAGGGAAAAGAGCAACATCAAGATGAAGTGCTCTGTTGTTCTTCCCCTGGAGTTATGCCTTGGCTCCATTTTCAACGTGGGGCATAAATTGTAAGCGATTCTGCCAAGAACACTCCAGTTCTGATCGGCCATATGAGATGAATTTCTCCAAGCCAGCTTGTTGTGCAACTTGATGGAGATGAGAAATAGATCCAGGCAAGAAGGGAGCGTATGCAGGGCTACCATGCTACCACTGACTCATAAACCCCTCTCTGGTCCTGGTCCTCCTCCCACTCCTGCCCTTATTTCTCTGTCTTCAGTTTTTCAGACTCCTCCCTTCTTTGCACGTCCCTTCCTTCTTGCCTTCCACATATGCTCACTGAGTGTTTTGTGCCAATTCTTAGGCATAGCTCCTCCAATGGACTTGGCCTTGTTACATGCAGGTACTGCAGACAATGGCCCCATGAAGCCCCATTTTGGTCAACAGCTGACATCCTGTGATAGCCATATGTTTCAGGTGACTTCAGTCACGGCTGTGATTTGACTCCAATTACATAGTATCCTTAAGGTAGAACTTCCCAGTTGATCTTTCTCAACCCAAGGGCTCATGAGATTATGGTCATCTATGGTCTCAAGCATAGCTGGCCTTTGCTAATTTGTGTGTTCTTCTTTTTCCCACCCTTTATCCCCCAGGTTTCACTCTATCATTAGATACGAGAGAAAAGATAAAGGAGAGGAGCAAGTGAGAGAACCCTGAATCTGACTTCTTTCCTTTTGTTTCTTCTTTGACTGTGGTTACTCACAAATCAAAACCAACTTCCCTAAAGATCTACCAACCACCAACCCCGCTCTTGGGGCTCTAGCATTTGTACACTCTCTGAGAAGTTCCCAGAAGTCCAAATGTCACACAGTCACAGAAACTATCTGCAGTTGGCAAAACCATGCCTCTGCTAGAGCATGGGGCAAATCATAGCCACTGCTGCAGACAGTCCGAAGAAGTCCCATATCCCACACCTGGGATTAAAATGAAAGCACATTCTTAAAATATTTCTGTGTTCTTTAAAGAAAGCAAAGTCCCAGAGTTCTCACTACACTTAAGTTAGGATGTTATAGGATAGTTTATAATGTAGCAGTAGACAGCTGAAATGAGTGCTTACCATGAGCTAGGCAATGTTCTAGAACCTAGAGAATAAGCAAATGTGCCTATGAGCCCCCATGCTAGAAAGAAAGACAATCAATCATGTACACACACACACACACACACACACACACACTGCAGTAAAAGAAAATAGACAGCAAAAGTTGCGCATAAAGTGTGAGTCTCTCTGGTAGGGCTCCCTGAGGAGATGGTTTTATTTTCATGTGTGTTTTGTTTGCATGCATATCTGTGCACCACATGTATGCCAGGTGCCCTCAGTGGTCAAAAGAGGGCATTGGATCCCCAGGAACTAGAGTTACAGATAGTTGCAAGCTGCCATGTGGGTGCTGGGAATCGAATAAAGGTCCTCTGCAAGAATACCAAGTGTTTGTAACTTTGGAGCCATATCTCTATCCCTTGAGAACATGATTTTTGAGTGAAGGACAAAGAGAGGTTGGAAGCTAGTTGTGTGGCTATCTAGGGGAAGATGGTCTTTGGGAGCACACACACGGAGCACATAGACTCTCAGGTGACAGTTTCTTTTGTGTAGTCAAGGGACAGTGTTGTGTATTGGTTGCTTTTCTCACTGCTGGGACCAAATGCCTGGGAAGCATCTGCTAAAGGAAGAAAGCACTCTGGCTCACAGTTTGAGGGCACTGGTCAGGACATGGCTGAGGTTCCTAACAGCTGGTCTTATAGGGTCAGGAAGGAGAGAGAGAGAGAGAGAGAGAGAGAGAGAGAGAGAGAGAGAGAGAGAGAGAGAAGAAATGCTGGTCCTAAGCAAACTTTCTCCTGTTTATTTAGCCCAGGACCCCAGACCATTGAAAGGGGTGACTGCTGTTCAAGGTGGGTCTTCCTTCTTCAGTCAGACTTTTCTGGGAATATCCTTATAAAGACACACCCAGAAGTGTGTTCTAAATCCAGATAGTTTGACAAAGAAGAAAGGCCGTCACAACCCCACCCACCGTCGACTTGACACCCAGACACAGCACTTTAAATCTTACATTCCATCCTCAGCCCCAAAGGACTCCGTTTCAGCTCATAATGCACAAAGCAGTTCCTTTCTAAGAGTTCAGTCTTTAATGGTTTCGATTACTGTTCAAAAGTACAGCCTCTTCCGAGACTCAAAGCAACCTCTTAACTATAAGCTCCTACAAAAAAAAAAAAAAAAAAAAAAAAACTTAGCTTACATACTTTTGGTATACAATGGCACAGAATAAACATTCTTATTCAAAAAGGGAGGAATGTGGGCACATCAAGAAAATATTGACTCATGGAGCAGTGGTGATACACACCTTTAATCCCAGCACTCAGGAGGCAGAAACAGGCAAATCTTTGTGAGTTCGAGGCCAGCCTGGTCTACAGAGCATGTTCCAGGACAATCAGGGATACACAAAGAGACCCCATCTCAAAAAACAAACAAACAAAACAAAAACAAACCAAAAAAAAAAAAAAAGCAAAAAACAAAAAACAAAAAACCCACAAAAAACCCAAAAACAAAAAACTCCAAGCCAGGCCTCAAAGCCAGATCCTTATCAAGCAACGTACACATCATACTGGGTAGCTCTATATCTGTACTTGTGATAGAATCATCTGGACTCCAACGGCTTGGACATATCTGGCCCTCCAGTTCTTCCTTCTCACACATGAGCAGACTCTCTTGGGCTAGCTGTACTTCCTGGCTGTCTTTTTTTCCATGACAAACATCCCAGATTCCCAGGCATCCCCAACATCCCAGAACCTTTGTTGAAACTTAGGTCTCACCTTCGCAGGTTCATGCAATGGTCTATTGGGTACTCCATTCAGAAACTTTGACTCTGACTCAGGGCCTTTCTGGAATCTTGGTGCAAGCTCCCATCCCCCCACCCCCCAACTATTGTATCTCTCATGCCTGCAAAAATCAGTAAGCACAATGTGGGTGATGCTGCCAAGTTCTGCTGCTAGATGAGCTACCGCCTGGCTTTGTGGTGACCTCTGCATGCCTCTGAGGCTGACCCTGGGGAAACGCTTCCATGCAGGTGTTTTGAGCATAGACCCTCCCACCCCCATGGTGGCATTCTCAGTATAGATTTTCTTCCTTTCAAATTGTTCTCTATTTTCCCAGGTTGGACACTTCCATGGGTGGGGTTGTATCCTTAGACCAGCACTGCTATTTTTCCCAGCACGGAACATAGGCTTCTCTTTAGCGATGCTAGCATCCTTACCAGGGATAGCTGTGTTGCACCCTTATCTGCAGCTTAAACTGGCTTTCACTTCTTTCCTCTGCAAGCTGCACATTTCCACATCTTTCTTCTCCACTTAGTGTTTTTTTTTTCCACCACCCTCATCTGGGAAGGGGTGACCCAGTCGAGAAAATGACTGCATCAGATGTGGACTTTTCTTGCTAGGGGAGGACCCAGGCTACTGTGGATGATGCCACTCCTGGGCTGCTGACTCTGGGGTGTATAAGAAAGAACTGAACAAGCTACAGAGACTGAGCCAGTGAGCAGCGCCCCTCTGTGGCCTCTGCTTTAGCTCATGCCTCCAGATTTGTGACTTGAGTTCCACCACTGGTTTCCCTTGATGGTGGACTGTAAAGTGGAAGGTGAAATAAACTCCTTCCTCCCAAGCTGCTGTGGGTCATGGTGTTTATCCCAGCCATGAGAAACCAAGCTAGGGAAGTTCCTCATACTTGTGTGGTGTCTTAGTTAGGGTTAGTATTGCTGTGATGCAACACAACGTATATGGATGTTATATGGAACTGTGGGTTCATCATCAAAAGCAGTGAGGGCAGGAACTGAAGCAGGGCAGGAACCTAATGCAAAGGCCATGGAGTAATGCTGCTTACTGGCATACGTGACCTGCTTTCTTATAGAATCTAGGATCACCAGCCTAGGGATGGTACCACCCACACTGGTCTGGACCCTCCCCTATCTACCACTAATTAAGAAAATACCCTACAACCGAATCTTATGGAGGCTGAGTTTCTCTCCTTTCAGATTTCCTTTCCTTGTGTCAAGTTGACATAAATCCAGCCAGCACACACTGCAAGCACTTTACCACCCAAGCTTGCTCTAGCCCGCTTCCTTAAGTCTTTTTCCATACGTGTATCTGACTGGAAGAATACAGAAACTTGCTTGAGCAAGTTAGTCCCTTGCAATGTTCCAGAGAAGACCAAGAGAGACACGTGTCCTCGTTGATGGAGACCCACTCAAAGTGTGCCCTTCCTTCTCTTCCTTTCCCTTCTTGGGAAAGCCCTTTCTACCCTGTCCCCAAAGATAGCCAAGATAGAACTTTAAAGAGATTATCTTCTCAATATTACTGTCCCTTTAATAATCCCAATTCCTTTAGTCAGCTCTCAACTCCTAAATACTGGCTTCTGAGTAGTTGGCCACCATAATCTTCATTCCATTCACAACTTGAAATTAGTTTTTTAGTTGAAAGTTTACATGATTCAACAACTCTGAAAGGATAGATTTAACAAGGAGTTTTCTAAATTTATGAAAATGTAACAGTTCATACCAAGTGTCAATGTGAAATAACTACCCTGTATAAAGGAAGTAAGATCGTGACATACGAACACAGGTTTAATTTATCCTGAATGACATCTCCTATTGTGGAAGAAGTTATGTATAATCATCATAGTCACAGAATAAAAGAAGGACTGGAGTCAACACGTTCATCAGTTACACTGGTGAGAATCCCAGCTGGCCTACAGTTACAGCAAGGCAGACACTGTGTTTTTTCTATAGGAGTCAGATGTTACCTCGCTCCATTCTTACTTCTAGGTCTGGTGGAGTCTAGAGGTCTAGCAGACTTAGTGACATGCTCCAGGAATTCTATCTAGTGCTCAGGAAGATGTGAGGCCAGAAATAGAGGTTGGTAGCAATAGATAAGAGAGCCCAAGACAACTTTAGCTCTTGATTGACAACATTCCATCTCTCCACAGTCTTGTTTAACTCAGCCAGGGTGTTGTACAAGACTCTCTCTCCTCTAAGCAAATTGCTACTGTCTCCAGGAGTCTGCTGGGTCTCTCATAGAAGGAGGGCTCAGGGAAGGTCGTGGAATTATCACCTGAGAATCCAGCCATCCTTCCCAACCAGTTGTATGAAATTCTCTGTTGGGGAGGGGCTAGAGAATATAAGTGGGGAAAGAAGAAGGAAGGGAGTCCCAACTATATAGCCTTAGGGAAGCCATCTTGGCTGAAGGGTGTAGACCTTCCAGTGTGTCTACCTTAAGCTTACCTGTGCTCATTCCCAAGGCCCCCCTCACCCATTGCTCTGTAAGTAAGCCCAGTAAATTTATTGGTACCTCAGTTTGCCATTGGGATCTGAGGAGGAGGGGTAGATAGATGTTGTTTCTATCTCTCTCCTGGAAGGAATGTCAGCAACACAAGATAAATCAGCCTGCAAGGTCTTCTGTGGAGATAGGGCTTCTGCAGAGAATTCCAGTTCACAGGAGCCAACTAGCCAGCTCCCAAATGCCACAGCTTTACAGTTTCCTAGCCATCTGCTTTGTCAGCACACAGCCCTTTCCCTGATCTTAGGCTGGCCCAGCATGGTACATTCACACCTAGTGCCAAACTCTGTTGTCCAGTTGAGACCTCTGACGATGATGATGATGATGACGATGATGATGATGACAATGACGAAGATGACGAGTTAATGAGGATCTACTCACCAGACAGTGACCCTAGCCTCAGTATGAGTCACACCTTGTGCTCCTAACTTTGAACTCAGGGAGCAGGACCCTGAACTTTAATCCCTTGCCTCCTGGGGTCACCAGGATCTTAAGGAAATAGGTCTCCACTTTCAGGATGTAGGTCTGTGTAGGCAAGAAAAAGACTTGAGCAGAAATAGATTGAGAGGAGGGGAAAAAAAAGCGCTGCCAAAATGTCTCCCTGGACACAGCTCGTACTTGACCTACATGTATGTAACTACCAGTCCGTGAGTGCACTGCTACCGAGCAAAGACGATCTGCGCCAAAATGATGTAGTCTTCCACAGACAATGGGTCCAATCTCACATCAGAAACCACGGGAAGCCACTTACAGGAGTCTTTACAGCACAAAGAAAACACACCGAATGTGGGTTTTTGTCTTGTGAGTTCTCCACCATTAGAGACACAGTTCTGCCTTCCATTTTAGATGTTAGACAGCGCCTTCCTTAAAACTGGCTGCAAAGTGAGAAAATAAGCAAGAAGGGAACCCACCCTTCAGTTCTTTCTCTTCAAAACTGCCAGGATGCCCTTCCAAAAAGCAAAGCAAAATGTGACCTAAATCTCCCTCCTCCTTTCCTTACTCCTTCCATCTCCCTTCCACGTCATTTGCTTTCCTTTCTTTTCTTTCTGCTCTCTTCATACCTTTCTCTCTGCTCCTCTTTAAAAGATATTTACTGGTTCCTTGCTTTTTCCCCCCAGTAATTTATTATTTATTTTTTTAATGACTATAGAGATAGATATAGAGATGTAATTTTGAACCCCTCTGGATCCACATCTTCCTATTCCTACTTCTATGTCTTTTGTTGTTGTTGTTTTATAAATAACTCACTGAGTCCAGTTAAAGTCAATGGCATGTGCATAGGTGTGAATTTTTTCTTTCTTTGTTTAACCAGCTCATGGGTAATTTCCAGTGGCTATGCCTCTGAAGGAAAATGACTCCCCCTCTTCTGGAAGCTATTAACTAACAGTAAACTCTTCATATAGGGGTGTGGCCTCATGTGTCCCTCCTGCACCCACGCTGGACCATTGACAGGCTTGTGCATGTATCCACAGTTGCAATGAGTTCAAGTGTGTCACCTTATGTCACGTCTAGATGTGAGTTTACATGTGTTACCTTGTGTCATGTCTAGAAGGGAGTTCATATGTGCTACCTTGTGTCACATCTAGAAGATGACATGTCGTAGTGTTCTTCACCATCTGCCAGCTCTTACATCTCCCTCTGCCCCCTTCCAGGATGTTTCCTGAGTCTTGGGGAAGGGGGTGGTGGTAATATGCTCCATTAGGACTGAGCACTCAATAGTTGCTTATAGGCATTTGTTTGCAACATTTCAACCACTAAGAAGTTTCTCTAATCAAGGCTGAGGGTATCACTAACATAGTATGTTATAACATAGTATAAACATTAATATTGAGAAGGGAGAAGGCAGCTAACAACATGCCCATTTGGAAAAGCAACACTAGGGCCTCCAACCTCCTAGCCATGGACTTTTGACCAGGTTAAGGTATTAGGCATGAATTCTCCCCTGTGATGCAGTCCTCGCATCTACCCAGAACGTGGTTGGTTACCTTCAGAACAGCTGTGCCGCTACGTTGACAGTAGGTCCATTTTGTCTAGCAGGTCAGTATTATAGCATGCTTGGTCCTCCCCTGGGGTAAGCCCACTGATGTCTTTGCTTCCTCAGTGGCCTGCATGGCACCTTCTGGTTCTTTGAAAGCTAGCTAAAAGGGAGGTTAATTTTCCAGGTCAGCCATGGTAAGAGGGACTTACCATCTGGTTGCCAAGCACAAACAATAGCGGTAGCCTCTATTGTTTTGGAGCCTCTGGGATCTTTCTGACCAATAACTCATAGGGAGATATCCATTCCTAGCACCGTGCTCTTTGTCTAATGAACCACGTCTTGTGGGAGTAGCGTTATGTACTTATGCAGGCTACCACATACTTAAAAAAAAAGTTATATTTCTAAAATTAGCTTACAAAGTAAGTGGGTTTCCATAAGGCTTTCCATATATCCTTAGTTTTGATCAATTTCCCCACACCCTCTTCTTTTCCCCATCTCCCTGACAACATCCCCACTTAGTCTTTCCCATTCCCAGAATCCTTGGCTCTTTCTTCATGGAAAAAAAGAAAAAAAAAAACAAACCTGAAGGAAGTAGATAGCCAGTTCAGAGGATGCTGCCCCAAGGAGGGCTGGAAGCATCCCCAGTGGTGCTGGAGACTTGCTACATACAAAGAGATTC
The DNA here is from genome assembly GCF_978045245.1 of Mus caroli. Lineage (NCBI taxonomy): Eukaryota > Metazoa > Chordata > Mammalia > Rodentia > Muridae > Mus > Mus caroli. The sequence continues at coordinate 59,439,011 of NW_028227258.1, read as the reverse complement.
ACACCACTGGAGAGGGTAGGCACAAAAGTAGAGAGGGAAAAGCTAGTTGGAGGACACCTGCTACTGAATTAAAGTTGGAGCTACTAGTGTGAATAATGAGATAGACAAACAGACTACCCCTTCATTATACTCTAAGCCCAAGTTAAAAAAAAATTGCAGTCAAATGCTGTAAAGAACTTTCCTCAGAATGTTGATTACAATATCAGAAGGGTCTGAAGAGACTTCTCCTGGAAGAATCTGAAATAATCAGAAGGTCAAAATAACAGTAAAGATCCATTGATAAAATATAGATCTATGCATCCACACAGATACAACGCTATAAATGAGCAAAAGCATGCAAAGATTATTTCTCACACCACAAAGTTTACTAACAAATATAGGACAGATAACAGTAGGAGAAAACTACTCCACAAGAGACATCAGTGCAGTACCTTAGGCAAGGATTATTGGTAGAAGATAGAGACTATGGGGTCATGTGGTTGAGGCCATGTGGGAGGGCATGGGACCCCAATCCCCTCACTCTATCTCCATCTTTCAGAACTGTACCTTTGTCATCTGTACAGATGACCTGGTCCACAGTCCTGCCTGTCTCCCAGGCTGATTCTGTCACTCATGAGCCCTGTTATTTCGACCTTGAATTTTACAGGTTTCTTCAACTGCTCCCTAAAGGTAAGCCCAACACTACAGCATCTTCTGATGGAACGTGGATATCATAACAGGTTGTTCAAGGAGCCCCTGCCTATGCTTGGTAATTGATTTAGTCAGGGTTTCTATTGCTGTGATGAAACACCATGACCAAAAAGCAAGTTAGGGAGGAAAGAGTTTATTTAACATACACTTTCACCGCACTGTTCATCATTGAAGGAAGTCAGACAGGAACTCAAGCAGGGCAGAATCCTGGAAGTAGGAGGTGATGCAGAGGCCATGGAGGGGTGCTGCTTACTGACTTGCTTTCCTTGGCTTGCTTTCTTATAAAACCCAGGACCACCAACCCAGGAATGGCATCACCCACAATAGACTGGGCTCTCCCCTATTGATCACTGACAAAATGTCTTACAGCTGGATCTCATGGTGGCATTTCCTTTCGGATGATGACTCTCCTGTCAAGTTGATACAAAACCAGCCAGTATAGCAATCTCTCGAGTGTTCACTCATTGATTGACTCCCGGGAACAATGCTTTCAGGAAGAACAATTCTTAGCCACACTCCTGCGGTGAGACCACTGGAGGTCCTAAGACAGTATATAACACAAACTTGACGGAAGGAGATGACTTATAAATGCTCACAGTGTGACACAAGGACATGTGTCTTCAGGAGAGATTACTGGCCCCAGAGTATATATCTGCACTTAGCGGAACAGCCTGATGTAGATGGAGGGGGCCTCCCCATAGTCCCCCAAACACAGAGTCGAAGCAACAGAGAGTGCCTACTACAGATCCACTTATGTATGGCACTTTCCTGCCAGTGACATTTATTCCCCGGCCAATTCTCTGCTGCTGTCAACTGAAGGAGTGAGTGAATGTGGTGACTCCTGGAAGGAGTCGGGGAAAGAAGCCAGCCAGGTGCAGGCAGGAAGGGGATATTAGTCTGTAGAGTTTAAAAATAATAACAAAACCAACTAAAAGCCATCTGGTTTATATAATCACCACAGTCATGGCGGTTCTGAACAGTTGGCAACAAACGTAGCCAAAGGCTGGTCTTCGATCTTCTAAAAAAAATGCCATTGGTTGGAAGAGATCCACAGGACCAAGTTGTGACTTTTATGCAATTCTAGAATAATCAAATCTTTTGGCTATAATAGATGCTCAATAAACACTAAACCGAAACCAAGTGAATATAGGTGTGTGTAGTCCTTTTTACACTCTATGCTAGAACTCCCCCAGAACCCTACCTAAAAAAAAAAAAAGGTCAGGAAGATTCACACAGAGATCCTTCGCTAAAACACGCAGGAGAACTGAGCTAACACCATGACCCAAGAAGGTAGGCAAAATCAGAGTCCTGTCAGGATGACTCAGAGAACTGCATCCATCACTTACCATGTCCTGGGAGGGGCCGCCAGGCCCACTGCCTAGAGATTTTATTCATATATTTTATTCTCCTTTCTTGGAAAACCTACAAAAATCACCTCGTAACTCAGGATATTAGAGAATCCATTAGTTCTGGGGTTGAGATCCTAAGGGACACTAAATACTAACAAATACTCCTGTTGACTGACACCCTCAGACACTCAAATTGCTTAAACCAGCTCCTAATTGGGAACAGCTGGCAGAAGAGAGCAAAGCCTGTGGCCAGACCCGGAATCTGGTTGCAAATCTGGTCCCTAGAAAGAAACCAGTCTCCATTAAGGGTTAAAATGTGGGAGGTCAAGAGAGCTGTCCTCTGGAGCAGCAATGGAGGGTGGCTAAGTGAACCGGAGAACAAAGAGCGTTCACATCCCAGCTGTAGCCCCTTGCTCAGCCTGGGACCCAGTCTGAGAAGCGGCTGAGTGGACAGGGAGGGGCCTGAGCTGCAGCAGGATCTCACTAGACATTATCTTTCCAGAGCCGGGATCACTAATCCTGATGTGTCCAGCCAAATACCTTTCCCGGAGTTATTCCCGCTCCGCTAGGAAGCGCAGATCTCCACACCTATGGGGTGGAGGGAGGCTACCGACTTTAACCTGGCCTGTGTCACTCAGTGTCCCTCCAGATCCACAGTGACCTGCACTCTGCTAAGCCGCCCAGTCTCTGGGCTGTGTGCCCTGACCCTGCTGTGGTCTGAGCCAGAGCCACAGCTCTGCTCTTGGAAAGCTGTGAGCAAGGCCCGCCCTCTAGGCTGTGGCATTGGGTCTGAAGCCCAGACTGGGAACCAGAGAAGCCAAGGAAAGGTCTCAGGTGTGTAGATCACCCCTCCGCAGAGTCAACTGTCAGCGGTGGTCATTAGTGACTGGTGGGCTGGATGCTGGTGGCAGTCCCACTGGGTAGTTTTCAATGGTGTGACCTTGGCTCTGCACTTTGGTGCCAAATCCTTTGGTTCGTGCCTGTTCACCGAGCCAAATTTCCCAGGCTTCCTGGCGATTCTGTGAACTACTTGAGTGCTCTCCAATAATTTTTCCTTTTTTTTTTTTTTTTCTTTTCTACCTAAGAGTCGATTTGTAATGCTGGAAATCAAGAACCCTGCCTGGTACAGCATCTGTCCCTGCAAGACTCAGGAAACCAGGGACATGCGGGCTGGTGTGTGTGTGTGTGTGTGTGTGTGTGTGTGTGTGTGTGAGAGAGAGAGAGAGAGAGAGAGAGAGAGAACAGGAGAAGCAGAGTGACGGGAACTAGACATCTGGAAAGGAAAGACAGTATGGAAATTCAGGGAGAGGGAGGGAAGGGAAGGGGAAAGGCTAGAAGGGTTGGCGGGTGAGGGACAGCAGCCAGGAAGGGGTCGTGCACCTTGTTAATGCTTGTAATAAGAGCCTTAGAGGAAACTGCCCCAGCGGCCTCCCTAAGGTATTTTTGCATTGCTATTTCTGTCAGACAATGTGGTTTAAATTGTTTCTCGGCACTGTTTTAGGAACAACAGTTCCTTGATTCAGTCTTGCTTCTGGAGATGAACCCGGGCGTTGGCTTTAACGTTATACATTGATCAAGCATGCAGCGTGCCGGGGAGTGTACAGATATATGGGCATGCATATGCATGGCGTGCTATGGTTTGATAAATACATGCATGAGAAAAATCAGGTCTGGGGCTAGTTATGTGGGAGGAGAACCTTTATGTAGCAAGCTTATTTAATATCTCAAAGGGGAAACATTACTTATTATGCCATATCAGCGTATCATTCGTCTTATGGGTAGACAGAATGAAGAATCTTCGACAATTAATAGAAATTGCAGGAAAAATTATGATTAACTGCCATCTGCTGGCTTCTGTGTATTTTATTTTCATGCGGCGTCTAGCCTGCCCTCGTAATTATCGGTGTCTGTCTTTCCCTTCCTTAACTGGTTCTGTTAACCAGTGCTGCCCTTGTGGGTACAGGGTGGGGCGGAGGGTGTACATGTAAGAGGATGAAGCTAACTCAAATACACCAATTCGTCTTCTTCTAAGTTCCAATTTGAGAGAGCAGGCTACAGCTTATTTTAGAATTCTGTTTTCGTAGCAGATTGAGCAAGCAGTGTATGCTTAGCGAGTGTATAGTAGGGGGCAGGCAGTGCTTTGAAAGTGACTTCTCTCTCTCATCCTCTCATCTCTGAGGACCATAGGGTTTGCATCTCAAAAGCTCTGTCCAGCTTCTGGCAGGTGAGGCATTTCAGAGTCTCATTCAGATGACATTGTAGCCCGGGAGAGCCTGTTGCAGCGCCAAACCTGGTGGGAAGGGAAGCAAATTCCAGCAGAGCGTATTTGACCCTTTGCCCCAAAGCCCCTGCTAGAAGTGCTCAGCAGGAAATAGATCTTCTCTGTTAGTAAATGAGGGTGACTTTTGTTTATGTGGCGAGTCCAGGCATAGGCCATCCCCCATCACTCCCCAAGTAGACCAGAGAGTTGGTGATTTATCTGGGTGACTCACACTCCACGTCTGGTTTGAACTAATCAGATTGATGTTCCAGAGTTTCCAAGTAAGTACAAGTCATTGTGGTTGGCCATTACAACTTTAAAATGTATCTGTTTGTGTGTGGGTTGAATATGTACACAGTATGCCTAGGTGTGGAGGCCAAAAGTAACAATGCTGGCTTGGAGCTGCTACAGGCTCTGAGGCTACAGTGTCATCTGAATGAGACATGGAATACCTCACCTGTCCAGACAGAGCTTTTGAGATGCAAACACTATTGGTCCTTTTGGTGTGGGTGGCAGTAGGGTTAGGATTTCTCCCTGAGCCTGAGGCTCAGCAGTTCAGCAGTAGGCTGGCTGGCCAGTGAGCTTTAGGATCCATTTGTCTCCATCCTGCTCCCGCCCCCACCCCTTCTGTTCTGGGGTTAAGGACGCAAAGCCACCATAAGGCTTTTACATGGGTGCTAGGGATCCAGACTTAGGTCCTGATGCTTGCACACAAGTCAGCTTGTCACCGGAGTCATCACCCACCAGAGTGACCACATTTTTAGTATTTTGGTATATTTACGTATTTGAAATCAGTCTAAGAATGTCAACCACACCTAACGTCAACTGTGCATACCTTATCATTTAATGTTATGTTTGAGACATAAAAACATACATAATGTGTTTGTGTTATAAAGTAAAATAATAGAATCAAAGGAGCTATGTCAGGTCCCGTACATTTATTCGATTCAGATTAGAGCCAGGATGTTACCAGTGCTGGCTCACTCGATGGCCGGAATGCTGTATGTGCGTTCACATCATTTCTCACACTCTGGATAGGTGCTGTCCTTCCCACTATACAGATTGGTAAACTGAGGCACATTAAAACATCAGTCTCACACAGATGTAGTGAGTGTTTCTTAACAGCTCTCAACAGCACCCTTTCTCTTGTCTCGATGGAAGCAAGGCTGGTACCTAGTCCCAAAACCATTACCATGGTGGGCCATGTGACGGACTCTCCCTGTGGACATCTGAAAGTATCACTCCCAGGCAGAGGAGTCAAATATAGCTGGAGGTTGCTATGACTTCCCTGGCCCTGGCAGACTGCTGGTGCTCGCCTCATGTCCTGACAGCAGTGGCTTTCTTCTACAGTGACCTCCAACTTTTGACTCAAGTGGCCAAGGTAGGCAAGCAATGTCAGGGAGTGGCTATCTCTGGGAGTGGCTTTGCTGATACATTCTACCATTTCTTGGTCCTGTGGGTGGGAAAATGTACTCCTCTGCTTCAGATCCTCCAGCCTGCCCTGTCTGCTCCCTCTCTGCTTGCTTCCCTTTCTTCTGTCCTAGCCATCTTTCAGCTGTGATAAAAAAACTGACCTGACCAACTCTGGAGAGCAAAGGGTTTCTTAGGTTACAGCCCATCACTGAGGGACACCAGGGCAGGGATTCAAGCAGGAGGTAAGAGCTCAAGTAGAGGCCACAAAAAAAACGCAGCTGTTGCAAAATAGAGTTCACCCTCCATTCAGGTTCTTCCCTCAAGATACATGGCCCCAGGGTCTGAGAGTGTTGTCCACTGAGGTCTTCAGCTGTCAGTCTCTGAAAGTCAGCCTCAGCTGTAGAGGGTGGGGCCTAATCATCTTGGCCTCACTTGGGGTGGATCTGACGGAATGTCCAAGCTCCAGGGACCCAGAGGTAAGGCTGAGGCTGTTGCTGGGTCTGCACTGTGGAGAGTCTTCCTCTGTACAATCGTTTTCCTCAGGGATGTTGATCCCAAGGGTACCCCAGGGGACCTACATAACTAATGTGCCACGTGTTTGTTTTGTGTGTGTGTATGTGTGTGTGTGAGTTTGTGTTCTGACAAGTTCCTAGGTGGGAGCTTTACAGAATCTGCCCTTGAGGGAATCTCAGTCTGCCACACTTCGTTAGTGGGGGTCCCTAAACACTGTGTAGAGCAGGGTCCACATCATCACATGTCCCCTGAGGGAAACTGACCCCTGCTTTGTCAGGTCAAGGCTGTTTCAGGGTTCATATGTCAGGCACTATAAATTTAAACTTGTCTCAAACACCCACATTCTTTCTAAGGATCAATCTATTGCCTGGAAAGTGTTGTTTGTCCTCTGTCCTTGGCTATGTTAGGGCACAAAGCAAAACAAAACAAAGCCTCCCCAAGTGTAGTGCTGGTATCTGCTCAATACTTCGAAGCACAAGAGACTAGAAGCTTCAGATGTAGCCTGAGAAAAAGCGCTGTCTCTCTCTCTCTTCTCTAACCTTCTCCCACCCTTCTGTCATCTCCCTCATAGATCCCAGAATTCCCCTTACCCAGGGTGTGCCATCGAGACTCCAATGTCTCTCTCCCAAAGCCACCCAACAAGGCCACTCTATCCCTCCTTCTCCTCTGAAGGCCTCAGAGCAGTGGGTCCAGTCTGATCTTAGGGAGAAAGGCAGGCTGTACAGGGAGGCTTCACTGGGTGTCCCTCTGTCTTTTACATCGGGTCACACCTTTTGGGTGATCCATTTGTTCATGGCTGTCTCTTCTTCATTAAAGAAGCCGAAAGACTTCTCCTGGGGGTTTGGGTCTTCATTCGTCAAGGTTCTTCCATGATATAGAGCTTTGATTAGATACACTGATCATGGCTTCCATGGTAACCTGTCCTTTGTGGCAGAGGGACCAGTCGTGCCCCTCACCATGTAGTTGAGAAGGAAAGGCTCCCTACCTTCCTCTCCTACAGCTACAACTTCATAGCTACTCACATCTTGATTGAATGTTTTTGGCTGCCACGTACACTATCAAATATGCATGGATCTTCATGGCTCTCTAGCTGATTTGGGGGAACAACTTGGCAAGATGATGGAGCTAACGTCCCACTTCAGGCTAGGACGTAGAAACGGTGATGCCACCCTTCCCATGTGTCCTGACGCTGTACCAGGGTCCTGTTGTTTCTTTTCTTCACAGCTCTAGTTCTGGTGGGGGAGGGGCTGATGAACACTTAGCACACAGAGCACGTTAATTCCATGCACATTTCCAAGTCACCTTGTGAGTGCCACACACAGAGATGAGAATGGATCAGAAAGTCTTTGCTGGCAGCCTTGCCTTAGAGATGGATGGACACAGAACACCAGGGCAATGTCAGATGAACGGAAAAGGAGGTCAGAGACAGATGCCTGGGAACCGGAAAGGAAGGATCCAGGCCAGCCTCAGGAAGAAAAGCCCCACTTAAGTTTGAGCTGAAGGGTTTAGGAGAGCTCAAACCCAGAGGTGGGCTGGGTGGCACAGGCCTATAATAGTTGATGGCTGAGGCAGGAGGATCAAGAGCTCCAGGTTACTGGGTGTGGTAGCATATGCCTAAGGCTATATAGCATTTGGGAGGTGGATTAAGAAAGGTCGGTAGTTCAAGGTTAGCCTCTGTGATAGAGCAAGATAGGGCAGCTTGAGATGTGTGAGATAACATCTCTTAAAACAAACGACAAAGGAAAACTCTAAGACTTGCCTGGGCAATTTAGTGAGAGGTTTCAAAGTATAAATAATGAAAACAAGGGACAAAGCTCAATGACAGAGCATTTGCCCAGCAAACCTGGTTTTAGTCCCAGGCACTGCTGAGGGAAGGGAGCTCCCAGCTAGGGAAGAGTGTGTGCAAAGCCACAGAGGATTTTGGTTGACCAGATGTATGGCAAAACCAGAGATGCCCATCAGAACCTTGGGAACGGAGGCTTGCAGAGTGTCTCTTCAGACACTAGGAACCGACTTTCCAGAGGGCAAGACAAAGCCTAATATTGATTAAGAGATCAGATACGGTCAGGCTGGCCTGGCACTCACTAGGTAAAACAGTCTGGCTTAGGATTTGTGGCCATTCTCCTGCCTCTGCCTCCTGAGTGCTGAGGTCAGCCTAGCTGATGATGGAATTAGCATAATGCATCTATTTTAAACATATGAACTCATGTATTCCTTTAGGAGCTTGAAGGGGGCCCTGCAGGTGTCCATGCCGGCAGGAATCTGCAAAGAGATGAGGATGAAAACACAATTCAGAGTGACCTTGTCAACCTGGACAGCCTTTGGGGAGTCTAGGGATGGGTGGGTCATTGTCAGCGTATTTAAAACACATTACAGTTTGGGAAGAGGTTTCCAGGCGGTAATCACTCTGATCCCAGGTGCACACAAAAAAAGCTTGAAGTGTGAACACATAGAAAGTCCTTTACAATGTACTTGTGGTCATGAGGGTGAGTTCAGGAGCTAAAAGGCCTAGAATCTGAAGTGGTCTCTGTCCAATAGCATGGACGTGGGACTGTAGTCTATAAAATACATATGACATCTCCCCTAAGGATGGGTAACAGTCTAGGGTGAGAAGAGTCTGGGATTATTGTTCTGGGGGATTTGGCTGAGGTCTGCCTCTGTAGCAAAAGGTGGCTGAAATCTGCCTCCACAGATGGCCGAAAAGCCACAGGGCTGTTAATAAAATCCACTCCCAGCCTTCTGGGGGACAGTGATGGGAACCATGTTTTATCTCGCCCATTGAGAAGAGGCAAGTGAGTGTTTATCATTCCTGGTTTCCCAAGTGCTGTTCTGATAAAGTCAGACCCTTTGGGATTGTTATACTTAAAGGAGACTCCCCTTGGGCGTATAGCTGGGCTGGAGTATGGTGTGCAGAGCGTGGTGCTGCAGAGACAGGGTGGGAAGCATGTGGCATCTGTGCTAAAGCAGTGACAGAGGGAAGGGGAGGGTTGTTTCTATAGGACATCGTGACTATTACCAGAGCCTGGGGGACCTCCCTGCAAGGGCAGGTTTGGGGAGCACGCTACAGGGATTTCATGCAGATTCCAGGTAGAGGTTTCTATGGAGGAGTTGGATACTTGGGTTGGAGAGTAAGGGAGGTCTTGAGTGACAGCAGCTCAGAGTCAGTCCCTGCAGGGAAAGGGGACACGGTGAGGAGAGTAACAGGAGAGGACACTGGAAGTCACAGCTGCTATCAAATCCCTTCGCTGGTGGGGGACAGCATGCAGGTTAGTCTGTAAGCTCCATGTTCTCATGTGGAGACTGGAGCTGGTACACTGACCTCATAGAATCTCATACTACAGAAAGAACTCAGAATGCCTGGTACAAGCTAGGACATAGTAGTAGATGAAAGGTGCCTCTTATTCCAGGAGCTGAGGTCACTGCATAGCAGAGGAGAGGCAGAATGGAGCTGGAACACTGGGGGACTTGAGGCAGTGACTTCTTGAGACAGATAAGCAAAAAGCCAACACAGAGACCAAGAGAAACCCATGAGAATCACAAGACAGACGTGGCCTGGAAACAAAGGGAATGTGAGGTGATCCCTCCAAGGAGGAGAGGCCTTTCCTGGTGCACTTGGTGCCTACATAAAGATTTGGCCAGGAGGAAGGGGAGGAGGATTGGGTGGGAAGGAGGAGGAGGAGGAGGAGGAGGAGGAGGAGGAGGAGGAGGAGGAGGAAGAGGAAGAGGAGAAAAAAGGGGAAGTGGAGGAGGAGCAGAGGAGGAAGGGGAAAGGAAGAGAGGGAGGAGGGGAAGAGGAGAGGAGGGGAGAAGGGGCAAAGGAGGAGGGGAGAAGGAGAAAGAAGAAGGGGGGAAGAGAAGGAGTAGAGAAAACGTTCAGAGTAAGAGAATGCAACAGCTGAGCGCAGTGGTGCAAGGCTTAGATTCTGGTGCTTGGGGAGGCTAAACCAGCAGGAACTCAGGTTTGTGGTGGACAGAGAGCTTGTATGGGGCGGGGGGTGGGGGGGAAGTAAAGAAGAAATGTGAGTGTTCTTGAGGGAGTGGAGCTCAGAGGAAGAGCTTGTCTCATACTTGTGAGGCCTGGGTTCATACTGTGAGTGTGCCATCCCCCACACTCCTACACACACACACACACATACACACACACACACACACACTAAATGGCATACAAATAGATGGACGTTGCTTTAACATCACTCATCACCACTACGGGAATCCATATCTTCCCTGTTACATCAATAAAGATGGCAGACACCATTCGGTAACAGTCAGTACTGGACAAGGCACTGAGACCCGGGGCCACTGCCATGTTCTATGAGTTGGAACATTCATGCCACTTTTATTTTTCCTTGACATAACCAGTTATCACAATGTGTCCAAACTACGAATGCCTGTATCCTTGAGTCAAATTTTACACTTCTAAGAACCTGCCCCGTAGCAACCTCACAAGTGTACAGAGATGTCACTTCTGCCATTCTAATTACGATAAGGGCTAACAAACAAAAGAAAAACCAGAAGCAAGCTAAATGTTGGCCAGACAACAGTTGTTGAAGTGAAATGTAGTCTGCCCTTACAACTGGGGTGGCGGGGACTGGGAGGAGAAGGGTAGTGGTGGAAAATACAAGTGCCTTGGAACAAGGGTGCATGTGTCAGCATTGGATAAGCAGAGGCCGGGGTGAGCAGTCCCTGGCTGTTGTGCAGGCTGACAACACGCAGAGACAGTTCAACACAGCTTTGTTTTGGTTGGACAGGGAGAGAAGCTGATGCTGCATAACACGACCCTGCTCCTTGGCCCCATCAATCTTTAATAATTCTTTAAACATCAGGATATATTTGGTATGATTGGATATCCTGTAAATGTTAGTCAAAGGCCGAGTTCTGTGTCCAGTGTGGCATGGAGCTAAAGAGTCAGCCAAACAGATGAGATGGATGACCAACATCTGGGTCACAGATGCTTATGTATACAGAAACATTTCCTCGACGTGTATGAAAAACTCTGTTACTAGGATAACCTTTAGAGAGTGAGAGAAGGGGGTATGGTCTAGAGGTAGGTTTGGGCTTTTCAGTTCATACTCTATTGGCATTTTTACTTCTTATTCTGTTTTATTTTATTATTTATTTATTTATGGAGACAGGGGTGGGGTGGAGTGGGGGGGGAGGTCTTGCTGGGTAGCTCAGGAAGAGCAATCCTCCTGCTTCTGCCTTCCTTGTGCCAGGTGACAGGCACGTGCCCACACACTCGCACATATATTTACTTCTAAAATTACTTTTAAAAATTTCACCATTCAGATGATACACTAGGAAACTGTGAGGACTCCTCGCCAAGTTGAAAATAGCATCTCAGCTTTGCCCCAGATTTGATATTTGCATCACTGTGAGAACCCACCATGATTCTGAAAAACAGGTATAAAGACAAGACCGAGGCTGCAAAAGATTTCAGGGGAAAGTTAATATTCTACTGAGGGATAATTCAGAATCAGCAATACCCTGAGATCCAGGATGGAAGAGCTGTCTTCTGAATTATATATTTCAACTCTACCATATCCAAGTCCCACTTGAACATGCAAATACTTCAACTGAAAGCACATGGCTGATCTAAAAACCTCAAGCAGGGAAATAACCCCAGATGCATAAATCCCAATTCAGTAATATAAAGAAAAGTGAAAAAAACCAAGAGACCACTGCAGTAATGTCATCTACTGAGAACGAGGAAGACAGATTCCTGGGCAGAAAAGTCGGAAGAATGCTCATAGCGTGCCCTAAGAAATGAAAGAAGAAAACGAGATAGTGATTGAGAGTTCAAACAATCGAATAAAATAAGAAGACGATGTAACATATGTAAGAAGAATTCAGCAAAGAGAAAGGAATCCTGGAGAAATGCCGGAGATGAGAAACATAAATAAGATCTGTGAGAAGTCTCTTCAGTAGAAAGGGGTGAGGAGATGAGAGCGTCTGAGCCCGAGGCCGAGGTGGGAGACTGCAGCAAGCAAACAGACGCAGACAAAATTACACAGAGGGTGCCGTGTGAATAACCGAGTATATATCCTCCTCTGAAGACAGCAAGTATATGGGTTGCAGAAAGCATTTTTAAAGGGCTCATAAGGGGAGAGTTCTCAGAATTAGGAAAAAGAAAAAGATGGTAATGCAGGTCCAGGAGGCTTTTATGACTGCAGCTAGAAAACCCTGGAAAAGAACCTCCCTTATATTATAATTAAAATAATAAACACACAAATCAAAGAAAGTATATTAAATGGGGGGAAAAGAGAAACACAGGCTTGCGTATGAAGACAGGTTGTCAGAGTGACAGCCAGTTCCTCAAACAAGACTCTAAAAGCCAGAAGGTCTTGGAATGATGTATTTCAGTTTCTGAAGGGCAGCAGCTGTCAGCGCAGACTCCTATACCCAGCAAAGCTATCTATCGTAATTGAAGGGAAAAATGAAAGCTTCCCATGATAAGAATGAAGGAATTTATAACGATTAAGGCAACTCTGTAGACAACGCTTGAAGGAATCCTTCAGGCTGAAGAGAAAAACTAATCCATCCGTGAGGTCACAAGCTAAAACAAAACAAAACAAAACAAAACAAACAAACAAACACACAAAAAACACCATGCTAAACAAACCAACCAGAGCAGGAAGAAAACAACAAATGACACCATCCGCCAGAAGCCAGGTAGCGGTGCAAGCCTTTCCATAATAATCGTGTATCTCAGTGGCCTCAGTCTCCAGTCAACTGACTGGTAGATTGGATTTAAAAAACAAACAAACAAACAAACAAACACAAAAACAAAAACAAAAAAACCCTATCAAACCAACTACCTATTTTCTGTCTCCAGAGAGCTACCTCATGACAAAAGATGGTTGCTACCCTAGGGGGAAAGGATAGAAAACAGTTCTCCAAGCAGGTGGACCTAGGAGACTAGCAAAGTCTAATATCTGACAAAATAAGCTTACACCAAACTGGTGATAAAAGATAAAGAATACTTCCTGGTGATTCAGGAAGCAGTCCATCCAGAGGATGTTACGGTGTTAGACAGATACGAACCAAACCGGGTAAATCCAGATTCATAAACAATACAGATTGATCCGATCACAAGAGTAACTGTGGCTTAGTTACTTTTCTATTGCTGTGAAGAGACACCATGACCAAGATAACTTACAAAAGAAAGCATTTATTAGGGACTTCCTTACAGTTTTAGAGGTGAATCCTTGATCATCATAGCCGGAAGCCTGACAGCAGGCAAGCACACATGGTGCTGGAGCTGAGCTGAGAGCCTACATCTACAACTTGGAGGCAGGAGGCAGAGCGCTAACTGAGAATGATGTTCTATTTGGTTTTTGTTGTTTGTTTTGTTTTGTTTTGTTTTGTTTTGTTTTTGAGACAGGGTCTCTACATAGCCTTGGCTGTCCTGGAACTTGCTCTGTAGGCCAGGCGGGTCTTAAACTCAGGGAGATCTGTCCGCCTCTGCCTCTCAATGCTGAGTTTAAAGGTGTGCAGCACCATGCCAGGAAGGTGTGGACTTTTGAAACCTTCAAGCCCATCCTCAGTGACACAGTTTCACAAGACCACACCTCCTAATCCTTTGTAACCAGTTCCACCAGTGGCAGACCAACTATCCCAATATGAGGCTGTGGGATCACTCTCATTCAAACAGTGACGACACATCTAACTCTCACCAATTGACATGTCATTCTGCAAAAAATAAAATAATAGAGAAATATAGAGGTTAAATGACATCATGGGCAAATGAACTTAACAGACATCATAGAATATATTCCATCCAAATCCTGCAGAATACACATTTTTCTCAGCAACCTACGGAACTCTCTGTAAAGTAGATCATATAACAGGACACAGCACAAGTCTTAAGAAATATCGGGCAACTGAAACAATGCCTTGAATTCTAGCTGATTACAATGGAGTATGTCTACAAGTCAATACCAAAAGAACCCTCCTAATGTATACAGCCTCTTAGAGATTAAATAATAACCTATTGAACAATGAATGGGTCCTGGGAGAAATCCAGAAAGAAATAAAAAAAAAATCTAGAATCAAATGAAAACACAACATAAAAACCTATAAGAGACAATTAAAGCAGTTCAAAGAGGGGAGTTTATGGCTCTAAATGCCTACACAGAAATCGGAGAGATCTGATTTCTCTCGAACTTAGCAATATATATACCCCAGGGCCCTGAGAAAAGAACAGGCTAAACCTCTAATGAGAATATGGAAAGAGAAAATTCATATCAGAAATTAATGAAGTGGGAACAAGATAAATATAATAATACAAAGAATAAATGACAGAGATGGATTTTAAGAAGATAAACAGATTGACAAACCTTTAGCCAGATTAAACAAAAGAACAAGAGATAAAACTTAAATTAATAAAATTAGAGATGAAAATGAAGCCACCAAAAAAAAAAACCCAAAACAATAAAATCCAGAAAAATCATTGTGTCATACCTTAAAAACATATATTGCACTAAGTTGGAAAAAATCTAAAAGAAATAAATGAATTTCTAGATGCATATGGCCTACCAAAATTAAACCAGAACAAGATATACTATTTAAACAGATCTGTGGCAAGCGGTGAGGTTGAAGCAGTGATTAAAAATCCTCCGACTAAAAAAAGAACAGCTCCATATGGACTCCTTGGTGAATCTCAGCAAACCTTTAGAGAAGAACTAACGCCAATGCTTCACATCATTACACAAAATCAGGAAGGAAAGGACACCACCAAACTCTCTCAGGAAGATAGTTTTACCCTGCCCTAAAGATACAACCACGAAGCTCTCGTAGGCCAATCCTCCTGATGAACACAGGCACAAATAATTCTCAACAAGATACTTGCCAAACAAATTCAAAAGCATATCTAAAACGTCAGTCACTACGGTTTAATTGGATGTATTCCAGAGATATAAGAATGTATATATATGTGTGTGTGTCTGTGTGCGTGTCTATGTGTATGTGTGCTTTTGTATATGTGACTCTCTACATAAAAGACCTTAAAGACTCCAGAAGAAAACTTGTATTTACAAAACTGGCAGGATAAAAATTATGCAAATGCCATCCAATTTGCTAATGACAATACTGAGAAAGAAATTGGGAAAACAACACCACTTACAATAGCCAGCAGCAGCAGCAACAACAACAACAACAACAACAACAACAGCAACCACCTTTGGAATAAAAGTTGACTAAATAAAATAAATAAATAAAACCAATTAACTAAAGAATTACAGTGAAAATTTGAAAACACTAAAGAAAGAAATTGAGACATAGAAAGACCTTGAATGCTCACGGATCAGAAGAATCAATGAGGAAATGATCTTTCTTCTATAAGCAATGCATAGATTCAAAGTAATCCCAAGCCAAATGTCAGTAACAGTCACGGAAACAGAAAACGCAATCTCAAAATTCATACAAACAGCCAAAGCGATCCTGAGCAAAGAGAGTGCTGCTGGAGTCATTCCCCGTGCCTGTTACCCCTGCAGATCCATAGTAATAAAGGAGCATGTGTTACAGTTGTGTAGCTTGGTCTACTTGTGGGACTCCTGATGGGGAGTAGGAGCTGCCTCTGACTCTGTTGCATGCTTTGGGGCCCTTTCTTTCTGGGTTGCATTGTTTAGCCTTAATAGGAGAGGACGTGTCTTATCTTGCTGCAAATCGATGTTCCAAGGCTGATCAATATCCTTGGAAGACTGGCCCTTTTCTGAAAAGAAATGGAGGAGTGGATAGGGTGGAGGAGGGAAAGGACTTGGAGGAGAGGAGAGAAGGGAACAACCACCACCACCTCCACCTTTACCACCACCACCTCCACCACCACCACCACCTCCACCACCACCACCACCACCACCACCACCACCACCTCCACCTTTACCACCACCACCACCACCACCACCACCACCACCACCTCCACCACCACCACCACCACCTCCACCTTTACCACCACCACCTCCACCACCACCTCCACCACCACCTTTACCACCTCCACCACCACCACCACCACCTCCACCACCTCCACCACCACCACCTCCACCATCACCACCTCCACCTTTACCACCACCACCTCCACCACCACCACCACCACAACCACCCCACCACCACCTCCACCTTTACCACCACCACCTCCACCACCACCACCACCACCCCCACCACCACCTCCACCTTTACCACCACCACCACCACCTCCACCACCACCACCACCACCACCACCACCACCACCACCTTTACCACCACCACCACCAACAACAACAACAGTGCAGCAGCAACACAGTACTGGCATAAAAACAGATCATAGAATAAAGGATAAAAAACCACACAAGCCACACAATTACAGTCACCTGATCTTTGTCAAAAATGCCAAAAATATGCACTGATAAAATAAACCCAATGTCTTTAACAATTAGTTGTAGGAAACCAGATCTCTACATGTAAAAGAATGAAAATGCAACTTTATCTTTTCCCTGCGCAAATATCAACTCCAAGGGGATAAAGGGCCTCAGCACAAACCTTGAAACTCTGAAGTGCTCGAGGAAAAGTTGGGTGTGCCCCTCAAGACACAGGCATAGGTAAGGACTTTCTGAATAGAATGTTGGTAATTTAGGAAAGAAGGACAGCAGTGACAACTAAGACCTCATAAAATTAAAACTCCTGTATGGGAAAAGAAACTGTCAATAGAGTGAAGAGGCCTAGAGAATGGAGGGAAATCTGCCAGCTATACAGGAGGTCAGT
Source organism: Mus caroli (assembly GCF_978045245.1). Taxonomy (NCBI): domain Eukaryota; kingdom Metazoa; phylum Chordata; class Mammalia; order Rodentia; family Muridae; genus Mus; species Mus caroli. Next base: position 59,422,055 of record NW_028227258.1, on the reverse strand, counting down.
CCCTAAAATATGCAAAGAACTTAAGAAAACAAGTGACTCAGTCATCAAATGGACTACAGAAATGAAAACTACAGACTTCTCAAAGAAGAAATACAAATGGCTAGTAAGCATTCTATAGAGTACCCAACATCACAGGCTACTTTGAGATTCTATCTCACTCCAGTCAGAATGGCTATCATCAGAAGACAGGTGACAGCAAAGGCTAGTGAGTATGCAGAGAAAGAAAATTCTTACCCACTGTAGGTAGGGGTGTAGATGGGTGCAAGCACTATAGAAATCAATGTGGAGGTTTCTCAAAAAGTTAAAGGTAAGACAACCATAGCCCAAGTACACACTCCTGGACATAGACCCAAAAGACTCTGTATTGTAACAGTAGCTGTACTTACACATCCTTGTTTATGGCTGCTCTGTTCATCATAGCTGAGAAATGGAATCAGCTTAGATATATGTCAACTGCTGAATGGGCAATGAAAATATGCTATCTATATACAGTGAGATTTTATTTACCTGTAAAGAAAATTGAAATTTGAAATTTGCGAGTAAATGAATAGAACTTGAAAGTACTATGCTAAGCTAGGTAACCCAGGCCCAGCATGACATATTGTGTTCCCTCTCACATTGGGAGCCTACCTTTGAGGTTTTAGATTTGTGTGTTTAATTTCGAGTATCTATAGAGGCCAGGAAGCAAGAAAGGGCCCCTGAAGTGTAGTAGGCATTTAAGAGAAGGTTTAGTAGAATACATGTGATATGAAAGTAGATATGGGAAGGACTGCTAGAGGGTAAAGATTAAGCAAGGATAGGAGGATTGGATGTGTTAATCAGAACTTAGGATGTATAAAAAAGCATTATGGAAACCCACTACTTTGTAAGCAGCCTTAAAAGACAACAAACAAAGAAACAAATGGGAAGTTTGGGTGGAGGTAGCCTGCATGGATGTACAATGCTTCTCCAGTCATGGATTATTAAATGAAAATCTCAGTTCCAGATGTTACTGGTTATTGGTTATTGGTTATTGATTATTGGTTAGAGAGACCCCTGAGTGTCCCATCATCACCATGAAAAAAACCGTAAACATTGCCATTGTTTCTTACTGTTCACTCTAACTAGGTGGTAAAAGCCTATTGCTGAAGACATAATGCACTTTGGTTATAGAATATAGAGAAATCAAGTGGTAACTGTCCTGGAAACTCCTCTTTGATGGCTAGCTTCCACAGAGCTGGAAGGTGCTCTGTAGGCTGCGAGAGGAGTTTGGGGGCCATCGATAGATTTACCTGGGAATGGATCCTGCCTGCTGACCTGTCAGGCTATAAATGTAAATGTTGCCTTTATTTCCTCAGATGAAGGGATGAGATGAGAGCTGTACCCAAGCTGTGCAAATACATGGCTTAGGCTGAGCCTAGAACATTTCTGTCTAACTATTGCTAGGCCTAAGCCTGGAAGCTTTTAGTCTCCGTACAATCTAATCTTCTGCAAGCCTTGACCTTGAAGGCTTTAGCTTTCAGCCTCAGTCTGCTAACCTAGGTCTAGAATGTTTCAGCCTGTGAGACTTAATGATGAGTGAACGCACCTTTTCTAGCTCTTTCTGAACTCTGGCTGGCTGGTTCAACTCAGCTGTTCTGGCTCAAACTCCCCTCCAAGCTGACTGATTCAAACTGGATTCTCTCAGCTTCTGACTGAATTGCTCTACTTAGAAAGACTCCCTCTGAACTCCATGAATTAAACGGCTTCAAACTGAACTGAACTGAACTGAACTGAACTGAACTGGACTCTGCTCCAAACTGCTCTTAAGTAGCCTCTCTTTCCTGTCTGTTCTCTTGAGAATTCGGTATATCCTTTCTTTGACTTATTCTGTCAACCGTTTTTCTAATTCATCACTTTATCTGCTTCTCAATTATGTGTTATTGTTTGGGATTAAAGGTGTGTAGTGTGTCTGCATTCCAGCTGAATCATATCTTTGGATGGGATCCCTTGCCAGAGCAACCATGTTGCTGGATCAAATTTCTTCTTTATTGGGCAATGTGTACCTACTGGCTTCAAGGTAGTATGATCTCATTAGGAGTAACCAAGCATTTACTAATTCTGTAGGTGGGAATTCATTCCCAGCACTATAAATCTACTCAAAAGGCTATAGCTGTGTAGATCATAGGCTCTAGGAGGAACCTCCTTCATCTGCTAAGTGGGCATGTTTTTAAACCATTGTCAACACTTATGTTTAGATCCATAGATTAGTACTGTTCTCAGCCTTGACCAGAGAAACTTCCTTTTATAGTGGGTAGTGGTTAATACAGATTCATAACTCATGTAAGTACAGAGAATTCATAAGTGTTGATTGCTACGCCCTAAATAGGGCATCTACACACACACACACACACACACACACACACAGAGAGAGAGAGAGAGAGAGAGAGAGAGAGAGAGAGAGAGAGAGAGAGAGAGAGCGCTCACGGAACATATCTAAAGCCAGGTGGAAGAATCTAAGAGCCAGAGGATGGCAAAGAGTGCTGTGCATGCAGCCTCTGGACATGCTATGATACTATGGCCACCGTACACATGAACTCATACATATGGTTACCTGCACAAGACCCACACAAGATCAAGCCAGTGATGGAGAAGAAAGGAGCCCATGAGGCTATACCCCTAGCTGAAAAGCCATTGGCAATTGATGACTGCTAGTGTAGGAAGTTTGTTCTTTGGGGGTATGGCCACTTGTAGGTATTCACAGTAATAGATGGTAATAGATACATAATGTATGTATATGGATTTTAAATCCAATGTGGTATTTAAGGTATATATGCTTTATCTGTAGTTCAGATATACGTATATGCTCTCCCATGACTAAATTTTCAGGAGGGGATCCTTCAGTTAACTGAGACCTATCACCATGCACAACAACTCACCCTGTTTGACATTAGTACCGTGCTCTCTAACCCCTGGACAGAAGCACTACTCTCACCTACCCCATGTCTTGTGTGATCTGACAAACCAAAACACTAAAGCAGAGTGTGAGTCACTTCCATGATCCTCAGCAGACACACACACACACACACACACACACACACACACACACACACACATATACACACACACATTTCAGGAAAGTTGAAACCAACATTTACAGTAATTCTGAATTTTTACTAGTCCATTCTACTCAGGAGGTGTGAGATGCCTTTCTCAAACTCCACACGCTCCTAGTAGAGTCCAGGGTCAAATTTTCCCAGCTTAAGAGCAGAGCCCCTGTCCCTCAAGTTGCTCTCCAGGCAGTCTGGAGACAGAGCTGGAAATAGGCAGGGCCTCCTGCCACAGAGAAACCATTACAGGGTTATAGTGACACAAACTTCCAGCTCTCTAGAAGAAATGTTCCAGCCTGCATCTTCCATATTAGAAAGGAGCTTCCTCCTCACTTCTGTCTCCCCAATGTCCCCTGAATGGGTTCATAGATCTGGTCTGCTGGTTTCATTATTTTGCTGGTGCTAACCATGTCCAGAGACGCTCAACATATACCAGATTCCTTAGAGTATTTATTTGCTTTACATGTATGTTACATGTGCATGTGTGTGCTGTTACATATGCATGTCTGTACACATGCATGTAGAGGCTACAGGTTAAGCTTGCATGTCATTTGTGGAAGCCATCCTTATTTTTGAGACAGAGTTCCTCATTGGGATCCATAACTCATGAACTAAGCTAGACTGTTGTGCCTGCCCCTGTAATTCTGTATCGATCTTCCTGGTGCAAGCACACACCACTGTTTTTAAGGTAGGTGCGGGAGATTAAACATGCTTGGGTAGCAAGCACTTTACCAACTGAGGTATCTTCCTGGCCTCTATTTCACCTTATATTTCACAACATCTTATTCTAACAAATATCAACAATCAGAAAGCGTGTAGTGAATACCCATTGCCATATCCCGTGCACAGTCTCCACTCAACCCCCTGCTCTGTTTAATTACACACTGAGATGCTAGAGTTTCCGTTTCTTCTTTTCAGGTCTGTAGGTGCTCGGATCCCCACTTGGTCCTTCAGCCTGCACATGACTTTTCTTCTTTCATTAATCATTTCCTCTCTAAGTACCTATGGTAATTGCGTACTCAATGATATGCACAGCTTAATAAGCAGATTGGTATCTGGCCCTCTGCATCCATGGAATCAGCAAAGTGCAGATCTAAAAGTATTTCAACAACAACATCAACAAAATCCACATCTGTACTGAGTATGTGCAGACCCTTTTCTTGTCATTGCTCCCTTCGCAATACGGGCTAACAACCATTTATATAATATTTGGATCGTATTCAGTAGTATAAGTTAGAGATAACACGACAGGGTATACATGACAATTGTACATGCTAAATGTAAATACTTTGTCACCTTTTGGTCTTCTTTTGAAGTGCTGGGGATCAAACTTAAGGCCTCACACTGGCTAGGCTTACAAGTCCTGTACCACTGAGCTGCATATCAGATCTGCCTATAAGGCACTTGAGCATCTACAGATCTGGGTATCTGCAAAGGTTCTATAATCAATCAATCTGCTATAGAGTCCAAAGACAATTTCACACAGAGACACAGACAGACAGACAGACAGACAGACACACACACACACACACATACATACACACACACACACACACACACACACACACACACACACACACACACTAGAACTTAATATATACTTTGGACGAGCCCTGAGCAGAGCACAAAAGGCTTTTACAGATATAGTGGTATTAAACTATTTTTTTGCTTGCTTGCTTGCTTGCTTGTTTGTTTTATGCTAGGTTGACCTGGAATTTGCTATATAACCCATGTGGGACTTGAGTTCATGATCTTCCCGCAGCATCCTCAAAGTATAAGATAATAGGAGTGAGCCTCCATGCCCAGTTTATTGATTTCTTAATCTGTGAAGTAGGTATCATCATTGTCCCCAACTTGTAGCTAGGAAAACTAGGGCACAGGTAAAGTCAACAGCTGCTTATGACAAGGACTATTACCATAAGTAAAATAATTACAAATGAGCTCCCTTAATGTGCATATTTAAATCAAAACACATAGCTATATTTAGTGCCCCTGTTTGTATTTAAATATACAGTGACAGGTTGCCACCCGTGAATGTTCATTTCAGAGATGGTGTCTGATGTGAGAGTCTGCATGTGCCCATACTGACGTGCCTGGCTAGCTAGCTGCGCCCCGTCCCCAGAGAGTTTTTCTTTTGGTAGTAGTTGTGGTTTAGTATCAGCCCTTTCAGCTGTACCATCCAACCCTCCACCCCAGAGAACCAGAAGTCTCTCCTTTGTTTTCCAGTGTCACTCAATGAAAATTCATGACGCCTAGTGACTCAGTGTAATAATCTAATAGAGAATCCTAGACAACAAGCGGAAAGCACCGCACAGTTTCAAACTCATTTCACCAGCCTAAAAAGTCATAAAACTTCCCATTAATAACAGCTGTCACAGAGCCCTTGCTCCCATATGCTTCATAGCAGTGCTGTGCACCAGTGACACTGGCCGGCACTCAGATGCACAACAGGGAAAGCATCTTCAACATCATCAGTTAATCCTGATACAGGGGATGGGATGGGGGATGTGAAGAAGTCCATACAGAAGTGGATACAGAGGTTCTAAGGGTATGCTTTACCCTATGGCAGCCTCTAGAACGGTGGTTCTCAACCTTCCCAATGCTGTGACTCTTTAATACAGTTCCTCATGTGTGGTGACTCCCAACCAGAGCATTATTTTCATTGTTACTTCATAACTGTAATTTTGCTGCTCTTATGAATCATAATGTAAATATCTGATACACAAGATATCTGATATGTGACCCCTGTGACAGGGTCATTCGATCCGACCCCTACAGGGATCGCAGCCCACAGGCTGGGAAGCACTGCTCAAGAGAGCTGAAATACTGCCCTCCTTTGTGTAGCAGCCCCCACTGGCAAACTAGGCTATCTAGGCTGAGCTAAATTTAGAAGGCACTTCACAGCTTCCAATGCCCTTTCTAGGAACGATCAGACCAGGTTTTCTCGGTCGCCAAGATGAGATAAGTATCGTCAGTGTCACCCTTCTAAAGCTCAGAAGTTAAGTGAGAAGTGAGACTTCCCTGGATTGTTTTCTACCTCACCAGCCCGAACGAAGGATTTAGAAATCAAAGACTTGGATTTGGGTCTCATTTTATATCCCACTAGCTCATGGCCTCTGAGCCACGGGCTTACTCGTTCTGAAATTATCTCCTATAAAATGGAGATAATAAGATCCCCCACAGGCCTGAGGTTAGGATTAAATTATGTATGAAAAGTGCTCTGTAAACTGCAGTGTACTATATAATTTGATTATTATCAATATGCAGTTAATACGCTGATGTGGCATGCATGGTTTCATTAGGCTTTTTATTCTGGTATTTTCAAGCATATGATGAAGTGCATATGAGTACAGAAAGTGTACACACAGTGAACTCTCATGTACCTATTGCTCAGCTTCACCGTGGATCTAGACCCTCATAGGAGGAGATACACTTCTGGGCATGCCCATCGGGAGTTTCTAGAGTAGGTTTGTTGAGGTGGAAGACCTACCCTGTGATGGTTTATATATGTTTGGCCCAGGGAATGGCACTATTGGGAGGTATGGCCTTGTTGGAGTAGGTGTGGCCTTGTGGGCATAGGCTTTAAGACCCTCGTCCTAGCTGCCTGGGAGTCAGTCTTCTCCTAGCAGCCTTCAGATGAAGATGTAGAACTCTCAGCTCCTCCTGAACCATGTGTGCCTGGATGCCTCCATGTTCCCACCATGATGATAACTGACTGGCCTTCTGAACCTGTGAGCCAGCCCCAATTAAGTGTTGTCCTTATAAGAGTTGCCTTGGTCATGGTGTCTGTTAACCCTAACCAAGACATACCCTAGATGTTTGTGGCTGCAGTAAGGTCTTAGACTAGATAAAGGAGAAAGAGAGATAAATACCAGCACTAATCTCTCCGCTATGGACGAGGTGTGACCAGCCACCTCACACTCCTGCCTTCACACCTTCTCAGCCACAATGGATGATATTGCCTCACTCTGTGAGCCAAAAGAAACCCTTTCTCTGTTAAGTTGCTTCTTTACAGGTATGTGGTCACAGCCATGAGAAAAGTAAACAACATAGACCACATTTACCCAGGAGTAGTCCCTTATTCTGATAAACCTAACTGTGTGTCCTTAATTCTTTGGCAATGGTTTGTAGAGAAAAGAACACAGACGTTTCCAACTATGACAACTCTAGATTGCTGTGAGTGGGATTTAACTGGTCAGTCTGGTGAAGTTTGGAAGACCAAGATGCAGAGAGAAATGTGGACAGTGGAGGCCTAGGTCCTAAAGTTTCAGAGGGAATAAGGACTCTATTGGGAATGGGCTAGCCTCCACTCATGTTCTATTCTAGCAAGGAACGGAGCTTCATTCTGCCCGTGTCCCCAAGTTCTCAGACAAGGCTGAATTATGAAGAAATGGACAGCAAGAGTCGGTATTTGTTCTGCTGGGATTCAGTCTTTCTTTCTTCTGAACTTTTTCTTAATGTGCTTCTACCCGTCTTGGAATGGAAGTATTTACTCTGCATCACTGTGTCTTAGAAGTATGGAATTTGTTTCTTGATGTATCTGAGTCTCAGAAGAGACTGTACACTTAGAGTTTTTTAAACAGTGTTGGCACTGTTTGTGGTTATGGTGACTTTTGAAGTTTTACTGAATACATTTGCACTATGAGATGGTTTTGAGACTATTAGGGACAAGGGGTGGCAGGTTATGGTTGGAAAGTGTTACCCTGGTGTCAAGTGGTCAATGGATGCACCGGAGATGGCTGATTTAAACTGTCAAATTGACAGGTTCTAGAATTGCCTAGAAGACAAAATTCTGGGTATGCCTGCAAGAGTTCTTACTGGAGACCAAACAACTGGGACCATCTAATCTGAACATTCAGCTGCCAAAATGATGGCTGGGTTATTATACTATAACAACTGTGGTGGTTTGAATGAGACTGGCCCCCAGAGGCTCATATATTTGAATCCTTGTTTCCCAGTTGATAAAACTGTTTGGGAAGGATTAGAGGTTATGTCCTTGTTAGAGAAGGTGTGTCCCTGGGGATAGGCTTTGAGGTTTCAAAAGTCCGTGCCATTCCAGTTAACTCTTATGTGCTTGTTTTCTCTGTCTCTGTCTCTCTGTCTCTTTCTCTCTCTTTCTGTCTCATAGTTGTTTCAACATGTAAACTTTCAGCTACTGATGCAGCATCCTGCCTGCCTGTTGCCATGCTCCCTGCCATGATTGTGATAGACTCTGTTTTAGTTAGAGTTACTGTTGCTGTGATAAATCACCATAACTAAGAGCAACTTGGGGAGGAAAGTGTTTATTTGTCTTATGCTTCCACATCACTGTTCATCATCAGAAGAAGTCAGAGCAGGAATTCAAGCAGGGCTAGAACCTCAAGGTAAGAGCTGATGCCCTGGAGGAGTGCTGTTTACTGGCTTGTTTCCCCTAGCTTGCTTAGCCTGCTTTTGTAAAAGTAACTTTAATTTTCCAGATGTAATTGTCATTTCAGAGACTTACTGTTGAATAAGCTCACCCTTCCTAGTTTTTTTTTTTTTTCTGAACTCTGTGTGGCTGGTTCAATTCAGCTCAAAAGTCCTCTCCAAGCTGACTGATTCAATCTGACTTCTCTTGGCTTCTCACTGAATTGCTCTGCTTAGAAAAAAAACAAAACTGTTTTTGAATTCTACAAACTGAACTGCACTGACTGCACAAACTAAACAGAATTGCACAAACTCAATTTAACTTAACTGCATTCAATTGAACTGCACTAAACTGAACTCAACTGAGCTGCACTTTCTGAACTGCTCTCCCTCCTGACTGTGCTGCTCTTAAGAAGCTTCTCTTTCCTGCCTGTTCTCACGAGAGTTGGGCACATCCTGTTGCTGATCCATTCTGTCGAATCTTTCTCTGATTCATCACTTTGTCTGCCCCTCATTTGGATATCACTTTCAAACATGGCTGTTTCCTTTCACAAACTAACTTTACCCTCATTGTTTGGGATTAAAGCTGTGTACTAAGGGCATGTCTGCTTTCCAGCCAGAGGGATTAAAGGTGTGTTATTCCAGCTGTATCACACAGACCTAGAGGTCTTTGAATGTAATCCCTTGCCAAAGCAGCCATGTTGCTGGATTAAAATTCTTCTACATGCTTTCTTATAGAACAGAGAACCACCAGCCTGGGTGGCTCCACTCACAATGGGCTGGTCCCTCATACATCAATCACTAATGAAGAAAACTCCTTTAGAACCTTGTCTGCAGTTCAATCTTATGAAGATATTTTCTCAATCAAGGTTCCCATCTCTCAAATGACTAGCATGAATCCAGTTGACATAAACAAGCCAGCATAGATTTCAACCCTCTGGAACCCTGAGATCCCAAATTATTTTTTTTTAATGAGTTACCTTGGTCATTGTGTCTCTTTACAGCAATTTAAAAGTATCAAAGAGTAACAACAGAGAGTAACATAAACAAAAGTAAAAACAGAAAACTAATTCAGTCATTGTGTCCAAATGGGACACAAAAACTAATCAGAGCAAGAGATCAGTTATGGGGAACAGCCACTAACTTAGACCACTAAGTCAAAGTGCTCAAGGAAATGGAACTAAAAGAGGACCTCTATACTCCCAAGGGTTGTGAGATAGACCAGAAGCCATTGGAAAAGTTCACTGATGCACCTCCGACCAGGGATGATCAGTGGAAACCTTCCTTCTGGGAGACTGACACAACCTATCTTGAGGCTGCTCACAGCCATGCCACTGAAGATCACTGAGGGCATGCTATACACTGTTGTTCCTGGGTACCACAAGAACTAAGAGGAAAATACATCAAAATAGGAAAAAGAAAGTCCTATCATGGCCCCCCGTACCTTCTATTTACAAAAGCTTACTGCTATGCAATATGAGAGAAATGTTCACCAAGTCCAGCACCAGAGCCACCAAGATGAGTGGACTGGGGGCCTGAGGCAGAATATTGATGACTAGTACAGTGACAGATAACTGTAAAGGGAAGATGGCTGCTTTATTTTCTAGTGGGTAAGTCAGTGCCTAGACGTTTCCCGAGTTGCTGTTGTTGTTATTGTTGTCTTGTAATCATTGTGCAGCCATAAACTCGAGTGTATCTAACGGTTCAGCCATTGCAGTTATTATTCAATTGACTGGCACCACATGCACATACATTAGACTGATACAATACATGAAGAATGTATGTTTTCTTTAATATTTCAGGAAGAGAAGATGGAAAACCACCTCAAAGCCTTTGTGCACAAAATCCTTCCAGCAGGGGTATCTGTAGTGGGGAAGGATAAGAGCTTGGCAGTTTCTTTTCCCTTGACTGAAGAAATGCTCTGATAAATGGGGGAAGATCTTGCTCTTGAACATGCCCTGGCTATGCTATGAGCAGAGGAGGCTGTCTTTGTCATGGAGAGTTAACTGTCAGAGTTTTATAATTGGTGTGTCATGAGGCATACACACGTTAAGGAGCGTGTGCTCTAAGGTGACAGAGATTGGAAAGCACTGATTAAATGACAAGCAGATTTGATTTTACTCATAAATAGCTCAAGCAGTATTTTTCACCCCCCACGTGTTCTACAATGTGACCTTGCCTCTCTACTATTAGCAGGTTTGGTTTGATTTCTTCTCCTGGAACGCTGTCTGCTGGCTCAGGTGTATCTCTGACAATGCAGCAGAAGGGTGCGACATGGTTCTAAGGCAGGTCACAGAGGGTCTTGCCTGGCTCTTTCGGGGTGTCTGTCCCAAGGGAATCTGGGTCTCGAAGTACAAAGTTCAAACATCTTAAACTGTCTATATTAAAGTGGCTGTGTGTGAGCTGTTAGCAAACAGATCATTCAGCCAACATTAGCTGTCAAACAGATGAATTGGGCATTCTGGCATAGCCAATACAGTTGAGTCTTCAGTTCAAGGAAGCTCCAGCTAACATCTGACTGTAATCACAAGAGACTCAACATGAAGACATCTCAGCTATAGCCTTACCAAAAAAATTTGACCCACAAAATAAAGATTAAACTGCTAATATGGTTGCATTAAGGGGTTAACTTTGGGGTTAGTTTGTATTAGAAATAAAAACTGCTTTAAAGACCAAGAAAGTTTTTCCTGCAGATGTGATAAAGCAAGATTGGATGGGTGCTGCAGAGATTTAATTTTTTTCTAAGCTCTGATCTGGGGATTTCTCAAATCCACGGTCATTCTAGATAAGCACCAGGTTCCCTGAAGCACTGGTCTCATCCAGCATGGCCTGGTACTGTCTCAACGGTCACTCACCAGAGTCTGTAGCTCTGTCACTCATCTGGGTGCTAGCAGAAGGGAACTGGTGTCTTTCCTCCTAATGCATGTTGTTGTTTTATCATCAGAAGATTATATCACTCTTGAAGAGGAGATAGGAGAAACCTGGATTCCAGAGTCCAAAGGCCTGAGTTCAAGTCTCAACACACTCACACTCCAACTTTGTGATATCAAGGAATTCAGCAACATAAGCCTCACTTTGCTCTATCTGGGAATGGGGAAAAAATAAATCCTGTCCCATGTAGATGGTGGGAGGTCTCCTAGTCGGTTTCAATGAACTCGACACAGCTTAGAGTTATCTAGGGGAATCTCAAATTAGATTGCCTCTATCAGATTGGTCTAGGGGCATGTCTGTGGGAGCAGTTTCTTGTCAATGGATGCCAGAAGGTTCAGTCCACTGTGGGTAGTACCATCTTTAGGCAGAGTGTCCTGGCTTGTATAAGAGAGCTAGCTGAGCAAAGGATTGGAAGTAAGCCAGTCAGTGTTCCTCTGTGGTTTCTGCTTCAAGTTTCTGCCCTGCTGGAGTTCCTGCTCTGATTTCCCTCCATGGTAGACAGACTACAACCTGAAAGATGAACTAAACCCTTTCCTCCCCAAGTTGCTTTTGGTCATGGTGTTTATCACAGCAACAGAAACGTAACTAGAACAGGAAGATTGAGTATAATTACAATTAGAAACCCTGGGGACATCAACCAGCTGAGCCTCTCTTATTTCTTTTATGCCTTTTTGTTGTTTTTAAAAATTCAAAATTATAGAGTATATTAAAAAAGAAAAGATCATTCATATTATGATAATTGGGAATTACATTAGCATCTTTGTTTTGTTGATCTGAGACAGTCTCGTGCAGCCCATGGTTAAAGCCCAAGTTGTCTTAAACTTCCTGTGTTGCTGAGGACAGCCTTGAACTTCTGACCCTCCTGGCTTCATCTCTTGAGTTCTGGGATTCCAGGTGAGTGCTGCCATGCCCTGTGTGCAGTGCTGGGATGAGAACCCAAGGCATTGTGCATGCTAGGCAAGTACCCTACCAACTGAGCCACATCCCCAGGCTCCACATTATTTATTCCCAAGTCTCAAAAAACCAATTCAAGTGTGTGTGTGTGTGTGTGTGTGTGTGTGTAGTGTTTACTCCTGAAGCAATATCAAATGTCTTCTTCAATTGCTCTCCACCTTGTTTTTTGAGATAAAGTCTCTGCCTTCCCAGTATTGAAATTACAAACACGTGCCTGGCTTTGAATGTGGGCACCAGGATCCTGAATTAGCATCTTTGTGCTTGTTCAGCAAATACGTTATTGATGGAGCATCTTTCAGTCTCTGTTTCCAGGGTTTTGTTGTTGTTTGTTTGTCTAATTGTGCTTGTTTTTGTAACGCTGAGAAATGTTACATATTTATTAAAAATGATTTAACCATGCAAAACCAGTATTCCCAAATATAGACTACTTTGTGAAGGCATTGAGCCACTTTGTATGGAGCCATGATAACCATCCCTATATATTTTTAGTTTCTTTTGCTATTAGTGTGATAACATTCCTGACAAAAACAACTTAAGGGAGATAGGGTTTCTCCTGGCTCACAGTTTAAGGGTGCCGTCCACCGTGGCAGGGGCTGGGAACTTTCTCATTACATCCACATCAGAAACCACAGTGCAATGCATTCAATCTCAGCTCAGTCTCTCAACTTGACACAGTCTAAAATCCCCAGCTGAGGGAAAAAGTACTACCAGGAAGTTGAGATGTCTTTCCACATCAATTAACCCTATCAAAATACTCCCTCTCAGGAATGCCCAGAGGCCTGTCTCCTGGGTGATTCTAGATTCTGTCAAATTGGCAATGAACACTCACCATGACAGTGCACTACTTAAATATTTCAACATCAAGGTTTCTACCTAAACATAATTTTAAACACTGGGAATTTGTTCCATGTGAAGAAGGTTAATTATATCTGCTGTCTCACCTTGCTGTGCTCTTTGCTTGCGGGTCATGATTTTTTATGGGCAATTGCTCCTCCCCTAAACTCACTCAGGAAGTGGGGCTTATCATTGCCCTAGTCAAGAGGAGAAACACCTTTGCCACCGTCCTGCCTTCTACATCAGCTCTGCCCTACGTGCCACTGCCTGCTTGGCTCATATTGGTTTCTGACCTAAGATCACTGGTACAGAATATACTGTTGCGGAACCAGGTTTTATACTTTAATCTATATTTAGTAGGGCATCCGTCCAGAGTGTGCAATGGCCCCACCTTGTAGCAGACGGGTAGAAATTTATGCCCCCAGCGCCGGAAGTGTTCCTTCTCTTTTCTCCTTTCTCTGCTGCTCTTGGTCTCAATAAGGCAGGACCACTGTCCTCCCTCATCAACAGAAGTAGACACAGCTCAAACACCTGTGTCCTCAGAGGACCCCCAGGAACCACACAGAGGAAGAGAAGAACCGAGTCTTACAAATCTTACTCTGACCTCTCCACGTGTGCTGTGGTATGGATACACACATACACTAAGTAAAATGTAATAAAAAATGTAATGCCTTACCAATTTTTTACCTGTCTTAATACCTGGCATATCCCTGGTGTAGGAGCCCCTTGTGGGGAGGGGAGGTGATACACTACGTCGCTGAGAGTTTCAGGTTCAGTCTGGAGACGTTAGAGAATTGGGAATGGGTATTTTGGCCATAAATTTGAAGTGTCAAGATACTTACATATCCCTTAAGCCATCCCCGGGGCAGGGATATTCATCCTTGTGAATATAGTGACCCTAACTCAACTGATGCTCTATGGTGGAGGGTCCCAGGTGTGGACCAGAGACCCATTAGCAGTTCCTCAGACCTTTCAGTGGCTCATGAAGCTATCTGTTCCTCAAAAGAACCTCCGAATTGATTGGTCAAGAGCCAAGAAATCGTCTTTTCCTAGAACACAGATGTAGCCTACATAGGGATGAAGGAGATGCCCCCTACTCTGCTCTGAAGGTCTGATTCTGCTGAACTAAACAGGCACTTAGTTAGCAGGAGGAAAAGCATGAAAAATAGGCACTCTATTAACAGGAGGTTGTGCATGCAAATTACCAGCAGCCATATGCACATAGGAACCATGCTGGAGTCCAAAATGAGTTTCCTAAAACCCCGAAGGACAGGTCATTAAAAAGCTTAGATGTTCTCTATGTAGAGGACAGGGGAGTAGAGCTGTGGGCACTTCTAAGGGGCAGTGTGGTGGTTTGAATGGGAAAATGTTCCTAATTGCTCACATATCCAAACTCTTGGTCTCTGACTGGTGGCACCGTTAGAGGACGTTATGGAACCTTTAGGAGATGGAGCCCTGCCGGAAGAAGTGTCACTAGGGGACATTAATGTAAAATGTGGAGACCAGTCTAATCTTTGGTTCCGTTTTCTTCCCTGAATAAAGAGATTTAAGGAGAAAGGCCAAGACAATTGCATTTCAACTGGAAGAACACCCTCCAGTCACATAAGGAGCTGCAGGGAAAGAACTCCCTACATTTGAGGGGCAAACAGCAGTAAGATCTGCGTTCTGAGACACCTCGAACGAAGGCCCTCTGGTCTATTTTAATTCAAAGTAGCTGACATAGATAAGATTCATACTGTGAAGTATGCCTCTGACCGACAACAGCTGCATTTCCTAGCTTTTCTGTGGATAGGTTGGCTTTAGGACTAAGTGACAGGTCCTGGGCAAAGAGTGATGTCATTCATCCTTGTACCTGGCCTCCTATAGGGTAGCAGTCTTGCTCTCTCCCCTTCTACTGTTTAAGTATAATAGGACACTTATCCCAGCCCACATTCCCAGGGAAAATCTGGGAACTTCCTGTTGAAGATGGCAGGGAGAGATGCTGGGTCCCTGGAACTCTGCTAAGAGACAGGCCTTCTTATAGGAACCCACACTGGGTAGTAAAGAGACACAAAATAAACTTGCATTGTGTGAAATCACTGAGCCTTCAGACTTGATCTGTTACTCACACAATGAGCCCACACACTGTGGAGCCCCTGCCCACTTATCTAGAGTTAACTGCTGCTGTCAAATCCAATGCATGGCAAATGTAATCTGACAAATCCTTCATTTGCTTGGCAGCCCTTCAGGTTCTGAGATCAACTGTTATTGTGCCGCATGACAACCAGGCACCAATAATAAACACTTCACAAAGATGATTGTAAGAGCTTTTGCTTTTCAAAAACACAACTAATTTCCTCCTCTTTCTCCCTCCACTACCTACTCTTGGCATCAGTCAATAATCGCTTCTGACACCACACACATTATCACCCGTTAGCGCATGGTGCGAATAAATGTCTGATGTTCAGAAATGTGGACTTGATGATGTTGGGGCAGTCTAGACTGGTCATGCTATGACTGTGAAGGGCAGCAGGTGTTTTCCCCCTCAAAGAAGTCGTGCTGGCATACAGGTGATTTCTATCCAATATCAAAGGAGAAGAATCAGCACAAGAATAGTTCTCTGCCTTCCTCCTATTTGCCTTTAAAAAAAAATAGATTTGTGTTTACCTTCTCCCTTCTCCACCAGGAAAGGCAGAAATGAATGGCTAGAGAGAACCTTACCCCTGGGCGGATCCATAGAGCAAAGTGCCACAACTCACCATCATCTACTATTATGGTCCCCATATATTTGCTTTCCCTTAACTTTATCAGAGCTGGAAGCTAAGCCCTTTTCCTCCCTACAAAAGTCACATCTTGCTGAGATGCTTGCTGCAACCCTTTGATTATTGGGGTTTGAGTGTGTCTCCCCGCCCCTCCCGGGTTCATGGGTTGGAAGTTTCATCCCCCGTGTGAGGAGGTGAAGGGGCATTCCTTTTGGAGCCTAGTACACAGCAATTAGGCCATGTGGGTATGGCTTGCCAGGGGAATCGTTGTGATTCTCCTGGCATCCTGGGGAGTTTTCATGAAAGCATCCTTACAAAAGAACAAGGTTGCCTGCCACTCTCTCTCTTCATAGAATGGGGGAAAAAAATCCTAAAATTCACTTGGAACCTCAAAAGACTATGAACAGATAAGGCAATGCAATCTGAGCAGAAAGAGAGACACTGGGAACAGGGCAGCACCCCATCTCAAGATCTGATGTGAGCTATTGTAACCAGAACAGTGTGGTGCTAGCAAAACACCTGACCCATAGACCAATAGAACAAAACCCAGAACCCAAAGTAAGTTCACAAATCTACAGTCAGCTGCTGCTCCATGAGCACATCCAAAACATACTTTCTGCAGAGGGCAGCCTCTCTAATAAGCAGTGCCGGGAGAACTGGGTATGCTAAAAATGAAAACGGACCTCTGCCTCTCACTGTATACAAGCATCAACAGTCAGCCATGGCGCCACAGGGTTTTAACTCAGGAGGGCTGAGAGCCTGAGGCCAGCCTGGGCTACAGAGGGGAAACTACCACACTATTAGAAGAGAACATCTCAAGGCATCCATAGAGGCAATGATTTTTTTCCTCAGATAAGACATCCTACAAGAACAGACAATAAAATGGAAGTAGAAAAAATGGATTTATATCAGATTAGAGAGCATCTACAAGGCAAAGAAAGCAACACTTGAAGAAACGGCCAATATAATAGGAGGAAATATTTGCAAACTCTTTGTTGGAAAGGTGATTAATAACCAGAATATATAAGGAATACACAGTGGCTGGGTGTGGTGGTGCGCGCTGTCAGTCCCAGCGCTTAGGAGGCAGAGGCAGGTGAGTGTGGTCTACAAAGTAAGTTTCGGAATACCCAGAGTTATTACACAGAGAAAACCCTGTCTTGAAAAACCAAACAGAAAGAAAGAAGAGAGAGAAACAGAGAGAGAGAGAGAGAGAGAGAGAGAGAGAGAGAGAGAGAGAGAGAGAGAGAAAACAGAGCTCACCAAAATACAATCTAATTTTAAAATGCAGAGAGACAGAGGCAAAGTGAACCGATATTTCTCAAAAGAAGGTATATAAATAGCCCAAAAGCATAAAAATATCAGCACCATAGGTTATTGAGTGAGTGAAAATCTCAATGACTACAAGACAGAAACTCACCCTAGCTACAAAAGGCATAATCAAAAGGACAGGATAGCAGAGAATGTGAAGAAAGTGGGGGTGTGGGCACTGTTGTCAGAGATGAAAATGACAGTGGCCAATATGCAGAGTATTATGGAACCCTGCGCCCCCAAACCTAAGGGGTCAACCATATGATCTAGTTTCCCCAAGTCTACAAATATCCCCACGGGAAA
Organism: Mus caroli; assembly: GCF_978045245.1. Classification (NCBI taxonomy): domain Eukaryota; kingdom Metazoa; phylum Chordata; class Mammalia; order Rodentia; family Muridae; genus Mus; species Mus caroli. Next base: position 59,404,531 of record NW_028227258.1, on the reverse strand, counting down.
TCAAAGCAACAGACCACGGAAATACCTCCACCCCTGTGTTTATTTAAAGCCCACTCACAACAGCCAAGACTTGGAACAAACTGAGGTGTCCATTAGCAAATAAATGGGCATGGAGAACATTCTGACTCGTATTCTTGATCTACCCAGCTCCAAAAAGGTAGGTTACGTTTATTCTCTTTACATCATCTCACCTCAGTTATTTTGTTATAGCGAAGGCGAACTGACTAAGACAGATGCTATAGAGGTCTGGATTCTCCTCCACATTTCTCATCACATGTTGCTCCCACGCGGATACGTGTTACAGATGTTAATAAACTTCCGTCTGTTTTCCTCTAGTGCGTCCGTCTTTTGTCAGTTTCATTTACAGGGCCCCAGACAATTAACCCGAGACAGGTAGAGAGAAAACAGTTTTCCTCCCCTGCAGCTGGAACATGACTTTATGGCTGAGTTCTCTCTACATCTACAGGGATGGCGAAGAGCTCACAAATTGTCATCTGGGACCCGGCTGAGAGACCGAACAAGAAGAAAAAAAAAAAATCCAGCAACTGTCTTAAGCTATTTGGAAGACTGTCATGTTGAAGAGGGATTTATATTGTGCTTGCCCTCAAGGGGTATAAGCAACACCAACTGGCTGGAAGCTCCCTAGGAGAAATGCTCCAGGAGAGAACTGGGGCCAGAGAGGTAACTCTGCCAAGAGGAAAGAGGAAAGAGGGAGGAGAGGAAGAAGAAAGGGACAGACAGAGGTGCCTGTGCCGCACCTCTGTCATACTCAACTTCATTTAAAGACTAGAAGCAATCCTCTGTCTTGGGTTAACTTGCAGGCAGACTGTTGCATTGTTCTGGAAAATGGTTTTAAAGACACCCACAAAGAGCCTTGGCTATGCAAACATAGAACAATGCATCTTTCCTAGAGTGACAGGTTTGATAGCCTGGCACGCTCAGGAGCTAAACTATATTGCATAATGATGAAAAATGTGTTTCATTCTTTTTGTGGAAAAAGTCGCATCTCTGTGTGAATTGGATTTCTGCTAGGGGAAAAAAATGTTTTTGTTTTTGGTTTGTTTTTTTTTTTTTAATGCGTGTGAATTTAGCCGACATGTACTGTGTATATATTGTGACTCGTCTCTGTGGCAGTTTGATGTGCTCAAAAGAGACTCAGAGGATGGTGGGAGGGCCTGGCTTCAGAAACAGCTTAGACTATTTACATCCCATTCACTTTCCAGAAATGGGCGACCCAGACTTGGGAAGGACTGGTATGGAATTTTTAACTTTTGATGGATTCATTTGGAGGCTCTTGGGAAGTGTTCCCAGAGCCTCATCCAAAGATAGATATGTTTGCTTCAAAGAATAACTGCAGAAAAAAAAATACTGGCGTGACCAGTCTTTAACCAGACTGGGGCATGACGGCAATATCGAGCTCCATGGGCATCTTCCAGTCGCCCACATCCTTCTCACAGATCATGGAGGCACTGCATGATCATCAGTCTCCTGCTTGGCTTAGTTATCTTAATGCCTTTATTCCCTTACTATGTGTCTGTCTGTGTATCTGTGTGTCTGTGTGTCTGTATGTGTATGACTGTCTGTCTGTGTGTGTCCTGTGTCTGTGTGTGTCCTCTGTGTGTATGCCTGTATGTGTGTCTGTATGCCTGTATGTGTGTCTGTATGTGTGTGTGCCTGTATGTGTGTCTATGTCTGTGTGTCTCTGTGTGTGTCTGTGTGTCTGTGTGTCTCTGTGTGTGTCTGTGTGTCTCTGTGTCTATGTGTCTGTGTGTCTGTATGTGTATGACTGTGTGTGTCCCTTGTGTGTGTTTCTGTGTTCTCTGTGTGTGTGTGTATGTGTGCACTCAGGGGTCTCTTTGAATCACTTCCACCTTACTTTTTGAGAGAGGGTATCTTAATTCATGTAGACTGGCTGGACAGTGAGCCCCAGAGATCTACCTCGCTTTGCTTTCCATCACACTGGCTTTTATGGGGATGCAGGGGCTCAAAGTTGGATCGCCATTATACATGGAACCTAGTCATCGCTCCATCCCCTCCAAACCATTTTTGTTTTTAGTTTTGTCTCGTGTCATTACAATTCCTCCTTGGGGGACCTAAACAACATCTACCTTCTCTCCATAATGTCCCAAGGACAAACCTCAGTACAATTCCACCAAATTTCACTGCAGGAGTCTGTGAGTTGGGCTCACTTCCAGAGCATCAATGAAGGCCTACTTGCTGGAGCATGAGTGTCCCCAAAACAACCACACTGGAAAATCTGTATCATGCACAGAAAGGAGGTTTCTCCTCATAGCTGCATGGATGGAGCCCCTCTTAACTAATCTCCCCCCCCACCCCCAATCCTATATTCTCTAGCACGTTCCAAGACCCTGAGGTCATGTGCAGAGAGGCTGGGAGGAGTGGCTGAAAACTGCAGTGTGAATCCAATGACCCAGCCCTCTGGGAGCTCTACTGAAGGGATGCCTATGGTCAGCAAGCACGCAGCACCTGTTCTGATGGGCTCCCTTGCATGCAGGATCACAGCAGAGATGACAGAGATGGCAGGCTTTCCCTTGGAGGACATTCTATAAAGTATAGTAGGTATTCTATTGGTCCTCTCCCCTGCCCTCCCCACCCCTCTGCTCTCCTGCCCTCCCCTCTGCTCTTCCTCTATCCCATTCAAGACATTCTGTGAACTTTGCATGATTCATGCATATTGATGCCGGTTGCTGTGTTTCATTCCTTCATAATGCCAATCAAAATTACATATTCTATGACTCACTGACCAGTTAGCAACTGATGAACATTTAAGCTGGTTCCATTTTAGTATTATTGTTATTGTTAAGATATCAGTGCTATGACAATCACTCCAACCCACATCATGTAGGAATATTTCTAGAACAGTGGCTAGCATGGTGATTTGAATGAGAATGATCCCCATACACTGATATGTTTGAATGCTTGGTCTCAAGTTGTTAGAACTGTTTGGGAAGGATTAAAAGGTGTGGCGTTGTTGGAAGAGATGTTGCCTTGTTAGCGGAGATATGAGAGTGGGCTTTAAGATTTCAAAAGCCCATGCCATTCCCAGTTAGCGCTCTCTCTCTCTCTCTCTCTCTCTCTCTCTCTCTCTCTCTCTCTCTCTCTCTCTCTCGGATTAGTTGTAAGCTCTCAGTTACATCTCCCTGCCATGCTCCCACCACGATGCTCACAGACTCACCCTCTAAAAACTGTAAATGAGCTCCCAAATTAAATGCTTACTTTTTATAGGTTGCCTTGGTCATGGTATCTTTTCACAGTAATAGCAAAGTAACTGAGACACTTCTCAAAATGTCCCAACATCAGATCACCTAGGAAAAGGGAAATTTCAACTCTTCCAGCCTTAATGGAGAGGGCTAACAGTCTGAGTTTTAGTATATGCTATGGGTTAGGTATGCTAATGATAGGCTGAGGGTTTAAAGCCACGTCCACAGCCTGGCCACCATTTAGCATTGCAGCAATTCATTGTCACCTACGAAGTTTCATGCTTGAGGACCACTCAGTAGTTATGGAAAAAGCCATGCAGAATGTCTCATATTTTAAGTAAGTTAATGATTTAAGATCAGTTGCCACACACTGATGAATAGCCTCCTCCAGAGACTATAGACTTTTTAGCAAAAAGCCAGTTAGACATGGGATACCTCCCTTCAAGTTGTTGGTCACAGGGATGCAAGAGGTTCTCAAAACAATACAGGTCATTGCCATTGCTTTGGGAGGGTGGGACCCTATTGCTAATAACACTGCTCACTTTCATCACAGGATTTAGGGGAATCAGGCTGGTACTGGCTTTAAGGCCTCCTGCTGAGGGCTAGCTCTCATAGTGTCAGAAGATATTATGTAGCTGCCCGAGAAGAAACCAATCAATAATTCTCCCAGGTGTAATCATGAGAACTACAATTATGATCAGCCCAGCAAGGTATCTCTGACAGTGCAATAGTGGACCTAATATCTTGTAGGTAACCATCAGCCTTCTGATAGGATTTAAGGCCCACTCAGGAGGATGGAATTCATGCCTGGCAGTGTAAATTCATACCTGAGAACCAGCAGCTAGAGAGGTCATGCATAGATCCTAGAGACCCCACGACTCCCATTTTGCTAGCTTAATATAGTTTCCAACTGACTTCTAACTTCTTATCCTTATACCCATAGATAAGTGCAGCTGTCCTTCCTCATCAAAGAAACTTCACTCTGCAGCAGATGGAGACAGACAGCTACACAGAGCTAAAACTGGTCAGAATGCCCAGAGCAAGTGCCACAAAGTGCCCAGCCCAAATAGGACATCTATAACATAACTGCTACACCCAAGGCTCAGGGAACATTGGGCAAGAAGAGGCACAGAGGCTGTGAATCAGAGGACATGGGCACTTAGTGAGATTGTGTCTTCTGGATGTGGCATAATATAAAATCAAGGATATTTGTTTCTAGAAACTATGTTTGCATTTTACACTTACTGTAGGTTGATTCTCTTGAGTTTCAGCCTCTGCTGCAGCACATGCCCTATGTCTGTTCCTGGGTCCTTCTCTCCTTCCTTGTCTGTTACAGTGTCCTTGCATCAACATCAAGATGCTGTGAACAATACATAAGCCTTGATGTCAAGGGTACCACACCCATATTTTCTTCTTCAAACGGTTCTTGGATGTCCTTGGACATTTACAGTGTCATCAATTTTAGAACGAGAGGGTCAAATTCCAGGTCCCAAATCTCCAACACTTCAAATTCTTCAGTGGGATTGAATTAGACTTGTAAATCAGTTTGGGGAAAAAGTGTATATTTTTACACAAATGAAGATTTCTTTTCATGGACATAACATACCCCCAGTCTGCTTCTTTTGGCATTTAATTTCTCTCAGAGATGTTTTATGGTTTTCGATAAGTCTTATACATTATTTTTATTTTTTATTTTTTACAGTGCCAGAGATTGAACCCAGAGCTTCAAGCATGATCAATATGTATTCTACTAGTGAGGAATGCCCACTAGACCTATTTGGAAAGTCATAATTAGCTGGTGAGTTTGATGCTATGTAAGTGATAGCCTTTTAAAATTCCCTTTCCTTCCAGGCATGGTGACACTCACCTGGAACTTCTGCAAAAGGGACACAGATTCAAGGCTAAACTGGATAGTGTAGCCAGCTCTGATCTCAGAAAACAAAACATTTTCTGGATTATGGAATAGTAATTGGGTTTTATACATTGCTATTGGGGACAAAAGTTCTTGTACTTTCAAAGTCACTGTTGAAACTGAATCCTTAGCATGTAGGAGAAGAACAATTCCGGGGCCTCTGCCCTTTAGGAGAAGAATGACTGGGGGGAGGGGTCTGCTCTGACTTATTAGTAGGCTCAGTGCCCACCTCAGAGGCACAGAAGATAGGAGCTTAACCTTTCTGCACCCCTGCAGGTGAGGAAACGGTCAGAGGCACCGTCCATAAAGCAGGACATGACCTTCGCCGGGTGCCTTGCTGCTGGGCTTCTGAGTTTCTCCAAAAAGCACGGGAAAAGAATCCTGCTATTCACAACATTTCCCAGGTATTGTTGTTATAGCAGCAGGAATAGACCCACATCGGCAGCCTTGCTAGTACTTTTAGAACTTCTGGTGACACACTGCATTACTTTAACTTGCCTCTATGTACAGTCACATTACCCATGTGTGACAGTTTTATTTCTTCTCCCAATCTCTATATTTTGTGTTCAAGATAGGCTGTATTTAATCTTCAAAATACCTTTCAGCCCAGGGATGTTATGTCTTATTCCCAATTTGTTCAAATATTTCTTCAAAATTATAAATATCCATCTAACCAGAGAAAACAATTATATGATGTCTCTCATTTATTTCTGTTAAGGTGGAGAGATATATGTACCATTTTTTTTCTGCACGCCACCAATTTGCACTCCTAGACCTGCACAGCTCAGTCTTGAGCTTACCCACTTCTGGACTGGACTGCTGAGATCATTTGGTTTGGGACTGTCATAGCTTTGTTCAGAAGTTGACTCAATGTCTTTCTCTTTTGCGGTGAGCTAGCAGGACAGCCTTAGAGGCAGGTTCCAGTGGGCTGACAAACTGGGTTGGGAGTTCCCTGAGAGCTTGCATAGGAAGTGGGGAGCAGAGTTTGCTGGTCGATCAGGGAAGTTCTCCACGTGCTTAACTTCTGTGGCAGTGTGTGGTCACTAAGACAGTTTTCGTTTTTCTATTTTTCTAGGAATTGCTTATTTTTTTTTTTTATCAGATGTTCAAATTTGTTAGCACAAAGCTGTCTGTATTTGTATCATTTTGGTGCTCACAGAATCTGTGTGTCGCCCCACCCCCACTCCATTTCCGTCCCCAAATTTGGTTTTACACCTCTGCTTAAAGCTCCCCTTGCCAGTGTTTAACAATATGATTTGTCTTTTCAGAAAAGCAGATTTTATATATGGCGAAAATCTCAGAAAAGCAGACTTTAAATATGTTGAAAATCTTTCTCTAGTTACTCACATTTCATTAGTTTCTGCTTCTGATTCTTTCACTTTCTATAAGTTGTTTACAAAAATCTTCTGCCACTTTCTTAGGCCAAATGATAGTCCTCCCCTCCCCTCCCCAGTATATGCCTTTGGGAATGGATCGGCAAAACAAAAACAATGGCTGTGCCAGCATGAGGACCCGAGTTCAAATCCCTTGCTCCCACATAAAAGCTTGGGTACAACCAAGCATGTCTGCAACCCTACTATGAGCAGATTTCTGGAATTTGTTGGTGGTCAGTCTAACTCAGGGTTAGTAAGGTAGAGAGTGACAGCTACCTGTGGAGGACTCTGGAGGTCCTCCTCTAGCCTCTGCATGTGTACATTCCCCATCCCCATCACACATATACAGCACAGACACACAAATATACATATAGATATATGTATGTGTGTATATATATATATAAACATATACATAGAGACGCACCTATAACACAGACACACACACATCTACAACATAGATACATTCACATATGCCACAAGACACACATATATGCTGTATAGATACACACACATATACTACATAGACACACATCTTATGGCAAACAGACACACACACACTACATAAATACACACACACACACAGAGGCACACATAACACACATAAACACATAAACACATAAACTACACAGACACACATACACACACACACACACACACACACATAGACACAACACACATATATACCACAAACACAAAAACACATATATACCACACAGACACATATACACACAGAGACACACATACAAAATTTTTTAAACAGAAACTGGAAATGAATTATGAATGTTTTTCTAAGAGTTATTAGCTGCCTCCCCACAACCCTTGAATGTATAGTCTCTTATTATTACTTAATTCTAAATATTTGTCTTTTTCCATTTTTGACATTGTCTTTTACTCACAGTGATTTGGGAAACAAATTGCTTAACTCTCGAGCATTGTTGGGGGTGGATTCTTCGAGCTATGTTTTTATTTTTGACTTGTTGCTAAAGTGTGTTGTGCCTAGAGAACAGATTCTGCAAGATTTCAGTCCATGGAAGCTTGTTGAGAGTTGTCTTATGGCCAAACATATGGCCGATCTTTCTAAATACTTCATGTGGAATTAAAAGAATTGTGTATTCTGTTGAGGTTGGTGCAATCAATGTTCTCCGTGCATTAATTGGAGTTTGCAGATACTGTTTTCCAAACATTACAAGTTCTTACTATTTTCTTAGTCTTCCTGGTTTTGTTTTTGTTTATCAGTTATTGAAACGGGGTTTATTAAATGTTCAACTGTCTTTATGACGGTATCTATTTCTATTGTACTGGCCAGCTTTTTTCTTTATTCATTTTTGAAGCTATGTGTAGCTGCATGCGACTTTAATTTTTAATCTTTATAAAGGTTGTATTTTGTAACTAGTATTGTCTTTTCATAAGTTTCTTTCTGTGTTTTTACTATATCAACATGAACTTTCTTCTAGTTTAATTTTTGTATAGCATATTTTTATTCCCTTTTTATCTTACTCTGTGTGTGTTTGTGTGTGTGTGTGTATGTGTGTGTGTGCACATACACATATACAGGGCACACATGCATATGTATGTGAGTGCATGTGGAGGCCCTAAGTTGATGTCAGAAATCTTGGATCTCTCTCCCACCTTGTTCACTGAGGCAGGGTCTCTCAGTAGAGCTCAGAAGTTACATACAGCTGATTTCACTAGGTGGCTTGCTCTGGGATGCCCTGGCTGCCCCCTCTGAGGCCCTTGACATGAGTTCTGGAATTTCAAATCTGGTCCCCACTCCTCCACAGCAAGTGTTTGTTAATCATGGGACTGTCTCCTCAACCTGGACCGCTTCTGTTTTTATTCTTTCCCCTTTCTTCAATTTTCTCTAGCCTTAACTTTTGGTGGTTTATTCAAAAATAACTTGCTACATCTTTCTAATACTTCATGTTTATAATTGAAGACTGAATCCCTTTACTCTCATGTAATAGGCTGGAGTATTTTTTTTCCTGTTACATTTTCAACGTATTACTAGCTAGGCAACGTATCTGGACACCACATCATTTGTTCTCTGTCCTAGAATTCCTAATCTTGGGTAATTTTATAGAAAAACTCATGGACAAATCTACGGGGGAGGGACGCTGAGAGTGTATGCCACAGTTTTGTGGCAAAACAAAACAAAGCAAAACAAAAAACTGGGAGGTAACTGAGAGAGCCAAATTGGTTGTTTGTCTTAATGCTTATCTGAGTGTGGGCATCACACCACGATCTCAGGACTGGACGTCTTCACACTGAGACAGGCAGCAGGAACAACAGCTATGACAAATAACAGAGTAATCTAATTCTCATGCCCCTAGTAGGCGAGAGCTTTCAGCGAGTCCCATGCTATTGACAGAAAAGGAGCAATTTTATCTCGGCCTGTTGCAATGTTGATGTCTGAACATGGTAATGACCTTCATGGACAGAATAACCACATGAAACGGTCAAATGCTCTTTTTCCACAATCAGCCCACTAATGGATGCCTGCTAACCCTGGCAGCTCTGTACCTTTTCCTTGACACTCTTCTGTGCCTTATATGTGAAATAGTGAGTCTTCTGAAGATAGACTCTTTTGCATCTCTTGGGACCAGATGTCTATATTTGATTCCCAATGCTTGTCCCTAAGTCTTCTCACCTCACCCAGGTCTCCATCACTGGGGAATAAGCAAGTCAAATATGATAGGTGCAAGACATGGAACACAGCCAACTGTTATAGGAAAGGAGAGAGGGTACTACAATATTCATGGGTATTTTAAAATACAATGTCGCATACAAATGTAACCTTTGTTGCACTTTTAACATTATTACATTGAAATAAGACCTTCCAAATTCTCATTTATTTCACCCCCACAGCAATTCTAGATAAGCTTTGTGAGCATGAGAATTTTGTCTGTATCCCTGGAGCATGGACATATACCCAGCCCACAGAGGGCTATCAAGAAATATTGAATGAATTCTCCTTTTACAAACTGGAATATAGATATTGTGCATTAAGGAATTTACTCAGAGGTACCCAATGAGTAAAGGGCCGAGCTAGGACTCCAGTCTACATGTTGGCCATTAAGCATACTGTCCCCGAGGCTGGTAGAGCACTGCATCATTTGTGTCTATTAGAAATGTATAAATGGGATAGAGCCCCGCTGTTTTTCTATAATAATGTGTGTCCTAGAACAAAGGTAATACACGTTTGACTGAGTGTTTATGCAGCAGAAGGGAGAGGATCCAGGTGAGAAAGCCATTTAAGAAGGGATACATTTCTCTCGGCCCACAGTTCCGGGAGGATGCAGTCAGGTCAGCAGGGCAGTGAGTGGGACGGAAAGTGGGCAATGGGTGAAGGGTAATGAGACTCAACAATTTCCTTTTCAAAAGCAGAACAGCTTGATTGAGGTTCAACTCACTCATGTAAAGCGAACAAAGCGAGGCCTATTTTTAGTCATATTTTTATTGCAAATTCATGCAACACATTCTGATTATGCTTTCCCCTACCCCATCTCCTCCCAGATCCTCCCCCCCCCCCATCCACCTCCAGGACTTCTTTCTCTTTATTTAGAAAATAAACAGACAAGTAACAATAAACAAAGGAGAATAAAAGCAAAAACAAAGCCAAACAAAAAAGCACAAGGAACACACACACACATATACATCCCATAACCCATAAAAGCCCAGACTTGGAAACCATAATAAGCAAAAGAACAATAAGATAAAAAGTGCCCCAAAAAAGCAATATGATACAAAAACAAAAACATCCCTGAGTTTGTTCCGTGCTGGCTATATACTTCTGGGTGTGGTACCTGCCCTTGAGTGTGGTGTATATACCCAGTGAGACTCCACTGGGGAAAATTAGTCTTTCCTTTGCAAACAGCTATCACTTGGAGATAGTTTCTTGGCTAGGGAGTAGGAGCTTGTGTCTACTTCCCTCTTACAGAGCTAGGTCCCTGTGTGGCACTCAGAGCTGGAAACTGGTGTGACTTGAACCTGTGCAGGCCCTGTGCACGCTGCTGTAGGCCCTGGGAGCTCACCAGCTCAGTTGTGTACAGAAGACGAGGTTTTCTTGCTGTCGTCCATCCTCTCTGGTTCTTATCATCTTTCTGAGCCTCTTCTGCATAGATCCCCGAGCCCTGAGAGGAGGGGTTTGATGAAGACATCCCTTGTAGGTCTGAGTACTAAAGTCTCTCACTCAGTGCACATCATCCGATTGTGGGTCTCTGTATGAGTTCCCATCTACTGCAAGAGGAAGCTCCTCTAATGGTGACTAAGCAAGATACTGATCTGAGCCCCAGCCTGCTGTGGCCCCTGACAGTCCCAGGTAGTCCTGTCTGGCCTGTGATTTAGGCCAGGTTGGTCTCAAACACATAGAGACCCTTCTGTGTTACCTGCTGATTACCCTGATCAATGGCATGCACCACCAAACATGAGTTATTTTCTTTTAATTTTTACTTTATTGTTTTGTACATGTATAGATTTTTGCCTGCACATATGTGTCTGTGCACCACATGTATGCCTGGCATCCCTGGAGACCAAAGGAGGGTATTGGACCTCTTGAAACTGGAGTTACAGTTGACTGTGAGCCTCCATGTGGGTGTTGGGAATCAACCGTAGGTCCTCTAGAAGAGCAGCTAACACTAAGCCACCTCTCCAGCCCCTATTTATATCTTTTTTTTAACTATTAAAATTTATTAAATTCCATATGTAAAGCCAGAGGCTTATATGGCTGTTTCTACCTTTAATACTAACAAACAATAGAAAGTCCTCTGTGCTATTATGAGCCTGGAAAACAGTGTTATCACAGATAACAGTAAGATGACTCCTGTCCTCAGTGAAGTAACTTAGAAACTGTCACTCAGAACAAGTCTTCTCCTTCAAACAAAGATGATGTAGATACAAAATAGAAACACTCTATTTACTCACACAATGCTACATCCACTCTAGTAGTGACTTGCTTGACAGGTTTAGAAACCTGGATGCAGTCCTGAGGCGAAAAGTTCAGGGAAACTTAGTCTCCTGGAACTGTGGCATCCCGTATAACAAATGCTCCAAACTTGTCCTTGCAAATGGATCTGTGTGCTTTCTTTCAGTATTGTTTTGTTATAGGTGTCTCCAAGCAATGACTTGCCAAATACCTAAGCAAAAATGAACTTTGCTTCCTGACCTTCAACAACGCCCTAGGTAGTCTTTGAGCCGACCATGGACTTTGAATTCAGTAAGAATGTTGCCTATTCAGTGACATTCAGAATTGCCTCTAGTATTATGAGAGAGATAGTGAAAGAAATCAGGCTTTACTATCTACTACAAAGAGTTAGAAATCTCAGGGCAAGCTTAGCAACATAAGTTTAGAATTCTTATTATAGTTATGTATGGCAGACTACATTACTTATTAGTAGAAAGTCTCCCCACACTATCACTTAGAATAAAAGCCAAGTCACTCCCATATATAGGCAGGAATTTACAATGGTTTAGGAAGTAGATCAGGCTATGGTTTTAGAGTATTGCATTATTCATGAGAAGGTTAGCTAGAGCGGAACTCCCTAATTAGAACCACGACTTGGGCGTGAAAGCCCTTGCCCCGGTGTGTGTGTGTGTGTGTGTGTGTGTGTGTGTGTGTGTGTGTGTGTGTGTGTAAAGACCTCACACCTGGTTTCTAAGAATATAGCTGACCTTAGATAGAGCTGACTTTGTCTCAGTTGTTTTAGTGCCCAGTTCTTGCCAGTCTTTGTGTTTGCATTCCTCTGTTTTGTGTAAGAGTCATTAAGCACCAGGTAACCTCATTGTACCTTGCAGATATGTCACCTAACTTCCCTATTTTCTTCTGTATAAAAAGTTTGATGCTCGATTTGACAAATTACATTCAGATACAGCACACTCCCTGTGGCCGTATTTGTTTGTCATTTCTCGCCAACTCTTTGCCCACCTGTCCGGAACCCTGAGTTCTCCCGCAGATTGGGGGGGGGGGGGGCAACTGAGACTGGTCCACGGTAACACAAAACACTCACAGGTTCTGGTTTGTCTGTTTTAGATTTTTTTGAGACAAGTCTCACTATGTAGCCCAGGCTCACCTTGAACTCGCCAAGTAGTCTGAGCTGGCCTTACACTTGTGATCCAACTGCTTTTGACTGTAGAGGGCCAGAGACCCTATTTTTGAGCCATTTCTGTTGACAAGAACCCAACCTGCATTATCTCAGTGTTGTCCAGATTTAACCTGATGGCCCCCACACAGGAAACAAAGGTAAGTCCTCTCACACACAAAATGTTCTTGGGATGGCTGTCCTAAGTCAGTGTCTCTTCAAGGCCTACATACTCCCCAATGTCTGCTTGATGGAACACCACAATTGCCACAGGGTCCACTTTTCTGCCTAGATGAATGTCCGCCATGGAATAAACCACTACTCCCTGGTACTGAGACGTGTTTTCAGTAATCCGACCCAGACTGGATTTCAACACATGGTTTCCATACAAGAAGGACTGACTGCTCTGCTCTCGGCTTTATCCACACTTTATACTTGGCCTAGGGTGCAAGGTAATCCAGAGCTGTAATGTGCAACCGGAACTTGTGGGTCTTAGTAAACTTCCCAAAACACATCCCCAGTGACACGAGCTTATCTCCAGAGATGATGGCGGCCAGCTTCAGCATCATCTCACTCACATAGTACACTCAGTCGTTGTGCAGCTGGAAACAGTAAGTGCCATCAGGTCTGTCTACCAGGAGTTGTAGATTCTCTCCAAGGTATTTCCTAATCTTCTCAAACATTACCGGGGTCTCTTCTTCAGTCAAAGGCATCATTTCCCCGCTAGCTCGACTCCTGGGATCCTGGCACCTGGAGAACCGGAAGCAGAAATCCTATTTATTTCTTTTTAGGACAAGATCCCACTATATAGCCCAAGCTGGTCTCCATCTTGATCTCTCCCTCCTTCAGCCTCCTGAGTGCTGAGACTCTGAGCATATGCTAGCTACCAAGGCTGGAGATGTTTTAAATGCATATTCACATGGTTATACAGTCAGAGTAAAAATCAAGTTCCGCTTTCCCCTCAGAATGGAGCCCTGTACCGATTAGCCACAGAACCCAACAACAGGTATTCCTTTGTGTGGAGCTGTTTTGGTTCAGCACACTTGTTAAGGCTTATTCTTGGTACAGTGTCTATCAGATTATTCCTTTTATTACAAGAGAATGTTCATTTCATGGATACACCACACTTTGTCTTCCCATCCCCCAGTTTAAGGACATTTGGAGGGCTAAACTCTTTGACCACTGCAAGTAACACTGCCGGGACAGGGATACACACACACACACACACACACACACACACATATATATATATATATAATCCTGACTCCCCTATGATTATTTATTTTACTTTGTATTTTTTTTGAGAAGTTGCTTTCCAAAGCAGCTATGCCCCTTTAACATTTACCAATAAAGAAGGGTTCCAATAGCTTCACCTTCTCTTATTATGATCTGTTTTTTTGATTGTAACTCTCTGAGCAGGTACAACATAGCTTCTCACTATGGTTTGATGACACTTCTCTGATGGGTAATGACTGTGGTCATCTTTTTTTCCCCCTTCTTTTTGTCCCTCTGAAAGTAAGTGGTATGCAAGCCCTGGTATGGTCAGAGCTTGATGGTGCCGAATGTACGTCAGGCTGGGTTGGTGATTCCTGTGGGAGCCAAGTCTTCAAGCAGGAAAGAGACAGCCTCACACTGAAGGCATGACTTGGATTAGGAGAAAGAGAGCTTTCAGAGATGGTTAAGAGCACTGGCTGCTTTCTCAGAGCATCAAAGTTCTGTTGCCAGCACCCACACTGAAGCGCACAACCGTCTATAAATATGGTTCCAGGGCTTTAGACGCCATCTTCTGGCCTCCATGGGTACTGCATGTATGTGAGGCACAAACACACTTGGTAGACAAAACACTCATCCACATAAAATAAAATAAAAATAAATATTTGAGCAGGAGAAAGAGACTTCAGGCCATTAGAGTGAAGACAGGGAGGCTGGTGGAATGCAGACCGGACGCTGGGTGGAGATGGGAGGAAGAAGTATTCCTACCTCAACGCTTCTGCGTCCTCCAGGAAGCAGGAAGTGAGAAGCAAGCTCACATGGGAAAGGGGAGCTTCTCTAGTCAGTTTTCATCACTGTGACAAAATACACGATAAAGACAACCTAAAGGAGCAAAGGCTTGATATCGCCCACGGGTTTAGTCTACGGTGAGCGGGCTCCATTGCTTCTGGGCCTGCGAGAAGCAGAAAGTCACAGCCAGAAGTACATGGTAGAACATAGGGGCTTACCTCACGGCAGCCAGGAGGCAAAGACAGCTAGATGAGACACCAGAGACAAGACCAACCTGCTGCAGCACACCATATGACCCACTAGATCTCACTTGCATAACCTACCCAGCCATGAACTAATCCATAAGTGGGTTAGTCACTAGCAAAATTAGCTCTCAGATGATCCATTCTCCTCTCGACAGTGCCACTAGCTGGGATCCAAGCTCTTAACATGGAAACCTTGGGTTCTGAGGGACGAGGGGGGATGGGAAAGCACTTCATATTCAAACCACAGTAGGCACCATAGCAGAAAAGTGTTGAAATCTGGGCACGAGGACCGGAAGCTATGAGCTAGCTACCTGTCTAGAGGAGGAACTAGGAGCGAAAGGCAGCTCAGGACAGCCCAGTTAGGCTTCTGAATACTAAATGCCAAGACAGCCTGCCATAAAGTCTCTCAGAAATATACCGCTGGGCACAGGGGCAGGAAAGCTCTGTGGTTTTGATTCAGTAGCGTAGCATCAGACAAAACAAAATTGCAAAGAAGATGGGTGTGTCACACACACCTCTGCCCTACACACGCGCAGCTGTCCCCCGTAGAGCGGCATACTTGCATCATGGACATTGCTGTCACTCAAAGCCTGTCATCTACATTGGGGTTCACCTCTGCGTTACATTCTATGGGACTTAACACATGTATTATAAAATATGTCCACAGTTATGAATCCCACAACATACTTTCACTACCCTGTTTTCCCCTCCCTTCTTCGAACCCTTGGCAACCGCTAATCCTTTTACTGTCCCTGCTACTGTGTCTTTCCCAGAGTGTCAAAGAGTTAGAACCTGACAGCATGTAGCCTTTACACACGGGCTTCCTTCATTGGTGGTCCTTTCACGTCTTTGCATAGCCTCCTGGGATCTCTGAAAGGGAAATTTCAGAGCTGGTGATGTTCTCTGTGATGACAAGGTCTAAGCTCACACTGAGACAGAGTGAAGGGAAAGGTTGGGGGTGAGCAGATGGAAGGACACAGAAGCCAGGATGTTGACTGAGTCATTCTCACGGTCTCCACCTGATTTGACCAACCCGCTGTCAATCATCCTGGGCAACTATAATCCTCTCCCCCACAGGCGATGAGACCTGGAATCCACTCAAAAAGAATTACGGTTTCCTTTATCCGAGTCTGGAGAAGGGAAACCCAGGCTTCGTTCAGTGATACTGAGGTGCTATATGGTCTGTAGGTAAATTCACACTCAGATGTGAGGAGAGAGGTTGGCCTTGTCCTGAGTGACAAGCTGGGAGTCAGAAACACTGGCTAAGGATACCTGTGTGTTTTCTGGGTCCCCCTCCATACTAAGTTACCTTGTCATGTAACCAAGCACCTACCAGAAGCAATGTAAGGGAGGCTAGGCTAATTTTAGATCCTGTTGAGGACATGGTCATCATGGCCGTGTGGACAGCCATGTTGGTAGAAGCAGGAGTTTGTGGTGTGGCTTGCCACCTGGAGGCTGCAGGAAGAAGGGAGAGCTTTGGCAGGAAGCAAGGCTAGGCTGCAGCCTTCCCAGGCCCACTTCCGGTGGTCTAACTCTGTCAGCCATGCCTCTCCCACCAAAAACCCCAACCTCCCTAGTCAGTGTCACTAGCTGGGGATCATATGCCTATGGGGGCATTTCATGTCCAGCCAAGTCTCCCTCTGAGACTGAGTTCCATGCTTTTCTTGTGGTAGGTGTTATAACACAGGTAACCTCATCTTTGGGTAAAAAAAAAAATTTAAATGTCTACATTCTGATTTTTTTTTCCACAATGGGGGACTAAGGGAAAGGCCTGTTCTCTTCTGAACAATAGGGTCAAAAGACAGCAGGGCGGTCAAGGGACTATGTTGTGGAGCCCCTAGTAGCTGAAGGCAGAGGTTAGCCCCTGTGGCTGTTTCAATGGGTTTATGGAGAGAGGCTGGGAGTGGTGGAGGGTATCTCAAGAATATATGGGAATGAAATTGGAGTCTGGGAGACAGGCACAGGCTTCTTGCCATTAAAGGAGGTTAGGACAGGTCTTCGAGTTAACCAGGGATGTGACAGCCTTGTTAAGATGGATGCCAGGGAGTTGGGTGTGGTGGCGCATGCCTTTAATCCCAGCACTTGGGAGGCAGAGACAGGCAGATTTCTGAGTTCGAGGCCCTTCTGGTCTACAGAGTAAGTTCCAGGACAGCCAGGGCTATACAGAAATCTCATCTCAAAACAAAACAAAGCAAAGTAAAACAAACTAAAAACAAAAACAAAAACTTAAAGCTTTATTTTCTGCATATGGGTGTTTTGCTTGCATGGATGTATACACATTACTTGTGTGTTTGGATGCCAGGGAGCACGTGGATGCCCTTTCTAGGAAACTTGTTCGTGGTCTTGTCCCCCAAAAGCTGCTTTTGAAGTTCAATTGCAGATTCCTAGTAGACAGTGGGCACCAGGGAAGCTCCTCACCCTCCTAGATGGTTTACCTTGGATAGGGATGTGTGCCCTGCTCTGGACATTCTGTCTTCTGTGATCGCCCCTGACAGGCACACATAGGTGAAGCAGGCTGCATGGACGCTTGGTGTGTGAACAGCTAGACATGTGAAGACACAGATGAGGCTGAGGCCTGGATGAGTGGGGGTCCTGGGTCTTTAAGACTTTGGTGAGTGTGCACCTGAGTGTGGGTGCTCTAGGGAGTGCACTTAGGTCTGTGAGGCCCCGGGTGTGAGAACACGAGAATGTGTGAGGGACCTGAGCGAAGGAACAACAGGGGTCCTTTCCTAGTGACTTTTGGTTCAGTCAAGGTGACAATCAGGATTAAGCACAGCAGATGGGTTATGGGGGTACCTGGGTGTGGGGGACCCAAGCATGAAGGCATCTGGGCATATGAATAAAAACTAGAGTGCATTAGACCTGGGTCTGTGAGGACCTGGATATGTAAGCACTTCACTATGGGAAGACCTGAGTGTAAGGGCACGAGGTGGGCACCATAGTGCGTGAGCACCTGTGGTGGGGGGAGGAGCATCATGGGAGCACCAGGCCATGTAATAGCTAGGATGTGTTGGACCTCAGCTTTGAGGGGCTCCAGCCTGCAAGGACTTGGGCACATTAAAAGCTGAGCATGTCAGGACCTTGGTATTTTTAAGGACTTGGGCACTGAGTACTAGGCTATGAGAGGACGTCTGTGAGTGAGGACCCCCAGGATATAGGCTCTAAGCCTGCTTGCTACCTGTGGCTTGGCACTCCTGCCCACCCATGGGTGAAGGATCTGAACAGAAATGGCTGACAGAAAGACTCTGTAATGAGAGGGCAGGCCCAGGGCCAAGAAGCTGTGTCCGCCTCCCACCATAAACCATCACATAGCACTTTGAACGAAGTTTATGGCTTTGGCAGAGCTCCAATCTCCTGAGGGCTCAGGCTGTAAATTCTTAAGAAGATCCTAGACCCTGCTGGCCAGGCCTTGCCACCCTTTGTGGAAGGCGCAGAAGGGAAGGATAGGTCACATTGTAGGCGTTTCCCCCCCCCCCCTCTCCCCGACCCCAGCCTTCCACCCCCCAGAGGTCTATCAAGAAGGAAGACAAACAAACGGTGTAACATGGATGGAGAACTAGACCCCCCGGGGGTGGCTAGGGGACCTGTGACAAACTGCTAAGTGAGAACATATACAGGGAAGAGGCAGGAAAGGCCCTAATCCACAGAGCACCGGGAGAGGCCAGGTCTGTGTTTAGCCTTGTATGGTGGGGCTTCTTCTGCCTACCCTCCTACTCTTGGCTGATTCACTCAGCAGCTGGGCTCCTGGGGCCCCGGAGCGGGGCGGGTGGAGTGAGGGGTACCTTCCTGTCCCCTCCACCAGCTCCATCTGTGCACAGGCGCCCCTGTGGTCCCCATACCCAGCTGTCCACCACACTGCTAATGGGTGTGAGGCCGTTTAGGAAAATATCCGCTAAAAGCAGAGTGGAGAGAAAGGGAAACATCGAATATTAACGTAGCAGGGAGAAGTCTGCATAAATCTGCATGGCTAATGAAGTCAGGGAAGAAGCCCCCCGAGAAGCCCAGGGACCTCTAGACCTCAGACCACCAGAAACTGTGAACTTGAGGCCGGGGCTACACGGCCAGCTAGTGATGCTGTCATTTCGCAGTCAGGGGGACTGGGCCAGAGTGAGGGGGTAATGGGGGCAACCCGGGCTCCAGTGAGAGGTAGTGAGGTCATTTCTGGCCAATCAGAGTGAAGGGCGGAATCCCAGCTGATGATGGGGATTTTAAAGGACTCCGGGGACTTCCTAGTGCCACGTTTCTGTCTCTGGATTGAGAGAACCATGGAGCTGGCCAGCCGGCTAGAGGCCAATGTCTCTCGATTTTTCTTTGTGCTGTGTTTGGAAGACTGACAGCCGCCTCTGAGAAGAAGCTTTCTGTCCCTACAGGCCTCTTTCCATCCCATCCTTAAAAGCAAGGCCTCTTCCCTTAGCTGGTGTCCCTCTTTGCTCAACCCTGTTTTCTCCTCACAAAATGCTGACTCACAGGTGGACGGAAGTCGTCATCCCTTAAGAACACTATCTCCTTGACAGGTGGCCAGCCAGCTCCAGCATTAGTACTTCTGCAGTGGGGATCTCTGTACCCCCACACAGAATGGGGCTCAGTACCTCCACACAGCATGGAGCTCAGCACCCTCACACAGCATGGAGCTCAGCACCTCCACATAGCATGGAGCTCAGTACCTCCACACAGCATGGAGCTCAGTACCTCCACACAGCATGGAGCTCAGTACCTCCACACAGCATGGAGCTCAGTACCTTCACACAGCATGGAGCTCAGTACCTCCACACAGCATAGAGCTTAGTACCTCCACACAGCATGGAGCTCAGCACCTCCACACAGCATGGAGCTCAGTACCTCCACACAGCATAGAGTTCAGTACCTCCACACAGCATGGAGCTCAGTACCTTCACACAGCATGGAGCTTAGTATCCCCACAGAGCAGAGTTCAGTACCTCCACACAGCATGAAGCTCAGTACCTCCACACAGCATGGAGCTCAGTACCCCCACTCAGAGTGGAACTCAGTACACCCACACAGCATGAGTTCAGTGCCCCCACACAGCATGGAGCTCAGTGCCCTCACACAACACTCTCTAATCAGAACAGCTTAGATATTTAGCAAGTCTTTCCTGCCTTCCTTTATCCCTTCCCTCTCTTCTTTCCCTCCCTCCCTTTCTTCCTCTGCTATTTTCTCTCCCCCCCCCCCTTTTCTCTCCCCCTTCTCATCTCCCCCCTCCCTTCCTCTTCTTCTACTCCTCTTCCTTGTCTTCCTCCTCTCTGGTGCAATGAGGACCATACGAAATTCCCAGTGGGTTTTCTGGTTTTGTTTGTTTGTTTGTTTTCTTGAAATAGCTCAGGCTCCTTCAGGCTTATCTCTGGAGAACGATTTCTTGTCATCCCCTTTGCTGGGAAGAGATGCTCTGAATATGCTATGCATTCATTTTTCACACAGTTATTTTGGTGTTTATTCATTCATATCTCCAACTTACTCCAAAAAGAGACTCAAAGGGGCTTGCAAATTATACAGCAATACTATAAAAAGTAAGGGGGAAAGTATTAATGAAGAAAAGGCAGAAAATGGTGAGCCACAGTCAGTCTACTTACTGCCTGAGCACATTCCTGTCAGTTTGAACTTGGTTCGGTGTAGACACCAAACTTGCTTGGTGAATTCCCTAGCAGCAAAGGTGAAAAGGGAAACTTGGGCAGCCTTGCAAGCCAGTCTCCATAAGAACAAAGAGAAAACACAGCTCTTTCTAGACCTGGAAATGAAAGAAAAGTATCGCTGGACTCACCCGGAGAAGAATGCATCCAATACTTTTCTCACGATAAATTCAACAACCCATTTACCCAAGCTGTTTCTTATAAGGACACCTCACATCGTAACCCCAAAGCACAGCCTCAATAAACGTGTGTACTCTGGCTTATTAACGGGTCTCTTAACACATGGCAATAAAGTATTCCAAACTCCTCTGACTGCAGAGAAAGATAGTGAGATGCTTCTGTCTGGAATGCACCTCCTGTCAGCACGGCCTGGGCTGCTATTAGCTCTTTAGTGACATGCTAACTCTTGTAGCAGGTTCCTCAAACCTATTGCTGCCTCTGTGACAAGAACTGAATTTAAGCCAATTTGTCTTCATTTTTTACTTGGTCAATTGATTTTTTTTTAACTTAAGTGCAGGACTGCATTGTATTTATCACCATAATTCCATTTTGTTAACTTTGCTCCCAGTCATGCTGATGCTAATCCTGGATTTGCATCACATCAACCCGCATACCGTATTTCCTCAAATAGAAGACTCTTTTCATTGCAAGATGCATTATTTACAAATTACCACTGAGAAAAAAACAATGTTGTCAATTGCAATAATAAGCTGTGTGTGAGTTTGAATGAGAAATGTCCCTCATGGGTTCCCATATTTGAGCACTCAGTCCCCAGCTGGTAGCAATCTTTGGGGAGGTTGGAAAGCCTTTGGGAGATGGCACTGAACTGGAAGAGGTTTGTCACTGGAGGTGGGTTTTGAGGTTAGTCCTGCTCCACTTCAGCTCACTCTCTAAGATTCATGTTTGCTGTTGAAGAGCTGACTACCCAGCTTTCTGCTCCAGCCTTCTGCCCCTGTTCCCCGCCCCGACCCCCCATTATGGACCCTCCCTCGGCAACCATGAGTCCCAACAAACTTGTCCTTCTATAAGTTGCTTTGTATCGTGGTGTTCATCACAGCAACAGAAGAGAACCTGGCACAGTGTTACGTTCACTGGTCTTGGAATTCATCTAGTTTTAGGGATAAAGATGATTTTAAATCCAGATGTAGCTCAGGCCTACAATCCCAAACTGAGACAGGAGGATCACTGAGAGTTCAAAGCTAATCTGAGCTTCTTAGGGAGCTCCAGCCTAGTCTGGGCTATCTGACTAAACCTTGTTGTAAAAAACCCCAACACAAGGACGGAAGGAGAAGCTCAGTGGTTAAGGAGGTTTGCTGCTTTTTTCAAAGGACCAGAGTTCGGGTCCCATCACCCACAGCACAACTGGCCTAGAACCCCAGCTCTGGGGGATCTGCAACAGACCTCCTCCTCCTCCTCCTCCTCTTCTTCCCTCTCCTCCTCCTCCTCCTCTTCCTCCTCCTCTTCCTTCTCTTTTGGGAGGGGGGGTTTTGAGACAGGGTTTCTCTGTGTAGCCCTGGCTGTCCTGGAACTAACTTTGTAGACCAGGCTGCCTCAAACTTAGAAATCCGCCGTGACAGACCATCTTCTAATCTCTGCAGCCACCTGTGTGCACATACATCCACATAGGCACACATTCTGGTTTGTTGAGGGACCTCACAATACACATAAATAGAAATAAAATAAGTCTTTTAAAAGACTCCAAAGCAAAGCAAAGCAAACAAAAATTGCATCTCAGAACCCGATGTCATCAAATCTCCACATTCTGCGGTTTTAATTTGATGATCTTAGCTTCCCCCACAGTTTTAGAAATTTTTTAGAAATTTAAAAAACATGTGGCCATTAGGGAAACAAAGAACTGGTGAGACCCCCTGGCTTCCTTCTTGTATATGTCTGGCCACCCATCAGACACATGCAAACTTAGCTGTGAATGTACAGCTGCCTCAGGACACATGAGTTCCAGCCTCTTTAACCCCAATTGTGAATTCACACATTCATCTGAATTTATACTCTCTGGGCCTAATTATTTGGGACCTTTGGACTTCAATAAGCTGAGCCATCATTGACAACAGAACTGGAGGCTCAGAAAGAAAGGCGCGCGGAGAGAGGGCTTGGGGGTGGGCATCACATAGAGCAGGGGAAAGATCGGAGCCTGGCACCAGAAGAAAATGGTTTTGTCACAGGGGAGAAGACCACAGGGAGTCACAGTGCCTGAAGGGTAGAAGTCCACGCACGGTCAGGAAAAAGACTTCAAGGTTCCCCTCAGAAAAAGCATGCTGACACATCAAAGATGCCAGGACTTTAAGTCCTCAGGGACCGGGAGAAGGCAAGGCGAAACCAGACTTCTGAGCATGCGTGAGCCCAGGGCAAGCTCCACGCCCAGATTGCATGGGTGCAGGAGCCTCACCTAGAACTCAGAGGGTGTGGAATCCCACAGCCAAGAGGTAGAACCGTCCCAGACCAAGAGCTAGATACCAGAGCTGTTAGATTTCTTACCGTAGAAAGACAGAAGGCAGAAACGTACCGTAGCCTGATCTCTACACACCGACTGCTTATTTCAAAACAGCAAAGGACAGACACTCTGCCGCAGGAAATGGGGTACCTATGTGAGGAATGGTTGTCAGGGACTCTTTATGGGGTGGAGTGAGTATATTGTTTGCACTCATAAGGGTAGCCAGTTCTTCAGTCTCTTTCCTTCCTCTCTGGGATCCTCTCTGACCAAGCAAGGTCATTTGTAAGACTCCTATCTTGTGACCAAAGCGTTCTATCAACAGCTGCAGCCTTGCCCTCTCCTCTAACCGAAAACCTGAGATGGTCATTTGTGACAGTTCTTGACTCTGGAGATGGGAAATCCAATATCGGAGCCTGAGTCTGCTCAGGACTATCTTGTCTAACATGATGAGAGCCATCACACAGCACAGGTGAACGGTGAGTTCCCTTATGACCCACCTTGTTGATAAATACAATAGGCCATCTATAAAGGCAAAGCTCTCAAGCCCAAATCACCTCTTAGGCTCCACCTCCCAATCCTGTTGCAATGGGGAGGAAGTTTCTAACACCCAAACTTCGGGAGAGTGCTGGTTTGAATAAAAATGGCCCCATAAGTCCATAGGGAATGGTGTTATTAGGAGGTATGGCATTCTCACCTTGAGTGTGGCCTTGGCAGAGGATGTGTATCACTGGGGCTTTGATGTCTCTCGAAAACTCCAGCCAGACCTAATGGCTCACTGTCTCTTCCTGCTGTTTGAGGATCCAGATGTAGAACTCTCAGCTACCTCTCCAGCACCATGTCTGCCTGCACGCTGCCATGCTTCCCACTGTGATGATAATGGACTAAACCTCCGACACTGTAAGACAGTCCCAATTAAATGTTTTCCTTTATAAGAGTTGTATTGGTCTTGATGTCTCTTCACAGCAATAGAAGCCCTAAGACAGGGAGTCATATTAATCCCATCATAGATTCTGTTCCCAGACTTCCCTGGGGTTGCAGAGCTAGGTGACTGACTGGAGCTGTGTGAGTTTCCTCCCCCATAGCAGAGGTCCCTCAGGCCAGGAAAAGCTGGATCAGCCAGGACCTATGGAGGACATGTGGAGAAGGTGGGAAGGGCACAGGAGCCAGAGCATGCAGTGATGGCTGAGATCATGGCCAACTCTGTGATCCCCTTCCATAGAGCAGAGATCACAGAGGAACCTTCACTCGTGGAATCCCAGTGGGGAGTAAGCAGAGAGCAGGTCTCCAAAGCCAGTGCAGAGAGGCTGAGGGGTGAGGGGCTGGAGAAGGAGAAGCAGAAGGGATAAAGCCTGCAACTCCAACTTCACAGGCTATGACACCCTCTTCTAGCTCCCTTGACCACACACACACATGCACACACATGCACACACACACACAGATACATAAATAAAAACAAAGTAAATATTTAAAAGAAGACACTCTTAGAAGGCAGTGGTGGTCACTGTGCCTGCATTATAAAAGACTCAAATGAATAATAACATGATGGGAGCCATCACACAGCACAGGTGAACGGTGAGTTCCCTTATGACCCACCTTGTTGATAAATACAATAGGCCATCTATATTGGCAAAGCTTTTATATGAATAATAATAAGAACTACATGCAATGTCTAACAAGACAAGTAAACTCAGTATGTTTTTAGGGTTGCCAAGGCTGGAAATTTTGCCTCCCTAAAATCCTGCTAAGGCATAATCCCTAAGCGGTGGAGTTCAGAGATGGAGGCCTTTGGGAGACAGCCAGGTCACAAGAGTTCTGTCCACACGCACTCCAGGCAGAGTAGAGTGTCTCTCTTTTCCACCGTGTGTCATGCCTTTGAAGAAGGGGACCACCACTGTAGATCTAGAACTCCATTACCTAAACAACGATTATCTGTTTTTATAAGCCAAATGCATTCTATGACCTTGTTGCTGCACCCCATGTTAGTCAGTTTGGGCCCCTGTAACAAAGTACCTTAGTGTGGTTAACTAGCAAACAGGAGACGTTATTGCTTGTAGTTGTTGGGGGCTGGGAAGCCCAAGAATAAGTTACCAGTAGATCAGGTGTCTGGAGGGAGCTAGCTGGCTGTGGCCTTCAAAGATGGAACCATCTGGCTATGCCCTCAGAAGGTAGAAGGGAAGGGAAACTCGACTTCTTTAATAAAATCAATCCCACTGATGGTCTGTCCTCAGTAGCTTTGTCCCCTTCCCAATGGCTACGTCCCTTAATGATGCCATCTTGATGGTCAGTTTCCAACATACAAACTGGAGTGGATGCAGCAGGGTGCAGGCATTCCAGTCACAATGAATCCAGGGTGAGCTAAGATAGAGAATAAGACACACCTAGGTGTCTGGGTGTTGCTCCGTGGGAAAGCACTTACCTAGTCTGCGCAAGCAAGGCACTGAGTTCAAACCCCGGTAACACAAGAAGAAAATAAGGAATCAAAGATGTACATCGCTGTAACCCCAAAGCTGCTTCTAAGGCAGTGCAGCACCCCGAGTTTTTTCTGTGAAACTGCCCTGCTGTTCTCATCTGTCTCTCCACCGTCTCCCTGAAATCTGTGCCTGGAGACCCGAGTAACATTTACTTGAGAACAAAGCAAAAAGAGTGCTTTCAAAGTCAAGCCCCCAAGCGCTTCACGGCTAATCATGTACCAAGTCACGTGGCTAGGACAATGACAGGCAGGGTCACTGTCCACAAGACCTTTCAATTAGGTAGACTTCTCTCATGTTTACACCCTTAATGGAGCTATGAATTATCTTTGTTTACTAGGATTAAGACATGATCTCATCACAGTGGTTTAGAATAGCAATTGTCAGTATGGGTCTACTCCCACTGATGTCTTAATATAAAACCCTAAGATAACCAAATTCAGGCCAAGGGCAGTTTAGCTGTGAGTGAAGCAAGATGCCCAGTGTGTATGGAAATACCTTATTATTTCCATCCAGGCTTATGTTCTGTGGGTGCTCCCTAGAACTGACAGTGCCCTCATGCCCAAAGAAGTCTCTTAAAAACACCCCAGCCCTCAGGTTTTGTGTTTTCACTTTTGAAAGATATAAGGCACAAGTCTTGATAAAATTGTGAATTTAGACACAACTTCGTGATTTTTCTTAAAGATTTATTTTAATTATGTGTATATGTGTATGGGTTTATGCATATCAGTGCAGTACCCACAAAGGCCAGAAGAGGGCATTAGATCCCCACTGGAGCCACAGGTTCAGGTGGTTGTGAGCTGCTGGGAACTGAGCTCAGATCCTCTGTAAGAGTTGTGTCTAATCATAACTGCTGAGCCATCTCTCCAACTCCATAGACACAAACCTGAACGAGCAGGGACGGGATCTGTACAGTCATGTGACATCCTCCTATCACATGATGAACCAGAAACTTGCCAAGCTTTCTCTCTGCTGAACCAATTCTTAGACCGAGAAGTTGTCCTGGGTCTTCATCAGCCATTACCAGCTTTTGTTCTTGTCTGAGAGGGTAGGCAGGGCTCTTAGCCGCACGACTCTTCAAAAGGACTTCCCAAGACATGACTCAGTCAGTGGAGATAATAGCCACGGGAATGCACTGCATTTCCCAATTTCCCAATTTCTGAACCCTGCAGCAGACATGCAGGAAGGCAGGGATGAATGACTGCAGCCAATACTTGATTGCCAGGTGCGGTCCTAAGGGAAGCATAGCTGCAGTTAGTCCCTCACTCCAGTCCCTCTCCTCCCCACTACTTTGAAATAGCAATCTTTTAATGAATGACAGAATGGTAATTTTTTAAAAGGGAAATATAAAGCCTGGGATATTAGTGACATTATCTCCCAAGCAGACTGACTTAGCATGGACCATACTATACATCATCAGGAGGACGATTCAAGGCCAATGGCCTTTAGTACACCCATGGGCACTGATGTCTCTGCTATGTCCACCTTTACATCTGTTAAGGTATTTGCTTGTGCACTGTGTGTGTGTTTTAGTAAAATGCTCCTCCCCCTCTCCCTACTGCTGACCTATTTGAGTGCTTAGTCACCAGGAAGTGGGACTGTTTGAAAAGATTAGAAGGATTAGGAGGTGTGGCCGTGTTAGAGAAAATGTGGCTTTGTTGGAGATGGTGTGGCCTTTTTGGAGGAAGTGTGTTTCTAGGATTGGGCTTTGGGGTTTCCAAAGCCCATACCAGACCAAGGCAATCTTCGTTGATCTAGCTGCATGTGATGGATGTATCTCTTAGCCCCTGCTCCATCTCCATGTATACCACTGTGCTCCCTGCCAGTATGATGATGGACTAAACCTCTGAAGATGTAAGCAAACCCCATAAGAGTTGCCATGTCATGGTGTCTCTCCACAGTCATGGAAATGAAAAGGCATGGATTTAATAAAGTGTGGGGCAGTCTGCCCTTGGAGGAAGGTTAGGAACTCAGATTTGACAGCTGAGGTCTTGATCATTTTCCGGGAGATCCATCACCACCCAGGAGCCCCTCCAGCTGCAGGACCAATTTCAGTGAAATTTGAGGGTGCCCTGGAGGAGGGAGAGGTCCATCTTTTTGTTCCCGAATAAGTCACTGGCCACATGCCACACAAACGACAAATGAAAGCATGGCAGGTGTGGGACAGAGGAACACAGGAAGCACGTGCAGCACCCCCCAGGGAGCCACACAGTATGCCCACTTCTGCTTGGGGTGATGCAAGATTCTGCTTTCCCAACATGAGGCAGCCAGTGACAGGAGGGAGGCATCAGGAATGCAGGGACCGGTAGAGGCCTGCATGGGAAAGCATTGTGTGTTACCAGTGCAGGGGCTGAGTGATCTGTGGCATTAAAGCGCACGTGCCTTTGTTTTGCAGACACTAGCAGGGCTGAACCATGTGGCAGATAATAAGGGAAATCGTCATCAAAGGACTTGAAGCACAGTAGAATAAATGGTAAGTGGTAGAGAGAATATTTTTACAGTCTTCTGCCTCACCAGTGCATAGGAATGTACATTTAAAAGGTTACAATAGCTTAATCTGCCAAAGCATCAGGCATTTTTATCAGGTTGTACTGACTATATACAAAAATGACCTTTTCATATGTGTGTGTATGTATATATATTTATATAACGTTATATATTTTATATATGCATATATGTATGTATATATTGATCCCACACCATCATCCCTCACCCCTCCCAGTGGTCTCCTTCCTATGTCTTAACGATCCCTCCTTTTTCTTGCTCTCCTCCTGTAGATTCCACACGTGGACGAGAACACGCAGTACGTCTTTTCCTGATCCTGGCTCTCTTCACGTAGCATGATGATCTCTAGTCTTATCTATTTTTCTGTCGGTTGCTTGCTTTTGTTCCTTTTTTTCATGGCTGAATAATACTCCATTATAGCTACATACCATATGTTTCATTTCTTCATCTGATGAGTGTCTAGACCAGTTCCATGGACTTTAACTATTGTGAATAAACTACATCAAACTCGAGTGTGGAAATTGCTCCTGCTGTTGGATCGACCTCTGCTTTCTCCTCTTCCTCCTGCCATCTTCCCAGTTTGGCCTCCACACACAGAAGATGCTCTTGAACTTTTGATTCTCTCTCCTGCATCACTTAAGTGCTAGGATAGTGGGTGTGTGCCATTATGCCCTGCTGATGCGGTACTGGGAACTGAATCTAGGCTTTCCTGCACACGAGCCAAACACTGTAGTTGCTGTGCCGCATCCCTGCTGTTCCTGCTGTGCACTGCTTCTTATCCTTTCAGAATATACCGATGATCATACAGCAGGCTGGCTTACACTTTGGGGGACTTTTCATATGATTTCCATAGAGGCTCCATCAGTTTACATCCCTACTCACAGTGTGTGAGGACCCCTCCTTCTCTATGTTTTGCCAGCATCTGCTTTCTTGATGGCACCCATTCTGACTGGGGTGAGACAGAATTTCATTGTAATCTCGACTTTCATTTCTTTCATGACTAGAAATATTGAACAACAACAACAAACCAGGCTCAGCAGGTTGTGTGTGCGTGTGTGTATATACATAGGCATGCATATACATATATGTGTGTAATAATAATAATCAAAGAAAAGAGGAGGAGTAACTGAGGGAGAAAAGGGAGAAGTGATGTAATTCCAATTCAATTAAAGCATATTAGAGTTGTTGAATAAGTGTATTTATTGTTTTATGTGCTTATTGGACACGTGTGTTTCTTGACTTGGAAAGTGTCTGTTAGCTCATTTGTTCCTTTATTGATTGGGCTATTTGTTCTTTCTGTGGTTCACTGTCGTCCTTATTAGGGTTTCTACTGCTGTGATCAAACACCGTGAGGTAGTGGGGAGGACAGGGTTTGTTCTCCTTACGTTTCCACATCACAGCTCATCCTTAAAGCAAGCCAGGACAGGGCCTCAAGCAGGCCAGGAACCTTGAAGCAGGAGCTAATGCAGAGGTCAGAGAAGGGTGCTTCTGACTGCTTGCTTCCCATGGCTTGCTTCCCATGGCTTGTCTCTTATAGAACCCAGGACCACCAGCCCAGGGGCTCCACCCACAATGGGCTGGGCCTTTCCCCATCAATCACTAATTAAGGAAATGCCCTACAGGTCTGCCTATGGCTGGATCTTACAGGGGCATTACTCAATTGAGGTTCCCCTCTCACAGAAGCTTGGGTCAAGCTGGCATAAAAATATCCGCAATTATTTAGAATTTTTCATATGTTCTGGGTATTAATCCCTTATCAGATGATTAGCAAAGATTGTTTTCTATTTTATAAGCTATAGGCTATCTCTTAATGCTGGCATTTCCTTTGATACACCAAAATAATTTTAATTTGATGAGGTTCAATTTGTAAATTCTTCTTATTATATAATTCCTGTACAGCCCTTTCAGAAAAATCTTTGACTGTACCAATGTCTTAAAGTGTCTCTCCTGTATTTTCCTGTAGTAGTTTCAAAGTTTCAGGTCTTATTTAAAGTTGTTGATGCATATTAATTGAGTGTTTCAAAAAAGACTGTCTTGTATCCAGTGTATGAACTTGGTACCTTTGTCAAAAGTCAGATGGCTGCACTGTGTTTAGTCATCTCCAACTCCTCTGTCCTGTTTCACTGTTGTTCATGGCAGGTTCTGTGTCAGTGTGGTGTCATTCTTGTTACAATGGTTCTTTACCATAATTTCAGATCAAGTATTAAGATACCAGTGGATGACTTCAATATCTCACTGTGGTGGCTTGAATATGCTTGGCCCAGGGAGTGGTACTTCGAGGAGGTGTGGCCTTGCTGGAGGTGTGGCCTTGCTGGAGGAAGTGTGTCACGGTCAGGGATGGGCTTTGAGTTCCTATGCTCAGGCTCTGCCCAACGTGGAACAGGCATCTCCACCTGGCTTCCTGTACAAGAGAGACTCTGTCTGGCTGCCTTCAGATAAAGATGTAGAACTCTCGCTCCTCCAGCACCATGTCTGCCTGGCTTCTGCCATGCTTCCTGCCGTGATGATACTGGACTGAACCTCTGAAGCTGTAAGCCAGCCCCAGTTAAATGTTTTCCTTTGTAAGAGTAGCCTTGATGTCTTTTCACAGCAGTTCAACCCAAACTAAGACACTCCCTCTCACTGACAGACAAGTCATTCGGAGAAACCAAACAGTAAGAACGGTGACAGAAACCAGAGTTAAGTGTCCTTAGAGGAGGACCGGAAACAACGGACATCTCTAGGATATTCCACTCAAACACTCCACAGTACTCTTACGGGATGCTTCTTAGAATTGCAGAATATGAAGCAAGCAAACAGGCTTATTTTAATTGAAAGTAATTCCTATATTCCATCTGATCAGAAAGGAACTAGAAGTCAATAGCAAGGCAAACTGGGAACCAACCTACGAAGCAATGAAAGCCATTCTAAGAGGGAACGCTGTGGCTGCAAAAGTCGACATTAAAACATCTAACTGCTAGGCTGGTGGTAGATTCGCTCCTTTAAGCCCAGTGCACTGAAGGCAGAGTCAGGCAGATCTCTGTGAATTCAAGGCCAGCCTGGTCTACAGAGCTACTTCCAGGATAGACAAGGTCGTTTCACAAAGAAACCTTACCTCAGAAAAACTAATAAAATAAAGGAATGGGGGTGGGGGTGGAGAGATGGCTCAGCAGTTAAGAGCACTGGCTGCTCTTCCAGAGGTCCCTAGTTCAATTCCCAGCAACCACATAATGGCTCACAACCATCTGTAATGGGATCTGATGTTCTCTTCTGGTGTGTCTGAAGAGAGTGACAGTGTACTCATATACATAAAATAAATAAACATTTTTTTTAAAAAAGGAAAAAAGCCAGAGAAATCCATATAAATAACTTAGTGGTGCCCAAATCGGTATCTGGAGAAAATAATAAAGATCAGGGCAGAAATTTATGAAAAGGAAATTCAAAAAATATTACAAAGAATCAATGAACGAGAATTGGTTCTTTGACGTGATAAATGATACTAAAAAAATCTGTCAGCCAAACAAACCAAAAAATAAGAAAACTCACGTTAACAAATTAGAAATTCTAGCATTGCTAATTTTGTTCAAAATAGCTGTACTTTTCTTGTCTGGCATGCGCAAAGCCCTAGGTTCAACCCCTAGTACTGAAAAGAAATTGTGGCTCTTAAGAAATGATATTGAAAATAATGTGTGCTCTTCAAATCTTTTGTGCTTCCGTATGAATCTTAGATTTCTCTTATTTAGTTCTGAGAAGAATGTCATTGGAATTGTGATAGAGATTGCATCCAATCTCTGGGTGGCTTTCAGAAAATTTGGCCACTTCCATAATATTAATTCTGCCAATCTGTGAACATTAGATGTCTTTCTACATTCAATTGTATTCTCCAGTCTCTTTAACTCGGTGTTTTGTAAGTACCTTTTAGAGGTTTTTCACATCTTTGGTAAGATTTATTCATCGATCTTTTTTTTTTACCTTGAGAGAGCTACAGCAAAAAGAATTGTTTTCCTGATCAGACATCTAAGTCTCAGTGGTCCTCCGAAGTACCAAATCCATTCCGTAGGTGAAGAAGCACTCTCCAGTTGCAGTGGTTTGAATGAGAAATGTCTCCTCTATGATCAGGCATTTGAGCAGGGGTCCCCAGTGGGTGGCGCTGTTTGGGCACGGCGGGGGTGGGGGGGTTGAGAGGTGCAGCCTTGCTGGAGGGAAGGATGAGTTGAGAGATGTCGCTTGGCCCTACATCCAGTTTGCTCTCTCTGCTTCCTGCTTTGGCCCATGCTGCTTGCTGCTATGCTTCCCTGCCAAAAGGGACTGAGCCCCTCTGGAATGATGGGCCAAAACAAACTCTTTCTGCCATAATTTAGTTTTGATCATGGTTTTTTATCACAGCAGCAGAAAAGTAACTGATACACCAATGGCAATAAGAAAATAGTAATTTAAATATATGTTGATCTCATTCCCTGGCAAGCTGCTACCATGATGATTAATGGCTATGGGGGGCTGCTCTGTGCATTGCTATGGGGGAGGGCTGCTCTGTGCATTGTCATGACTGGCCTTCCCTGTGCATTGACATAGTTGGGGGCTTCCCTGTGTATTGCTGTGGGAGACTACCTGTGTATTGGTATGGGAGGGCTGCCCTGTGTATTGCAGGACAATTAGTAGTATCTCTGAACTCTGCCAACTAGATGCAATAACCTCTCTTCTCATTTATGGCTTTTTACAAAACCTACCTGGAGATATTAGCAAGTGTTTCTTGAGCAGTAAATTCATTCTAGCTGAGAACCATTGAAATGTGAACTGTCTGGGGGTGAGGACTCTCAACATGATGCTATTGCAGGGATGTGTTAAGTGGGACAGGCTGGTAGAAACCACAGCTTAATGTGCCTCATCACAGGATATAGACTTGGTAGCAGCCGGCAGGCTTTGTAGCAGCCTTGTGAGCAGAAACCCCAGCCACCAAGGACAAAGGGACATTGTGGAATTCAACAGCTGAGTGTAACCCGGGAGTATTCTTAGAGACCAGGTTAGTTCTTAGTTCATGTTGAATCGTGTCTATAAAGAACCGTGTGGAAATCCCCAGGAAGTTGAAAGCTCTGGAGATGGAATGTCTAGCAGAGCGACAATGCTCTAAATCACTTTCCAGCTTTTTAAAGTTATGTTTTCAATTAGCATATAAAATAACAGGTTTCACTGTGACATTTTCATACACAGATAAGATTGTACTTTGTTCTAATTAAAATAAATTTAAACAGAAGAATAGACACAGTTAGAGATGAGTACCTTAAACAACAGTTTAAAAAGTCCGGGCCAGCTGGGTGTGGTGGCACACTTTTTTCATCCCAGCACTCGGGAGGTAGAGATAGGTGGATCTCTATGTGTTTGTGGTCAGCCTGGTTTACAGTGAGTTTTTGGAAAGCCAGGGCTATGTAGATAGATTCTGTCTCCAAATAAAACAAACAAACAAACAAACAGGTCAGGATTAGAGTAGACTGGGCCAGGGAACTGATGCTTTTTCTTTTTTTCTTTCTTTCTTTCTTTCTTTCTTTCTTTCTTTCTTTCTTTCTTTCTTTCTTTCTTTCTTTCTTTCTAAAAAGAGCCAGTCAGAGGTGGTGTTCACCTTTAATCCCAGGCAAAGGCAAGTAGATCTTTGTGAGTTCAAAGTCAGCCTGGCCTACAGAGCTAGTTACAGAACAGCCAGGGCTATACAAAGAAACTCTGTCTCAAATATATATATATATATATATATATATATATATATATATTGTATTTTATATATATGAGTATTAGCCTGGATGTGTGTATATGTACCATGTGCAGGAAGATGCCCACAGAGGCTAGAAGAGGACATCTTGTCCCCTCTAGTTGTAGTCACAGACATTTGTGAGCTGAACCTGGGTCTTCTACAAGAGCAGCAAGTACTCTTAGCCACTGAGCCATCACTCCAGCCCAGGGACTGTCACATTTTATGCTGGATTTTTGATAGCCTTTATTTTAGAAACCACATATAGGCATTACTTTAATTTTAAAAATTAGGACACCTACGAAGCTATTGAAACTGTAAGCAGAAGTGTGTTATGGTGCATTGCTACTGAAAACACAGGGTGTGGCTGGAGCTCGGGGGTAGAATGTTCAGTGTATACAAGAGCTGGGTCCAGTCCTCAGCAGTACACACAGGCACAAAGCAGGCGTTAAGAACACTTCTGGAAATGTGGGATGACTTCTACCAAAAGACAGTGTTTTCATGGCCTCTAGAGTGTATCCATGCTGGCGATGGGGACTAAAGATGTAGGCCAAAATTTACATTTTAAAACTTCATATCATGCTATTTTTTTAACAGCAAAATTTGGAAACAAATACCAAAATCCCAGCAATGAGTGAGTGGCCAGATGGATGTCTAGCCATATGTACATCCTTCAAAAGAGTTTATGAAGAACTGCGATCATGTGGAGAAGTGTCTCCAAGATGTTAGGAGGCAAAAATACAGACAGTTACCTTGAAGATCCTGTGCCACCCATATAGCCACAGAGCTGAGCAGGGAAGGGTGCAGGCTGGCTGGCATGTGTACGCTGGCTGCCTCTGGGATTGATGTAGTTCTTCCCTTCTTGGTTTCTCCTCAGTTTCCCAGTTTCCCTTGAGCTAGAATGTATTACTTCCTTTAGCAGGAAGAATATTAATGTAATTTTTCTAAACGAATAGGAAGTGACCTATAGCATGAAATGTTTTGCTTCTTAATAGAGCTCTCCATGGGGCAACTAAAGCTTGGAGGTGGGAACCTTGGGCCTTCCTGGAACTCACGGAGGTAGAGATGGAACAAATACCAGCTTGAAGTTTCACTTCGCATAATTGCCTTAGCTCATCGCAGCCACGGAACAGGCTTGGCCTCATCCGCAGTCTACCGGGGGTGGTGGTAGGCATCTCTTCCACAGGTCTGAGTCTTGGTGCACAGCAAGCCAAGAATCCTTAAACTGGACTTCTTCTATTTCAGGCAGGCACCAGATGAGGAATGATACTTACAGGTATTTAGGTCACCATCCATCCTTATGCTCACAGATCCGTGTAGCCTCCACCCCTCAACAAAGAACCTTCTCTTTACCGCAATGGAGACCATCACAGAGAACCACGACTGGACATGTTACGGAGATCACAGTAAATGATTTTGCATAAAGTTAAACACTTGATGGAAACTGGGGGTTGCAAGTTTGAGGCTGACCGTGGTTACATAGGAGTCTCAGTTTCAAAACAAAACAAAAAAAAAAAAAAACAAAAAAAACAAAAAACAAAACAAACAAAAAGGAAAAGAAAAAAGTCAATAACCTGTTGATAAGAAAAGAGAAAAGAAGGCACTGGAAGGGAGATACCAACCATACTTGGAAGTCATAAAGTGACTGAACCAGAGGACGGTGACAGCAACAGGGAGAAAGAGGACCTCTTTGTGAGAGGGCACAGGCT
Source organism: Mus caroli (assembly GCF_978045245.1). Classification (NCBI taxonomy): domain Eukaryota; kingdom Metazoa; phylum Chordata; class Mammalia; order Rodentia; family Muridae; genus Mus; species Mus caroli. The sequence continues at coordinate 59,369,213 of NW_028227258.1, read as the reverse complement.
ATGGTGAGAGGCCAGTGTTCTCAAGTGAGCCCCAGAGAGGTGCAGAGGTCAAGCTGCCAGCAGTTTAGGAATATGTGGGAGGGGTGAGGAGAGAGGCACTGACCCAGGCTGTGTAAGCTGTGAGAACACACAGATGCCCCCCCCCACCCCAATACACACACCAGAAAGCAGAAAACTCTGATGGAGCATGGCCCAGCGAAAGGTGTGTTTGTCCCTTATCACGGGACATTGGTAAATTCAGTGGCTGGCTCAGCATTAGGCAAATTAAAGGAAGATGGTTACTGCTAACCTTTAACAGGAAGGAAGAAAGCAAGGCAGGAAAAGAAAAAGAAGAGAACAAGCAAATGAAAAATTAGGGACTAAGTGAAAATTATTATTATCCTTTGAGGCAGTGGTTCTCCACCTTCCTAATGCTGAGACCCTCTAATACAAGTTCCTCGTGTTGTGGTGACCCCTAACTATAAAATTCTTTCATTGCTACAGAGAAATACTGCTTTAAGGTGAGAGTATGTCTTTTTCCTTCCTAAACTATCAGAACACTAGTGATCAGAACTGTGCACCAGACCCGAAAACCGTGGGGAAACTGACCCAAGAGGAACAACCCTGTCTTAGTTAGGGTTTTACTGCTGTGAACAGACACCATGACCAAGGTAAGTCTTATAAAAAACAACATTTAATTGGGGCTGGCTTACAGGTTCAGAGGTTCAGTCCATTATCATCAAGGTGGGAGCATGGCAGTATCCAGGCAGGCATGGTGCAGGAGGAGCCAAGAGTTCTATGTCTTCATCCAAAGGCTGCTAGTGGAAGACTGACTTCCAGGCAATTAGGGTGAGGATCTTATACCCACACCCACAGTGACACACCCATTCCAACCAGGTCACACCTATTCCAACAAGGCCACACCTTCAGATGATGCCACTCCCTGGTCCAAGGATATACAAACCATCACATTCCACTCCCTGGTCCCCATAGACTAGTTCAAAAACATGACTCTATGGGGACCACACTTAAACATAGCATAATGCAAAATGCATTTAGTCCAACTTTCAAAGTCCTCATAGTCTATAGCAGTCACAACAATGTTAAAAGTCCAAAGTTCAAGGTCTCTCCTGAGATTCATCCAACTTAATTAACTGTAATCTTCAAAGCAAGGCAGGAAACCAGCTGGGCAAACTCCAAACTCTGCATCTCCATGGCTGATGTCAAAGTGGTCTTCAGATCTCCACTCCTTTTTCATCCTTGTTGACTGCAACAAACTGCTTTCTCCTGGGCTGGTTCCACTCCCTGTTAGCAGCTTTCCTCAGCATGTGTCCCATGGCTCTGGCATCTTTAACACCTTTGAGTCTCCAAGGCAATTTCAATGTTACAGCTTCTTGTTTCAGTGTCTGGGATTCCACTTGATCTTTTGGACTCCTCCTAAGGGCTGGCATCACTTTTCTAGCTCTGCTCTCTGTAGCACTCTACGCTCAGGTTGATCCACTCCACTACGACTGCAGTTCTTGGTGATCACTCCATGGTACTGACATCTCCAATACACTGGGGTATTCCACACCAACTAGGCTTCACCAATAGCCTCTCATAGGCTCTCTTCAGGGTGCCAAGCCTTAAATCCTTTGCATGACCCCTTCAGTCCTGGGCCATCAACTACAGCTGAGGCTTAACCTTCTCCAATGGCCTTCCCTGGCCTCTCACAGTGCTAAGCCTCAGCTTCTCTCCATTATCCCTTTATTCCTTCACAAGCTGTACCACCTGAGTGACTCTTACACATTACCAAATCCAGCCGCAGCATGAGGTACAACCTTGGTTATCTCTGGTACACAGCTTCTTTGTGCTCCCAGCAAACAATTTCCAGAAGATTTCACCTCAGTAATGCTGGCCTCTTCTTAATCACTGCTAATTCCTTAGCTCCAGCTAACCAGCATCAATTTTCCCAGTAGTTCCTTCCATTCTTAACTCTAGAGCCAGTGTCACATGGCTGAAGCTGCCGAGTTCTGCTGCTTACAGGAACTAGAACATGATCCCCTTGTACTATTACATTATCACTAGCTTTATGTTTTCTAAATCCTTCACTACCTAAGCTTGGCTATCCTGGTTCTTGCTCTGTAGATTGACCTTGAATGCAGAGATCAGCATGCCTGTCTCCTGATATTAAAGGTGTGTACCACCATGCCTAGGTTTAATTTAGCTGCGTAGGATCTTGCCCCAAGGTCCCACTCCCTTAATCTGTTATCTCCTAGAACACAGGAATTTGTTCCATTTCACTTCCTGGTACCCCTTTAATACTCAAACCATATATTTTATATTTTTCCTTTCTAAGCTTGCTATGCTTATTCAAACTTCTCTTCATAAGACTTAACCAGAGAACAAAGTCTCTGCTCGGCTTTTTTGAAACTTCTTTTGTCAATGCAATTAATCCAAGTCTCTTCACCTTAGCCTCAGGCAAACTTTTCAGACAAGGGCAAAAAGTAGCCACATTCTTCACCAAAATACCACAACACCAGTCTTTATGCCACGTTCTGAAATTCTTCTCCTTTGAAATCTCCTGGGCCAGGTCAACACAGTTCAAATTACTCCCAGCAACTAAGTCTTCCATATTCCTAATAGGATGACCCATTAAGCCCCATTTAAAGCATTCCATTGCTATCCAAATACAAAGTCCAAAAATCCACATTCTGTCAAATAAAAGCATGGTCAGGCCTATCACAGCAATACCCCACTCCTGGTACCAACTTCTGTCTTAGTTAGGGTTTTACTGCTGTGAACAGACACCATGACCAAGGTAAGTCTTATAAAAAACAACATTTAATTGGGGCTGGCTTACAGGTTCAGAGGTTCAGTCCATTATCATCAAGGTGGGAGCATGGCAGTATCCAGGCAGGCATGGTGCAGGAGGAGCCAAGAGTTCTATGTCTTCATCCAAAGGCTGCTAGTGGAAGACTGACTTCCAGGCAATTAGGGTGAGGATCTTATACCCACACCCACAGTGACACACCCATTCCAACCAGGTCACACCTATTCCAACAAGGCCACACCTTCAGATGATGCCACTCCCTGGTCCAAGGATATACAAACCATCACAAACCCCCTACCTGATATTCTGAGCCTTCCCAGAATAAAAAGGGGGAGGCATTTTTCAATGCTTTGATTAAGGCCTACTAGACAGGCAGTCCCTCCTGTTCACACAATTGGCTCTCCAGTCCTTGCTGATGAATGACAGTAGAGAAATGACCAACTGGGGCATGGTGCTTCAAATCCCTGTTATTCAATGAACCGAGGAAAGAATTATTGGGTCCAGGAGGCCTACCTGGGCAACAGAGCAAAACTTGGCTGGGGGAAAAAAATCCCATTAAAAATCACTAGGGGCTGGGGGTGCAGCTCAGTGATCCCCTGCCAATCCCTCAACCTAACAAGCAAGAAATCCTGAGTTCAGTCCCCAGAACAAAGAAACAAACAAAACGGGGGGGGGGGGGAGGAATGGAAGGAGGAGAGAAAGGGGGAGAAAGAAAAGGAAGGAAGAATGGATCACAAAAGTCTCCAGCTCAAGGGCAGGTTTAGTAACAGAAAAGTAAAGGGGATAAGAGGGAGTCAACCTGGAGATGCCCCTGAGATGGCACAGCCGCAGCAAGGCCAGCACACCGCAGAGCTAGGATGCAGAAAAACACCAGTACTCTTTGCTTTTAGTATCACGAACTGAAAACTCAATAGAGACCGGCAGACAAGTGGAAGGCATTTTTATAAATCAACCCAAAAGACAATTATATAGATAAAAATGCCTGTTAAGAGAAAACTAAATAAGACTTTTTCTTTCTTTCTTTCTTTCTTTTTTTGAGACAAGAGTCTCAGGCTGGCCTGGAACTTGTTGCAAACCTCCTGCCTCACCATACCTGGCTTAAAATTTCTAAGAGCATAATCTTGAAAGAAAGAAAGGAAGGAAGGAAGGAAGGAAGGAAGGAAGGAAGAAAGAAAGAAAGAAAGAAAGAAAGAAAGAAAGAAAGAAAGAAAGAAAGAAAGAAAACACCCAAGTTTAAAGGACACCAGTTTTGCCATTGAGAAGCTGACCCTAACACACGCCATTGTAAAACTAAACAATTGGGTAAAAGGAATTTAAGTGAGAGAGTCCATGGACTTCTAACTGATAGATAGTACTAGGTGCTAGAATACAGCAGAAGACAGACTGTTCAATTCTGAGGAGGGCATTTGACCGCTTCAAGTTGAATACCCAGCTACGTAGCCACGCTAGCTCTCTCTCTCTCTCTCTCTAGTGGGAAGGTCAGCTAAGGCCATATCCAAATGTGAGAGTGTCCCTCGCTTCTTCTTGTGCTGTTTCCCCACTGGGAGAGTTGCTTCATCAAAGGAAGGAGGAGCCAGGAGTGTGAGGCTCCAAAAGAACAGAGAGAGCCCTGGGATGCCACCTCAGTAAGAAGAGCCAGCCCGCCCCAAGGGGGGGTGGGGGAGGGAGAGGGAGGGGGAGGGTAGATTCACACATGCATTTGCCTTTTTGAGAAGTGTTAAATTGAGGGGACAAGAGTTAGCCACAGCACAAATAAAAAGCTAAACTACTTACTCTAAGGCCTTTAAAAAAGATTTATATTTATGTGCAGTTGTGTGTTTGTGTGTACTCCACAAGTGTGTGCATACCCACAGAGGCCAAAAAAGGCTTTGGATCCCTTGGAGCTGGAGTTATAGGAGGTTGGAAGTTGTCATGTGTGTGCTGAGAACCCAACCCTGGGTCCTCTGGAAGAATGGCAAGTGCTCTTAACCACCAAGCCATTTTTCTGGCCCTTAGGACATGTCTGCTGTGAATAATTAGTAGTCATAACAATGCCAGTCACAAATCTCACCAAGAACTATACTGGAGAGTGGTTGTGGCAAGAAAGTGCTAAGTGTGTTGGAGGCCACATGGCAAGACTGCTCAGTCTTCACTTTCCACAACAGAAATAATAGATAATGCCTACTTTGGAAAAAATTAGCCAGATCTGAGTAGCTGTCCTGGTGACACACGCCTACTATTCTGCCACTTAGGAGGCAAGAAGACTTGAGCTTAAGGCCACCAGAAATAGACAGTGATGCCCTGTTTAAAACAAAACAAGAAGGAAAGAAAGGAGGGCTAAACGCAAGCAAATATAGCTAGATGTTAATATAAACACTAGGAGAAATATCTAAAAGAGTTGAAGTGGATGCTCTAGAAAATAAAACTAGAGGCTACAAGGCAAGGTAAGCAAGCCTGACACTCACTGGAGGCTTTGGAATACTTGTGGGACTGTAGAGCTCTGCCAGGATTATGTAAATCGCCACTTACCGCTGATTTCCTGGTCCTTTGTGGGTATATTTGCTGACTGTTTGTTGTTTTTGTTTTGAAACACCATCCTAGATTCAGTCAGAGACTTGGGATTCAGCATCCACTTGTGTGGCTCTGGCTTATTACAGTGACAGAAATGGAGCAACCTTCTGAGCAACCCTCCCCTCCCGGAAGTGGTGCTACTGACTGGCTAGCGGGGCTCCTCCAGCACTGGCCTGTGACGCGGGTGGAACTACGGTGGTGGTGGTGGGGGGGGGTCTTTATATTCTGTTCACACAAACGGTTGAGAAGAGAAACTGCGGGAGGGAGCACCGCCGCAGGCTTTCATCACTTAGGGAAAGTTCTGTGTCCCTATAGGGACCTGTTAGCCTTCTGGTTCGCAGAGGCTGCAGTCTCCCTTGTGCTGTTTAACTCTTTCTGGGCAGCCACTAGGGGAGTGGTTCTCAACCTTCCTAATGCTGCGACCCTTCAACACAGGTCCTCATGTCGGGATGACCCCCCTCCCCCAGTCATAAAATTATTTTGTAGTTTTGCTGCTGTTGTGAATCATAATGTAAATAGCTAATACGTGAACCCCTGTGAAAGAGTTACTCCACCTGCAAACGGGTCCATAGGTTGAGAACCAGTGCCCTAGTCTTTACAGCAGACTTAGAACTAATTAGAAATATGCCGGAGGTGGGAGCTGGAAAGATGCAGGCCTGGACTTGGAGTCAATGGGAAGACCCAAGTTTCCATTTACTTCCAATGGTCACGAGCTATTGTTCAAGATACTATTTGAGGCCTTCTCTGCCTGCTACCCCACCATCACCATCAGCTCGGCTCTCTTTTGCTGTCAGGCTAGCTCCGCTGTCCCCAGCCATCACCACGATCATCTACAGGGATATTATCAGCCATGGTCATTAGGACAGAGGGTGCCATTGATGACTCGCTCATTGATGGAAATGCTTCCACTGAAGGCCGGGAGGGTGAAGGTACCCAAAGCACTGGTGTCACCAGTGTTGACATTGTCATGAACCATCATCACTTATAAGAAACCAGCTTCACAAAAGAGGCCCATAAAAAGTACATCAAAGACTACATGAAATCACTCAAAGGCAAACTTCAAGAACAGGAACGGAAAGAGTCGAGCCTTTTATGACTGGAGCTGTGGAGCAAATTAAGCACATTCGGGCTAATTTCAGTAGCTATCAGTTTTTTATTAGTGAAAGCATGAATCCATGTGGTATGGTTGCTCTCCTGGACTACCGTGGAGATGGTATGACTCCATTCATGATTTTCTTTAAAGATGGCTTAGAGATGGAAAAAAATGTTAACAAATTGGATCTATCGCTGTCACTGTAATTGGCTGCTGCTTGCCATCCATACAACACCAGGACTTAGAGCAAATGGGACTGATGTCATCTTGAGCTTTTATTTTGACCATGATTTATTTGGAGTGTAGGCATTGTTTTTTTAAAGAAAAAAAAAAGTCATGTGGGTTGTCTAAAAATAAAATGCATTCAAATTAAAAAAATAAAGAAAGAAAAGAAACTATTTGAGATGTGGCTAGCAGGAGCTTAGTGGCTATTACAGATATTCCTAGCAGCTGCTAGGAAATACTGCCTTGGAGTTCTGTGACCTTTGCACAGGTGACCTTTGCTGAGTGTGGTCCCAGCTAGGCTCTATCTAGGCTTCACTGCTCTCTCCATCTCTCCTGCACCCGAGCGTGCCCAAACTGTAAACTTTCCTTCTCCAAGCTGTTCTTAAAACATTTCCTCAGTGGATCACAACCTCTTTGGGAATTACATATCAGATAACCTGCATATCAGATGTTTATATTACAATTCGTAACAGTAGTGAAATTCAGTTGTGAAGTAGTAACGAAAATAATTTTCTGGTTGAGGGTTAACACGGCATGAGGAAGGCTGTCAGCATCAGGAAGGTTAGGAGCCACTGCCTTCTAGAAACCCCTGGTGATCTTCCTGCATGCATATTGGCAAGAGGCCACCCAGCTCCTCAGCTTTGGATAAAGCCTTAGCCTTTGATGTGTCCTGAGAGAAACCAGATCAATGTAAGAAGCTTTGGTTGGGGTTCCCAGTGGGCACCTCCTAGGGGCGTGCCTTCTTCACAGTGACCAGGGTTGGATGTTGAAGAACAAACCCACTTCTCTTACTTCCTCATTGATTCTGTTCCAAAGGCAGGAACCCTGGTGATAGCTGCCTTCTTCATCTTAACTTGTGCTGCCTCCCTACACCACAGACTCTTGAACCCCTGCTCTGAAGGAGTCAACCCAAGTCTTGGGCTCTCTGGCATATAGCTGGCTGCTAGCTGTCCCTAGACGGCTGTGCTCTGCATTCTGATTGTTCTGAAAGTGCCATGGGGAGATGAGTATGGATGTGCTCCCACCAATGTAAACGCTACCCGCACGCTATTTTCAAACTTTGCACATCTATGAGGTGAGTTATTTACACACAGACAAAATGAGTGCCTGGTGGTGTTATGGTGTTATAGACAAGGTTCTACCATGCCAAAGACTTCACAAATAATATCTAACTTACTACTTTCATTATATATACATATACAGCCATAAAGAAAGGAGGGGGATCTCATGTAGCCCAGCATGACCTTGAACTCCTGCCTCAGTCTCCCCAGGGCTGGGTTATAAGCATGCACTGCCACGCCTGGCATATTCTACTAGTTTGCAAACATTTCTATTAGCAATAAATAATTTTTATCACATTTAAAATCTTCATTGCATTCTATTTTCCTGGTTTTTTTTTCATTTCTGATGAATGCCATTTATTATTATGAAGATTGCTGTAAAACAAAAGATGCTTTCACTATGAGTGTGGCAGGCAGCTTTACGTCAGAGATGAAGAGTAGCAGTTGGAGTTTCAGGTGAGCCCTCTAATTCCTAGGCTTGGTTTTGAGATGTAACAATGAAAGAAACCACTATGCGCAAGGAGAGGAGAGTATGAATCACGGTGTTACAAAGTAACTTCTCAGGTGGGCTGGATTGCTCAGCACTTAGGCAGTCCTTCTACAGAGGACCTGAGTTAGGTTCCCAGCACCCACGTTCAGGGTAGGGAAGCAGACTTGGGAGGTTTACAGCAAAGCTAAACTCCAGTTCCAAGGGACCCCAAACTCTTCTGATCTCTGAGGATGCCTGCATTCACATTCACATATCCATACATACTCATAATTAAAAATAAAATTAGTCTTTTAAAAATAAAAATAGTAAGCTCTTTATCTTTCAGTGTTTTATCTAAATAGTTTATTACATTTATTTATTCTGGCATGTGTGTGTGTGTGTGTGTGTGTGTGTGTGTGTGTGTGTGTGTGTGTGTGGCACGTGTGTGTGTGGCACACATGTGTGCCAGGAGGTGTCAGTTCTTTCCTTCTGCCACCTGGGTCCCAGGGATTAAACTTAGGTCGTTAAGCTTGGCAGCAGGCATGCTAAGCTGCTGGCCATTTTGCCAGCCTATAGCTTATCTTGAATCAAACAACATTCTCTCATCATTTGTTCTAGAAGCTCAAAACAGGGATAGCAGTGTGTCTCTTCTTTCAAAGTCCAGTTATTAACAAAATCTACTAACCTGTCATTTCTCAATCAGTTTTCTCTGTAGACTAGTGGTGGACTGTTCTGATAATGAGCCTACACTCTTAGGAAGACTGTGTATTTCAATTGTGTGGTGACTTGTAATATTAAAATATTTAAAGCTATGTCCTTTTACAGTTTTGGGTAACCACGGTCTTGTCTGATGGAAGAGCACCCGGGTTTCAAAGCCATCTAATTTGTTTTTCTTACTGGTGCCACCCGCGTTTCCGTTTCATCTCTCACCCCATCTGTGGCTGCTAATCCCGAAGAGCACCTTTGCTGCACTGCTACAGTGAAGCCTTAAAGCTGTTAAAACATCAACAAGAATGCGAGCTTGCAGGGCTGTGGACCGTCGAGGCAATCCTCACTCTTGGCGGATGAAGGACATCTCCCTCCGTGCGTACTTGCCTCCTTGGGTCATTCATACAAACATCCTGTCTCCAAGTCCACCATTGAAATCCAGCGCCTGGAACTCCCAGCCAGCCCGCAACATTACAAACTTACAGCCCTGGCATTCTGTCGACTTCTGCAATTGGGATAGCAACATTTTGTTCAGCCATTGGAAGTGTCCTCTTCTGTTACAAAATCAGTCTTTCCCACTTGTATCTGCCCAGTCCCAGTATGCAGGGACAGGCGAAAGGTGAGGTGGTGGCTGTATTGCATGCAGTCACCCTCTGCACTTAGAACTCGAAAGGAAACAGGACAGTATTTAAATATCGCAGTCCAAATGTCCAGCATCCCAGACTTGAAATAATGGAGACACTGTCATCACACAAACGTCCAAAAGAAATGCTGAGTGGAGAGATTGGTTAGAGTGTTCTCAGAAATCTTGGGTTTTACTTCCTCCTAGAAGTCAGGAACAGGATGCTGTGGACTGTCAATGGGTCATTAACTTGACATTCATTGGCCCTTTTGTTGACAGAATTGAGGGGGGTGGGCTTATTCTCCTGCCTACCACGAAGACTCATTTTAGGGGAGGCGTAAAATGCAGGGCAGCTGCTTAGAAACCATGGGCAGCACAGTCCCGAGCCCTGCATTTACCAGCATGGAACAGGGAAGGTGATCCACAACTGTGGGCCCAATAGGCCCTCAAGAGGTTTGAATTGACCCTCAGTCCTGGCGTCTGGAAATCCATCATTCCACATAGACACAGACACCCGAGCTGAATGAGTAATTAGTATGGTTTAGAAAATTCAATTCAACAAGCAGTTATTGAGTGCACTGTGAGCACACAGTGTTCAGGACCAGGTGCTGGCGGAGGGAGGAAACAAGGGTGGGAGAGACTATGCAGTCATCTACGAAATGCTGCTCATTCCCAGAAGTGCTCAGGCCTGGCAGCGAGACAAAGCCTACGTAGGAAATAATGAGAAAATACGAGAGACAGTGTCTGATATTTAAAACCATAGGCTGAATGTAAATCAGACCTGTGGCCTCAGCACGGGCGATGGATCAGACAGGATAGCAAGGAGTCTGTTGGTGAACGATTAACGGGTCCAGGGGGAGCTGAGGAGCCTGCATTGGAACACGATGGGGAAGCACAGACTGGAGGTCCTGATGGGGGTCCCAGGGGAGGGGGAGCCAGGCATGATAAAAGTGTACTCTTATTTTGACAGGGAAGATTTTAGTAACTCTTCCTAGAACTGTGTGTGAGGATGTATGTGTGCATAGGTGTAAGTCTGTGTGTATGTGTAATTTTAAGGCTCCCGCCCCCTTTTTTTTGATCCAGAAACATGTTTTCCACTATCGCTGTAGGAGGCACAGAGGTCGTTGTGCTCACAGACAAGCCCTAGGGAAACCAGAAATGTCAAACACACAGGCCTGTCTCTTCATAGGGAGCTATGTGTAACCTAACCTGTTTTCTATCCAAGAGGCTGGGAGAGGATATGGTTAATAGCTTGGTGACTTTGTACTATCTGTGTCACCAAGCCATAGTGGACTCCCCAGACCCTTACAGTGAGCTTGTCAATCTATAGAATCTATTTTCATGGAGAACACCACACACTGTCGGTCTATAGAACCTAGCTTTATAGAAGATGTCACATGTATTTTACAATGAGTTTTGATGTGGTCATGTCTTAAACTTTATTGTGCACACAGGATTGAGTTATTTATCACCAGGAAAAGTTTCACCAAATTGCACTGCACTGTGCTTAAATATGTATACAATAAAGCACTCTGAGAAAGACACTCTGAGAAGTTTGAACCAACACCAGCTACTAGGTCATATTGAATTGAACTGCCTTCTTGCCTCCCGCCGATCATCTCTACTTTGCTCATGGTAGAGGGCCCCACCTCTCATATTACGACTTTTCCCGTGGAAGATCAATTGCTGGGCTTCTTAATGGGATATTTCCAGAAATGATGAGAGTATCATGAAAATTAATTTAAATCTTCCTGAGGTTGTTAGCTAGCCTGCACACCGAGATATGTGTCAAATATGAATATAAGGAGAGCAAGGAGGGGGTGTAACAGTCTTAAAATGACCTCAGTGTAACCACTCTGTAAAGCAAAATTCTTAGAGTCATTGTTTCCGTTGCCAGGGTTCCTCTGCCCTTCCAGATATGCTGGAGACAAACTTTCCCACTTTTGAAGTTAGGTGGAGTTACATGACTAGCAGTGCTGTGAACCAAAGCGTTGTGAACGGCCTCTGAGAGGAAGTGGTGCAGACTCCTGACTCTGCTCCTCTGCCTCCATCACTGTAGAGCTCACAACAGCAGAGAGAGCCCCTACCAGAATAGACCCTGGAGGCAGATCCTTGGTGACACATGTGCCCTGGAGAGTCATTGGAGACTTCAGTGGATTGTTCAGGAGTGAGGTGCTCAGCTGCTGTGCTGAGCCTTAAGATATTGAGATTCCTTCTGCCATGGCAGCACCTCCCCCTATCTGATTTTAAAGTCATGACTGGCTTAGATCTCTCACAGGTCAGAGTTGAGTTCAAAGAAGGTAAAGAGAATCTCTAGGCATCAGTGAACTTTATAGGGAAAGAAACTATTTTAAGGTTCTATGCGCTCAAACCTTGGATACCCTTTTGAGGCCCCTGACTGCCCCTCGAGGGAACCAACCAATTGCTTGACTCTTGACTCTGCCAGCCCCACCCCCAGAAGCTGTGGTTATTGCCAAGATTTCTGAGCTGTGTGAAGATTGGGTGAAGGCTCTGGGCCAGCATGGTTCTTACAGCTCATAAACCAAGCCTTATTTGTGCTGAGCCACATAGGCACTTGTAAAAATTAAAGAAAACGGCACACCAGAGAACATAGAAGTTGGCTCGCTCAACAGTCACCGGGTATCTAGTGAGACGACCAAGAGCAGGGGAATAAGGACTAGAGAGGAATCTTGGCTACAGAGCAGGAGAGCCAAGCAAGCTTCTCTTCTTTTGTCCTTCCCACACAACACACAGAGGCAGGGTTTGTCTTGTGACACTTGCAGGCAGCAATGGTGGTGATTCTCCCACGGTGGTGGTCCTCCCTGGATGGTGGTCCTCCCTGAGCTGTGTGCTGTCTTATTCACCAAAATTCAGGTATAACACACACACACACACACACTTTTTAAAAATTTTTTATTTTCCTTTCATTAGATATTTTCTTTATTAACATTTCCAATGCTATTCCTTTCCAGGTCTCTCCTCCGGAAACCCCCTGTCGCATCCTCCCTTCCCCTGCCTCTATGAAAGTGCTCCCCAACCCATCTACCCATTCCAGCCTTCCAGCCCTGGGATTCTCCTACACACACTTTTCTTATCTGTAACACCATGGACTTTCTGAGGAGAAGGTACCAATATCTTGTCAGGTTCTCAGGAGAACTTGGAATAAGACAATGAGTAGCATTATCTCATTTTATTCACAAGATTAAGAGAGGAAGTTGGCCCTAGAGGCCTGGATCAGAACAGGTGGATGTTCCTGAGGATTCTCAAGTGACATTCCAACTCCCGTGGTCCCTCTGACATAACTGTTGTTTCTTCCTGAAATGAATACGGATTATAAATTGGATTTCTTTTATTTGGAGTACAGAAATATCTTTATTTCTCTCTTTTTCTTGGTAGGTAGTTTTGCTAAGCACAGTTGCTGAGCTGACAGCAACTTCCTCCGGGCACCAGGAGGGCCTTGTCTGAGGGCTTTGTTCTTGTTCTGTTGACAAACTCACAGATGGCCATTAGCAGGAGATCTGTCTTTACCTCCTAACTGCTTTCAATTTCCTCTCTCTGAGGTTCTGCAGTTTTACTACCATGTGTGTAGGGTTGAGGATTCTCAAAATTCATCTTGGTTGGCATTTATTACATTGTCGTGATTTAAGAATCCTGGAAAATCTTCTGTGTGATCTCTTCAACAAATGCCTCTCCTTTGCGGGGGGGGGGGGGGGGGGGGGCGGGGAGGGGGGGCGGGGGGGCGGGGGGGGGAGGCTCTTTGAAAGCAGTCTCCATCTGCACACTCACTGTCTCCCGAGGCAAGAAGATGATTTACCCAGCAGGTGAGCTTGGCCCGGGTACCTGAGTTGCTCCGTCACACCTGCTGTTCCCCGTTCTCTGGGCGCACTGGCTGCAAGCGGCCCTCTGTTCCTCTGTGTTTAATTTTCTTCAGGACAGACACTGGAGAGGATGAGGGTCAGGGGTCATAGCTTCAATTGTCTAGCACTGCCTATTATGATCTAGGTTAATTTGCTTAATCTGAGACAGTATTGGGAGCGTTGTTATTAGGCATGCTCCTTCGTGCTTATCCAACTGTTCCTTCAGTAACAAACCTGGCGCTTGACCTCCAGCTACTCAACCTAATGCACACTTCCAGTTGCTTCCGAAAGTGAAAGGACATGGAGTAATGACTTGTCATTTATTGTCCTTCCCTCGGCATCCCTAATCCCTGCATCATTTATTCTGGAGTTCTAACTCATTCTACACTAGACCCCAATCTGTTTATATCTCTTAACTTCTATTTTATGTTTGCTATTTCACCCCCTGACCCTCAGTTACGGGTAACTCCTTTCAGTTCACTAATTCTTTCTTTAGCTGTTTGTGGCCGCTCACTCTTTTTTTCTGAAGCACTTTTTTTTTTTTTTTTTTTTTTGGTTTTTCAAGACAGGGTTTCTCTTTATAGCTCTGGCTGTCCTGGAGCTCACTTTGTAGACCAGGCTGGCCTCGAACTCAGAAATCCGCCTGCCTCTGCCTCCCGAGTGCTGGGATTAAAGGCGTGCGCCACCACGCCCGGCCTGAAGCACTTTTTTTTTTGCACGTCCGTGAAATTCACTTTTCCTCCTACATTGCTATAGACTCTACCTTAAACCTAGCACCAGCTGGGCGTGGTGGCGCACTTCTTTAATCCCAGCACTCGGGAGGCAGAGGCAGGCGGATTTCTGAGTTCGGGCCAGCCTGGTCTACAAAGTGAGTTCAAGGACAGCCAGGGCTATACAGAGAAACTCTGCCTCGAAAAACAAACAACAACAACAAACAACAACAACAAAACCCAAAAACCTAGCACCTGAGGTCCCATAGGACCTGTTTTGTCTGTTGTTTTATTGACCCTGGCTTTAGGTAGCTTATTTCCACGTGTCTTTCATAATTTCAATGTGATCTCGTGTTTGGCTGAATATTTGGGAATCCTGAGAGATGAGGATTAAAGATAACACCTCCAGGAAACAATTAGCTTTTGTTTCAGCTATCACTGAATACCATGCAAACCTGGAGGTCCATCCATAAACTCCTCCTGCTATGCTTTCTAGGGCTGCATGGTTTGCAAAAATCCAGTTGCAAACTCACAGTTCTAAGAACCATTTCCACTCAGTCAGTTTAAGCCAGAACTGAAAAGACCCCCTCAACGGCCCCTGTGCTCTGAGTGCTTTTGGTGTAGAGGTCTTTCAGCTGACTTCTCAGCTCTGCCAACCCTGCAAGGAGGTCACCATTCTGACCTATAGGTGATAAGGGCCTAGGTGTTAACTATGGTCCTTATGTCATCTTTGAACCCCAGAGTCTGGGTTGTTACAGATAACAACAAATCTCCAAGGAGCAAGGAGCCCAGAGATAGCTTGTCACTGAGTTTCCTGGCTCCAGCTTTGTCTGGAAGAGCCTTCACAAGCCGCTTTTGTTAAGATCAATTACACCTTTCAGGGGTAGATGACACAGGGCCAGCGGTTGAAGAAGGAGTCCTGCAGTGAGGTGTTTTCTACTTGATTCACAACACTGCCAAAACACACCAGAAATCCCCTGTGTGCTAAACAGCTGAACCCAGAGAACAAAATGGTTTGTCTTGCATCCCAGCCCCTGGTGCCACAGCTTGTATGGTGCTGCCGTGCTGGTGGCTGTCCACAGCTTCCTGTGTCGGAGGAACACGGGGGGGTTGTCGACTTGAACTTCGCGAGATGGAAGCAAGAAGTTATATTTCCTGGAGATGAAGAGGACGGCGTAGGGATTAGAGCGCTGGCTGCCCTTCCAGAGTACTAAAGTGAGGTTGGTTCCTAGCACCCGAATCGAGCAGGTCACATGGCCTGAAATACCAGCTTCAGGAGGTCTTAAGCCCTCTGCTGACTTCTATAGGCACCTGCGCGCATGTGGTACACATGTGAGCACACACATGCACACACACACACATATACAAATGCGCTCACACACCATGCACACATACACACCATGCACACACAACAAAAAGCAGATCTTTTTTAGTAAAAGAAACTATTTCTCTTCATTCCAAGTCAGGCTGCAGGACCAGGCGTGCCACTCAGGCGCTACCCATTGGAGCATCATTGCAAGGCTCTGATTTGGAAAGGAGCAGTGTGCAAGACAGGAACACAGAACAGCTGCACGAATGCTCTTCTCGGGGCAGTGGCAGAGATTCTAAGGCAGAATGACTGACACTGCTAGTGGGCACGGCTGTGCTGCCCTGTGTGGTCCTTGCAGACGTGAGTGACTGAATAGCTTCCAATCCTGACCTCTGACCTTCCCAGAGAGTCTATGTGATACCCGACATCCCATAATGAATTTTCTTTCTGCTTAAAATAGCTATGCAGGTGATTGTGTTTTCAATTATAGACCCTGACTAATACCCTGTGGATATAGCAATGTGCCGAGGTTTAATTATGAAGACAAAGTCTGCAAGCTACATGCAGAAATCAATATCATTATGTCTAGTCCCGCCTCATTGAACTCTGTGAGCTAATGAAGAGGTTTGCAAACTCAGATTGCCAAATAAATTTGATATTATATTTAGAAGGGGAAATAATTAAGAAAATTAAAATATACCTTGCCGTCAGCAATTGTGCTTTTTAATACAGGGAGGAAGCTATTGTCTGTTGAAAACTTAGAGCTGTATGGAGTTGGTGTGTGTGTGTGTGTGTATGTATGTGTGTGTGTTTAAAGTTGCATCTGATCTGCGGCTTAGTTAAAAATAAGAAATGAATATTTGGTTCCAGTTGGGATTGTTCGTGAACTCCTGCCAAGGTTATTATCATGCAGATACAAAGAGGTCAGCATCATGGAGATAAATAATCACGCTGATTTTCCACACGATAGCCCACGGCACCATGGATAAAGAAAGATTACTCATCTCCATTTCCATTCCATTTCACCTCTGCTCCCTCGGCCGGGAGTTTCCTGTCTGTCTCTGCGGACCTCGGTTGTCACTGTCCTTTAAAGCTCCTTTCAGATGCCACTCCCTCCGTTAAAGCAGGACTGAGGCCCGTCTTCTTGGGGTCTCCCAGACGTGATGTAGGTTCTCCTTCTGATCCATCATGGCAGGAAAGGCATGACTGAGCACTTCAGGCCCTGCCACGGTGGGCCAGGAGCAGAAACAGTCACGCTCACACTCACTTGAACTCAGATGGGCCTTTGCTATTCCCCTCAGGTCCCCAACCCATGAGCTAGACCATCTACACTGAGAAAGGGTCTCCCTCCTAGAGGCATGCCTCAGCCTTCTAAATAGAGCCGAGTTGGCGGGGAAGCTTGAGCTCCCCACTTCTGAAGTGACAATTCTCTGAGCATTCCGGTGATTTTACCTGTTTGGTAATACATACACGTGCAGAACTTCCTTAAGTCACCTACCTTCCCAGCCTTTCCAGGTCTGGTCTGGTAAATATCTGCACAGACATAGATAGGTCTACCTGTCTACCATGCTGGCTTGCTCCACAGAGATCTCTTGTCAGTAGGAAGGGGATGGGGAGCAGGTTAGGGAGAGACGCAATGTTTCTCAGGTCCCCTCCTTTGTCCTGGATTTTGTGATTAACTTCTATGAGACTGAGGGAGGAGGAGAGAATATATAAAAAAGCAAGGACTCTCCCCTGGATGACAGTTTTATAATTGCACCGTATCTAAAGAACACACATATCTGACCCAGCAAGAGGGGTACCGGTCACCGCCTTGGAGTCAGTTTTCCACTCCCCTCTGCCTTTCTGACTATCAGAATGTTAACTGAGCTGTGCCACCTCAATTCTCTTCCTGCCTGGCTTCTGATGAGGTTGGAGATAGACAACCATGAAGAAGGAAAGAGGCTGGGGTTTTCTCTCCCACTACTTCCTGCTTTGGTACTGTGTCTCTGATTCCATCTCTGCCCTTCCTCCTGGCAATCCTCACTGGACCCTCATCTCTTTGTCCTAAGAAGTAACAGCTTCCGGACATTCTAAGCCTCAGGGTCTTCCAGCATCCCTAATTGGCTCCCTTGACTTTGCCCACACATCTTCAATGGCAACTTTGGTGACATCTTTATTTCATCATAATTCTATTTCCACCAGTGCCCTAAGCTACAAAGGAAGACAAATGAAAGTCACACAAAGTGTTGTGTCTCTACTATGAACGAGGTCTTCAACCAGAGATTCCTGACTTTCCAATACCACCCTGCCTGACTCAATTATGGGTTCCATAGCAACACTGGTGTCAACAGCACATAGCATCTACTGGGCTCACAGTGGGTGGTGGCAGGAGCCCTGCCAGCCTAAGGGCTCAGGTCTCTGAATTGAAGTCATAGAAATATCATTGCACAAGCCTCCAGGTCAACTACTCGCATGCCACACCAAAGAGGAGGGTTAATTATCTGTTCCTAGTCCTTCTACAAACTCTAAAACAGAGATTACCCTACTGGACTATAGTATGGTTTGAAATGAATGGAAAAGGGTTTTCAGTATTGGATGTGGTGGTGCATGCTTTTAATCCCAGTATTCCAGACTCACGAGCAGTCAGAGTGATGTGAGTTCAAGGCTAGCCTGGTCTACGTAGAGTGCTTTGGGCCAGTCTGGGCTATCTAGTGAGTCCCAGTCTCAAAAGGAAACATAAAAGAAAGAAGGAAGGAAAGAAGGAAGTATAGACAAAGGAAGAACAAAGGAGGGAATGGTTTTCACAAAGTCTTTTCCATGTTCCTTTAGGACTGCTGGGATTTCTAGAAGATTCCACAAGTTACACATAAAGCAGAGAAGAAAAGTATTGGTGTTAATGGGGTCAAATCTAAATATATTTTAAGTTGGAGGAAACAACAAAAAGGCCATCCAGAGGTCATAGGACTTCATTTAAGGAGTGCCTTTCAAATACCAAAAAATAAAAAAATAAAAATAAAAAGGAAAATTCTTATCTCTGAAGGTACTCAGAAAGGAACGTGATCAGGCCTGGGTAAGTTTCCCTAGTCTACTATCAGATTACATCGTTCTGTTCTTCTACTGTGTATTGTCCACTTTTTGTCAAACCTATATTCAGGTTTACCTGTTCCTCCAGACCTTCATTTCCTGTTGAAGTCTCCCAGGTTACTTAAAACTTACTTGAAATACAGTTGCCTGCTTGTCTCTTAATAATCTGCCTTTTGCTACAGAGGTCTCAACCCTAAACCTAGGATGAGATGAGATGAGATGTTCTCCTAGCCCTTCAGTAAGACCATACAGTGGCATTTTCAGCAGGGAAGCAAGTGACTATTTCTGACACTGTCCTGTTACAGAAGAGGAACATGTCTGCTCAGGAGCCTGCCTGAAACAACACTGAATAGCGAAAGGGCAGAGGGAAAACCTCTATCTTATATGTGCGTCCCATAAAAATATGTTCCCCAAGTCACACAACCTTGAAAAGAGTTCCTCTTGAAAAGTTTGCTCTAAATGAGGGCTCAACCAGAAAAGAGCTCTCCCAAGAAGAGCTTCCCCTAAGGAAAGACCCTTGGAGAGAGTCATTCCTTACCTCAGAAGCCCACCACCAAGGACAGCTCCCTTTAGATGTATGTTCCCATACCAGAGCTTCTGGAAGCGTCCCAAGAAGAGATTCATGAGGATTGTTCTCCCTGAGGAGATCCCGCCCTGAGGTGAACTCTCCCTGAGAACTGGTCCCTCTGGGCGAGCCTCCTTTGGCCTTTGACTCACAGATCCTCCCTTGAATTCTGAGTTGAGCAGGAGCAGACTTTCTGCCCCTGAAGGGAAATTCTTCTAGCTTCAAAGAATACATATTTCTTGGATGCCAATGGAGTGAGTGTTTCGTGGGCGTAGTAGCTACTCGGAAGAGAAGTAGCTCACTGCCTGCCTAGCCCCGGCCTTCCTTCCCTCCGTACCTTTCTTAGTCCCCTGCCTCGCCATGTTCTAGCCCTTCATTCCATAGAGCTGTTGTTGCTTACATGTTGGCACCATTCCAAAAGCAAGCTCCCCACAAATACACAAGGGCGGCACTCAGCTTGCTTCCTAAATGGCCAAGCCTGAAAGACTATCCAGCATCACCCAGTGCTAAGAAGAAGGAACTCTCAGGCCTCATGTCTATGGGGATACCTCAAATGCACATCGAGAAGTGAAAGTTGAAGATCAGA
Organism: Mus caroli; assembly: GCF_978045245.1. NCBI lineage: Eukaryota > Metazoa > Chordata > Mammalia > Rodentia > Muridae > Mus > Mus caroli. The sequence goes on along the minus strand of NW_028227258.1, from coordinate 59,349,601 downwards.
ATAGTCTACGTATCACCAGACTGTCTGCTTTGTTTTGGCTTTTGAGACAGGGTCTCATGATGCCCAAGCTAGCCTTGGGCTCACCGAACAGCTGAAGATGACCTTGAAGTCTGAACTGCCAAGATTAAAGGGATGCATACACCCAGCCTTGCATACACCATACAATCTTCTGCAAAAGGCCAAACCATACCAACAGTAAAGAGATCAGTGGTTCCCAGAGGTTGCGGGAAGGGAGGGATGATTTAACAGAGGAGGGAGGGTCGTTGGGGCAATGGACACTACCATGTGTAATACTTATAATAGCAGCTACATCTCACTATTGGCTCAGATAGAATATGTGAACATACAGAATATATGGATATACAGATTGCATAGCTATGAGAGTGAACCTTGACGTAAACTTTAGATAACAATGCAAGATGGTCATTGTAACAGAGGTTCTGATCTGATGAGGATGTTGACGATGGAGGAGACTTTGAATCTGTGAGCTGGAGAGCGTATGGGAAATCTGCTGTGAACCTAAAACTGCTCTAAAATCCGTAGTCTTTTAATCAAAAGAAACCAAAACAGCCAGGCTCATCTGAAATGTTTGCATTCTAACAAGTGCCCTGACCCTAAAACCAAACATGAGAAGCCTTCCCTGTGTACCATCTGTTTTCTATTCAAACCCCATTTTCAGGTTGCTTGTGGTTCTACACTCAGAAAAATCATGAAGCTATCAATAGTGGAGTTCCAGTTGTCTGTGAGTGGTGTGTCACCCATTTGGGAGGCAGGAGGCTTCCTAATCTCTCGATGGCCCTGGTCTTGAGACACCGATCTCTCTGAAGTATTGGAGATCTTCACTCACCTTCCTATCAAAGCTTCCCAGAAGATCCCAGCCTGAGAGATGAGTGAGAAGATGCACTGCTGGCAGGGACATCTCCAAGTAGTGGGCCTCTCTGATCCTTGCTCTCCCTTGCTCCTTGATGGAGCTCAGTGTCTAGGGTACAATGTGGCACACTTGAGTTCCTTTGTCAGTTCTGCAAGTACAGATGTCGATGGAACAACCAACTGAGATTGTGACAACCTGTCGTCCTGTTGGAGATGGCTTCACCTGACAGATATGCCGGCATAGGTCCATTCATCCACCAGGGTGTGAGTTATCTAGCAAGTCTGCTTCAGGTAACTGTTGTCAATGGGCTACCACTAGTGTTCACAATTTTAAGGAACGTGTTGCTACTACACCCTCAAACAATCTTTTGGTAGCCTCAGTGTCCTGACCTTGAAGCAGGAGCAGATCAGAGCAGTGAGTCTGTGTCCTCTGTCAGCAGGCCACTCCCCTACCCCTCCCTTCTCTGATACCTTCCTATTCTACAAGTATGTGGTTTCTTTCTTTGCCCCTTCGATTTTCTCATACCAGATGTAAAGATTGTTGCCTCTTCTTTCTTTTAAATCATATGTGCTTGATACTCATGCTTTTTACTTGTTTAAATGTTATTACATTTATCTGTGTACCTGCATGTATGTCATACATGCCTGTGTCGTGGTGCACTTACAGGGATCACAGATCAACTTGCAGGAATTGGTTCTCATGGTCCACCATATGGGTTCTAGGGATGAAGCTCAGTGTCAGGCATGACAGGAGGTACCCTTACCAACTGAGCACCTCTTTGGCCCTATTTGTTTGTTTTCAATCTTTCTGTATTCTTTTGTGACAAAGGAATCTTCTGTAAATAATATACTGGTGAATCTTTTAGACCATACATTTAGAAATGTTCTATTTTGTAATGGCCAAATCCATTTACATCTATTGTACTTATGTTATATTAAGATCTATTTCTACCATCTTACTCCACCCTTTCTACTTTAAAAATTCTCTTTGCTCAGGGCTGGAGGGATGGCTCAGTTGTTCAGAGCACTGGTTGTTCTCCCAGAGGACCAAGATTCCATTCCCAGCACCCAGAAGGCAGCTCAGAACCTTTTCAAGAGGCCCAACAACCAAGGAACACACACAGTGCACAGCCGTCTGTGCAGGCAAAAGACCCACGCACAGAAAATAAAAATAAATAAAAATCTCAAAAAATAAAATAAATCTTTTTGCCTTAAACCAAACAGATTTGATTTTCTTTTGCTGGTATAAAGTAACAATTTATTTTTGTTCTTGCAGCGACTGCACTTGAAATATATTTACTCATTTATCCCGACTTATTAAATTTATGAATATCTACTTCTTCACCCGCAAAGTACAAGTAGTTCAGCATGTTCTCTTTCTCTTCTGCCCACCTTAAGTACACAAAACAGCAATGCCCACACGTGTCTACCCACCCACAAGCACACACACATACACACACCACATACTACTCATGCAATCTGAAGCGAATTCTAGTTTGGATTTCTTATGAATATAATTTTTTCTTCATTTCCCCGCCTCAATCTTTGCTTTTTTTTTTCTTCCAAGAATAACTTCCATTTTCTTTTTCTCAGATGTTTTTTAACTCTGTCCTTATGAAGTGACCTCTTTACAAGGGGTCTCTTGTGGATGTCTCAGCAGAGCATCATCAGGTTAAATCATTGTGAGAGTGTTCAGTCATTTTCGGGCTTCAGGAGATGGGCTCCTGACTCCCTTGCTATGACTGTCATGGCCCTCACAGTAACGGAGCTCGCCACAGTGAGAAGCACATAGCATCAAAGACGCTTGTTTCAGATGCATCCTTGACAGCAGTGGACTTTACAATGTCCCAAGTAATGACGTTCTCAGCATCAGGCACACTCTGAGTGCAGGTTGTACAGTGAATTGGCAGCACACGGCCCAAGGCCACCCACCCATCCTTTATCTTTGGTTATCGTGGAGCCAAAACCCAAAACAGCTTTGCTAAAAAAATAAATAAATAAATAAAATAACACTAAATCTCAGTCTATTTGACTGTCCTAACTTGGCATTTTTCTATAGCAGTGGTTCCCAACCTTCCTAATGCTGCGATCCTTTAATACAGTTCCTCCTGTTGTAGTGACCCCCAGCCATAAAATTATTTTAGTTGCTGTTTCATAACCATTATATCGCTACTGTTATGAATCACATTGTAAATATCTATGATGGTCTTAGGCCACCCCTGTTATAGAGAAAATATCTTGTGTATTGTACGAATGCATCACCTGTCAATTAAAAAGCTTATGGCCTATGGATTAGGCAGGAAATAGAAGGTGGAACATCAAAGAGGAGAAAGAATTCCCAGACAGAGCCTGGCACGAAGAGACCTGCCTGGGGAGATGCGAGGAGACAAACACATGGTGCCTGAGCACAGGTGACCAACCATGTGGCAGAAAGTAGGTTAAAATAACTGGGATACTTGCAGTTATATCTAGTCAGAGAAAAGCCTAGCTACATGGTCAAGGTATTTGTAAGTATATTTTGATTGTAAATATATTTCTTGGAGCATGGGACTGGGAAGCAGAAACAGACTAAACTTCTACACCCTATGAAAGGGTCAATTTGATCCCCATGGGCTTCAACCACTGCTCTATAGCACTGTTGGGTTTATATTCCATTAGCTTGAATATTTCTTCCTATGTTTCTTAAGAGCACAGGTTCTAAAACTTCATGATCCAGAGAATATTATTACATTCAGAATATTTTTGTTATGTCTTTCTATTTAGGTATTAACTTTACTGGGTAGAAAAGCCAACACCCATCAATTTCACCTTGCCACTGTCTCTTTTGCAGCGAGTGTTAGCGTCGAGTGTTCCGAGGTTCATCGGATGCTTGCTCCTTTGTGTAAGAGCTCCTATTTTTGTCCAAAAGAGTTTGGGCTTTCTCTTAGTCTGCAATGATTCTACTGCACAGAGACTGCCTACTTTTGGAGTTTTCTGACTCTGCACCACAGGCTCTGATTTTTTTTCTCTATTTGGTTTTCCCTCCCATTGAATCACTATTATCTGGGTACTAGAATTTTCACCCTTCATAACCCTAGCACTTCTCCATCTTAATTTCTCCTGTCTTGCATAAGGTGCACAGTAGCTTCCTAATGTGTCTTGTGGCTGTATATGTCTGGGCACTTGTCCCAGATCTTATTCCTTCTGTGTCAGTCATTGCGTTTGACCAACCTTGTGGCCAGGTGGTTGCTCTCTCTTTCTATCACTAATATTTTCCCTGGTTGAGTTTCTGACAGAGAATGAACTAACCTGTACAGCTGGCCTCCTCCTCCAAGATTGAATTGCTCCTAATTGACAGCGCAAGGGGATGAAGCACGGGCTGGAAATCCTAGCGCACACGGGAGAGCCCTCTGAGATGCTGGAGATTGCTGTGAGCCAGAACGTGATGGAGCACGTGTGCGCGCACGATGTGATCATTTGAAATTGAAGGCAGACAGAGTCGGCCTGGAGGAGCAAACAACTTCGCTCTCCTCCTCGACCTTGGCTACGGTCTGCCTCCCCACCACAGCCACTGGACTGCTTAGTTTTTGTCAACTTGACATTACCTAGAATCACCAGGGAAGACGGGACCTCAGAGGAGGAATTGCCTCCATCAGAGTGAATGGTTGACATGGGAGGGCTGTACTGGTTAGTTTTGTGTCAACTTGACACAGCTGGAGTTATCACAGAGAAAGGAGCTTCAGTTGAGGAAATGCCTCCATGAGATCCAACTGTAAGGCATTTTCTCAATTAGTGATCAAGGGGGAAAGGCCCCTTGTGTGTGGGACCATCTCTGGGCTGGTAGTCTTGGTTCTATAAGAGAGCAGGCTGAGCAAGCCAGGGGAAGCAAGCCAGTAAAGAACATCCCTCCATGGCCTCTGCATCGGCTCCTGCTTCCTGACCTGCTTGAGTTCCAGTCCTGACTTCCTTGGTGATGAACAGCAGCATGGAAGTGTAAGCCAAATAAACCCTTTCCTCCCCAACTTGCTTCTTGGTCATGGTGTTTGTGCAGGAATAGAAACCCTGACTAAGACAAATTGGTACCAGAAGTGGGGTATTCCTGTGACAACCTGACCATGTTTTGGGGAGGACTGTGGAAGGACTTTGGAACTTTGGGCCAGAAGATCCATTCGGTGTTAAGAGCTCTGTCGAATTCTGTGTAGGAGCTTGGAAGATAATGTTGAGAACAGTGCAGAGGATGGAGGCCTGGGTTGTGAAATTTCAGAGGGAAAATTAAAGACTCTCTTCAGGGCCATTGCTGTTTTTATTGTGAAGATTTTGTAGTTCTGGTTAGCTGGGGCTGAAGAATCAGCTGTGATTAACAAGATACCAGAACTACTAAAGCAAAAACTTTGCATTACTGGGACTATTGATGCTGGTTAGCTGGAGCTAAGAAATTAGCAGTGATTAAGAAGAGACCAGCATCGTTGAGGTGACATCTTCTGGGAAGTGTTTTCTGAAAGCACAAAGAGGCTGTGTTCCAGAGATAGGCAAGGTTGTACTCCTTCTGCAGTGGGACTTGGTAATGTGTAAGGGTCACCCAGGTGGTACTGGTTTTGAAGGCATGAAGGGGTCACACAGCAGCTCAGGCTCGGCACTGTGAGAGGCCATGGAAGGCCATTGGTGAAGGTGCAGCCCCAGTTGTAATTGAAGGCCAAGGACTGAAGGGGTCACGCAGTGTTTTGGAGATGCCAGCACCAGGAGATGACCACCAAGAGCAGCAGCAGCAGTGGAGTACAGGCATCTGGAGCCCAGAGGACGACGTGTGTGCTACAAAGGGCATGGCTGGAGAAGTGACCCAAGCCCTTGGAGGAGCCCAGAAGATCGTGAGTTGGATCCCAGACATTGGACGGTTGGAGATTGATTTTTGCTTTTGATTGTGACTGTGCCCTGATATTTTCCCTCTTGAAGGAAGAAACTGTTTTAGTGGAGCCCACAGTTAAGAGACTTTTAATTGTAAAAAGACTTTGAATTTTAAGAGAGATGGATATTTTAAAGAAATTGAAATTTTAAGAATATGTAAAGACTGTGGGACTTTTAAAGTTATTTAGATCTTGAGGATGAATAAGAATATAAGGGTTGAGGCTTACTAGTGATGTGTTTGTGTGTCAAGTTGACAAGGGGTCAATTGTACTGGTTAGTTTTGTGTCAACTTGACACAGCTGGAGTTATCACAGAGAAAGGAGCTTCAGTTGAGGAAATGCCTCCATGAGATCCAACTGTAAGGCATTTTCTCAATTAGTGATCAAGGGGGAAAGGCCCCTTGTGTGTGGGACCATCTCTGGGCTGGTAGTCTTGGTTCTATAAGAGAGCAGGCTGAGCAAGCCAGGGGAAGCAAGCCAGTAAAGAACATCCCTCCATGGCCTCTGCATCGGCTCCTGCTTCCTGACCTGCTTGAGTTCCAGTCCTGACTTCCTTGGTGATGAACAGCAGCATGGAAGTGTAAGCCAAATAAACCCTTTCCTCCCCAACTTGCTTCTTGGTCATGGTGTTTGTGCAGGAATAGAAACCCTGACTAAGACAGAGGGCATAGCGCAGCATAGGTGGTGCCAGGCCTGGGCAAGCGCTCCTGGGTTGTCTAAGAAAGCAAACTGCCTGAGCTAGCTCTGGAAGCAAGCCAGTGAGTAGCCTCGCTCCGTGATTTGTGCCCCTGTTCCTGCTTGAGTGCCTGCCCTGACTTCCCTCAGTGATTGACTGTGGATGTATGTGAGGAAGCAAACTGCAACAGTCGTGAAGCACAGCAAAGTGGTTCTGCTGGGGTGGAGAGGGCACAGGGGACGGCGCGGAGAAAGCAGATCAAAGAGGGAAAAGAAACCTGAGTACTTGTTACCCACCATAGCCGAAGCCACTGCCAACCCTGAATTCGCCAATACTGAAAATGGCTCTCAGGGGAAATACAAGGATAGATTCCTACGGGCCACTGATCCGCACTTTCTTCAACTGATCAATATGTAAGTTTGTGTTCTGTGTGTTTCTCTTTAAAGGCATGGTTAAGATCTATTACTGTGTGGTAACATCGAGCTCGTAGCCAATGCTGTAATTCTTGCTTCAGTGAAGCTTGGGTAACATGAGTTTGCTCCCTACGGCACATCAGTCTTCCTGTCCTGAGGCAGCACCTTAGCCCTGCTGTGGACTCCATGGTGCCCCTCAGATTCATGATGAAGCTGCAATCCAGGTAGGTCACACTGGAGGTAGGCCCTATATGTAAGGCCAAACAGAGTTCAAAGCATGAGCCCCGACACAGTGCCTTATGAGACGAGGAAGAGGCCCCTGAAGTGTGGATACAGAGAAAGGGCTGTGTGCGGGTATGTTAAGAAAGTGGCCCTCACCAGGAGGTGGTAGGACACACCTTTAATTCCAGCATTTAGAAAGCAGAGGCAGGCAGACCTCTGTAAGTTTGAGGCCACCCTGGTCTACAGAGATAGGTCTAGAACAGCCAAGGCTATTAAAACACACACACACACACACACACACACACACACACACACACACACCTGTTTCCCAAAACAAAAAGAAGAGGAAGAGAAGGAGGAGGAGGAGGAAGAGGAGGAAGAAAGTGGCTCTTCGGAACTGCACGTGGTGGTACCCACCTGTAATCTCGAGGGAGGTGGAGGCAGGCCAATCAGGAATTCAAGGACAGCCATCTGGGTTCGCTTTCCACATCTGTAATAAGCACCATGATCAAAATGAGCTTGTGGAGAAAAGGCCCATTTTATTACAGTTTATAATTTATGTCCCATCACTAAAGGAAGTCAGGGCAGGACCCAAAGCAGGAACTGAAGCAGAGACTGGAAGAGCTCTGCTCACTGGCTCGCTTCCCGTCCTCCCTCGGCTTGCCCTTTTATACAACCCAGGAGAACCTGCCAAGGCAGGTGGAGCACCTGTAGTGAGCTGGACCCCCACATCAATCATTAAAGAAAACTCTCCACAGACTGCCCACAGGCCAACCTAATGGACACATTCCCACATGACTCCAGCTTGCGTCAAGCTGACAAAAAAATTAACCAGCACACCCAGCTTGGCGGTCGTGAGTTTGAGGTCATATGAATTCCTGATCCACAAAATAGAGATAGAGAGGCCTTACCAGAAACCATTCCCACCGGGACCTTAACCTTGGGGTTTCTGCCCTTGGAAATGTGAAGAAATGGATTTGTGTTGCTTAAGCCACTACCAGGACTTTCAAGAATAGTCCAAGCAGATAAGACAAATGCTGTGTTTGGAGACCTTCTCTGCCTCTCTGTCTCTCTCTGTCTCTGTCTCTCTCCTCCCTCCCTCCCTCCCTCCTTCCTTCCTTCCTTCCTTCCTCCCTTTCTTCCTTCTTTTAAAAATTAATTAATTTATTTTATTTTATATGTATGGGTATTCTCCATGCATGTATGCCTCTGTAGAATGTGCTTGTAGTGCCTGCAGAATCCAGAAAGGCATCAGGTCCCCTGGAACTGGAGTTACAAACAGTTGTGAGCTGCCACATGGGTGCTGGGAATTGATCCAGGAGCCCATGGAAGAGCAACCAGTGCTCATAACCACTAAGCTATCTCTCCAGCCCCATGGAGACCACTTTCAATACAAAATCAGCACTTCCTGCTCCTGTAAAGAACCCAGGTTGGAGTCCTAACACCCATATCAGGTGCCTTCAATGCCAGCTCCAGGGGATCTGACAGCTTTGATCTCTTCTGGCACCGGCTCTTATGTTCAGATATCCACACACGTATACATAATTAAAATAAATATTAAATATTAAAGAACTGCTTAAAATAATTTTATAAATTATTACCAATCAAAAAATAATTTTAAAAAATCTATCCTAATTTTTTCTTTTCTTTGGTAAATGTAATTTTTGCTTATGTTAAGGTATACTTTGTCACATAAAGAATCAAGAAGTTCCATATAATTTGTCTTAGCTCACTTTGCTGTTAGAAAGGAAACAACAGAATACCAAAGACTGGAAACACAAGTATGTTTCTTATAGTTCTAGAAGCTAAGAGGTCCAATTTCAAGGAATCAATATCTGGGAGGGCACTCTTACTGTACCATCCCATGGAAAGGAAAGAAAGAGAGTGTGTGAAGGTTTGTATATGCTTGACCCAGGGAGTGGCACTACTAGAAGGTATAACCCTGTTGGCGTAGGTGTGGCCTTGTTGGAGTAGGTGTATCACTATGTGTGGGGACTTTAAGACCCTCATCCTAGCTGCCTGGAAGCCAGTATTGTGCTAGCAGCCTTCAGATGATACTCTCCGCTCCTCCTGCACCATGCCTGCCTAGATGCTGCCATGTTCCTGCCTTAATGATAATGGACTGAACCTCTGAACCTGTAAGTCAGTCTCAATTAAATGTTGTCCTTATAAGAGTTGCCTTGGTCATGGTAACTGTTCACAGTAAAATCCTAACAGAGAGAGAGAGAGAGAGAGAGAGAGAGAGAGAGAGAGAGAACTTTCATCAACATCATTATCTTGGTTATTGAGACCAGATCTCACTGGTAGCCCAGGTTGGCCTTGAACTCATGATTCCCCTGCCTTACTGCTGGGCTTATAGGCATGTATTGACACACTTGGCTCCATGCTCACTTTTTTAAAATCTGTGTATATGCGTTTTACCTACATGTATGTATGTGCACCTCATGAATCACAGATGCCAGGAGAGGATGTCAGATCCCTTGGAACTGAAATTCCAGATGGTTGAGCTGCCATGTGGGTGCTGTGAACTCGACCCAGGTCCTCTGCAACAGTAGCAAGCCCTCTGAACCACTGAGTCATCTCTCTGGCCCCTCAAAACTCACTTTAATAGCAACTTTGTCCCCACGGCAGCATTATTAGCCCATCCATGAGTGCACCTAACCTGTTTCTTTTTAAAAACCTTTACATGTATTTATGTATTGAGAAGGCAAAGGGTGCACTTGTGGGAGTCAGTCCCCTCCACCCACTATGTGGACCCTAGGAATAGAATGGTCATTTTCAGGCTTGGCAGCAAGAACCTCTACCCTCTGTGCCATGCCACTGGCCCATCTAATGTCCGCACACAGGTCCCGCTCCTCCACTCTGTTGCACTCAGAACTGCCTGCGATATACAAGCTTTGGGGGCGCACATTAAAAACCCAGTGATCCAACAGAAGCCTCTTGATGCTCCCTTCCACATCTCCACTCTTCAGAGAAGGCTGCCTGCCCTCAATTCCTCACAGATTCTTTGGGCAGTTTACGTCATTTCTCTATAAAACATAATTATGTAGTTGCTTCCTGATTGCTTTTTTCTTTCATTTCAGTCATTAATGCTAGCCTTTTCATCCCTAATCCTCCCAGGAAAGCAATGCTATCATTTCAGATAGATTAATATTCAGTGTTTATATTATTACCAATCACGAGAATGCCAGGCCCTGCTTAGTGATCTGATACGCAATGATTTGCTTTGTTGAGCGAGTTATTATTTTCTCTGCCGTTAATTACTGTCTTTGGTTTGTTGAGTCATGTCCTCTGTGTTTGCTATTTTTTCCCCCCAAACTCTGTCTCAGATGTGCTTAACTGTGTCAGGGTAGTTAAACTCAGTCCCTTCTGCACTGACTCTTGCTGGCTGTCTGCTAAGCATGCGGACACTGTCCTGGCTCTTCCTTGCTTTATGATCTTATTTTGGCAAAGCACCCTGGTCTAGCAGCTTGCTTGTAAAGGCAGAAGTTAGAGGGACATCCTTTCAAGGAGATGTCCATATTTGAAAATGCCTTTATCCCTGCCTAGCACCTTTATTCCAGCTTAATACCTAGTTGGTAGGTTAGGGTAGGGGGCAGAAAGGCATTAGAACTTTAAAGTGTTAGTCTGTTGTCTTTTAGTTTCGGCACAGCTGTTTAGAACTTTGTTCTGTTTCATTATGAGTTTGCTGTTGTTGTTTGTTTTGAGACGGGTGGTGGTAGGTCCCTTGTAGTGAAGGCCCACCTCAAGCTGCCTCTGTCTATGAGGATAATCTAGAATTCCCGTTCCTCCTGCTTCGCCTTACAAGTGCTGGAACTGCAGGGGTCTGCCCCCATGTCTGGCTTCTACTTCTTTATTTTTTGTTTAATTAATCAGTTGTACATGAATAGAACCCAAGGCCAGAAGCGTCTTGAGTGCTCTGGCCCCAGCCGGCTCATCAGCCTTTGTGTTTCTTCCTTGTATTCTCTCCCTCCTTTCCCCTCTCCCTCCCTATGTCCACTCCCTGATTGCTTTTGTCTCTGTGTTCTGAAATTTTACAGTTCCATTCCTAGGTCTGAATGAATTCTCTTTCATGGTGCTCTGTCCTTAGTAAACACTTAAAAGAAAGGGGGCTTTCAGAATCAGATCACGTTCAGATTTATAGCAAAATGAGAGAACTACAGGGGTCCCACACAGCCCTGTCCCTTCTTGCTTTGTTGCTGTATGATAAACACCAGCGACAAAAGCAACTCGAGGAGGGCAGGGTCTGTTTCATCTGACATCCCACACTGCAGTCTAACATCCAGAGAAGTCAGGGGAGGCACTCGGGCTGCAGCAGAGCCACAAACCATGGAGGGATGCTGCTCAACCGACTTGCTTCCCCCTGGCTTTCTCTCTTGCTTTCTTATACAACTCAGGAGCACCTGTCCAGGGGTGGCACTGCTCAAAGTGGGCTGGGCCCTCCCACATTGATCACTAATCAAGAAAACACCTCACAGACCTCCCTACAGGTCAATCTGACAGAGGCAATTCCTAAAAGGAGGTTCCCTCTTCCTAGCTGTCTCTAGCTGTGGAGTGTGGAAATATATGTCCCACGTGGGCATAGCGTATCTCATTCAGAGTAGCGCATGGAATGTGATTACACTGATGCTTTGTCTCCTGAGCCCTTAGCCCCCACACATCAGGACCCACCCGCTGTTGTCCACTCTGAGTTTAAACGGGGTGTATAAGGACACACATCCAGTGCATCACACAGAATGTTCCCTATGCCCCGCAGAACCTCTCTGTACCCCCACCAGCGTTTCCACCTAAACCCAGACAAGCATAGGTCTTTTAGCTCTCCACCAATTTGCCTTTTCTGGAATGTCACATAATAAGTAGATTGGCTTCATTCCCTCCGTAATATCTGTCTCTTGCATCTCATTTCATAGTTTAATAGTGAATTTCTTTATCCCTGAATAATAGTCCATTGTTTGGGTTGGGCATGCTATTGGAAGACAGAGGCAGGCAGATTCCTGAGAGTTTGAGGCTAGCCTGGTCTATGTAGTAAGTTTCAGGACAGACAAGACTGTGTACAGATACCCTCTCTCAAAACCAAAAATCCATTGCTTCCCGATTTGAGCAATTGGGAACATAAGTGCTATAAATATCTGTATGTGGGATTTGTGTGAATATGTTTTCAACTCCTTTGGGTAAAGAACATGAAGTGTAGTTTGGGGACTGTACAGTAGAAAGTCTGTAGAGTTTTACAAGAACCTTCAAGTCCGGCTACATTGTTTCACATTCCTAACTCCAATGGCTGACAGTTCCTGCTGTGTCACCTCCCGACCAGCATCCAGTGCTATGGGTGTCCTGCATGCTGACTGTTCTAACAGGTATGCATTTGTACTTCATTTCTGTTTGAATTTTCATCCCCCCAGTGACATAGGATGAGGAGTGTCTTGCTTACTTGACATCTGTAAACATCCATGAAGTATCTACTAAGGTCTTTGGCTCAATTTGAATATGGTTGTCTGTGTTTTACTGTGGAGTGTTTTCTTTAAAGGAAAATTTTATTTAACGTGTGTGTGTGTGTGTGTGTGTGTGTGTGTGTGTGTACCATGAACCTATACCATGTACATTGAGGTGCCTGGGAAGCACAGAAGAAGGGGTTGGGTAGCCTAGAACTGGAGTTTAAGGTAGTTGTAGATGCTGAGAACCAAACCACATTCTCTGTGAGAACAGTGAATGCTCTTAACCACTGAGCCATTTTTCCAACCCCTATGGTAGAAGTTTAAGAGTTCTTTGTGCATTCGGGATAACTGGGATGACAGGTATCATGCAAATATGTTCTCCCAACCCAAGGTTGTCCTCTTCAGCTCTTGCCTGTCCTTTGCAGAACAGAAAAAAAAATCTTTATTCTGAAGGAGTTCAAACTATCACCTTTTTTCTATAACTTTATCTTTCAGACCAATTCAGAAAATTATCTAAAAGACAATTTTCAAATCTAAGGTCATCTAGATTTTCTGCTGGTGTCAAGCTTGCAGAATCCAGAATCCCCTGAGAGATGAGTTTCTGATGCCTTTGAGGGATTACCTTGATCAAGGTGAGGTGACAAACCCACCCTCTGTGGATGGTGCTCTTCCCTGGCTGGGATCCTGGCTTATGGGGATGGAGGAAGGAAGCTGAACAGCTCCCAGCCATTGCTCTCCGCTCACTGTGCAAACTCCTGCTGTCTTTGCCTCCCACTACAGTGCATCCTTGAATTGTGAGACAGAAGAAACTATGTCTCCCTTAAGATACTTTGCCAGAGGATTATACACAGCAACCTCAGGAAGACAGCTGAGGCGGCTGTGTCCTTGGACCATTACAGCTTTACATTTGAAACTCAGGTTTGTGATCCATTTGAATTGATTTTGTGGAGTGCTTAAGATCTTCATCTAGGTTTGCCTCCAGGTGTATATCTAGTTGTTTAGGTGATCGCTTGTATTAAAGTAATATCTCCAATTGGATTGCATTTGCCTCGTTATCAGAGGTTAAAGAATTGATTTATGCAGTCACTCTCAGGCTCTCTATTCTGTTCTATTTATCTATTTGTCTATTCTTTCATCAATATCACACACCTATAAACTTTATAGTATGTTTTAAAATTGGGCAATTCAGTACTAGAATCTCTTCCTCTTCCTCCCCTTCCTCCCCTTCTTCCCCTTCTTCCTCTTTTTCTTCCTCTTCCTCCTCTTTTTCTTCCTCCTCCTCTTCTTCTTCCACCACCACCACCACCACTACCACCACCACTACCTCCTTCAATATTGTGTTGCCTATCCTGGATCTTTTGCCCCTCCTCATAAACTTTGCAATGGCCACAAAATAACTAGTTAGGATTTTGCTTGTTGTTTGTGGTGGTTTGACTGAGAGATCTTTGACTAAGTCCTGGACATTTGAATATGTGGCTCTCAATTGGTAGTTGTTTAAGGAGGACTAGGGAGAGTGGTCTTACTGAGGAAGTTTGCCACTGGGAGTGGACTTGGAGGTTCCAAAAGTTTTAGCTGGCTCTCTCTGCCTCGTACTTGGACAACCGCCACCATGCCTCCTTCACTTCACGGTTAAGAACTCTATCCACTGGCACCATATGCCATAGTCAATGCTTTGTTTCATTATTTACCTTAGTCTCAGGGTTTGATAACGGCAGAGAGTAGCTCATATAGTGTAAAACTAACTGACTTTGTAGATTAGCCTCAGAAGAGCTGACATCTTGACTACACTGAGTCTTCCTATTCACGAACATGGACTATCTCTTCATTTACTTAATTTTTTTTTTATTTCTTTCATCAGAGTTTTGTATTTTCTTCCCAACAAATGCCGTGTATATATGTGTCAGGCATTTCACTTTGGAGGGGGGGACATTTTACGTATTTTAGTGCTAACATAGTGATACCACATTTCAAGTGGTGCTTCACATTGGTACGTACAAGGGAGCCATGTGCTCTCCAGCATGACTCTTGTACTCTGCAACCGTGCTGCAATCTCTTGTTCCTGCTTCTGCTGCTGTTGTTATTGTTCACTGTTTCAGAATTTCTAAATAGACAGATTTGTGTCATCTGCAAAAAAGACAGCTTTGTTTTTTATTTTGTTCCCAACCCATGTGCCTTTCATTTTCTCTTCTTTTCTTTTGGCATCACCAGGAGTTCCAGTGTGAAGTTGAGGGAAACTGGGAAGAAAAAATATCACTACTGTGCTCTCAGTCTTAGTGAGAAAGCCTTAGGTTTCCCAATTATTAAAGATGATGCTATCAGTACATTTTTTTTTTTGGTAGATTTCTTTGTTAAGGATGTCTTTTTCTAGTCTCAGTTAACAAAAACTGTCTTTTTATTTTTTTAAAGTTACTTTGTTTTTCACAGCTATTTGCAGCAGTACACTGAGCTCCATAGACACAGCATGGGAGCAGGCAAGAGCAGGACTTGCTCTGGGCGGCTCTGGGCCTCATGGAGGGAAACCTGGGCAAAGGAGAGCCTAAGTAAAGAGACAAATGTCTTCATATGCATCTTTGTGCAGACTTGCCAGGAGAAGCACAGAAGAAGCACTGGGTGCCCTGTCAGCACCTCAGAGAGTTCTCTAAGAAGTTTGAGAGGCTGGGACTGTGTCTGCTGAAGAAAAGCAGAAACACGAAGACATGGGAAGGCTGATGAGACACGTTACAAAAGAGAAATGAAAACCTATATTCCACCCCCCAAAAGGGGGAGACCAAAAAAAGTTTGAGGACCACAATGTACCCAAGAGGTCCCCTTCAGAATTCTTCTTGCCATGTTCTGAATATTACACCCCCCCCCAAATAAAAAAGCGACCATCCTGGCTTATCCACAGGTGATGCTGCAAAGAAACTGGTAGAGCTGTGGGGGAGCGCTGCGGAGGACAGGCAGCCCTGTGAGAAGGCTGTGGAGCTGAAGGAAACCTGCAGGAAGAGGGGGCACTCTAGGCTGAAACGGGCAGGAGGATGAAGAGGAAGACAATGAGGAAGATGAAGAGGAAAAGCAGGATGAAGATGATGAATAAGATGGTTCTAATGCAGTTCCTCTTCTCTGTAAAGACTTTAAATCCCCACCCTGTACACAACCCACTCCTATTTTAAAAAAATTAAAATGTAAGGCTGTGGAAGCATTGGTTTTAAACTGTAGTGTCTTTTCTTTTTTCTTTTGTATAGTTAACACACTACCAACTGTGTCAGTAGATGGCCCTGTCCCAGTGGTATTTTCAACAGCCGCTAACTGTACCTGGTATAGCCCGGGGTTGTAAATTGGCATGCAAATCTAAACCAGGTTCTTGTTGGTGTACAGCACAAATGAGATATATGGGGACAGCGGGGTGGGGTTTGTTTTGGTTTGGTTTTTCCCTCCTATCTTCAGTTGTCTCTGATACTGCATTATGAAAAGACATGTTGTTCAGTTAGCTGAACACCATCTGTAATTACAAAAGTAAAAATCTCAGCTGCTTTGTTGACATTCTCTTTCTAAGTAAGTTCATTTTTTAAATTAGTATTCTCCTGTTCATAGATCTGAGATGTTTCTTCTCCAGGGACGCTTGTCTTCTGCTCTTCCCCATGTTGGGCCACACGGATTGCTGCAGTGTTTATCTTTGCATAGAGCCAGATGTTAGAAAGATTTTTTTTTTCTGCACACCCTGCATACTGTGTTGGGGTAACAAAAATTAGAACAGCTTCATTCATCGCTTAAATTCCCAAGTCATGATCAGCTGGATAAGAGATTCTACATAACCGGTTGTAGAGCTGAAAGTGATCAATTCTACCACACCGTGGCATTGTTGGACTGAAACAATCTGAAAGCTGTCCTTGACAGGCTAATAGAAAAGCCTGTTCTAATCTTTACGTGAGGACTCTGCGTTCTTTAACTCCCACTACTGTGTAATGGCAGCTACGTTCTGCAGTTCTCTTATTAAAGAGGACCTGAGAATGGATCCCCAAAAACGTGAGCTTAGAATTCAAGACTGCCAGACTAAACTTTGTGTTGGCATTAGTCCATGTGAGGACTATGAGACTACTGGTTATAAAGCCTAAACTGTTTGTCTTTCTAATTAGTTGAAACAGCTTTTATTTAAAAATTGCTACATTTTAAATTAAAGTTAGGATATGTTTATTCTATGTTGTGATTTGTCCCTTCATAAACAGATACAAAAAAAAGAAGAAGATAGACTTTGCATCTTAGTATCAGATGTCCAGTTCACTTGGCTTCTCTTTAAAAAACCCAGATTCATTCATTAGAGTCATGTTAGTCTGCTTAGCAGTTTAGGGGACAATTTGGCAGTTTTCTGGATTTTTTGTTTTGCTTTATTTATTTTTCTTTTTTGTTTTTGCTTTGTCTTGTTTTTTGTTTTGTTTATTTGTTTGTTTTGTTTTTGTTTATTTGTTTGTTTACATTCTTGTCCTCCTGAAGCACCAGTGGGTTTAAAACAGTGCTCTTGCCAGTCTCCATGCCTTTACGATGAAGTGTTATTATATAATTTTGACTTGGGTTCTTTCCAGTTGTTTTGATTTTTGTTTTTTGTTTGTTTGGTTGGTTTGGTTTTTTTAGTTTTTTCAAGACAGGGTTTCTTTGTATAGCCCTGGCTGTCCTGGAACTCACTCTGTAGACCAGGCTGGCCTTGAACTCAGAAATCCGCCTGCCTTTGCCTCCCGAGTGCTGGGATTAAAGGTGTGCGCCACCACGGCCCGCTGTTTTGATTTTTGAAAGTCGAGAAAGAACACTGAGCTTACGTCCTGGATGATACTCATGAACTAATAACTGCAGAGGTTTTAAAAATTACTTTTGGGAGGGGGACAGGGCTAGAGAGATGGCTCAGTGGTTAAGAACACTGGGTCCTAGAGCTGACATGGCGGCTCACATCTGTCTGTAACTGCAGCTCTAGGAGATCCAACACCCTCATATAGACATACATGCAGGCAAAACACCAATGTACATAAGTTAAAAATAAATAAATCATTAAAAAATAAAACCCAAAAGTGTGTACCACCATGCCTGGCTAGAAATATCTTTAAGAAAATATCTTTCATATATTGAAATGATCTCGTAATTTTTCTTCCTAGGTTGATAAATGTGATGGATTATATGAATTGATTTGTAAATATTGAACCAGTCTTGCATATCCAGGATAAATCCCACTGGACTGTGGTGTGTTCTTTTTATACATTGTTGGATTCAGCTTGCAGAGGTCTTGTTGAAGGTTCTTATGCCTGCACTCATGACAAATACTGGATTGTAGCTTTCTTTTGTTCTGAAGTCTTGTCCAGTGTGGCCTCCTAAAAACAGCTGGGAAGTGCTCCTTGATTCCATCTTCTGAGAGATATGTCAGAGAATTGATATAGTTTCTACAGCAAGTGTTTGATAGAACTCACTGGAGCATCTATTTGGGCTCTGTGCTTTCTGTCTGGGAGGTTAGTGGTTATTAATTCCATTATTATTTCTGAGATGGTGTCTTGTTATACAGCCTGGTCTTGCTTCAAACTCACAATGAATGGTCCTGCTTCTGTGTTCCAAGTGCTGGGATAATAAATACATAGGTACTACCATACCCCACTTCTGGTACAGTTTTTTTAGATGGAGACTGAGCTTTTGAGATTGTTGATTGATGCTTGTGTTGAGTTTAGCTGTCTGTCTTTTGAAGAGTTTGCCCTAAGTTTACCATATTTGTTGGCATAGAGTTAGTTATCCTTGCTATTTCTTGATTTTGCTTTTAGTGTTCTAATGTTGGGATTTTGGTTTCATTCTTTTTTCTCTATTGAGTTCCTGTTTTATTTTTATTTTTAAGTGTGTGTGTGTGTGAGAGAGAGAGAGAGAGAGAGAGAGAGAGAGAGAGAGAGAGAGAGAGAGAATGTGTGTGAATATGTGTGCAGGTGCCCATAAGAGGACAGAAGAAATATCAGATCATTAAACTGGATTTCCAAGCAGTTATGAGCTGTCTGATGTGAGGAGATGGAAACCAAACCTGGACTTAGGTCTTCTGTATTGCTAACTGCAATGTCTTTGTTTTAATTATATTGACTTTTTTCTTTGCTTTAATTTTTATTTATTTTCCTCTGTTTATGATGAATTTAGCTTGATGTTTGATTTTGTAGTTTTCCAAGGTTGAAACTTAATTGACTGAGTTTAATTCTCTTTTTTAAACATATCTACTCAATGCTATTAATTTTGCTGTGAACATGATTTGTATTGCATCCAGTTGCTGTGCTTTATTTCTTTCTTTCTTTATTTTTATTCTTTCTTTCTTTCTTTCTTTCTTTCTTTCTTTCTTTCTTTCTTTCTTTCTTTCTTTCTTTCTTTCTTGGTTTTTCGAGACAGGGTTTCTCTGTATAGCCCTGGCTGTCCTGGAACTCACTTTGTAGACTAGGCTGGCCTTGAACTCAGAAATCTGCCTGCCTCTGCCTCGAGTGCTGTGATTAAAGGTGTGCACCACCATGCCCGGCTAGTTGCTGTGCTTTTGTTCAGTTCAAAATATGTTTAATTTCTCTGAGATTTTATTCTTTGACTCTTGTGTCACATCATGTCCATATTTAAAAGAATCTCAGCTATCCTCTCATTAATGGCTCCTAGTTTAGTTCCATTGTGTTCTGAGTCTCCTGATCTTCTTGTCTCCAGCTGTGAGGGTGGAGCCATCTCTCTTCCTGGTTGCTGCCCCACAGGTGTAAGCCCCACTGTTGGGTGTGGGCAAACTACACATCCTTTTACTGTTTTAGAGAAGTGACAACTTTACTAGTTCATAATGTGCTCTTAATCTCGCATAACATTTGTCAGCCTGAAGACTGCCTGAAATAAGTAAGTTATCCCACTTTCCTTTGAGTCATATTAGTGTAGTATCTCTGTCTCAGTTCAATTACAATGGAATCTACAATAGGAGCTGGAGACAGCTCAGCAGTTAAGTCACTACAACATTTGTAGCGTTTCCTGTTTCTTGTCCTATTGGTCTTTTGTTGTCTTCTGGCTGCTTTGGTTTTAATTGGGCTCTGTGTATTATGTTGTTCTCTCCCATTTCTTGGCTTATCATTACACTTTTGTTTTATGGTGATTATATTACATTATAGTTTACAGTACATATTCAGAGAAAATCCAAAATCCAGGTCTACTTTTAAGTAATATGCCACTTAGTGGGTGACATAATTTCTCGGTAGTAATAAAGTAATTCCAATTCCATCCTTCCATCCTTGTTAAATTGCTGTGCCTCCTTTCACTTACACATAAAAGTGCACATGTATGTGAACATGCTTGCACACAAGCTCACATGCACATATACACACACATGCACACACAGAATCAAATACCTTGTTGTGGTTAACTGCTGCTATATGCTATGACAATTATGAATAGGAAAGAGAAGTGAATTTTGTATTCATTTATTTATTCTCTAGTTTTTAAAAAAATTATATAGTTGAAACTTCTGATCTTTGTGGTTTTCTTTTTTCTAAAACATTCCCTTAATCTTTCTCGAATGTCAAGTCTGCTGTAACAACTTCCTTCAAGTTTTGTTTCTTACAAAAATATCACTTTACCATTCACTGGGACTCAGCTCTTGGTAGGGATCCAGATGAGCTCTTGCCCACCAACCCTCTCAGCCTTGCCTTCTGGCCATTTTGTTAGCCACCAACCCTCTGAAACACTTTCTACCAAAGACCCCCAGTGGCCACATTGTGCTGGGAAGCACAAAGACTGTTTTCACTAGTCTTGAGTCTGCCATTCCGATCTCTCCTGATCTACTATTCTTAGTTCTGTAGCAACCTGCCTGCAGGAGTCCCAGCTCCCACCCTACCTATACTCCTGAGAACCCCAGGCTCCCTAGCTCTTTCCTGCCTCCCCTCTCAGCCTTTCTTCTGGCCCATCACCTTGTGTCCCACTGACCCCAAGGACTTTCTACCAAGTACCCCAGGGCCTCCACACTTGCCTTGAATCCAAAGTGGGCAACAACAACAGAACACCCTCTCAACAAAGACAAGATCAGGTATCTATATCAAGAAACAGCCCAAACATCATAACTCCAAATGTCTATATCTATATGTAAAAACACAAATGTGAACAGCCAAGACAATATGCCTCCTCCAGGAGCCAGTAACCCTACTGCAATAGGCCCTGAGAAATGCAAGTTAGCTGAAGGACAAGACAAGGACTTCAGATAGCAATTAAAAATTTGTTCAAGGGCCTCAAAGAGGATCTGAATAAATGCCTTAATGAAGACCATGAAAGCACAAACTGTTGAGTGAAGTGATGAGAAACAAGAACAATTCAAGACTGGAAAGGAGAGCATAGCAAAGGATTAGGATTATTAAAGGAACCCAAGCAGAAACAAAACTGAAGATGAAAAAGTTAGGATGTAAAAAACAGAAGTAAACCCAAACATTGTCAGAGGTGAGTCTCACCAGTGGAAGTTCAGGGATGACAAAGTAGAAGAGGTGGAAGGCTCAGGCAAAGAACATGGGAAGTCTAAAAAGGTCCAGGTGAACAGCACATATAAAGTGTGAAAGGAGTAAGCATATGAATAAGAGGAATGGAGGAAGGAGAAGAAACCCAGGGCAAAGGCACAGAAAACACTTTTAACAACATTGTAAATGCATTCACCCAATCTAAAGAAGGAGATGCCTACCAAGGAGATGCCTACCAAGAAACATGAAGCATACGGGACACCAAACAGACGGAGCCAGCAAAGAAAGTCCACAGGCCACATACTAGTCGAGACACTAAATGTACAGAACAAGAAAGCATACTAAAATAAAAGCTACAAGAGGAACAAGGATCAAATCATATATAAAGGCAGGTTCACTAGAATAGTACCTGGCTTTTCAATGGAGACTCCGAAAACCAGAAGAGCCTAGCTAGATGTTCTACAAACTCTGAGAGACCACAGGTGCCAGCCCAGACTACTATGCCCAGAAAAACTATCAGTGGCAACTGATGGAGAGAAATAAAAATGAAAGCAATTTCTATCTACCAATCCAGTTCTACAGAAGGCACTAGAAAGAAAACCTCATTCTGCACAGATTAACTGCACTCAAGAAGACACACCTTTAATTCCAGCACTCCAGAAGCAGAGACAAGCAAATGTCTGAGTTCAAAGCCAGCCTGGTCTACAGCAAGCGTTCCAGGGCTGCCAGGATTGCACAGAGAAACCATGTCTTCAAAAACAAAACAAAACAAAACAAAACAACAATAGGACATCTCAAACAAATAACAACAACAAAATAATACCAGAACAGTAAATCAGGTAAGGGGAGAAAGCAAACACCAAAACGACAAAATAGCAGTAATCAATAAACACTTCCCATTGATAACTCTGAAATTAAGGGTCTCAATTTGCCAATAAAAAGACACATAGTCACAGTATTAGAAAACAAGATCCATCTTTCTGTTGCATCTGAGAAACACATCTCAACATCAAGAATAGAGATTACCTCAGGGCAAAAGGACAAAAGAGATGTTCTAAGTAAATGGGCTTAAGAAGCAAGCAAATGTAGCTATGTTAATATCTGACACAGAGCACTGACTGCTCTTCCGAAGGTCCTGAGTTCAAATACCAGCAACCACATGGTGGTTCACAACCATCCATAATGAGATCTGATGCCCTCTTCTGTTGTGTCTAAAGACAGCTACAGTGTACTTATAATAAATAAATCTTAATATCTGACAAAAGAGACTTCAAGCTAAAAGTAATCAGAAGAGATGGGGAAGGATGCTACATACTTATCATAGGAAAATCCACCAAGAGGTTACTGCAACTTAAGCATTCATGCACCAAACACAGGACACTCAAGTTCCAATGAAGAAGCACTGCTATAGGTAGAATCCCAGATTGACCCTCACATGGGGCTAGGGGTGACTTCAGTAACCCACTCTCAACCAATAGGCAGGTCAGCCAGATGAAAACTAAACAGAGAAATCCTGGAGTTAAATGGTGCCATAAAGCAAATGAACATAACAGAAAGCAAGCCGGGTGTGGTGGCGCACGCCTTTAATCCCAGCACTCGGGAGGCAGAGGCAGGCGGATTTCTGAGTTTGAGGCCAGCCTGGTCTATAGAGTGAGTTCCAGGACAGCCGGGGCTATACAGAGAAACCCTGTCTTGAAAAACCAAAAAAAAAAAACATAACAGAAAGCAACAGAACTTCTTACCCTAAAAGAAGACTACACTTTCTTCTTTTTTTTTTTTTTTTTTTGGTTTTTCAAGATAGGGTTTCTCTGTGTAGCCCTGGCTGTCCTGGCACTCACTTTGTAGACCAGGCTGGCCTCGAACTCAGAAATCCGCCTGCCTCTGCCTCCCAAGTGCTGGGATTAAAGGCGTGCGCCACCACGCCCGGCTTACACTTTCTTCTTAACAGCTCATGGAAAAAATTCCAAAACGGTCCATGTACTAAGACACAAAGCAAGTCTCAACAGATCAAAAGAAAACTGAAATAACTCCCAGCATCCTCTCTGACCATCATGGATTGGAATTTTAGTGTTATTTTCTTTTTTTTTTAAATGCTTGTGTGTGTGTGTGTGTGTGTATGTGTGTGAAGGTCGGAGGATGCCTTTCATAAATTGGTTCTTACCTTCTTCCATGGGTTCTTGTGATGGAACTCACATCATCAAGCTTTCATGGCAAGTGTTCCCACCTGTTGTCGTTGTCCTCGCCGCCAGTGGCGACAGGAATGACATGGACACCAAGTCGGGTTCACACAACAGCTTCTTTACTTGTTCTCCTTCTTGCAGCTTTTCTTACAACTCCCCTTACAACAGCTTCTCTTACTACAGCTGGCTTCTACTTAGGGCAAGGGCTAAACAACTATACTCGCACCGACTGACCTCCTCTAGCTCCACCGCACCTCATCCAATCAGAATTCACACACACACACACACACACACACACACATGCTCCAGGCATGAGCTCAGGTCGGTCACCGATGGGCTGACAGGTCCGGATCACGAGGAACAGTCCAGCCTGGCAGGCAGCCCATGCATGCTTTTTCACTGCACATGCTAGGGCAAGGCAGTAAACAAGTGGGTTTCACCACACCTAATGAGCAGTGTAACTGGCCCTGGTGATGCTTCCTTGACTGTCACACATATCATGCTGGGTTAACTGAATGAAGAGACTTAGTCAGGCTATGGTAGGTTGTGTGAGGAGAGGACATAGTCTTCAGAAATTCCAAAGTCATTGGTGTCCTAATGAGCTCCCTCATCTGCACTGTGGATCCCACATCTGCTTCTTGTTCTCTTACCCCTTTATGGGTGGACCAATGATCCGTGAGGGCTGAACGTGGATGTTTCCTTTATTATTATTTTTAGATCCGTTAGATTATGAGCAAATCCCAGCAGGGTGGGGATCTTGTTAGTTTCTCCTGAGGAAAGATCTTGATTTGAAAAACATAGCATTCTATTATTTTTCAGAGTGACTGTGTTTTCTCTCCTCTTGCAAGATGTTAGAATTTTTCCCCCCTCAAACATCTCTGAAATACTGGTCATCAAACCCATGGAGGTGAAGTTCACAATTTGAGGGCCTCCCTTGAGCCGTGATCCCTGGAGGTTTACTGTGGTAAAGAACAGGTCTCTGTATCTCCAACTTATGTCCACCTGTTTGTTATGTGACCCCCATCTCTTAAAAGAATGGCTGGATTTTCTTTTCTATTATTCCTTTTAATTTTTAAAAATTATTTTGGTGTTTATGTTTTTGTTTGCTTCTTTATTTATAATTTTACTCAGTGTATTTACTGAGACAGGGTCTCACTAAGTGACCTGGGCTGACCAGAGACTCATGGTCTTCCCGCCTGAGCCCTCCTGAGGCAGAGACTCCTTGTCTGAATCTTCAACTCATCAGTGTTTTAGTGGTTAAAATGCAATGGAGTCTTCTAGCTTCATACATGAGGAACCAGAAATCATAACACTCGTGAGACCTTTTAATACGGAGATTACGCCCTTCTATTCTGAAAGCGTTCTAGAATTATCTCATGGGCTATAAACCTTCTGCTCTGCCCTTTCTTCTGAAATGTCTATCTTCTATTTTGAACACACTTGTCTGGTTTTACTATTGTATTTGTAATTCTCTAGGACAGTCTTTGTTCTCTAAATATTCCTTTTTTATAGTTTTTTTGTTCTTTTTTTTCATGAACAAATAGGTCCCCCATTCTTTGCAGGGCATTAAAGCTGTGGGCTGTCTTGCCTTGTTCTCTCCTGCATGTTTCTGTGCATTCGAACCATTGCCTCTCCCATTATTTTCTTCATCTCCATCAGGGTCCATGACCATCTGCTGGTGTCTAAGAGGGGAGCATCAGGGGTCGAACTCTCCGTGAGGAGGTGGTGCTCAGTGACTTCAGAATGCACCCAGGGCCACGGAGCGTTGATGTTGGAACATCACCCAGGGAAGCCTGGGTGTTGATACTGTTGGGCTTTCTCTCTTCAGCTAATAAAACTTTGATGCTAGTGGGTCATTTTCCAGTAGTCTGCCTTATCATGAACATTCTACCTGATCTTTGCCACCTGGGCCCCCACTTTCAGTAGAAAATGGTTATCTAACCTCTCATATTTAATGTATACTCTATTGTCAACTATTCCCGGTGTCCTCTAATCCAGGAACCGTGTGTTTTACCATCTATGGAGAAGAACCATAAGGCTTCTACTGGCAGCAATCGATCCTTACCGGGCACAGAAATGGGTGTAACTCTCCCTCTCTTCCTATCTGGGTCTCACACATTGAACTTATGATTCTCCTGTCTCAGCCTCCTGAGTACTGAGGTTCCAGTGGTGTGTACTGTGTCTGTCCCTAACTGCTCCTTTAACTGATCTTGCACCGGCCTTCCATTGTAACCTCATCTATCCTCCTGGAGAGACATTGTGCTTCCGGTTCTTAATGGTGACTCCAGTTCCTGACAGTCAGGATTTAACGCTATGAACACATTTATGCTGTCTTTTTCCTTGCTGCCTTGGTATTTGTAGGAGTTTGAGTGAAAATGGCCACCATAGGCTAATACATTTGAATACTTGATCTTAGCTGGTGGAACTATTTGGGAAAGATTAGGAGGTATGACCTTGTGACAGGAGGTATGTCACTGGGTGTAGCTTTGAGGTTTGAAAATGCCCATGCTCTCTTTGCCTCTTGTTTGTGGATCAAATGTAAGCTCTCAGCTACTGCTTCAGTACCATGCCAGCTGCCATGCTACCCGCCGTGATGGTCACGGACTCTCACCCACTGGACCTGTGAACCCCAAATTAAATGCTTACTTTTATAAGTTACCTTGGTCCTGGTGTTTTCTCACAGCAATTAAGAAGTAATTGAAATGGTGTCGACTCAACTTTTAGAGTCTTTTAGCTACCAACCTTCATCTGCTTTCTCTAGTTCCCCAAAATGTGTTGCTATTGTTTTTCCCATTCTTCCTTTCCTGTGGCTCAGGCCTTTTGTGTGGTTCAGTTTAATGTAATGATGCAGAGCTTCGGGGGGAAGTGAAAGCTGGTGCATGGGATGCGTTACCAGCCTTCACTGGGACCCCAACCTTCTGTTGCCCTTGTCCTGCCTCTGACTGAGGACGACTCTGCATCTAGACATGGCCTCCTCAGTCCATATGTCTGGGTTGGACTTGGCTGGTTCCTTTGATCTCTCTAGAATTGGCTGAGTGTTTGCTTGAATCCAGGAAGGTCTATAGCCCACCTCTAGTCATCAGCTGCAAGCACCTCCCCTGTGTTAACTCTGACCAGGATGGGTGGGTAGTGATACCCCAAAGTAAGCAGATTGGCTGATGCAAAGGTCAGACCTGCCCTTGGCCCTAACTCTATGTAGCTGTGACTAAAGCAGCAGGCTGCCTCGAAGACTGAGGTCCAGATGTACTATCAGGATCATCCTGCTTCCAGGGCAGTGGCAGGGGCAGTGGCAGCAGGCTGTGGCTCAGGCTAGGTCTTGTGGGGTGGTCTCATAGATGAAGGAGCTTCTAATGCCTCCAGTAGAGACTTCTATCCATCTCTCCCAGGTGATGAATGTTAGGGAACTGACTCAGGTGTATCCAACTCAGAACAGGCTACGTGTCACCTTAGGGAACGCTTACCGATTAATTTACAACCAGCGGTGCCCTTTTCCAATGACTAGACGGTTAATAGTTGTCACCCATTATCAAGCCACAGGTATAAGTCGTGCGGGAGAGGGAGCGGGAGAGGGAGCCACATGCACAGTGGGAAGAGCATGTACAGTGAGGGGGCAAACACATCAGTGAGCCTTTGGAAATGGAATAATCACAGCCCAGTGAGCATGGAGACGGAGAACCCTGGGGATACAGAGGACTGGCGAGGCTGCCTTTTTTTTTTTTTTAATGGGGTGGTGCGTTAGTTAGTGTCCATTGCTGTGAAGAGACACTATGACCAAGGCAACCCTTATAGAGGAAAGCATTTGACTGGGAGCTTGCTGACAGTTTCTGAAGCTTGCTCCCTTATAATCATGGTGTGAAACAGGGCAGCACACAGGCTGGTAGGATGCTGAAGAAGAGCTTTACATCCTGGTCCTGAGGCAGCAGGCAGAGAGAGAGACAGACAGAGACAGACAGAGACAGAGACAGAGAGACAGAGGGAGACAGAGACAGAGAGGAAGAAGGAGGAGGAGGGGGAGGAGACAGAGGAGAAGGAGAAAGGAAGGAGAAGGAGGAGGGAGGGATGGAGAGGGAGGGACAGACAGACAGACAGACAGACAGAGACAAGATCTGTAGCAGGCTTTTGAAACTTCAAAGCCCACCCCCAGGACACACCTTCTCCAGCAAGGCCACACCTCCTAATCCTTCCAAACAGCTCACCAAGTGGGGACTAAGCTTGCAAATATGAGCCTATGGGAGCCATTCTCGTTCAAGCCACTGCAGATGGTATGCCTCTTTGACGAACGCGGCCATCCTAGAAAGAACAGGGACATCCTGAGAATGGCTGATAGCCCTGAGAATGCACTTTAGTCCCTTACAAGAGAAAACCTGAAGGAGGAGCCTGTGGAAGCTGCCAGACCGTTGCATCGCCTTTGCTATGGGAGCTAAGACACACAGTGTAGGCTGGGCCGTATATCCAGATGATCTGGCCATGTAAGGGATGACTCGCAATATGAAAGAGATGTGTGGGTG
This sequence comes from Mus caroli, assembly GCF_978045245.1. Taxonomy (NCBI): domain Eukaryota; kingdom Metazoa; phylum Chordata; class Mammalia; order Rodentia; family Muridae; genus Mus; species Mus caroli. The sequence goes on along the minus strand of NW_028227258.1, from coordinate 59,321,979 downwards.
CTATTCTCCCCTAACATCTGACTTGCAGAGCAAATTGGATAAAGGATGAGATGAGGTGGAGGTGGAGGTTTGCCTTTTCATATAGCTGGGGGTGGCGGTAGGAGGTGTGAGGGGCTAAAAGGAAAGGGAGTACCCGGTAGATATATGCCAAAGCCTCCCCTTCTTGACTGTGGGCTAAGCCAACCAGTTTGTACTAGCTCTGAGATGTCCGTAGCAGTGGAGGAGATGCCCATAGCAGTGGAGGAGATGCCTGTAGATCCCCATGAGGTTCACCAGGATGAAGACGCTTAATCGCTCATAGAAACGGTGGTGAACGACCTAGGGTAGTGCCTTCCATCCCAAGACCCTGTCTCCAGCAATGACCTTTTCAGAGACAACAAAATCTGTTGGTGCTGTACGAACCTCACCAGTCCCACCCTTTGCTCTCTCTTTAGCTGTTGTCTCCTGAGACACTTCTTGGAACGGATGGTGATAGTCTTCAGAGATCCTGCCACCCTTTCTAAGAATGATTCGTTACATAGATGCTATGACGTCGGCTTCCAAGTATTTTACACATTTAGAAATATCATCTGAAAGACAACAGGTGCACTTAAGGGAACAAGGATGGGAAACCAGTTCACAGTTCACAAAGACACATGGGCCAGGCATCGTTGTGGCACTCTTAGGAGCCTTATGGTTGAGGTAGGCATAGATGATACTCATTAAGATGATTGAGAGAACGTCCCAACAGCCTATGCCTGTCGATGTTACAGCAATGGTTAAAGAATGAGCAAAAGGTAGCCGGGCGTGGTGGCGCACGCCTTTAATCCCAGCACTCGGGAGGCAGAGGCAGGCGGATGTCTGAGTTCGAGGCCAGCCTGGTCTACAAAGTGAGTTCCAGGACAGCCAGAGCTATACAGAGAAACCCTGTCTCGAAAAACCAAAAAAAAAAAAAAAAAAAAAAAAAAAAAAAGAATGAGCAAAAGGAATCCTGTTTGGTTGAAAAGAGATATTCCAAAAAGCAGAGGTTACTAATGGAAACGGCCAGGCCCAGAGATGAGCTACCTCCCTAAAGTTGTTGGTCAGAGAGGACCCCAAAACAATACAGGTTATTTCCACTACTATTGATTGACCTCCTCTTATAGAAGGAAGAGTGGTCAGAGTTATCGGGGTCTCTCTTGGAATCTCAGCCACACCCTTCTGCACCACCCTCCCATCTGTGTATAGTTCTGCCAAGCTACAAGTCTCCAGAAAAGAAGAGTGGTTGAAGGGGGCTTATCTATGCAGCTATGGAGAAATCCTCTTCTATGGTACAGTGAGATTTTCAGTAATGTGGCCTCTTTGGAGTTACTCATGCTCCTCCTGTGAGTAATCCCTCACTCATGCTCTGTAAGTAGACCTGATAAACTCACTAGTTTACTAAGTAAGACTTCGATGGAGCTGTGCTGTGGTCTGTTGCTGTTGACCTGTCTGGAGAAAGCAGATGTTTACATCTCCCAGGAAAAGTTCATGCGACCTTGCAGTTTGGCAAAACAAGACAGTTGGAAAGGACTACGGAACCGATGTCAGCAGCAGCCCTTTCCTCGCCGTGGGTAACTCTGCATCCTTGCTTCCAGTCTATTAGCATCTCTTACCTTAGCTGTTCTAGCCCGTTACAGCTCAACTCAGATGTCACCTCCTCTCAGAAGCTCTCATGCCACCCCAGTTTAGTGACCCAGTCCTTGGTCTGCCTTTTCTTGAGCTCCCTGGCTTGCCTCTGATCTGTGTTTGCCAATACAGGCTCCATTTGTGTTGTCGTTGGCCCACTGCCTGCCTTGCCTCTTGAGCTGCCTAGATACACAGATGTCATTGTTCCTTTTGCTTTTAGTGCCTTCTTCTAGATTCTAACACAGATTCACAGCAGAGTTCAATGACTATCAAATGAATAAAGGGACTGTCATAAAGGACCAAACATCGCATGCTAGATGTGTCCTGTGCCATACAAAATGTTACAGAACAGTAGAAGAAAGGCAGGGCAAGAGGATGGAAAAGAAAGAAGGCTTTCTGAAGGGATGGAGGTAGAGAAGCTATTGTATCAGGATGGCCTGACCAATGGGCCAGGATCCCATTGCTTGGGACTGAGACAGAGGTGAAATCCTCAAGTCAGAGACCATCTGCTCTTCTCCTGCCTGGGTAGATCCTGTGTAACTGGAACTAATGTTTGAACATTTCGAAAGGTGTGGGGCATGGCTAGGTGGTGGTGGTGAACACCTTTAATCCCAGCACTCGACAGGCAGAGTCAGGTGGATCTCTGTGACTTCTAGGCCAGCCTGGTCTACAGAGCTAGTTCGAGGACAGCCAGGGCTACACAGAGAAACCCCTGTTTTGAAAAGAAAAGGGAATGGGGCATAGAACTTAGTTTGTCTTTGACCTAAGTCATTGACTGGGTTCTAAACAAAAGGCACCAGATTGAAAGGAAAACATAACTGAGCCCCCACAGGAAGTCCTTAGTATAGTCAGTCTTTGTGGTTTACTCTCAGAGCTTCCTGCCAGCTCTTACCCAGGCTTACCAGCCTAAGAAGACAAGAAGTGGGCAGAGCGGGCCACAAGTGTGCCCTATGTTGTAAAGCAGGTGCCTCTGGTAGATGAGTTTCCAATTTTAACTGAACACCTCCCCCAACCTCAGCCTCTCCAGGGTGGGTCTACCATACTGCTAGTGAGACTGCTCTGCCCTGTTCATGAGGGTCACTTACAGAACTCAGGAATGGAGCCAGAGGCGTATTATCCTGCCCTCTGGATGTTACCTGATGGGTTCTTGGTATCTCCAGTATCTATAGAGACTCCCTCTTTACACTAATAATGCTACAGACCATTGTGAGCCCATTTGAATGGTCAAGAAACTGAGTGTCCATGGGGCACCTGTTGTTAAAGTGTGTGTACAAAGGTGTCTACACAAGATGCTGGGACCCCTTTGCAGCTGATACACAGGTGTCGGTTCTGGTCATTCAGGTGATGACTCCTAAGATCAATCGAGTGGCCCGAGTGGACCAGATTTGATATTGTCATCCCAACCAGCCTCTTTCCCATTTTTGCAGCTTCCTATTCCTTCCTGGTCTCCTTTCCAAAATAAGCAGGGTTAAATTTTTATTTTACCCCTGCTCAAGGGAAGTGACCAGTGTCCATTGAGGCACCTGGGGGACTCAAGAACCTCTGCTCAGGTAGCTGTCTGTAGGACATGAGCCAGCAGTCATGTGGTAGCTCACATGGGTAGAGGACCTGAGAGGAAGGTGAGGCCTTTATGCTGCTTGTCCAACAACCTTATGTGCACATGTTTGTGGTTTCTGTGTTTCTGCCATGAAAGATCTAAGAAGAGGTCTCAGATTCCAGAGGCCAGACCAAGTGACTGTGTAGCTGAATTAAAAGACACCACTTTGTCCTGCAAGTCTTGGGAAGCACTTGGGTCCTACTTCCATTAAACACTAGACGGAAGAGTGAGCAAGCTCACCTGAAGAAGATAAATCCACACAGCTTTTTATTGGAAATGATGGACTCTGCCTTCTTAATTAGGGGGCGGCAGTGAAACACCTTCTCCACTCCCACAGGGAGGTTTTGGCTGAACTCGGGGTCTGGGTAAAGGAGGGCCTTTCTGCTGGTGAATCTGTGTGCCTGATGGAGGAGGTCTCTTCTTCTGCTGGTGCTCACGGGTACGGTGGCTTGGAGGCAAGGGACGATGGCCGGGTGTTTGGAGGTGATGGCCAGGTGGAGGAGGAGCTTGGAGCACCACTGGATTCTGTGCTGCTGCGGCGGCTGGGGTTGAGTGCGGCTTCGGGCCCCTTTCCACAGTGCTTGTTCTGGAAGTTTTTATCTCCAGCTCTTCATCTGTAATGGCAAGATGTTTTAAGAACTCATTCTGACAATAATGAACAATATAACACGGGTGTGCAAATGTGTGTGTGAGTACATATGTAGATAAGCATGTATGTGTGTGCCAAGGGATAATCTCTGATGCCATTTCTTAGGCACTGTCTACTTTTCTTCTTTTTGAGATTCATATTCTCTCTCTCTCTCTCTCTCTCTCTCTCTCTCTCTCTCTCTCTCTGTCTGTCTGTCTCTGTTTGCTCTGCAACTTATCAAGAAGCCCAGCTAGGCCCAGGGAATCCACCTGCCACTGCTCTGGGGTTGCAAGTACCACCTTGCTCGTTTTATGTGGGTCTGACGAGTCTACTTCAGTCCTCATGTTTGAAAAATAAGCACTTTAGTAATAGAGCTGCCTCCCCAGCCCCACGATGCGGCCACTGAACACGCTTCATGTGATAGGCATCAAACCAGCTGCTTCAGGAGATATGAAAAGGAAAGAGAAGTTACTCCCACCCTCTTCAAGTTCTGGGTGTGTCAGGGGAGAGAGAAACGTTGCCCATAGATACCCTAAGACCCTAGGCCTCTTTAGAACTCAAAAATGTGAGGGAAGAAGACACCTGGGTGGAGAGCTTTGTACTTAAGGCTCTAGAGTGTGGAGTGAGTATTGCATCTGGGAGTTGTAGCTGGATGCTGCCAGAGATAATCAGCAAGGTTGCTAAGCAACAACCCTCAGGGCCCGAGCCCACTGAACCCAGGTCTGAGTGGTCATGAAGGGCATCAGAGACTATACGCCTTCTGTGAAGTCTCTACAGTAGGTCTGCCTTTTGCTCAATTTGATTGTCACACAAGCCACATTCTGAAAGGAACCTGGAGTGCCCTCTAAGGGACAATCTCGCCCTGAGAAATGGGCTAGCTCTTCCAAAATTCATAAGCAAGACCCATCTCTTGGGCTTTCGTGGGAAAAATGGTTCCTTTCCCCACGCTTGGGGATTTTCTGCTTTGTGTGGCTTCTGTCCAGGAAGACAAGCCTGAGACTGTGTCGATCTTCTTACACTGTTTTTAAGCCACCCAGGAAATCTGTGGGAACAGGCAGCTGCCAGAAGCCTGGAGCCACTGCTGGGCTCCTTCAGGGCACATTCTTGGTATTCCACTCCCTGTGCCTTAGCCTTCCTCAAGGAGCCAGGAGGAGCTTCTCTGCGGGGTAAATGAATGGTTGCCTGTAACCTTTTAGAACATGTGTCTTGAAAAGCATGTCTCCGCATCACCAGAGGGCTGACATATGGACCCCAGGTGATACACTGGCTACTGTAACTACTGTAAATGCACTATGAACACAAAGCCTCAAAGGCAAACAAGGTGGTTTTGACACCTGAGTGACCTGCGAGCTCTAAGCACATACATAAAAAGACACTCAAAAGATAGAACATGTCCTTTATGCCATGTTCGGTGTCCCAGAAGTGCCTGCGGTGTTTGGAAGGGTATAGGTGAGACTTTGACCCTAATCCTGGGTCCTAGACACAGACCAGCAGGTGGTCCTTCTTGCACAGTGGCATGCTCCCTTGGCTCTCTGCTGGCTCTTCTGTTTGTGGCATTTTTTTTTCCCTCCTGTGCTTTCTCTCGTGTTCTATGTGTTAGGCCCATTGCTATGCCTCAGTAATGACTCAGGCAGCAACACTGTCCTTCGTGAGTGACAGAGCCAAACAGTACATCACAGTGTCAGCCTCCACCAAGGTGGGGGACCACCAGAAGGTGCAAAGAACCATGTGAGAAGTGAGAGGGTGAGAGGTGTGACCAGACACTGAGCCCTTACACTGAGTTGGGCAGCAATCTTGCTCTGGGGAAGCCATACACTTGCTATGACCTATGCCACCCACCTCTTAAGAGCAGGAGCATAGGACCCCAGTACAACCTCTCCAGCAAGGTCTACCACTGCCTAAACATCTGTTCCAGGAGCCTTTCGGTTCTTTTTCTTTCTTGTAAGACCATCTCTTGATGGCTCAGTTTGGGTTATAGATGCAGGTGAGGAAAGCCAGGCCCATAGATGTCCAATTTAAAGAGGAGTTATGTAAGAACAAGATAAAACTGCCTAGAAATTCAAGGACTAGGGGTTTTGCCTCAGCCTAGTCATGCTTTGGCCTATGGGCTGTATGATCTGGGGTGATAGCTAGCGTCTTTATCTGTGCAAATGTCTACCTTACATTGAAAAAACTGAACTTTGTCCCTGGAACAGGCCACTTTATTCACGTGAGCTATTGTCATTTTTCTCTTCCCAGTCTGGTGGTGGCAGAGGTTGACATGTGTTGGGTGACACCTGAGGTCCACTTTGGAGGAATGTGTCTGACCCCTGGGCAGTGTTCATGGGCCTTATAAGGAGAGATGGAGACAGTATGAGCAGAGCACAGAGATAAGGGAGCCAGTGTCAAGGTCTCTGCAAGCCACTAAGCTGTACTGGATGGAAACCTGGGAATGATGTTCCCAGACATGAAAGGTGCAGAGAGAATGATGTCCCCAGCCCCAGGTGGGGGAAGTGGTATGTGAGATGACAGATGAGGATGCTGGCCTGAAGGAGGATGGGGCAACACTGAGAAATGAGTTGTGAAGAAGGAAGCCAAACCTACTGGGCTCCAGGCCAGGGGCCAGCATTGTGGGGTATGGGCAGACCCTGCCTATGGGCTGTGCTGGAAGTCAGTATTTGAACATCACTCGGGTGATGGAGACCTGCAGGGACGGGACCCAGCCCTGTGTGAGTCTGAGATTTCTCAGGACCCCAGGGACATGTCCACCCACTAGCATGTAACCAACTAAAGACTGCCCTTACCCCAGCATCCGCGGTTACACACCTGAACATAGTCCCTAACATATTGTCCCTTGGGTGGTCGGCTCCCTGCTTAGGATCACCACAACTACTTTCTGCTTTGTAGGCTGCAGGACAAGTCTGCATCAAGGTAGCCATACTCCCAGCCTGAACACCTCACTTCCTAAACATCCAACCGGGAAACAAAGGGCCACCAATCACCCTCATTTGGGCTTTATTTTCTTGCAGCTCTGGGAATCAAATTCACAGCCTCACACACACTGAGCACCCTGCACTGACCCACTCCCAGTGGCTCCTGGCTGGAGATAGTTTTATCCATATTCCTAAGAGCTCGGCCCTGAACGCACCTTTGAGGCATCCAAGGCCAAGACACAGACATGGGATTTGGGTGGGAATCTCTCTCTCCTTATGAAAGTTTGTGGACGATTCAGGGATCTCCACACTTTGGCTTTCACCAAAGCAGCCTCACGTGGTGGATTCTGGGAAGGTATACAACCTGGCTGCAGCTTCTCAAGGGTCCTTTGATGTTACCCCTGAGAACTGTCCCTCAGAAATCAATCTGAGCACATAACAGAGCCACCCAGAAGCTCTGGTTCCAACCCAGCTGTTTGATTCTGCCCATCCCTTTCTTCCCTTCGCAGACTCGAGGAGGGACGGTCCCATGGGGATTTCACTGCAGCCTACAGTGATAAAGGGGTGGGTGTGCTTACCTTTTCTCCTCCTGCTCCGTTTTTTCCTCTTGCAGATACAGAAAATCAAGAGCGCCACTGAGAACACCAAGAGGAGTCCTGCACCGGCCCCCACTGTGACATAGAGGTACAGACCTTTCTCTGCAAGAAGAAAATATGGCTAAGGGAAAGGTCTTGGGCAGAGTGGTCCCTTCATTTCTATGGCCCAGGCCCCAGCCTCCTACATCAAACAGATGAAAGAGTTCCACGGGGTTTTCCGCCTCCTTGAGGCTGAGCTTCTGGGGCCTGGAGTGCTACTTAAATCTGCAAGGGCTGAGGAGCAGTGCCTGCCCATCTCACCCCATCCCCCACTGAGGAAAAGAGCATCCAAGTTCTAGAGACGGAGGATGAGTTGCCTGAGGTCTCATGGGACCTTTCCCCCAAGTGAAGCATCCCCCAACCTCAGTGTTCAGCTCTTCTTCCTCCCAAACTCCTCCTGGGTTCAGGAAAGCCGCCTAGATACTCAACAGTTAGCAGTGGCATATGCCGTTCTGATCCCTTCTTCTGCCAGAACAGGGAAGAATAACAGAGGAAAACAGTGCCGTGGTTGCGCAGGGCAATAGGCTTAGTTTAGCTCTTCCAGGTAAGAGCTGTGTGACCTTTGGTAAGACGCCACACTTCTCTGAGTCTGTTTCCTTCTTTGTAAAATGGAAACAATGCACCTTACATCACAGAGTAGCTGTCAGAAGTCAGATCAGATAATGGATGGAAAAGTGCTTTTGTAAACTGTAAAACAACACCTAGAGGTGAGGTCTTGCTCTTGCTATACTCTCTACCCTGGGGGTTTTCTGGTAGCTGTTTCCCAGGAGGGGGGCTAAACCATCTGTTCTTTGTGAATCAATAGCAGTTAGAGAGAGCAGCTGGAGCAGGGGCTCAAAGGAAGGTGGGGAGAAGAAACGGGAGCTGAGCCTAGCTTCACAGAGGCCAAAGACTGTTAACACTCCTGACCAGGGATGGGCCCCAGGCAAGCCGGAGGTCCACCAAGCAGGGCAGAAGATCAAAGCAAGCTGTTGATGTTGGTTGTTACCTCTGTCCCTCCAGTCTTCCCCTCAGCCAGTCCTTGCCTGTGAGCTGAGAACCTCTCTGGGCACTGTCTGCACAGGGGCATCCCTCAGCAACCCCTGAAGCTGCTTCAAGGATGAATTCAGGGACCTTCAGGCCCTGTTGACTTGCCAAGGACCTGGAATGTCAGAGTCAGCTCCCAAGTGTGAGCAGGGTGGACAGACAAGGCGTCCTGTCCAAGCTGACTCCAACAGATCCTCCCTACGGGTCCTCAGGCGGACCTCCAGCCCTTCCCCAGACACTCTTGGAAAGCAGGCTTGCGGCTTCCACAGTATGGTCTGAGGTTAAACCATTGTAGCACTCTGGGTGCCTGGTGGTGTCCCTGGTGGGGACATCAGTAGCTGTAGCTCTGTCATAGGTCCTTGCAGCATCTCATTCCAACCATTCTTCCCGTCACTCCTCTTGGAGACACTGTGCCTATGTTTATGTGAGCGAGCACTACTCCAGGGCCAGCTGCTTCCTCCCCGTGGCACTTCAGCACACACTCACTTTATCCCTGCCTGCCTTGGCCTTAGAATGGGAGGAGTTTTCAACCCCCACTTTTCTCCTTCATGGCCATTCCCTGGTCTAGTTTCAGCTTCTGCTCTGAACTACAGGTTAAGGAAGCTGCACGGTCCCCTGCTCCCAAACCTAGCATTCTCGCCTTCCAAGGCCTCGCCCTCCTTGATAAATACTTATTTTTATTCTGGAGGGATCTAGTTACACTAAATATGAAGCATGAGGTTGCCAGATAAAATACGAGACAGCCAGTTAAATTTGAATTTCAAATAAACAATGAATAATTTCTAGGATCAATAGATGGGACCGTTCTTTGTTGGTTCACTGACTAAGTCTGGTGTCTCTAACTCAGGGCCTTCTGAAAGAGGAAAACGTTTTTGGAGTCTTGGAGAGGCAGCTTTGCCCTGCCCCCCCCCCCCCCCCGTGCCTTTGTGATTGGGGAATAGAGGGTGGGGGCAGGGAGGCAGAAGAGGGAGACTATCCATGAACCTAAGGTGTGGGGGGTAATAAAATCCTTCTGCATCTGTGCCTTCAGCCACACACACACACACACACACACACATTTCACTGCCGTCTGATTCCTCCGAGCACATGTGAGCTGCACTCTTATCTTTAAGTGACGCACAGGAGTAACGGAAATTAAGTTCTAAAGGGCTGTCACTTCTCTCTGGAACACTGACTCTTGCTTTCAGGTTGCTCTGAGAACCTAGCCGCCATATTGTAAGGCAGCTCAAAGGCCCACTCAAGTGAGGCAGAGTGAGTCCCATGGCTTCCTTCCCACCTGATGCTCTCATGTCAGTACTGTTTTTCTCTGTAGAGCATATGGAGCCCACTGAGGGGAGGGAGCTCTGTTAGGGTCATACCAGCGCAAGTCGGATTGACTGAAACATCCCAAGCTGGAACTTGGGCACTATGATAGCCTTCTCCTCAAATACGGCTGCTGGGTGCTGGGCACGGGGATGTACATCTGTAATCCCAGCAAGAGACTAAGGCAGGAGCTTTGCTGCAAGTTGGGAGCCAGCCTAGGCTAGCTACTTAGCAAGACTCTCCCCGAAAAGCAAAGCAAACTGGAGCAAAACAAAGCCAAATTCTTTCCGGGAGCTCCAGGCTCTGGAGATCAATCAGGCCTTTGGTGTTGAGGGTTGACTGGAGCCATTGCAGTGCAGATCTGGTCTCCGGTTGGTGGCAGGAAGGGTGTGCCTCTCTGTTCTCCAGCTCGGCTCTCCCCTGCCCTGCCTCCCAGGCATTCTGAAACCTTGCTCCATATCAGATGCCCAAAAGAAACCTTTAAAGAGACGTCAGAATCCAGACCACCGGCTAGCAGAGGGACCTTGGGCTAGTCAGAGTCCCTTCCTGCAAAGAACCTTCTTCAACCCTGCAATCCTTTCTTCTGGAAGAGGCTCCTAGCCTGCCTGAAGCGGTCACATCTGTGAGTGGACTGCCAAAATGGGTAGCCAGAAGCCTGCCTCCCCAAAAGGTTCCAGGAAGAAATAATTGTCTTTTCATTTCTGATCCTTTGCCAGACTGGCCTCCCAGCTCAGGTTCTGTAGCGCTGTAGGCCGGCAAGCTACCCCTATGCCTGTGGGCCACCCTGCACCCCCCACCCCATCCCCGCCCTGCTTCACTCCACCTTACCTGAACAGTTAACAACTTCCGTCTTAGACTCCTTGCTGACCCTGTTTATCGCCTCACACTTGAATGGTGCTCTCAGGTCGGTCCACTGGTAACTCATGTTCTTCTGGGGGAGGCTATTGAGTTGTTTTTCCCCTTGATACAGCTTTAGTTCAAAATCTGTCCCTTGCAAGACCTCACAGGTCACGGTTGTGTTGGAGCATTCCCAGTGGATCACAGGCTTTGAGACTCTCTCTAAAAGAAACATCTGATTTCTGTTAGGCACATTTTTGGATACTGTTTTCTTTTTAAGACCAGATCTCACTCTGTAGACCTATTGGCTTAGAAGTCATCTTCCTTCTGCCTCTACCTCCTGAGAGCCGGGATTATGGAACCATGGTCCCATGTACAATGGCCGGGCTTTTGTTTGTTTCTTTAATCTTAAAAAATATGCCTAATAAAATTGAATTGGTTTGGGACCAGGGAAGTTCAAAAGTCCTAGTCTTGCTTTTATTTTGGTTTTTCTTTTATAAAGATTTATTTATTTTATGTGTGAGTGCTCTATCTGCACATACACCTGCATGCCAGAAGAGGGCATCAGATCACGTTTTAGCTGGTTGTGAACCACCATGTGGTTGCTGGGGACTGAAGTCAGGACCTCTGAAAGAGCAGCCAGCGCTCTTAACCACGGAGCCATCCCTCCAGCCCTGGCTTGGTTTGTTTTTGTTTTTGTTTTTTCGACAACGTTTCAACATAGCTCAGGCTGGTCTCAAACTCAGTAGCTGAGGATGGCCTTGAAATTCTGATCCTCCCCCCACCCCCCGCCTCCACCTCCAGGGGCTAGGACACAGGTATGTGCCAGCATGCCAGGTTTCATGTGGTACTGTAGATCAAACCCAGGTATTCCTGCATAGTAGGCAAGCATCCTACCAACTACGACACATTATATTGAAGTTCTTTTGATAACTGTATTGAATTGACATAGAGTATCTTGAACAGAACCATTTCTGGTAAATAGACACAGGATATGAGTAAAATAGGCATGGTGACGTGTGTTTATACAGCATCTCTGCCCTCCTGAGTTTTCATGTGGGGGTTGGGGGGGAGCCAGCAGGAAGCCAGAAAGGACGCTGCCGTTCCTAGCCCCAAGGTTCTGAGTTAATTTCTGGCCTTGAAGGACTTCAACTTTAAAAAACAGGAAAATGGCTTCCTACCTGTCTCAAACCAGACAACCTGTGGCCAAGCCCTGGACAAGTCACTAGTCTCAGACTCACACTACAAACTCCACACCCCTCCTGCTTAACAGCCCAGGGGGAAATACCCCATCCTTGGCGTTAGTGAGATTAGACCTAGTGCCCAGCTCCCCATTCTCCACCTGAAGACCTGAATTCGTCATGCAGGGCAACAGTGAATTTTTCCTATTTCCCCTCTCTCTAGCTTTCAGACCACAGTGTCTTCCCCATAGGCCTCCCGAGTCTAATTCCATTTCTGCCCAACCTACAAGCATGCAGAAATGCAGTTTCCTTTCCATCCTGAGATTCTGAGTATCTCAGAATAAGGAGATGAGGGATGTATCACCATCCAGCAGAGCACATCGTGTAGTCTCAGGGCTGCCTGGCAAGAGACTGCCTGTCTTTCTAGAGTGAAAAACCTTCTTCATAGTAAGATCCAATTATTTCAAGAAACACTGATCAACGTTTAAAAGGCTTTAAAGGCAGTTGGAGATCACCTACAGTTCTGTTACTCAGGACGATTAACACTTTGAGGCATATCTTTATCGGATATTTTCTATGCATAAACCCATAATATATTTTTTCAAATTAAAACTGGATTATGAACCTGGGAGTCAGAGAGCTATGCTCGCTGAGGGTTGAATCCATAGCCTCAGGCATTAAGGCAAAAGTTCTACCACTGCACTATGTCCCCAGCCCCTGGAGCACGTGACTTCATAACCCACCTTCAATCCTTTACTCTGAAATTGTACCATTATGGCCTCTTTTCATGAGCACCAGGACATGTACATCTCTGTCAACATTTTAAGTGGCAATCCTACTTAAGCTGCTAAAGCTTTCAAATGCACGCTTGTACTTAACTCATGCAGACACAGTAACCAGCATCCTTCTGTAGATATTTTCCCTGTAAAATGGCTTTCTGAAAGTGACCTGGACTGCTTGAGAAGGGCGCTCCTAGATATGCCTTTGTCCCCCACTCCCTTTGGTTTTTCAAGACAGAGTTTCTCTGGGTAACCCTGGTTGTCCTGGAGTTAGCTCTGTAGACCAGGCTGGACCCTAACTCACAGAGATCTGCATGCCTTTGCCTCTCAAGAACTGAGATTAAAGTCATGGACCAGTACTTCCCGGCTAGATATGACTCCTTAATCTTAGGCTTCTCTCCCCCACAGGAGTCCAGGGACCCTGAACTGTTCTGCCTGATAAGGGAAGGTAAGATCTAGGAACACATAGGGCACCATTACACTCACAACTCACGACACCCCTCATTGGATAGTATAGGCCTCACGAACATCCTGATAATAGACAAATCTGATACGTTCCAAACTCTGTCAAGCCACAACTCAGTACCACACATGGAAATTCTCATGCTGTGAGACCTTGTTTCCTACATAATACTATTTAAAATATTGTTTTAAATAGTCTTGAATAGTGTGTATGATGTGTATATATAAGCATGGGTGAATGTTGTGTTTATATTTAGGTTCCATCTCCAAGATATAGCAAACACACACACACACATTTTGAAATCTTCAAAAAGCCCCAAATCCTAAACACTTCTAATCTCAAACTCATTAAGTAAGTGATACATAACCTGCACTGGGTAATCAGGTTTGGGGTGGGTCCGAGGACAATTTTCCAATGCTGCGTAATATATAGTTGTATATAGTGGGGACAGGCCCTCAAGTTGAGTCAGCATATTGTGTGACCTTGGCATTTGCATACAGTAGTGAAGCCACCGCTTTTAGTCTGAGGGGTATGGGTTTCCTTTTAGGGGGTAAGGAAAATGTTGCCTATGGTGACAGCCACATAACTCTGTGACTATGCAGAAAGCTGTTGAACTGCGCACCGTAAACGGGCAAACTGTGTGGTATGTGAATTATATACCAACGAGCTTGTTTGGGATATCACCATCCTTGTCAAGGGAAGGCCTGACTTTGTTCCTGTCTAACAGTGAGAACACGGCCACTTCTGACCAGGCCTGTTTCCTTATAGGTGAATAGAAGCTTGTAATTTGAAGTTCTCAGGATTGCCAAAGAAAACCAGGCTAGCTAACAAGCGCCTGACTTCTCTCCAGTAGCCACGATCACCCCAGGTGTCAGTGATAGAGTACAAGAATAGGCTATACAGGGTTCAATACGATGAGTGGTCGTTCTCATTCCTACCCCATTTCTGGAACATTCTCTCTAGATAAAGTTACAGGATTAGGGTCTGGAAAGGGTTGTATACAGAGGAGCTAACAGGGGGCCTTGGAGAGGGGTTGGTGTTAGGCCCGGGTGCTGAGTATCAGACAGGAAGGACACCCACAGGGGGATGAGGGGAGCCCTTTCTGTAGTGACATTTCCTGTGTGAAGCTGAGAATGTTTGTGTGCTCCCTGAATGGCTGATCTATTCTGCACAAGGCATTCTCAGCTTTCTCTGCAAGCCAAGGGCAGGCTTTCTCCTCTCACCCATTGGTGCGAGCTGCCCATTTGTCCCTGGACTTTCAGCTTCGGCGGCATCCCAGGCTTCGTTCTCTTCTTTCTCACCCACCCAAGCTTCCTCACGTCCTCCTCACTCCCACACCCGCATGTTTGCACCCTTCCTCATCTCCCCGGCACCCTTTACTCCAGGCCAATGACTATCAATGACAACTCTTCTCACTAGAAGCTCTTAGAACGCTAGAGATCCCACTGGAGCACATACTCCATGCCAGGAGCCTGGGCATCAGTCACTTCTTCCAGCTCACTTGCTGGTTCTTACCAAGATTAAGACCACCTGCTTGGCTTCACAGGAGAGGATTCCTGGTTGGTCTTCTCCTGTTGCTCTTCAGTATCGTGCCCTCTCACCTACCCTGGCTTAAACATAGCTCTCCAGACAAGAGGCTCACTGCTCCTAGGCACCCTCTGACATCCTGTCTAGCTACAGCTTCATCAGCCACCAAGGATGTCCATGTCTTTTCTCTGCTAACCTGTCTTCTTTCTGATTAATGCCTGTCTGTAACCTGGGAGTCTTTGCACAACCCCACAGCCACCCAAAGAGAGAATGAAGGGCAGACAGGTTTGAGGGCCACCCTCACCCACTGGAGTCTTCATTGTGGGCCACACAGGTAACATTGGATGGGGATGCTACAGAAAGGCTACATAGCAGCCGTCCTAAAATGAAAACCTTTAGGGAATGGAGACTTACCCAGAATCCTCACGTCCAGCTTCTTCTTCAGCGTACTCATCCCATTTGTGCCATACACCATTACTTCATAGGTGTCACTGTCATTTCTCATCATCGGCTTCTTTATCTTCAGGGATCCGTTTGCTAAGACCTCATACGTTTCTGGTCGGGAATAAGGTATCCCCTTCCTTTTAAACTCTGCAACCAGGGTGCCCCTCCTTTCCCATCGCACCTCATCAATATCATCAGTCATTTGAAAGTTGGGGATGTTCAGGGTGATGCCGTGACCCAAGACACCCCAGATGACCTCATTGTCTCTGCAGTCCACCCCTGTAAAAAAGTAAGATGGTTTCTGAGATCTTGGGACTACGGAGGATCTCCCTCTTCGACTCTAATGGCCACTCCAAGGTCTCCGGAAGAGCTCCGCACAAATGCTTACCTTTGCCGGAAAGGCTGAAGAGCAGAAAGAAGCTACCCAGGAATTTACATTTCATCTTTAGAGTTCTTTTCCCAGGGGTGACTCTGAGTTCTTTCTGTCAGGACTGTGGTGAGGCTGGCAGAAGCCACACCCAGCAACCTGAACCACGTGTCTTTCATGCCTGCTGTTCACAGTAGGGGAGGGGGAGAGGGAGAGGGAGAGGGAGAGGGAGAGATGGGGAAGGAGAGAGAGAGAGACGAGACCCTATCAAAACGACTCATGCATTTGCTGCCCTCCTTAGCCGAAATAGGTGTCTGTGTCACATTTTAATCTTTACAAAAACAGCTTAGGGTGTTGGGTTTTAGCACCCCTCCAGAGGAAGAAGAGGAACTGGGAGGTCAGTTGTCAGAGCTACCCTTTTGTAAACAAGGGCTTAAACATAGCTGTCCACTCAGCTGTGCTGCCTTCAACAGGACCAAGTAGACTCACCGGCAAATTCATAGGAATAGAATTCAGATATGTATATTTGGGAAGGATTGGAAGGTGTGGCCTTGTTGGAGGTGTGTCACTGAGGGTGGGCTTAGAAATCTTTAAAGCCCTTGTGGTCCTGTTAGCTCTCTCTCTCTCTCTTCCCTCTCCCCTTCCCCACTCTGTCTGTCTGTCTGTCTGTCTGTCTGTCTGTCTGTCTTGTCTGTCTCCTGCTGTGGATAGGAATGTAACCCCCCCGCCCTCCTCCCCCCCCCCCCCCCCAGCTACTGCTCCAGTGCTATGCTTCATGCCTGCTGCCATACTCCCGGCCATGCTGGCCATGGACCTGTAAGAGCACAGTAGATTCTTCCTTCTCTAAGTTGCCTTGGTCATGATGGTTTGTCACAGCCATTGAAAAGTGACTGCAACACCCATGAACACCATGCCTGAAGAGGCCAGAGGAGTCCATGGATCTCCTGGAACTGGAGTCACAGATGGTTGTGAGCTGCCTCGTGGGTGCTGGGAATCAAACCCGGGTCTTCTGGAAGAGCAGCCTGAGCTTTTAAGTACCAAGATATCTCTCTTGTCCTAAGACTATAAAAAAAATAGTGAACAGGGATACAAGGACTAATGTCCCTAAAAAGACAACAGAGAGGTCACGTGGGCAAGAGATACAGTGAACATACAGTCTTTTGATCCTTTAGAATTCAGTGAGAAAAGATCTTCAAAATCACGGTTTTTCCATTTCAGGTGCTTAACAACAGCCATAGCAATGCATTTCAGTTGAGTTAAAACATTAATTCCAAGGGGAGAAAAATCCAAGTGAAATAAGACTTAACAGGAAACATAAAAGAATTCCTATTCTTGAGTATGGAAAATCTTCCTATATATATTGCACAATTCAGAAATAGTAAAGATGGACATTATAGGCCACATAAAAATCTAGAATCTATGCATGTACAGAGGGCTATTAAATGTGTGAGAAGTCAAACCAAGATATTTGCAATGTGTGCAAACTGTTACTATCTAAGATGTCAGCATCATTTCTTGTCTTCCCTTTGGGGTGTTGAGGATGGAAACTTGAACATGCTAGGCAGGCACTCAACCACTGAGCTACATCCACAGTCAAAAGTATACGTAGTTTTTATCAATCACTAACAAAACCATTTTAAAAATGGGGGAAAATTATTGATTTAACAAAGAAATACTGTGTGTGTGTGTTAACATGCATGTGTGTGCGCGTGTGCATGTGTGTACATATGTATTCACCCCAACCTGGATCACATTGTTTTTAAAACGAAAACCTTGTTTGCATAAAGGATGCCTAAGACATCCCTTTCTGAGAAACAGCATGCAGCGTTCTAGTCACTGGCCACCTGGCTGCCAGCCCTGGGGAGAGAAAGCACACACCAGCCTCTGCTTTGGGCCAGTTGCTGCCTCTGCCTCTCACTCTCCTGTAGTCCCCATGCTCTCCGGAGCCTTGCTTGCCTCCCCTGATTTGCAAGGCTAACTCTGCCCTTTTTGCATCCACTTCAGTTCTGAAGGAGGAGTCAGCTTCAAAGGGGGACCATGGAGGAGGAGGGCGGACAGGTCTGACTCTGTAGGATGTAAAACTTTCCTATATATTGAAAGGCTAGGTAATAAAAAAGGCAAATTACCGACAACATCCATGACAAAAGTTAATACCCTTAAAATTAATTTTTTATAAAAATTAGGAAAAAGGGACAACTATAAAATGGGTCAAGGTTCTTAAAAGAATGACTCACAAAGGGAGAGATCCAGTTAAATGGCAAATCTGTGAAAGGGTAGTTAAGGTGAAGTGGATGGTGAAAGGTAGTCACCAATAAGGAGACACTGTCTTGACAGACAGTATTCATTTAGAAAGCGAGAGTGGAGCTACAGTTACAGTTCAGAGGAGAGAGCGATGGCTAGGTGACTTGGAGGAATGGCTCGAC
This sequence comes from Mus caroli, assembly GCF_978045245.1. Lineage (NCBI taxonomy): Eukaryota > Metazoa > Chordata > Mammalia > Rodentia > Muridae > Mus > Mus caroli. The sequence continues at coordinate 59,304,232 of NW_028227258.1, read as the reverse complement.
AGTTAAGAGCTCTGGCTCTTGGGTCCTGGGTTTGACTCCCAGCATCTACATGACAACACAACCTGGAACTCCAGTTCCAGGTAATTCAACACTTGAACAGGTACTGCATACGGCCACAGACATGCAGGTAAAACACTCAAGCACATAAAATGAAAGAACAAGATTGAAAGAGGGTCAGCCTGTGCAAGGAAGAATTCAGTTACAAGCCGCTGGCATGTTTGTTTTTATTATTTTACCAGGTACTTATAGTTCTACCTCCCTTCTAACACTTGTCCCACACTAATCTCCAACTAATCCAACCCCACCCCCCAACACTAGGTAGGAGAGAAAGGATAGAGGAGAAAGGGGGCATAGACCTCTGTAGACTAATTCCTGCTGATTCGGGGCACTGAGCTTCTTGGGGCTAGTCCACTCTTCATTGTAGTAAGGACATCTCCAACTTCTTGTCTCTTCTGCTCACAGCCACGTGACAAACCTCAAAATCAACAACCAGGAGCAGCCTCCTCCTCTCCCTCTCCCTCTCCCTCTCCCTCTCCCTCTCCCTCTCCCTCTCCCTCTCCCTCTCCCTCTCCCTCTCCCTCTCCCTCTCCCTCTCCCTCTCCCTCTCCCTCTCCCTCTCCCTCTCCCTCTCCCTCTCCCTCTCCCTCTCCCTCTCCCTCTCCCTCTCCCTCTCCCTCTCCCTCTCCCTCTCCCTCTCCCTCTCCCTCCTCTCCACCCCCCTCCTCCTCCAGGGTCCCTCTTGTGCCTCCCATCACGGCTCTAGCATGTATTCCCTCTCTGGAGTCCCCAGAATTAAACTCTCTGCAGCTGGCAGAAATCACCCCCCTCCTAAAGCCCAAGACAATCGTAGTTGATGGCTGTGGACACACTGAAGCAGCCTCATACCCCACACCTGGGAATAAATCAAAAACATATTCACAGAACATAACTGGGGTTTAAAAGAAACCAAAATTCTCACTACAGTAAGCCACTCGGTGGGCAGGGTAGACCTTGGCCTCATCTGCCTTAGTGTCAACAAAGGGGAGGGAGGTTAAAACTCTCAGATGTGGACAACTGGTCCCAAGGTGACCAAGGCAGGTACTGTCCTTGAGTGGTGGAGCGGGAGCTGAGTTTGCACACTAAGGTCGGTCTGCAGGAGTTCAGCGTTCTGGGACCTCCTCTTCCTGCCTTCCTCATAGAGGAAAAGGAAACACCTTTCACAAATAGATACTTCCTCTATACATGCTAATATCCCTTTCAAAGGAAACCTTGCACCCTATTTGTGGTTCTTTCTTTGTCTCTGAGAGTTCTCAACAGCATTTGGCATAAAATAATCTGCGTTCCAAAGAGGCACAATTTGGGATGCATATTTTATGACCAAAAAAAAAAAAAAAAAAAAAACAAAACACATAAGCTCATCTTATTTCATAAAAAGACATGGGGTGCCCTAGAGAGGAGTCTCTGTGTTAGGCGACAGTGGCTGCTATTCTGCTTGTAGCTGCTATTTAATACTCTTACCTTGGACAGGCATTGCTTTTGATTGATCGAGTTTTTATCCTAAAGGTGGCCATCCCTTCTTACAGCTCCAAGGTTGCAGCCTCCACCTTGGCTGTGTGGGTTTCCAGGACACAGCTGATGGGTTCTCCCTCTGGCTTCTCCATGTGTCACATGCCCTACAGTCCAAAGCTGATCCCCTGAGCTCTCTCCACTCCTTTTTCGTGCTCAAACTAAGGCTCCTGGGAGGTAGATTAACAGGACAAGAAGATGAAATGGAGAAGAGAGAACACCTTCCAGGGGTGGGGGTGGGGGAGCTCGGCTGAGTTCCCTGTAGTACCGAGGCCCCCAACTCTGCTTCCTTCACTGTGGGACAGGGGAGAGCCAGACAAGGCTCAGGTTGACCTTGTGACCAAGACAATGTTTCACAACTCATATCCTACCAGATTGTTTGAACTGTGGGATTTTAGAGGAACTCAAGAGAGAATCTGATCTTCGCTTGGCCACTCAGTTGAGGGTTCTAAATCCAGGGAGTTTCTGGATTCTATCTGCCTTGTTGGGTGATGCCATTATCTGGTTTTCAGTTCCCAGAAGCTGGGCTCTAAACTCTGGGAGCTTCCTGCTTCCTCCTGTCCTAAGGCTATCACTGAGTGCTGTTTCCCAAGCTTCCTTTTTTTTTTCTTTTTTTTTTTTAATTAGGTATTTTCCTCAATTACATTTCCAATGCTATCCAAAAAGTCCCCAATACACTCCCCCCCCCCAGTCCCCCACCCACCCATCCCCACCCCTTGGCCCTGGCATTCCCCTGTACTGGGGCATATAAAGTTGGCAAGTCCAATGGGCCTCTCTTTCCAGTGATGGCCTACTAGGCCATCTTTTGATACATATGCAGCTAGAGACAAGAGCTCTGGGGTACTGGTTAGTTCATAATGTTGTTCCACCTATGGGGTTGCAGTTCCCTTTAGCTCCTTGGGTACTTTCTCTAGCTCCTCCATTGGGGGCCCTGTGATCCATCCAATAGTTGACTGTGAGCATCCACTTCTGTGTTTGCTAGGCCCCGGCATTGTCTCACAAGAGACAGCTATATCTCCCAAGCTTCCTAAGGGAGGCTCCGGTCTCTCCCACCAGTCAAGCCCTGGCCATACTTTCTCACTCAGGAAAAAAAAAAAAACCCAAACCAGGAGCCAAGCGGAGAACATTGTTTACTGAAAACTTATGATCACCATGGCTTCTGCAATTATCAACCCGAGAAGCCACACCACCTGCCTGCTTGTGGCCAGGTTTTGGTTGATGTTCAGCTAGGTCACATCTGGCTGTCCCCATCTGTCAGTAGCCACAGCTGCATCCCATTCACAGGGACTGTTGTTGCCAGGCAATGTGTTTGGGTGTGCTTGGCCAGCAATATACATCCTGTGACAGGTGAGGCATTCATTCTCCATGGACCACCTCCTGCCTGCAGATCTGCCCTCCACCTAGCCTGCTTCCCTGAGGAAAAACAATGGCGCTTCCTCTTCCTCCTGCAGTTGACACCCGTGGGTCACTTCACGTTCCAAGGCCAGATTCACCAAACCTGGAAGCCCTTTCAGGGTAAATGACTCTGCAAGAAGGACAAATTTGTCCATCTTCAGCTGAATAGGCAGTCATGCGAGAACACTCCCTCCCCTCCCCATCATACACTAGATGTGTGACTCCAGATGCAGGGGTAGGGGTGTCCTTGAGCCTCAGTTCCTCCAGCTCATTGTGAAGGTTACATGAGGTGACATGTCCCACAGTGTCTAGACCCTAAGACAGCCTTGATGTCTGTCAACTTTGCTTTCCCCTTGCCTCTGTGTTCCTGGTGGAGAGGCCTACCATAGTCCCCTTATATAGGTGATACCTCCCCCAAACCCCCACTGGATCTGGGAACTGCTGACCCTGCACATACCATGATTAATTTTTGGTAATTGAGTTTTGTTTACAAAATTAGGTACCATAGGAGATTAATAAGAACTAATGACAAAATTGAACAACGGTGGCAATAAGCCATGAGAACAGTTATGGGCAGTGTATAAATTCATTACTTCTGGAAGTTTCCATGTTAGGTTTTTGAACTGTGTAACTGAAACTGTGAAGAGGGAAACCCCAGAGAAGCAGGGGCTGGGAGATGCTGTTTAAGAGTGTGGTAATGGGGGACTCTGAGCTCTTTATCCTGAGGGTAGGCCAGGGAAACTCCTACAGCTCAGCTGTGGAGCCTCAGCCTGGCCCTTGGGAACCCTGGGACACAGCCTAGCTCCTTAAGTAAACCAAGAGGCTTTAAAGACTACTTGGTACGTGTAACTTTCCTTTGCTTTCTGTTTCATCCTGGTGATATCTCAGAATTGCTCAACGTAAAACCAGCAGAGCCTGTGAGTTTGTGAGCTGAAAGCCCAAGACATACATGACACAGAGACACAGGGTGTTTCTCAACAGCTAACTTGGGAGCAGCTCACGGAGTGGGTGCGACTGCTGTCTGGGTAGAGGGAAGTAGGCTGAGGCTTCTGACAGAAGGGAAAGGGATGCTGGCACCGGCTAGCCAAAGTGACCACAGTGACCAGAATGCTGAAGTCCATGCAGACCTTCAGTGAACAGCAGGAGCCCAAAATGCTGGCTGCAGGAGCCGTTGAACAGAATGGCTCCAAGTTAGAAGCCGCAGGCTCACTCGGTGGATGGGATTCACATTTCCTGCTTGCTGTCTCTCTGATCATGGAAGCAATCTCTCTGTGCCTCTCTTTCCTCATAATTAAAGCGCTGAGGCGATCAAAAGAGGAAACAATTCTACCTGCTCAATTTGTCCCTGAAGTTTATGGTAATGACTAAGTGAGGTCGCTACAGCCTGAGATGCACACTCATGACCCAGCACCCAGAGAGTTGAGTCGCACGCTACACAGAGAGACCCTGTCTCAAAGGCAAACATCGGAAGGCTGCATGCTTGTATGGGATTCTCAAAGAACGAATAAAAGTATTAAATTAAAAATGAAACAAAACAATTTTAAAAAAATAGCAGTAACAACAACAAATCACCAGAAATTGTCAAACAATCTGGCGAGGTTAAGGGCAAGAATGAAAAAGACGCTTCACCTAACCACATGCATGACCTAACCACAGCATGGCCCGCTGTCCACTGCATGGCATGCCCGATGCAGGATAGCCTGATGTAAGTAGCCTGCCCAGCCATAGTGAAGTCTGGACCAGTGCTGCGCTGAGGGTCATGTCTGGGTCTATGGCCATGCCGCAGCAGGGATCTGTGTTGATGTTGGTGGTTGGTGGCTCATATTACCACCAAAGGCCTTGTGGACATCCACGGACTGGGTTCCTGCTTGAGCTGGTGCTGATGTCTAAGGGCTATGCAGAGCTGGTAGACCCTGCGCCTTGCCTTGGCAGCACAATAGAACTGTCCCGTGTGTGTGTGTGTGTGTGTGTGTGTGTGTGTGTGTGTGTGTGTTTTCTGAGGCTCACCCCCACCCCCAGCCATGAGCAATGGAGAGCTGACCCCACCCCTCACCAGCCTTGGCTTTGCATGAGCTAGCCTGGTCAGGGCAGTGCTGGAGAGCTGGCAGACTCATCAGGCCCAGACTTTGAGTTTCACTCAGGACTTTGAATTGATCTACCCCAAAATCTACCTCATCTATGAACTGCTGAAGCATGAGAAAGGGCAGGTCCTGCAGATCCAAAGCTGCAGGAACTCCATAACACAGGGCAACAACAGGATGTCCAAAAGGAGTCCTGGTGAGGATCCAGTATTGATAGTGTAGCAGAAGCCAAAGGCCTTGAACCAGACCAATGACTCACACAATGAACATTTGCAAGTGAAGCAGACGCACTGTGACGCACTAGAGCTTCCACAACCAGATGCGGTTTTTTGGTTTGGTTGGATTTTGTTGTTGTTTTTTATTTTTATTTTGGAGAGAGGTTGCAAGGGTGGAGACAGGTTGATGAGTGGGACTGAGGTCCGTGATGTGACCGTGATTCACAAAGAATCAATAAAGTTTAAAAAAAAAAAAAAAAAGGAGCGAAACCCGCTGAAGAGGGAAGCGGCTAGGTTTGGCTCAGAAGAGGCCTGATTCCCCGGCAGGAGAGAAGGCAGAGCTGAGCGCAAATCTCCAGCAACCACATTCCTTCTAGCTCGCTCCAGCGGCTTTCAGGACCGCTTTGTTGCAAAAGACCTTCAGGCTAAGCCCCTGTCTCCTGCTGCCACCCTCTGGCAACAACCTGAATTGCACCCTTGCTAATTTCCTTGCCCGGAGTTAAAACACTCAAACTTGTATTTGAATTGCGCTTTTTCAGTCTACTTTCCTCTCCCTTTAAAAAGCATGTTTTTGCTGGTTATGGTGGCACATGCACAATCCCGGCACTTTCCAGTTGAAACAAGAGGATTAATAATGTGAAGATATCCTGGGCTACACAGCAAGGCCATTAAAAAAAAATCTGACCACTGGCAAAATATCATCACCCTTGTAATAGGGAAAAGGAAACAGGAAGATCAGGAGTTCGAGCCCAGCCTTGGCTAAACAGTTTTGCAGATAAAGAAGACACTCAGCTTGGAAACGCTGAGTGTGTTGTGCAGAGATATAGCCAGGAGGCCTGTCCTGGCTCTACTTTCTGTTTCTGTGGTCTGTGTTCTCTCCAGTCTCAGGGGTGTATGTATTCATCCTACAGTCTTAGAACTAGTTCTCAAAATCAACAGAATCCAACCACCTGATATCCCCCCCCAACCCCTGCACCCTGTTCCACAAACTCCTCATACCCACCTGTACCTACGGCAGCCCGCTACAAGCCAGGAATGGCAGACACCGGGGCACACATCCTTCTGCTTTCCAGACTGAGGAGAGAGGTGAGGCAGGCACCTGGGGAACCTGGGGACTGTAGGGAGTGTGACCTAGACAGATACAATACTGAGGCTGAGAGTTCTGCGCCTGAGCCAGCTCCAGCATCCTAGGAGCCCTGTGGAAGAGAGGGACATACGCTCCCATCCACGGAGGAAAGAGGCAGGCGAGCCAGAGAGGGAGGCTGAAGGTGGGTCAGGGAGTCGTGTGCTCCTTTCTAAAGGCACTGAGAAGCCTTCATTGTTTACATCTTTCACCGGGGCATTTGGCAAGCATTTTTAGAGCTAAGCACACGGTCGATCGTGCTGTAAGATGACAGTTACTGTGATGTGGTTTTCTTTTCTTTTTGCAGTGAATATTTACTGACCACCTAGGACTCTTGTGCCTGACTCTTTTAGACCCCTGGGAAGTAGCCCTACCAATACTTGAATTCACGTTCTAGTGGGGGCTTATAATAAGCAACATGAATTAACACCGTATTGAGTGACAGGCCTTCGGGAGAATAGTAAGTAAGGCAGGAGGTCGTGTTGGGTGTATCTTCAAACCAAAGGAGACTCTGTCATTGCTGAGAAGTGTAGACAGAGTGGAAGGAGGGGTCAGAAAGCAACTGAGGGACAGGCAGGTGGAAGAGGAGGGCTCCCAAGAGGCCTTGTTCATGACAGGGGCAACTCAGAGAGGGTTGCTGTGAAGTCTGATTCTTTCTATAGGGTTTAACATTGAAAAGAAAACTGGGCTCATGGTCTAACCCGGGAAACCTAGTAGTTTCAGGAAGTACAGGGGTCAGGGACTAGGAAACGTGGCTTTCAAAAGACACACTGGTTATGCTTTGAGTGTGCTCAGAAGACACACTGGTCACACTTTGAGTGTGTTCGGGCTACCTATCCTATGGGGCAAGTCACCACACAGTCACCTGACACAGCTGCACCAGGATACTTCTGGAGTCCTGGCTTCTCACTGTCCTGCTAGGGGAGGCACTAGGTGCCTGGCCTGCTACGGACAGGGGGATGTTGAGCATGGAGGATGGTGGCTTCACTGATGTGCCTAATGCCTGCACCTGGAAGCTTGATTGGCACATCTCACAAGGCCTCTGTCTGGTTTGCGGCTCCCCACAGGGTGGGGCATTCCCCTCAGAAGAAATGTCTAGAACACAGGCAGCCAGACAGGTGAGCCACCTAAGAGAAGCAGCTGAGTTGTCTGGCACTTTGTGACTTAGCCTCTGGAGGCCACAGTACCCCTTCTACTATGCCAGTGTTCTACAGAGTCACAGAGCACAAGTCAGAGAAAAGAGGGATTGGCATCTTTCTTGATGGGAATCATGTCAGAGAGGTGGCCCTGGGTGCTACAGGACTCACAGCTGTGTGCCCTCCAGACCTCCATTCTATCCAAACCTCAGCCAGAGCCCTGGGCATCTTTGAAAGTCTGTTCACTTCCACCTCCTGCAGAGTTAGTACTTCAGCCAAGTGGCTCCCGATCATGTGCTCACACACCTGAAACATCAGATCTGGACTGTGGGCACAGAGAGCAGCAACAGACGACTGGGTGGCTCTCTGAAGACATGAGAACATTCAAAGCCCTGACAAAGTCTGTGACCTGGACTTAGCCATCCATTTCAACATTCGCTTAAAACACTTGAAAGAAGTCTCAGGGGACTTTGGAGTCGTTCTCCCAATGGAAGGGTTGGCAGCTGATAGTCATCACATCCCTCCTTGGGCCCCTGTTCTAGCAGGAGAGTAGTAACATAGGATCCGGTATAAGGAAGGGCAAAGGCCAGCCCAGAACTTCCACAAGAGCTACTGAGTCTAACAAAAGCCAGCTTTATGCACTTTCTAGAGCCACTTCACATCTGACACCTAGCCCATGCAAGAGAAGGACCGGGAAGAGCTGGTCTTTATTCCATCCTGTGTATAGCAGAGGCCAAGGCTGGAATTCAAAGCCTGCCAAGCAAGCTCTCAGCCTCTGTTCTAGTGACCAGTGAGCGCCTAAGAAAGAAGCTCTCCCGTCTGCCCTCCCAGGGAGAGTGTCTCTGTAGGCTGAGGGAGAGCTCAGCGGTGGAGCTTACCTGGAGGTTGCAAGGCCTCAAGTTTGATCTCTGGCCCCACAAAAAGAAGAAATGAAAGTTTGTATCTATGTGAGCCCTTTCCCTGGGGGTTCAGGATTCTGAGTGCTGTATGACCTAAGTTTTAGCTTTTCCTTTGTATCAAGGTTGATGGAACAGTATCTGTCTCACCTGGGATGGTGGTATCTGCTTCTCAACACAGCTTTGGTTGAGAGGTAGGGCACAAGTTTACCCCCAGAGCACCAAGGGCTCTGCCCAGCATTGTCTAGTATGGGCTCTCTGGTAGGCCTCCCTCCACTCCTGCCATGATAATGGAATGGAATTACAGATTGTTATAAGCCACCATGTGGGTGCTGGGGAAAAAATCCAGGTCCTCTAAAAAGCACCCAGTGTTCCTATTGCTCCCCCAGCCCCTGGAGGCCCAATGTCCTCGGGGTTGCTTCTCTCGTCTTGATCCACCATGTCCGTGCCTCTTGTTTGATTTGGAGTCACACTTTCCCTGAACTCATGCTTTTTATAATCCTATGTTCTTATACAGTCTAAGAAACAAGCATCTGGCTTCTACTGGATTCGTGTGTGTGTGTGTGTGTGTGTGTGTGTGTGCTCGTGCATGCACACACGCTTACACACAGGGTAGGTGGGGGTTGTTTTAAATGCACATGTGGAAGCCAGAGAACTCTTAGGAATCCATCCTCTGGAAAGCCATCTACCTACTTTAAAACAAAGTTTCTACGTTACCCAGAGCTCCTTAAGTAAGTTAGTCTGCTGGCCAGCCAGCCCCAGGCCTCCCCTCCCCTCCTTGAAGCAGGACATTAAGTGCACATTAACAACCAGTGTTTCCACTCAGGTTCAGAGGACCAAACTCAGGTCTTTATACTTACAGGGCAAGAGTTTTACCAAACGAGCCGTCCCTGCCCCCTATCATTCTACCATTTGAGTTGTGCTTTCCCATCTGTTTTCTCTCATTTACCCATTAAACACCAGTTATCAGATAATGCAGGTGGCTTCTGTTCTCAGCTCTTTCAAAATCCTCTTAAGAAGGGAAAGCCAGGGAACCCCGAGTCTCTCTGCACCCCTGGGAGCCCCACCTTGCATCCACCCTGTCTCTAGGAGGGCTCTAAGTTCTCCTTTCTGTGAAATTCCCCCAAGTCTTACAGAAATCCTGCAAAGACAAGTGAATAAATTAGCAAACAAATAAGACAGCCTGGATAAAAGTCGGAGGATTCCACCACTCAATATAAACTAAGACCACAGAAATGAAGGCATACTGAGACCACTGCTGAGTGCTGATGTGGGGTTTATTTTTCTCTCAAGAGAGACCAGGCTGTTACCAATGGTTAAGGCATCGGAGCCAAGGGGCAAGGGACCATGACCTCTAGCTGAGCCTCAGCTGAGTACAGCAGATTTATGACTGTGGGCACAGACACAACCTCTTTCCCCATTACGAAGATGCATTCTGTGGGGTGGCCAAAAGTCCACAAAACCGTTTCATCGTTTATTGTTATGAAACAGCATAAGCTACTCCTTAATAGATTGTCCTGATTTCCCAAACAAACACCAGAAAAATGGGACTTGGGTCTATTGTAGATCCTAGTTTGGAATCAGTAGGGAACCCCAATAATATTTGACATTGTGACCTCATGTAGAAGCCACTTGTGCATCTCTGAGCCTCATCGAAAAGAACTAGCAATACAGAAAGTCCCCAGATAAGGGGTCCCATCCTAAAACTACCTCCACCGAGGAGAACTGTCGTCTGTCCCTCTCCATGGTCATGGGGCAGTATCCTGTGCCAGCTCCTGCCAAGTGTGAATGAGTAAGTTCTGAACTGTGTTGGCAGCTTCGTGGTTTTCTGTAGCCTTTTGCAGCCTAGAAAACAGTTTCCAGCGAGAAGCCCCTGCTGTTCTATCCATTACGTGTGAAAACAGATAAGCCTGCGCATGTCCGCTGGGGGCTGGCGAGGGGAGGGAACTTAAACAAGAGCTAATGTGGCCTGTGGGGACTAGCTGAAGAAGGGCAAGCTGCTCTGGCTGGGAGCGAGGGGCTGGCAGAGGAGTCTGCCGCATACTGTGGCCACGTAAGGCTGGAGCACATGAAGGTCTGTTGTCCGCGGTTTGAAGAGCGTTCTGCAAAGGGCTGGTTTACAGAAGGGGAAATTTAGATCTCACAGCACAGATCCGGTTTCCTGAGAACCATCTGCTTGTTTTTCTCCTTCCCAAAGAGCCCACAATCTCTTGTGGGAAAAATTCAGAATGTTATTGGCTTTCTGAGGAGAGGGGATTGGAAATGCCAGATAAATAGAGACTGCAAGTGACAGGGTTTCGTTGTGTACCCCTAGGGCTGTTGGGGAGAGCCACATGGTGAAGCCGTGAGACTGTGGATAGAAATGCAGAAACAGAACTGTGGGCTGGGGACAAAGCCACAGGGGCTCTGCTGTTTAGCCAGACCACACTCACGTTCCCTGTCACATGAGGGGCAGGCAGCGTGGACCGCGTGTGTCTTGCAAAACCACGTGAGGATCCAAGGAGAACAGGGATATATAAGAATCTCGGGACTCAGCCGGGCAGGTGCACTCGCGTCTGCTATGGAGATGTCACTTAAACCCAGCCAAAGCTAAGCTGTTCATCTGCCCACGTTTAAAGCAAATCTTAACTGAATTCTGTACTGGAATGCTTTTGTCTGCCTGTGGCAGGAACCCAGTTTAAAATGCCTCACTCAAACTAAGGACAAGAGCCTTTAATTCACCCAACCAATCAACTGATGGTGCTTTACCGAGAGCCTGCCTGGTGCCAGGAGGTGTTCTAGAAGTTTCTATATTTATTAGCAAAAAAGACAAGCCCACACGTTCTAAGGGTGCTGATGGGTGGGTATAGCCACACAGATGTAAATATGAGTCTGTCAGGTAAGGTGTTCTAGAGAGACAAAGCAAAGCCAAGGGTCGGAGTGGCAAGAGGGTTCCATGTTAGGCTGACATGGTCTCAATGGCTCACCTGAAGCCTATGAGGCAAATGGGAGCCAGCCATACTGCCACTTGTGGGAGACCATGGCTGAGAGATGGAATGGCACGTGCAAAGGTCCTGAGGCAGGAGCTAAGAGGCCAGTGGGGATGGAGAGAGCTGACAGGATGTAGAAGTAGGAGAGTTGCTCAGAGGGGAGCAGCCAGGTGCTGAGGATTGGGGTCCCGCTCTTGGAGATGAACGCAGTGTCTTTAGGGTTCTGAGGAGAGTAGCTGTCTCCTATGACTTCAGGTTTTCAAGCCTGACTTGGCAGAGGCAGAGAGACCCCTATGCAGGTTACTATGGGGTTTGAGTGGGAGGATTAGGAGGGTGAGGTCAGATGTAGGGAGAGCTTGGGGTGAGAGGTGGTGCTGGCCTGATTAGCCTGTGGATGAGATGCAGAGGTCAGGGGTGGGGGGCTCAAGCGTGAAATGAGTGCAGGCAGTAAGATCAAAGCTCGGTTCTCCTGTGTCTATTGGTATTCTTCTACTCTGGCTTCATTTTCAGCTCTTCGCATATGGTGCTAAAGATGTCCACTGTCAGCTCAGACCTGTCTGGACGTTCTCTCAGAAGACTATTGCGACCTGAAGTTCCTGGGGGGGTGGAGTGGGGCAGAGCCACACCTGTGTAACGGATTCTATATGGCTGATAAATTGATTAGAAGCCCGAGATTGTGGTGAGTTGGAATGTTACAGATCCAGGACCAATTTATATTGGGCTATCTTCAGTCCATTTAATAGCTATTCACTGCTCACCTCTAGCCTCACATCCTTCGACTATTGGTGACACAGGTTGGAATGAATTAATAGTCTGCTAGCATATACCAGCCCAAAAGATAAGAATGACCTCAGACAACATCTGAAACCTAGAACAGAGACGTATTTGTTATGTTAGAATCTGCCTTGAACTTCCACCAAGTGTGTTCAACAATTGACCTATGGCTTCTTGTTGTTGTTGTTGTTTGGTAACTATGAAACCATTTCCATTCATTAGAACACACTGTCCAAGACTGTCTGATTGAATCCATGTCCCAAGGCCATGGTCACCGATATTAGATATTAGACTGGCAAATTATCTTTTATTCCTTCTGAGGTGAGAGCTGTTTTATGTTTACAAAGTGGAAGCTTTTTGTTCCAGATGTCTGCAATAAATGCCCTCTTGAGTGGGACTGGCCCGAATCTGTCACATGCTCACCCTGGCCCAAGGAGGATAGTTTGAGGATAGAACCCTGCTGACTATATTCTGTCTGATCCTCACCTGTGGTTCCTAGATTACAGACAATGTCAGCTTCCCTAAGGCATGGTGACAGGGGTGGTGAGTGGGTTTGCAGGGTGGGAGGGAGGCAGAGATAAGGACAATGGGGAGAGAAACCAGAGGTGTCAATGGGGGGGAGGATGAATGGCCACCCCATGCTCATGTTGGCCTGGGGTGTTTAATGGGGATATCCAATGTGAGTGGGAAGCAGGGCACACATGATAGGTGTCAACTGATGGTTGTCACACATGGAGGTTGGAGGTTGAAGGAAGGATGGGGGTGGGAGTGCAGATGATGGTAGAATAGGTAGTCAGGCTAATAGCCATGAGAACTATGGAATCCAAAACTCATTTATGTTGCAAAAGAGTAAGGAGGGGGATTAAATTTTGGATAGGTAAAAGAGATACACAAGTAGCCACGGGTCACAACAGAAGAAGACAGGAGCCAAATGAGGGGACAGGCAAAATACACAGGGGTGCTGGGGTTGTGGGGGCTTGAGTCACAGATGACAAAATGGCCAGCATTCAGATGGATGCTTAGACCCGCTACCAACAAACGGGAAGTTGAGTGACCTCGTCACTGCCAATGAACACCTAATTATCTACCAGGCAGAGCCCGCTGGGCATCTAGATCTTTCTGTCATTAGCTTCACCCCAGTCTGTGCACAGCTGCTGAAAGGAAGCCATCAGACAGGCAGTCTCCTTTCTTCCTTCTTGCCCCAGGCTCAGCTTTCCATCCAGGCAGTAAACCAGAAGGAGTCGCCTGCCCCTGCCTCAGAGGGACTGGAGGGACTTGGAGCTCCTGGAAGGGACTGGAGGGACTTGGAGGAGTCGCCTGCCCCTGCCACGGAGGGACTTGGAGCACTTTGTTTGACTCTAGACTGGGGCTGGGTGTTTTTTTGGGTAAGTAGGGACCCACACATAATTAAAACTCAGTCGGGGACTTTTTCTAAATGAGAAGCAAAATACAATCAACATGATCTCCCTGAAGACTGAAGGAGATCTGGAGGGAAAGAAATAACGTTTTTGTCTGCAAAGAGAAAGGGAGAAAAACAGGGAATGTAGCGCCAGTTAAAGCAAAGATACGGAAGGGGAAAATAGGAATTAGATCATGCCAGCAATGCAATTAAGGAGAATAAGATGCGCTTTTACAAATATCAGGGGGGAAGGGAGATTATAGAGAGGAAATAAGAGTTAATAAATGCACAGGACCATGAAATGAACGTTGACCACAAATGGCTGAAATGCCCAATTCCACTCTTTGGTGGCCTTTAACTAGGAAAACAAAGGGAAGAAATGGAGCAATTAAAAACTAAGCACAACTTGAGGGAAGTGGCGTAGACACCGGGGAGGACAAGCTAGCTAGCTGCTTTGGTTCTCATGCATTCCAGAACACAAGCACATCACAGGCTACAGGAACAGTCCTGGGAGGGAGGGAGGGGAGGGAGGGAGGGGAGGGAGGGGAGGGGAGGGAGGGGAGGGGAGGGGAGGCCCAACTTGGCTTGGCTTTCTTAAGCTAAGCAACCGAGTTAAGCTTGAATGTGAAATGACTCCCGCAGGCTCTGCAGTGAGCTCCTCTTGCCAGCTGGTGGCGCTGTTTTGAAGGTCTCAGCGCCTTAAACTAATGAGGCCTGGCTGTCAGAATCTGTCCTTAAGACTGAAAGGCTTAGAGGCAGGCTTTGACAGTTCCGGCCTGCAATCTCTGCCTCCTGGTCTCCACCTGTGAGAAGCCTCTGTCTTAGGCTCCGGAGGTAGTAGAGTGGCCAGCCAGCCGCCATACTTCCCCACCACAGGAGACTGAAATCCCTCTGAGGCCTGTGCCAAAATAAACCATCTCTTCCCGAAATTGTTTCTGTCGGGTAATTGTGCACAGCAGTAAAACCCTGAGCATGGGACTCTCATGTCCCATCCTCACCCCCCTCCACGTCCAGCTACACTCCAACTTTCAGCAGAGAGGAAGATCCAGCCAGTCTTCAGTGTGGTCCCTTCTGCCCTCTTCTCCCCTGCACCCCTTCCTCCTCATTAGCAATTGGGAGTCCAGGACCCTCTCTTGGGGTTTTCCCTACCTGAAGCACAGCTACAAGGATGTCTTTATTATTACTGTTTTTTAATTGAAGGAAGAATAGCAAGCCAGGAGCATGCTGGGTGAACAGACTGGTTAGATGGGGTTTGCTCCCCCCAAAAAAGTTTATTTCTGGATCTTGCAAGGTGCTAATATAACCAGGTACTATGACAGGGAGTGGCATGCAAAGATAGGCATGTAACAAGGGCTTAGATGCCAAAGTAAGGACAGACGTGTGTGTGTGTGTGTGCGTGCGTGCACTCGTGCACACACACACACCCACCCACCCATAGTGCTGAGCCTGCCTTAATGGTGGGTGTTCAGAAAAGGTGCCCTGGAGGCTCAACTATGAAGAAGGAGAAACTCCATCCTCATAGACCGTGAAGGATTCTAAAGGTCTCTGTGCATGCTTTTCCTGAATGGCCAGAGTTTTGACAGGCGGCAAAAGGCTTGCCTTTCAAGGCAGCAGGAGGCCCATCTGTGAAGGGCAAGAGGCACCCACGGTGCTCGGTGCTCGGCATTCAGCACATGAGCAGTCTGCTTTCCACTCTAAGTCATGCCAGCACAGGCTTCCAGGGGCCTAAACACTCACCTGTTCCCTGCTAGAGAATTTTAGGAATAGCTTTAATTCAATTGTCAGGGCAACCCACCTCTTTTTATCACATTACAAAAGAAAAGATTACAGTAGGCAGATGTGATCTTGTCAGTAGCATCAAGGGGTCTCAAGTGCCACCTGCCTGGGATGACGGGGGGGTGGGAGGGGCATGAACCTTCTCCAAGCCAAGGCGAGCAGGAAGAGCACTGGCCCAAGGCAGAAGGGCAAGTGACAAACAGCTGGAGGAGCAAGGCAAAGGGGGCTAAGGTTAGGAGAGCTGGAACCAGGAGAATGAAGATGAGGCAGGGACTCAAAGGAAGCTGGGAAGGTGAGCAGCTTCCAGGATAGACAGGCCTGAGACCAAGCCCTGTTACTACTCATGGATGGGCGGTATGGTGGTTCTTCTCCACTATCAACCTCAACAGATGTAGAATCACCTAGAAGGTCCACCTCTGGGTGTGACACTGAGGTCATTAGCAGAGAGGTAGAAGTGAGGAAGGGTGACCCGCCCTGAATGGGGGTGGCCTCATCTCATCAACTGGGGTCCCACGGTACCTAAAAATAGGGAAAAGAAGAAGCAGTCATCTCTCTGAGGGGGCGTTCAGTGTGACCAGCCGCCTCACACTCTGCCACCATGCCTCCCCGCACATGACGAACTGTGTCCCTCAGCCCACAAACCCTTCCTCAAGTTGCCTGTGCCATATATTTGGTCACAGAAGAAACATGATGAATCCTGTCATTCCGTGTTATTTTTTGCCAACTGTTTTTCTTTCCCCGTAGGAACAGGTGAAGGTAATAATCAAGATCAAAGAAGTAAAAAGTAGTTGTTGACTTGGTAAAACACCATGAGAAGTCAGACAATCAATCAATCAATCACACAGTGTCAGAACTGGAAGGAAAGGAAACTTCAGGGGAAAAAAATCTCTTCCGGAACAACGTTGACAGCTATTCGAATACCCCATAAGCAATGCCTCAGAAAGCAGGCCTGGCTTTGTGAGAGGTTCTGAACGAGAGAGGGGCTAGGGAGGGACGAGGCTTTCTTATA
This sequence comes from Mus caroli, assembly GCF_978045245.1. Taxonomy (NCBI): domain Eukaryota; kingdom Metazoa; phylum Chordata; class Mammalia; order Rodentia; family Muridae; genus Mus; species Mus caroli. The sequence continues at coordinate 59,287,914 of NW_028227258.1, read as the reverse complement.
TGGAGTCAAAATGTATCTCTGAGCGACTTCCACCCATTTGTCTTGGCTCTGCTCTCTGAAGGCGGAACAGGCCAATGGCCCTTTGAAATGTGCTGCCCAGAGAGAAACACAGACTCCAAATGTGGTCTGATTTAGTTAGAGCCCCCGTGGGGAATTGGGAGGGGATGGGAAATAATGAAGCCACCGAGTTAACCAGCTTTAAAAATGACAGACATAGAAAGTGCCCATAAGTGGAATCTTAGGATCACAGGCTAATGGGAGACCCTGAAAATACCCAGCTGGACTCTCTCCCACAGAGGAAACTCACACCTTAACCTGTCCAATCCATCGGGGCTGACCTGACCTATTTTTAAGTTCTCCTAAAGAGAGAATTCCATGCATGTCGACCATGGAGAGGTTTCTCACAAATCACCACAAATCAGGCATTACGAAATATTTTCAAATTGGTGTTTTCCTGGAGACTAATTTATTTGTGCATTTCCCGTCTTGTGTGCTATTATCTCTTCTGCCACATAAACTGTCTCCCTAATGAAGCCGCTTATTGTATCATATTCCAGGAGTGTGCGTTCATCTGTTCTTGCAGTGTTTCGGCTCCTGCTGCATTAATTACCACACTTCCTCTATTACTTGCCTCCCCCCCCCCATTGGATGCATGCTGTTCATCTTTACACTGTTGCATGGCTTTTGGTGAGATGGTTGCATTCTCAGAAGTGGGGGCAAATCCAATCTCGGTCATATGGGTCTCTCTTCAATTAGAAGTGCCTTCCAAATGCATTTGAGTGTTTGTTATTGGGAGTCGCTGTCTGGGGCGGGGGGGGGGGGCAGCTTGGGAGAAGAGAACACAGAGCTCTTGGAGCCAGAGAGGATAACGCCCCAACTTGGGTGGGAAGGCACAATACCTCCTCAACATGGTCAGAAGAAACTGCACTCTGTCCCTGCAGCCCCAAACCCAGCCGTGTCTCCCTGTCTTCAGAGTGAAGAATCCTTTTAAAAAGTGAATGCTCTTCTCAGTGATCAAAACAAAAAAAGAACAAGTTCTCAAGTCCCTGCATGAGCATTCTTAAAAGGGACACAGCATCTTACCAACTCCCTTCTCTGCCTCCTCAGCAAACCTCCCCAGTGTCCTCTGCAGCCCCTTCCCATCTGGTGCACAATAGAGGTTAGCTTCATCAGGGCCGTGATGGTTTCACCAGGTTGCTGCTCTAATGGGCCAAGCTGTCTCTCATTAACATCTCAATGTCTCTTCCTGAGAGTAGGGCACAATGTGACATCTAAAATCCTAGCACTAGAGAGGCTGAGGCAGGAAGATTTGAGTTCCAGGAGAGCCTGGACTATGGAGTAAAACCTTGTCTCCAAAGGCATTAAAATGGTTAATTAATACAAATTAAATATAAATATATTTAATATAATATACATCATATCATGTATTACATACATTACATATAAGAATATATATTATAATTATACATTATATTTTATATGTTATGTGTTATATTAAATATAATTATATTAAATAAAAATAAATATAAATTTTAAAAATCACTCATTAATATAGTAAAGCATATATAGTAAAGTAATGTACCCAAAGTATCTCCTCCTCGCTTCCCTTTTCCACGCTGCTTGGGTCTTCCTGTCCCCTCATGCACTCCTCTAGAAGAATAGAACTTTAAAAGAATTGTTTTAAAACAGAGTCTAGTCTTGAATACCATGGTACACACAAGGAAGATAGTGGACGACTTATGGAATCAGTTCTCTTCTACTTCTACATGAGCTTGGAGATCAAACATAGATCACCAGGCCTGTGCAGCAAGCATCTGTATCTATTAAGCCCTCTTAATACCCTAAGTTGGGATTCTCGTATGTCCTAGATCATCCATCTCTCCAGTCTGACTTGAGTCCCTCAAGACATCACATCCACAGGCTAACCACGGCAAGGACAGATGCCTAGCCACCCTCACTGGGAAGGTCTTCCTGATGCTACAAGGACCAAGTTGCTGTAAATTCTTGAGTGTCCAGTGTATAATGGTAACAGTTCTTAGGGTTCACAGGATTAGAAACAGAACCATAGAAAAAGTTGTTCTCGAATGTTTTTAAAGGTCAATGAAAAGTGTGTATGCAGCAAGTGAAGGCTTACGCAGACTCCTGAACGGGTTTCCATGATGTCAGCCCCCTGCGGTACTGGGGGTAAAACGATGTGGTTCAGTATCCAAACCAGTCAGGATTCTTGGTTGTAAACAATTGAAATCAAGTTCAGCTGACATGAACGGAAAGAATGTGATGGAGAGAAGTCAGCCAGGTACAGAGCAAATGGGGACCACAATCTGGAATTGGGGCAATCTGCTGCCACTGGCGCCTCCCTTCCAGCACATGGGAAACCACTGCACAGCCAAGTGAGTTGTGAGCCATCTGGCTTCTTTGTGCAACTCAGGGGCAAACCCCAGGGGAAACTACGCAGCTGGGGATTTGGAGGTATGCTCACATCCAACTGATGTAGGGCAGGACAGCAAGGATCAGATATCCTTCTTAGGAGAATTCCCCACGATCTGTTGCTGGGCAGTCACCCAAGAGAAAAATATTCGGTGGTTGCTGAATAGTTTTCTTTTAAAGTTTTGTTTGCTTTTTAAATTATGTGTATGAGTTTGTCTTTGTGTAGTATGTACGTGTGATACAGGTACCCTTGGAGGCCAGGAAGGGCATGAGATGTCCCGGAGCAGAATGAACTAATGGGCATTTGTGAGCCTCCTGAAAAAGAGGAAGAGCAGCAGGTTCTCTTAACCACAGAGCCATCTCTCCAGTCCTACGTAGTCTTCCTGATGCGCGAAACAGCCGGTCTTGACGGTACACACCACTAGTCAGTGAGCTGAAGAGGATTAAGCAGGAGAAGATGGAGATTGAGGCCAGCCTGAGCAAGATTTTGTCCCAGAAAACTGAAAAAGAAAGATGCAGGAAGGGATCTAATAGATAGAACTTAATCAATGGAGGGACCAAAGAGATGGCTAAGCAGTTTATGTTTTTATGGAGATGGGGAAGGGGACAGAACAGGACACTCAATCATCCAGGTTAGATGGCTCTGCAACTCAAGCTCCAGGGGCATCCGAAGGCATCTGCACTCAAGGTCACAAACACACACACACATACACACACACAAACACACACACACATACACACAAATATACACACAAACACATACACACACACATACACAAACACACATACAAACACACATACACAAACACACACACAAACACATACACAAACACACATACATACACACAAACACACACAAACACACACACACATAAACATACACATACACACAAACACACACATATACAAAAACACACAAACACACACACATACACACAAATACATACACATAAACACACACATACACACAAACACACACAAACACACACATATAAACACATACACAAATACACAGACATACACACAAACACATACATACAAACACACACACATACACACAAACACACACATACACACAAACACACATACACATAAACACACACATACACACAAACACACACACATATACAAACACACACAAACACACACACATACACACAAATACATACACATAAACACACACAAACACAAACACACACAAACACACACATATAAACACATACACAAATACACAGACATACACACAAACACATACATACAAACACACACACATACACACAAACACACACAAACACACACATACACACAAACACACATACACATAAACACACACATACACACAAACACACACACATATACAAACACACACAAACACACACACATACACACAAATACATACACATAAACACACACATACACACAAACACACACAAACACACACATATAAACACATACACAAATACACAGACATACACACAAACACATACATACAAATACACACAAACACACACAAACACACACATACACACAAACACACATACACATAAACACACACATACACACAAACACACACACATATACAAACACACACAAACACACACACATACTCACAAATACATACACATAAACACACACATACACACAAACACACACATACACAAACACACACATAAACACATACACAAACACACAGACATACACACAAACACATACATACAAACACACACACACATACACACAAACACACACATACACAAACACATACCCAAACACACACATATATAACACACAAACACATACACACAAACACATACACACACTCAAATTCATACATAATTAAAGTAAGAAATAGCTTGCAGATGCTGCTGTCCCCTGTCACCTCTTTCTGCAGCCACGGTCAACCCCTGCAGACTTCGACATTGGGCCATGTCCCCTTCAAGTTGTTTGCAGACAAAATTCCAAAGACAGCAGAAAACTTTCATGCTCTGAGCACAGGGGAGAAAGGATTTGGTTATAAGGATTTCTCCTTGTGCAGACTTCTTCCAGGATTTGTGTGCCAGGGTGGTGACTTCACACACCATAAAAGCACTGGTGGCAGGCCCATCTATGGTGAGAAATTCAAGGGTGAGGAACTTCAACCTGCACTGTCAAGGCTGAGTAGCCTGCTGAGAAGCACGTGAGCTCAGCGACGGTGAAAGGGAACGTGCTGAGTCCAGGAATGGCAAGGCCAGCAAGATCACCATTTCCGACTGAGGACAACTCGAATGCTTTGGACTTGAGTGCATCTTACCCGCCAGACCTTTCCTTCTATAGCTCAGGAGAATGCCCTTGCCCCATCTGCTTGCAGTACTCTGTCATCTCTGCTCTCACCGAAGTTCTTGGGGTTCCATATTTTTCTCATTCCCTTCCAAGTTTAGCTGGATTGCAGAGTAAAGTTTATGACTATGAATAAAATCTAAATAACTGTTAAAAGTGAGAAATAAATCTTTCAAAACATAACCAAGGGCAGAAAAACTCGTTTGCAGATCCATGGAAGAAAAAAACAAAAAAGACAATGAATGATCATGATACATGAAAAATAGTTAAAACAAAACTAGGAGGGAACTGTTTGAGAAAACAAGCCCTGGACTGTGGCTCCCAGGTCTCCCAGTGTCTTGCAGACAGGACACACAAGCAGGGATTCGGGTTCCCTTTTTTTCACCTGATTTCTTCTAGAAGAACTTGGATTCCTGGATTCACCATCACTTGGCAATCCCCTGTTCACAGCTGCTGTGTGAGAGAGAAAAGAAAGAGTGTCATGTCTTAACCATGGCACAGAGATTTGGTTTCTGTATAAATCTGGAGGTGAGCAGTCCTGGGCTGGTCTGTTGGTTTTGTGGCATCCACAGGCCAGGCTTCTGTCTTGTTTCTCTTTGTCATCATTAGTAGTAGTATATGGCTCCTAACCTCAAGGACACTTCAAAGCTGCTGGAACTCCAGCCACCGTGTCCGCATTCCAGACAGGAAGTGGTCAGAAAGCAAAAGGACAAATGGCAAACAAACAGCGACAACAGACAGATCTGGGCCCTCTTGATGATCCTAAGACATTTAACAATGTCTTTATGAGCACTCAAGCTATAAGCCAGCCTGGAAAAGGTTCATTGCTACCAAACATGGAATAGCAATTAGCAGCCCAGGAAGTGTTGGAGGGAAGTCTAGTGGGTGGCCTTTGTCTCCTTTTGATTCTACTTTGTCCCTTTCTCGAGTCCCTTTAGGTAGTGTCCCTTAGAAGCAAGGAAACCCTCGCGGGAGACAGAAGAGTAGACACCTCTGTAGTCTGTTGCTGTTTCTGCATCATGGGGCAGGGCACTCTGAGAAGCAAAGCCAGAAATTTGTCTGAGCAGAGCATTGTGCAACCACTTCATCTCCAGTGACTCCCCTCTTTCTCATAGCTACTCTATGAGATGGGCACAGTGGCACTGAGGAGCCAAGGACCGGTGCCAATCAGGAGCTAGCCTGCTCATGGGGAGTGGGAAAGTTGGTTAGAGACCAGTGTCAGGCTTACTCATAAGCTCAGCCAACGTGCTGCAGTCACATCACTGCCCCACCTTTAATCCCAGCACTGTGTGTGTGTGTGGGTGTGTGGGGCGGGGGGGATACAGAGGTAGGTGGGTCTCTGAGTTCAATGCCAGTTTAGTTTATATTGGAAGTTCTTGGGATCTAGGGTTGCATAATGAGACCTTGTCTTGAGGAGGAAGAGGAGGAGGTAGAAGAGGAAGGGGAAAGAGGAGGAAGGAAAAGGAAGAGAAAGGAAAGAGGAGGAGGAAGAGAAAGAGGAATCATTGCATTCTTTGGTCACTCTAGGTGCACGCCAGTGACCACACTTGGGTATTTTCAATATAAAAGAAACTTCTAGATGATGACGTTGGCGGACTCCCATTTCTCGTCAGAAAGGAAAGGCGAGGACCAACCCCTTCATCTACCATCTCTTCCTCTTATTTCCATTGCTTTGCCTCATTAAACCATCAGCTCCACCCTGCAAAGGGATGGAAGGAATTCCAGAAAAGAAAGAGCCGGTGGAAGTTGGAGATGGTGGCCTGTACTGTTTGATCCTCTTTACTTGGGGACAGAGGATTGCTAGGTGAGCACCAGCCGATCTGAGTGCCTGGACCCCGCCCTGCCGGCCTCTCGCCCTTTTGCTTCTTCCTTTTAGCTTCCATTTCTCCTCCCTCCCTCCCCCTCCTGCCTCCCTCTTCCACACATGTGAAGTGTGCTTCTGTGCAAACCTCCTCTTTGAAAAGGTCACAACACTCCCAGCTGTGGCAAGGAAGATGTACGGAACACATTTGCATCTTTTCTCGGTCGTTGCCCTAATTACACATAATAAAGGTATTTAGTTCTAGAAGAATAGCTGGTGAGCCTGAACTATCATAAAAAGGCCCTGCCAAGAGCTATTTCCTTTGTCAAGAGACAACTTGCTTACAGACAGTGGGAAGCTGTGATTCATCCTCAAACCACAGTGTTGCTACAAGAAATTTCGATTCATGGGAAGTGGCTGTTGCACAAACTTTTAAGAAATGATAATGTCCCAAGCTCTTGGCTGGTTTCTGTGACTACCACAATGCCTTAACTAAATGTATGGTGACAGAAAACCACCCCAGCACACACCGGGACTCACTTATCAAGGAGCAGCAACCTTTGATTGCACAGGCTGCCTGTTTTTCTAAATAAAGTTTTATCTGAACACGGCAGTCACTGACATAGCTATTATGGCTGTCTTTGCACTCCAGCAATAGAGCTGGGTGGTTGCAACAGATGTCTTACAGCCTGCAAATTCTACAATACTAACAGATGAACACTGGTAGATAGTACGTTAGCCCCTGTCTTGTCAGGTGACAGGTAGGCAGCATAGGCTTAGGCTATGCTATGTTCCTCTGTGGGAAGGTGTAAAGGTGGGAAGTCAGGGCTCTCTTAAAAGGAACAAAATTGGTGGAATGAATACATATATATTTAATAGGAATTTATTACAGTGGCGTTCAGGCTGTTGCTGACTGATCCAACAACGGTTATCTCCTGACAGAAAGGCCAAGAATCCAGTAATTGTTCAGTCCATGAGACTGGAATGTCTCAGCAATCTTGGTCTGGTCCTCGAGTCCCAGGGAATCCTAGAGAGCTGCTGGTCTTCAGTCTACATTGGAATCCCGAGAAAGTGAGTTCCAACACCTGCTAAGGAGAGTGAGAGCAAGCTGAAGTGGAAATTGTTGGTTTCTTTGGAGACTTGGTTGTGTCATGTGATGTTTTTCTGGAAGTTGTCTCCTGAAAGGGCATGTGATATTTTGCTGTAGTGGATGTTTGAGAGGTCATGTGATATTTAGAAAGAATATAAATAGAACGTCACAGAGAGTAAAAGGATGCTCTTGCACTGGCTCGCCTTGCAACACTTTGCTGGTCTTGAGTGGCCTTCAGTTGTCATGACTTTGTATAGAGAAATGAGCCAGAGAACTTCACGTGGGATTCCAGCTGGTTCTTGCCCCGTCTGCAGACTCATGGTGACTCAGCCGAGCCTCAAGACTTCTGGATCAAGCCGTGGCTACTGATTCATGTGTGGCGTTTTGGATTGGACTGCTGATATTGAAAGAAAGATGAAATTTCAAGACCTGTAAGTCATATAAAGTACTCAGAAATTGCTGATTGTTTGTGAGCCTAGAGGCTGCCTGGGGCTGAGAAAAAAGAAAAAACAAAAAAAAACCCGGTATGCCCCGTAGTTAAAACATTCCTGGGAACACCTTGACCATTAAGATAAGAGGAATGTGAGGACATAACAGGGCTATCTGAACTGAGTCAACAACTCACAGAACTCTGACACCCTGCACGTACATGTAATTTTTCTGCTGATGTTTGAATAAGCCAATAGTGTGTCGCTATGCTGTATTCCACACCCCTAAGCCCCTGACCCCATAAAAACCCCTAGCTTTCGAGCCTCGTGGCCGACATCCGTTATCTCCTGTGTGGGATGCATGTCGGTCTGGAGCTCCGTCATTAAACGACCTCATGTAATTACATCAAGAGATGGTCCTTCGTGATTTTTGGGGGTGCACGCCGAATCGGGAATTGAGTCGGGGTTTCCCCACTAGGTTCTAACAATATCCTGACAATGCGAAGATTAGAATTGCCCCCAAAGAACTACTTCTAAACATCTCCACAACCCCCCCCCCCCCGTTTCCTCTTAACCTTTATTTTCCCCTTTTTCTGGTAGGTGGGCTAGAAGGGAGGTTGAAGCATTTAAGAACTCTTATTAAAGTAGGCTTCGTAAACAGGCAAAAAAGCAAAAGCTTCCTTTAATCAAGGCCTCTTCTGTGGACTACCACCAATAAGTATGGCCCATCTTTATGGTGGGCCTTCCCACCTCAAATGATCCAATTAAGAAAAATGTCCCATGCCCAGCCGCTTGAGTTCCAGCTGATTCCAGATGCAGTCAAGTTGATTTCCAGGATTAGCTATCGCAGAGGGTAGGCGCCACACTTTCCTCCTCCCACACGTCAAGCTTCTTTTGTGATCTCTTCTTCCCACTATCAATGCTCAAAGCCCACAAATGGCATCCTGGTTCATAGAGATACCGCAAATCCTTTGAGTGACCAGCAGAGGTATCCATTAACTGCCACCAACAACCACGAGACTCTATAGTCTGCAGGATCCTCCTGGCTCCCTCTCCCTCAGACACTCCTACCTTCTCATGAGCTCCCACACTGCCACACATCTGTCCACCAAGAGGCAGAGGTGGCTCATGGGCCACTAAAAATGCCTGACCCTGATTGGCCTTCCTGCTGGAGGCAGCCACTCAGCCGGGTTCCCTGACATTCAGACTGCTTTTCCCCACTCAGTCGTGACAAAAAGTGATGCTTTGGGGATAAGAGGACAGGAAGGTCTTTCAACAAAACAAAACAAAACAAAAAACTAACAAGACCTCCTGTGTTTTCTCTTACTTTATATCTGCTTGTTTGGTAGGAAGGATTCGGAGTTCCTTGTAATTAGGTGTCTTAGTCAGGGTTTCTATTCCTGCACAAACATCATGACCAAGAAGCAAGGAGGAAAGGGTTTATTCAGCTTACACTTCCACATTGCTGTTGATCACCAAAGGAAGTCAGGACTGGAACTCAAGCAGGTCTGGAAGCAGGAGCTGATGCAGAAGCCGTGGAGGGATGTTACTTACTGGCTTGCTCAGCCTGCTCTCTTATAGAACCCAAGACTACCAGCCCAGGGATGGCACCACCCACAATGGGCTCTCCCTCATGGAAGCATTTCCCCAACTAAAACTCCTTTCTCTGTGATATCTCCAGCCGGTGTCAAGCTGACACACAAAACCAGACAGTACAATGGAGAAACCACCAGACTGGGGGTTTGGTGCCTGGACAACATAGCACCAGGCTGGTGGATAAACAAGAAACAAGCTCTTGCGGCTGGAAAGACAAGAGCACTCTCGCCACTCTCCCAGAGGACCCAAGTTTGGTTCTCAGTACCCATGTGAGGTGGCAGACATAGCATACATTATCTGACACAAACAGTCTTGATTACAAATTGAATTGGGTTGAGAGACACAGGGTTAGGATGGCACCCCTGAATATGTCTGTGGGCTGCCTCCAGAGACAGGAAGGTGATTCGGGCTGTGACGTCCAGAAGACATGATCGGTGATGCATTCAGAAGGTGAGTGGAGTAATGGGGGCAGTGGAGACCTGGTGGACCTCCATGGGAGAAGCGTGCACTGAGGTATGCTGGGAAGGGTTTATCTGGGCCCTGCCTCTTCCTGTGAATGAGCCAGCCAGCCACCCCAGGGGCTACCTCTCTGAGTCTGCACATGAGGATTAGTAGGCAAGTCAGCTTGGGATAAGAAAGGAAACAGGGGGCACAAATGAGGTGCTTACCTCTGAAACTTTTAATGTTAATCATTTTAAAATTATTTATTTTATGTTTATGGGTGCTTTGCCTACATCTATTATATATAGGGAGTGGGTGAAGTCCTGTGAGACTGAAGTCCCGAAGGAGTGGGTACCGAGTGACCTGGGTTGGCCATGTCAAGGACGTGGAATCCACCTAAGGGAAACTGGGGATGTCTTTCCTCCAGGGCAGGTTTGGAAAGGCAAAGCCTTCCTTTCCCAAATATGTGACTCGTGTGTAAAAAACCTGGCAACTTCAGCTTCCTCCTCCCTTGTGTTTACAGCCTTGAGACTGCTTGCCTATAGACGCCCCCTACCAAGCGTAACTAACCCCTCTCCCGTGCTCTATATAATAAAGGCAGTGAGGTTCTGGGTTGTTATAGTAGCTCGTAGACTCACACTATCAGAGTGTGCACAGCCTACCTGACCTCAGCTTTTCTGTGTGCATGTCTGCCATTTCTTCTTCTATTTTTTTAGTATTTTAAAATATATTTTATTCCTTTTTAGACAATTTCATACCTGTCTATATCTTTTTTAAAAGAAGATTTTTTTTGTTTATTAGGTATTTTCTTCATTTACATTTCAAATGCTATCCCAAAAGTCCCGCAACCCCCCCACACTCCCCTACCCACCCACTCCCACTTCTTGGCCCTGGCGTTCCCCTGTACTGAGGCATATAAAATTTGCAAGACCAAGGGGCCTCTCTTCCCAGTGATGGCCAACTAGGCCATCTTCTGATACATATGTAGCTAGAGACAGGATCTCCGGGGGTACTGGTTAGTTCATATTGTTGTTCCGCCTATAGGATTGCAGACCCTTTCAGCTCCTTAGGTACTTTCTCTAGCTCTTCCATTGGGGGCTCTGTGTTCCATCCAATAGCCGACTGTGAGCATCCACTTCTGTGTTTGCCAGGCACTAGCATAGCCTCACAAGAGACAGATATATCTGGGTCCTTTCAGCAAAATCTTGCTGGCATATGCAATGGTGTCAGCGTTTGGAGGCCGATTATGGGATGGATCCCCGGGTGTGGCAGTCTCTAGGTGCTCCATCCTTTCATCTCAGCTCCAAACTTTGTCTCTGTAGCTCCTTCCATGGGTTTTTTGTTCCCAATTCTAAGAAGGATGTCTGCCATTTCTTTAGAGTTTGTCTTTTATCGTTCCTTCTCTACCAGGCAGGGTGGCAGGACTAAGCTGTATGGGATTTGGCAATGTGTGTCTGTGTACCACGTGTGAGTCTAGTGTCCTCAGAAGCCAGAGGAGGGTGTCAGATCCCCTGCAACTGGAGTTACAGACAGTTGTGAGTACCCTTGTGGGTGCTGGGAATTAAATCTAGGTCCTCTTGGATAGCAGCCAGGGCTCTTGGCCACTGAGCCTTCTCTCCAGCTCCTAACCATTATTGACTTGTAAGATATTATTTTGAAGGATAGAGAGATGTCTCAGTGGCTAAGAGCAGTTGGTGCTCTGGCATGGGACTCAGGTTCGGATCCCAGTGCCCACATGGTGACGGCCATCTAGAACAACAGTTCTTAGGAATTTAACACCCTCTTCTGGCAGCCACCAGCCCCAGGAACATATGTGATGTACATACATGCATATGGCAAAACACTCATACACATAGAACAGAATGAACATGTCTTTTTAAAAAGGTTTCGTGTTTTAACTATGTGTATACATGGACATCTGCATGTGTGCTTGTACCTGGGTGTAGTACTGTCAGGGGCCAGAAGAGGGTGCCAGATCCCCTGGAGCTGGAGTTATGGGCAGTGGTAAACTGTCCCAAGTGGGTTCTGGGAACAGAATTTGCATCTCCAAAGTACTAAGTTCTCTTAACCACTGAGCTGTCTCTCTAGCCCTGGAACTGACTGCTATTTGATACCATAGACACCACAGAGGCAGGAGCTGCCCTGGCCTTCCAAGCTCTGGACAGATGAGATTTAGGACAGTAACAGCCAGAGTATTGTTAGAACTTCTGTGTAACCCAGGAAACCCAGTTCCTCTGAAGCTCAGGGCTGGGCATAAAAATTCACCTAAGGAGCCAGTGGAAGCTAGCCAAAAGAGACAACACTTGGCAGAAGAACCCAGAAGAGGTAGGTCTTCCTGGCAGAAGGAAGGGCAGGTGACATGCTGCAGCCTGGTGGGTGGGAAGAACCCAGGCAGTCATCCACAGTGTGAACTCAGGGCAGGAGGGAGTGGCAGAGAGGGCAGAAAGACCTGTGGGGCCTGGGTCATGAACAGACTTGCTTGTTACCTGAACGCCATCCTGAAAGCAGTGGGAACAAGAGTGGTCCAAGCCAGCCAACTCAGAACACGTGTGCACTTTACAGGGCTCCTTCTGACAGCAGCTTGTAAACTGACCTGGCTTGGAGGTGAGATTAGAGGCCAGGTGAGGCAGGTACATCAACATGCCTGCGGGTGGTTCTGATCCCAAGCCAAACTGCTGCAAGATAGCTCATGCCACACGGGCTAATGCCAGCAGCCATGCAGAGCCTGCAACTTTTACCATTTTCTTCCTTTCTGCATCAGGTAAGGCCTGGGTGTTGTCTGGGTCTGGTTTTCTGCACAGCGAGCCCCAGAAGACAGGAACCTGAAGCATCAAATCTTTAGACTGACGGAGCCCTGTGTTCTACCTTCTCTCACCATGCAGAGGGATGTTGCAGTTCTGATGAGCTGTGGCAATACACTGGTCCTCGAGTATGCCTGGAATGGTAGGGTCCAACTGAAACCAATGCAGTTTGGTTCTCCAAACACCAGGTCTATCACTCTGTAACATAAGCACTGAGGGTCCTTGCACTGAGGGGTGGCAGGGGTATGTGGACAGTTGGACTGGTTTCAGATGATTGGGGCTGGCATTACCTAGTCGGAATGGCTGAGATGCTAGCAGTGGGGTTGTACCTACCTGCCTGAGGGCATCAGTAGATTCCCAGGGTTCTTGTTTTGTTGAACACACTTAGAAGCCCACATTTGTCAGTGTCTATACTCTAATATATGCTGCCAACAGCAGAACTCAAAAGGCTCATTTCTATCATATCCCTACCTGCGGAACAGTAGCCAGCTGAGGATGAGAAGGAGGCCTCTCAGGATGGGCAAAAATCCTGAGCTGAGCCAGGAGTGAACCTAGGCTTCCGGCTCTGAGTCATGAAAGCTGGGAAAGGACTGAGATAGCCCTTCTTCTCAAACCATGCTGAGTCATAAAAGCTGTGAAAGGATTGAGATAGCCCTTCTTCCCAAACCATGCACGCTATGAGAGGCAATTCGCACCCCAGGGGCTAGAGAAGGCCACAGGGACATCTGAGGTAGTGTAGTGAGAAGGGCAAACAGGCAGGTGTGAGTAAGGCTGGAAGCCAGGACCAGGGTCATTAGATCTAAATTTCTCAGGGATCTCCAAGAGCTGGACTCCCTGTTGGTGGCAACAGAGTCCCCAAATACCAGCCACTCGTTATGGAACCAGTTTATTTCTGCCCCTGATATTGGCATCAATGACCCTGTTCCACATACTTTCTCATCCCAGCATCCAGGTTGAAGAGGATTTCGCATCCAGGACTTGGCCTCTCGTGGTACCTCTTAAAGCCATTGGTTACCAGGTGAAACAGGCGACCTCCATGCACGCTCTGTTAGCCAAGGCAATTCCTTGGCTAAGCCTGGGTGAGGGGTGAATAGAAACTCCCCTCTTCTGGCTACTAAATAGCCAAAGATGGAGAGAGCAGTCCTGTGCCCTTCTTTGAAGCAAGAACACTGTCAGAATCCCTGAAGTATGATCATCTTCTCAAAAAAAACGAAAAAAAAAGTTAATTTACTCTAGTATTAGGAATCCTCACTGGCTCCTACTGATCACAGCTTCCTTTTATATAAAGCCCCCTTTAAACAATTCATCCATACGCCCTAGGATTTATGAAGTGGCTGCTCTGAATTTTTGAGAACCCATGTCCATCTGTCTTCTGCACTCAGAATCTTTTCTTGAGTCTGGCCTGGGTCAGCTCGGCTTGCCATGCTCCCTCGGAGATGATTGATACAACTCTGTACTCACCTGGTCAGAATCTCTCAACACTCAATAGACGTGGCACCCTCTCTGATAAGAGGCTCCTTCCAAACTGTTAACTGTTTCTTCACAGAAGGTGCTGGGACCTCCTGTTTCCTTTGGGAACCACACAGGTAGAAAGCTGGAGAAACTGCCATTTGTACCTGCATCAGGCTTAGCACAGGTGGTAGTGCACATGTGTAATCCCAGCATCCCAGATGCTAGGGCAGAAGAGCCATGAACTCAAAGACAGCCTGACCTACACAGGAAGACCCTGTGCCAAAGAAAAGGAGGCAAGGGAGGAGGAGGGGAAGAGGAGAAGCCTCAACTGCCTCCAGTTTTGCTCACAAAGAAGGCAGTGACTGGAATCCAATCTGGGTGGTTCCCCAGCATCCGGTATCATGGATCTTGTTGTTATGAACAAAAATATACACAGAGCACGCTGTTCAGGACACAGGAAGTCATCTTTAGTCTGGATGGTGATTTTAGGTTTGGATAATGAGTGTTCGGTTTCAGCAGTGTGTGTTTTTGTAAATGGACAAACGAGCTGAGTCTCTTGCATTCCAAGAACACAGCCTATGTTTCTTAATTCCGTAGGAATGTAGTGAATTACAGTATTTGGTTATTCTTGCAGAGTTGAGTGTTTTCACCAAGCAATTGTTTGTGAGAGCTGAGCCCAGAGGACTATGGAAGGACAAACAAGCTGTGTATTCTCTTCTCCCTGGAAGAGATGGGGAAAGTGAACCAAAGGGTAGTATTGGGAGCAGCCTAGACGAGGGTTTTCGGTCCTTCGCATGGCATTAGTGGAGAGTGATGACTCTGACCTTCTGGAGACTGTTGTGCTATGGTAGAACCACTCTGCTGGGTGTCCCAGGATGAGATTGCAGGTTGTGCTGAGGACTCGGGGTTAGGAGAGAGTGGAAACATTGGCGATCACCACAGAGCAGAGCAGAGTAGAACAGGAAGTTTGGGCAGGAGGGGGGCCTCAGATCTCCTTGCTCCCTCTGGGTCTTACAGGGGTAAGGCTGGGATTCCAGACACTATGGTCCTGCCTCGGAGGGCACTGGCAGTAGGGGCAGTGGGGCTCAGGTCAGCTGGTGGCTGGATGGGAGCCCAGGAGGGAGACAGCATGGCTTGAATATGGAACAAAAGCACCTAGTGAACAGGATAACATAAAAGTCATGTGTCCAAGGACAGGGTCCCACCCAGCCGAGTGGAAATTGTCCCTGCTGGAAGATTGGTGTGACTTTTTCTTTGCACAAAGATACGCCCAACTAACTGACCCCTCTGCCCATGGGACATGGCCACCCATGCACTAATGAGTCTGTCAGGGGCACTGAGAGGGCATGATCTGTCCTCACAGCCCAAGGAAACTGCCTCACATCATGATGGCATCACCTACCTGGAAAGCCACAGACCTGCCCTAGGAGGTGGGAAGCATTTGTAATAGGTCCAGAGGCCCCTGAATCAGAGACGAGGGATCCTGAAAGTTCTTCTGGTTTTCTTGGTTGACATTAGTTTTTCTTAGTTATCCTGCCTTCTTCTCTACCCCGACCCCCGCCCCTCCTTTCTTGCTTGCTAGATGGTACTGATTGCTGTGTAGCCCAACCTGGCCTCAGACTTACAATTTTCTCCCTTAGGTTCTCAGGTTCAAACTTGCTATCCTCCTGCCTCGGGCTCTAAGGGGCTGGGATTTCACAAACGCATGTACATCCGGTGGACTGTTCTACTTTGAATGTTAAATAAAGACTTGTTAAAGAGTCAGAGGTTTGAACTCTCCCTTGAGAAGTCCATGCCGGTTCTTAATGCTCGTACTTAAATCCACATTAAAACCTTTTCTTAATAAACTCCAATTAGCTTCAAAAAACAAAGGCATCAGAAGACCGGCTCTAGGCTGTGGAAATAGGTAGTAAGTGGGGGAGGCAGAGGGAAGGCTCTGTGCTTGTGCACCTATGAAGAGGGAGGACTGACTAGCCCCAGCTATCTCGATGGCCAGGACAGATGGCAGTGAGGTGGACATTATCGTGGGGTTTGCCTCGAAGTGGCAGCAGTAGGTAAGCTGACAGTGGCCTGAAGGAAGTGAGTCACTCAGCACAACTCATTAGTGGCAGGGAAAGATTGTGGGAGGCAGTCAACACAGCCTGGTAGCCCGAGGAACCTCAAAGATTGCTCTGACAGCCTAGATCCTGCTGGGACAGGAAGGTGTTCCATTAGTGTGCCAGCTCTACTCCTGGCCGTGGCTTGTTCAAAGCAGCATTTCCACACCGTCTGCCTCTCTCAGTCTGAGGGTTCATCTTCTGGGGAGGGAGTCGGGAAGGAGAGTTCAGTGGGTAGCGCACCTTTCTCCTGGTGTCATCTAGCAATGAAGCGTAATGAAGTCAGCCTCTTCCCCTTTTCTCATGGTCTCCTCATGGAGAATCCTATCTCACAAAATCTGCCTAATTAGTGCTTCCAGAATGTTCCTAAAGCTGTTTTGTTTCAAATGGTACCGGCCTCTCAGCTTGCTGACCTGCATGTCATGTGAAGGCCAGATCCTGTTGAGTTCCTGTCGAACAGGATGCCAACATCCCGGCCTTGGTTCCAAACACCAGTCTTTCTCATTTCTTTCTTCCTGTGATGAAAGATGAAGCCTTCAGCCTGGGGACTGTTCACTAGAAGCCCCGAGTCGAGCACAGCGGGTTTCAATGGGCAAGGGTTCTCAACCTGTGGGTTCGACACCACTGTTGCAGGATGTTGAACGACCCTTTCACAGGGGCCACGTAAGAGCATTGGCAAACACAGATATTTACATTACGATTCATAACAGTGGCAAAGTTACAGTTATGAAGTAACAACGAAGATAATTTTACGGTTGGGGGTCACCACAACATGAGGAGCTGTGCTAAAGGTCGCAGCATCAGGAAGGCTGAGAACCACTGCTCTAGTAGAATGGAGTCCCCAGCCGCCTCCAGTCATCTCCCTGCCGGGCCTGCACAGACAGATGTGCCATCAGAGGAGTGTCACGCCTCTGAGCTGCCCTGGTTTCTGGTTGGTGGCCCTTGCTGCTGCTGGGTGCCTGTACCTGTGTCCGCATACTGGTTTCTTCTCCCTGTGAGCTTTGAATTCTCATTTATGTGACTGAAAACCAATCCATCTGCTTCCGTGTGGTTCCTGTTTCCCATGCCTGACTGCCTGCTGCCATGGCCAGTCAAGTATGTCTGGACCTCGGCTTTCTGACCTTATTCCCAGTTACAAAGCACCTGGACTGTGACACCTAACAGGAACACCTTAAGGTGACTTCTAGGTGGCCACACATCCTACAGTCGACAAGGTTTCCTTATTCTCGTCTCTCCACCCCCAGGGTAAGTGGCTTTGCACACGGTGTTAGTTCTCAAACTCAGGACAAATGGCTGAGGTCACTATTTGATATCAAAGCACACTGTTGGTCACCAGGTTCTCAGCCACTACATGTTCTAGGACCATCCTGGCTGGCACATGCTGCCCCCTACCCTAACCTATCCATCCCAGGGACTGGCCTGGGTCCCTTTTCCCAGCCTCTCTTCCCGATATAACCCAGAGACTTTGGCTCCATTGGTATCTTTTGTGTCTTGGCCCCTTGTTCCACAGCTCCCCTCCCCTCTTCTCTTCTCCTCCTCCTCCTCTTTTTCTTCCTCCTCCTCCTCCTCCTCCTCCTCCTCCTCCTCCTCCTCCTCCTCCTCCTCCTCCTCCTCCTTCTTCTTCTTCTTCTTCTTCTTCTTCTTCTTCTTCTTCTTCTTCTTCTTCTTCTTCTCTCTCTCTCTCTCTCTCTCTCTCTCTCTCTCTCTCTCTCTCTCTCTCTCTCTCTCTCTCTCCCTCCCCCTCTCATGGTGCAGTGCAGTCAGGGCCTATCCAGCTGCCCCTGGATGATGCGCTCTCCCTTTTATTTGCACTAAGCCTTCTCAACTTCTCAAGCCTCACCTAAGAGCGTCATGCTCCTTTCATTCTGCCTGCCTCCCATGGGTGTCACATCTCCACTCAAGTCTCTTCCTCCTTCCTCGTAGCTCTCTCTGAGGAAGGAGCGCCTTCCGTTCTGCAGCTCAGCTGCCTTCACAGTGAAATCATCAAAGTTGCCAAGATCTCCCGGAGCTTATCCCAGAGCCTCCCTCCACAGGGCCCCAGGATGCTCTGTACCCTGCAGTGTCGACACCCCAGACGGCACATTTGGTACCCTGTGGTTATTTTGTTCCTGTGAATTACCAGCTATCTTTCCTATTCATCTTTATTTGCCTTTCTTTTATCAAGCTTGGTAATTTTGCTGCCTTAGCTGGTACACTATTTAGGACTTTATTTTTTTTATTATTATTATTAATTTCTTTTACCCCTGGTTTAAAAAGCTCCAGCAATGAAGCTCCGCATAAGCTTGCACAAGCTCCAGAAATGAAGAATTTGTGGATTCACGCAAGCAGACAAGAAGGGCTGGAGCAGGACAGGCCATGAGCGACGGTGGTGAGCTGGGAGCCTGGACAGCCCTGGCTCTCCCACCCACTGCTCGGTCTCTCCCCTGCTGGCTCCTAGGCAGCTGAATTGGAAGCCAACCTGGACTAGGGTTGCTGGCTCGAAAATAAAGAATAAATACAAGAAGGGAAACGATGGTAGAGTAAAGCCGTTGACAGATAAAAGCCCCCCCAGACATCAGGGTTAAGTATATCCTGCTCTGCGCATCCTTCATTTGTTCCCCTCAGTCTCCTGTCCCAGATGTGTGTCCCAGATGTCTTCTGCCTTGGCAACTTGGTTGTGAGGTTGGATAACCCTTGGACACAGCTTTTCTTTGCTGTGAGGTTGCATAAAACATCAGTAGGGATGGGAGCGGAGTGGGTGGAGGACCCCCTGGCCTGCGCTTTTCACAGCTCACATAAACTATCGTAAACATGTCCGGATGGTTGGTGTATGCTCGGCCCAGGGAGTGGCACTATTACAAGGTGTGGCCCTGTTGGAGTAGGTGTGGCTCTGTTAAAATAGGTGTGTCACTGTGTTGGTGGGCTATAAGACTCTCATCCTAGCTTCCTGGAAGTCAGTCTTCCACTAGCAGCCTTCAGATGAAGATGTAGAACCCTCAACTCCTCCTGCACCCTGCCTGCCTGGATGCTGCCCTGCTTCCACCTTGATGATGACGGACTGAACTTCTTAACCTATAAGCCAGCCCAATTAAATGTTGTCCTTTATAACACTTGCCGTGGTCATGGTATCTGTTCACACCAGTAAAACCCTAACTAAGACACATGTCCTTGGCCTTTGGTTGTGACAATGAATGGAGACTGGCCATGGAGACAGATTCTCAGTGCTTGAGCTATGGCCATAGAGTCAGCATTTGAAATCCCCCAGATCTCTATTTGTCACTAAGGACACAGTGAGCAGAACCCTAATGAAGAGGCCAGGCTACACATGCTGTGGCAAAGCTTCCCTCCTGCCTCCCTCCATGCGAAGTCCTAGAGCCACAGGACCCAGTGACAAAGCAGCTGTAAGTTTTAGGCCTTTGGTTTTAGCACTGAGGAGGCAAAGGCAGACATCTGATCTCCTCCAGATCTTGGCTACATTGGTCTATGTAGGGAGCTTAACGCCACAGAGACCACACAGTGAGACCCTGCCCCCTCCGGAAAAGTGGATAGTTATAGACTTCAAGAGCAATTTAAAATGTTAAAGGTAGAAAATGATGCAAAGCAAATCCACCTGTGATTCTGCTCTAGCAGTTAATGGCTGAGATGCCTCTCCCATGTACAGCACTTCAGTTTTAGGTACACAATCTAATTGGCCTCATTGAACAACAACCATTTTACAATGCCTACTAGAGAATATAAGATAATTCAGGCTTCCTCTAACTTGATTGATAAAAAAAAAAAAAAAAAAAAAAAAAAAAAAAAGTGTTATCAAATTTTAAATTTTAAATTTAAATTTTAAATTCGTTTTTTAAATAGAAAGCAATGACGACAGACAAGCTCCCCCATTTGCTCTTCCCCAGGATTGTGCCCTAAACATAGAGGAATTCTGAGCGAATTCCTTTGCATACTATCTCCCAAACAGAAAACTTGTGGGCCATTTATAATCATACACACTGCATCCAGACTGTTCCTGACATCTCCTTCCCTAGGAACTGCATGGAGCAGATTCCTTCACTTGCAATTGGCAATGCTTGGGTTGAGGGACTTCCACAGACTAGCTTCTGGCTTTGCACAACTAGACATTTCTTCTCTCCCTGGACTTCCACTGTAGGGCAAGTTCACATTCCCTCTGGTCTTACAGCGTCTTTCAGATCCCTAGGTAAGTGTTCCTGGTAGGTATGTATTAGCCAGATTATTATTGCTGTAACAAAACCCCCAAGTTTAATAAACAGCTGAACAAGACAACTGAGTTTGAATCTGTGGCTGCAGGGCTATGGTGGGCAGGCAAGACTGTGCGGGGATCAAAGTTGTTCACCTCTCGGCTAACAGGAAGTAGAGAGCAACAGGCAGGAAGACAAAGGGGTAAGGCATGTCTTTCGGGGTATGCCTCCAGGGACCCATTTCCCCCAGTGCAGCTTGCCTCTTAAGGATGCCATCACATTAGGAATTCATCAAGGGATTATTCACTGCTTAGATCAGAGCACCCAGGATGCAAACTGTTCCAAAAGCCAATCATCTGGCTACCAACCCCCACGCCTGAGCTTCAGGGACATCTCAAGCCACAATAGGGCAGTAAGAAAAGTCCTTCACACAGCAGCTGGGAACAAGGTAACAATACAAGGACATGTCTGGAAACCACAGGCATGTCTCCCTCTCATGCAATTGTTCTCAGCACTCTTCACACTGTGACCTTCTACTATAGTCCCTCTGGCTGTGCTGACCCCAGTGGCATTTGTTAGGGTTTTCTTGTTGTGATGACACACCCTGACCACAGCAACTCTTAGGAAGAAAAACATTTAACTGGGGCTGGCTTGGAGTTTAATTCATTATCATGATGGCGGAAAGCATGGCAGCATGCAGGTAGACATGGTGCTGAGAGGTAGCTGAGAGTTCTACATCTGGATTGGCAGGCAGCAGGAAGGGAAAGCAATGCTGGGCCTAGCTTGAGCTTCTGAAATCGCAAAGCCCACCTCCAATGGCATGATTCCTCCAACAAGGCCACACCTATTCCAATAAGGCCACACCTCCTAACTGTGCCATTCCCTAGGAGCCCATGGGTGCCATTTTCATT
This sequence comes from Mus caroli, assembly GCF_978045245.1. Classification (NCBI taxonomy): domain Eukaryota; kingdom Metazoa; phylum Chordata; class Mammalia; order Rodentia; family Muridae; genus Mus; species Mus caroli. The sequence continues at coordinate 59,266,377 of NW_028227258.1, read as the reverse complement.
CAAACCACCACATTCAACCATAAAATTTTCATTGCTACCTCATATTTGTAATTTTGTTACTGTCCAGTTGTAATGCATATATATATATATATACACTATCTGATGGTGACCCCTGAGAAAGAGTCATTCTGTTGAGACCCGATGCTCTAATGCCATCAACTTCACCATCACCAATTCAACTTTCCTCAGTTATGTGTATAATGTGCTCTGCCAGTCCAAATTATCCGACCAAGAGAAGACTGGCTGAAAATAACTCAAAATGGAAAGAGAGTAACTCACTTCACCATGGTTTAAATAGCTGTCCTTTGCACACTTATAAACTCACAACTGCCCGTAATATAAGTTCCCCAGAATCTGATACCCATTTCTGGTCTCCAAGGGCACCAGGCCCACACGTGGTGCACATACACACAGGCGTGCAAAACAGTAAGACACAAAAACTTAAACCTTTAAGATAAACGAATAGACACAATTCCCATATAAAAAGATATTGGGGACCCCTCCCCCAGGGCCTTGAAACTGCCCATTGAATGAACCTTTGCGGTTCAGCTTTGTCTGTTTCATGGACATTGCATCCCTGCCAAACTTTACTATGGGGACAGTCAGTACCCATGTAAGGAGGAAGGGCCATGTCGTCTTCAGTGGGTTTTCAACAAAGGGAGCAAAAAGAAGATGGGCCGTTTCTATTTCTAGGTTTCTGTTTAGAATCATCAGCAAAGTCACACATAAAAATACTGCCCCGAGTGTTTACAAAAATACATGGCCGTGAGCTGCTGGAGAGGGCTCAGTGGAGAAACTGCTTAGTAGGCAAGTGCGATGGCTATTCTGGGTTGTCAACTTGGCTACATCTGGAATTCATTTTAAAACGCAACTTTCTGGGCACACCTGTGAGTGATTTTCAGTTAATTAGATCATTTGAGGTCAAAAGACCCACCCTAAATGTAGGCCACACCTTCACGCAGCAGCTGATATAAAGAAGAAGGAAGAAATAAGTTTATGCTCTTTGCCTGCTTGTCCTACCTCTTGCTGGGAAGTTCTTTCCTTCTCTGGCATTGGAGCCTACTTCTTCAGGATTCCGGTGTGAAGACCAGCTAAGACATTCAGCCTTGTGACCTGAACAACTACTGGATTCTTGGGCTTTCTGTTGGTAGACAGCATTGTTGGACTAACTAGACCTCAGCTTGTAAGGCATTATAATAAATTACATATATGTCCCATATGTTCATATATATTATTTATTATTATATACACACATACACATACATATATTCTATTCATTTTATACCTCTAGAGAACCCTGACTAGTTCAGCAATATAAGGATCTGAATTCTGATCCCCAAGACCCACATAAAAAGCCACATGGTGATGTGAACCTGAGACCCCCAAAGCTAGGGATGGAAGGATCAGAGATAGGAGGCTCCCAGAGGCTCATGGGCCGACCAGTCTAGCCAAACAGGTGAGAGCTCAAGGTAGAGTAAGAGACTGTATTGGTTAGTTTTATGTCAATTTGAACCAATATAGAGTCATCAAAGGAAGAAACCTGAATTGAGAAAATGTCTCCATCAGATCAGGTTGTAGGCAAACCTATAGGGAATTTCTTAATTAGTGATTGATGTGGTAGGGCTTAGCCCATTGTGAGTGGTGCCATCCCTAGGCTGGTGGTCCTGGATTTTATAAGAAAGCAGGCTGATCAAGCCATGGGGAGCAAGCCAGTGAGCAGCACCCCTCCAAGGCCTCTGCATCAGCTCCTGCCTCCAGTTTTTGGCCCTGTTTAAAAGTTCCTGTCCTGACTTCTTTCAATGAAGACTATGGTATGGAAGTACAATCTTATCATAGGGAGAGAATCAACCTTTTCTCTCCATCTTGCCTTTGGTTGTGGTGCATCACTGTAGCAATAGTAACACTAAGACAGAGACTTTGTCTCAAAAAAATAAGATGGAACACAGTTGAGGAAGACACCCAATAGTGATCGTTGCCATTTAACCTACACATAAACAGACAGACACACATACACACACACACATATCATATACCATATGGCTAACAGTGCAATTTAACATAGCAGAAACTAATTATAGACTGCAACAAAGGGTTATCACCTAAATAAAATGAACAGATTAATCAAGGAGGTATTCAGGAAAGGATGAAACTCTCATTTGGTTGGTTTTGTTTGGGGTTTTCTGTGTGTATGACAGGGATCCCCACCTAGTCAAGACTGGACTTATATTTGTAATCCTGTCTCTGTTTTCCAAGTACTAGGACTACAGGCATAATCTATCACCTCTAGGAAAAGGTGAATTTTGAGAAAGTTTTGTTAACAGTTAAGGCATAAAAAGCCCATTCTAGAAGAGTTAACCAAACATTCAGTTGTATACAGGGATAAAGAAACACTTTATGTTGCTTAGGACAGAGTATTTATGCAGGAGACATAAACGTTACATTGGAGCAGGACTACTCCTAGCCAATCCTAAGCAACCAGTATGAAGTAGGGCAAACGACTGGAAAGCTGGCAAAATGGATGAACGGGGTATTTTCAGCTTCTGAGATGCAGGCATTTCAAGGCCCAGCCCTGCTACAGCCCTCCTCATGGCTCCCACAATTCTAGCCTTCATGTCAACACAGTCTGTCCCAGCATGCACCAGGATGAATCCCAGCATGCACCAGGATGAAGGGATCCAGCCTAGGATATGGCAGTCTAGCTGAACTTCAGAGTCAGACAGGAGAGCTCAAGAAGGCTGAGGCCACTGGAATTGATTGACAGATGAGAAAAGCAACCTGGAAGAAGTTCTAGAAGTCTCCAAGCCCTCAGATGAACTATAAAATGCATATGCTGGAGGTAAAAGCCCTGAAAGTCCAGGAAATAACAACTATCAAAGAGAGGTAAACACAAAGCTACCAGTTTAGTCTAGAGTTTGCCCAGGATTGGCAAAGAAATATGAGTTCAGATATGACAGGGTTAAAAAGCTTAAAGACATCCAGCTGATCTGAAACTAAATTGACTTCTTCACCAAAATAAATGACCTTTAAAGGGACCCAAAATTTTTGACCAACATTATAACATTTGTAATGTCTAATATTCAACCAAAATCATTAGTTTTGTCAAAACCAAAGAATGTAGCATATATAAGGGGGGGGGTAATCAGTGAATAGAAGCAAATCTAGAGAGAATGACAATGAATGAGCAGATAAAGATAAATATGTTCTTGGGTGTGTTAAAGGATTTCAGAGAAAGCATGAGTGCAATGACTGAGCACGAGTATGATGACCGAGTAACTGAAAAGTTACTAAAGGCAACAAACTGAAGCTAGGCAACAAACAACTCCTCAAAATGTAATCAGGCTCAAACGCATATTCCACACTGTAGGAAAGGTTGGTGAGCTTGAAGACAGTGAAGGAGAAGAACTTCTAAATCAAGGCATATGGTATGGTGGGGGGAGGCCAAGAGAAATGCAAAGGCCCAGTGCTCAGGAGACAGGATTACCAGAGAGAGTGGAGCAGAGGGTGGGACTTCAGGAAGAGTACTTAAGAGACAGACTTTCTGAGCCTGGAGAGATGGCTCAGTGGTTGAAAGCATTGACTGCTCTTCCAGAGGTCCTGAGTTCAGATCCCAGCAACCACATGGTGACTCACAACCATCTCTAACAGGATCTGATGCCCTCTTCTGGTGTCTGAAGACAGCTACAGTGTACTTATACATAAAATACATAAATAAATTGAGAGTGAGGGGGGAAAGAGAGAGACTATCATCTTCTCAATTTTGTAAAAAGGAGAATGCATACTTGTCTATACATATGTGTGTGTGTGTGTGTATACCTTAAGGGAGAAAAAAATCCAATAAAAACTACACAGGAACCAAGAAAGTAATGTTTCACATGACACATAAAATGCTATCATACTTAAATTCAAGCCATAGTATGTTGGAAAACAAATTCTGTAAATTTGAGAAACTTTTTTTTTCTTTTTTCGAGACAGGGTTTCTCTATGTAGCCCTGGCTGTCCTGAAACTCATTTTGTAGACAAGGCTGGCCTCGAACTCAGAAATCCGCCTGCCTCTCCCTCCCGAGTGCTGGGATTAAAGGCGTGCACCACCACGCCCGGCTCAACTTTTTTTTTTTTTTTTTTTAATCAAAGCTAGTAAGGCAACAGTGAAAGTAAATAGAGTAATAGGAAGTTCTTAATCCAAAATAATGGAAGAAAATAAAACAAGACAAACTGACTCACTACTGCAACTTTAATTTTTTTCAAAACCTATTTTTAATGATGGTTCTTAAATGCTTTAACCTCCCTTCAGCCCACCACTCACAGGGGTAGTGGAGAAGAAAGGATATGGGGAAAGTGGACCTGTTTAGAAAGGTTCTTTGGAGCAACTCTCATCTGTGTTGTCTAGAAACCAGCAGTTCACTAACAGGTCAACAGGCAGCGGCAGCTCGATCCACTTGCAAACACTTCTCGGATATGCCAGCCATCCAGTTTAGTAGAGTTGGGATAGCAAACACGAATCAGTAGCAGTGGCACTACCTAGCAGAGACAGCCAGGCCTCAGCCTCGGCTCCCGTCAGCAGGAGGGACCAGGAGGAATACCAGAAGTTCTAGGCTGGGCTGGTGAGATGGCTCAGTGGGTAAGAGCACCTGACTGCTCTTCCGAAGGTCCAGAGTTCAAATCCCAGCAACCACATGGTGGCTCACAACCATCTGTAACGAGATCTGACTCCCTCTTCTGGAGTGTCTGAAGACAGCTACAGTGTACTTACATATAATAAATAAATAAATCTTTAAAAAAAAAAAGAAGAAGAAGAAGTTCTAGGCTGTACTTCTCTCAGAGAAGCACAGATCAGTGAAGACTCGAGACCAACAAGCATTGCACAGCTAGCTCTATAAGCAAATCATAGCTCAGCCTCTGTCACTGTTCCTCAAGTTCTATTTATACCCTCCAATCATCACATGTCTTACCTCAGCACGTTTGTCTGTCTCAGCTGACATAACTGCTAATCAGCCAAGTCTGAGGAAGCGACAAGAAACTACAGCATGCCACCAGAAGTTTTTTGGGGCACGTTTCTCTCTATGGAGTCCTGGCAAATGGAGCTCAACTATGCAAAGTAAGTTGGACCAATCCATGCACGTTGTTAGGGAAGAATCCTTCATCCTGTGTCTTTTCACACACTTGCTTTAGCAGAACATCCTCTCCTGTGTCTGCTTCAGCAAAACACCATCCAACACAACTGACTCTCTAGAGAACCCTTAAGTTTCCACTTCACACTACAGCTATGTAGCTACAGTCTTAATTATATGAAATGAAATTAATAAAACCATCTATTAAAAGGCAAATTTTACCATAGTTCATAGCAAAGGGAGAGAAAATGCCGTACTTTCTATAAAACTTTTTTGTTGGTTTTGTTTTGGGGTTTTTTTGTTTGTTTCTTTCTTTGTTTGTTTGTTTTGAGACAGGGGTTCTCTGTGTAGCTTTGGCTACCATAGAAGTCACTCGGCAGACCAGGCTGGCCTCAGACTCTGAAATCCACCTGCCTCTGCCACCAGGCTGCTGGGATTAGAGGTCTGCATCACCATGCTCAGCTATATAAGACTTTTTTTTTTTAAGTCTAACCTTGACCTCCTGCCTCCATTTTTCAAATTCTGAGATTACAGGTGTGTTCCATCATGCCTGGCTTATTATTTTATTATTTTAACATATTATATTTTAATATAAATTCATATCTCTTGGTTAGACATAGCTTACTTCACCACAAACTGTGCTGAAATTTGATTAGCAATGTGAAGGTATTGAGAGGAGATGGGATCTTTATGAGGTCATGGAGGCTCCACCTTTACAAAGGGACTAATTCAGTTCCCACAAAAGTAGGTTGGTTATTTGAGAGTGGGTTGGTTATTATGAGAGTGGGTTGGCTGTTGTGAGGTGGGTTGGTTTTCATGAGAATGGGTTGGTTATCATGAGAGTGGGCTGGTTGTCATGAGGTAGGTTGGTTGTCGTGAGGTGGGTTGGTTATTATGAGAATGGTCACTACAGTGTACAGCTTCCACACCTTACACTTTTGACTCCTCTCTAGTCACATGGTCTTTCACACTCCTGCAAGTGACACCCTCTCACTATGAAGTCCTCACCAGGTACATAGCAGGTGATGGTAGGATGTTTGTAGACTCCCGGAACTCTGAGTTAAATCTCTCTTTTCTCAGAGATTTTGTTACAGCAACTGATAATTAACTAAGACAGACCTGCATGGTAGATGGTAAAGGAGGGGCTGGAGAGATGTCTCAGGGGTTAAGAAATTGTGCTGCTCTTGCAGAGAAACTTGGTTCAGTTCCTAATGTTTACACTGGGTGGCCCTCAACCAACCCCAGCTCCAGGGACTCTAACACCTTCTTCCAGCCTCAGCCAGCAGCCAAACACACTTGCACAGACCCACCCACAGACACGCACACTTGCACAGACCCACCCACAGACACGCACACTTGCACAGACCCACCCACAGACACGCACAGACTCACAACTGAAAGGGAATAAATAGTTCGGAAGTAAAAGAAAAGTCTTTCAAACAAACACTATTCTAAGAAAGCTAGAGAAAGAGGGCGGCGAGTTACCAAAGTACATTTCACAGAAAAAAATATTCCCAGAGATAAAGAGAGGTATTTTGTTATGATTGAATGGTGAACCATAAGGGGTACATATGGTATACAGGGTGCATGATCCAGTGACAAAGCTTGACAATACAAAGAAAAGGAAATTACAGGTCTGCAGGTAGAAAGAGAGAGAGAGAGAGAGAGAGAGAGAGAGAGAGAGAGAGAGAGAAATAAAGAAAGAAAGAAAGAAAGAGAGAAAGAGAGAAAGAGAGAAAGAGAGAAAAAGAGAAAGAAAGATAAGGTAAACAATATAAAATGTGTATCTGTGTATTTTAATATTCCTGTCCTAGAACTTGGAAGAATCAGAGACAGAAAATCACTAAGGATAAGGAGGGCTCAAATCACACTCTCAACCAATCAATTCTATTGATATTTCTAGAACATTCCACACAACAACTGCAAAACACATGCTCTCTTCAAGAAATATTTATCTTAGAGGACTCAGGAACACACACTGGTTTATAAATCAACTTTCAATAAATTTAAAGTGTCCAAAGTATATAAAGCATGGTCTCTCACCAGAATATAATTGAATTAAGTCAGAAAGCAATTACAAGAAAATCTGCAAAATCCTCAAATTTGGAAACAAAACAAAAGACATTTTAAAAAGCCTATAGGTCAACTGAGACAATATTTTGGAAAGTTAAGAAATATGTTGGAGCTGGGCAGTGGTGGCACACACCTTTAATCCTACCACTCAGGAAGACAGAGGCAGGCAGTTTGAGGCCAGCCTGGTCTACGGGTTGAGTTCCAGGATAGTCGGGGCTACACAGAGAAACCCTGTCTCAAACATAAAAATAGATAGATAGATAGATAGATAGATAGATAGATAGATAGATAGATAGATAGATAGATAGATGATTGATAGATTGATCATCTATAGATGATGATAGACGATAGATGGATGGTACATAAACTCATGCCTAATAGGAAATTTGTAGCTTTAATGCCAACATTAGGAAATGAAGAATGGAGGGCTGGAGAGATGGCTTAGTGGTTAAGAGCACTGACTGTTCTTCTAGAGGTCCTGAGTTTAATTCCCAGCAACCACATGGTGGCTCACAACCATCTGTAATGGGATCTGGTGCCCTCTTCTGGTGTGTCTGAAGACAGCTACAGTGTACTCACATACATAAAATAAATAAACCTTTAAAAAAGGAAAAGAGAAAATGAAGAGTGGCTTAAATCAATGATCTGGCTGAGAGTGGGAACACTCTCTTTAGTTTCAGAACTGTGGAGGCAGAGACAGGAAGAGCTCTGTGAGTTAGAGGCCAGCCTGGACTACAGTGCGAGTTCCAGACCAGCAAGGTCTCACAGTGGACCCCTGTCCAAAAAAACCTTTTTAATTAAAATAAAAATCAACAATTTAGGTTCTGCCTTAACAAAACTAGGGAAGAAAAATAAGCAAGCCAACCCTCAAGTAAATGGAGGTAAGAAAAGGAGGTAAGAAAGGAAATCTTATGTAGCAGAAAACAACAAAAAGGATAAACCTAAAAGGTCATTGTTTGAAAAAAAATCAATGAAATAAACTAGCAAAATAGATGAAAGTAGCAAAGAATAAAACCATAAAAGTAAATGACAATAATAATCCAGAGGACAGAACTACAAACCTTATAGTCATTGCGAAAAATAATCCAGGGTCATTATTTCCTAGTCAGGCTGCAGACCATGACCCAGAAGCAACGTAGGGAGGAAAGGGTTTCTTAGGCTTGTGTATCCTGGGCCATAGCCTACGAGGAAAGTAGAGGCAGGAACCTGTAGGCAGGAACTGAAGCAGAGGCCATGAAGGAACACTGCTTACTGACTTGCTTCCTCTGACTTGCTCAGCCTGCTTTCTTATACAACCCATGGCCACAGTGAGCTGGGCCCACCCACATCAATCGTTAATCAAGAAAGGACTCTACACACTTGCCCACAGGCCGTCTGAGGGAAGTATTTCTCCACTGAGGATTCCGTTCCCAAATAACTCTAGCCTGAATCAAGTTGACATCAAACAGCAACCAGGATTTATGAACTGTGTTTGGTCAAAGAAAAATCCAGGGACCTAGGTGAAATATATAGTGTATTAAAGAAATCAGAATCATTGTTTAAAATATTCTGCTAAATTCAAGGCCTGGGTAGGTTAAATAATCAATCCTATCAAAATTAAAAGGAAGAAAAAGATGCTAATCTTCACCATACTCCTTCAGAAAATAGACAGGAAACAAGTCCCAACTTGTTTGTGTGTCTATCTGCCTGTTTGTTGAGAAAGGGTCTCATTAAGTAGCTCAAGCTAACTTTGAACTAGAGCTGCCTCAGTCTCCCAAGGGCTGGGATGAGAGGGGAGCCCCAGCATGCCCGGCTTCTTTGGTCCAGTTTGATTTCTTGTAGGTGACTGAATTCATCACACCTTCCATTTTAGGGCTAGAATCCCCAGCATCACTGCGACCATCTGTCATGAAAGATCATGAGATATGAACTCCAGGTCCAAGAAGCCAGAGGGAAGACTGAATTTCCTTCCAGCCTTGCTACTGAAAACATTCCAATGTCATTGTGACAGGAAGTGGAAGTCATTGAGTATGCAATCAAAATGTGACTGCAAAAGTTTACAGAGGGCCCTGGAGATATGGCTCAGCGGTCAAGAGCAATGGCTGCTCTCCCAGAGGACCTGGACCTGATTCCCAGCACCCACAGGTGCCTCACAACCACGTGTAACTCAAGTAGTGCATGCCTTTAATGCCAGCACTCAGGAGGCAGAGGCAGATGGATCTCTGTGAGTTTGATTTTAGCTTCATTTATATAGTGAGCACCAGGACAGCTAAGGCTAGACAGACAGACCATGTCTCCCACTCCCAACTCCCGCAAAAAAAAAAAAAAAAAATTCAAAACCAGAAATAAAAGAAAAGTTATAAGAACATTTTTAGTGAAAGACTGAATAAATCTCAGTCCCAAATTAAAACTCTGTTAAGAAAAAAAGAAAAAAAGTGTCTTTAGCAATCTTTTGTTTTACTTTCTCTTTTTATTTTTACGTGTATATTTATGTCTGGTGTGTATGTGTGCATGTGTTAAGTGTGTGTATAATTGTGGTGGCATGAAGTTGAGGCTGAGTGTCTTCCTCATTCAGTCTCCTCTTTGTTTATTGAGACAGGGTCTCTCTGGGAGCCCTGAGCTTGCTGACTCCAGCAATCTAGCAAACAGCACAGCTGCCTGGCTTCTGTGTGGGCTCAGGGGGTCCAAACCCCAGCCATCACGCTTACAAGGCACATATCTTATCCAGAGGCCTCTCCCAGCCCTGAAAAAAAATGTAAACTTTTTATAATGAATAACATTTGTCTACTTAGTAAGAATAAACTTTTAAGAAAATCAAACCTCTGTAATTTTAATTGTATTCACATTCTTTATCTATATATTTTAAATCTGTATGCAATGCAAAAAAAAATCTTTCTCACCAATATAAAGATCGTGATATGTTAGGCCATCAAGATGCCTCACAGGTAAGAATGCTTGCGGTCAAGCCTGGTGACCTGACTTCAATCCCTGGGATTCACAGGGTAGAAGGAAAAAGACCATATATTGTCCTCTGACTCCCACATGCACACCACACATGTACACACAAAATAAATAAGATTTTAAGATAAGAATATTTACTGATTCTCTTTCATTTAACCATATATTCCTACATTAGCCAGTAAATAAATAAATTTAAGAACTGAAAAATCAAGACTTACAGATTGGTTCAAGAGCAGTTAAGCTGTTTCTTATTCACACAGGACAACATTGTGTACCTATTAAGTACTAATCAATTTACCAAAAAAGGATATGAGATTAATAACTGGCCTTGGTAGGATCACAGAGAACAAGATCAATACACAAAATCAATTGCATTCTGAACACTGGCAGGAAACAAGTAGAAAGTAAGCTGTAAAATGCCTTTCATAATAGCAACAAAATACGTGATACAATACCGAGGCACGGATTCTATGAAGCACGTAGAAGACTTGTAGCTGTGAGCTGGAGAGATGGCGCAGCACTTAAGAGCACTGGCTGCTCTTCAAGCAGACCAGGGTTCAATTCCTAGCACTCACATGGTAGCTCAGGACCATCTGTAATTCCATCTCCAGGGGATCCAATGCTGTCTTCTGGCTTTTATAAGCACCAAGCTCACACACAGTGCACATACATGCAGGAAAATGCCCTGTACACATACATACAATACAGGTAAAACACCCATATATACATTCACCAAAAAAACAAACAAACCTTAAAGACAAACAAACAAGACTTATACACTAAAAACCATAGAGACCCAATGAAAGAAATATGAGATCTTCCATATCTAAAAATCAAAAAACTTGGTATTATTAAGCTGTCAGCTCTGCCCAAATGATCTACAGATTAAACAGTCTCTCTCTCTCTCTCTCTCTCCTTATTCTTATTTTTATTTATGTGTATGTATGATGTCTGAGTGAGTGAACATCACAAGTATTCAGGGGTTCTCTGAAGCCAGAAAGGGGTACTGGATCCCCTAGAGCTGGAGGCACATGCAGTGTGCTAAGAGATGAATGGGGTCGTCTACGGGTGCAGTAAGCACTCTTAATGGAACCAGCTCTCCAAGCCTCAGCACCTTTTCTTTTTAAACAACCATTTGGGGGCTGGGGAGATGCTCAAGTGAATAAGAGCACCTAGTCTGCAAACATGAAGACCTTAGTTCGAATCCCCAGTGCCCACATAAGAAGCTGAGCATGGCTGCATGCTCCTGTAACCCTGCATTGAGAGGCAGGAGGACTCTGAGCATTCTGCCAGTCAGTCCAGCTGAAACTAGTAGGATTCTGGTTCAGTGAGAGACCCTGTCTTTAAAAGAGAGGGTGGGTGTAGTGTGGTTGAGAAAGGCACCCAACATAGGCCGCTGACCTACACACACACACACACACACACATACACACTTGTTTGAACTGTAAGTAACTGTCCTCATCTGCTTTCCCACATTAGTGGCAAAGCTGAGGACTTAGAGCAGGAACCATATGGCCCACAAGGTCTTAAGTAACATCTGGTCCGTACAGAAATAGTTTGCTGACCTCGTGATGCTGAACGCCTGTGTATAACATACAGCTACTGCATTTCTTAGCCCACCAGGCATGAGGTCACCACGATCCCTACTCCTCATTATAGCATATTAGAACACAGGTACACCAGAGTCACTCTAGAAACAATCTTTAATCCCTTCTAATTTCTTTTAAAAAACATAAATTGTCCACAAATTACAGCACTTCATAATTAATAGTAGGGTACTTGCGACATCCTTCACAATTCCTCACAAAGCCGCCATTGAAAACTGGTCCTACTGGAAAGAAGATAATTATACATTAAAGTTGGATGGTGTGTAAATATGCAAATGAGGCATCATAAGTCTTGTTTAACCCACTTTATAAATGAGGAGGCTCACTGACATGTGCATCTGCTAGAGCCTGTGAGAGGCAGAAAGGCTAACTAGTTAGGAAGGGAAAACCAATGAGACAGTGGAAGGGAGCGCTAAATGAGTGGTGGTGGATTGGCCGGGGGTAATAACCGTAGAAAAGTCTGGTGGTGGATTGGTTGGGGATGATAACAATAGGAAAGTCTGGGTTCTTAGATAGGATTGCCCTAGATATGGTGGGAAATTTGTGAAGAAATATCGATTCAGGCATTGTAAACAAAGGTTATAAGTTCCATTTGCAAGTGTTTAAAACCGTGCTTTTATTTTTATTTTATTTATTTTTAGTCTGAGATAGGGAACTCATGGTGTACAGCAGGCTGGCCTCAAACTCATCAGTCACCTGCTTCCACCTTCCAAGTGCCGGAATTAAAGGCGTGCACCAGCGTGCCCAGGACCGGTGCTTTTCAAATTGATGACCTTCAAAACCGACCGGTTGCCCTTGTCTTCTGATGCTAGGATGAAATAACCAATGCTCAGTGATGTACAAAAAAAGGGTGCGTTCCTGTCATCTAGAAAGGCTAAGCAGCATACGGTCATGGTCCACCTCAGTGTGGCATAGCAGTGTGTAAAGGAGAACGTGTGTGAACAGGAAGCAGGAAAGTGGGAGGTATCCAGGGTCCCTCCCTTGGGGCAGCCCATCAGTCCTGCAACAACTGCATTAATCCCTTTCAGAGGCACTGCCTCCTTGGTTTGCCCCACCTCCTCAACAGCATTGCACTAAACATAAGCTTCTGCGACGACGACGGAACCTTTGAGAGCCTTCCAAATCCTAGCTCTGATGTCACACACTTTTGGTGGTGAGCCTAGCACCTAAGGCTGAGCCATCTCTCCAGCCTATAGCCCTGGTGTCTTCTTAGAACGCAGGTTCTCAGTCAGCGATGTGAGAGTAGAGGAACAACAGTCTACATTTCTTCTTTTCTTCTCTGCTTGTGTGTGTATGTGTTTGTGGGGTGAATGTGTGTTAGTGCTTGTGTGCATGTGTATGTGTGCATGTGTATGTGTGGTGTGCATGTGTGTGCTTGCTTGCATGTTTACATGTATGTATGCGAACACAAGAGGTTGATTTCAAGTCCTTTTCTCTATTGATCTCCGTTGCAGTTTTAAACTAATTATTTTCTGTGTGTGCTATCACACCAAACGCACATGTTTTAGGTCAGAGGACAGCTCTTAGGAGTCGGTTCTCCCCTTCCCCCTTATTGAGGCAGGGTCTCTCTTGTCTCTGTCATGGTGTGTTTGCCAGGCTAACTGGCCCTCGAGCTTCTACGGGGTTCTCGTGTATCCATTTCCCTTCTCTGTGTAAGAATGCAGAGACGACATACGCGTGTCGTTGCATCGGCTTTTAACATGGGTTCTCAGGATCACACTCCGATCTCCAGTCCTGTGTGGTGAACACTTTCACCCATTGACACAGCTTGCTAGCTCAACTCTCCCCTTTCATTTTGAGACAGGGACTTTCACCAGCTCGGGGCTGGTCATTTTGGCTAAACTCACACTGGCCAGCAAGTGGTCCAGGATACAAAGTTTCTACCTCAACAGTGTTGGTTACAGGTGTGAGAAACCATGCTCCTTCCTTTAGAATAAGAGTACTGGAGACTCAGAGCATCAAAAGCAAAGCCGTTAGTTTTTTGACCTTGCCAAGCCTAGCATCAGCTTAGAGAAAAGATAATGGCTGGTATGCTGGTTTGGGACAAGTCAGGTTTTCTGAACCCTGGATTTTTCACTGGCCTAAGTTCTCTGGGGAGGTGTCCAGTATTGCCCTCTTCCTTCTCCTCCTCTCCCTCCTTACCTCCCTCCTCAGTTCCCCATCCTGTTGGTTCCCAACAAGAAGCCTTATCTAATGTATATTCTGGGGCTCAAGATTCCCTCCTTCTCTGATACATCGGCTCAACCACAGAGCAGACTGCCTGGAACTTGTCAACCCTTGGATGGACAGAGAATGCCTAGAGAAGCAGCAGCCAGCGAGGGAGGGCAGGGGCCTATGCTTCTCTGATGTGTCCTAAACACACCTCATCCTGAAAATGGATCCTAATAGCTATTTCTAACCCAGGGCACATCACACCTGTCTCTTTCCTGGTGTTCAGGGTCAAACTGAAGTCCCCATATTTGCATGGCAAACACTTTGCTCGCAGAACCACATTCTGCATTTTTAACAAGCTCCCAGGTGATTCTGAGATGGCTGGCTTAGGGACATTTTCTGCAGCAAGGTAGTAAAAGTGACTAATGAAAACCCGAGAGTGGAAAGTGCAGGGGGCTCCTGCCAGGGAGTGGCTTTCATGCAGCCAGAAGAGGCTGTCCATCATCCATCTTGTCAAGATGTGCTGTGGTGTGGATCCTGACTGTCCTCTAAGGCCTGTGTGGCAGAAGCTTGATGTTCACCTTGGCACAATTGGTATGTTGTGGAAATCTTTAAGCCTGGTTGAAAACCTGGTTATGAGTCTGTGTCCTTGAACAAGATACAGGGACCCTGTTCATTTCCCAGGAATTCTGAGGTGAACACCTATCATACCTCCCCTGTCTCACCACAGCCTCCAAAGCAATAGTGAGCCAACCATGGACTGAAACCTCTGAAACCATGGACAAAATAACCTTTCTTTCTTATAAATTGGTTTCCTCCATCATTGTATCATAATAACAGAAAGTTGGCTAACACAAGGCAAGATAGCAAAAAGCTTACAATCTTTTTAAATTAATATTTATTTAAATGTGTGTGAGTTCTTTGCCTGCATTTATGTATGTATACCACACATGTGCAGTGCTCCTGGAGGCCAGTAGAGGGTGTCAGATGCCCTGGAGCTGGAGTTACAAACTGCTGTGAGCTGCCATGTGGGTGCTGGGAACTGAACCCGATTCTCTCTCTGCAAGAGCAGTAAACATTTTTAATCATTGAACCAGCTCTCCCGCTCTGAGCGTTTGCAATTTTGAGGAGCTTCTCAGTGCAGAAAAGATGATGATCCAGAGCAATCAAGTACACAGAAGAGGAGCTGGGGTTGGGGGCTGGGGAAAGACATGTGAGGAAGGAGAGAAGAGAGGGGGAGAGAATGTACTGTCATTAAGTTCTGAGAAATACTAAGCTTCAATGATAGCTCATTGTAGTCTTTGCAACTCATGGGTCCTATGGTCTCATGGCCCTTCCCTTACTTTGTCTGTTCTCCTTACCCAGCTTCCTCTAGGCCAGAGGACATAGTTTCTAGGCCTGTTCAGAGCTTCATCACCCCTTCTGCTAGAAAGCCCTCTCATATCATTACCATAGGGCCACCTTATGAGCTGAGTGTGTATATGGCCCAGAGTCCTTTCCCCGTGGTTGATTGGTCCAGGTGTAGACACCTGATCCTAGTTCAGCCAAATATATTTCGTCTCTGGGATTAGTCAACTAGGAATCTGTCAGTGTCAAAAGTTATCGGGTACAAAATCTGCTAGTTGTTGGCAGTTTTCTTAGAAACCTGCACCAAGAACAATTAAAGACAGGTGATGCAAGAGAGCTCTGGCTGAAGTCCCGTCCTCACCCAGCTATTCTTGAGCCCTGCTACATCCCTTCCCTCCCCATGAATTGGTTATTCAACAGTCCCTTCCATGACCCAGAGATTTCCCACTATTGCCTAGGTGATCTTGAGTCACTTACACAGAATCCTGAGTAAGGCCTGCCAACCCTTTCCATGCATGGCCCCAGCCCCATGCCACCTACCCTCCAGCCTCCACCCTTTGTACCGCAGCCTTCCCCAGGTATGCCCACAGGACACCACCAGGCCCAGACCAGCTGGTGGCAAGGACCATCAACTCTAGTGTTAGTCTTGGTGGATGTTAATGTGTCACTGAGCACCAATGTACCAAATGGCTGTGTCATGGCAACAGCAGAAGGGAGCCCACAGAAGCCTCATCGTTGGCACGCTGGGGCCTCCACTGGCAGATTGCTGAGACCCTGGGGGCAGAAGTTAATTTGCATAACTATTTGCAATGCACAGTTTCTTTTTTATTCACTCAAGCTAAATTAAATTCATTTTGGAATTCTCAGAGTTGCTTGTTGATGTTTCCCATTGGGGTGAGGCCCTGGGTACATTTTCCCAAATCTAAAGCTGCTTTTGTCTCCAGTCCCCCAACACCTCAAGTCCTCAAGAGTCTCAGATATCAGGTAATACTTTCTCTCTGCACAGTTTTTGAAGATTCACCCGGGGGGGGGGGGGGGGGGGGGGCGCGCGCGCGCGCGCGCGCGCGCGGGATTAACTCTTTAACTGCTGGGAAATTTTTTATTGTTAATCTGCTGTTCTGCAAAAATAAAAATATCACTAGAACCTTGTGTTCTCCCCCCCCCAGTGGACAGATTTACAAACATGCACATACATGTGCGCACACACAAATGAACACATGTGAATATAGACACACATATATAAAGACAGCATACACATGTACACACATACCACACACACACAATTATAGAAATACTCTGGCCTAACTGCTCATGAGAGGCCACCTCCCACCACTTCTTCTGTAGGCAGAAATGCCGGTGTTCATAGCTGTCACTCTGAGGAAGACAGCAGCTGTGTTATTCTATGATTTATAGAGCAGATTTGCATTTCCTTGCCTTTGAAGCTTGCCCATAATCTGCCACATAAATATTTGAAAGACAGGGTGGTGGAAACAGACTTACGCAGCTTAATCGAACACTTGGCAGGTAGAATCCTAGGGCTAGGGCTCATTTCAAACACCCCCATTGCCCGAGGGCCCTTAGGGTTGTATGTACAAAATTGAAATTCAATGTTTTAACCCTATCCTACAGTCAAAAGACCACTTAAAGAGAAAGCCAGAAGAGCGCCTGTTGGAAGACAACTCGTGGTCTGTGCCTGGTCTCCTGGGCCAAAGCCCTGCCTTATTCCCTGCCCTGTTCCAGGAATCGGGAGCCACTCTAGATGGCCTGCTGTGTGGTTGAGTAGGGACCTGACTGAGCTCTGTCGCAGACTGTCCCTGTGATGACTCAGATCTCGAGGTGCACAGGAGACCAGGGCCCCTTCTCAGGAGGCAACCCCCTGGGTTTCCACACATCTGCCCTGAGCCCTTTCATAGCACAAGACACAGAGAGCACCTTTCGCTGCCTTCAATTAGGTGACCACAACCAGACTGTCATTCAGCCGATGGTAAGATCTAAGTCCTACAGTGAAACACCCATTGAAGCTGCTTTTACCTAATTATGCGAGCCAAACATATGCACTTTTATTTTTACAGAAGTCCTATTTATATGCGATGGGGTAAGTACCAAGTGGGAAATGACACTCATTGATTCAATAGTCATTTGTTGGCCCTCCATCTGTACTTAAAGAGGAAGCAACATTTGCTTTAAGACAAATCAAGAATGCCAATCACAGCCTAGGCCCCATATCAGACGTGGGGAGGAGGCAGGAAGAAGTGTCCCAGTGTAGAAGACAATGTTAAGATTCAGAAGTGAGAGAGGCAACCCTGAGCCCCAGGTGACTTAGTTCACCCCACTTTGAATTCTGAGTCCAGGACCTCATGTAACTTGGTCACCTTTCTGGCCTCTATTTTCTCATTTGCAAAATAAGGTTGGCTTAACGACCACCACGCCCCTCTTGTGCTGATTTCCTAAGCGACTTGGGTAGAGAGGCAGGATTCAGACTTAGCTGAATGGTGCAGCAATGCCTTCTAGCCCATCCTCCACCTCTACCTGGGTTCAGAATTGGGACTAGCCCAGAGAGGTGAGAAGTAGGGAGACTGGTGACAGAAGCCAAACTGGGACCCTCTTGAGAAAGCTCAACTTTATGACCCCTACTATCACCAGCCACCCTGGAAGTAACCCGTCCAAACACCTCATCCTGAGTGACAAACAATCCTGCCCTCAGGTCCCAGACATTCTGTCATGTTGAGGGTAGGAGCTCTTCAGTTCTGTAGACTTTCACACGCCAAGAGCCAAAGGCCCGGAAGGCCTGCTGTGTGCAGTTGTGAGAAGGATATCTTCAGGGCTCACAGAAAAGGGGACACAGAAGACTGGACCACACTAGCATGTTGGTGACCTGAAGCACAGGAAAGGGCCTTAGACTGATGTCGCCTTGTGTATATGATCCACTAGTGTCACAAATGCCACAAAGGAAAAAAGATCTAAAATGAATTTGTTGGGGCTAGAGATTAGCTCCATGGTAGAACCACCTCCCGGCACGCATGGCACCCTGGGTTAATTACCAGCATAAGAGAAAGAGAGGAGAGGACAGAGGAGGGGAAGTGGGATGGGAGACAACAAGAGAAGAATTTGAATCTAGTACCAGAAGTGAAAACACATGCTTGTCACCCTAGATATTCAGGAGGCTGAGGCAAGAGGATCGCTTGAGCCCAGGAGTTGGAGGCCAGCCTTGGCAGCATAATGTCTGTTAATATCCTATTTCTATGGTTTTAGTTTGTAGATGTTCCCCAAAGGTCCATGTACTGAATGTTTACCCAACAACATGTGGTGCCACTGAGAGGCAGCTGAACCTTTAGGTGGTAGGAGACAAACCTACCTTTAGAGCCTAGGGACAGGGAGCAAGTGACGTCACTGGGGGAGTGCCCTTGAAGCAGGTAGTGAGACCTGGTCTTTCCTTTCCCTGTGTAGGTCCCAGCAGGAACAGGTTATGCCTCCGCAAAAGGTTTTCATGGTACGTGAGGGGATCTACAAACCCTGGAGCCCAGTGAGCCAACCAACATAACGCCTATCTTGGGAGGTAGCTGCAGAAAAGTAGCAGGGGTGACACCCACATAGCAAGGAGTCTAGCCTCTCTCCTCCGGCCTTGGCAGAACTGCTACACTCAGCAGTGGAATTCCCCTACCTCCAGATGGAAGAGGAGCTACTAGTCATGGTCTACCACAGTGGAGGAGGTAAGGTGGATAAGTCCATGGGAGAGAGGTATAAGGTGACAGAGAGAAAGAAGTTTCACCATTACATGGTCCTTTTGTATTTCCTGCTAGCTGAAGGGCCAGAAATTGCTACATAAAGTAGGCAGTATTCGCCAAAGCCTTTGACCCACTCATGGTAGCTTCTCCCCACTTCCCAGGGCCAAGCCCATTGTTCTGTGGTCTCACAGCTGTGTCTGTGCCCCAAGTAGAGCTACAAGTCTGGGCAGGGGAAGCTCTGGAATCAAGAGCTGTGATGTTTGGAGCCTGGGGCAGGAGCTGGGCTGGGTGCCATGAGCAATTTCTGATCAGTCATAGGCACAGAGAAGTTGCAGCCACACCAACCACCTCTTTCTTGCCTTGGGACCTTTATGCTTGCTTGTCTGTCTACCTGGAATCCTCCTCTTCACTGAACATCGCTTGACTCCCTACTCCCTCCAATGCTGCCTTTCAGAAGACAACCTTCTGTAACTACCTCTAGAGTAGCCCCTCTTCACCCTCTGTAATATGGGCTGCCTTTTTTACACTCACAGGACACTGTTGGGCACCGTCTGTTACTGTAATAAAATGCTTGAGCTGATCAACTTGAATAAAGGCTCATCTTGCGTGTTCCAGAGGTTTCTGAACATGACTGTTTTTGGCCTGTGATAAAGCAGAATAAGTGTGACGTCAGACTGTTTGTTCCCCCTGGCCAACATGGAAGAGAGGGATGGGAGAGATGGGAGTCTAAAGAGTTCCCTCCAAGGGTGTGGTCCCCAGGGACCTGAAGCCTCCCACTGGGTCTTACCTCTGGGTTCATCTACCTTCTCCTGGTTCCAAGCAACACAAAGTCCTTTTGGAAACACTTCAGATCTCAGCTATAGCTAACCTGTAATTAGCCCGTTTGTTTGTTTACAGGATCCTGGCTTTGTTCCCTTTGGGAGGTTAGTTCCTGCAAGGGAGAAGGCTCTTCTGTCATGTTTACTGTTGTTCATAACCTCCAGCACAGGGCTGACATGTGGCAGACATTTAGTACACTCCCATCTTACCCATCCCCAACCCATCCCCATCGGGTGACCCAGAGGAGGGAGGGAGGGAATGCACAGAGCAGAAAGCGCAGTGGTCTGGTCGACACCCAGGCAGACACCAGATTCTCTGCTCCTTCCAGAACTCCCTCCTATCTGGCAATGCACCCCACTCACAACACACTCCCTAAACTACCCTTGATGCTCCCCTGTCCTGAGGCAACAGCTGGCTTCAGAAAGGACCAGAAGCACAAACAGGAATCCACTGGGTAAGGGCAGGGCTCTGAAGAGGCCTTGCTTGCCCCTCCTAGCAGAAGACTGCGTCCACAGATGTGCCCAACTCCCTCTCCCCCAGCAGTTATGAGGAAGTAAATTCCAAACTGATGGAGACAGCAGAACACGGGAGAAGGGGAATGTCCTTGGGGTGTCATGAGGAACTCAATTAACCAGACCTGGAGCCTCCATACCTGGACTTCTCTTGTCTAGAGTGTAAGAAACGCCATTGCTTTTACACTATTTGTAGCAGGTTTCTCTTGTAACATCCAAAGGCATGTAGGTGATGTCCCTTGGTGGCTTCCCTACCTGGAGAGTGGATCCCACTGGCTTTGTCTGCCAGGTGTCATGTCAAGTGAAGATGAGTTTGTACACTGGTTCCTTGGCATCATTCACACATCAAGCACACACTCATCCATCAATGAATGTTCCCGCATTCACTGTAAAGAGAGACTAAAGAAAGACTCTTGCATTAGTTCTCACCTCTGATACAAAATATCTGATAAAAGCAACTTAAAGTAGGGTCTCACATTTTAGAAACACACTCCATTGATTGGCAGGGAAGGTGTGGCAACAGGAGCCTGGGACAGCTGGTCACATTGCATCCGCAGTTGAGAAGCAGGAATTCTTCCAAATGCTGGTGCTTATCTCTCACTAGCCCTGCCCCACCCCCACCCCCTTCCTGGAACTCCAGGCCACAGGATGGTTCCTCTCACATTCAGGGTTGGTGTTTCCTTCTCTTCCATTTAAAACCTCTTCAGACCCTCACAGACATGCCCAGAGGTGTGTTTCCCAGGTGATTCCCAATCCAGTTAACTTGTCAATGAATATTGACTCATCATAGCCCTAGAATCCAGAGAGGGGAAGACAAGGGCCGAGCCTGGCAGGGCAGAATGGCATGATTCGGTAGAGGCATGCACAAGAAGCCCCCACACTGGCTGAGCATGGGTGGAGCAGACAAAGGGGAAGTGGGGTGAGGGGCTATTTTCAGGAAACAGCTTATATTTGAGCTGAAGCTTGAATGGAAAGCAGGAATTATGTAGGTGGATGAATTAGGCACTGTCTTAGTCAGGGTTTCTATTCCTGCACAAACATCATGACCAAGAAGCAAGTTGGGGAGGAAAGGGTTTATTCGGCTTACACTTCCATGCTGCTGTTCATCACCAAAGGAAGTCAGGACTGGAACTCAGACAGGTCAGGGAGCAGGAGCTGATACAGAGGCCATGGAGGGATGTTCTTTACTGGCTTACCTCCCCTGGCTTGCTCAGCCTACTCTCTTATAGAACCCAAGACTACCAGCCCAGGGATAGTCCCACCCACAAGGGGCCTTTCCCCCTTGATCACTAATTGAGAAAATGCCTTACAGTTGGATCTCATGGAGGCATTTCCTCAACTGAAGCTCCTTTCTCTGTGATAACTCCAGCTGTGTCAAGTTGACACACAAAACCAGCCAGTACAGGCACTAATCTCTCCGTTAGAGATGGGATGCCGAATCCCAGAGTAAGCAGGACCTCTTTTGAGCAAGGATCTGTGAGAGGTGATTTCATATATGTCTCCCCCGGTAATTCTTACTATGTGCGTAGAAGATGAATAAGCTCACCCCTGTTTACAATATGAAAGCCAAGGCTGTAAGTACCAAGGGACTGGCTGCATCACAGACTGAAAGTGGCAGAGCTGGGCTTTTGAAATACCCACAGTCTTCTGGCTGGGGAGCCCATATCATTCCCTCACCTCAGCAGGAGTATATCAATGTGTAGGAAACACGAATAGATTGACCCAGTGATTGACAGGTGAGAGAAAACACACCTCTTTGGGAACAGCAGGCAGGAGGGGAATATGTTCAGGTGAGTAGGTGCAGGATAGGGGCAGAGAAGAGAGAATGCAGGCCATACAGAAACATCAGTGTCTTCTAATTGAATGGCCAGGCTCAGGGGTCCCCATCTCCCAAGCTTTCTCGTTTAAATCACCCTTGAAGCTAAACATTATCCTAACAATTTGCCAGCCCACAAATTTTTGTTAAACCTACTTGCCACAAATATTATCCAGATGGCAAAATAGATAAAACCCATCAGCAGTTACAACTAGCCTCCTTGAAAAGATAGCAGGCCAGGTGCCCCCAGGGACTCTCTTTGAGAAACCCGCCTTAAATTACAAAGTAGCAGATGAAACAAATGTTGGTTTGGGGAACCATGTGCCCCACCCCCCAAAGCAGGTGCCCCAGATCTTCACATGCCCTTGGCTTGCAAGCTCCCCTTTCTGTGAATGGGGAGGAGGCATGCAAGACACCCTCATCATAATAAAATAAGGGGACCAGCTAATTTCCTGAGGCTTCTGTCCCAGCAGGGAAGGATATAATATTGCAAGCCAGCAGAAGCCAGGAGTGGTGATGCTGTGGTTCTGTTTTACATTACATTAAATGTTACTATTTCTGCAGGGAATATCTGTGGAGCACTGGCGTAACCCATGGCAACCAGCTAATAAATTGTAACTTACACTGGCTCAGCTTATTGTAGGGGTGGAGAGCAGCACGTGGGAGGAGGACCTCCAAAAAAAGGCAAATGCTAGCAACAACAACAACAAAAGCCATAGTTTTCTCTTTCTCTCCTACACACACACACACACACACACATACACACACACAAATACAGGTTGTTAGCATTCTGTAGCAAAATTAACTTAAGGTAAAGGGGGACAATTAGCAGGCACGGTTTTAGAAATCCTGACCTCTTTGTTGCCCCGTATATAGGATGTCTCTTTTAAAACCCAGTAGGTATACTTTAAGTGTTTCTGACTTTGGGCCCAGAGTGCCCCCTCAGCATCATTTCAGAACCTCTATTGATGGTGACAGGGCTCAGCATCCAGCTGCATGAGACACGAAGCAGTTTGGCTCACCTTTTCCCTCTGTCTGCAAATAGCTCACACCTAATTGCCCCTGTATTTCAAATTCACAGCAGGCTCCAAGTCTCGCTCTTGGCTACACTGAGCCTACACTTTGGCCTCAACCCCAATAGATTCCTCCCTTCCATTAGCTCCCCGTGCCCTGAACTGTCTTTCACATGGGCAGTCAGCCCCTCTGAAACCTGAACATTGGATTCTTGCTTATGGGGGAATTATTCATGGGGCACCCCGTGGCCTCAGACAGACCACTCATCTGTTTGGGCTGATTAACTGGAGGCACCCGCTCCTTGTCCAGGTGAGCCATACTGAACTTAATGAAGTGGCTCTCCATCTCTCCCTCCGCTCTGGCTGCCGGGTGATGTCACTAGGCACCTTCCTTTTGTCCTGCCATCTCTGCTCTGTGTATGGACGTGGACTGCCAGGAAAGGAGCTCAGCTCCCACAGGGACTTCACATGCACATCCCCATGAGACACCATAGTGTGCAAACAACAAAGAGAGAGTTGGAGCCAACTGCCACGCTGACACATATAAGCTAAGTGTCATACTGAGGGGGCGGGGCAGGAAAAATCATTTTACTTCAGGGACCTTGATTCCCATGCCTGCCATGTTGGGATGCCCACCAGGTAGGAGAATTAGCTGCAGGTACCAGACCCCAGTGTACAGGGCTTTAGAAAGGAGAGAGTTGCTTTTACTGTTCCCGTGGCCCTGCATTACGTGTATGCGTGGGAGCTTGGATGCATGTGTGTCCTTTTTATTCATTTTTTGTTTTTGAGACAAGGTCTTCCTCTGTAGAGCCCTGGCTGTCCCAGAGAACTCATCATGACCTCAAAGATTCTCTTGCTTCTGCTTTCCCAGTGCTGGGATTAAAGGCGTGCACTACCACACACAGCGTATGATTATCCTCTAGATTAGTTCCTCTCTTCCCCAGGATCTCCACACCAAGACCTTCTCCACTGGCATACCTGCTGAAGTTTGGGAAGGGGCCTGTGCCGGTGTCTTCACCTGTGACCCATCCCAGATCAGGCCCCCTGCAGCTAACCCAGTGCCTCCTAGGTGTTTTGAACCGGTGACAGAGTAAATGAATGCTCTGAATGGGCTCACTCCTAGGCAAGGAAGAGAAAATTAGAGGGAGATCAAAGCTGCAGTATGTGTGAAGATGCTGTATAAACTGTAAAATGGTATGAAAACTTTAGGAAATGTTATGAGTCTTAATTATTACCTTCGAAAATCTTCACGCCAGGAGGAGCAGCCCCTTGGATGCTGGGCAAGCTCTCCCAATTTCATTCCGTTGGGGTGTTGAAGGGATAAGGGAAGAAGGAGGCTTTCCCTAAAAAGGTGGCTGATGTTTTCCCTGGAGGGACTTGGACTTTAACACCCACAGTGTCAACTCTTCATTACAAAGGCATAAAGGTATAGCCACAGAGGAGAAATCTGAGGATCCATGGCCTCAGCCAAATAATTCAGCTTTCCAGGTATGGTGACCAGCACTCTGCAGTAAGAATCTGAGGCAGGAGGATTGAGAATTTAAAGCCAACCTGGAGCACCAAGCAAGAATCTTCTCAAGCAAACAAACAGCAAAGGACAAAACACCACACACACAGGAGCAAGTCCCTTAAGCCTGAAGGGACTTCAGACAGGGGAAAGGGGAGAGCTTTGGCCTCTGTATCATCAAGGAAAGTATTTTGGTTTTGCTTTCATGTAGTTTTTGTTGGTTTGTTGTTGTGTGTTTTCCTGTCTTATTGCATTTTATTTATTTATTTATTTTGGTTTTTTCGAGACAGGGTTTCTCTGTGTAGCCCTGGCTGTCCTGGAACTCACTCTGTCGACCAGGCTGGCCTCGAACTCAGAAATCTGCCTACTTCTGCCTCCCAAGTGCTGGGATTAAAGGCCTGTGCCACCACGCCCGGCTCTTATTGCAGTTTTGAGCAAGCGCACAGTCTAGAGTACTGCCCACATGTTTCATACTTTTCCCCCAGCCATTTAGCTTGCTTGTCATCCTGAAAAAAAAAAAATCAGTGAACAAAAAAACAAATTGTGAGACTTTCAAGACAGCTGCTGGACTCTTTAAATAGTGGCAGTGTCATTAACCAGTCAGATAACTTAAGAAAACAAAAACAAAAACAAAAAAGCACAACAAACAAACAAACAAAGCCAGGAGTAGCTCTCCTAGATTAGAAAACAAAAAACAAACAAACAAACAAACAAAAAAACCCCAAAAAACCAAACTGAAATATACCAATCAAATTGTCATGAGTAATACAAATGAAATAAAACACATTTTTAGGTAGTTGGGTTCTACATCAAAGAATGCTACTACATTAATATTAAATTTATATTTTTAGAAGTATTCTTTCTTATTGGGTCCCTGGAGAGACAGTCCCATGGTTGAGAGTGCCCACTGTTCTTCCAGAGCACTGAACTGAGAGCTGAGAAATGAGTCCAGAAGATGACACAGAGGTGGCCGCAGAAGCACATGGCTGGGACAGGAGTTCAGTCACAGCCAGCATCCCACAAGACAAAGGCCTTGTGCTGATCGCTGGTAGGATGAACTCACAACCTCCTGTAACTCCAGCTCATGGCATCCAGCACCCTGTCTGGCCTCTGGGTACCTGAATGCACATGGCATAAAAACATACATACATACATTACACATCAATAAAAATATTATTTTTACCTTTGAGGCAGAGTCTCACTACATAGCCCTGGCTGACTAAGATATATGTAGACCAGGCTAGCCTAGAATTCACAGGGATCCACCTGCTCCCATCTCTTGAGTGCTTGAAAAATACATCTTAAAAAAGAAGACCTATCCTTATTCTTAGTAGCTCCAGAGTGAAGTGTCACAATGTATGTGGCTTACTTTGAAATACTTTAGCAAAAAAACACATGTATACATATGGCTACTTATGTGCATGCACACATATGTATATATGCAGGTCATACAAGCACAAAGGATAAGGACTGTGTAGTGGTTTGAATAAAAATAGCACCCCTAAACCCATAAGGTCTGGTATTATTAGGAGGTGTGGCCTTTTGGAGGAGGTGTGGCTTTGCTGGAGGAAGTACATCACTAGGAGGTGGGCTTTGTGGTCCCAGAAGCTCAAGCCAGGCCCAGTGTCTCACTGTCTCTTCCTGCTGCCTGGTGATCCAGATGTAGAACTCTCAACTACTTCTCCAGTACCATGTCTGCCTGTATGTTACCACACTTCCCTACCATGATAATGGATTAAAACTCTGAACCTGTAAGCTAGCTCCACTTAAATGTTTTCCTTTGTAAGAGTTCTTTCCATGGTGTCTCTTCACAGCAACAGAAACCCTAAGTGAAGGATGGAAAAAAAAGTGATGCTCAGGAAGGGAATACACAATATTTACCCAATCTCCGTGTTTTCTGAAGCTTTGAGCCTTTTCGTTCATAAGAAGTTGGGAGAGATTTAACAGTGATTGAAACTAAGCTTGCCGGCTGAGCCACTGTTCTAATCAGACACATTTTGCCCATTCTGATTCCCTTGACCATCTGTGACCAAACCACATTGAAAGCACCCGATCTTGTCTGATTTTACTCTGACTTTTTTTTATTAATATAAAATTTTACTGGCATACACAGTGACAGTTTCAAAAGGATGTCATCACACACGTACATTAATTCTCACTTTTCATCAGCACATGACTATCTTTAGACTTTGCTGTTAGGTCAAGTAGAAACCCAGGGCTATGTATCACATGAATTTTTGAGGCTGCATAATCTTCCAGGCTCCTGCTGTGTATTTCTAGGTGTCTCCTTGCTTCCACCTCCCCTTCTGCTTCCTCCTCCTCTCCACCTCCTTACCTTCTATTCTCCTTTCTTCTTTTCTGTCCCCAATGTCTTTCTGCCACTGATCTCCAACGCTTTTAAACGACCTTGGTTCCTGCCCTTCAGCTGCATTTATCCTAGATAAGACTTGCTTTGAGCAGAAGCTGATCTCATAGGCAACCTATTCACCACACACAGACCCCTGAAGCATAAGCCCAGGTCAGATAGACTAACTGAAATCCTTAGTTATCCAGTCCCAGGCCACAGAGGGAACTGGCCTGTAAGGAAGGAGGGGCTCTGGGTTGTGGCCTGGCCCTGGCTGATAAAATGTAGATCAAGCCCAGTCCAGAATGCCAGGCCATCTGGCAGTTTCTAGACAGCAGGTCCTTGCTGCTTCCAGTCCCCAGGGCCAGAAGTGGGCAGCCTGTCCCAGCAGCCATTGGCAAGGAGCCCTTTGCCCTGTGGACAACAAGTCCTGGTCAAGCTTGAGTCTCAGCCATGTGTATCTGTGGGTACCGCTGTGGCATCTTGTTGATTTGATCCTCAGCCTTTTCTCTTGTGTTACTTGTTCCCCAAGTCCCTGTCCTTCTTTTGGGGCTGCACAGGGGTTGGGGGAGATTCTGATACACAAAGCCTCTTGGGGATCCTGGCCATACCACTGGCTGATGCCTAAAATTTAGAATTGTCAGGAATGACTTATATGATGGACTGGGTCACAGACCCACACATTAAAAACTTGGCGGGCTGAAGGTTAATAGTCTTCTATAACACCAGTGCAGACACAATATTTTTATTACTTTTATCCACAAAGCCCTGCTCACTTTTAACACATACATACTTCAAACAAAGTATATAACCCGGGCATAGGCTGTTTGCTCCATTCCCCTGACTCTTCCTC
This sequence comes from Mus caroli, assembly GCF_978045245.1. Lineage (NCBI taxonomy): Eukaryota > Metazoa > Chordata > Mammalia > Rodentia > Muridae > Mus > Mus caroli. Next base: position 59,238,562 of record NW_028227258.1, on the reverse strand, counting down.
CCACACTTGGGGTAGAATCTTAGCAACAGCAACAACAAAGAAAACAAAAAACAAAAAACCATGGAGCCAAGCATGTTGGCAAACACCTTTAATCCCAGATCTCTGGAGGCAAAAGTAATCAGAACTCTGAGTTCAAGATCAGCCTAGTTTACAAAGCCCGTTCCAGGCGAGCCTGAGCTACATACAAAGTGAGACCGTGTCTCAAACAAACAAACAAACAAACCAAAAATAAACAAAACCCCAAACAACAACAACCAAACCAGTAAAATCACAAAAACTTGGAGGATGGGTGCGTGGGGCCCTCTGCCCTGACTCCCTTGTGTTTGAAACACCTCCTCAGCTCCCCTCCCACCACACACCAGTGCGTCCGAGTGTAAGGATCAGAGCTGGGCTGGTGTGGTGTGGTGTGGTGTGGTGGGTTTTGCACAAAGCTGCATTTTAAAGGACAATTAAAGGACAGCTCTTTTACCCGAAGTAATGTCCTTTAATATTTTGTTTCTCTTTTTGGCAGTGCTGAGCTATAAGTGATGGGAGAGCTGTTTTGGTGTAACCTCCTGCAGAAGGTCCCGACAGACCAGGCTAAAAATAAAAACCAGTCGTTTAAAAGGAAGTTCCGCGTCACCAAAGTGAGACTAAGCTGTTTATCTGACCTTGTCAGGAATCAGGGCGACAGAGATGATAGCTTGCAACAGCCAGGTTCAGGCAGCAGAATAATGAAGGCTACTGTGCCCTAATCCGAAACACCCCCCCCCCTCCAAAGTACCTAAAGTTAAGGAGTCCCTTATTTTTCTGTTGCTTTGTCACTCACCCCTGCCTTACACGGCCAGGGCTTTGGAACGGCCCATCTGCCTTCTGTGCTTTGTTTCTGCTTTCTCCTGCCTTTTCTTTCTAGGAAACCGAGCTCATCGGCTCAGTCCATTGGAACACAGTCTACTCTGCGAAGCAAAGGTGCCTGAAACTAGAATCACAAGGCAAAGGGAAGGCTTTAGATTTGCTTCGATTTTGTCCTCTGACGAAGTAAGAATGCCCTTTCCCCTCTAAAACTGTGACCCTAGCAGATGGCCATTTGAGGAAATGGTCCACAAAATGGCAAAAATTGATAACCCTGAGTTGGCCCTGACGGCCCTTCCCCCAACTCCGCGGACAATGGGCTGGTCTGTGTAATCAGTGAGAGAAACACTGGCTTAGACAGACAAGTCTTCTGGCTCATCCTCTCATCTAATTCCAGCCCCTTGACTCCTCAGGTCCCAGTGTTTCTCCCTCTAGAGTACAGCACTCCCTTTCTGGGATTCCACAGTCACTGTTGGGGACAGAACCCATGTGAGTAAGCGCTGTCCTACTGAGCCACATTGTCAGTTCTCTTTTCAGAGTTTGTTTGTTTTGAAGCAGAGACTCACCAAGTTCCCCAGGCTGGCTTTGAACCCCAGTTAGCCCAGGCAGTCACTCAAGCTTACACTCTGCCCTCAGTGGGAATCATAGGCCTACGCCACCAGACTGGGCTCTTCCCACCATCTTCTGGAAGTCAGGACTGGTTCCAGACTGCTTTCTGTGTTTGGCTCGGAGCCTGGCACACGGTAACTGCTCAATCAATCTCCAAGCGAATATATAAATATATTAATTCCCAGAAAAATTAAGTTAATGGATAGAATTTCTTCTGCTTTTAGTGTTCTTTCTTACTACATTTTTATTAAATCTTTGGCACCTGCTATTACTTGTCCACTGGCCAGATGACAAGGAGAATTAGCAAGTAGCAAATGAATATTAATGGGACCAGACCCAACCCACGGTGCTCAGATTGACAGATTGGTTGGTTTTTTGGTTTTTTTTTATACAAACAGGTGTTTGGGCTTATGGTTGTGGTTTTATATTGCCTGCTAGTGTCTGTAAATTTAATTAAATTTAACATTTTTAAGCAACTTAAGCATGAAGGTGCTAAATATATCATTTTGTGCTAATTCATAGGTTGCAACTTGACTTGAATCTATCAGTATTTCACAGCGCTCTGTAAGGGCAGTGTAACGGATTGGACAGGCTTGTGGTATGAAAACACTTGAGCAAGTTGGGATGGGAGATGCATTCTGGTTGGATGGGGAACCACAGGGCTATGTGGAGCGGGAGCCCATAAGATACAGAGAAAAGGGCAGGAAGAGTTTGTCCGAGTTGAATTTTCAGCTCCCCGCCCCCCCCCAACTCCTTGCCCCTCCCACTGCTTGGGTCTAAAATGTAATTCTATTGTGTTTACCCTTATTGAGGCTTTAGGTGTGTCTATCGTCCACATCTGTGGATTCTGAGAGTGTGGTTAATGTCTAAAACAATTATTTCTTATTGGATGACAAAGAAGCGCCTCCCCTTCCCCTTCTACCATGCTCAGCTCAGCTTCTATTCCTTCTCTACAAAAGAAAAAAAAAAAATCCAGCCAGAGCTACATAGTAAGATCCTGTCTCAAAAATCAAAAACACTGTTTCCAATCTAAACCAAGCTTTGATTTCTTGGTGTAGTTTTTAAGGCCTCTCCAATCCTGGGCCTTGGCAGCTCTGGGTCATTATCTCCATGGCTTCTTCATACCGAGGCTGTCAGTCGGCCAAGCTGGGCCGACCACTTGATTTTCCAGAGCACCCAGAAATTGTTCCTTCATTTGTTGTTACCATGTCCTAGTTTCTAGGGATCCCCCGTTCCCTTGATGAACACTACCCCACAGCTTCTTTGACGTCTCTAATCTCTTTCAAGGTCCCTAACATTGTCTGCTTTTTCAGTTTCTACATTTTGTTATCCCAACTCTGTGCTACAGACTTCTGTACAGAGTAATCATGGTAAGGAGGTTACGCAGCGGGGTCTAGACTGTGTCTGGCATGTTGCTCCGATTTTGTTTAGACCAAATTCAATTTCTGTCCTCAATGATGCTAGACTGGATTCTGCATTTGTCTTGCCAACCTTCTGTATCTTGATTCTTCCCGTTGCAAATCACACATCAGTCAATACAAAAGGGCACTGTCAGTGAGAAAAATATGTAACCGTATCATATAAAAAAAATGTAACATATAAAGAGATCTGGAGGGAGGGAGGCTCCAGGATTGCCCCTGATGTTCAACAGCATCATTAAAGCCTGCCAGGCTATTGGCCAGCCTTGGTCACACTATAGTTGCTGCAAGCCCTATTTCTGTTTGTACACAGCAGTGAAAAACAAAGAAGCCAGTACTTCTAGGACAATCTTTTTATCTTTACCAAGAACGAGCCAGGAGACTTCTGTATTATTGATCAGAATTGCAATGCATTCCTGGCTCAGGAACTAGAATTCTTTTGATCGACTCACATTAGTCAAGATCAACAGCTTTGGTCAGGAAAAAAAAAAGATTAGATTTGCCTAAGCCCATGTCCATCACGAGTCTGAAAAAGATGAGGCTTGTGGTAGTTTAAATGGGGGATGGCAACATGGGCTCATATCTTTGAATGTTTGGTCCCCATTTGGTGCAACTGTTTGGGAAGGATTAAGAGGGGTGGCCTTATTGGAGAAGATATGTCAGTGTCATGGGGGGTGGGTCACACTGGGGTACCCTTGAATTTCCAGAAAGCCCATGCTATTCCCTGTTAGCTCCATCTGCCTCATGCTTGTGAGTCAGATATAAGCTCTCAATTGCTGTTCCAGCACCATGCCTGCTGCCATGCTCCCCGCCATGATGGTCATGGACTCTCACCCTCTGGACCTGTGAACCTCAAATTAAGTGCTTTCTTTTATAAGTTGCCTTGGTTCTGGTGTTTTCTCACAGCAATTGAGAACTAAAATGGTGTCGACTCAACTTTTAGAGTCTCTTAGCTATCAACCTTCATCTGCTTTTTCCAGTTCCCCAAAATGTGTTGCTATTGTTTTTCCCATTCTTCCTTTCCTGTGGCTCAGGCCTTTTGTGTTTATTGAGTTTAATGTAATGATGCAGAGCTTCGGGGGAGAGTAAAAGCCGATGCCCGGGGAACGTTGCTAGCCTTCACTGGGAACCTTTGCCCTTTACAGGGAGGATATCATAGCAACAAATACTCCTGATGTTCCTATCTCCATCTCCTGAATCCTCTAAAATTTCCTCCTCCATCCTCATCTCTGCCAAGAAATCTCACATTCTTGTACCTACAGCTACCCAGGAGGTTAAATACATTAGTGACTGTACTGCCTTTCCTCCAGCATTCCATGTGATACTCTTGCTTCCAGCTCAGGCCAGTGTTTACAGATGCCCCAGTCCAATCACTTACTCAAGGACATCATCCATTTGATTATCTTCCTGTCTCCTGCATCACTGATATTCTCCTCCCTATCAGACCCTTCTGCTACCAAAGTCTGTAGGGTAAAAAGCCAGGACTCCAGCAGGTCTGTCTGACAGGTTAAGCTTGGTCACTCGTTCCATTAGGCCAATGAAAGAGAAGAGTGGCTGGCAGTGGTGGTACACGCCTTTAATCCCAGCACTTGGGAGGGAGAAGCAGGCTGATCTCTATTGAGTTCTTGGCCAGCCTGCTCTACAGAGAGTGTTCTCAGACAGCAGGGGCTACACAAAGAAACCCTGTCTTCTTGAAAAACGAGAGAGAGAGAGAGAGAGAGAGAGAGAGAGAGAGAGAGAGAGAGAGAGAGGGAGAGAGGAGTAACATTGAAAATCAAAGAAATTTATTCAATGTGGTCATATTGGGAAAAAAAAACAAATAAAGGAGTAGAGCCCCTAAGTCTGTCTTTGGGGTCTGGGGTCTGCTACCGTGAGGTTTAGGCTTCATAGGGGAAGAATTAGGAAAGGGGGCAGGAAGTCTCACAATTAAGCAGTCCTGGTAAAGGTGTGGTCCAGCCCATTGTTGTCTCTGTTCTGGTTTGGCAAGGTGATCCAAAGAAGTTCTTACACTTGCCATCACTTGAGGGGTTGCTCCAAGATGGTCACTTCTGCTCCAGGACACAAGCTCCCTTACACAGATGACTGCCCTCAATTGGGGAAGGTCCATCCTGTCAAGTCTTCTTCTACCAGGAACTGAAGATAATTTCAAGTTTGAGGTGATTAATTTCTGTGTTTGCAGCCTTGAAGGGGTGGGGCAGGCCTAGAAATATATTCCTTGAGTGATGACTATGCTGACCTGCAGAAATAAGTGGGTGAGCCACAGTGAAGGAGCCAGACACCAAACAAAGGTGCCAGGCTTTCGTCTGTGCTTTGTTACGTAAGCTGTGTGTGGACCCAAGCAAGGGACTCAGTGTTTTTATTTGGCTGGTTTGGTTTAGGCAAGAAGCGTCTAAATGCCTGTCTAACTTCTGTCCATAGACAACATGCTCTGAACCTTTAAACACTCTCTAACCTCACGTCTTTCTCTTGCTAGGAACCATTTCTCTTTTCCATTTGTAAAACGAAAATGTCTAGAATTTCTCAAAGGGGTTATCCGTCATCTTAATTCTAACTCCTTCACTCTGTTCTTTCTGTAACTTCTCCTGGGAAGGCTTCCACACTTCCTCTACTGAAACTTTCAACGTACCAAAGCATTCAGTGGCCAAGTCCAGTGATTCATTCTTGGTTCCTGCCTATTTCCTTTACTCTTCTCATTGATAGGGCAACATACCCATCAAAGCAACTAAAGGGGTTATATGGGTTGGAAGTTTGAAGGCATGCAGTCCACGACGGTGGGGAAGACATGAGGACAGGGGCTTGGAAGTTCACGTTGCAATCAAGGAGCAGACAGAGATGAGTGCCGGTGGGCTGATGGCTTTCTCCTTTGTATTCAGACCAGGAACCCAGACTCTGGGGGGTGGAGCCACCCACATTTAGGATGACTCTTCTCTCTCCAGCAAAGTCTTTCTGGAAACACCCTCGTAGACACCCCAGAAATGAGTTTCCACAGTGGTTCTAAATCTAACAGGTCGATGAAGATTAGTCACCGCAGCCTCTTATGTAATTACTTGGAGATTTTCAACACAACGAGTTTTCCTTTCTCCCAGAAACTCATTGGGTGTTTTGTTCTCACAGGTGCCTAGTGTTTACCTGTTGGATGGCCCTGCTTGTCACATGTACAGAGTCCCCCTTCCTGGGCTCCAGGTCTCTGTCCTTGGACTTTGTCCTTCTTCGGTGTTTGCATCGCCCTTGTGATTAAACTCTTGTCCATATGCTCAGGACTCTCAATGTGTCTTTTCAGTCTGGATATCTTTCCTGGATTCTAAACTCAGCCAACCATCTGCCTACATGGCACCTTAATTTAAATGTCCACCTAACATCTCAAATGTCACATTATTGCACCAGTTAGTGATGACTACTAAAACAGTGTGAATTTTAGTGACAAATTGGGCTTGGCTTGGCCCCACGACTCTGACCTCCCCTGGTTTTACCCATACATCAGAAGTCCACTGATGTGGTACTGAGGCTAGGTGGTTTATGAGGCCCATTGATTAGGCCTGCCGCTAACCTTTGCCTCCTCTTTTCCTTCAGTAGAGTTCCTGCAGAATAGCCAGAGGCTCTCATGTGATTAAGGCTGCATTCAAAGTAACACACCAGTGTGTAGATCCCAGGGAGTGATTTTGGAGGGGCTGGTAAAGTTAATAACTTCTCACAAAGTCCAAGAAAAATTGATAACCTCTGACATTTTCTACTCCACCACTGTTTTAGTTAGGGTTCTGTTGCTGAGAAGAGACACCATGACTCTCATAAAGACGTTTACTTGGGGCTGGCTTACAGTTCAGAGGTTTAGTCCATTCTCATCATGAAAGAAAGCATGGCAGCGTGCAGGTAGACATGGTGCTGGACAGGTAACCGAATTCTAAATCTTGGTCCCCAGGCAGCAGAAAATGACTGAGACACACTGGCCTGTCTTGAGCTTCTGAGACCTCAAAGTCTGCCTCCACTGACACGCTTTCTCCAACAAGGCCATACCTCCTAATAGTGCCACTCCCTCTGAGCCCATTGGAGCCATTTTCTTGCAAACCACTACAACCACCAAGCCCAAATCTGCTTCACTTGGTATGGGGAGAATTGAAATCCTATGTTCCCACTGAGATTTCACTAGGACCCACAGAATCTGAGCAAGCAGAGTGTATTAGAGGAAAAGCATACTCTTGTAGACAGGAGCAGAAGGGGGAGGGTCAGCCCACAAGGCCCAGGCTTCATGGATCGTCTCTCTCTCTCTCTCTCTCTCTCTCTCTCTCTCTCTCTCTCTCTCTCTCTCTCTCTCTGTTGACATTTGTATTTTTCAAGACAGGGTCTCACTATGTAACCCAGTTGGCCTGCAACTTGCTATGTGGATCAGACTGGCATCAGACTCAGAGATATCCACCTGCCTCTGTCTCCTGAGCATTGGGATTAAAGGGGTGTGTCCTCGGGCCTGATCAGCCTACTTGCTTGAAGCTTGTTCTGTGTCATTTAATTGTATCATCTATCCGTATCCCTATTCGTCAGCAGATTTAAGATTGGCTATTTTGAAGTTTATCTCCCCCAGTGCAAGTCCCCACTCATACCCAGCTTGCATCAAGAATGCTCATGGTTTTGTGACCAGATTGTGAGGGGGTTTTGTTGTTGTCTGCTTGGTTTTTTGGTTTTGGTTTGGTTTGGTTTGGTTTTTTGTTTTTGAAACAGAACTCTATGGAGTCCCGACAAATGGAGCTCAACTATGCAATGTGAGGCGGACCAATCCATGCATGTCGTTAGCAGAGAATCCTTCATCACGTGTCCTTTCATGTGCTTGCTTAGGAGGGCATCCTTTCACCTGTGTCCACTTCAGGGAAACACATCTTCATGTGTTTGCCCCAGCAAACACACCACCCAACACAACTGACTTTCCAAAGAACCCTTAAGTTTCCACTTTAGTTTTTTGTTTAGTTTTTAAGCAGGATTTTATTCTACAGTCCATGGTGGCCTCCTGAAGCCCCACACCAAGTACTATGGTCTTCCTTTATTCCCCTTTGTGGCTCTTTTCAAAGCATTTTCCATCATCTGGTGTGATGGAAAGTAGTTTATATAGTTTAGGGTTTATAGTTTAGGGGTTTCCCCTTTAATATATCGCACATTTTAGTTATGTGTTGGCTCGTTCATTCTTGTGGAGTGCTAGTTCCATGAGGGCAGGGTGTCTTTCTGTCATTTCTTCGTTGAGTGGTGCCTGGAATAGAACACACTGCACTTAGCAGGCGCCTAACCACATCTGTTAAGTGGCTGATCCTGAACATGTCCTGAGTGCTGCCATTTCCCATGCTAACTTTATCAGTCGCTCTTTTCAATACTGTGACAAAATGGTGGGCAAAGGCAACTTAAGGTAGATGTACGGATTATGCTCCTTTCTAGCAGGAAGTGATGGCGGTGGGAGCAGGCTGTGGCTGGTCAGTGTGTTTTACCTGCAGGAAGCAGGGTGAGATGTACCCAGTGCTCAGCTTCTTTTTCCTCAGTGCAGGACCTCAGCTCAGGGATCGGTGCCACCCATGCTCAGGGTGTGTCTCCCCACCTCACATTCTCAGGAAACCCCTCAGAGACACACCTCTGGATGTCCCCTAGGCAACTCCAAGCCAAGCTGCAGGGGAAGACAAGCCCCGTCTCTGACCCTGCTCCGGATAAAGCAGATGTTCTGGTCTCCACTCTCAGATGATTACCTCCTCTCAGGCTGACTAAGGTCATTCTCCCAGGGGCTGGAGAGACCGCTCTGTGGCTAACAGCGTTCGCTGGTCCTCCAGAGGCTGGAGTTCTGTCTCCAGCATCCACACTGAATGATTCTCAACCTCTTCAGTCATACACACAGACATGTTCAAATACATCAAACTAAAATAAAGCTTTTTTTTAAGTGAGGAAAGGGAGAAGAAATGGTTCATCAGTTAAGAACATTTGCTGGTTTTTAGTTTCGCAGGACACAGGTTTGGTTCCCAGTACCTACATGTTAGTTCCAGAAGAAGGAGAAGGAGGAAGAGGAAGAGGAAGAGGAAGAGGAGGAGGAGGAGGAGAAGAAGGAGAAGAAGGAGAAGAAGGAGAAGAAGGAGAAGAAGGAGAAGAAGGAGAAGAAGGAGAAGAAGGAGAAGAAGGAGAAGAAGGAGAAGAAGGAGAAGAAGGAGAAGAAGGAGAAGAAGGAGAAGAAGGAGAAGAAGAAGAAGAAGAAGAAGAAGAAAGTTCTAGCTGGGTAGCAGTGAATCACATCACTGGAGAGACAGAAGCAGGCAGATCTCTGTTCTAGGACAGCAAGGGCTGTTACACAGAGAAACTCTGTCTCCAAACACCAAAATCAAAACAAACAAACAAACAAAAATTCTGAGGTCATACAACCAATGTTAAAAACCCAGAAAATGATGCTTTAATGATTGACCCTCTGACCCAGCTGAAAGGGTTAGGATTTGCCTCAGGATCAAGCTCTCTCTGACCAGCCCTTCCCCAGTTTTACTACATGCAGGGAGGGACTTTCTCAGGAACTCCTTTGTATGACTGGAAAGCTTTTTCCAGAAGGAGAAAAAAACAAAAAGGTAATTGTCTTCTGTCTGCTCTGGAGGAATCTCACTGAATATCCAGGAAAGCTTAAGACTCCCTAGAAAGAGAAGGAAGTCTCTCAGCCCTAGGACCAGTTGCCTAGACCTGCATCTGACTCCGGAGACTGCATCTGCATAATAAGATGACCTTTCTTGCATCCCAGCGTTCAAGCTCAGAAGTTACTTAAGCCTTCACCATCTGGCCCTTGGGGAGACTCAGAGCTTATATGCACTGTGATTTCTTTCTACCTCCTGTTCCTGTTAATGAATTTATATTCCTTTTCTTTCTATTAATCTGTCTATTGTTTATGCATTTCAATGAACCTTTGAGGGGCAGGAGAAACTTTTTTTTTTTTTTTTTTACCCTTCCACCAGTGAAATAGAATGTCTTAGTTGTTTTAATTTTTTTCCTCTCTGTTTCTGTGATAAAATATCCTGACAGGAGCGGCTTAAGGAAGAAAAGGTCTGTTCTGGGTCCCAGTTCAAGGCATTCCGGTGGAGAAGGCTAAGCCAGAGGAGCTTAAAGCAGTTGGTCACAGCTACAGTGTATCCATAGTCAAGTCACTGAGGGCAACCAATGGCTGCTTGTGTTTGGCTCCCTCTTCCCATTTCACACAGTTCAGGATCCCCTTCCACAGTTATGATGGGTTTTGCACACCAATTAACATAATCAGGATAATCCCAGTCAGGCCTTGTGGAGGGGGCAAATGCCTTTACTTCTAGCACTTGGGAGGGAAACAGAGCCATCTGGGTCTTTGTGAGTTAGTTCAAGGCCAACCTGGTCTATATTTTAAATTCCTGGCTGGCCAGGCTTACACGGTGAGAGAGGGGTAGGAAGGGAGGGGGGAAGGAAGGTCCCTCAGAGGCATGGCTAGAGGCTTGTCTTCTAGCTGTCAATTTGACAGTTAACAGAGGAAGTGTCGTCTGAGTTAACTGTTGAGCATAATGTCACCTGTCTTCATCTGTCCCCTCATATCCTCGCAGAAGGATGGCCAGCTCTGTGGCCCTCTGATTGGTAGAAGTGTATTTGTGTGGTAGGATATCTGACTACCTCACTCGGATTCTGTTACTATAAGTCAGCAGCTATGAAAGAAAAGAAAGAAGAAAAAAGGGAGGGGGGTGGGTACAACATACATTCATACAGAAATCGGAAGAGAAAAAGATGGAGAAGCTGGTTGAAGGGATGTCTTAGGATCATACGGGTCCTAGTGTACAGTTGAGAGAGAAAAAAAAGCCACTTGGCAAACAGGGAGGGAACCCTGGTCCCTGCTCTCCTCCCCGTCCTCTGCTTACGGGGCTGCACACACGTCCTGGCCTTGTGTTCTTCCTCATTCTCTCCTGGTGACAATGGCCAGCCTCCCAGACAGAGCAAGCGTTCATCAAGCAGCAGCAGCTGAACCTTTGGCACAAATCTCCCCTTGTCCACTCCTCGTCCCAGTGACTCTGCTCTCTGTCCTCCATGGCAGGCCTCCGGCAAGATCGGGCTTCATTCAAAATAGCAGGCCTCATTTGTGGTGGAAACCACAAATGTTTGTGAACCCCTCCACCACGAAGCTAAAAATGGCTCTGAGGTAGGTGAGGATGAAAGGAAGGCCCGCTTGCCTGACTGGTGGTCAGGGGAGGCTAGGAGAGTTACTGAGGAATCCCACAAGGCAGCCATGGCTGTAGTAAAGGGTATTTTGGCCCTGCTGTTGTGTTGATAACACACACACACACACACACACCAAGTGTGTGGAGAAAGAGAGAGAGAGAGAGAGAGAGAGAGAGAGAGAGAGAGAGAGAGAGAGAGAGAGACGCACTCATATGTGAAGGAAAAAAATGCATTTGAACAGCTCAGGACCAAGACAGATGGCTGTAGTTGATAGAGTCTGGAGAAAAATAGCATTTCCTGCATTTGGGTTATCATATGAGCGATCGCTAAAAAAATGGCTTTGTTCTGTGCTGGATTCTCTGGGCAATTAATTGTGGAAGATCTGCTGTGAGGTCCCTGCTGAGTTTGAAATACTTCAGACATATTTCACAGATATCCGTGGTTACTTCAAGCCTCCCTCCTCCCTCCCTCCCTCCTTTGCTCTTCCTCCTCTTCTCTTTTCTTTTCCGGCCCTCCTGATCCTCTCTGCATTGGCCCCTTCCAGTTCTCCTTTGGTTTTGCCCTTTCTTTTCCCAGCAATCTTCTTCCTTTTCTGCGGCTCCCCAGCCCTCATCCATAAATAGCAAATCACAAGTAAATAAAGAGAAGGGGATGCTGAGGGATCACTGGGTATTGTGAAAATTACAAGTGACTTTGGGGAAAGCTTGTTGGCATCCACATGGGATCATTTGCACTGTGAACGTAAGGTCCACGTGTGGGCTCCTAAGCACCAGGCAGCACTGGAGCCTGGGGGAAAGGGAGGGGGAGGGGAAGGATGCCACTGTCCCTGCTGCCAGTTACTTCCCAAGCCCTCTTGAGACTAGGCTGGGTATGAGATCTGGAGATCCCCAGCACATGGTCCTTCCCAGCTTTGATAGATGAACTAAAGAGAGCGATCAGTAATTAAAGTTCTTTGTACAAGTCTGATCATGAGTGTCTGTTGAATCACCTCCCACAGCTGCCAAGGAGGGAGTCAGATACTGTGGTCAAGTCATCCAACTTGAAAACTTACAAGATTTCCTCACCCCAGCTACCTAAGCATCATCGAGCCCGGGGGGCTAGCGGCCCACTCTGTGGCGAAAGTGAGTTCAAGGGCATTCATTCATGGGATCAGTTAATCATCCCGAATCCATTCTGTAATGCTTCCGTCGAGTGCCTGCATGCTTACACAGCTACCGTGGGCAGTCTCTGACCTCGAGAAACTTACCAGGAAAAACCACACATTAAACAAAGAGCCTAAGTCAATGGCAAGGCACGGCCCTGGACATCTCTGCCCAGCACAGAGCTGGTGAAGACATGAACTCACTCCGGAAGAAGGGGAGGAGAGGTGGGTTTTTGTTTTTAGGTTTTTTTTTTCCACCCATAAAAAGGGTAAGAGTTTGCCAAGCTAGTGCCAGCAGCCGCAGAAGGCAACACTCACCTCACAGAATACCTGGCACACGCACAGGCATGGCTCAGAAACCATAGCTGACTGGTAACTCCAGTTCATGACAGGCAGAACCAAGAGCATAGGGAAGTTGGGGAGCAACCAAGGAGTCTGGGGAGATGCTCAGAGCCTACTGGAGGAAGCCTGAGTCTTCCCTAAGCATGTGGCAGCCTCAGAGGGTCCTGTCTAAAGGGTGCTTTACAAACATGTACACCCTGTTGGGGATGGTTCTTTTGGTTTGGTTTGAGTCAGGATCTCAACTACGTAGCCTAGGCTAACCTAAACTGGCATAGTACTTACCACTGCTTCACCAGCCTGGAGTCCTGAGATAGAATGCAAGACAGTGAGCACTCAAACATAAATCAAGCCTTGCCACATCACGGCTCTGAAGTATCTGATGGTTCCCCCTCCCTCCCACCTGCCTCCATCCCCACACAGGATAAAACCCAGAATCCCCCAAGACCCACATGACCTGCCTTTGCCTTCCTCCCATACCTCCCTCCAGCCCCCATCATTCCCACCACTCTAACTTTCTCTAATAGGCCGAGCCTGGCCTTCCCAATTGTCCTCTTACCATGAAAACGCCCCCATCCATCCTAGTAGAGGTTTGTGTTTCTGCGAACATTGTTTGAACTTCTCTTTTTTAAAAATACACGGTCTCGCCGGGCGTGGTGGCGCACGCCTTTAATCCCAGCACTCGGGAGGCAGAGGCAGGCGGATTTCTGAGTTCGAGGCCAGCCTGGTCTACAAAGTGAGTTCCAGGACAGCCAGGGCTATACAGAGAAACCCTGTCTCGAAAAAACCACAAAAAAAAAAAAAAAAAAAAAAAAGAAAAAGAAAAAATACACGGTCTCACTATATAGCCCCAGATGACCTGGAGCTTGCTATAGACCAGGCTGACCTTGAACTCAGAGATCCCCTTGCCTCTGCCTCCTGGATGTCACCACATCCAGCTTCGAGATCACCTCTCTTTGCTGACTTGTCATCTCTCTCCCCAGCTAGACTTTACTGATTCATTTGACTAGTATTTGTTGAGCACAGGCTGTGCACTAGCCTTGATTCTCAATGTTGAGCACACCCTGGAGAACCAGGCAAGACAGAACTAGCTACCCCGAGCTTCCATCCTCCTGGGAAGACACAAAAAACAGAGAAGCGCACAGAAACAGAGTCCCACAGGGATAGAAATCAAGACAGCCATTTTTGTTTTGTTTTGTTTTCATTAAGATTTGTTTCTATGTATCTGTGTGTGTGTGGACCTCTGTGTGTCTGTATGCTGCATGCTGTGGGTCTCAGTGGAAGCCAGAAGGCATCGGATCCCCTAGAGCTGGAAGCACAGGTAGCTGTGAATTGCCTGATGTAGGGTTTTGCCCAAACCAAATTTGGGTCCTCTGAAGAGCAGCACTGCTCCTAACTGCTGAGTGATCTCTCCAGCTCCTAGGACTGCCTTCTTAAACACCCCAGGACATAGAGCATTGTTCTCAGGAAACTGGATATTTAGTCTTTCTCCTTTTCAAAAGATGAATGTCTTGCATCTGTGTTATTTACCAGTATTCTGGAATTCCTGATGTTTCAACTCCATTGTTGGTTCGCTGCTTCTTTTCCCCTTCTTGAATAGGCAACAACATTTAGGCGTGTGAAGGGTTAAGCACACTTGCATGTCATTCTGGAAATATAATCGGCATCTATCATATTACTGTTATGGGAAAATATGCTCTGAGTTCCAAATAATTAACTTGCAAGTGAACTTTGAAACTGACAGCCAGGCTCATGTATATTTGGGGGAGGTTTTGCCAAAGTCTTTGCACTCTTTTACGGGGAGAGGCAGCATGCCAGCCAAATCAGCCCAGACAGCCCTGGCGATCATGGGGTAACAGATGTCTCAGAAAAATCACCCCATACAAAGGTTCTGCTAGGCTTTGCACTCAAGGTTGGGATTCTTAGAAATCCCAGACCTGTGCTGACACACCTCCCTGTGTACAAGGAGAGGCATTATGATCCAAGGTTTTTTCCTTACCAGAGAGACCAAGACAAAATCCTTCAGAGTTCTTCACCTGGACCACAGCATGGCTGAAAGTGGCAGCCAGCATGGGCACTCAGCCCAGCAGCCCTGCGACGAGGAGCAGGAGAAAGCTTGGGGATCAGCCAATCTAATGCCGGGAAGTCACTCTGACATGACAAGCAGCGTGGCGTCTAGCCTACCCGCAGCCTCTAGGGCCTCTCCAGTATTTTAGCAAAGGGAGGAATCTCACAAAGGGAAAGAGCTGGGAGGTGATCTAAGGCTGTTAGGTTACAAACAAAACAAAAGAGGATATGCTGAGATTGTGATTCGGGAGCGGGGACTGTCTTAGTCAGGGTTTCTATTCCTGCACAAACATCATGACCAAGAAGCAAGTTGGGGAGGAAAGGGTTTATTCGGCTTACATTTCCATACTGCTGTTGATCACCAAAGGATGCAGGACTGGAACTCAAGCAGGTCAGGAAGCAGGAGCTGATACAGAGGCCATGGAGGGATGTTCTTTATTGGCTTACTTCCTCTGGCTTGCTCAGCCTGCTCTCTTATAGAGCCAAGACTACCAGCCCAGAGATGATCCCACCCACAAGGGGCCTTTTCCCCTTGATCACTAGTTGAGAAAATGCCTTACAGCTGGATCTTGTGGAGGTATTTCCCAACTGAAGCTCCTTCCATTGTGATAACTTCAGCCTGTGTCAAGTTGACACACAAAACCAGCCAGTACAGGGACCAATCAAATGCTCAGTGTTTGAGGTTGGGAGCAAGGATGTTCTCTAGACCATACTTGGGACTAACACTGGCTTTTTTTGATTCTTTGGCTCCAGGTGATGCTATGTAGCCGAGAGGGCTCCTTAAGTCAAACCACAGAGGATGTGATTGGCAATCTGTTTTCAGTCTTTCCATTGCTGTAAAATACCTCCTAAGACTACGTGATAAACCAGGCTATGTGATAAACCAGTGGCACACGCCTGTAGTGACAATTTCAGAATATCGGTTGCTTTCAAAAACCACAGAAACACTATACACTATAAGAATGTGTTTTCCTTTTAATCCCAGGTATAGGATATGGGGCTGCTTCAGACTGTGCACAGCAACTCCGATGCTTCATGCTCTAGCAGGGGCGTGAATTTGCCAGCTGCAGACAGTTTTTGCAATTGTGTGACATTTGGAAACCTAGGGACTTTTCAGAGGGTATATAAATGTTAGGGCCCCGAGAGAAGGTAGTGGGTTGGTGGTTGGTTGCTGCTGTTAGAGGTTTAAGAAGTCAGAGGAGGAGGAGGAGGAGGAGGAGAAGGAGAAGGAGAAGAAAGAATATAAATATCCTGATGTTGAAGATCAAACTTGCCCCAAATCAGCAGGAAGGAGTCTAATGATAACCCTGCCTTTTTTCCTTCTTCTTTCCTATCTAGTGTTTGGGGATTGAAAGGGTGGAGAAGGGAGGAAGAAAGAAGAACCCACAAAGTAGCAAAAGACAGCCACATGCACCCTTAATCACAGCACTCAGGAGGCAGAGCCAGGTGGATCTTTGTGAGTTTGAAGACAGTTTGGTTTATATAGTGAGGCAAATACCCACTACCACAATCAGGGGGTAAAAAAGGACTGGATGATTTATACATTTTCATTTAGCTTGTGGTTTGGGGGATCTAAGACAGTGGCATTGACATGAGCTTCTGGTGAGGGTCCTGTGACATACGTACGTGTTGACAAAGTAGAGTGGGAACGGGAATGTGCCAGAAAGCTTTTGTGGGAGACAGAGCTAGAGGGCAAGCAGCGAGCCTTATGCAGCCTGCTTTTGTTCCTGTGATGTGACCCCCTCACAGAAGTGGAGACCCACGATCTAATCACTTCTTCATGGTCCCACCACCTCTCAACAGCATGCCACTGGCAGCCAATTTTCAAGGAATCACATTCAAACCACAGCCAGCACATCCCAACGTTTTGGCCTTTAAACGTCTTCTGAAGCCAAGTTTCAATCAGCTCTTGAGAAATAGAATCTTCTAGATTGGCCAGGGGACTTGTACTTGTTTTGGTTTTATGAGACAGGGTTTCTCTGTGTAGCCCTGGCACTGACTCTGTAGACCAGGCTGACTTTGAACTTAGAGATCAGCCTGCCTCTGCCTCTGAATGCTGGGATTAAAGGTGTGTGCCACCACCACTCATTGAACCTATTCTTTTAACTGTGTCTGCAGTAGCTCATGCATAGTCAGTTTAAGACTTTCTAGCTAGAATAAGCAACCTCATTTTGCAGAAGTTGGGGTCCAGAGGGTTCTTAGAGCATCACTTAAGTATCAACGTCTGGATGGGAAGCTGGAATTTCTGTCTCTGGGCCCAGTGCACATTGGAGGTTGGTCAGTACACGCCAGTATAGAGAATAGTTCGTGAGGCATAGGTTCTTTCCACTCATCAGACCACTAACACTTGCAACCTCACTTGAGGGTGGCTTCTACTGTAGCCCACATTTATAAAGAGGAACCTCGGGCCACAAAGGATAAGTAGTTGAGAATGGAGGCTCACACTCAAAATCCTTGCACTTGGGGCATAAGAACTGCTTCAAGTTCGAGGTTAACATGGATCAAGTAGTGAGTTCCAGGAAGTCTGGGATACAGAGTAAGAACCTATCTCAAAACAAAACAGCTTGACAAAGAGTTAGGTGTCAATAAACGCGGACCTGGGCACCTGCGTTATCTTTTAGAAGCACTGTTCTCTATCAGGAACGAAAGAAGCGAGCTCAGTTTTGTGGAGAATGGAGAATGTTCTCTCAATAGAACCAGACTTAACCTCTGGGATAATCCAGCCATCAGAGCTCCCGGAGGCAAACCTACTCACTTCTGTAACGCTAGGTGGCGCACCCCAGGTTCTGAGCACCCACCTGTGGGCGAAGCCTTTGGGGACTACCCACTCTCTACCCTGGTCTCAAGATATTATAGTCTCTGTGTGTTGGAAGACAGATGGCAGCCAGTGTAAGCTATTCCTAGTCTCATCTCCGGGGATCCTTGTCTGTGTAGGAGGGTAATCACTGAGGAAGGCTGACTTTCGGGAGAACGTTCGGCACACGCGGTGAGCTTCGCTTAGGCTGAGCTGTGAGGTAGGAGGTTCTCTGCTCTTTTCACAGGACACTTACTGGCCCATTGAAGAGCAGTCCACACTAACAGTGGAGGGGTGGGGGGTAGGGGTGGGGGTAGGGGTTGGGGTGAGGCTTAGTCTGTGACTGCTTATCTTTAGACAAAAGTGCCTCCCCAACTTTCTTTCATGTGACAGGATGACTTCGGAAGACTACCCTGTATGTTTTTCCTTAAAACTCGAACTTTTTGCTGCTTTGATTTATAACTGATCTTTTTGATTGTAACGGTCTGTGGATCTGGAAGTCGCAAACTCACAGAATCTCTTGGTCATACCTTACCCAATAATAAATTTTGTTCCCCACAGCATTTGATTTAAACACTGGGTCTGTGGGGCAGGCAAGCCTGCAACCTCAGCTACTCAGGAGCCTCAGGCGATTCTACATCAGAGTGGGTAACCTAGTACCCCTGCCTCAAAATCAAAAGGGGTCTGTGGGTGTATATCAGTGGTAGAGTACTTGCCTAGTGTGTGGGCAGCCCTATTCAGTTCCCAGGATTGTCAAAGCAACAATGAAGAACACGCTAATTTTCAACTTTGGCTATTGATATGGTTTAGTGGGCAAGGGGGTTTGCTGCCAGTCCCCATGACCTGAGTGTGACATCCAGAACACACACGGTAGAGGAGAAAAATGGCTCCTATACCTTGTTCTTCGATCTCCACACATGCACACAAAATAATAAACGTTTTAAAGAATTAGAAATCAGGAAAGATTCTAGGAAAGTCTAGAGTTCCTGACTCTCTTGAAGTAGGAAATTCAGGGACAGGGATCCTTCACGCCCAGTGGTTGTCCTTGGTTGAGATTCTTAGGGGCTATGTCTTCAGTGTGCCCCACCCCAGCTCTCCTCGTTACTGTTTTTTTCATCTGGCTCCATCTGTGTTGAGCTCTCTGATGGAGATGAAGGGGTCTTCCAAGGCTCCAAAGTACCAGCCTTGTTCCAGGCCAATTCAGGAGAGGACTGGAAGTTGAATTGTAAAGCGTTGTGAAGAAGCCCCTAATGTGCAGATGGGGGTGGGGCCGTGGGTGGATGGGGTGGAGGCTGGGCTGGGGGTGGTGGGGAGAATGGGGTGGGTGGTGGTGGCGGCACAGGGTGGATTTCCTGACTAGTCTTCTGGCCCTTCCTTTCTGTTGATGTCTTTGCTTCCCTAAAGACCCTGCCCAGCTCAGTCCTGAACCTGCTGCTGAGTCCCTGGAGGGGCCACCAGGTTCCGGCTCACACTGACTTCATCTCATGGCTTCTGAGTCTGGGAAACAAAGGAATTCTTTTAATTGTGCCTTTCTCTCCCAGCAGTTAGCACCATTCTCTGCATAGCCGTAGAAAGAACCTAGGACTGGGAATCTGCTATGGTGGTGCAGGCCAAAAGCTGAAAGAGGAAGTCGCCGGCCGTGCATCCGGGCAGATGGAGAAAGGAAAACCTGGGAACAGACAAGGGATTATGAAGTGAAGAGGGTAAAGATTGGAGGCCCAGGGAGATGACCCAGGAAACTGAGTTTTGAGAAGGGGTACGGCAGCTTGATAGGGCCAGAGAGCTCTAAAGCTGGCTGATATGGAAGGTTCCTCTCTCTCTCTCTCTCTCTCTCTCTCTCTCTCTCTCTCTCTCTCTCTCTCTCTCTCCCTCCCTCCCTCTCTCTCCCCTCCCTCCCCCATCTCTCTCCTCTCCATATTCAGTTCTTTAGAGAGTACAATTGAGAGGCTCCCAGACATCCGTTACAGCTTTCACTGTACTACCCTTAGCCAAGCTCTGACGCTCACCTAACTCACCTGCATCATGTCAGAGGCCTCTGCCTGTCATCTTCCTTCCTTTTCTGTTCCCATTGCCATCATGTCAGAGGCCTCTGCCTGTCATCTTCCTTCCTTTTCTGTTCCCACTGCTAACCTTTCTCAGTAGCCCATGACCTGAAGTGCTTCCCAGACCGCAAGGTCTTAGGGTCTGTGTTCTCTCTGGGCTTCTCAGATCCACTCCTCCCAATTCTTCTTCATGCTATGTTAGAAATACTTTTAATTTCAGAACAGGTTAGCCGGCCTAGCACATGCTGTCTCCTCCAGCTGGGACTCTTCCTTCAGACATTGCCATTTTCTCCTCCTCCCTGACTCTAAATCAGGTTTCTGTTCTAATACCTCTCTGAGAAATCCTCCTTCACCATCCCACCTAGAATAGAACTCCTCTCCCCACCTCACCCACTAGATACACACACACACACACACACACACACACACACACACACACACACTATTCCGTCACCTTACTTTCTTTAGAACACATGTCATTGTGTTATATATTTATTTGCTTCATTGTCCGTGTTTCTCACAAGAAGGTACTAAGAGAACAGAGACATGGCTTCACACATCGATGTTTAGGAAATAAGCACAGGGATCCAGTAGGCAAGAGCTGAGAGACACCAGGGCCACTGTTGTCTTGGGGCAAAGAGGGAATATGCAACATACAAGAGGAGATTTTTTTTTAAATACAATACTTTAAATATGTGATAAATATTCAATTTGATATGATAGGCAATATTTATAGTTCAATTACATATGCAGATCAAATTCCAACAGTTGTTTGGGGATACAGGATAATTACGGGGCAGACTGCCTTCAAGAAATTTACAGCCATGGGGGAGGGGAAAGGACAGATAAAGACTTCACAGTTATCTGGGCCTCCACTGTGGCAAGATCTTCATTGTCTTGTACAATAGAGGTATTGAATTGGGGGGATGAGTGCGTTATCAGTATATTCATTTTGTGTATGGATATATGTCCATCTAAATGGCCATGTGTGGAGAACCCAGAGGACAACAACCTCAGGCATGGTCCCTCAAGTATCAGTCACATTTTCTTCTATTTTGTTTTTAACGTGGATTCTGAGAACCAAACTCAGGCCCTCATGATTCCATGGCAGGCGCTTTAGCAAACAAGCCATCTTCCCAGCCCATCAACGCATTCTTTCAGTACAGTGTTCTGCTGTCACTCAGTCCAATAGGATGAAAACACTTAGTAAGCCCCTCTCTGAGCTCTGAAATCCACTGGTGGTGTCTTTGGACATGGCTGTCAGTCAGATAAAGGGCTTGGACCCCTCAAACTCCAACCGTCATCCTTCTGTCTCTGAATCCTGATCTCAGACACTGAGCCTCTCTCACACCCACCTAGACATTCCATGGAACCCACCCCCCTGATTGCCAGTAGCTGTCCCCGTAGCTGCCTGTGTGGTTACTTCTATTTCCTGGATTTTTCAGCCATGATCCACCACAACATCTTCAATATTCCTGGAAAACTCTCCCACCCACCTTCCAATCCTAGGTCAAGTGATTTTTCTAAAATGGAGCTCTGATTGCTACAGGTTCTTACTCAAACCATTCGGGGGCTTTCTCCTGGGCGTAAGCTTAAAGTCCAGCCCTTGCCCCCCGGCTTCCAATTTTTTGTTATAACTCTTCCTGTCAGTCTTCCCTCCAGTCTAGTTAGGGCCCCACAGGGCTTTTTCTCATAGGTACTGAGTCTTTCTTCTCTGGGCATATAAAGTTATGTTTCCAGGGCCTATCATTGTCCTCTGTACCCCTCCTCCCTTGTTCCGTGGTTTTATACTCCGTTTTCTCTAGGACAAGGCTTCCTGGACCTTACCCTGCCCAGCACTTCACCCAGGAACACAGGGTTGGAATGGGTTCATTCCACACCATTTACGTATGGCCTACTGTTAGTGTTCCCACGTAGATCACAAGTCTGCAAGGGCAGTACGATCCAACCTGCTCCTGTAACGAGTCGTTTTTAGCACCTTGTGTTTGGTAATGTTGAGTAAGTATGGTGCCACTTGCATGGATAGCACTGTTAAGAAACTAATGACAGTTCATTTGTAACTGAGTGCTTTTGACATATGAGGCATTCCGCTAAGTGCTTTACAAGTATGACGTGGACACCTCACATAACCCTATTAAGCAGAGCTTATTTACTCTTTGTGACAGATGAGCAGACTGAGGCCCAGAGAGGTTAAGCAACACAGAAGCTAAGGCTATGAACCCAGGCTGTCTCTGGGGTCCAGATTATGTTAGAGTGAAGCACAATGTGGAGGTTTGTTATAGAAATAGACTCAAGTCTCCAGCGAAGCGTTTTGCTATTGTTTACCGGGCGAAGGACGCGCCCCCGGGAGCCTGGGCTTTGGGAAGGGCCCTTGGGGCGCGAACCCCGGGTTAACTTCCCATCAGCTCATCCCAGGTGGTCCGCAGCTGCGTTCGGGTGCAGCCAGAGAGCGCCGGGTTGGTGGGCGGGGCGTTCCGGGGGCGTGTCCCCGTGAGGCCACCGCCTTCGCCCTTGCTCGCCTCGCGGGGAGCTGCGGGCCAGGCCGGAGCTGGAGGGCGGGGCCTGGGGCGGGGCGGGAGCAGGACGGCCTGAGCCGCTGCGGGAGGCGAGGAGGAAGCCGTGCGTCTTGGGAGGCGTGCGGGACACAGAACGGGTGAGCGTTCGGTTGCTGGGAGCTGCGGGGCCCCGGGCGAGGTGAGCGCGGGCGGGCGCGGATCCGGGTCGGGGGCGCGGGGACTGTGGCGTGGCGATCGGCGTCCCGCCCCGGGCCCAAGCCCCTTTCTCCGTCGGAGCCGGATCGCGCCGGGCGGGCTCAGCTTGCGGCAAGCGGAGCCCTGAGCCCCTTTCTCGGACCTTTTTCTTTGCCAGTGTCTCAGACTCAACCGCCGGGGAGGTAAAACAATAGCGGGCCACCTGGGACGCGGCGCGCCCCGGCTCCCACGGCCGGCGCCCCGAGTCGCGGCCCCGCGCCAGCCCCGTGGCGACCCGCGCTGCCGAGGGTGGGGCTGCCCGCCGCGCCCCGCTCCGTAGACCGCGATGGGAAAAGCCCGCGAGTGAGAGGCATTTGGTGAAAGTGTTTTGAGAACAATCATAATTGCCCTGCTCTGGGCGGGGAAACTGAGGCGTGGGGCACGGAAGGTAAGATTTGTACAAGGTCAGGATGCACACATGGGCTGCCCTCGCCCAGGGAAGGGACCCAGGTGGCTCGGCTGGCCAGTCGGGTGCTTTGGCCTCTCTCGGTTTTGCGGCGGTTGTGTTGGCCTTAGATAAATGTCTGTTGTGTTTGTTTTAGGAATCTGCGGGCTTTTGTGGGACCACTCTCGAGCTACCAAATGCCAGCTTACTTCGTGTGCCCTGGGAGGTTCTGGGGCAGGTGACGGCACTGTGACCTCTCACCATGGATGGAGATGGACTTTTTGATGAAGAAATCCGAAATGTCTTTACCAATCAGGGTGTTTTGGCTGTCTTGGGTTTTGACAAAACCTGCTTGGTTCCCTTTGGGGGATCCGAATGAGCGATCTCAGACACCTTCACTGCGAAGCCAAGGACATTTCTGTATAATCAGCGCATGAAAGGATTTTCTCAGACCCTTTCCTCCCGTTTTCCTCGAGGATTAATCCACCAGAATCCATAGTTCCGGTGGAGACTGCGAGGCATATACAATGTGGCAGAAACCTTGAGCGCCTTCGGAATTGCTCTGGACCCTGCCTTAGGCATAGAGGACTCTATTGCATACGCCACTCCCCTCCCCTGCCCCCAACTCCCTCCTTCTGACTACTCTGTCTTTGACTGGCTCTCATTTTCCCCGTGAAGTTCTGTTTCCAAACTGTTCCCTGGAGCTATAAGTGGATTGGCAGTAATGAGAGATTAGGCGGTGGGAAAAGCACGGTGCCCTGTGCTGTGTCCTTTTCCTGCTGCCGCCGCCGCCAACATGAAGTGCTTTTTCCCAGTGTTGAGCTGTCTGGCTGTGCTGGGTAAGTGACTGCTTATCAGTTCTATAGCTGTGAAAGTTTAACCCGATCTCATTGCTAATTCCTTGTGGTTCTCTCCCATCAACACAGCATTTCGGGAGGCAGAGGGGGTTAGCCAGAGTGTGACAGAGTGGCTTAAAGTACCAAGAGGGTCTGTTTGTTTCTGACCCATCAAGAACGGTGGCATACTGGTTGTCTTTAAGCTGTCCTGGGCTTTTGGGTAAAGCCTCTCACTTGCAAGGCTGTGGCTTAGGGTTGGTGTGTGGATTGAGGGCTTCCAGTGTCTTTACTTTTGTGTGTGTCTGCATAGGTCCCAGGGAAGTTACAACATAATTCTTACTGTGTTGGGAATGGTGCTTTCATGAATAATGGTGCTTTTTTGTTGTTGTTGTTTTTGGAGGGGAAAGGTGGGAGTGGGTGGGATGGGGGCTGAAGGGCTGCTTTGTTTTCCCTAAGAAGTCTGTAGGCTAAGTGTGTATTGAAGACACTGGTTCTGTGTCTCCTCACCAAGGAAGCCCAGCTCATAGTCCTTGTGGGAGGTGAAGCTGAAGGCAGGGTGCTGCCTGGCCAGGGGTTGTGTTAGGATTGGTTTTCATGCCCTCAGAGAAAGAAGGCTGAAGTCTCAGAGTAGGAGGGAGAAACCGTGGTCTCAGAAGTGAGACCCCAGTCCTCTCTGCAGGCCGCCATCCCCTGGTATGATGTTGAGCAATCTCCACTATGTATTTTCCAATGCTCTGGTGTCTCCTAAACTTCATAGCTGGCACCTGGTGCCTTCTCACCTCAGTCCTCAAGAATGGACACACCCCCTCCCTTCTCTGCATTCAGAGAAGTTCCTGCAGCTGGTCGCTTGCTTCTCCATTCTAGGTTTCTTGCACTTACAGGATTTATCCGTGAAGTTGCCTCTGAATTATCTGCACCCTTATAAAAGTTAACTGGCGTCCGGAATGAGGATGGACTTTAGTCTTGAATTCCCATCTCAGCTTCATCTTGATTCACATGTGAGTCCCAGTAAGACATCCCAAGTCTGCATTTAAGGGATGTAAAGTATCCTAAAAAAGAAAAAAAAATCTTGATTGCTTCACAACATGTTTGAAACTCCAATCAGTGCTCATTCGGAGGTGCTCACACTTAGGCATAAGTTGGTATCTTTAAGGCATCTTAAAAAAAAAAAAATCTTGATATTCTGGCGACCACCTCAGAGCGGTGAAACCAAATTCCCTGGATTGTGAGTTCATTAGTGGCAGCCCTTCCCGGCCCAGCACATGTGCACAGGCACACATGTGTGGCTGGCTGTGCGGTTAGTCGGTTTGTCCTGTTAGGTGACAGAATCTCCATGTCTCCTGTGTGCTCAGGTGAAGGAAGTTAGGAGCCAGGCTTCTCTTGGCCAGCCTCTTTATGAGACTATATTTATATGTGTTGTACAGTATTTGTCACAGTGTCTCAGCTTGAATCAGCAGTTGGTGATTCATGGAGATTGAAAAGGACACAAACTGGGAAAGCCCCACCCCCGCACCGCACTTCCCCAGGCTTGGCTGTGTGATTGAGGGTGGGGCTCTGGGCAGAAGGAGCCACCAATGGGAAGACAGGGAACTATGACATTTGTGCCTTTTGTTTCTTTTCTTTCTTTCTTTCTTTCTTTCTTTCTTTCTTTCTTTCTTTCTTTCTTTCCCTTTTTGGCTGTTGAGGAAATGTGATGCTGCCTGCTGGTCTCCCTGCTGTCCCCTCTCCAGGTCCCTCTGTGGAGGGGAGCTGGGACCCTGGCATCCAGTGAATGCAGTCATTTTCCCTCTCTCTACCCCATCCCACCCACCCCAGAGAGGCCCTGGAGGAAGCTAAGTCTCCAGGTGACTGGAAAGGGTTCCTGGGGCAGAAGGCCAGATCTGTGTGACAGTGGAGAGATTTGGAACCCTGGACAGGCACACTAATGCCTACCCCATTCTGAGCCCCTCTGAGGGACTCTCAAGCTCCCGGCCAATCATCTGAGAGCTGACTGCATGGTTTGGGAGGCCTGCCTTGTCCTCGTAGTCTTAACCTGGAAGAAGCACAGCACGTTTGGTGAGAGAACAAAAACACACTCCGGTCTGGTAGCCTCCTGGCATGGTCTGATTCATGTAGTTAGCATTCCTGCTGTGTGATGTGAATTAATGCCTAGTGTGAGTTTGAAACAGTAATAAAGAATCCAAGGTTTTGAACCTATGTGGATCACATACCTGGAATAAAACTGTTTAAAAGTTGAGTCGGTCTAAGTGGCGTGGAAAGAAGACAGGTAGAGGAAATGACCTTCCAGAGACTGCAAATCCGAGGTAGAAAATCTTGTGACCCTGGGAGGAGGGCCACTGGGTGAATCTGTGAGATGTATGTGACCGGCAGGCTTGTGCGTTTCTGCTCCCTTCCACTCTGCCAGTGTCTGGAGTTTGGTTCAATAAAACAGGCTTTTATTGCCTGTTTAGGACACTAATGATTCAAGTCTTTGTCCCTATTCTCCTGACTGCTGAGTCTCCTATCCTTTGGAGTCCCAGGTGGCTCCTCCAAGCTCATCCATTGGCTGCTACGACCTCCTCATTTCCATTCCAAAGCCATCTTAGGCCTGGGCTGGTGAACAGCAGAGTCTTCACTGGCTGGAATGGATGGAGTCAGAGGGGCAGGAGAGAGAGAGAGAGAGAGAGAGAGAGAGACAGAGAGAGAGAGAGAGACAGACAGACAGAGAGAGAGACAGAGAGACAGAGAGAGAGAGAGAGACAGACACAGAGAGAGAGAGAGAGAGAGAGAGATCATCTGAGTGTGAGCTGGGGTGAATGGCACCGTGTCTGTGCCTGGATGAAGCCATGTGAGTAACTGTGACATGGAAAGATGGCAGCAGCATGAGAGAAGAAGGTAGGAGCTGTGTCCCTTTGAATAGGAAGAAACCACTCCGGAAAGATGCATGTAGGCTGTAAACGCAGAAAGCATGGTTCGATTTTGTGTACCATGAAGACACACACTCCCAGACCAGTGCAGATGTTGCAAACAAGACAATCCGCAGAGGAGAGCCTCTGGATGGTTAGTAGGCGTTTGTGTTCTTCTCCAGTGAACCCACACACTTGTTTATAGAGTTCGGGAAGCCTCGTGATTGAACAGGATGGGATCAAGTTATCACTTCCAGTGATTAGGCAGAGAGCAGAGGGTGCTTCCACAAGAGATGGAAGGAAACTTTGATGTCTTGATAGGCATGGACTCAGAGGCAGGATCAAGGTGATCAAAGGCAGAGGAGAAGGAGGAAGCAGATGACAGAGGAGGGGGTTTACATCATTGGGAGTAGGTAGCTGGGATGGGCAGCGTGATTAATGGATGAACCAGCACTACTGGGGCCTAACACTGTTGAAAAGGTGGGACGCTTTGCTTCTTAAGACTATATGATGACGGTGCTGGAGGAAGGAATTCTTGCCAGGACTGGCTAGCTTGCCTCTTGTGCTAGTCTGCTTTCCATCGCTATAACAAAACATCTGACAGAACTAACTCAGAACAGGTTCATTTGGGCTCTCTCTCGGTTGTTGCTTTTGGGCAGAGCATCATGATGGTGGAGCAGTTTTGGGGGAGGGGCAGGCAAAAACAGGCAACTCCTTGTTGAGGAATGAAAAGGAGGGGAAGGAGCTGGGCTATACTGTACTTCTAAGGGCCTGTTCTCAGTGACCCCAAGACTTCCCACTAAGCCCTGTCTCTGAAAGGTGCCATCTTCTCCCAATATGACCACCCCATGCTCCAAACCTTTGGCTGTATAAGGGTCATTTAAGATCCAAACAATAGCATCTTTAGACTGTAAAATGGTTGAGTCACCTCTCTATACCCAGGGCTGTGTTCTGCCCCCTTTGCTAGAGTGTCCACTGCAGCAGAGCTGCAGTTATTTCTATAGCAGTGGTAATATCTGCTCTCTGAACTCCAGCCCTTATTATGAACCAAGCCCATCATTCAGTCTCCAGAGCAACCCTAGGCAATAGGCACCTTACATTTCCATCCTTTTATAGATGGCGATCCTGAAGTCCAAGAAGATTTAACTTCCCTAAGATGGATTGCTGGCCAGGCTAATGTATTGCACAGTATTTGGGCCCCAGGCTCCTTCTGGCTTGTTTCCTGTGCATGGCATTTATTCCTAGTATTACCTCAGGGTCCAAAATGGCCATTCTGGCTCCAGCCATCGGGAGGGAAGAAAGGATTAATGAAGGATTCATGATGAAATTTGTATATTAAGGATACTTCCTGGAAGGTATGTGCATTTCTGCTTATATTCTCATTGGCTTGAACTTGAACATAATGGCTATACTTAACTGCAAGGATGGCTGGGAAGCATGTTCATTCTAAGTGCTAGGGCCATGCTTCTAACATGGGGTTGTATTGCTTTAAAGGGAGTGCAGGTTTTGCCTGACAAATATCAGCTCTACTATAGCCACAAGCTTGTAAGTGGCAGAGTAGAGTATTGAAGCCAGGACTGTCAGTATCAAGTCCTGCATTCTTTTCTTAAACAAGCAGTACCTTCTGTGAATGAGGCCCAGGCTCTGGCCAATAAGGAGCCTTATTGGGAAGACATGAGCTAGACGAACCAACAGTTGTTGCTGAGGAAGCAACATAAGCTAGCATATAATTACAAGGAGCATTTGTGACGTTTGAAGTGAGTCCTGTGTTTATAGGGTGTTCTGAGCCAACACTTCCAGTACAGTGGCTTTCTGTAGAAAGTGCTTAAGGATGGTGTCTGTACACCAGTGCCAGAACTGTCTTGTGCCTGCCACCAAGTAAGTAGGGGTGCAGTTAATTGTGGTCAGTGGGTTCGCAAGGTAAATATGCACGCTTTTGTTTGGTTAGCTTTGCAATGCTAGGGATAGATTCCAGGGACACCTGGGACACCCAAGGTGCTTTGAGTACCACTGAGCTACGTTCCCAGCCCTCGCAAAGTAAATACCGTTTTCCCATTAGCTGGCATGCTTACACTGAGGAAATTCAAAGTTGAGGGAGAGAGGAAGTAATTTTGCTCTAAAAAGAGCTGGAAGTTGGCAGGGTCTGGATTTGAACCCATGTGTTTTGGACTGTGGCACTCAAGCCTACAATCTACCAAACATGACTGCTGGCTCTTTTCTGTTCTGTGAGAATCCTTTGGGCAGTCTCACCCGACCCCAAGGAAATCAGTTATATTTAAAGAGAGCTATCGAAATATTTAAAAAGAACTGTGATATAGTAGCATGCCTGCTATTAAACTAACAACCCCTAACAGCGGGTCTAATATGCATCAGTGTTGGTATGGTGACAGTGTTTGGTATTTTGGGGGTGTATCTACTTCACTGAGTTTGAAAGTATGTGATTTGTACTTGGAGAAACCACTGATTCTAGAAACATTAGAAAACTGGGGCAATCAAAGGGATTGTTAAAGTTCACTTAGAGGCTAGTGTGAATAAAGATACGATTTGCCCCACTTCAGGTTTACATACACTCTGAATTCTCCCTGCAGGCTGGCAGGGCACAAAAGCAAGCCCAGCAGAGCTATGTAGTGCTGGTTGGGGGAGATGCCTGGATAATCTAATTCCTAAATGTTGGCTATGCAGTTTCAGGAAATTTAGATCACCTGCATATGAATGCCTCCTTGATTTTCAAAGTCTCTCTAATGCAGGGCCTTTTCCCCGTGTTTAGAATGGGCACGGTGTGGAGGGGTGGACAGGAGCGAGCAGTTAACAATATTGAATGATGGGGGTGACGGTTTAGGGGCTGATGATGACCCAGAGACCTGAGGTTGAAGTGGAAGCTTCCGGTTTAGGTTGGATGAAGCTAGGAGGAGCATGGTTGTAGTTTGGAATGAATTTGGGATTTGGACTTAGAATCCAGAGCCCAGCCTGCTCTCACTGAGGGGGGTGGGGGTGGGGGAGCCAGGTGAGAACTGGGCTGCTCCCAGGCATCCCTCCTGGGCATCACTCCCAGGCCCACGGTTTTAGCTTCCTTTGGGAGTTCAGCATTTGCCACAAGCAGACACCTGTTTCTTTGTGGCTTCACAGTGAGACACAGCAATTCCTCATAAAACGTTGATTTTTCAATTTAAGGAAATTTAGGACACCTGTGTGTGAATGCCCCCCTGATTTTCAGAGAAATGAACAGTTACATAAAAATCAAGCGTGTAGTTGTTGGAAATCACATGTTGCCAAATTCCCTCACCAAGAACCCTTTAAGTGACTAATTGTGAATCACAGAGGCAGGTACTTAACAGAGATCTTAGCAGAGGACCCCCCCTTTACCCCAAAGTGGAGCTTGTTTTCCTTAATTCTGCCTTCAGGAGGGCAAAACTCACAAGCTAGAGACGTACTATACAGTTTAGTCTCCAAGCAATTGTCCACCTAGTCTCTCGTACAATCTGCATCCGTAATTATAGTAACAGGAGAGAATGATGAGCCTGGGACCCTGCAAGATCCTAAATCGAAGATTGAATTATATTAACTCTACCTGGCTTGAAGGTGGTCAGGTACATTCTAAAAAAGCTTTCTAATAGGTTTTATAATAATGAGAGTTCAGGCGAAGTTTCTGGCCAGCCCTTTAATTAAGCTCACGGGATAGTGTCTTCTCCAGCATCCAGGCGAGGCTTCGCTGAGCATGCCCAGTTCTCTAGGACATGATAATCCAAGGCACTGGTTCTCAACTTTCCTAACGCTGTTATTATATTAAAATGCCTTTAATACAGTCCCTCATGTCATGTTGACCCTCTATCCATAAACTTATTTTCATTGCCACTTCATAGCTGTAACTTTGCTGTTATTATGATGTACAGGATATCTGACATGTGACCCAGACAGGTCTCCACTCACAGGTTGAGAACCACTGGTCAAAGGCCACCAGAGAAATGGTAAATTGATTGGCAAATAGACTGGCCAATCCTGACATCACACACTCTTAGAGGGTGGGTGGCTTGCGTTGGGGGCGGGGAAGCAAGGCTGGTGTGGTTGCAGGAGCAGCAAAGAGACTTTTTTCAGGAGAGGAAGATGCTAGAGAAAGCTGGTCCTTGTTCCATCTGGAAATATTTTCTGAAACAGCTTACACTGTAGACATTTTCGGGGAGGGACATTTCTGGCAGGATTGTGGGAACTTCTAGGAGGGCAGGGAAGACTGTCAGAGAGCCAGGTCCTGGTGGTGCCAGTTAGTAAGAACTGGAGCAGACGGTCGGTATGGAAACCGGGTTTTGGGGTCAAAGGCAGGTGGAAGAGACCAGAAAGTTGTCAGTGGGAATCCTATTGGATCACTGAGAGAAGTGGTCAGGGAGTTATTTCCAAGGTGGTCGCCAGAGGTAGAGGAGTCCAGAGGTAGAAGGGAAGGTACCTGCCTGCCCCTGAGTCTGTGTTCATCACTGGATAATCAGAATAAAAGCAGCCACAGAACTGGGAATTCAAAGAAGGTAGTGTCTTGTGTTGCCCCATTTGTCTGCAGGTGCTCATATAAATGAACACTCTTTACTGAAATAGGAAAAAAAAATCCCAAAGTGATGCTGGCTCTGTGTTCTTTTAGTGGGGATTTTCTGATGCTGTGTCCAGGGCTGGCTTAGGTTGGTCTTATTTGCATACAGATCAGTGTTTGCCTATAGCATCATTATCTGAGACTTCAGAGTGTTGTGCACTGCCACTGCCTGTGTGTGGTGACCTCTGTTCTCTGCAGGACCTGAGTCTAGAGCAGGCTTCCAAACTCCGTATTTCTCAAGGGTCCTGTTTTCTGCCGTTCCTTCATTCCTGAGAGCTGCCCATTCTGACATCTTTTTTCGCAGAGACAATGTCTATTCAGTAATAATTAGTGTACCTTTCCTATGTGATAATCAGTAGGGTAGCTCACTTTCTTTTTCTTTTTCTTTTTTCTTTTTTTCTTTTTCTGTAGACTAGGCTGGCCTTGAACTCAGAAATCTGCCTGCCTCTGCCTCCCAAGTGCCAGAATTAAAGGCGTGCGCCACCATTGCCTGGTGGTAGCTCACTTTCATATGATCCTGCTGTTAGGCCTTTGCTGTGGGCAGCAAAGATGGCTAAAGTCTACATGCACCTGTATATGGGAGTGTTGGCACCTTGGCCCTGGTCTTAGAGTGGCGGCACTCTCAAGTATTTTGAAATCACCTTAAAGGTGGCCAACCTGACCACAGTGTCGCTTGAGGCCTCTAGGACCTGGGGTAAGTCAATAGCGTGAATCCCTTATGTGTGTTACTGACCTCAATTGACTTAGCCAGGAAGTACTTTCCATGGAGAGAGGGAGAGGAGCAGACAGCTGAGTTATCACCTGGTGCTTCAGGTCAGGCTGCTCTTGCCCTGCCCAGCCCAGCCCAGCCCAGCCCTGAGGACTCTCCCACTGTTTGCTAAAAGACTTCTAGAGAATGTACACATTGTGCAATCAAAACAGCGGAGTCGACTCCGTAAATATGCGTGACTGTTCCATCCGTCCAAAGGGGAGGCAAGGAGAGAAAGGGAAAGAGACTTTCAGAGAGTGAAATGTCAGTCTCTTAGCTAGGATCCACCCACAGGAAATGTAGAGGTTTTTTTTGTTGTTGTATTGTTTTTTTTTTTTTTTTAACAGAGCATTTGGTTTGAATTACGCCATAATTTAAAACAGTTAATAAAATGCTGTAGGCTAGAGTATTGTATAAAAGTAAGAAGATGAGATACTGGTTTTAATTTAGATGATAGCGTATATTTACTTTATTATTTTTTAATTTTGAGGCCTTTGTTTTTTAAGAATATAACTCTGTTGTAAGATAGGAAGTGGAGGCTGGGGGCTGGCCCGGGGGTATAGCACCTGCTTTCCTTGGGGGTGGCTGAGCGCCATCCCTAACACCGAAAGAGAAAAAGGAGAAATAGAAATTAAAAAATGTGCACATTGCAGTCTTTGTCCCACACCCCTTATTGGTTTTGATATATCTTCCTTATGATAGTATATAGTCTCTCAAACACTTCTGTGTGTATACTCAAGTGCACATTTTTCTGACATAAATGGAACCGTACAGAGTGTTCTGTTCTACAACATGATTTTAAAGGGGTGATTTACCTCAGTTCTTTTTTTTTTTCAGGCTTAATTTTATAGTCATATCAGAAATGATTTGCTTATTTTATAGCTAGCTGAAGCTGTAATTTGTAAAGTCATTGGGGAATCATGAACTCATTCAGTAGCTATACAATGGAATAATTTCGTCTCCCCGTCATCAGGCAGCCAAGAGTCAGAAGAAAAACACTGGCCTTAAACGTTAGTGTAAGTTAATGAGAATAATCGACTTGTTTATCCTGAATATTTTCTCTGAAAAACACATAAATTTGACAAATTAAGTACTTTCGTGTTTTACTGACCAGTTTGTCATAATGTTGAAATAACGTTAAGATTAAAGCGAAACGCGTTGAGAATTTAAGGAGACAGCAGTAAACACTGAGGTTTGTGTCTGACTCAGTCAAATGTTCTTGTTTGTTTGTGAGCTGGAAAAAAAACCCTGAGTTTTCCATTTCCACATGACTCCCCCAACTCGCAGTGAAGGCAACTGGCCTCCAAGCTAGGGGTGGTGGATGACCCTGCACTAAAGGCTCATCTTCCCGCTGCTGCCTGCAGTGTGGCTGCTGCTGCTGCTGCTGCTGCTGCTGCTGCTGCTGCTGCTGCTGCTGCGACATTCTCTTCTCTGCCTCAGAGCCTGGGTTACTTCTCAGGCTCACCGGTATGACTTTGCAGAGCCTGGCTCACCTTTCCACTGCCTTAAAAATAGCTGCTGTTTTGGAGCACTGGATGGTGGTCGGATTCACATATCCTAGTGGAACGTCTTAAGCATCAGAGTCTGACCTTCTGTCACCTTCCCGAGACCACCGGAGGAGCCCCTTTGTGTTCGAATCTACTTTAAGACTCCCTGAACCCTTTTATCCACTCACCCAGCAGACGTTTGAGTGTCTGCTCCAAGTGTTCATTGCCCCCTTTGTCTCCAGTGCTACAGAAATAAAGTTAGCACCATGAAGAACATTTTCAGTGGTCACCTGATAAGTATTTTTAATCGTTAATAAATAGGGGGATTAATTTAAAACACTCTGATGCAACACAGTCTATCTTTCCACCTCCCCACCTCCCCTCCTTCCCCTCCCCCTCCATCTCCATCCCTAAAGTAAGCCTGCTCTTTGGCTGTCACGTTGACATCCTTACTTCCTGTTTGCTTGGTGGTTTTTGCCCCTCAGCTTTTTAATGGTCATGGATTACCAATACCCAGGGCAGCCATGACCGAGACCTTTAGGGAAAGGATTTAGAATATTGCTGAATGTTGGGAGATGGAAATAATAGACATACAGGGGAAATTCTTCCTGTTGAAAGTTTGCAACTATCTTGAGCCCTGGGTATGTAAACTCTTCCTGTTGCCTGCTGGGGATGCTGTTTGGATATAGGGACTGACTGTTGTTACTGACTCTTGGGGATGCTGTCTAGATATGGGTATTGTTATCTTGGCTGGGATGCTGTCTGGTGTGGGGACTGACTCTTTTTTTATTAATCATTTTATTTGTTTACATTTTAAATGTTACTCACCTTCCAGTCTCCTCTCCATGAACCACCCCCCCCCTCCCATTTGCCTCTAAGAGGGTACTACCCCACCCACCACCCACTCCCACCTCACTCCTCTAGCATCCCCCTTCTCTGGGCCATCAAGCCTCCATAGGATCAAGCTGCTCCCCTCCCACTGATGCCACATGAGGCAGTTCTTTGCTACATATGTATCTGGAGCCATGGATCAGACCATGTACACTCTTTGGTTGGTGGTTTAATCCCTGGGAACTCTGAGGGGCCGGGCTGATTGATACTGTTGCTCTTCCTATGGAGTTGTAATCCCCTTCAGCTCCTTCAGCCCTTCCCCTAACTTTTCCATGGGGGTAGGGGAGACTGACTTTTTATTGACTGTCAGGAGTGCCATCTTCCTTGTGGGAACTGGGAGTTTCCCCCTTGTCTCGGAATTCCTAGGAAACCAGGATTAAAGAGAAGTAGAAAAGAGGCATGCATTAAATGGGAGACCGCACCCACACCCGGCTTTCTCCAGGTCTTAGAGTTTTGGTGGTAGGGTTGGTTCCTTTTCTGCATCTTCCATCTCTCCCAGTCTGCCATGGGACTTGTGTCAGAACAGCCACACCACTGTTGGGCTCTATCCTTGCTGGGCATACTTACAGCCTTGGTGGCAACTCTGAGAAGGCGTGCCTCTGCACTTTTCCTATGTTCCTGTTGGACTCCAGGGTAGCCAGGGACTTCTCTCTTCTCCAGGAATCTCTTAAGTCTGAAAGTTCAAGCTGTTTAAACTATGCCTGGTGGACATGGCTGTGGCCCAACATAGGCAGCTGCTGCCCCTGAGACCCTGTGTGCCAGGTCTGCTTTCTTGCTGTGAGCAGTGCTTGCCTGAGGCCTTTCTGGTTTTCCTCATTGGCTTTCTTTGGCAGTGGGAATTCTGCTGGACAGAGGCACATACACTTGTTATGTTGTTGGCTGGGGGTTGGGATATTATGCATCTGTTCCAGGCTTACCCCCAAACTAGAAAGCCCCTTTTGGACTCTGCTTAGAGATGATTTGCTGGACCGTTTTGTATTGTCTTCTAGTGTTTAAGAACGAAAACATGTACACTGGACAGTCTTGAAGGCTGTCTTGTGGTATTTTGTTATGAAGAAAAAACAAGGTCCCATTCTGAGGACCCAGCCTGGCTTGTCCTCTGTGCCTCTCTGGGAATAAACTAGAACAGTGGCCTTATGGGAAGGAGAAGGTAAACCCAGAACTAATGTGTCCCTAGACTTGAATTTACTTCCGAAGAATCCTGGCAGATCTCCTGTGCAGTCCTCTTAATTATAGGGGTAAATTATCCTAGAGCTGAAGGAAAGGCTGGTGGTGGTCTTGAGGGAGGAGAGGGAAGGGATGGAAGGAGACCTGGAAAATTCCCCTAACATCATCTCTGCACATCGGCTTTGTTGTACTTAAAACCCCACACCAGATAAACTGCCTTTCCACTCTTAGCCCCACCATGGAGGAGTTTTGGGGAGAACAGGGCCTCATTTGGGAATAAATCCAGATTCCATCTCTGATATCTCTGTTTCAGGGGAAAGGAAAGGAATACAGGAGCCTGGGGTTGTTGCTGAATGTACGGTTCCTATGCATGCCTCCCTGTCCCTGTTATTCAGCTCCCATCCTGGAGCTGGTCCTGTGCCCATCAGGAATCCGACTCTGGTTTTCTTGTGCATATTTTCCCTTCTGCCAGTGCGTAGGCATTGGCTTTAATCAAGGAGGCTTTTACTCCGTGATCTGTGGCAAGGATGACTGAAGTCACGGAGAGGATTTTAAGTAACTAATCTCTTAAGACATTCAGAACGTAATCTTCCCAGCCCATGAGCATCCTGCCTGCATCTGGGAGATTTGTAAGGGCTCTGCAGAGGAGGATGGATAGGGCCTGGCATTCTTTGGAAAGGCCGGGTGTCTTTCTGTCTAGCGTCAGGTTTTTGAGTGTCACTGGCACAGGGACAAGGCCTAATATTCATTTGCCATGCCAAGAGAGTTCAGGATGCCCCATGAATGTGACCAGTGTGCTTCTAAACCCCCCATACCGGTATCCAGAACAGTAAGAAGCCAAACTGGAGTGAAGCTCACTCATGGTTCTGCAGTGTGTGTCTGGAGCGGGCTTCCAGAGAAGATGCAGCTAAGTACACGAGAGGCCCACTGCCCACAAATGAGATTGGGTTGATCAAACATCAGAGGGCAGGATCTGACATTTCCATGTGCTTTGCTTTTATGGTTTGGATGTCACTTCACACAGATGCTGTGTGCTGGACCAAATTGGATCACGGTGGCTCTTTAAGTTGTCGGGTATTGATTTTCTGTTTCCACCCACTTTGAATGTGAGCTCACGTTCCCACTACCACAGGTATTCTTTGAAAGAATTTGGTGGCCAGGACCCCGCCCGAGGGCAGCCAGCCCCAGTCATTTCTCTTGGTAGAATGATTGAATCCCTACCAATTGAGACTAATGAGGAAGATTAGTTCAAATTAGTGAAATGCCTGAATTACCAAATATTTTTCAAGAAATTCACCGTTATTACTTGTAAGTAAATATTGTAACTCAGACTAGGCTAATGGAGTGCCAAATAAAGATCCTTGGGGGACCCGCTATAGGAGAGAAGGAGGAATGATTTGCAATTAGCAGACCCATTGTTGATGCAAATGGAGTTTCTGTGATACTAGATTGTGCCTGAGAACCGTTTGTTCTCCTAAGTATTTTAAATAGTCCCCGTGAAACTCCCGGGTGCGGGTAGTTTGTATGCTGTGGTAAGATCTGTATTGTGAAGACGTAACTCAGGCATGTCGGCAGCATCAGAGATTTCATGTTAGTGATGCCTCCAGTCCTTGTCTCCTAAAGATTAGGTTCGTTTTCCCTTCCAAATGCTTCCATGCACCCATATATGTCGGTCCTGATATTATACATTTGGTGCATGTGTTGAGTGTTCTGTGTGCTTGGCAGTGTGCATGCATATGGAGGGGACTCAGCCGTCAGTGCCAGCCTCTGCAGCCCTAGCAGGCAGTCCACAGGATGCCATTTATAGATGACTGGTGCACTTGCCATTGGTGACACTGAGGATCCAGTAACCCAGTATACTGTCGGTGACTTTTGTAATTAATGGTTTAACACTAGGCTGTACACCCTTATTCTTTCAGAGACTGTATCTGTTACTTCTTGTAGCATTTCAAGGTTCTCGATCTTGCCTGGCACCGGGGTGATATTATGATGAACCATGTGATGTTACCAGTTTCAAAGGTCAGGAAAGAAGCCAAGTATCAGCCGGGCCATGGGGTTCAACCTAGTACTTGCTCAGTTAATATGTATTGAAGGCTGAATGCATGATCCAGGTGTGTCCAACCTTTAGATATTGCAACGTGACCTTGTCATTTACAAAAGCGATGCCAGAAAATGGCGCAGTCAAGTTTAATAATGCTTTGAATGAGTTTGTGATGTTGTGCTGGGCCATACTCATGCAGGCTGTGGGCTGTGGGCTGTGGGCTGCACAGGCCTGCTGGTTTACAGCTTAGTATTTCCTGCAACTCTCTTTAGCCAGGGAACTGTCAGCTACAGTATTTAGAAAGGATCCTCTACACCTCAAGTAGCTAGCGTATGTCGTCTGTTGATGCAGCTTGGAGAAATGCGGGCAAGAAGAGATGCTGGAGAGCCTTGCTTCTTCCTATGTGTTTCCCATGAAGTTTTTAGGTCCCTTATAGCCCCACGTGGGGACATGTGTATTTGAGGTCTGGGGTGCTGTCAGTAGCCAGAGAATCTGGGAGAGCATGCAGGAAGTTTGCGCTGGAAGGCCTGGGCAGAGAAAAGAGAAGGACAGCACTCCTGTGCTTGTGTGTGTTCCGGCAGATTGGTGTGGCCACAGAGCTGTGATTTCAATCTTGGCTGTCCCTCAAAGGCCCAGGTGATACAAAGATTGGGTCTCTAGCCTTTGATAATACTGGGAAGCCATGGGACCTTGTAGGGGGCGTGGCTTAATGGGAGAAAGTTAGGTCTTCGGAGCCATGCTCTTCCTGCGGTTATTTCGTAGCCCCATGAGGCTGGCCCCTTGGTTCTACCTTTGCTCCCTGTCATGGTATTGTGCCTTTCCACAAGCCTGGAGGAAGCAGAAGGACCAACCAGCTATGACATCTGAAATCTGGAGCTCAAAGGAGCCTTTCTTTCTTCACGTTGATTGTCTCAACCATCTGTCACAGTTAGGAGAGCCACAGGTTTCCACAAGATGCTCAGGTGTTTGATGGACATTCACATTCCTCCTTGTGAGCCTCCTTTGAGCCTGGAGCTTCTGTGTGGTGAGTTATGGGCTGGTTTGGGGCCCACTGGTCCATCAGAGGCAAGAGTTGAACTGAGGGAAAAAGCCCAGCTGGGCCTGTTGGAAGCCCAGCTTCTGGCCAGGGTCCCAGTTCCTATCTGTAGAACTGGGAGTTGGGCCCAGGCTAGAGTTGGATCAGAGCTACCCCAACCTTCTCTTATGAAAACGTCTTTGCATCTGTTAGGATTTCATGGCTGTCTTTGTGGTTTCTGTACACAAATGTCCAATTGTACCACTATGCTATGGTGCTCAGCATTTTCTGACACACACGGGGTAATTTTGAGTTCTGCTCAAGCCCACAGTTATTTGCTGAGCGTCCTCCCGTGCCAGCACAGGATGGGGCTGCAGCATGAGGGGAAACGCAGATGTATGACCTGGCCTCTACTGGTCCAGGGACAACTGATTGTTCATGTAACAGCTCTTCTCTTTGCTTCTCTTCCTGCTGGTGGGCCCTAATTTGGTTTGGATGCTGCCTCTGCCTGCATACCACTCCAAGAAAGATGATCCTCCTTCAAGCTCTGGAGTAAGGGCTGACCCATCTGAGCAAGCCACAGCAGTGCATCCCTCAGATTCGGGCCAATGAAGCTGGCCAACGGGACTTGAGAAGTCTGCTGAGGGATTCTGGGAAAAACGTTTTCTCACAGGAATCATAGGGAAGGGGAAAGCTCCTCCCACTAGATGCTTGGAGATGAGGCAGCTGTTTTGTCACCAGGAGGGAGGCAAGCTTGTCAAGATGGGCAGAGAAGAAACTGCGCGGAATTCTGGTGCTTGACTGAGGTCTCAGACCGAGTGGTCCAGCCTCCATACTTTCTGTTCTCCGTGTTTATCACACGAGTTGATATTTTTGACTGCTCATAGTTGGAGGCAACCTATATCAGACACTCCCTGAGTGAGCATGAAATGGGATTTCTTTTCATAAAACAGTGCCATTCAGATTGTCATCAAAAAGCATATTGTTTGGAGCAAGTGCTCAGCCCTGCAGTAAGCCGGAAAGAGAAGCGGAAAATGCGCTGACTGACGGGGTACACAGGAGCGAGGAGATTGCATCTGGAGTGGGTTCTGAAGAGGGATTAGGATTTGTGTGGAAGAGGAGAGAAGGGGGCATCTGAGGAGGGGGCTAGCATGAGCAGACCCGTCGAGACAGGCGTGGATGTGGAAGGGGCACGGACCAGCGGCATTAGGTCTCGATTTCATCATCAGGATTCTACAGTACCTCAGATCGAGCATGTAGACTTAGACGTTTGATTTCTACATGAAGTGTTGTGGGCCCTTGGGCAGGGGAGAGGGGAGTGAGCAGGGACCCTGGGGTGGGAATAGGATTAAGGAGCTGTGAACTAGACTGACTGGAAGGGGAGGGGGGCAAAGCTAAGTGGCCAGTGGAAGCATTCATTTGTAGGGGTGAGTTCTGAGTTGGGCGGTGTAGGGAAAGAGGGTGGTGGTGAAGGTACCTCAGGAAGACTGTAAAGGAATAGAGCAGCCATGGAACAGCGGCTTGGCGGCTGAGGGCCAGTGAGATCTGCAAGCTGACTCTGGGGGCGTGCGTGTAATGACTTGGAAAATGGCATGCAATGGAAATTTGGAGGCGGTGGATTTTAGGGAGATGGTATTTGGTTTTTGCCACTGGGGCTTTGAGATCCAAGTAAAGAGACCTTGAATTCAGTGAAACAATGAACTAGACTCTGAATGAGAGGCCAGGAGCTACTGTGACATGACAAACCATGGATCTGTAGACACGCTGACCCGTAGAGGACACTATTGGCAGTGGTTGGTGCAGGGTCTGAGTGGCACGTGGTCTTCAGGCTGTGGTTGTTTACCACAGCCTGGATTTCCTCAGGGCTCTGCAGCAAAGGAGTAGAGCTTCCAGGCCAACTTCATTTTATCCTTGGGATTCTCAATGTCTTGAACAGCAGGTTTTCGTCCTGGCTTCAGGTCCCTTCAGCTATGCAGGGAGGGGATCCTTGTTCATGAGTGACCCAGCTGCTGTCTCCATGGGTCAGTAGAAAGTCAAGTGCCTTGCAGGGTGACTGGTGGTGACTGGTGTCTGTTGGTAACCATAACAGGCTTGCCAGGCAGTGAAGTGTGCAGCTTTAGGAAAAAGCACTAGTCCCAGCGAGGCTGAATTTTCACTCACATCTTGTATTTCCCGGCTTTGCAAGCATCCAAAAGGCACCCTTTGTTAGAGGGTCTGGAGCCCAGAGCTAGGTGCTGTCTGTCAGCTTGCACTCCACACCTAGTTAAGGTGTAATCTGTCTGCTGTCTGGCTCCCATTACTTTCCTAAAAGCACAGGGCCCCGTGAGTGCTGGGGTGGGGGTGGGGGACACTTGGCATCTGGTTTTCATCAGGCAGCAAGCGAGTGCCCCAGTGCATGTGGGGGAGTCTGGGCTCTTTCTCTAAACAAAGCCAAGGCAGAGGCAGAGGCAGCGAGCCCCTCTCCTTCTCCTTCTTGGCTCTGGGAGCTCCCGTTGTTGACTCCAGAAGCACCCAAAGGCCAGGGAGACAGATGCATTGCACACTGGAGTTGAAAAATGGAAAGATGGGCCCAACACTGTCTGTCTTCCTAATGGAGCGCTGTTCCCCCTGCTCTCCCAGAACCCAGAGCATCACAAGTGTTTGTCAAGGCCATCTTGCTCCCTGGCAGCCACTCATACGTTATGCCCTGAGCTCTCTTCTTTTTTCTGACAGCCCACATCTAGGTTTAATCCTTGGAATAGGGCAATATGATCAGCCCACCTAGTCTTTAAGTTGTCTGTCTGTCTTTCTAGTCATCCACCCATCCAGCATTCAGCAAACATTTAGAGACAGCAGCATGACTTTGGGCAAATCACTGAGCCCCTTTTCCTAGCCAGTAAACGAGGAGATGTGAGCGTTGATGAGAGTTAGCTGGATTCCTCGGAGAAAGCACTTGGCCTGGGGCCTGCTGCACAGGCTCCTCCGCACAGCTCCTGCCCTAGTTGGTGGTAGGCACCATGAGTGTTGGCCAGGCCAGGGTTGCCACCCTGCTCAGCTGATGAGCCACAGGTTGTCTTCAGCATGCAATGGCTATTTGGAGCTTGGATTTATGCCCTAGTACATAGTCTCAAGCCATAAAGATGTGACCTTTGATCATATTGCTACCTTCCTTGGGATTTCTTTCTCGTTTCAGACTTTGATAAGGCCATTGTGACCGCACTCCAGAAGGCAGGGCCCATATTTGGTGGCCACTGAGTGCTTGCCAGTATGGAATGTGACAGGTGAGTGCAGGCAGCGTCTAGGTGGCACTGAAGCATCCTGGTTAGGGCCTCACTGCCTGAGTCTCTGTTGCCCTTCAGTGTGCACTTGCCATTTGAACATTTCTACTTCTACCCTTCTTTGTCTTTTCAGCCTCCTGGCAGTCATGTCCTTTGGCATGGTGGCAGGGATTTCTTTTGTTTGCCATTCTCCCTGTACCCTGAACAGGGCTGATCCCTCATGTCCTAGGCTGTGTGTGAGGCTGGAACCAGCATTGCCCTCTTGAGTGTAGGGCAGTGGTAGAGCACTTAGTAGAGGTGATCTGGGGAAAGTCCGTGATTGATCACTGGGAGGTGGGTGGGGTCGCTCTGCCCTGAGTTAGAGGTGCGGTATAGGCAGGTAATGGGCAGGCAGGCAGGCCCACCCGCAGGCTGTCCTGGCTGGTGGCGGTGGCCTCAGGCATGTTCTCTCAGCGGTCTTTCACATCTTTGCTGAGTTCCATCTTCTGATGACAATTCACTCACTTCTGCCTCTGGCCATCTGGGACACCTGGAATGTGCTTCAACACTGGTTCCAGCTCTCTTTCAGTTAATTGAGGAAATTTGTCTTCCCGTCGGTGAGCCAAGCGCTGCCGTGGTCTTGATGGTTAAGTCGTGTTGTGCTAAGAGGCGTGAGCTCTGCTGCTTGCCGTGTGTGACCTCGTGTGTCCTCAGGTTTTCAAGTTCCTTGAAGTGTCTAGAGCTGTTCTGTGTGGGGCTCATCTCCCACAAAGCCTGGATAAAAAGGCATTCCACTCAAGGCTAGACCAAGGAGTACTCTGTTTGCACTGATGCCTGTGGGAGATGACGGAACTGCTGAAGCCTGTGTCCCATGCTGCAGCTGCAGGGGTCAAATGGAACAAGGGGGGGCAAGCTGCAGGTCACAGCGAGTTATGAAGGGAACTTTGTGCTGCACTTGGGGTAGGGCAGGGCAGGGCATGTGCACAACCCCTCGTTAAGGGTCCAGGAAATGAGATGCTGAGGCCAAGTGGTTGACCCTGAGTAGAGGGGTCGGGCTGTCGCCACCAAACTGCTGCTTTGTGCTGTCCCTGTCACTCACACCCCAGCAAGCAGCACTTCTGTGTGTCTTCTGAC
The DNA here is from genome assembly GCF_978045245.1 of Mus caroli. Classification (NCBI taxonomy): domain Eukaryota; kingdom Metazoa; phylum Chordata; class Mammalia; order Rodentia; family Muridae; genus Mus; species Mus caroli. The sequence continues at coordinate 59,196,013 of NW_028227258.1, read as the reverse complement.
TTCCATGTGTCCTTGGTTTCCCAACATCCATGGCTTCCCTGAGTCCAGGGATTTCCCAAGTCCATGGCTTCTGGGCCACATGTTTTCCAACCAGAAGCAACTGGACATTTGTGTTGCTTCTAGTTTGTGGCTATTAAGAGGGAAGCTGTTGTGACACTTGGGTGTTTGAGTGGACCTAGGTTTTTGTTTTTCTTGGGTAAATGCCTGGGGGTGTGATTGCTGCCATTCAGTAACTTTATGCTTAACTTGATAGGGAATATCCAGGCTGTTTTCCAAAGTGGCCATGCCAACCCACACGTTCATCAGTCCTATAAGGAAAGAACCTGAAATCTGACTTAGAACCCAGAGCCTCACCTGTTAACATTACAGTGTCCCTGGCTGATGAGTGTCCCTGTGCTGTGAGCCTCCCTTTTACCATAGGGTATTAGGGAGAGTGTTAAGTCCCAGGGAGCCAGTCGATGGTGGAGATGTATCCTTCAGGAAACCCTTAACTAGTACAGGGCTGCTTTCCCCAAAGGCTACCCCCTCCCGCTGGTGGCTTTCATCTCTGTTATGGCCTTGGCTGTCACTAAGATTCACTGGTGGAGTTGCTCAGATGGGGACCCACTTGTACTCTGTGGACACTGGAACAATCTGTGCTGTGTGGCTCACTTCCCATGTTTTTGTGGGCACCTAAGATGCTGGCTCCTGGCCAGAGATGGAGTTACAGACATCTGAGCGAAGAAGCTATGAGATGCGGGGACACTGCTTTAGCACCTCTATAGCTGTGTGCCTGCGCATGCTGATTGCTGGTGTGCAGGCTGTGAAGGGCTGTCCCTGCTTTATGGCCCATTTCAGGCCTGGCTCTCCCTGTCCAGGGCTCCTCTTGACTGGCAACCAGACTGTAGTTTCCTGCATTGCTTTCCTGCTAGGTCCCTTGTGTTTTGAAAGAGCCAAAACTAGACAGGGCGCTATCAGGTTACAGCTCTGCTTGGTGTGGAGTCTGAAAAGGAGAGGGGACCTAGGAACATGTGGTTGGATTTACTTTTTTTTTTCTTCTTTTCTTATTTGAGGCAGCACTTCCTGAGGGGAGCCACTGATAATTAGGCTTTCTCTGATTCCCGAGGTCCCAGTGAAGTAAAGCACAAATCTTGTTTTCTAAAGGACTGTTGTTGCAGCCAGGCCAGTGTGCCTGCTGTGGAGGTCATCCTGCAGTCTGTGCGTCTGGAAGCAGCCTCACCAAGCTAATGCATGTTTAAGAAAGACAGAGGCAGGCAAGTGAGTGTGCCTGCCTGCTGGGATGAAGATCTGAGATTGAAAGCTCTTCCTGGCCCCTATTCCTGCCAGTACCAGCAACTGTGGGTTGACCTGGCCTTTCCAGACTTTGCCTTCCTTACCATGGATAGAAGTGCTATTTAGTCTCACAAGGGGAGAGAGCGTGTGTCACAGCAGAAGCATTTTAACCTATGTGACAGTGTGACATCTAGAGGTGGCCCTGTCTCTGAGCATGTGCTTATTAACTGGAGGCAAAGGCAGCACTCAGAAAGCCACCTACTGTCTCTTCCTGCGACCCATTGGTCCCTGTGCCTGTCCATCCAAGAGGACCGTGTGCCCAGGATTGATTTTGGCAGGCTGGCTTCCTTCTTGCCTTTGAGCATAGGAAGGTGTGGAAATGCCAGTGGCCTGGAAGTATTTGGGAGAAATGGATGTGATGTCACATAAAGGAGAGGTTTCTAGATGGGTCTTGAGAGCAGAGACTGGAAACCTAGGTTCCTGGGCCCTCTTGGGAGTTAGGAGGGGCAAGGGGACCTTGCAGAGGTTGGGCTCACAGTTCCTTTTCTCTAAGATGAGAGAATAGAATCAAATGATCTCATTGCACCAGGGAGTAAAGCTACAGAGAGGTGCTGCCTCCTCTAGCAACCTCTTGGGTGGGAAGTCCCTGTGATTAGTAGATAATTGCTTCAGGGGCAGAAGTGGGGTTGGGAGGACTGCCCACTTTGGGACAGAGAGGGTCCAGGTAGGGAGATGCTGTCAGACCACACTGGACAGAGGCACCCAAGAAAGATGTTACTCAGCAGTTTTGTTCATAGGGTCTAGGCGAACGGCCCTGACGACGGCCCTGCTGACATCTGCTCCCGGGGCTCCCAGGGTCTAGCACAGGGAAGTGATGGACGGCACTGCCGCAGAAGCCCTTCTGCAGAGCAGCCCTGAGCCGTGCCCACTGCATGCCAGGGCCCTGGCTTCTGGATACCAGCTGATGGTCTCCGTGTTCCCTGTTCCAGTCCATGGGCTCAAATTACGTTAGGGCTTTTTCCTTGTGTAACTTCTTGCCTCGTTGAGCCAGTGTGCTACTTACTGATGCAAGAAGAACTTTTGTTTCCTTCCAGGGCAAATGTTTTGAATCCCACTCTGGTTGTTATTTTAGATAGGATCTCACTTTGTGGCCCAGGATGGCCTGAAATTCATAGTCTTCCTGCCTCAGCCTCTCTTCCCAGTCCTGGGTCACTGATGTGACTCACCTGGCTCTGCTGTTCTGTTTGATGTCCCCCAGCTCCTCCTGGGAGTCCTGACCAACTCCAGCTCCTGGACCCCTTTCATTAGGCTTCAGAATTCTGGTGTTCTTGACCATCATTGCAGTTCCATTTGGAAGATGATCGCTAGACCTCTTATCCTTGCCAACCCGAGGCTTACCCTCCTCCCAGAACACAGCCAACTCAAATGTCCCTCCCCCAAGATGAAGAGTTTTGTATCTATAAATGTGTGTGTGCATCCTCGTGCTTTTCCAGACTTGTGTGCAGATGTGGAGGTTAGAGGACAGGTTTCGATAATGGGTTCTTCCTGGCCCCCTGGTTCTGCTGTTTGTGTGTCGCTGGCCTGCGACTTCCAGGTGCTTGTCCCACCTCTGCCCTGAGTGCTGGGATTGCAGCTGCTCCCCAGCACACTGTGGGCTCTGGGGATTGTGCTTGGGTTGCTAGGCTCATGTGGCAAGCGATTTCACATGTGGAGACATTTCTCTGGCCTCTGTTTCAGATAATAATTCAGACAGGTGGGTTTTTTTAAATGCAGAATATAAAAACAAAATTAAATGGTCTGTATTTCAAATAAAACATTTTAGTGCTAAGAATTTGAGTTCCTTCTCTTTCTTTCTTTCTTTCTTTCTTTCTTTCTTTCTTTCTTTCTTTCTTTCTTTCTTTCTTCCTTCCTTCCTTCCTTCCTTCCTTCCTTCCTTCTTTCTTTCTTCAGGATTCTACTATGTAGACTATGCTTGCTTGAACTTAGAGAGATCTGCCTGTGTCTGTCTCTGACAGTGTATGTCACAGTCCCTGGCTTTAGTGATTTTTTTTTTTAAAGAAAAGATTTATTTAGTTTTCAAATTCATTTTACTTTTAACTCTGTGTGTATGTGTATGTGTGTGTGTGTGTGCGCTTGTGCATAAGAGTGCAGGTGTCCATAGAGGGCAGAGGTGTCAGAGTTGGTAGAGATGTAGTTGTGGGTTTTCTAATGTGGATGCTAGAAACTGAACTTAAGAACAGCGCATGCTCTTAACCACTGAGCCATCTCTCCAGCTTCAGGGGTTTTATAACATCTCTAAACCTTTTGCTGAATGTTGCCAGGTTATACAGGGACACCAGGAATGTGAGTTTGCTAGCGTTGGTAACTTCTGAATGAAAATAACACAACTCACCAACCTCTCCTGGCCTCCCTTTCCCGCCCTTTAGCCTCACCTGCAGACACCACCTCTACTTGTAGACATGTCTGCCTCCCACTGCCTTCTCTGGACAGTCTGGGCAGGTATATCACAGCTCTCCTTCCTTTACTACTGTGGAAAATGTCAAATGGGTACCAAAAGATAATGAAACTCCATGTCACGGCTTCTCACAGTTGTCAGCTCGTGGCTCAACTTGCTTTACATGCGCGCCCCCACCCCTCATGATGTTCAAGAAAATACAAGGTCTGCTAGTGTATTCCCATGAACTGTTCAAAACTCTCGTCTGTTAAGCTGAATGTATTAGGAATTTATTTTTCCACTTAAAAATTCATTTTCAGAGTAACAAGAAGGTAACCTTTCAATCCCGCTAGATCAGTGGAAATGTCAAACAATAGTTGGAGTTGCGGAAGACACAAGTTCAGAACACTGGAATGCTGTCTGGGGACTATAAATCAGGGCAGCATAGTTGCAGAGATCTGAACGGTGCCTGGTGGGGGCGAGAGGTTCCCTCGGGGACAGTTAGAAGACTCAAGATTGCACTGGTAAGTCTCGGGCCAGATGAAAGTTCATCGGCTGGAAAATGAGTTCACTGGGCAGCACCCACTGTTAGTATAGCAGGCTCTGACACACAGCAATTGAAACAAATGCTTTGACCTGTGTCAACACGATTACTGTAGAAAATGCTTCCTCAAGTCAAAAAAGAATGATGCAGATTGGTACCTGCAGAGTGATGCCATTTTTTGACAGTTTTAAGGCCGGTTTTAAGACATGCAAAGCTCTGCCTTGTTTACAACTGTGCAGTGAAAGTGTAAGTGTGCAAGACTGATAACTATGGCTGCTCCGGGGCAGGCGGGACCGACAGGGTTGGAAAACTGGCAAAACAGCAACCTGAGCCGAATCTACAGTGTTTTTCCCTCCTGGAGACAAAGCTTAGAGCAGCGATTCCCAACCTGTGGGTCATAACCCCTTTGGGGGACGAATGATTCTTTCACAGGGGTCAGCTAAGACTGCCTGCATATCAGATATATGAAGTGCTAATGAAATAATTTTATGGTTGGGGGTCACCAGAATATGGACTGTATTAAGGGTTGCAGCATGAGGAAGATTGAGAACCACTGGCCTAGAGCAAAGAGAGCAAAATGTTAGGATTTGGCATACCATGGATGGCGTGGGTATTTGATATTTATACTTTGTGAATGTTTAAAATCTTCCCTATTGAAAAAGTAAGCCAAGCATAGTGGTGCTTGTCTGTAGTCCCGGCTACTCAGAGGTAGAGGAAGAAGTTTCAGGCCAGTCTGGGCAACGTAGCAAAACCCTGACTCGAAAATAAAGGCTGGAGAGATGGCCCACTGGGTAAGGCTGATAATCTAGAGTCTGATTCCCAGGACCCAGTTGATTGAAGGAGTGAGCTGACTCCTGTGAGTGTCCTCTGACACCATGTTCTGTGACATGTGCTACATGCACCTACATACACGCACCCACCCACATACGTACATAATAAAGAATTTAAAATAAATGGCTTGAGATGGCTGCTGGATGGGTAGGGTGCATGTGCCTATAGTAGTCTCAGCTATTGAGGGAGGCTGAGGTAGGACAGTTGTAAATTTAAGACCAGCCTGATCAAAATAAGCAATGTAGGGGACCCTTATCTCCAAAAAGGGGGATGGGGAAGGGGCACTGTGTCTTCTGGGGCTACTCTCTAGACTGAGGTCAGATAACGCAGCATCTTTTGGTTTTCTGATCCTGAGGAAGCATATTTCCTTATCACCCAAGGATAACTCGTGGCTTTGAGGTCCTAGAGGCCCGTGCCTCCAGGTATTTCCTAGCCGTCTGCATCAAGGGGTGGAGAAAGCAGAGTTACACAGCCTGGTGATCTGGGGAAGCCTTGTTGCCGGGTTTTCACCTTTCCTCCTGGAGAAGGTAGGAACAGTGGAGGCAGAAGGCTGAGCCAGGAGTGCTCCAGGCTTCTGCGAGTCGGATCTGAAAAGCGGCTTCCGTCTGTCACCTACAGTTGGCTCACACCTGTCTCCACACCTGTGGTTTGCACACAAGTAGGGAGGATGGGTGTGGAAGAAATGGGACTAAACTGAGCCTTGCTGGGGAACAGTAGGCTCTAGACGGGTGAGAAGGAAGGGTTGAATAGATGTTACCCGGTAGAGGATCTGATCTGTCTCTAGCTGCTCACCAACAGGACTTCCTGGCTGTCTGCTCACCTCTGCTGCTTCCCGTGTTCACCCACTTCCAGCGTACCCCACATCCCGTCTTAGTGGTTGAACTGTTATCCTCAGCTCCACAAGGGTTCTGACCGATCATGTAGAAGGGAATGGTGCTCCCTGGTACCTGCTCCTGGGCTGTGAGACCTGCCTGCTCACTTACTCCAGACTCTGGCCAAGGTGTCTCCTGGGTGAGCCTCCCTCCCACCGTACACTGGCACCAGCTCTGCTTTTGTCCTAAATCCCACGCTTGTCTCCTTTCCTGGGACTTCCCTGGGAAGCCACATGGGTGGAATGGCTCAGGCTGCACATGCTCTGTGGGACCCTGGGCAGATATGCCGGCCTGGCTGGACTTGTGGTATCTCCATGTGTGGCTGAAGTGGAGCTGAATGCAGTCGCGTGTAAGTGGAGGCCCTTAGTGGAGGGCCTGGCCTGTCAGAGCCGGTTGCTGTCTTCCCGGTTGTCCCTTCTTCTGTCCCCTCTTCCTTCTGTAGTTTGTCTCTTCCTTTCTCTTCCTTCTTGTTTTTTTTTTTTTTTGTTTTTTTTTTGGGGGGGGGGTTGCCCACAAATGACAGTATACGGAAAAACTAGAGCTATGATTTATAAATGGTGGGCTTGGGGGTGATGGCTTTCCGCTCACCAGGTCACAGAATAGTGTCTGGAGGGGGTAGTGGGAGTCGGGCAGCAGAGGTGGAGTGGGGCCAGAAAATCAAATTCATCCCAGCTACCTAGAGGCTCAGGTGGCAGGATTATCTGCAGCTTTATCATGAGTTTCTGGCCAGCCTGGGCTACACGAGATACTAATTAAGCCTCGGGTATCCAGATAAGAAGTTTGTACTTGGTGTTTAGCCCCTCCCACACTGGACCTGCCTGGTCGTGATTGGTGGGATGGATTGATGGAGCCAGTGCGGACTACCTCCAAAATTCAGAAAGACCTTGAATACAGCAGAGAAAGAGGGTTTCAGAATCCTGTCTTGGTGTCGAGGGAGTTTACTCTTAACTGCATTTTCCTAGGAAGTTTGATGAAAGTGTCTGTGTCTGTTGGCCTTCATGGTCTTAGGAATTAAATCCAGAGTCTCACCATGTTAGTTGAGCGCTCTACACCAGGCCATATGCCCAGCCCTTATCTGTATGGTTCTAAAGCAAGAAGGGCAGCTGCTGTTCAGATTGGTAGACAGTTTGGGTCTATTGGATTCTGAATCCAGATACACACTTGTGTGCGGTGGAGACTGATGGGATAGTGGGGGGGGGGGTGTTACTTGGCAGGCATCGCCTGTGCAATGAAGTCCCCAAACAATGCCATCTTGTGTCCCTGGGTCTGCTGGCTCCATCCTGGTCAGATCTGGAGAGAAACAGCACGCAGTTCTGAAAACACACAGAGGGCCATCGACAGGCTGGAGCCTGTTTGTAAGAGGTGGGGAGTGGGGCTGGCCCGTAAGAGCAGACTGTGCCCATGATGTCCTGGAGTGTTTGTACTGGTGCCAGCAGCCTGTTGGAGGACCCACTCAGCTGCTACCCACGGAATAGATACATGAGGTTGAGCTTGTCCTGGATCCAAGACCTCAGAGCCCTGTTGGTGTTGGCTCAAAAGAGGACTTTTCTTTCCCTCTCTTCTGCTATTCCCCTCTCCGCCCCCCCCCCTCCTCTCTCCTCCCCCATTCTTTCCTCTTACCTCTTTTCCCCCTCTCCCACCTTCTACTCCCTCCCTTCCTCTCCTCTTCCCTCCTACCCATTCTTCCCCTCTTCTTTCCCTTTCTTTTCCCTCCTCCTTCCTTTCCCTGGCTGGAACCTGGCGTGGGTCTTACATATGCTAACCAAGTTCTTTACCACTGAGCAATGTCCCCTGTCCCAAAGGAAGAAGAGCCCCTCGTCTGGGCTGTTGTCAGTAGAGACCTCCCTTTCATGGAGAGATGCCTATACAGACAGGACAATCAAGCTTGTGGCTGTGGGGTGGTTGGGGTGTGTGTGTGGGGGGGGGTGGGGTTACTTTACAACTCTGCACCATAGAAACCCATCCTTCTTCGCACTTAGGCTTTTTGGTCAGGGGACATAAAGGAGATTGAGGGAACTCTCTGGTCAGTGAGGGCTGCTGGCAAACTTACAAGCGTAATCCTACCCCCAAACAATGCTTTTTATAAAATTTCTAGATAAAATGCCCTAATTTGAAAGAGTATTAGATAGAATTTGAGCTAGCAGTGTAAATTGTGTGGTTCCATCTGCTCTGTACCATGGCCCAGTAGATCTGCAGCGCCATTTGTCACACTTTGTTTTAAAGCCTGGAAGATAAATAGTTCTGGATGCTGTCCAGACCCTCCCATGGAATCCTGCATTTGGATCATGGAAGGGGTGGGTGGTGAGAAATCAGGGCTGATCAGGGGAGGGTGCTGGGTTGCCAGCAACACGTACCTGCTGTCCCCTCGTGGGCTTGCTGGTGATTGCCGTGGTGCTTGGTGCGGAGGGGCAGGGCAGACCCCATCCTCTCTGAAGCAGGATGACTACTCGTTCGTTCATTCATTCATTCATTCATTCATTCAACCAACTGATTTTTTTTTTTTTGAGGTCTTATTATATGGGACATTACACCCTAGGGACTGGGGATCTAGTGCCAGTATTTCTAGCCTTTAGATCCAACATGCTACTATATATCACCCTTATTTTATTAGTGACTTAAGTGCCTTTCTTCATACATAGCACCTGAGCTCAGAAGTCTCTGGCCTTTGCTCTTGTTTGAAGCCTTAATGGGAAAGAAGCGATCATGACATGTGGATAGCAGGGTAGACTTGCGACACAGAGAAAGGTAGAGCTAGCTGGGGGAGGGCTCCTTCCCAGGGACTGGGCTCTGGGGACTGGACAGGGTGTGGTTTGATAGGTTGCCTGCAGGGAGGACCTGGGACAGGGAGTGCTGTTGTTTGTACTGCTGGTGTAACTGGGCTTGGGGCTGCAGGAGAAAGGCTGGTGATTCATCCTAAAAGCATTTCTATTGGGCACTGACCTCCTGGGGCACGGAGGGGGACATGGGATGAGGTAAGATAAGGCTCTGTGTGGTGGTGGCCTTCTTCAACACAGTGAGTAGGTATGGGGAGAAATTTCAGTGTAGTGTGGACTCACAGCTCTGGAGGACTTCCTAGGGGAGGAAGTGCAGGCAGTTTCCTAGCAGAGTAAACAGAAGGGCTTTAAATGGTTAACTACCCAAAGCATGGAGAACAGGCCTTGTCCCAGGCGAAGGACTTCTAGTGCTTTGGGTTCCCTATCCTGTTGTGGATGCAGGCCAAAGACTCCATGGGCAGGTATTCATTTAATGCTTGCAATGATGGCTCTATAGCTCAATGCTCCCAAACGATGGGCATTATAGTGTTCGAAGAGGAGCATTCTTGATGTGTGAGCCGTTGCCTTAAGTCCTTTCTGGAACACTGTGGGTGGGAAATAAAAAAGTCTTTTTTTTTTTCTCTGTGTGTGTGGGGAGTTGGAAAGGGTGATGTTCTGGAAGACGGCTGAGACAGCCCCAGGTGCAGGTGCCCGGGGAGGTAGCCAGGCTGTGACAGAGGGAGAAGGATGGGCAGGGCTGGCTACCAGGTGTTAGGAATGAGTAGAGGTAGGGCCAATTCTTAAGTGAGGTCAGGGAGGGGAGAACTTAACTGAATCCGGGGGGCTTGAAAGAGAGCAAGGGGAAGCCGCGAGGAAGGACTGTCGTAGGCAGAGCAAGCTGTGGTAGAGAATTTATCTAGTGTCTGGAGCTGTGTCTCTAGGTCTTGAGTCCAGTAAGACAGAATGAGTGATGGAGCATCCCCTGCTTAGAGGCAGAAGGAAGACCTTCTCAGTTACCTTTTGTTTTGTTTTGTTTTTCAACACAGGGTTTCTCTGTGTAGCCCTGGCTGTCCTGGAACTCACTCTGTAGACCAGGCTGGCCTCAGAAACCCACCTGCCTCTGCCTCCCAAGTGCTGGGATTAAGGCCTTAAGCCTTAGTGGCTTTCATGAGCTGGTTCTGGCTCAGGTTGCAGACAGATCTGGGGACCCTGGGAACAGGAGTCCGGGGCTGGCTCAGGCTTCTTTAGAGCCTGAGTATGCATGGTAGTTCCGGGCTCCAGATGAGCATCCTAGATTGCCTGCAGAAATCGTGTAGCTGTATATCTAGACTTGAAGTCCCAGTGTGTGACTTCTGCTAGGATCCTAGCTCGGCAGACTACACGGGGCCCACCTCTCTGGCTGGCCAGGAATCAGTGTCTGTCACCAGTCAGCTGGGTGAAGAAGCAGGCTCCTTGAGAAGCAAGCCCTTGGCTTAGGTGGGAAAATGGTGTGACCAGGGGAGCTGCCTCATTGCATGGTAGAAGTGGAGGAAAGTGCAAGGCATTGGCCGAGGCTTGGTGGTGCCAGGAGACAGGAAAGCAGCAGACGACCCGGGCTGTGTGGGGGATGGAGGGAAATCAGGAGGCATCCTGGGCACAAGCCAGGGTAGATGTGGGTGTTTGATGTGGGCAAGTGAGGCGGGCTGGGTCGGCCAGTGCTCTTGTTTTCTATGCTTGCTCCAGTCACCCCCTCAACCTCTAGTTCCTTTTCTTTTTTCTTTTCTTTTCTTTTCTTTTCTTTTCTTTTCTTTTCTTTTCTCTTCTCTTCTCTTCTCTTCTTTTCTTTCCTTTTCTTTTCTTTCTTTTTTGTTTTTGTCTTTTTGTTACCCAACGTTTTTTTTAAGCAGTATTTTATTAGAAAAGGTTTAAAATTATTTTTGCCCGTTTTTTACCCTCTCCCTGGTTTACTTTAGCTGGAATTTTTATTCATGTATTTTTGAGTAGGCAATGCATGCACACATGTGTTCTTACCTAAAAGGAGTGTAAGAAAGCTGGGTGGGGGTGACACAAGCCTTTTACCCCATCACGTGGGAGGCAGAGATAGGTGGATCTCTCTGAGATTAAGGCCAGCCAGGTTCACAGTGTGTTCCAAGGAGCAGTGTAGTGGGACCCTGCCTCAAAAGACAAAACAAACAAGCAAACAAACAACCCAAAAAACAAAAACAAAATGTAATCAGGTCTGGATTAAGTCAGCTTCTCATGCCGGTCTGAACGCTCCCCACATCTGGGTTCTGTGTATGCCCCCCACCAGTGTTAACTCTTTCGTCAACTGCCCACACCTGAGCTGAGCCCATCTTGAGCCTTTGGCTTCAGCCCCCCCTAGCATGGAAGCCTTGCCAGGGCCATAGGCATCCCCTCCAGACCAGGCTACCCATCTTCAGAGAAGGCAGAGACTGCAGGCTCAGGGATATCTCAGCTCTGGATTCTGTCCAGCCGTTCCCAAACCTGCAGTTTTAAGTGCTGCTGCTTCTAACTCCAGTCAGAGCCTTCCACGCTGTTCTTCATCTGGCTTTCTGTGGTTTCTCCGAGTTGTTTTGATCCCGAGACCATGAGTCGGCACGTCCCCCTCCCGTCACGTAAGGGAGAGTCTTTTTCTGGCAGAGAGGAGTAAGTTAGGAAACACAGGTGCTTTGAATTGCACAGTTCTTGGAATTCACACAGTCTTGGAGCTCAGATGAGATTTTTAAGGATTATCTATGTTCCTTTATTTTTTTTTTAATGGTATATAGAGAATTCATCCCTAGAAAGTAACTTATAATGTCACATCTCCACCCCTGCAACACACAATGTCCTCACACTCAAAGGAACCCTGGTGGAATAGTATGTGGTAGATTGTGACTTTCTGTGAGGCTCCTCCCCCAACCAATATCCTGGAAGAGGAGGGAAACGCTCAATTCAGCTATGAGAGGAATGCTTGCGCCTTGGGCATCCACAGTAGCTGGATTGTGGGACTGTGTGCCCTGCCTAGGCCTGGGGCTGACTTCTTAGCTGGCCTTCAAAGGACAGATCGCCATTGAACTCTGGGCAATACCCAAAAGTAGCTCGAGGAAGCAGAGAGCTGTGTTTCTGCAGTGCTCACCATCGATCCATAGCATTTGAAGCTATTTTTCTCTGCAAGCGTCCACAAAATTCATTACTTTACAATGAGCCTGGCAGGGACTGCAGCAGCCGTAAACTCTACACGGGTCCCAGGCTCTCTCTCTCCTGGAATTTTGCCTTGGCAGGTAAATCAAATACCCAGTAAACACACTTGTGAACTTCTCCAAAGCCGCTTCTTTCTGTGGCCTTGGCTGTCCCTCACGGGTGGCCTTTCATTTTCCTGGGCTTGGCCTGCTTCCTCCATGCACTGGGGTTGAGCCCTGTGGCTGTACAGGTATGGCCAGCTAATCCTGCCAGACAAGGTCAGCAACAATTAATGGGCATAATCTCTCTCTTTTTTTTTTTTACCTGCTAGAGCCAGACTTTCTTTGGTGTCTCTCCTAAGTCTGGAGAAAGGACTGAGAGGAGAATTGAACTTACCCTTCGGATGCACATACCCATTCACTGCTCTGTGGGTCTGTGCTGCCCCACCCCCACCCCGCCCCCGGGCTGCTCATTATGAATGCTGAAGCCTTAGGTGGCAGTTATGTTGGAGCTGGTGCTGGAGACGCTGCTTAAATGCTATCTCTCGCGCACTGCCCGATAGCAGTGATAGCAGTCTGCCTTGTTGCCGTCACCACGGGATGCTGGCCCCCTCCTCAGATCCCTATCTTACCTTGCTGTACACAAAAGAGCTCCTTTTCTTCTTCCCATCAGCAGCAGAGAGAGTGGGAGTCCTCTGGGGGTTCTGAGTTTTGGTTCTCAAAAAAAAAAAAAAAAAGGCATTTCAGACGTGCAGCCCCGTCAGAGTGTCAGCCTTTACAGCTGTCAGTCATTCGTGGGATTGTTTTGTCTCCCTCGCCCCGTTTGGCATGGTGTGTATATGTTGCTGGAGATGGAATTCAGTCCTCTCCCCTAGAGTAAGCGCATGGCCTGCCACTGAGGCCACCCCCTCCCTCCTGCCAGGGTTATTTTCCAGCCTGAATGCCTCCTCTCAGTGAGCACTTTCTTGGTTGAATGTGTAAATTTGGAGTCCACTGCTTTCCAGGAACAGGCCCTGCCTTGGTGACTGACTCTTCCTCTGTCTTGACCTTTGTGGCCAGCCAAGCTCTGTGGGAGCTTCAGGGTATGCAGCTGGTAGGGACCGTGAGGGGCTGGATGGCAGGTATTTTAAAGTGGCCTTGAATTGACTGTCTTCTGGCATCCTCCTGCAGTCGATGGGCAGGTTATTGTGGCCTGTGAAGGCACCTGCTGTCAGAGTGCTTGCCCTCCTGTCAGCTCTGTGACTGTTGTCTCTTCTCCTTCTGCCTTGCTGAGCGCTGACTGCAGATGATGGTTTTTAGAGCCACAAGGCCGGGTGGATCTCTTCCCTGCAGCAGTCACTCAAAACCTGGGAGGAGTTCCCGAAGGCTCTCAAGACATCCCTATGACTCCTGCCTCCTGACCACACTTCTGTCACATCTCCCCTGCAGACTGCTCACTCCCCCTACCCCCCCCCCATTCCAGCCCTGACTGCTCTGAGACCCCAGCAACTCTAGACTTGATCATTCCTTTGAAGTGCCCCTCACCCCCTGAGTTCCTCCTCAGTTGGCCTCTCCTGTGCACAGGCTGCAGCTCAGCAGCCAGCGTCCTGGGCCCCTAGATCTGGCTGCTGTGCCCTGCTGCTTCATGGTTTTCCTTTAAGCCTGTGTATACCTGCACTCAACAATACAAGCCATTGTTCTCTGTACCTCCAGGTCCACAGTGTGGCTCCGTTATCTCTAGGCTACCTTGAGATCCTGTGTCCCCCTGTGGAAATAGCAACCCTTCTGTGAGGCCTTTTTGACTCTGCCCCTTCCTACTTACCCCACCCCCTCTGCGGGCTTTTTTTTTTTTTTTTTTTTTGACTCTGCACCCTTTTGGGGAAGGACTCCTCACTTAGTCAAAGATGTGTTCTTCAAAGCACCATTTATATACCTTTTCTCCTTCCTAGACTGAGGAGATGGTCTTGTAGTTTGACCACATAGCATCTTGTTCAGCAGGGAAGAGGCACTAAGTATTTGTGGGAGTGGGGGAGGGCTCACACAGCAATCTGGATTCAGCCGTGGCCCATAGGCAAGTGACAAGTTTATAAAGGTAAAGGGGGAACCCCGTGTTTGGATGAGGTATTTTCTTTTAATTGGGCCTGTTAATTAGGGCTGCCAAAGGGGTCTTTAATTGCTGGACTTTAATCCTTTAATAGCTGGACCTTGATCGGCAGCCGCAGGAAAAGGAGGTGGTTAAATAAGGCAGTAGGCCTTGGCAGCTAGCTTTAGGAATGTTATCTAATGGTTTTTAGCCTGACAGAGTATCTTAAAGTTTCATTGCTGTGAAGAGACACCATGACCAAGGCAACTCTTTTTTTTTTTTTTTTTTTTTGGTTTTTCGAGACAGGGTTTCTCTGTATAGCCCTGGCTTCCTGGAGCTCACTTTGTAGACCAGGCTGGCCTCGAACTCAGAAATCCGCCTGCCTCTGCCTCCCGAGTGCTGGGATTAAAGGCGTGCGCCACCACACCCGGCCCAAGGCAACTCTTATAAGGGACAATATTTAATTAGGGCTGGCTTACAGGTTCAGAGGTTTAGTCCATTATCATCAAGGTGGGAGCATGGCAGCATCCAGGCAAGCATGGCTCAGGAGGTAAACACAAGACTGGCTTCTAGGCAGCTGGGACTAGGGTTTCAAAGCCTATGCCCACAGTGACACACTTCCTCCAACAAGGCCACGCCTACTCCAACAAGGCCACACCTCCAAATAGTGCCACTCCCTGGGCCAAGCATATCCAAATCACCACACAGAGGGACTGGGGAGAGCCATGTTTGGCATGCTGGGCTGGCTAGAGTCCCTTCAGTCTGTAAAGTGGAGCCACACACTTTCCACACAATACTTACTGAGTTTCCGTGAGGAGGCACGGAAGTGCTAGGATAATTTGGATGGTGCCTAGAATGATAGCTCCTCAGGCCGTTTGTCCTAGGGAAAACCTTAGCTGGGCGAGGCGGGCATGCCTCTAGAAAGTGGGTGAAATCTTGAAAGGATGTGTTTGGACCGGACCTGAGCACAGCCATGGGAAGGACCTCCCCCCGACCCCCTCCCTGTCCCCAATGCCCCAGACCCATGGCAAAGCCGCCTTCTGGTCCCAGGACAGCTACTGACCTACTGACCTTGTTTACAGAAAATTTCCCTGCAGTTTCTTCCTCTGGGATGTTTACAACCTGAGATTTGCCCTTGCAGACACCCCCTACCGAGATTAGCTAATCCTGCCTCCTACTCGCTGTAGAAATCGGTTCACTCAATTCAGAGTTAAACCAGTTTGAGTCGCTGCTGGTGTGTCTCCCACAGAGCGCCACACCCAGCCTATCTCAGTTTTGCTGTATCTGAATTTGTCTTTTATTTGTTCCCTCATTTCCCTATTCAGGCTTTTAGGATGTAGCCGCAGGGCTCACTCCTTTCAGGGTAACACTCAGGAGCACGGCTACTGAGGCAGGCTGATTTCTGTGAGCTGGAGGCCAGTCTGGTTTATATCCTATCTCAAAAAAAAAAAAAAAAAAAAAAGAAAGAAAGAAACAAAAAACAAAACCAAAAACAAGCCCCACTCCCAGCACCAAAAACAGACAGAACCCTGGCAAGAGTGGCTTGCTTCAGATAACCGCTTCTCCAGCCTTTTGTGTCTTCTAGAGAAGGCTTAAGCTACTCTGAAATAGGAGGGTGCACGTTGGGGAGCCGAATCTACATCATGGTGGGTGGAGGTTTTGAACCCTCACTGCTGGGTCATCTGTGTTCTGTAGATGTTCATTCACAGCTCAAATCCTGTGAACTCTGTTGTTGCAGGAGTTTAGAAAGAGCCCTGTGGTGTGTGTCCCATCCTTGGCCTGTCAGAGGAAGCCCGCTCATAAATGCTCCAGCTTCTGCCTTCTCAGGATTGCAGGATGGGGGGAGGCGGTGGGGGCATATTCTTTTTTTTTTTTTTTTTTTTTGGTTTTTTTTTTTTTAATATTTATTTATTTACTATATGTAAGTACACTGTAGCTGTCTTCAGACACACCAGAAGAGGGCATCAGATCCCACCTCCGGTGGTTGTGAGCCACCATGTGGTTGCTGGGATTTGAACTCTGGACCTTCGGAAGAGCAGTCGGGTGCTCTTACCCACTGAGCCATCTCACCAGCCCTGGTTTGGTTTTTATTAGTTTGGTTTTCTTTTTTTCTTTTTTTTTGAGACAGTGTTTCTCTCTGTAGCCCTGGTTGTCCTGGAACTCACTCTGTAGACCAGGCTGGCCTCGAACTCAGAAATCAGCCTGCCTCTGCCTCCCAAGTGTTGGGATTAAAGGCGTGTACCACCACCGCTGGGCAAGGGGGTGAGGCGCATCTTCTAGTCGGATATTCTCTCTCTGTCCTGGAAGGGTGATCTGAATCTGGGCTCTGGCATCTGTTAATGCTGTCTGGAGGCATCCGACTGGGAGATGTCAACAACAGAGATGTTTTAGAATGCTCAGAGGGGATCAACATGGAATTGAAAGTTTAATAACTCAGAAAATAAGGAGTTTTCAGGAAAGAGACTGGGCTTAAAATTTTAAGTAAATGAGGTCACATCTGTCCTTCTAGGCAGCAGCTAGAATTTGCAGCCGAGGGCCGCTGACGCCCACTCACGTGCCCAGCTTGTCCGGCTTACTGGGATGGCCTTGCTGGGTCCGGACATCCTTTTCTTCCTATCTCTGTTCCTAGTTCCCACCTCTCGCCTTCCGTCACAATTCCTGTCACATTTACACAAACCTCAGAGTGGTCTGCATCAAAATAACTGCCTTCTGACTCCTTTTGTGGGCTCTGCAAAGCAGGTGATTTGAGAAATTGGCCTGATCCGTTGCTGTGATCATCAGGCGACCAAGCTGGCATGGTATGGAATTAGAACACACAGTGCAGGGAAGGAGTGCAGCCCCACCCCCCACCCCCCTTTCTCCTCCAGTGGCAGAGAAGCCCATTGGTCCCCGTGCACGTGGAAGGTGGGGGAGTAGTTTTCTTCGGGGAAATTACTTTCAGCTTACTTTTATAACTTCTTTTCCCTTTTCCCTGGCAACATGCTTTAAAGCAGTTTTAGGTGTTTATGTTTTTCTCTATGACTTTTTTGAGGGATTGGTGGGGGGACTGAGCTCATTCATTTTCTTGAGAACTCCTTATTTTTTGAGTTAGTAAACTTTCAATTCCATGTTGATCCCCTCTGAGCCTTCCAACACATCTCTGCAAAGCACTCTACTTCAGAGCTAACTCCCCAGGTATCTTTTCTGTGATTTTTCAATGGCCAGATAATACTTCGCTAGTGAGGAGATGCTGTGATTTACTCAATACGGTTTTGGTTTGCTTTTTTGTTGTTGTTGTTATTCTAAGGAGTTGAGACAAGGTCTCACTTATACAGCCCAGGCTGGCCTCAAGTTCTTGATCCTTCTGCCTCAGTCTGCCAAGCAAGTGCTGGCCACCACCAAGCCTGTCTGATCTCTTGTTTCTTAATGGACGACCTCCTCCTCCTCCTCCTCCTCCTCCTCCACCACCACCACTCTTTTTTAGTGAGTTCCTCCCACGGTACAGTCTGCCACACCCACCCATCCTCACCCCATTCTCTCCTATTTGGATTGCTGCAGAATTTCTCTCTGCCCCAGGGTTACTTTGTGTGTCTGTGATGCAGACTAATGTTTGTTCCTCAGAAGAACAAGCCAGGTGGGCCCCAGAGGTCACTCTCTCTGTGGAGTCAGACTCAGCGTGCCCTCCTTGACTTGTACAATCCCAGGGCTTCCCACAAGTGAGGGCAGTGTGCATCAGTCTGGACCACCAAAAGTGAACACCAGGGATGGAGGGAAAGAGGAATGATGACTGTTGCCACAAGCAACAGGTGCGTGGGGGTGGGGGTGGGGGAAGGGGAATCCCCCAGGGGCCCGGTGCTCACAGCTATTCATTTTTAGTTGAGTGCAGAGACTGCTCTCAGGAAAATGCTGGATGTGTTTCAGGGACCTGACCCATGCTTAAGTCACTGCCCTAGGCAGTTAAGTCTGGATGACAGACTCCAGGTGCCCATCTGACCACACATAGCTCAACCTGGGTAGAACGAATCCATGCCATAAATGGATCCAAACCCATGATATTGAGGAGTATTTTGAAAGAAAAGGCTGGGGGAACCCCAAAACTGAGCCATTGAGATGGCTCAGGGGGTTGAGGCGCTTGCTGCACGAGCTTGGGGACCTGGTACCCACAGTGGAGGAGAGAACAGATTCACAAAGTTGCCGCATGACTTCCACACATGGGCCATAGTGCACCTGCCCACATACATCACACACACACACACGTTCACACGTGCACTGAGATCAGCAATGGTGGCTAATGACAATGGCGTAAGCTGAGCCCCTGGAGCTCAGACTCTGGCCAGGTGAAGGCTACCAGTCCTGCAGGGAACCTAGCAGCATGGCGTGAAGAATGAAACTTGGGTCAGCACCACGTTAGCAGACGTGCGTCAAAACTTCCAGAATCTCACCTCACGGTCTATTCTTTTGACACATTTAAGCGCAGTAAAACCTTGCAAGGAGGTTTCCACATGACAATTAGCACAACTCATGTTTAGGTATAGCAACATAGAAACTCCCCAGCAAAGTCAGCAAAGTACCCGTGTGACTCACCTCTACTGTAAGAATGTGTTCTGTTGATTGGTAAACCTTGCTCGGGGTAAGGGCCTGAGGAGGAAGGATTTATAACGAACATAAGGCTGGATTCTCTTGATGGAGAAAGCAGAGTGCACGAGGCCTCTTCTCACAAGAGGGCTCTCACTGAAAGACAAAACTCAGGGCCAAGACAAGGCTCGGGAAGATTCAGGAAGGCTGGCTCCATAGAACAGCCGAAAGATCACCAGGTTGTCAGGTGACAGACATCCACTCCAGCCTTCTGGGTGGCTGGGTGGCAGGAATTTGAAGCAAATAGCCCTGAGTGTTTAACAAGTCTGGTTCCCCCAATGCTTTCTCTAAGCTGTGCCTCCTACATCAGGGGGACAAGGTGACAGACCCTTGGATGGGCAGGGGTGCAGTTCTCCTTCCTCGCCCAGCTGACAAGTGACATTGATCCTTTTGGCTGCTCTGAAAACCTGCCGTGCATCGGTTCACATGCACGGCCTGCTGTCTGCCCTCCGTGCTCCTCACTCACCTCCGACACTCGGGAGTCATCAGTATGGGCTCATCCCTGCTCACTCCACCTGACTCCTGGGACACCCCCAGAGCCTGGCATGGCGTGAGGAGAGCACTGGAGGTTTGCACGAGGGTGGGGTGGGAGGGTTGAAAGATAGAGGGGCTTCCTGGAGTAGGAAAGACTCCGTCCGATTCTCCGACCATTCCTACTGAAAACCTTTTACTCCTCGAGGGCTGTATACCCAGTTTTCTAACTCCACTACCTATGTACTGGGGGACAGAGTGAAGACAACATGTTGATGGATACAGCGGACTGAGTTTCTCAGAGCAGTGGTAACTCCTTCATAGCCAGGCCTTGTTTTGCAGGCCATGGGAGAAGCCCTTCTTGTTCTGCTGCCTCCCTCCTACCTCGGGAAGCACCCCAGCTTGTGTTCAGCCTGGGCCAAGCCTGGCAGCCTCCTTTAGAGGCCACATTGAGCATCATGCTCCAAGGGCATGCATCTTTTGGGAGGACAACAGGAAGGACTAAATGCCACAGTGCCAGAAGATGAAGTGGAGTTAGTTTTGCTGAGCCTCCTCATGTGGGTGAGGTGTTAGGGCCAGTGAAGATGCAGAGACATGCAGCCACTCTGCCAGGATGGAGAATCTGGGGAGACTGATGGGGGGGGGGTTGGTGTCCAGGGCCCTAAATAGTGGTAGCAGGCGTTACGGATGCATTATGATGGGGAGCCTGGCCTGCACTGGTTTTCTGCAGTAGTCCTTTACAGGAACTCTCACTAAGCCTGTGGTCCACTTATGCCCAGACCGTGGTGCCAGGAGGCTGCCCTTTGCAGCAAGCAGCCTAAACCCTGCCTATTTCTGTCATTTCTGAGACCAGACAGAGAAAGAGTGGGTAAGGTAATTATAAGTTGAGCATTTACAGGCAAGGAATCTGATCCTTCCTTTAATTTCCTCCAGTCTAGAAAATGGAAAGCATTCAGATACTTACATCCAGACACAAATGCTGTGATTGACAGCTGCTTTGACTCCGAGTGGGGTCGAGAGAAGTATCTGCCCTGTGGCCGTGGGCATTAGGTTTTAAGACAGGCTGCCAATTGCCCACTGCTGCCCATCCTTCTAGAAGCTTCTTTTATGTCATCTTTAGCATGGGTGTAATGGGGAGAGAAGGAGAGGGATGAGGGGAAGTAGGACTCTGTTCCCCTACCTCTTCAGGAGCCAAGCGGACAGGCAGAGTGGTCTTTGGGCAATATGATGCTGAGCCCGTCACGGGAGGAAAAAGCGAGGACCTCCGGAAGCAAGCCTGAGCAGCCAAGTCCTTTTACTGGAACACACGCTAAATGGTCACTGAGACAGAAGTGAAGGAATCATATCAATTCAGATGTGGAAAAGACAAGGAACATAAAAAGGAATTTGTCAGTACTAAGAAAAAAATACATGCATGCATATATATGATCCAAATATCCATCAAATGGAGATGACCCTTTGATGGTATGGTATATAGCTATGTAAAGAAATATACATCAATATAAAGTATATATTTTTTAATGCTTTAAGATTTATTTTATTTATTTTATTCATGTGTTTTTGTGCACCACATGAATGTCTAGTGCCTTTGGCAGTCAGAAGAGGGTGCTGGATCCCCGTGACCTGTAGTCATGGCCGATTGCGAGCTACCACATGGATGATAGCAGTTCATCTGGGGTCCTCTTCAAGAACAACGTGTGCTCTTAACGGCTGAGCCATCTCTTCAGACTCTAAAGGATAATAGTTGTGTAAAAGTTTTGAACAAGACTGTATGTTTTTGCTGGTTATATGCACACAACCCTTTATCAAAAGTCTGAGTGAGTCGCCCCTGGGTTCATTGGTGACAGTCTGAGGAGATGAAGAGGGAATTGGTATTATAATCAGAAGAGTTCGTGAGACCCTGATTAAAAACAAAAACTCCAAGTGGAGCTGGTGTTCAGCACAGAATAAGGAGCTCGGTGTCTCCAGTGGTTCCAGGCTGTGGTTTAGCAGCTTCAGCACTGGGAGCAGAGACCCACCCAGCCCATAAACAGGAGCTGAGTGTCCGTGTGGACTGGCCGTGTGCTGGGTCACTGGGCAGTGCAGGTGTCAGGGACATAAAGTCATCTGGGGCAAAGTGAATCATTGATGGTTACACCTTCTTAGAGGTGGCATTAATAATTTAACATTTATTAATCATCTCTAGGCCATTTCTATTTTGGGTACCTACTGGAGGAGATTCACTTTTTTTTTTTAAAGACTGAAAAGATGAATGGGTGATACTCTTGCCCTTGAGTCTCTCAGTAGGTAGGCCTCCTGTTGGTTCTTTCTACCCTTAATTTGGTATCCTTGTTTCTAAAGCCTTGCCCTCTGCTCTGTCTTCCAGTTGCCCCTAGAGCAATGATTTAGAAATATGAATCCAATCCGTCTCCCTGTTTACCTCCCTCAACTCCCTGGTCCTGGAGGAAGATTATTAATATGTCCCTCAGTGCCCTCTCCTAACTGAAATGGAAGTGCCCTGAAGTCACAGGAGAGATCTAGGCTGGCTTCCTGCTCAGCCTGGAACAGCAGTGATGCTGTCCTGTGTCAAGTTCCACCCCACATCCTTTGAGACATAGTCCAGATACACCCTTACCCCCCAGCTTCTAGGAAGCTTTTTGGACAAGGCTGGAGGGATTTCACCTGGTACCCCACTGCCAATCATATAGTATAGTATAGTAGTCGCTGTCATTTCTATTGGGAATACCAACTTAGGTGAAACCATCTTATTTATCCTTCCCTCACATTTGTGCCTTAGTGCCTGTCGCATGATCGGCTCTGAAACCACAGTGAGGGAGAGGGGAGCCTCTGCACTGGTTAGCTTTGCTGCGTAACAAAGCACTCCAAGACTCAGCAGCTTACAGCAGAGTTGGTGGATTGGAAAGTTTGGGATAAGCATAGTAGGTGTGGCTGAGGCCTTAGCTAGGGAGGACCACCCCTAATCCCAGTACCCTCTTTTCTCACCTCCTCTGCTCATGTTTTCTTCTGAAGGGACAGTTGTGAGACGCATACAGGTCCATGTGCCTGTGGCATTACACAGTGATCCTCGGCTATCCTTGCACACACACACACACACACACACACACACACACACCCATCATATCTAGAGCCTGGTTAGTGCAGGTGCCTCTAGCCCCACTTGGCTCACCCTCCAGTCAGTCCTTGCTGCAGGCTCTGCCTCTGCACTGTCCCAGCACCAAGTGTGTGTAACTCAGAACTTGCTGTGAAGGTCAAGTCATCAGTGCAGAATATGTAGAACAGTGTCACATACTGTCCAGGGCTCTATGTGGCCAGCTGACACAAGTGTGTCTGCCTGTGCCCTGACCTGGAAGGGGTCTGACACACTTCCGGAGCCTTGGCTAAGGCTCACAGTTGAGACCACTCCCCGTTGCAGTCACCGATGTGTTGGTTTTAACACCCTTTGTGCCCTTTGCTATCCGGAGACTGTATGTCTTGAAGCTGGCCTGGTTTAGGTTCCCCTGGACACTTCGGGCTCTCTGAGTGCCCCACCATTTCCTTTAGAGCAAGCTAGGCTAAGGGGCAGATGGACAATTTATCACTTATCTCGGAGATTCACCAAGCCACGGCGCCGGGGAAAGCCATTAGTCATGTTCGGTGTCATGGAGAAAGTTACTTAACCTTGAAGGCCATTTCCTCCTCGGGTAAGTGTGGCTGTAATGACATCAACCTCATTCAATCGAGGAGGAGTCCAGGTGAGGTGATTCTCGGAGAGCTGTGAGGGCAGGCCCTTCACCGGCCTCATTCATCTTCATCTTCAAGTGCCATGTACTTGGTGCTAATCTAAAAACTGAGGGGAAACAAGAAAATGGAGAACAGGAGACGTCGCTGATCTTGTAACAGGAGAGAGGCAGCCCTGCCCTCACCACTCGGCCGCTCAGTACAGTGTTGTGAGTGCCTCGTTACTTTGCAGGGACAGGGCTCCAACACATTCTCACTATGTACATATGCTCTGTGTATCTTTTGCATCTTTAACCCGAAGTGAAACGTTATGTTCCCTTTAATACTTCTATACTTAGAGCTTTCACGAGACCCATTTTTAGATCAATATGTCATATTGGTAGGAGATGAAATTTTAAAATACTCATTTGTTGGTTTTCAAGTATTATTTGTTCTCCAGGGTTCCCCAGGAAACTGGTACATCATGCCCATGTTCTATTTCTATACATGTATGTATGTATGTATGTGCAGGTATGTGTGTGCATGTGTGTGTATGCACACACCTGGATGTCAGAAGTTAACCTCCGGTGTTGTTCCACAAGCACCACCAACTGTTTTGTTTTTTATTTTAAATTCTATTTTATGTCTATGGGTGTCTGTGCACCATGTGGGTGCCTGGTGTCTGCGGATGTCAGAAGAGGTTTTTGGATTCCTTGGAACTAGAATTAACAGATGGTTGTGAGCCGTCATGTGGATGCTGGGAATTGAACTCAAATCCTCTAGAGAGCAGCCAGGGCTCTTATTACTGAGCTAGCTCTCTGACCCCCATCAGCTGTGGTTTTTTTGAGATAGAGTCTCTTACTGGCTTATAGCTCACCAAGTAGGCTAGACTGCCTGGCCAGCAAGGCCCAGCGATCTGCCCATCTCTACCCCCAGAGCTGGGGTTTAAAGTGGGCATTCCCTTGCCAGGGCAGTGGTGGCACACGCCTTTAATCACAGCACTCGGGAGGCAGAGGCAGGTAGATTTCTGAGTTTAAGGCCAGCCTGGTCTACAGAGTAAGTTCCAGGACAGCTAGGGCTACAGAGAGAAACCCTGTCTCGAAAAAACAACCAATCAAACAAACAAAAAATAATAATAAAGTGGGCATTCCCACAGCCAGCCTTCTGTTTGTTTGTTTGTTTTTGTTTTTTTTTTTTTTTTCAAGACAGGATTTTTCTGTGTAGCCCTGGCTGTCCTGGAACTTACTCAGTAGACCAGGCTGGCCTTGAACTCAGATTTTTTTCCATTTTGTTTTCAATGTGTGTTCTGAGGATTAAAATTGAGTCCTCACACTTAGTGGCAAGCACTCTGCTGGCTGAGCCATTACCTGAACCCTGTTCCCATATTCTAGGTAGTCTGGTCTGTCAGTGTGCCTGAGTCACACGTGGAAAAGGATTTAAGAGTGGGGCTGGCGCTCCAGTTGTACTGCAAACATTTCGCTGATACAGCTGTCACTTGAGAGCCATGTTCCCATGGCCTACTTGTTTGAGTCGTGCTCAGTCATACATCTTGAACATAAAACAATGGATTCTGTAAGAAGAGGTGTATGTCTCTGAATCCTAAGTCATGTTTCAAGAAATGAATGCGAGGTGTGTTGGCTGCTCCCTGGTCATGAACTAGCTGAATCATGTCACCCTGAGCCAGGCTCACTAGGACTTTAACATAGCGAAGCTAATTAGGTGACTGATAGCAGCTGAGACAGATAACTTCACCTGCCCAGAGGCCATGGCTCTCTGGGGCCTTGAGTAGTTCTTTTGAGGGTCTTTTGAAATACATAGGCTTTCCTCCTAGAATATATAACTATGCATATGATGCAGTCATACATTTAATCTTAGGCTTGGAAGGAGGATATGTATGTATGTATGTATGTATGTATAGCCTCAGGATGAGTTAGCTCTAACTAATAACAACAAATGTTGACATTTCAGAGCAGTGGTGGGGTATGGGTGGGGTGCCTCTGTGACTCACGAATTTAGTAGTATTTCAGGCTTGGAGGCCCTCAGGAAGCAACAGCCCAGATCTTCTCAAGGCCAGCTGGCATGGGAAAGATTGACTAGGGTTGGAAGATCTACTCTTGGTGGCTCTGTCCACTGCTAACAGGTTAGTGTCAGCTAGTGGCACCAAGCCTCAGATGGCCCCCATCTGGCTGCTTTGATGTCCTCACACAGACTATGTGGTCTGGGAAAGCAGGCAGATCCACCCTCAGAAGCTAAGTGCATGGTTTCTGCATTTCCTATTTCCCCACAAGTCAGCTGAACTCAGGATGTCAGGCAAAGTATGGAGCCCCCAGTGCAGGGCCTTTGTGCCTGCCTTGGGCACCACCCTCCTGGCACGTTGTGTTTATGAACCTGGAAGGCATCCTTATCTACCACTGAGGGGTTCTTTTTCTCCTCTTCTTAGTTTTTTTTTTTTTTTAAGGTGGTATCACTGTATAGCCCTGACTTGCCTGGAACCAGCTGTGTAGGCCAGGCTGGGCCTCAAAATCAGAGGTTCTCCTATTTCTGCCTCTGCCTCTGCTTCTGGGAGTGCTGGGATTAAAGGTGTATAACACCGTGCTTGGCCATCACTGAAGGTTTCTGAGTACGGTTTTGTTACATGGGCATGCATCATTGAATCAGTGGCTATTGGTGACCAGACGTAGTGTCCAGCCCCTTTCCTGTTCCTGTAGGTCTGCGTTGGAGCTGAAATTCCCAACCTGCAATTCATGGCCAACTTTGGCAATGCTAAAGAGCTACCTTGAGTCATCTCATTAGCACAAATTCTGATGTCGAGGTTCACAGGATACAGGAGCGTCTTGTCATTCATAGTGCAAGGGAGTTAGGAGCTCAGGTCTTAGGGCATGGACTAAGTGTCTATATAAGTGAAGCATATGTATATTGCATATATATGCATACATGGATTGCATGCAAATGCTTTTTATACTATACTAGTAGCTATAGAAGAAGTTTTATACAGCAGTTAGGCGTCGTTTGTATTTTGGAGTAAAGCTTTGGTTCACACGCCTTGCAGAGGAGTGCAGTATAAAAAGGGAAATAAAATTACCTGTCCTGTGGCCCAGGGTTTACCTTCTAGTCCTTTCTACAGATGAGACTGGGTCTTTTCTCACTGCAGAAGTGGCATTTGCCTATTAAAGAGCAACCCGAAGGGTACAGAATGTCTGAAGTTATAATGGTTATTTTTTTAAAGAAACAGCCCTCACAGGGAGGACCCTACTGCTGTAGACTAAGGGAGGTGGTCCAGCAACTGCCGTGGGCAAAGTTGGGGACCTGGTCTGTTTGAAGGCAGCAGAAATTAGCATTGCAGAGACTTCCCGGGACATTGAAGAGTTTGATGTGAAAGGAGAATTGGTCTGTTGAAAATAAATTCACTTTATCTCTGTGTCAAGCTGCACTCGCTGTTGCATATGGTGGTGCATGCCTGGAGTCCCAGCATTTGAGAGCCTGAGCCAGGAGGATTGCCAGAGGTTCAAAACCAACACTTGTGTATAACAAGACCCTGTCTGGAAAAGAAAACAAACAAAGACCCACTTTCTAAGAACAGCCCTGTTTTTCAGGGATGAAGAGCCATTTGTAGGGTGGGAGGGAAATGACAGTGATAGTTAACCAACCAACAGGTATGGCTGGCTGTGGCTAAGAGCGGACAGTTTGTTTATTCATCAGGACTGGTTGTCATCTGCTTCTGGCCTGCATGAGTTGCTCTGACCCAGCTGCCCTGGCTCATCTAGGCCACTCAAGACTGTTTTTCCTGTGTGTGTGTGTGGTATAGGATCCATGCTTGTGTAAGATCTGTGAGCTGAATGCACTGTGGTTAAGCTCATTATCAGATTGCATCAGATGGGGGCCAGCTGTTTTCTTTGGACAAGAGGAGAATGGCACTTTGTGAAATCCTCAAAACTGCGGGCTTAAAACTGTTGAGAGCTTTCACTTAGATGTGTCCATTCATTTGGGAACCTGGGTGGTCGACATTGTAAGGCTGACCTCTCTTTCTGTCTCTGTCTCTCTCTCTGTCTCTGTCTCTCTCTCTCTCTGTCTGTCTCTCTCCCTCTTCCTCCCCTCTCTCTGTGTGTATGTAGATACACATGCAAGTGTGCATGTGTGTATATACACTTGAGGCCAGGATTCTTCCTTGAATGTCTTCCTTGATTGCTTTCAGCTTTAACGCCTTTGAGACAGGACCTCTTACTGAGCCTGGAGCTCACTGATTGAGTCTGCTAAACTAGCTGCACCTGTCTGCACCTTCCCAGCAAGGGGAGAGATGTGATCAGCCAAGATGTGGCACTCCCAGGAGGCTACTGCCACGCCCCTGAACAGTTACTGACCAGGATCGGCTGCCTTAGCCTGTTTGAGACATGGCATCTTTTTATTGTGTACTAATTGTGTCTTAGTCCCCAAGTCAGGGCCTTTATAGACATCTTATTCAATCTTTTCTCTCTTGCACTTGGGGACACTGAGGCTCATAGTCCCTGTCACTTATCCAAGGTTTCAGTTGGTGGATAACAAAGCCAGCATTACCAAGTGGTCCTCTCTGAAGTCCTTTCTGTAAGATGAGGCCAAGGTCTGGAGACAGATCTGTATGAAGAAGACAAGCTTCAGATGCTCTTTCTGCCATGCGTGGCTGTCCCTGGTATCTGCCACACCCAACAAACAGAGAGATGTCTCGCCCATGTTTGAGTGGCATAGGGGTAGTCAGTGCTGTGTTGATTCCCAAATCTGTTTTCTATTGCTGTAACAAAGTACCTAAAGTGGAGTGTTTTATTTTAAAAGGAGGGTTTTTGTTTCTTAGCCCACAGGTAAAGGCCAAAGAATGTTGGTTGGCCCTTGTGTTCTGCTTATGGTGAGGGCCTCCTTGACTTTGTCACTACAAGGCAGATGCTATCCTGGCAGGAAAAGGTGCCGTCTTATGGTGAGGCAGGAAGCCAGGGATGGAGGATTTGAATATGTATGTGTATGTGTGTATGAACCCTTGTGAGACACACTTAGACCTTGCCCAAAGAAGCGTTGAAAATGACATGGGATGAGAAACTTGGATCTCCGTATTTAATTTTTGCCCTTGCAAGAGGATGCAGCGGGAGGGACGTGGGGAGGGTAAGCAGAAGGAGACCTTGTTTCAGATCTTCCTGCGCACTGTCCCTCTCTGCTTTGTCAGCTGGTGGGACTCTGCACGCCTTCCCACTCCTGGTCACTCCTTGGAAACTGGCAGCCGTGGCAGGATCTGCTTGCCTCTCTTTCTACAGGGAAAAAGGAGGTGCTCCTTAGGATAGGATGGAAATAAAATACAGTACCCCTCCCAAGCCCTGCCCCAATAAAAAGATTCAATGGCTTTCTTGGGCCAACCCTGCTAATCATGGGAGAAATGTTTAATTTCAGCCAGATTACAAGGCGGCTGCTTTTATTTGTTTTTGCCTGGATTTGTGCCAAGGACTCAACTTTTCCTGTTCATTTTATTAAAAAGTTTATAAACAGCATTAATAAATAGATATAAAGCTGCCGTATAAATGACAGCGAGCCCAAATGAAATTCACAAGGGTCAGTGTTGAATAAGTAACAGAGCCATGTCCTTGCGCGATCAAATTCCCATATATGCAAATTAGACACAGAGCTTTACCACGCTGTTTTAATTAATATTTATAAATCACAAAGTGCCTTGGAAAGGGCCAGTAACCTACTTATACTGCCATCATGTCACACAAATAACAAATCCTCTGGGGACTGCTGTCTGTTTTGCATTCAGTCAGAAAAGTAAGCAGGTTGCTGTGTCTGTCTCCCCTTAGGTGTGGTGTCAGCGCAGCGACAGGTCACCGTCCAGGAAGGGCCCTTGTACCGCACAGAGAGCTCCCACATCACCATCTGGTGCAACGTGAGTGGTTACCAGGGTCCCTCTGAGCAGAACTTCCAGTGGTCCATCTACCTGCCCTCTGCTCCTGAGCGTGAAGTACAGATCATTAGCACGGTGGACTCTTCCTTCCCGTACGCCATCTACACCCAACGAGTCCGCGGTGGGAAGATCTACGTGGAGAGGATCCAGGGCAACTCAGCCTTACTTCACATCACAGACCTGCAAGCCCGGGATGCCGGCGAGTATGAATGTCACACCCCCAACACCGATGAGCGCTACTTTGGGAGTTACAGTGCCAAGATGAACCTAGTGGGTAAGTGACTCTGCCTCCACATGGCCAGTGTCAGGCCCGAGTCCCTCATGTTACCATGTGCTTTTGTTGCCTATCAATATGATTCCCCAGATACCTTAGAAACCCGCATGAGGGAGCATGAGTGACCCTGAATCCTATGTACACTTGTGAACCCTGGATGGCTAAGGCTGACACATGGAAAGTTCTTGTGCAAACATCAATCACCACAGTGGTTAAGCAGACCTTTGCTGGTGAAAGGCAAAATGAATTTATCAAGGCAAGATCCAGGTGTGATGGCTTCATGCCTATAATCCCAGCATCCAGAAGGCTGAGGCAGGGACTACCCTGTGACAAGGACATTTGTGGGTGATAATTTGAAGATGTGACTTGGAAGGGAAAGTGGGTGAGACCAGCAGGAAGAGAGGCAACACCCTAGCAAGGGCAAAACTCCCAGCGTGAGGCGACAGTAGACACACAGGGACAGGAGGATCGTTACAGGAGTGCAGTAATGTGAGTGAGGGGAATCTCAGGGGAGTGTCTGCTCAGATAACACACAGTGAGTTCCAGATGCTCAGAGGGGAGAGACAAGAAGCAGGGGGTAGGACCATTTTGAGGTATCACAGGTGATTTTAGTGAACCACCCAGGCGGTTTGTCAGACAGCGGTAATGGCTCTTTTTGGGAACAGAGACAGACAGTAGCTTGTGACTGAAGCTGCCCATGTACAGTGTGTTCTTTAATTTCCTTGTCGGTAGATAGGAGTTTAATGAGCGAAAGCTTTTTCAGCAGGCCTGTTCTGTTCTTCGGGTAGACAGGCACTGGAATATTTCTTCTTAGAGCATCCACCACTATGCAAAGACTTATTTTAATGTGACGTAATCAACAAACAAGCGTCCCTGTTTTGGGATGTAATTCCCTGGACTCCACCCCTCAGGAGCCATTCCTGGGTCAGAAGTGAGGTTGAGCTATCTCAAAGTGATACCCAACAAGGAATCTTATTAGATGTCAACAGTTGTTCTTACACAGTATTCTCAGAGAGCTCTTCTCATACATTTTCAAAATAAAATCCACCTTTGCTCTGAGCGTCATTAAAATCCCAAGCAAGTGTCAGTGCCAAAAAATACTCTCTTAGCTACCACAACAGAAGAGTATACTTAGGTTTATATGCCTTTTGGGGTTATGTGTGGCCCTGGATCAATTGTCAGAGGCTGCCCCTGTTGTGGCGTTAACAGTGGCTTCTGTGTGGAGTGAGTCTCAGATTCTATAGCACCGTAACCTTCCTCCGTGGGAACATTCTATGTTACAGTGATCCCAGATTCTCTGCAGACCACGGCTGTCCCCCAGACTCTGCACAAAGTGGAACAGGATCCCCTGGAGCTCAGCTGCGAAGTGGCCACTGAGACCATCCAGCACACCCATCTCTCAGTATCCTGGCTGCGGCAGAAGGGTGGCGAGAACCCTGTGGAGGTCATTTCGCTGAGCCGAGACTTCATCCTGCACTCTAGCAGCGAATATGCCCAGAGGCAGAGCCTGGGCGAGGTGCGGCTGGACAAGCTGGGGAGAAGCACCTTCCGCCTCACCATCTTCCACCTGCAGCCTTCCGACCAGGGCGAGTTCTACTGCGAGGCTGCGGAGTGGATCCAGGATCCAGATGGCTCTTGGTACGCCATGACCAGGAAGCGCTCCGAGGGTGCAGTGGTCAACGTCCAGCCCACTGGTCAGTGTCCCTCAGCTTCTTGTCCTTTACCTGGTGGGGAGTCAGATGCTAGGAGGTTGTGGGGATGCCTTGTTTGATGACCATAGCAATATGGTAGGGTTTTGAGTGAGGTTAGAGATAGTTGTAGCCTAGGCTGAAGAAAACAGGCACATAGACCCAGCTTCCAACGAGCTGCAGACAGCTGCCCATACTGGCCTCTGCTCATTGCCATGTTTGCTCTACTAGATGGTGTCGTATTTTATCTTGAATAAAACTTTTTTTAATGAGAGATTTTTTTCAAAAATAAAATAAAAAAGGGACTGCAGAGATAGTTTAGTGGTCAAGAGCATTTGTTGCTCTTGCAGAGGACCCAGGTTCAAGTCCTAGCTCCTACGTGGTGGTCCACACAACTATTCCTAACTTCAGTACCAGGGTCTCCTTTGCTCTCTTTTGATCTCCGAGCACACATGTGATGCACACCAGCAGGCAAAACACACATAAAAAGAGTACATCGTTGTTTAAAAAATTTTTAAAGTGAGTGATTTTATAGAAAATCTTGGTCTCATGACTCTGGGTTCTTATTCCTGTTAGCCATGGATGCCACCCGTGTGATGATGTGTCAGTTACAGAGGACATTTGAGATGATGAGCGTTTTCTGTTGGACGCATGAGACAGTGCGCTAAGGAGATGTTAGCGCACCATTATTTTTATATTAATATTTCTGCCATTTTAAACAAGGCTTCTGAAGTGCTTTAACACACATTGTCATGTCTGTAAGGCAAGTCACAATGGCATCCACACATTGTGGGTGAGCATGCTGGATGCAGAGTACCCTGTGGTGTGACCCCAGAGTGTGTGCCATGTGGCCAGTGTGGAGTATTAGGTCCTGCTATGGACACTTTGTCAAGGGAAGACCTGGGTAGGTTTCCCAAGGGGGAAAGAATAGTATGTTTAGAGCTGAGGTAATGGTGGTGGTTGTAGAAAATTTTAATCCCAATCCGGGTTTTCTACCCCACCTTGGTTATTTAGTTTGGTGGCCTGGCACACTGCACTCCCCACAGCTTCTTTTGATGTCTCCTGTGACTCTATGTTCGCCCCTAGTTCTTGTGCCTACAGGGTTCCAATTTTGAACTGACAGCAGTTGTTGATGACATTGGCTGAGCTTGGGCAGGTTCTCAGGCTAAGCTGTGGGTCTGACTTGGTTGGAGGGCAGTCATAATACAGTTACCGAGGTGGCTGTGGAGGGCTTTTTCTCTTCTCTGATGAGGAGAATGAAGCTTTTATGTTATAGGCGGTAGTACTCCTGTCAGAACCTGCCTGTCTCTTGTCCTCCTTGTCCTGGTGGTCAGTTGCCTTGGTCTGTGCATGGTACTCTGACATTTGAGACAATGCTTCAGAGTCACCAAATAGTAAACTTTGGAACACACCCCTGAAGTCCCTGTTCAGAGACTCCTGGGCGAGGCTGGGAAGCTGTGTCTGAAGTAATCCCTGGTCTTTCTTCACCTGTCTACATTTTATCTGACACAGCTCTGAAGGGGGCAGGGCTTATAGGATCCTCCGGACACCTAATGGATGTGAGAGCAAAAGAAGATTGGATCATGGTGAGAGGGCAGTCTTGATCCACACTTAGGACTCAGAGCTCTTACTGGCTTCTGAATC
Organism: Mus caroli; assembly: GCF_978045245.1. Taxonomy (NCBI): domain Eukaryota; kingdom Metazoa; phylum Chordata; class Mammalia; order Rodentia; family Muridae; genus Mus; species Mus caroli. The sequence goes on along the minus strand of NW_028227258.1, from coordinate 59,163,783 downwards.
TTCTAATATTAAGAAATTTACCCAAGAGGCTTTAGTTCCTGTTTATCGGTTTCCTTACTGGTTGGTTTTAAGATCAGTGTCAAAAAAGTCTGGGCCTAATTTCCAGTCTTAATGCTTTTAAATTAGGTTGCATCAGCTAATCTTCTTTATTTTAATCTTACCAATTTGGAATTAGGACATTTGAATTTGCCCTGTAAATGTATCCAGACTGAGCTAAGAAAGGAAAACTCTAATGGAAGTGAAAAAATGTTGATAGCTTCACTGTGTGTTCCAGTTCAGACTGAGGAGTTGCAACTCCACCTTGGAGTCTGTTTCTTCATGTTTATTTTAATAGACATTAGTCTTTACAGCACTGAAGGTGTCGTGCGAGGCATTCGGGGATGCCAAGATGCACGGCATCACTCTGTGCACTTAAGGTGCTAAGTGCTGTGTGAATACTGAAGGCTGTTTTTGCTCTATGTTTTCTCTGGATAAGATGGCTATTACAACAGATCTAGGAATTCTAGTTCCTCAGTAGACTGGAGCTGTGTCAAGGTTGAGCAGACAGCCACAGGAAGTGGGGAAGGGCGTCAGACATTCAGAAGCTGGTGGGCAGAAGAAAGTCACGTGACTTGATGGTGGGTTCTTGGTTGAGCAGTAGAGAAAGAAGGGCACTTGCAGCTGGGAGCTGGGAGGTAGAACATGAGCTGGACTCTGTGGGCCAGGAGTCTCTTCTTGGCGCTTTAGGAGGTCTGTGGGGGTGTGCCTGAGAGGTACACGTGGATGAGTGTACTTGCTCACTCGTGTGTGTGTGTGTGTGTGTGTGTGTGTATGTGTGTGTACCAGTGGGAAAAGGCGAGAACCTGTGAGCTCCTCTCTTGCTTCAGCCAGATAGTTGCCCTATTGAGCAGTGAAAGTTTTACATGAAATAAAGGAGGCCCCTCTCCTTACACCTCCTGAAGAACTTTCAATATGCACACTGGAGGGAATCCCTTTAGTCAGGGATTAGCCACCTGAGTGGGTAATTTAGGAGGAAGAGCTCAGAGATGTGGAGGAGGGGGACATGTGGAAGTTGGTGAGAAAGGTTGGGTTAGCAGTCAAGAGAAAGGGTTGTAAAGAACTCATTTGGCCAGGCTGTGGTGGTGGCCTGGGAGGTGAGACTGGGTGCCAGAGGCAGAAGGAGAGAGAGGTGATGGAGGAGGCCAGCTGTTTGGAAGTCATCGTGGTTCCCTGACCCCTGGCTGAGAGGGCTTTGATCTGTCAGGAAGTTTGGGTGATACAGGGAGGAGCTAGTTCACTGGCAAGAAAAAAACATCTGGCTCAAGCGACTGGCTTGTGTGGGATGGAGGAGATAAAGAAAAGGCACGAGGAGATAAAGGATAGACACTGAGCTGGATTGGAGCGGAGAAGTGCGTGCTTGGCTCACATGATCAGTTTCCACAGGAAAAGATTACTCTTACGTGCTTGAAGTGTGTGATGGATGGGTTGTGGATGGCCGAGGCATGGATCCAAAGGTGATAGTGATAGCCTGGAATGGCCACAGAGGAAGGGCTGTTGTGGTTGAGGTTAATGAATGTCAAGAAAGTTCACACACCACTGTGATGTGATTGTTTCCTCTCCATATTCTCTGCAAGGAACATAGCTAGAACTGGAAGGAGTTAGGAGCTGAAGCCTCCCACACAGCAGGGAGAGATGAGGCCACTTCCTCCTAGTCTTAATTCCTCTTCCTGTTCCTCACTTCCACTGTGAGTGCCTCCTGACAGATCCCTGTTGGTCTAACAGTGCGAGTGCTAAGCAAAAATAAACAGCCTGGATTTGGCTGGTATTCTGGTATTTAATGGGTTGGCTTGGACTCAGATATCCTTGGCTAAAGTTGGATTTTCTCTCAAGATGAATACGGAGTCTTCACTGTAGTTACTGTCAGGAAGGTCAGGGGAATAGGATTTCCTGAAGCAGTTTGGTAGGTTGCAGCTCTTATTTGCCCAGAATGCATCCAGTTTGTTTGTGTTCCCAGACAAAGAGTTCACCGTGCGTCTGGAAACAGATAAGAGGCTGCACACGGTGGGTGAGCCGGTGGAGTTCAGATGTATCCTAGAGGCTCAGAACATTCCCGACCGGTACTTTGCTGTCTCCTGGGCCTTCAACAGCTCACTCATTGCCACCATGGGGCCTAATGCTGTGCCAGTCCTCAACAGTGAATTTGCCCACCGCGAAGCCAAGGGACAGCTTAAGGTGGCCAAAGAGAGTGATGGTGTCTTTGTGCTGAAGATATACCACCTCCGCCAGGAAGACAGTGGCAAATATAACTGCAGGGTGACTGAGCGGGAGAAGACTGTCACTGGCGAGTTCATAGACAAGGAGAGCAAGCGGCCCAAGAACATCCCCATCGTCGTGCTCCCCCTCAGTAAGTAGAAGCGCGCCACTTACTAGTTTCTGGTGTGGTGACTAGTGACATCGTGGAAAAGTGGGAGAGAGACTAGGTATAGGCAGAAGGGGCAGAATTTGGGGGTTAAGCTGACCAGAGAGGAGGCCTCTCCACCCCCTCCATCCATGCCAGGTCTGCAGAGCAGCAGGGGCATGTCTTGGGCTGCAGAGGGTACCCATACTTGAGCTCAAGCAGCTCAAGCTGGTGTAAGACATCAGCCTTGCCAGCTCAGTTAGGAGTAAGACCAGGAAGTCATTTGCACCTTTGGGAGAATTAAATCCCAGAAGTGGGCAGAGGCCTGCCTTGAAATCTTACTTAAGGAGAGCTCAACTCTTATGGGAGGACTTGAACATCATCAACTGCATTATTAAGAAGGCTTTGCCATCTGGGTTCTTCCAGGTATCAATGCAGGCCTTTCCCTAATTGTCTCTTCTGTACTGAAATTGCATTGTTAAAAGTCAGTGGGTGCACACAGCGTTAGGTTCATCCTAACACACACATACATCAGTCAGTGGATGGGCTCTATGTCTTCCTGGGATGTGCTAGGAGAGCTTGGACCTCTCAAGGCTGTTCCAGGGACTCAGCCTCCATGGGCAATGCAGTGTCTGGATGGGTGGAACCCTTTTCTGGGACTTCAGAGATGAACAGTGTGTATGCATGCCGTGTTTAAATATCCATAGTGTTAAGATTAACTTATTAATCTTCTTTCTCTCACAGTTCTATTTTTAGCAGAAAGTTAATCAAAACTTACAATGCTCTGATTTTAAATAAGATGGTCCAGTGTAAGAACTAACCTTTAACCTTTCCTCAGCTCCCAGGACTGTGCCTCCTCTTAGCCTTGTCATTGGTTTCTTTACATTTTTATTTACACATTTATTTATTTGAAATGTTTCTCTGTTGTTGAAGTCTAAAATAGAGGAGGCTTGTTTTCTGTCATGCTTATTATATTTTGAACGAACACACACACACACACACACACACACTCACATATACTCGAGTAACCTTCAACTCTTTCTTGTGCTTTCCTCGCAATGCATGATGCTTTGCATAGAGTAGGTGCTTGCTAAGTATCTGTCTAGTTGAAACTACTGGATTGAATGCCCACTTTATACTATTTTCCTGTGCCTGCCATAATCACAGACTCTGTACCTTGAGACTAATTCCTCGTTGTTTAAGAAGGATGGCATGAGGGGCAGCCACACTGTTTGCTTCCTGTATCTTTTGTACTAAAAGATTTCCCCCAGCCCTTCCGAGAACTTGTTTGATGATCTGTGGCCTGCTATATTGCTTTTCCAGCAGATAACTGGGTAGTTAAAGTCCCCCAGCAGCACCAGATCCTGCCCCAAGGCCACTTGGGTAAGTCTACTGAAGAACAACAATCAATGGTAATGGTGATAACGCCCTGGATTTTAATGGCACCTTTCCTCCTAAGAACCCAAAGTGCTTCTGCATAGATGATCTCTCTGCTCCCAATCCTGCAATCCTGTACAAGCCAGTGTTGCATCCATCTTATGAATGGAGACGTCAGAGCACACGCAAGGAAGTGTCTGATCCGGTTTTTCACTTTGTGGTTGAGCTCGGCAATTGCATTAGGGAACACTCGCTCTAACTCCGAACCCGCTGCTCTGTGCTTAGCCTGGACCCCGCCAGCAGCCTCCTGATTGGAAATTTCATTTGTGAACACACACTCAGGTTTTCATTAGTTCTGTCCCAGTCTTCATTCAGTCTGGAGGAGATGACCTTGTAGGCTACCTTTTTACAAGCCTGGGAACCTGTGTAAATAGTTACAGTGGGCTACACAGCACCAGGTCTCTGTTTGTCCATGCTTCGGCTGCCAGAGGGTTTCCGTTCTTCCTAGGTTTTCCAGGCTTTCTCCAAATAGCCATCTAGAATGTCCATAAGAGTCTGCTGTTGTGACAGGAGGGCACATGACTGATGTCCTGCAGGCCACTCGTCTGTGTAAGACAGACGGAAAGGTTTGCTTCCTCGGTGCTAAAATTGCCTTCTGAATCTCTCAGCTTGAGGTAAAATCAGTGAGGAAGGATACTGAGTATGATGGCGAGCACAGGCTGGACTCAGCGGTAGAATGTCTCTCTGCAGAGCATTCCGGAAGCCTTCGGTTCAGCCCTCAGTACTGCTCCGCCTTCCTGCCTCATCCCCTCGGTGTCACGACCCTAAGGAGGCACTAGCAGGATCTCAACTTTGCACATGATAAATTGAAGGCTCCGCTAATAAGAATACCAAAATCCCGCAGTCGGGAGGCAGTACAGCCAAGCTGCAGACCATTTCTGCCATGGGCAGTGGCTCTACAAGAGCCTTGTCCTGGGCAGGCTGTCCTGAAGATTGCTGTGCCCATCTTGTCCAGACCCCGTTCCTGTGAAACAAGCGCAGCATTGCTCTCTATGACGAAGGCTAGGTGCTGAAGCCCTGTGCTCATCTTTGCTGTTTCTGCCTGTGGGGGACAATTAAGGGGGAGAAGAATAAAGTAGATCCGAACGCTGCAGTAATCGGGTGCGCTTCTCGATCTGGGGCTTGACTTAATCAATTGTGAATGTTGCCTAGAAAATTGGATCCAAATTGATTATGACACTATGTATTGTGTTAATTCTTATGAACTCATTGAACTCAATATAGGTAATTATACAGAATAACATATGCATAATTAAGAAAGTGTTAGCCATGCTGTTTGTGAGAGCCGAAATATCCCGAAGTATGATAAATCAGTCATGACTGTGGATACCACATTTTAAACACATACTGTGTCCTGCACAATCTGTATGCATTGTCTCGTTTGCTGTTTAATCTTTTGTGGGTTAAAAATAGCATCCTCCAGAAGAAAAAGCTGAGGCTTGTAGAGTTTAGATTATCCCCTCAACTGAGATCAGCTATCCAAAGGCATGGCAAAGGCTAGACTGAGCTAGGGAGGGAGTGGAGTTCTTACCCCCACCTTTGTTTGGCAGACTGTCAGGGTAGAGAGCAGAGGTGCCCCAGGCTGAGTGGGTCTCAGAGGAGAGCACTGGACAGTGAGCCACTGGCCATGGCTCATGCTTCTCTATTAACGAAAGCATGAAACTGCTCTCCACACACTCTGTGAGACTAGACCATCTGTGCCCCATTTTACACACACACACACACACACACACACACACACACACACACACACACACCGTCTTCTGAATACTTCCTGACATTTTTTTTTCTACTTCCTAATAATTCTCTGAAGGATTCAAATGGCACGCTGAGGATGCGTATAGCTTTGGTTTGACTCTTGTAGCTTCAAGTGGTAGAAGATTGAGGGGCAGTAGGGTTTGGGAGTTCCTCACGCTGAAACTCCAAGCCAGAAGCCCTGAGCTGCCGATGAGCAGGTCACCCATAAATAATTTTTTGTCATAAACACCATGTCATTGTATCATATTCTGTTTCTGATTTACTTTTAGGCCTTAGTACCTCATTATCCCAACCCACTACCCAAAGCAAAGGGTATTCTCAGCTACCAGATCTAGGGAGCAGTGCCCAGTTCCAACCAGCCAGACCTTACAACAGCAAGTTGTGGTTCAAAACAAATCAGAGTTTTTGAGTCCTTTGAGCTTCACTGTCAGAATCATGGGATTCGGTTTGCACTCTTCTTCCTGCATCCTGGAGACGGTAAACCCCCAGTGTGGCCCTCTCTCTTCTCCCCAGAAAGCAGCATCTCCGTGGAGGTGGCCAGCAATGCCAGTGTCGTCCTTGAGGGTGAGGACCTGCACTTCTCCTGTACTGTCCGCACAGTGGGCAGGCTGCAGGCCCGCTTCTCGGTCATCTGGCAGCTCGTGGATAGGCAGAACCGCCGCAGCAATGTCATGTGGCTAGACCGGGACGGCACCTTGCAGCCTGGCTCAGCATACTGGGAGCGCAGCAGCTATGGAGGCATCCAGATGGAGCAGGTGCAGCCCAACTCCTTCAGCCTGGGCATCTTCAACAGCAGGAAGGAAGATGAGGGCCAGTATGAGTGCCACGTGACGGAGTGGGTTCGGGCCGTAGATGGAGAGTGGCAGATTGTGGGAGAGCGCCGCGCCAGTACCCTGGTCTCTATCACAGCCCTTGGTGAGTGAGCAGTAGGACTGTGGCAGAAATTTTCCTGTCGGACTCCTTCCTATCTCATCAGCGTTCTGGTTGGAGGGTCTGGGGAGCCATCAGTGGCTAAAGCGCTTACTGGGCAAGCATGAGGATCTGGCCGTGAGGTTCACAGGACCCAAGTAAAATGTTGAGTAGGCTTGGCGTCATGCCTGTAATTCCAGTCTCAGAGGCAGACATGGGCTCTTTAGAGCAAGCTAGCTGTCAGGACCAGCCACACCAGTGAGCTCTGAGTTTGATTGAGAGACCCTGCCGCAGCAAGTAAGGTGGAAGAATAAAAAGATGACAGACTTGGGCCTACGCATGCACATATATGCACGTGCAAACATGCACCTACAAACATTCATATACATATATGTGCATTATACACACACACACACACACACACAGCAAAAAGACAAATTCTGATTGGAGATGATAGTATCTTCCAGAGGGTTTCTCTGAAGGGACTCTATGGTAATATGCGCAGGGTTTCAGGGGAACTAACAGCAGGTGGTGGAGCACAGGGAACTAGTGACATTGGGGAGCTGTTACCACCAACCAGCAGGAGCATGGCTGGGACAGCATTGGCCTGGAAGAGGGGAGTGACTGGGTACAGGGACAAGTCTCTCCAGTTCACAGGGTGTCTTGCCCAGCTGCTCACAGCTCAGCCCTGCAAAAGTGTGGCTGAACAGGATGGAGATCTCATTGCCAATGATACAGCATTTGGCCCACGCCTACCTGACTCTTAGCACTGAGCTCGGTTGTTCCGTTTAGGCCTGTGTTTTTATCTCCTCCTCTGTAAAGCCCCCACTTAAGAAAAACCTTTCCTCATTTGCCAGGGAGTGAAGATACCTTGAGGTTTGCTAAAACCAAGTAATGTTAGATTTGCTGCTCACAGGCTATCCAAAGAGGTTTCTGCTCCTGTTATCTGCCAGATGCAATCAGCCCATTACATTTTAAAAGACCAGCCTGCTACTTTGCTGGGAAGATAACTTATTATGTCAAGCCTTCTATTTGTCAGGAAGCTTTGTCAGTCTCCATTCGCCCAGACTCTGTCACCACCTTCCCTCAGATAGGGCTGGCGGTGCTGTCGCCTGCCTAATAAAGATGGCAGCCCAAGGTAGATCTGCCCTAGACCTCATCAGTGTTCTCCCTTCCAAGATTGGGTTGCTTTTGCTTAATTCCCAAACGTCTGTTTTCAAATGCATGGTGGTAAAAACATGATCCGAGTGCTGTTTAACCCCCCACCCCATGCCAGGGCTTCCCTCCAGCTACTTCACAAAGGGGGAAGTCTCACGCCACTGTTAAATCCTTGAGCTTTTCAGGGTAACAAGGTGTCGCCCCCAAGCAAGGCATGCAGTAAAAACAAAGAAGAACAAACATGCAAACGGTAAGAAAACAGCTCCGGACCCCTGGTATTCCATTATGGCACCCATTTGGTTAGTCTGGCTTGCTGTTGAGGACTTGGGACGGACATGGCGTCATGTAAACCCAGATGCAGCCTCTGTATCCTCCCCACGTCATTGCGATTATATCTGCTTCCTGAAAGCTTAGTGCCAAGGAAGGGCTTGCCTTGTGTAGGCATTAGGCAGCTCAGATTCCCGTTCCTAGAAACTCCCTCCAGAGTTGAACATAGTCCCTGTGCCTGTGCTCGGCGCTGCTGTGGACCCAGGCAGGGGAACTTGGGAAATGGCTCTGGGATACGCTGCATATGGTTTTTCCCCATCCTGGGAGGTTAGGGGTACCCAGGGAAGGGTGATTCGGGGTTGTTTCCCTGGAAGTAATTTTACGGTTTCAGATTATCTGTCCTTGGCGTATTCTTAAATTCCATGCATGCCTGGCAACTTCCACAGTCAGGACGTGCTGCGTAGCACTCCTCTGGGACCCTGAGGCTAGCTCTGCTCACCTGACCCCCCTCTCCATTGCCTCTGGAACTAGGAGCAAGGTTGTCTCACTAGTCCTAGTCTATTGTCTACAGTAAGCAATGAACACTCACGAGTTTCTGGATTGCTTCTATTAGGCATGGATCCCCTCAGCGGTGACAGGTATGTGGATGAACTAATAGGCCACAGACTGTGACTGTGGAGGGACACCTTGGCCATGTGCACTCTGGTCTGTGTCCACTTATGTAAAGTCAGGAATACCCAGTGCAGGGCCTGTCCCTGCGGTCCCTGATCTGTACCAAACGTTTGGCACGTGTACCACACACTACTGACCATCACGGCCACACAGGGCTGCTCTCTCTCTCTTCATTGTTTTTGAGTTGAAGATCCAGAGAGTTCAGCAAAATGTGCCAACTTATTCTCTAATAATTCCCGTGGGAAATACAGAAGATTCTGTGCCTTGTGTTTTTCCTGTGGAGTTTAAAATGTTTTGTCCTCTTTGTTTCTTAAACAAACTATGTACTTTCTAGACTACATACACGCTCATTTAACCTTCACAAGAACTCTTTACAGAAAGGAAGACACAGGCAGAGTGGACTTGGAGCATTTGCTTGATACAGTGATTCTCAACCTGTGACTCATGACTCCCACAGAGGTCACATAATCTGATATCTTGTGTGTCAGATAGTTATATTGTGTTTCATAACAGTAGCAAAATTACAGTTACAAAGTAGCAACAAAATAACTTTAGGGTTGGGAACACCACAACATGAGGAATTGTATTAAGGAGTTGCCGCGTTAGGAAGGTGAAGGACCACTGGCTTAGTGTCATAGAACTAGGAGGTGTCTCGGCTGGGGAGTTGATGCCTTTAACCACACTGATGGTTTCCCTGGGTAAAGCATCCCCAGGTGGGTCCTAGAGGGAGGTGCACAGGGATAGGTCTGTAGCCTGACTCTACCATTTTCTATACTTAATATCAGGCAGTTATTTGCCTTCTCTGCGGCGCCCTGCAAAAGGGATAACAAGCCTGCCTGACCTACAAGTGTTGACTTAGTAAGAGGGGATGAAAGCAGAGCCTCCAACACTAGGTTTGGCATGTAGCATTCGCACATCCCAGCCACCATTACTTTTATGATCATAGCCAGTGTGCTCATCCACACTGAAGGGGCTGTGAATCAGAGGTCAGAACGCTCGCTCCCCAGTCAGTAAGGACTATTCTCACTGAGACTTCAGGGCTCTGAGGTTAAGGGGAATGCCTCACCCCAGGTACCCATCCGCTAAAGACTAGGCTTTCCTGTTGTATGTCCCTTAAAACCTATCTGAACCCGGATTTTGTTGGGGAATTTGAGGAGGGGCTGGCAGCGTCCCTACCTGCCTGTTTCAGGATGCCATGCGCTAGAAGACCAGGGACAGGCATCTGGGTGTTGGGTGCATGCAGTGAAGGAACTTGGCTTTTTGGAACTTGTTTTTTCCTCTTGTTTTTGCACAGAATTCTGGGATTGCTAGGAGAGAGGTTCTGGTGTAAGACAGAGCAGCTTACCCTGGAGCAGGATGTACTGTAAACCCACACAGGATCTCAGGTCTCATGGGAAGGAGCGGACCTGGGTTATTCAGAGCCTGGATCCGTGAAGTCTTAGGAACTGTTGTGTTGGGCCTCAACACAATACCCAAAGTAATAGCTTCTTTGTGACAAGAAGGCTTAAGAACTGGCCAGCCTCTGCTCTGACTGCTGGCTTTGCCAGTAGGCCCATATTTGATAGCACACTGTCCCAGAAATGCCAGATGCTGTCCCTGGTTCATGTCTCTGCTCTCCCTACAGAAACCGGCTTTGCGGTCACAGCTATCTCCCGGACACCAGGGGTCACCTACAGTGACTCCTTTGACTTGCAGTGCATCATCAAACCCCACTACCCGGCCAGAGTCCCCGTGTCTGTGACATGGAGGTTCCAGCCAGTGGGCACAGTGGAGTTCCATGACCTGGTGACCTTCACGCGAGATGGAGGGGTTCAGTGGGGGGACAAGTCATCCACTTTCCGAACTCGGACTGCCATTGAGAAGGCTGAGTCCAGCAACAATGTCCGCCTGAGCATCAGCCGGGCCAGTGACACAGAGGCAGGCAAGTACCAGTGCGTGGCAGAGCTGTGGCGAAGGAATTACAACAATACGTGGACAAGGCTGGCGGAGAGGACGTCCAATCTGCTGGAGATTCGGGTGCTGCAGCCAGGTGGGTGCTCAGCTCAGGCTCCAGGGCCTCTCAGGGCCCATGTGTGTCTGCACAGCATAGCAAGGCACATGGGTGTGTACTTACACGATCCAGTAGGCCTGTGGGGATGCATGCCTGTGTACTGGGAGACATAGGATGTGTTCTTAAATGACACAGAGAGACTTGAGGATATCTGCTTATGTGATCTCATTAGACACAGGGATGTACGCTCGTAGGACACAAGGAGGCATGCAAGGATGCATGCTTATGTGTTATGAGACATGTGTGTTTATATGACACGAGATACAAGTGCTTATTCTTACCTGACACAGTATAATATGAGAGCCTGTTCTTCCATGATACATGAGCCATGTCTGCTTATGTGGCATGGTAAGACATGAAGGGTATATGCTTGCATGACTGGGTGATGTAAAGAAAGAAAGAAAAATCAGGAGAACCTGAGCCCTGGCCCACCTTCTGTTTTCCAACTCTGAGAAATTCATATCCCCTGCATTCATGTCTCACTGCCTGTGTTTTCTCCCTGCTTGGATATTCACCTTTCCTCTTTTGCCTTTCTGAGTACGTGGAGGACTCTGATGAGGGCATTCATAAACGCTCTAGCTAATGACCCTACGAATAGGACATTGTCCCACCCAACCACAACACCATTGTCACAGGGAATTCGGCATTGGTATAGTCTCATTACCCAGAATCCCCCATTCGATCAGCCATGTGCACCCCACCCACCCACTCAAGTGTGCCAACAACAACTCTAAGGAGACTTCAATTAGAGATCACACAGCACCTTGAGTTGTTCTGTCTCTTGTTTAGATAAAGGAACTCAGAGGAGAAAGGACAAACAGTTGCATTTGTTGTGTCTTTGACCTCCATGGGCAAGATCAGCTATTTGATTAGAATTCACATTCCCTGGAAGAATTAAAGGGTAGCCTTAGGTCACAAGGCTGGTCTTTGGAGGATACATGGGGCCAGTCTTTGCCTGCCTCAGATCCTATCATGTGGGCTGAGTTGGAATCTCTTTTTCTTGTGGAAGCTGAGTGGTCCAGAAGGTGCTAATTTGGGGACCAGTCTGCAGTGGAGGTTCCTTCAGACACCTTCATCAGCCAGCGTGTTGATTGAGCCTTACAGAGAGTGTTTTGTTTTGTTTTTGTTTCTCCTGTCTTTCTGACCCACCCATTTTTCACCCTTCCTCCTATCCTAGCAGCAGTGATTAGTGCCCAGCCTGGTTGCTTCCGAGGGCCACTGACAGGGAAGTTCTCAGCAGTGTCTGAGGTCATCCTTCCCCTCGCCTGACCCTGTCACAGAAGCCTTTTCTGTACCACATTGGGAACAAATGGGATTTATAAATGTTGAGACTCTTATCTGGCCAATTAGAGCTGAATTGGGCCAACAGGATGCTGGAGAAGAGGCTGTTCTTAAGTGGGTGTTCGGGTTAATGGGGGGTTAAATGGAGACCCCATTTTATGTTAGCACTTGGGGAAGATGCAGCGCCCCGCCGGCTGCCTCATGGAGTCGATCCTTGGGATGGTAACTGCATTTCTGTTGCCTGTCACTCAAGGTACCTGTCACATGGTTTTACAGCTTGGGAAGGTAGCAGAGACCGTGCATGACCCCTAGACCTTGCTTGTCATTGCCCTGCTGAATAAGTCCCTACTGTTTGCTTGTCTCTGTTACCACTCCGAATCGAAGGCTGGAGCCCTGAAGCACACGTGCACAGCTAGTTCATTAAGGTGCTCCTTGTTTGGATCCTGACTCAAATTCATGATGACAATTTCAGGCACCGTGAGCCTTGACAAAGGCTAGTTAAATGGCAGAGCCCAAACCGAGGTTAGAGCCCAGATTCCTTTGATTTTTACCTCTGCCCTTTCCATCATCTTATTGGCTTTCATACTGCAGAGTTAGGACTGTCTTCCTGTCTCATGCTCAGGGAATGGAGGGGTCTAGGGAGGGGCAGGTCCCACTTTGCAAACTTGGACTGCCATTGAGAAGGCTGAATCCAGCAACAGCATCTGCCTGAGCGTCCCCCTGACTTTGAGACTATGTGCGGTTTCACTGGGTCGTGAGTATGAGTAGAGGTTAGCACTGGGGACTTTGAGCATCTGCTGCTGCCTTCCGGAGGCTGCTGGGCCTGCTTGCAAATGATCATCACACCAGAGCTTGTTGGCTGTTGACTTTCTCTCACTGAAGGAGGGAGGGGTCAGGACCCCTGAGAATCCCCCCCCCCCCCCGGCAGCTAGTTGTATTACAGTTGGGCATTAATTACAAGTGGTCCATGAACAGTGTAGAGTATATACGTGGCCAAAAGACTTAGGAGAGTGGACTCCATTTACATTGCTGTGGTAAAAGCCACCATCCCTGCTAGGTGCAGATCTTCCCATGTGGCTACTCCAAGGTCATGTTGTTGCTATTGACACCTTGCCTATTTCTCTGTCAGTAAGCCAAATAAAACCATTGGCTCTTCCAGGCAAACTTCGGTAGAATTGGATTCTGGTTTGTTTGGGGGACCTTAAGGGAGTGAGATGTTGTATTGTCTTTCCTGTGGTGAGAGGCCTGGCAGTAGCCATCTCAAGGCCTGCTCTTATAAGTGGCCAGTAACACATGTCCTGGGTCTTGGTAAATGGGAAGAGCAAAGGAAAGCTGTTTGACTCCCAGCACGGCTGAGGCACAAGGGAGAGTGCACTCCCTAAGTGTTACTCTCTGTCTTGTGCTAATTATTTATGCACTCAAAACCGAATATGTTCCAAAGAGCTTTCTCTAAAATGCACGGCTAGTGCAGGTGCTTTCGTCTGGGGGAAGGGAGACTGAACGCTGGAGACAGTGTTGGGTTCTTGGAGTGTGTTATCTCCCTAAGTCTTTGCAGCAACCCCAAGTAGAAGGAATGTAGCTATCACCTGATAGTAAACAGTCAAACAGCGCCCCCCAACTCCACCACCATCAGCGGTGAGTGGGAGATTGGGATTCAAACCCAGGCATGCTTTGATGAAAAGTGCTGGTAGGTGGGGAGACTTTGCCTTTCTTTTTGAAACCGTGTAATCTCATCTTTTTCCTTCTGCATTCAACCCATGACATCCCTTATGGAGCATGTTTTCCCTTGCAGGTCCCTGGTGTGCCGGAGCCTCAGCTGTGGTAGGATTTAACATAACAGTAGCAATGTGTGGCTGTCTGCATTGTAAACGCCTTCCTTCTGATAACTTAACTTGATTCTTCCTTAATCCATGCAGGGTCAATGGGTGTGTGGTGCCTGACGCTGCTTACAGATGGGGACTCTGCCACCCAGGGTGAATAAGTTGCCCAATGATTCACGATGAGTGGCAGAGCCAGGATTCAAGTCCAAACAGGCAGTCTGGCTCCAGAGCTAAATTTTATTATATACTCTGTAGACAGTGAGCCAAAGTTTTACTGACTTATGCTTTCTTCTCTCCCTGGTAACCTATGGTACAGTGTGTATATGCATGCATGCATACATATATGTGAGCATGTTAGAGAGAGAGAGAGAGTGTGTGTGTGTGTGTGGAGAGAGAGAGAGAGAGAGAGAGAGAGAGAGAGAGAGAGAGAGAGAGAGATGGAATGAAGGGCTTTGTGTATGCAAGCAAGCATTCTCCTCCTGGGGTGCCAGGCACCAGGTATTTTCCTTGAGTGGACACTCTGGTTTGTGGTCTGGGTTCCCTGAGTCTTGGTTTTGTAGCATTAAGGCCACAAAGCATTTGGAGCTTCGTTGAGGCATAAGTTGTTAAAGATGAAACCAAGTATCTACCTCTTTTGGGTTCCTTTATTTCTTTTAACTTCTGCCACAAGGTGGCTCTAGGACCAGGGAAAAGCAGGGCAAGCCTCCTTAGTCCTACCCTCCCTGTGGAGCCTGCCTCTCCAAGCCTGGTTTAGCATCTTCCAAAGAGACGCCTCTGCCCCTAACGAATATCTTAGTGAATTTTCTTATCTGAGGAGAATCACCAGGGAGCCCAGGCACCGGTGACTAGCTCAGACCATTTACCATCGGCTTCCACTGCTGCAAAGAAGGCCTTGGTCCCCGTTCCGTTCCATTCTGTGCAGCCTGTACCCAGACTGCTTCCTGCCAGAGCCACTGGTGGGGACTGCAGCGTGACTGTTCTCTCCATTAAGCTCTCTGGTTAGCTGGCGTGGGCGCCTTGCCGTCAGAAGTGACTTGCCGTGGATTTATCATTGGCTACTTCCAATCCATAAGCATGCTATGGATCCTAGGATCCCCATAGCCTCCCTTTCTGTCCTTGATTTAGTCTGGTCCTACCCCATACTATTACCCCATGGAGCACTGAGGCAAGACTTGGCCAGTTTGATGTGCTCCATTCTCGTTCAGTTTTTTCTTTTAGTTGTGAAGCATCATCTTGCTTCCTTCTGATTTTCTTCAGTTCCAAAAAACACCCTCCAATTTCATATGGCTAAATACAGAAGCAGTAAGGGAAATGTCAGCACTCACTTTGCAAATGTTTATGACTATCCCTCGGTCTAGCTATTAAATATTGTGCATTAAAATTGACAAAGCAATAAACAAGCCTCCAGGCAGGCAGCGTCCGGTGGTAGAAGGCTGCTTGTCAGTGGGTGTGTTCTGCTGGGATCAGACTGATGGGCAGTCGGGATGAATATTTAATGCCCTCTGCATGTTGCCAAATCTGTTTGCTTCATGTTCTCTGCTGACCTGGCAGATTGGGCTAGCCAAGAGTCTTGGGTATGTGAGCATGGGCTGTCCTGACCAGAGAAGTGGCCCTGCATTCTCCCTGGGCAGCCTGGGTTCTCCTTCCAACCCACACAGCTTCTGCCTGCCTGGTGTCTATGCAGGGCTGGGCAAGCCTGAGTGAACAAGCCCTTAGAGAAGGTCTCAGCCCTCCATTCATGCTTTAGCCTCGTTGCCATGGTGGCTGCAGGTGGCTGCCCAATGTCAGTTACTGGCGGCAGTCAGTTAGGGTCACTGCTCTGTCTGCAGACAGGTTGGGCAGGGTAGGGTGTGCCTGGGCTTCTCTCAGTTCGCTCTTTTACTTCCCAACCCTTGCCAATTTCCCTCTGCCACCTGCCCCTGCCCCTGTGGCATGTTTGAGCACCTGCTGGCATGGTAGGTGTGGGTGTGTCACTGCAGGTGTGGGTGTGGCACACAGGACTTCACCGTGGACTGTGGATGGGAAAGGGTTTAGACCTTCCAGAATGGAGGTTGAACCAACACTGGGAATGGATGTGTGTGAGCCAGGAGGGCCCGGTTCATTTTTGTTAAAGGTGAGGGTGAGCCACATGGCCTGGTGGGAGTCCAAGTCTACCAGATCACTGGCTCTGTGACTGAGAAAGAATCTTTGTGAAATTGGGAGTAATATTTACTTGATAGGAGTAGTGAGGAACATATAGTTAATATGTGTGAAGCACGTATGGTAGAAGATAAGACAGAGCCCCCTAAGCTGGGGAATTGGGCTTTGGTCATGTGAGGCTAATATACCTTTTTAAAAAAGTATTTCTTTCTATTTTTAGCTATGTGTGTATGTCTGTGTGTGTGCACATAGGAATACAGGTACTTGGAGAGTCTAGAGGATGGCGTCAGACTGGAACTGGGGTGGTTGTGAGCTGCCCGACCCATGCTGGGAACTGAAAATTCACACTCTCAGGTGCTGAGCTGCCTCTCCAGCCTGTGTACTCAGTTTTAAATGGCAGATTAAATGACAGTGTGTCTTTACTATCCTGAAATTAAATAAAACCGAATGCAACATTTCTAGTCACATAATCTTTAAACACCATCAACTCTCCCACCCACCTGGCGCACTTTTTGTTTTTTTATTTTCATTTGGTTTTGTTGGCCTCAAACCCACAGTCTCCCTGCCTCAGACTCCCAAGCTCTAGAATTATAGACGTGTGCCACCACACCTGGCTAGGACAGTGACAAGGGACTCAGTCATGGCTGGAAGGGCTGTGACTGCTGCCCCCAACTGCAGAGTGACAGCCTTTTCAAAGAGTGACTGAAGTAGATAAAGACAAGGTCTCTCCTAGTTGGCCCTATATATTAAAAACAGGAAGAAGGAAAAAAAGAAGAAAGAGTGCTGTGTTTACTAGAAAAGCGAAGTAGACTCCAGGCTCAAAGGCACAATTCTCATGAAGGTTATTTGAAAGTCACAGAGGACACAGGACAAAGCTTTATTGGAAAGGATTTGAGACACTACCTACCTCCTACTCCCTAAACCAATGTAAAAATCAAAAGACCTTCTGCCTCTGGATTCCTGCGATGATGTGGGGTTGTATTTGAGGGGGACGGGGATGGGGGCATTGTCTGCCCTGTGGAGGGAGAACAGAGGTCCCAGGGACAGGCTCTCAGCTTGGAAGTGACCACTCTCTTGCTTGCCCTTTAGAAAGATCTCCCTGGCTGAGACCGAGGCTGGAAGACTTGTCTTCAGGCTGCGGTCTGGGGAAGAGCTTATTAGGGACTGGGTAGATAGGTCCTGGCCATGCAGAGGGAGAAGAACAGGAACATGGGCACTTCAAGTGCAGTGACTTCGTGAGTGATGGGTACATTTTTCTGCTTGCTTCCCAGAGTGTACACGCATGTATGTGTGCATTTTGAGTGAGGGGTGTCCCCAGAGCTCCCCGTTGTCCCCTAGTCTTCTGGTTGGCCTGATTCCTTGAACTTGAAAGATCTTATCTGCCCCAGCCGCTGGCTTCCTCCACCCCTGACATTCCTGTTAGATGTTTAAGAGTCTCCCTTCCTTCTCTTCATTCTTTCCTGATCTCTCCTCGACGCTCTTCTGCTCTTCCCTTGCTCTCCTGCACTGAATCGACCACACACAAGAGCCTGCAGGCTCTCAAACCCACAGGTCACTGGGAGTCATCTCTTACCCCCATGTTTGACCCAGTATAATTCTAACTTGCCAGGTAGCTGTGCCATCCACCATATATTCCCTAAGAGCCACAGTGGGCAAAGTTAAGAACTGGTCCCGCCCCCAGTCTTGGCCACTTCCCTTTCTGACAGCATCCACCACACCTGAGAATCTGACCTTGTTGCCTGCACTGGGTGATCTCTTCCTTTTGTTCTTCATCTGTTGGACCCCAGCTCATTCATTTTTCAGAGCCCAGCTCAGGGATCACAGCTTTTTGCAAGGTCCTCTCTCTTTTATCACAGTCGGAATTAATGACCCCTCTTTTAAAAGATTAATTGGGTTTTTAATTCAATCACCTATTAGTTAATGTGATTAGCAATGATTGGTTCATAGTTCTTTTGCCCAGGCATTTGCAAAACGAGGAGTCCTTTTAAAAGTGGCCTTTGATGTAAGGCAGTTATGGCTGAGTTTAAGGAGAATCATTTACTGAAAGAGTAAGTGCCTTCTGCATGAGCGGTGCACACATAAACCCATCCAGAGGATAGGTAGGTGGGCTAGGGAAGCAGCTGCTGCTCTCTGCTGCTGAGCCCCTCATCCCACTGTCTTTCCTCCATGTAGCCCACTTCTGCCTCATAGCAGAGCAGCCTTTACCAGACTGACTGATTGTCTTAGCTTTGATCCAAAGCCTGGGCAGAGAACTAACTGTCCAGCTGCAGCAAGAAAGGGCATTCCCTCAAATGATGGGAGCTTCTGAGAAGGCAGATGCTGCAGTGTCCATGGACTACACGGGCCAGCATTGCCGTCTAGCCTGCCTGGCCCTCCTCCTGCCTCCTGCTGCACGAGGGAGGGGATTGACCAAGCCTACCTTTGCGTATCTTTGCGTACTTTCTCCTCTGCATTCATTGACTCTCCAAGTTTGTGTGCTGAGCAGCAGCCACACCCAGGGCTTCCCTGGTGGAAGGGAAGTCTGGATCTCCACAGAGCCTGTTCTAATGGAGATGGTGATGCAGTAGGTCTGAGAGTCTGCCTCTGAGAAATTCACCCAGTGCATCTCATGCTACTAATCCATACTGCTTAGGATTATTTGGTTTTTTATTTTTTATTATTTTTTTTAAAGATTTATTTATTGATTATATGTAAGTACACTGTAGCTGTCTTCAGACACTCCAGAAGAGGGAGTCAGATCTCGTTACGGATGGTTGTGAGCCACCATGTGGTTGCTGGGATTTGAACTCCGGACGTTTGGAAGAGCAGTCGGGTGCTCTTACCCACTGAGCCATCTCACCAGCCCCTATTTGGTTTTTTATTAATACTTTTTTTTTTTTTGGTTTTTTCAAGACAGGGTTTCTCTGTATAGCCCTGGCTGTCCTGGAACTCACTCGGTAGACCAGGCTGGCCTAGAACTCAGAAATCCGCCTGCCTCTGCCTCCCGAGTGCTGGGATTAAAGGCGTGCGCCACCACGCCCGGCTTAATACTTTATATATATGTGGGTGTTTTGCTTGCATGTATGTCTGTATACTTTGTGTGTCTGGTGTCACAAGAGGGTATTTATTGGATACCCTGGACCTGCAGTTACAGACAATTGTGAGCCTCCATGTGGCTGCTGGCAATTGAACTTAGACCTTCTGGAAGAACAGCCAGTGCTCTTAACCGCTGAGCTGTTTCTGCTGACCTAGAATATATTTTATTCTATTTGATTTATTTATTTTGTGTATGTATGGTATGGAGGAAGTAGGTATGTGACATAGCACACATGTGGGGGTTGGAGGGCAACTGTTGGGAGTCAGCTCTCTCCTTCCTTGGGTCCTTAGGTTTGAACTCAGGTCTCCAGGCATGGCAGCAAACACCTTAT
Organism: Mus caroli; assembly: GCF_978045245.1. Classification (NCBI taxonomy): domain Eukaryota; kingdom Metazoa; phylum Chordata; class Mammalia; order Rodentia; family Muridae; genus Mus; species Mus caroli. The sequence goes on along the minus strand of NW_028227258.1, from coordinate 59,144,508 downwards.
CCTCTGAGCCATCTTGATGGCTATGTCTACAATACTTTTAAAAAGTTTGGGGGGGGGGGGAAGGGTGGCTGTGATTGGGATATAAAGTAAATATAAAAATGAATTATAAAAAGTTTAGTTGTGTCAAGTATGAACACTCGGGAGGCAGAGGTAGACAGGTCTCTGTGAGTTCAAGGCTAGCCCAGTCTACAAAGCAAGTCTTGGACATCCAGGGATTGTTACACAGAGAAACCCTGTTTTGAAAAACAAAAAGAAAAAAAGAAAAGAAAAAGGAAGAAGTTGAGTGCCACCATGTTTGTCAATGTCTCACCTATTGTGAGCTTTGAACTCGGGACCACAAATACAAACCTAAAGGGATTGAGAAGAGCTCAAACTGAACTGTTGTTCAGGGTCCACTCAGCCTCCCACTAAACTCCTCTGGAGCTAATGCATTTGGTCTGCAGGGCACTCTGGGGGCATTAGATCCACACTTTGCCGTTCTGGTCCGTTCTGGTTTGCAGATGAAAACACTGGTCTTTAGGAAAGTCCAGGTTCTCCTAAGGGGGAGGGAGCTGAAGCTCACAGATGTACCTTGCCCAGGGCAATGCTGAGACAGGCTTGTGAGTGCTTCCTAATGAGCTGTGGGGCCTCCTGCCTCCCTGGTGTGTCCTCCCTTACCCCCTGCCCCCCATAGGAGAGGAAATGCAGAGCTTATAGTAAGAGCTGACCCCCTGCCTACATGTCAGATTTCAAAAGTACCTCTCTCTCAGGCTTCCCAATACTTCATAATATTTTGACATGGGATGGCTAAAAAAGAGATAGAAGAAGAAGAAACTGGAAATGCTTTGAAATATTTCTCCTCCTTGGCTTGTGGCTCTTTAACCATGTGACTGAATAGAAGTTGAGTCATAGCATCCCAGTTTAACATATGCAGTTACTATAGCAATTGAGGTTTCCTTAGTAACAGTTGCAAAAAATAATCTGGCCCCAATTAATAATACATTTTAAAGCTCTTTCTACTCTACACAGAACAACCCAGTTCATCTGGCCGAGCACCAGATGATTCCGGAGGTGCCGTCTGGACTGACTGAGATCCCGTTTGCAGGTGGAGCATTGGGTTGGAACGGGATGAAAAGGGAACAGGTCGCTTCAGGCTCACAGGAGTCCGCTCAGGAAAGCTGACCAGCAGGCCAGGGCCAGTCCAGCCTCTAGGATTCCCAGTGTGCCCTGACGGTCCTTGTGGTTAAAGAAGCTGGAAAGTGGAGAGACTGGCTGGTACAAACAGATGGAAACGTAGCATGGGCCATGGCTGATCTGATGTGATGTGTTCTCTGTGGCTAGAGGTCTGTGTGTGAATTCTAAGGTCCTCCATGAGGGGAAAGTCTGCCTCAGCAACACGAGACAGGTCCTCAGAGGTGCTTTTGTAGTAATGGTGTTGACTGTGGGACCCTGTTATGCCTTCTCCCTAAAGCTTTAAAACCATCCTGAACGTTCGTCTGTGTGCTACTGGGCACACCGAGGAGCAGTCTGTGGCTGTCAAATGCTCTCCTTCCTTACACATGAGTCTCAGCCCTGCAAGCCTTTAACAAAGCAGGCCAGCTAACTGGCCAGAAGCTCAGGGTACAACCAGGGGCCCAGTCATACACCTGGATAGTTTCTGCACATCCAGCGGCAGACTCCATCCAGTCTTAAGGAAGCAAGGGCTCTCACTCAGCAGGGCCTGGAGGTGGGCCTGGCCAATTGGCAGAAGCCCTCGCTCTGGGACCTGTACCATACCCTGGGTTTTCCTCAGCTGGCAAGGTGGCTCAGAATTAAGATATGAAGAGAGGAGGCGGGGGTGGACTGCTGTTCTCAATACCAGCTCATTAAGAGAATTGCCTTCTCCTTTCTTCTCTGGTTAGTAGGGAACACAGGGAAGTATAATGATATAGGGGAAGATTCTCCAGTAATCTCCAACAACATGCATTTTACTTGGGTTTGGCTTCTTGGCAACTCAAAGATGAGCATCTGCTCTGTTACAAGCCCAGCAGCCTATGGAGTTTGCTCTCTATTATCATTATCTGGAGTTGGCCATCCCTGTTGCTTATGGACTGCGATAGAAAGGGGAGGGAGCTGGTGCTGGCTCTGCTCTGTCCATCACTGCCCTCACTGCTTCAGGACCTGGACTGGCCTCCTGTACCTGCCTGCTCCCACATCTCCATATCGGAGCAAACACCGAGAGGGACCTTTGCTGCTTTCCAAAGCCTGGGCACTGGGCTAGGCTCTGCAGTATAGGAGTGAGAAATTCTGCTGGCAGTGAGCACGGTGAGGCTGCGGCTGTCCCACTCTCGGGGTGTCCCCTAAGCAGGGGATGATGGGAAATATCAGCTGCCTGCATGGAAAAGCTTCATCTCTGTTCCTGGGAGCTCAGGGTCTAAGGGAGAGGAGAGACAGGGAGGAGCCAGGTGTCAGAGAACACCAAGGGAGGAATGGGAGACAGACAGAGATTGAGTGGAGAGCAGGGTCTGGCAGGGAGGTGGCAGAGAAGACAGAACAATGGGGACCGTGGCCAGGGTTCAGGGTAAAGTGTGTAGGTCGGAGGAGCAGAGGAGCAGAGGAGCAGAGGGCAAGTCCTAGGAGATGAGCCAAGACAGTTGAGCAAGGGCCAGGCTCTGAGGGGCTTCTTGCTGGCCAAATGAATTCTTATTTAGATTGCACAGACAGTGGGGAGCCGTTGAACATTTTAAACAAGGTCAAGCTCTGGGCAGATTGGTGTCTTGACTGGGTGCAGGCAGTGGCACAGGGAGAGTGGACAGGGCATTGGATGTGACAGATGGCCAGTTGGTGTGGGTATCTAACACTGGGGGATGGGTTTTGGGGGATGCTCATTGACGCTCTGTTCCCTGCTGGACAGCTTGAGTCTTCCAGCCTAGAAGTGAGCTTGGGGACAGACCCAGACTCTTATGTCACTCCTTCCCTTCACAGTGACAAAGCTCCAGGTGAGCAAGTCGAAGAGAACCCTCACCTTGGTGGAAAACTGGCCAATTCAGCTGAACTGCTCAGTCAAGTCCCAGACCAGCCCGAACTCGCACTTCGCCGTGCTGTGGTATGTTCACAAACCCTCAGACGCGGACGGCAAGCTCATCCTCAAAACCACGCACAGCTCGGCCTTCGAGTACGGGACCTACGCCGAGGAGGAAGGCCTGCGAGGCCGGCTGCAGTTCGAGAGGCATGTGTCGGGGGGCCTGTTCAGCCTCACTGTGCAGCGAGCCGAGGTCAGCGACAGCGGTAGCTACTACTGCCACGTGGAGGAGTGGCTGCTGAGTCCCAACTATGCCTGGTACAAGCTGGCCGAGGAGGTTTCAGGGCGCACAGAGGTCACTGTGAAGCAGCCAGGTGAGAATGGAAGGTGTGGCCGTCGTGGGTTTCTTACAAACTCTAGGGCTTGGAGAGCTCTGTACACACACACACACACACACACACACACACACACCACACCCCACATGCATGTACGCACTCAGGCGCACACACACAGACTGCCACAGAGATAATGTGAATATGGTTGCAGGTGCGTCAACTGTCAACTCTGGTGCCCTGCAGGCCTGTTACTGGACCTGCCGTGGTCCTGATACTCACGAGGCTCAGCACCATTGTCACCTCTCTCATGGGAGCATCTTCAGTGAGCTTCCGAGGGCAGCTGAGGCCTCCAAAGTGCAGATGACATCCAGGACCGCTAGCTGATCTGCAAGCCTCTGTTCTGCGGTTGACAGCCCTGGCTAGCTTCCTCCCGGAACTCCAGCCCCCAGAACAATACATGACAAACCTGCTTATTTCATCCCTAGTATAGAAAGGCTGTGCCCCTCCCACCTTCTGCTCTTAAGTTAACATGGCTTCTGAATTCTTGTAGGGTGGCCTTCACTGCACTGTCCACCTTCTTCCTTCATGTGTCCTGTGTGTATTGTACACATCTGTGCTTCCTTAAGGGGCAGGAACACAATCCCATTTGCTTCTGTGGTCCCCCGTGCCTGTGATGAGCCCCTTGTGCCATTTCTCCTGTCCTCCTTGCATCACCAAGACTTTACTCAGCACCACTTCCAGGAAGCCTGTTCTGATTTCTTCTCTATCTTTGTAGGGAGAGTCCCCTTATAAACGCAGTATGGTAATTATCTGCATGTCTTCTGCAGTACTTATAAGCATGGTATGGTCAGAGAGTGTTTTTATGTCAGCAGCTGCTGGCATGGCATCCTTAGAAAGTACTGGGTGCTGAATGAATTCATGGTGTTTGTTTTTTTAAAAAAAAAAAAAGCAACCCAGGGCCTTATTTCAGCGAGGAACATACAGAGATACTCATGTTCCTCCACCGTCCTCAGTCATTCCCAGGTCCTTCCGACTTAAATAACACCCGTCACTGGTTATTCTTCCCATTGCCTTTGCAAAACATAGCCCGCCCCCATCCTGTCCATTTACTTATTCATATGTAAATAATTACGAAGCACTTCTTCATGTTTATTCTTAAAACCCACTTATCGGCTACCATGTGTTATTTGTCTATTCAAACACACACTCACAATCATACACACACTCACACACACACACACACACACACACACACACGCAAAATCACTCACACATATATTCATTGCCTGTCTCTTACACTAGATGAAGCTTCCTCAGTGAGTACAGGGATTTTGTTTCTTCACCAGACTCCCAGCAAAGCCATGGGACGAGGGACAGAAATCCAGATGTAGCCAGACCCATGCTGGGTGAGAGGACACTATTTCCTTCTATTCACTCCGTGTTCTAGGATCCCCTCTGCCACACAGCAACATTTTCTGATAACCATGCCTCCTGCGTAGAGCAGGAGGTACTCGTCTGAGGGGCTTCCTGTGGCTGTCACCATGACTGGGGCACCGACTGCCTACCGGGGCCACATTACAAACCTCAGGCTGCTCTCAACTCACCACATGATCCAGGCAGGCCTTGACCTTGAGATGCCCCTGCCTCAGCCCCCAAGAAGCTGGGGTTGCAGTCTGTGCTGCCTCGGGCCTTCTGAGAGCTGAGGACTGTGTTCTGGCCCACCATGCTCTCTGCCTCACTCTGCCTCTGCCTTCCACGCCAGTTTGTCTCCATTAGGATAACGCTGTTCTTGGTGCTCTGATCTCACCTCCAAGGTCTCTTCTCTGCTCTCTTCCTTTCCTCCCTTGGTTTTTCTTGGGGGGGGTGGTTCCCCGTCTGAGGCTGCTGTGGTCCTAAGTGAGACAGTGCCGAAGGCCATAAGGATCCCTGTCTCGAGCGTGGCCACATCTCTTCTGTAGTGAATTTTAGCACAGAAAACTCATAAGACGCTCACTGTGACAGCTTGGACTTTTTTCAGTTGATTTTATGGTTTGCATCTTTCTCTTTCTTTTTCTGTTTCTTGTTCCCCTTTCCCCTTTTCCTGGTGAAAAAGCACTTATTACTGAGCCATTGCAAGCAATGGGAGGGGTCCACAATGACACACACACACAGACACACAGATACCCGAGACAGTGCCAGAGCTAACAGCTTACATGTGTATTTTGGCCAAACTTGGAAAATAGGTTTCCTTCTTCGTTTTGCTTTCAGCCTTTTATTTGCAAGTGATCTTCTATGCAGTAGGAACCATGCAGACAGCACTGGAGTGTGGCGAGAGTGAGCATGCCCCGCGAGTCTCTCGGGGATGCTGTGTTCTTCTATATGTTTACAGTATCGTGGCTGTTACCATCTACTGGCCTAGAGAGGTTCATTGGGGCCTCTGCAGTGTTGCAGGCATGCTACAGCAAGAGCTATGGTTCGTGACGCTTCTGCCACAGAGGGAAACCTTGTCCACAGGTGTTTAGTTCTACCAACCCCATCAGTACTGTCCTGTCTTCACTGATGTCACATTGTTCCCCCTCCACCTCGAAAAGGAAGCAATTCGGAGGCACAGTGCTGACGCATACTAAACTGTGTTTTCCTTGGCAGCTCCTCTGTGGTTCTGGTCTGCACGGTCCAGTTATCATATGGTGAGACTTAGAAGTTTCTCCTAGCCCAGGTCTGGTGGTGAGGGCCTGTAGTCCTTGGTCATCAGAGAGCTGAGGGAGGGGAATCACAATTTCAAGGCCTGCCAGGCTACAGAAGCTCAAGGCTAGGCTGGGCAGTATAGTGAAACCTTGTCTCAAAACACAGTTTGAAAAGCGTTGGTGATTGTACTGCTTCCTGTTCTATTGCTGTGAACGGACACCGTAACCCAGACAACTTATAAAAGAAAGTGTTTGATTAGGGGCTTCCTTATAGGTTCAGAGGGCGAATCCATGACCATCAAGGTGGGGAGCATGGCGGCAGGCAGGCAGAGAGCTGGAGCAGTAGCTGAGAGCTTGCATCTGATCCACAGACCCCAGGAAGTGGGGAGGGAGGGAGGGAGAGACAGATAGACATAGAGACAGACAGACACAGAGACAAAGAAAGACAGACAGAGAATGGTGTAGGCTTTTGAAACCCCAAAGCCCACCCCCAGTGACACAACTCCTCCAGCAAGGCCACACCTCCTAATCCTTCTCAAATAGTTCTACCAACTGGGAACCAAGCATTGAAATAGATGACCCCATGAGGGCCTTTCTCATTCAAACCACCGCAGTGATACTTTAGTAGTACAGTACATGCCTGGCATTTGCAAGACCCTGGTTCACCCTCAGCTTTATCCCTGCTGGGAGAGGAGCTGGCACTCTGCCCTCACCCACCCCTTCTCTTGATAGGGACCTCATCTATCAGACACATGCTGCAAAGGCTATGTCGTTAGTCTTTCATTGCTTATGTCCACCCACCCCCAACATCTGAACCCCCAAGGGATCTGAACAAGAGACAGCTGTTACTAGGCTCCCACATGGCCCAGTATTCAACACACGCAGGGAAACATCTGAAACATTGAGAAACATCTGAGTCGCTTGCCTGTGCTCCATGGGCACCTGTTCAGCTGCCCTCTCCAGGGTGCTGCCCACTGCTTGCTGTCTTGCCACAGTGTCTTTTTCCTCCCTGTTCAGACAGCCGCCTGAAGCTCAGCCAAGTCCAGGGGAGCCTGTCTGTTCTGGAGACCCGGCAGATACAGCTGGAGTGTGTGGTCCTGAACCGCACCAGCGTGGCCTCCCAGCTCCTGGTGGAGTGGTTTGTATGGAAGCCCAACCACCCAGAGCGAGAAGTGGTGGCCCACCTGAGCCGAGATGCTACCTTCCACTATGGCGAACAGGCTGCCAAAAATAACCTGAAGGGGCGGCTGCACGCAGAGAGCCCGTCCTCCGGCGTGTACAGGCTCTTCATCCAGAATGTGGCGGTACAGGACAGCGGGACCTACAGCTGCCGAGTAGAGGAGTGGCTGCCCAGCCCCAGTGGTGTGTGGTATAAAAGGGCTGAGGACACAGCCGGACAGACAGCCGTCACAGTCATGAGACCTGGTAAGGCCCTAGCCTTCGGTGTTTCCATGCTAAGAGTATTTTGGATGCTTGTATTGGGCACTTATCTCACTACAGTGACCAAAGACCCGACCCAGCTTAAGGGAGGAAGGGCTGGATTTGACAGTGTGAGGCAGCAGGCTGTGCTGAATCCAGTAAGAAGCAGAGGAACGTGTATGCTGGCGCTTAGTGGCTTTCTCCTTCTCTGCCTTCTGTTCAGTCTGGGGCCCCAGCCCATAGGGTGGTGCTGCCCACATCCCAGGTAAGTGGGTCTTCTCTGGATCCTTCTCTGAAAATCCCTCACAGACATGCTCAACAATCTGTCTCCTCGGTGATTCCAAATATAGTCAATAAGGGTTAATTATCACAGACCTGAATACAATGAGTTTACTTAAGAAATTATTTGCAGTTAAGCATATGAACATTTGCATTCTAAATTCTCTCACCATGTTTGCCCTATGAATGGAAAATTGTACATCTGGCTTTGTCCTCAGGTGATTAGGTTTCTTAATTAGAATAAAAGCCAGCAATTAGTTATTCTAGGTCCCAAGAACATTTTCTTTTTAAAGCATACATTCTGGTCGGACGTGTGGCTGGTGTGACGGAAGTCTTGAAGCAGTAGCTGTGTGCTGGGAAGTTGGGTCGCTGGGTTTTCAGTGGGAAAGAGTGGATTGTTTAAGTAGAAAGTGGCCCTACCTCTAGCCCCCACTCTGCTCCGGGTAATTCTATTGGCACTAATGACTTTTCCATGTGGCCTTTTGTTCCTCTGTTGCTGTTCCTAAAGTGTGCAAAATGCAGATAATTACTGGGTGCAATTATTGTTACGTTTAACATATAATTAGGGCTAAGCTGAGCAGAGTCCCCGTGTCTCCTGCAACATCACAGCACCACTGGTCCTTATCCCAGTAGAAAGGCCGTGGAGCAGAATTGAACTTGTGGCCTGTCAGTGTGAATGCTTTGCCCCGTGTCCTCTGGGTGTTCAGTCTCTCTGTCCTTATACTGTTGCAAGTTCTTCTCCTCGGGCCACCGAGTCTGAGCTGCTCTTGTCCTTGATGACACATTATGGTCACAGCTGTGCTGTGTCCCATTCATCCACCTCTATTGTGGGAAAAGGGCGTCAGTCACCTTCACCTGTACTTGGCCATGCTGGAGGAGACCTCCCCCCACCCCCCGAATTATCATTTTCTGTGTATATACTTGGCTGTCTTGCTGCTGCTGCTTGCTGCTTTAAAGCTTGCCCGGAGGCTGCTGTTTGCCTTCCTGTGGAAGTGCAGAGAAAGGCACAACTCCCACTCCACTTGTTTGATAGATCACCGGGGTAGCCCCCTAAAACCCCATGTCTCGCGGAATGGGAGGACACAGACATTTATGGAGAACCAGCTAGGTCCCTACCAGTTAGACTGATGTTTAGTCTTCCTAAAATGAATCCTGAAGGGAATTTTTTCACAGCTGATAAGGAAACTGGGTGGACACAAGCGTCTGCCATCTTGCCACCTGTGTGATCCCAATGAGGCTCCAAGCCTGAGATCCTGTATATAGGCTAGATCTACCCTCCATCTTTCTTCCCTCCCACCCTCCCTCTCTTGTTTATTTAATAATTTATTTAATAATTTATTTATGGGGGTGGTAAGTCAAGGGCTCACTGTGTAGCCCTGGCTGTCCTGGAATTCTTTAGACTAGGCTGGCCTTGAACTTACAGAGATTTGGTTGCTTTTGCCTCCCAAGTTCTGGGATTAAAGGTATATTTAAATTTTTAAATTTTATTTTACATGTATGAGGTGTGTGTGTGTATGTTTACCACGTGCCTGGTACCTGCAGACGTCAGCAGAAAGTGGAGTTAAGGGTGGTTTTAGGTCACTATTTAGATACTGGAAACGGCACCAGTCCTCTGCAAGGTCAACAAGTGTTCCTAAGTGTGGAGCCATTTCTCCAGCATACCCCTTCCTCCTGCGAACGGGGGGTGCCTGGCTTACTGACACAGGTCCTGGGCACCTTGAACTCAGGCTCTCAGCCCAGTGTGGTAAGCTCTTTTTTTTTTTTTTTTGTTCTGAGGAAATGAATAGCTCCTTCTCCCTTCTCTGTTCCTTGTCCCTCCCCAGATGCTGCCCTCCAGGTGGACACAGTGGTCCCCAATGCCACCGTAACTGAGAAGGCAGCTTTCCAACTGGACTGCAGCATCCTGTCTCGATCGAGCCAGGACTCCCGCTTTGCTGTGGCCTGGTATTCCCTAAGGAGTAAAGGTGGAGGGAAAAGAGGCAGCCTTGGCATTGATGAGCAGGAGGAGGAGGAGGAGGAGGAGGAGGAGGAGATATCGCAAGAAGAGGACTCTGAAGATCCCACAGAGAGGACAGTCCTGCTGAGCGTGGGACCTGATGCTGTCTTTGGTCCCGAAGGCAGTCCTTGGGAGGGCAGGCTGCGGTTCCAGAGGCTCTCGCCCCTGCTGTACCGGCTCACTGTGCTCGAGGCGAGCCCCCAAGACACAGGCAACTACTCGTGCCATGTGGAGGAGTGGCTACCCAGCCCTCAGAAGGAATGGTACCGGCTGACAGAGGAGGAGTCTGCCCCCATTGGCATCCGGGTTCTGGACACAAGTGAGTTTCCCCAGTTACAGAAGAGGGTGTCACCATTGTCCCTGTGGTGTCTGTAATGTATATGTAGAGCTTGGTTGTGGGTCAGTATGGAGTTTTCCTAACTTCAGTAGGCATTTGTTAGCAGGGGTTGAAACGTAGAATTTGACACACTAACCCACATAGCTGACCCACGCCTAAAAAACAGGGCCAGGAGTTGAAGTGATGAGAGATTCCATATGGCGCTTGTGATCAACCTGACCTGAGTCCACTTCAGTGAGATTTCATTTTGCAAGTCTTGCTTAGTGTGTCTTTGTTTTACATTAGAATGCCAAGCCAGTCTGCCTTGAAGTGTTTCTGGACTTGAATGAGGGAGAAAAGGGGTAAAGCCTGTTATTCATGCTTTCCCTCATGTTTCTGGGTCACTTTTACTTAGTGGCAACTGCAGTAGATTTTCCTTGTTACTGGGACCAGCCTAGGAGGCCAGAGCTGGGGGAGTTTGGAAGCTGCAAGAGCAACCTGTTGCCTCCGAATGGTCCCGAATTCAGTTCCCATCTGGTGAGGAGCTTTCACTCTGAACCGTGGACTGGAGGTCTCTTTTGATTGGCCGTCTGTCAAAATGTAGAGTAGATCAGGCCCAAAATGGTGTCTGCTCTAGTAGAATCGGCCCAGAATGCAGACACCGACCTCTTTCTAGTCAAAATGCCCTACCTCATCATCTCAGCATGAGGGTCAGGCTGCTATGCCCTACCTCATCATCTCTTCCTGAGGGTTGGGCTACTCAGCTCCCTTTTTTGCCCGTACCACCTCCTTTCCACCATGTTAAGTGAAATTGAAATTTTTATGGGTTGAAAGTGGTTGGCCATCAGTAATTTGATATACATTAGCAAACCATAAGAGTAAACTGTATGCTGCCTTTCCGTCATCATGATGGTGTACCCCAGTACAATGGGAAGGAGGATGGAGAAAACCTGAATGGAATGTGCATTCAGTGTCAGAAATGAGAGGGAGAGTGTTGAGGCCACACTTGACCTGTGGACCCACGCTGAGGCGCTTAGGGTAACTAAGCTTCACCAACACAGGGATCACTGAGAGGCCAAGGCTAACATGAGCGAGCAGTGCTGAGCTGCTATCAGGGCTCCAGGCTTGATTCTCTTCTCTACCCAGCTGTAAGTCCACCCTGCGGAGCCACAGACACTAGACACTGTCAGTGGTCCACAACAGAGTGGGAGTTGATAATGTTCAGCAAGTGCCTTTTCTAGGACAGCCAGTCCCTGAAGCAGGCAGGAAAGGAGTGTGCTAGATTCCCTGAGATGGAAGTCTAAGTAGCACTAGGCACAGAAGGACATGCCAGCTACCCTCTTACCACGTAGGAGGGTAAGAAGGAATGGGAGTGAGCTTCTTCACCACCCTAGACACCTACACATTCACAATCAATAAGCTCAACTTCAGTGTATGGCTTTCCCAGCAGACTAAGTTATGGGTCTCAGTGGGAATGGGGGCACTACATCATCTGAACTTAGGAGTCAGATGATTGGTTGGCGTGCCATGAGAAAAAGAGCAAGGCAGAAGTCTCCCAGTCACTGGTGGCAGGGGAGGACTAGGAGGGTGTCTGGGGTAGTTTAGTCAGGTCAGGAGAGCTCTCAGGAGCAGGGAGCAGGCACACAGAGTCCAGGCTTCACCTCATGGTTCCTTGCTGCCTTCCAGGTTCAACCCTGCAGTCGCTCATCTGCTCCAACGATGCCCTCTTCTACTTTGTCTTCTTCTACCCTTTCCCCATCTTTGGCATCCTCATCATCACCATTCTGCTGGTGCGTTTCAAAAGCCGGAACTCCAGCAAGAACTCAGAGGGGAAGAACGGGGTGCCCCTGTTGTGGATCAAGGAGCCGCACCTGAACTACTCCCCGACTTGCCTGGAGCCTCCGGTGCTCAGCATCCACCCGGGAGCCATAGACTAAAGAGGCTGCCCACCCTCAGCAGACGTTGCCCATGGCAGGGTCGGGTCAGGGGAGCCCTCTGGGCTTTTCCTCATTGCTTCGTGCTCTGTGATTGGACAGGCGACAGCACCTGAACTCTGCAGTTTCTCTGCAGGAACCAGTCAGACCTGGAACTTGTTGGAAGCTTCCGGTCGAGGTGATGGTTGCCTCTGGGCGGCGGCCCTGGTTAGCTGATCACACCCAGGTGTCATGATGCCAACGTCCTAGGTTCCTAGTTTTTGGTTTTGGTAACTTAGTGCGTAGCTCCAGGTGCCGCATCTACTCGCCAGTCTAACTCACGTTCTCAGATCGGTGCTACGGGGTTTCCTGTGCTGTGTAATGTACTCTTTTAAGCCCCTTGGGTCCTCTCCGTTTGGATCCCATAATGTTGTGGAAGAGTTTCTCTCACAACTGATAAGCAAGAGGAAGACGCCTTCATAGTAACAAGGAATCTCTTCCAAGACGTTTTTGTTTTTGCACATTTGAAAATGCCACCCGTGGATCAAAATATACCCAAACATTTTTTTCTTTTTTTTTTTTTACTTTCTTAGCAAGACTTGAAAAATATGTGTAGTGTGGGCCCAATTTGTATCTTATCTCTTCCCTCAGCCGGAGTTGTTGGAACCACTTTATAGTCAAGATGAAAGCATTGAATTTTGCTTCAAAAGACTGACTGCACATGTGCAGAAGAAACCCTGCAGAACCCCATTAGGAGTAGATGGTGGCCAGCCAACCAGTCCGTCAGGGAGGCAAAAAGGCTCAGTCCCATCATTGCCAAAAAAATAAAAAATAAACGAGCCAACTTGGAGGATGGGTCAAGGGCTCCAGGCGGCACCCAGTTTCTGAGGGTTGCCCTGATCAAAGGCAATGACTGGGGATGAGGGGGGTGGGTGGTTGTTGGCTTGACTTTGGCTAGCTTGGTCTCTTGACTTACCCCTGGGCAGGTAGCTTTCTTCTGTAGGTGCTTTGCCAAATTTTCAAGGGGACATGTCTAGTGAAGCCTGAAGGGGCTGCCCTGAGTGGAGGGAACATTATGGCCAAAGTGGCCCCTGTGCACAGGCCCGGTGGAGTGTGCTGAGCTGCTACACTGAGCTTAGCAGAGTGGAGCGGTGGGAGAGCGGTGGGAGGGCGTCTTAGAGCCTGGTGTCGAGAGGTGGGAGGAGGGCTTCCCTCTGTCTTTCTTCCAGTGAGCCTTTCCTCGGAGACGGTGAGGGCATCCTTATCCATGGCAGCGCTTCCCGAATCTCAGTGCCATGGGGATAATTGTCCTCGGATAGGACCCGGCACAGCCCTTTGCCATTCTTGTTGTCCCCCTGCTTTCAACAGACAACTCAGAACAGGAGCTGTCACTTTCCTTTGTTAGAGTGCATGTGTGCGTGCGTGTGTGTGTGTGTGTGTGTGTGTGTGTGCGCGCGTGTGTGTGTGTGTGTGTGTTTGTGTTGTTTGGTTGTACTGGTGGCTTTTAATTTTCATCCCCCAAATCCAAACTCCACTGCCTCCACTCAGTTAAGCCAGATGCTTAGCTGCCCTGGAGCCTCATCAATTGTAAATCCTCCCTTTTGTCACTCTGAGCATCTTGTGAACCCTCTCTTCCCCATCCTTCAGTGGCCACATCTTCTCTGGGGAATTTGCACTCTGAGTCCCAAGAGAGAGCCCCTTGGAAAAAGGTACCCAAGATTGTGGAAGTAAATTTAAAGAGTGATTTCTGCAAAGCCTTGTCCTGAGAATAAACAGACAACACAAAGGCTGCAGGACTTCCAGGTCATTGGGCCAGGCTGTTATGGATCCTTCCAAGAGGTCTGCTAGGTGTGGGCCGTGTGCTGAGCAGAGGGCAGGAGGCAAGATGTAGCCTGACAATCTTTCCTCTTCTCTCCTGGCCCTCTTGTTCTCTGAGAAGTGTCCAGGCAGCGCCACCTTAATCCTCCTGTGCCTGCCCTGCTGATTCTCACTTTTGCTGCACGAACACATCAGAGGGACCAAATTGGCTCAGTCACGAAGAAAGAATGTCTTTTGTTCTGTTCCTTCGATTCATGGGTGTGGGCTCTTGGTGGGTAGTTGCTGACTCCTGAGTTTTAGGCTGAGTCAATGAGGGAAGATTGACGCCAGAGGGCTGGCCTGGATTAAGATTTCAGATCAGCTCTGTAGCAGCAGAAAACTCAAGTAAATATGCAAAGCAACCGCAGGACGTTTGCAAGGAGCAAAGAAATCTATGTCAGTATTTTAACAACCGTTTTTTGCGTGTATTTTCTGCAGGGCTGGGGTATGCAATCAAAGGTTAAACTCTGAGCTTTCTATGAAAACAAACAAAGAAAAGAAAAAACAAAAAACAGGAAAAAAAAAAAAAAAAGAAAAAAAGAAAAATCCAAAACCCTCAGGACCTCTCTGTGGCTGGGTCTATGGACATGTGTTGTCGGATAGATGGTGATGGCGCCCTCAAGTGGCTAGAAGGCTTCACTGCATATTGTCTGTTGAGGCTTTGGTCCTCCGAGATCAGAGTACTCAAGAGAGACTCCTGACATCTGTCCTCTCCAGTGTCACATTTATGAGCATCTCCACTGTGCTAGGCATGTCCCAGGACACTATATGACCACACCCTCTCTCATTGTGGTGTTTCTGTAGCCAGTTTTCATATTTGTTTCAAACAATGGTGTCTCTGCGTTCATGTTGAAGACAGAGATGGGGTAAGAAGACTATCCATGCATGAAGTAGAGAACTATTGGTTTGTTTCTTTTTTTTTTTTTTAAAGGAGAAGCTATTTGTAAGCCACTGCACAAAGACGTTTTATATACACTGCAGAGACCTGTAGTAAATTATGTTGACAATATGCTGTTTACATTTTCTGGAGTCTGATGGCCTCCTACCCCTCACTGAAGCAGCCACCTCCTGCTGTGGGACTGTGCTCGGTGGGTGGCCTGGAGTTTTGCTCTTGGCACTGATGTACCAGATTCGAGTTTTACAAGCTGTAGCTTTTCTATGCATGCCCTCACCCAACCTAAATTATGTTTTTTTGTATAAATGATAAAAACACTTTCTCAAGACACTTTTGCCACATGCTGAAATGTATCACAACTCTACACCTACCCAGTTAAGAGTGCAGCCCTGGAGCGGTGACACAGGTGCCCCTGGGACCCGCTAAGCAGACTGGGAAGCTGGCGTTGCTATGGGTTATGTGACTGGTTTTCCTTTGGTGGGAAATTTGGGGTAAGAGGACACCAGTGAGAATAGCCTTCCGGGGCTCACAGGGCCTCTGCTGCCGAGACCCAACTGTCCTTCCCAAGCCCCGCTAATGCTCATGAATGGAAGTGGACAACAGGCATGAGAATAGGAGCTGGACAGTCCAGGTGGTGAGACTTGGACACCAGTTACTACTGTGGGTGATTGACAGATGCCAACTGAGAAACATTGGAATATTGCAAGCCCTAGAAGTGATCACACTTAGTTGGGTCTTTGAAGTTCATAGGACAAGCGGGGGGGGGGTGCAGAAGGCAGAAAGCAGGGGAAGTCCCCCCCTCTTTCCTCCCCTCCCTTTCCCTCCCCTCCTCTCCCCTCCCTTCCACCTCCCTTTTCCAGCCCACCTCCCCAAGGCTCAGCCTTATGCTCTCCTCTGCACCCAGCCCTATTTGCTGTGTTCTCCTTATCACCTTCCTTCAGCTGCTTGCTCGCTCGGCCACAAGTTAAAACTGCAACTGCTTATCCCTCAGGTGCCCACAAGGATTCCATGTTAAGTCTTAAATGTGTTATTTTTGCTTATGAGGTGAAAACATGGCTGTTTATTTCTTGGGTACCCACAAAATGGTTCCCTGTTATGTCTTATGCATTATTTTAGCATGATTCCCTCCACCCAAAATGCCCTATTTCTACGAGGAGCTAAATTTTAAAAAGGGAAGTAGAGTATTGTGTAGTAAGATTACCCCTATTAAGCCCTTGGTTAAGTGAGCATGTACCTGCCTGTGAGGCATATGATGAAAATGACCATCTGTGTGTTTGGACTTAAAGGGCTGTGTCTGTGTCACTATGTCCCAGATCCCTATACTTTGTAGTTCCAAGTGTTTGGTAAAACTAAAGCCCAGGGCAACAAAGTGGCATGCCACAAAGTGTCCTCTAGGCTTCCTGGGCCATCTTAACCCTCTCATCCACAATTACCCACAGTGACAAGAAGGGACAGCTGGACCACACAACACCAGTCACAGGAGGCACGCACACCAAGCCATCCTTTTAGAAAGGGAAGTGGAGACCGTTCCCGGCATGCGGACTCTCTGCTGAATTCATTATGGGGCATCGGAAGCCACTTCTGATTCATGATGTCTGCTAGGCAGGGCCCGTCAGCACATCCATCCTGAGGTGCTTCATGAGAACATGGCCTATCTCCTAATGAAGGAGCTGGAGCTGCTCACGGGTCAGAGAGTACACAGAAGGTCTAACAGGTCCATCCTCAGCCAGTACATGGAGATCATGACCCAAGGCACTTCCCCCCACCCCAGGAGATGGGGCCATCCTTTCTGTGGCTTGCCTCTGCCTGTACAGACAGCTCTTGCAGCTCGTTCCCAGAACCCCATTCATCTCAGTCCATTCCTGTGTGGGTAGGCCAAAGGGGAGCCTTTAGACTCAGCCCCTCGCTGAGTCTCGGGTAAGCCATTTATCTTCTCCATGCCAGCTTGCTCACTGTGAAGACAGAGCCGGCAATCCTGTTACGTCCAGCCAGGTGACATGCTTACCAAGCCCCACCCCCCAGATTTGGTCCTTGTTCCTTTCCTAGCTCCAAGGCAAAGTTCTGACAGCTGTCTGGTACATGCAGTCTGGCCCCTCCTGCCTTTCTGACTGTCAAGGATTGGGGAGAGAATTTATTTTCTCACATTCTGAGCCACACCTTGCACCTGCCCGGTTCCCAGGATCTACAGGTGATGTAAAGTAGGCTTCATGGGGCAGGGCATCAGTGGATTCCCAGGAACTCCCTGGCAGAAAGACATTTAAGCTTTTAAGGCTGAATTGAGACGTGGTACATAGATCACATGCCTACGTGACTGGGCCCCCACCTGACGGTAAGGAAGATGATGGCAAAATGCAAGCTTCATGTTCACAACTTGACAGACATGCTTCGTGTCTGTCTGGACAGCAGAGAGTCCTGCTCACAGAGTAAGTGTTCCCTCATTCTCTCAGCTGTGCAGGGTCAAGCATGACACTTCTCTCTGCAGGAACGGGGACAGCCAGGGAGGAGAAAGGATCCAAGGGTGCACGTCTGAGAATATGGAATGACACCTCTGTCCCATCGTAGTGTCAGTTCAGGACCAGCCCCATGGACACAGCTTTCTAGGGGAAATAGTCCCAGCCTGACCCCCCCTAGTCCCAGCCTGACCCCTCCTAGTCCCAGCCTGACACCCCTAGTCCCAGCCTGACCCCCCCTAGTCCCAGCCTGACCCCCCCTAGTCCCAGCCTGACCCCCCCTAGTCCCAGCCTGACCCCCCCTAGTCCCAGCCTGACCCCTCCTAGTCCCAGCCTGACCCCCTCCCCCCCCAGGTCTAGTTGCCTTTATTAGGTCCATATAACCAAGGATAAATGTTGGGAGTTTGGGGGACAAAGAAAAATGTTGGCTTTTAAGACATGCTGTGGGGCTTGTGCACAGAGCAGTGGCTGGGGATGAAAGGCACAGAGGCAGGGGACTGGACAGTTGTCTACTCAGAATGGGGGAAGAGTGTAAGCAGAGCAGGGACTGGGAGGTCACAGCTGGCTAAGGGCTTGAGGGCACCTTCTGGTCACTTTCCCTTTATCCTGAGCAGTGAAGGCTACCCTTATGGAAGAGGTTCCTGGGGCTCCTGGGTGGGTGGGTTTGGGTGGGTTCTGGTCTAGATGGCCATCCCTGCTGGAGGGGCAGGGAAGGTCAGTGGGCAGGAGCCTTTCTTTCAGAGAGGCTATTTCATCATGGTGGAAAAACCTTGACTACAGGTTCATTCGTTCTGTTGGGCATGGAGGGGGACTGGGCTCCTGTACTGTTTGGGGACTTGCCCTATCTGGGGACCCTTCCCAGTGTACCTCAGTTCTCCACCAAGTGTTCCCAAGGCTGTGACTCTCAAATGACCTCCTCACCACTCCTCCAGGACATAAACGGACGAACAGCCATCCAACTAGACAACTGTCCAGTCGCTAGCCATGGCTCTGTGCTCAGGCTCCACAACAGGTTTTAAAACCCAGCCACATGAACTCACCACCACCTGCCTTAGAAGTGGTTTGGTTTTTTTCTTGTTGGGCCAGCTGCTCAGAGCTGGCTTCTCCTGGGAACATGTAGAAGTTCCTGGGTCACCTGAGAGGAGCTGCACGGCTTCCCAGGGAGCTGTGAGCAAACGTACACTAGTCCTTCCCACCTGGGTTCACTGCCAAGCTGCTTTAACTGGGGGGAAACAAGGCTAGTCCAGCCTTTGGGCAATGGGTAGAGGCTTTCAGGGTGAGCGCACATCATTGGCCAGGGCTAAGGTGCTGGGAATGCCTCTTTTACATAAGGAGAATTTCAAGTGCTGCTGGACGTGGCCTGATAAGGGGAAAGGAAGTTTAACCTGGCTACCACTGATCTCAGGATGGATTTCTAGGGTTTGGATATTCCTCCATCCTCCTCTTGCTCTGGGCCTGCTCCCTGAGGCCCCATAGTTCCCCGACCCCACATCTACTCAAGTCGGGGGGCCCTGCTGTAGGCCATAGAGAGAATTCCATTCCAGTCTAGCTTGATGAACAAATGGGTTTATTAGGGTCACACACAGCGTAGATGAGGGCTTCCTGGAGCATGGGGGACGCAGAAGCAAACGCATCACCACAAAGCCTACCCTGCCTTGAAGGAGGATGGAGGAGAGATGCATTCGTGTGCCCTGAGCCTCTTTCCTGCTAAGAAGAGATGTTTCCAATTAGGAGAAATGGCTAGGGACGGTAGGAGAGGGCTTTATAGGAATCTTAGAGAAGGTTTCAGGTCAATAGAGTGCTGGGCTGCAGATAC
Organism: Mus caroli; assembly: GCF_978045245.1. Lineage (NCBI taxonomy): Eukaryota > Metazoa > Chordata > Mammalia > Rodentia > Muridae > Mus > Mus caroli. The sequence continues at coordinate 59,125,589 of NW_028227258.1, read as the reverse complement.
TTTAATGTCCCTTCCATTTAAAACTAAACTCAGGACCCCCAAAGATGGACTTGCGGTGTCACTGGACCTCCTTATTTGTTCCTCCAGTGTGACTGCATTGAATCCATCTCCCTTTGCTTTTTATTATTTTAATTTCCTCCTTTCCTTCCTGCCCTCTTCATTACCATATTGGGAAGGGTGTCTGAAGTCGGTTTGTTTGTTTGTTTGCTTGTTTGTTTGAATTTCCAGACCCTGATATTGTGCCCTAAAAGCTTCTGTAATGGTGTCTCCTTGAATTCATGAATCCATTCACGGAGTCATCTCAGCCAGCAAACCTGTGTACAGGGTCTGTCCTTCGAAGCCATAAATGAAGATTTGCAACTGAGCATCGTGGTCCCATTAGAGGCGTGTCCCCTGGAGGCCTAGCCTGCCTCCCCAGAAACCTGAAAGCAGAGTGATGACAAGCCCGAACTCTAGTTGGACCGAGTCGTGGACCTTGGCTCCCTGGACATCTTAGTCATGAACTTGAATAAGTTACCTAACTTCTGTGTCCTTTGGTATCTTTTTTTTTTTTTTTTTTTTTTTGGTTTTTCGAGACAGGGTTTCTCTGTATAGCCCTGGCTGTCCTGGAACTCACTTTGTAGACCAGGCTGGCCTCGAACTCAGAAATCCACCTCCTTTGATAAGTATACCACACACACACACACACACTGAGAGAGAGAGAGAGAGAGAGAGAGAGAGAGAGAGAGAGAGAGAGAGAGAGAGAGAGAGAGAGGGGCAGGCAGACAGACAGACTTAACGTGAATGCACTCAAGGTAATTTTCCTTGGTGCTTAAACTCCATTCTTGATTACTTGGAATCACCTGGGAGATCCCATGGATGGGCCTCCACCTTCCTGTTCCCACAACAGACAGTTTTATATCCTGAAATAAGCAACAGTAACCTCCGTTGGAAAAGGTTTCCTTTGTAGCTGTTGTCAAGGACACAATGTTTTTAATAACCTTAGCTGCTTGCTGTTTTCCCTCTCCCGGTTACACAGCGTTACACAGCTGAGGGGGCCAGCATGAGCTGGAGCAGAGTTTCTCTGGGAAAGAGACAAAGGCTCCCCTGGGCCCACGCTGCATGTTCCCAGAGTCTTTTTATCAGGCTGAAGGAGCACGTGCTGATTTATCAATATAATATGTATTAAGAAGTGGTTAATATTTCTATTGCTGAGTGGCCTGTGGAGAAGAGCAGGGGTGGGGGTGGGGAGGCAGAAGCAGCTCTGGTACAAAAATGAGTGGAAACTTGAACTGGCTTCAGAGGAAGCAGAGAATGTCTGGCTTTGCTGTGAAGGCAGAACTGGCACAGGTTGGCACTGCTGACTTCAGGGACATGCCGACAGGACCCAACTTGTGCTGGGCAAGAAACAAGAGCTTAAAAGTTGGGAGGGTGTGGTTCACACGCCACCTTTTCCTGATGAGTGTAGCTCTCCCCCTCATCAAAGAAGCTGTCTTTGCAACAGACAGAGACCATCTCAGAAAACTGTAATAGCTGGTCAGAGTATAGGGAAGAGCTGATCCTGAGGTGCCTAGCCACAACAGAAACACTTACAACACCTAAGTCCTGCACCTAAGGCTCAGGGAAGAGCAGATGGACAGATCATAAGGTCCAGAGGAATGGGAAGTCTGCTTACAATGGCATCTCCTAGAAATGGCAGGGACGTTATAGTCAGGATGCTGCAGTGATATGGCTGCTTAAATAAGACACAGACAATTACAATGACAACACCAGTAAACCTGCTAACCTAATGTGACAAGGAGGAGATCTCATGGGACCCCACTCTAGACAGAGAACTGTAGGCAACAACTGGAAAGAAAGGGGGACTTAGTCTTCCCCACAGATGAGTCCTCTAATTGGTTATCCAATACCTGTGTAATAGGTTTCTCCAGCGATGCAATAAGCCCATTCAAGCCAAATCAAGAGAATGAAAGCAGGTTTATTGAGAGGCAGCTCTTCGGGCGAGTTCAGTGGCCTCACAGAAGGACATCAGTAGAGTTGCAAGCCTGGGCTAAAGCAACCGAGTTTTATAAGTCTTGGGCACAGGGATGGTGATGTGTAAGCTAGGAGCTTTATATGAAAATGGTAAACAACTGAGCCCCTGGGCAGGAGCTCGTGGGTGGGTTGCTGGAAAGGCTGAGACAAGGAGTGCTGACATTCCGGCAGGCCTGGAGTTCTCTTTGTGTGGGCAGGCAGGGTTGGGGGAAGAAGAGCAGATGGGGTTTCTCAGCTTGTGTGGGGGCAAGCAGGGGTTCCAACCAAACAAGGTGGTCAACCCTGGAATCACGTATATAAAAGCAACACTAAACAGACTCAGCAGATGGGATCCATATATTTATGCATGCATATATAAGTATATGTGTCTATATGATATACATAAATAATTAAGAGAAAGGAGCCCCAGGTTTGAGAGGGCCTAAAAGGGGGACATGGGCGGGGCTCGCAGGAGGAAAGGGAAGGGGTAGATTTTATTTTTAGAAAAATAAAAGACAGGAGGAGTCCAAATGATACCTTATATGGCATACAAATCTGTTGCATGGGTATTTTTTTCTTTTTCCTTTATCTTTCCTTTCCTTCCCCTTTCTCTTCCTTCCTTCCTCCCTCTCTTCTCTCTCTCTCTCTCTCTCTCTCTCTCTCTCTTTCTTTCTCTCTCTCTCTCTCTCTTTCTTTTTTCCCAGAGGGTTTCTCTGTGGAGCTGTCCTGGAACTCACTCTGTTCCAGGCTGGCCTCGAACTCAGACACTTGGCCTGCCTCTGCCTCGGCCTCGGCATCTGCCTTCCAAGCACTGGGATTAAAGGCATGCATCACTACTACCCGGTCACTTTTACTTTTTAAATGCGCTGAACCTTAGTCTTGGAAATGTCTTATAAAGTGTGTATTTTCTTACTCAAGTTAACGTGGCCTTGACAACTATTAGCAGCTTAATTGTCATCTCCCACGCTCACAGACCCCGATGGCTCTGCTGTGGTTGAGCCCCGACTTGCCAGTTATCTCTCTGTCCAGAGATTGAGTTCCTCGTAGTAAGGAACCAGTTCCTCTTTCAAAAGTTTCCTCTCATAGGCTTGCTTTGGTTTTTTTTTTCTTTCACACTCTCGAGTGTTCAATGGGAGCGTTAGAGGGTAACGTTTGTCAGTGTCTCTCCATCTGTGGTTAGTTCACACTCTCATACGACACACGTCCACATGGTTTGCTGTAGCCACAATCTGACAGCCTTGTGGTTTTCTTTAGAAATAGTAATTCAAGTCAAAGCTGTTTCAGTAGGATGGGCGTGAAAGTAATGCTTTGTAGCAGTGAGACGTCATTGTATGCTTTGTATAGACCCCATCTTCTGTTTTATGTTTATTTCATTTTGTGTGTATAGGTGTTTTACCTGCATGTATGTATGTATACCACATGCATACCTGGTGCCCATGGAGGTCAAAAGAGGGCATCAGATTCCCTGTAAATGGAGGTGCAGATAGTTATGGATTGCCATGTGGGTGCTGGGAACTAAACCGAGGTCCTCTGGAGGAACAGCAATGCTCTTAGCTACCAATCCTTCTCTCTAGCTTCCCATGCATTTCTCTTCCTTCCTTTCCCCACTCCCACTTTCTCCAAAGTCTGATCAGGCTGGCTTTGAACTTCTGATCTTAAGCTGTCTTTCTGTCTCAGCCTCCCAAGTAGCTGAAGCTCAAAGTGCTTGCCCTTGCACTTGAGCGCAACATCAATTTTATTGGGTAAAGAGAACAAGGCTCAGAGAGGTTAACTACCTCTCTCTAATGTCACACAAATGTCATAGTAGCTCGAGCCTACCTATGGGAAGCTTTTCCCTCTCCAGTCCTGGGGGTGGGGGGTGGGGTGGGCAGGCGTCAGAAGACTCAGTGAACTCTTACAACGTTCAAGACTTATGAAGTGAAGGAACTCACAAGGTTTTTAAGGCCCCTCCCCAAGATTATAAATGCAGAAAGTGATTGCTGGAGAGAGGGGATACTCCGTTGGAATCACCTACAGCTTGTCTGAAGAGTGGACAAACGTTCTCTGCAAGAATGAGGTCAACAGTTTGACAGTTCTTCCCTAAAAAGTCGGTGTACAGGAGTGTGGGGCTGGAGACTGCTCATCCAGATCAGGGCTCTTGCACAAGCTAGGTGTGGGCCAGAGGGAAGGCAAGAGTCACCGTGTTGGATTGGAGTCTGTCAGATCCAGGCCCAGCACAGTGGCAGTTCCAGTGGGCTAGGCTAAGCAACATAAGCCAGTCCCACCAAGACCGGTAGGGCTGAAAGGGAGGCATAGTAGTTTTACAAGAGCAATGGCACCCGGCACAGGAAGCAGAATGCATCATGGGGATAGGCAGTTTGGAAGGTGTATTAGTTAGGGTTTTACTGCTGTGAACAGACACTATGACCAAGGCAAGTCTTATTTAAAAAAACAGCATTTAATTGGGGCTGGCTTACAGGTTCAGAGGTTCAGTCCATTATCATCAAGGTGGGAGCATGGCAGTATCCAGGCAGGCATGGCGCAGGAGGAGCTGAGAGTTCTATGTCTTCATCCAAAGGCTGCTAGTGGAAGACTGACTTCCAGGCAACTAGGGTGAGGATCTTATACCCACACCCACAGTGACACACCCATTCCAACCAGTTCACACCTATTCCAACAAGGCCACACCTTCAGATGGTGCCACTCCCTGGTCCAAGGATATACAAACCATCACAGAAGGCTAGATAGGGACAGTGTCTCTCACCCACTGTTCTTGGGATGAAACAAGTGGTGGTCTGTGCACCTGCCCTGGACCTTTAGCCATGCGAGCCCAACAGGCGCTTGCTCAGAGCAGACCAGTGGCCTTCCATGGTCCAGTCCACCCTCTGGGAAGGTGTTCCATTCCATATCACCAACACTCAAATACGCCAGGGATTTGGAAAGCAGCCGAAAGAACAGCAAAAACAGAAGCTAAAGATTTTGAACCAGAGCATCCCGTGTGGGCAGGAAGAGGCCGTCTCAAAACCCAGACATTTAGGCAGAAACCCCAGTGTCAAGGGATAGTTAATCACTCTACAAGTTTTAGCCATGGAGGCCCCCTGAAGTCCCATAAACCATAAAAGTTATTGCTGCAGTTATTGCTTTTATGCTAGGATCACAGTTGAAGAGACTGTGTGTTTGGGTTGCGGGGAATCAAGCTGGGACTGAGCTGATGGCTCCCTCCCTTTCCCCCTCCCAGATGGATGGCATCTGCAGTAAGAGAAGCTGCTGGGGGAGGGTGGTCACCAGCAGTCCTGCTTGCTATGGACCCTGGCTGCTCTCCTGCCATGAGAGATGTGTCTGCATGGTGTGATACAGCATGACGGTTAGGGTGCAGGCAGTGGCACCCTGGTTGGATTTAAGGCTGCTTCACAGGAGGGAACGCATGTCTGGTACAGTAAAACAAGGCAAAGCCTGTGGCCAGGGAGGCTGTAGGCCCCACTGGGGAGGCCATTACTGTTTGGTTAAATGGATGTGATGTGCCTGTCAGTTTGTCTTCTGATAATTTGTGATTACACCTGTCGATTGCTGGTTCTCTCTGTCTCCGTTGCTGCTGCAGAGACTTGTAAACTAAAAGAAAGAGAATAATCAGACGTCTATATCACACATTCCAAGCCTTAGAGAACACTGTGGAAAGAGAGGCGGGGTGGGGGTGGGGTGTGTGTGAGCAGAGAAGGGCTGGAGTCTTCGGTAGCTGCTTCGTCTGAACTGAAACCTGCCTTCCTGGGAAGAGGAAAGAAAGGAAAGTTTGGAAAGTTACAGGATCCACCCCACCCCCAAGCATGAGAAAACAGTGAGCAATTTCTCTTCCTTCCTTCCTTCCTTCCTTCCTTCCTTCCTTCCTTCCTTCCTTCCTTCCTTCCTTCCTCCCTCCTCCTCCTCCTCTCTTCTTCTTCTTCTTCTTCTTCTTCTTCTTCTTCTTCTTCTTCTTCTTCTTCTTCTTCTTCTTCTTCTTCTTCTTCTTCTTCCTCAGAAAAGAACCCCTGGAAATAAATAAAAGTCCCACACACCAACATCAACCAGACTCTAAAACTATACACAGCTTACTGACCTTCTGTGCGTTAGAACGGGCATTCAGATGGAGGCTGTGGAGCCTCCATTAAATCTTACGCTTTCCGTATCAAATGCACTTTATGAGCCTATTTACTACCAAATCAAGAGACCCACGGCAGAGTCAGAACAAGAAAAGCACTTTTACACACTTCTCTCATAGGCTTCTTCCCGGGTCGTTTCTGCTTGGGTGCAGAACACTGTCCTTAGCTTTTTCTGTGGGGTGGCCAGAAACTTGTACTTGAGGGAGCCTCTCACATTCTATAGTCACAAATTAACCCATCCACCTCAAGCCTGTGAGTGAAATCCAGACCAACTGTTTGACATGTGGCTATATAAACATCAGGAAAGAGCTGTGTAGTTCTTGTGTGTGGTCACCCAACCTGTGCTGCTAGCTCAGGAGGAACAATGCCTTGTGCCCAGGTCATCTTCTCTGACCTCAGTCTTTTTACACACATGCGCACGCGCGCGCGCGCACACACACACACACACACACACACACACACACTGCCACCTTGACCTCTTGCCTTTCTCAGCTGTTGCTTAGCCCTGTGCTGATGATTCCTGAGTCTATAGCTCTTTGGATCAAACTGAAACCAGGGTAAGTAAGAGAATCTCTTGCCTAAAGGCACTGGAATGACCACATGCCTCTTCTCTGCATCAAAGTGAGAGCACTGTATAAAATCATGTGCCTCCTCCATGTCCACCAGAGGGATCCAGATAGATCTGTTCTCAGAAAATGGATGCATCTTGATCCTCCTGCCATGCCCAAGGCCCCAGGTTCAATCCCCAGCACTACAAAACCAAAGGAAAACACATAGTGTTTTCCAATATGGCCGTGGATTCTCCAATACATGCCTGAGTTTCCTCTGAGCTGGCTGATCTGTAGGTCTGTGCACATTTTCCTGTGCAACAATTAAAACTGAGAAGCAAGCAAGATGTTCCACAGATAAAATCAGAGAATATTAAAGCATTCAGATTAATAAGGAGGTAGCGATGCTGTGCCCCCTGGATGTGTTGCAGTAGAGTTTCCCAACTAGGCACTGGGTATCTAGAAAATAGCAGGGATTTTATAGGATTTTAATAGAATGATCAATAATGTATTGAAAAAACCATGTACTTGACTTTGGAGAATAGAGTTTAAAAGCCTTGTGGAGTTTTAAATAGCTCTGTAAGAGTCATTTCCCCCAAACGTACTTTCACTCTCTGCTCCCTCCCACCCAACACAACACAGGAAGAGTCCGAAGTGACCCTCCAGCATGATGGGATTGAACATCTTGAAAGGCCAGGCAATCAAATACAGATGTAATATGGAGCAGGTAAAATTAATTTTAATGATGCATTTTATTTAACCTCAGTTGTGATGGTTTGTATATGTTTGGCCCAGGGAATGACACCATTAGGAGATGTGGCCTTATTGGAGTAGGTGTGTCACTGTGGGCATGAGTTTTAAGATCCTCATCCTAGCTGCCTGGAAGCCAGGATTCTGCTAGCAGCCTTCAGATGAAGAAGAACTCTCAGCTCCTCCTGCCCCATGCCTGCCTGGGCACTGCCGTGCTCCTACCTTAATGATACCGGATGTAACTTCTGAACCTGTTAAGCCAGCCCAATTAAATGTTGTCCTTATAAGAGTTACCTTGCTCGTGGTGTCTGTTCACAGCAGTAAAAACCTCAGACAGAAGCTGGTATCAGGGACTGGGGGATTGCTGTGAGAGGCCTGACCATGCTTTTGTTTAGAAGGATGTGGATTTGGGGACTTTGGATTTGGAAAGCAGTGGAATGCTTTAAGTGGGGCTTAATGGGCTATCCCAGTAGGAATGTGGACGACTTTGTTGCTGTGAGTGATTTGAGCTGTGCAGACCTGGCCCAAGAGGTTTCAGAGGAGAAGAATTTCGGTATTTGTTGTAGAGACTGTTTTCTGTGGTATTTTGGTGAAGAATGTGGCTGCTTTCTGTCCTTGTCTGAAGAGTCTGCCTGAGGCTAAGGTAACGAGATTTGTATTAATTGCATTGACAAAGGAAGCCTCAAAAAAGCCCAGCAGAGACTTTGTTCTCTGGTTAAGTCTCATGAAGAGCATTTTAAACAAGTGTAGCAAGCTTAGAAGGAAAAATATAAATAAAATATATGGTTCTAGTATTAAAGGGGCACCAGGAAGTGAAGTGGAGCTGAATCTTGTATCAAGGATATTAAATTGAATTAAGGGAGTGAAGTGGTGACCTTGGGGCAAGATCCCACCCACCTAAATTTAGGTCCAGACAAGGTAGTATAAGCTTTTAATCCCTGCTTTAAAGGCAAGCAGGTCTCTGAGTTCAAGGTAAGCCTGGGTCAGAACAAATTCTAGGTGAAGAAAGGCTTAAATCCAGGCATAGTGGTACAAACCTTTAATCCCAGGAGACAGAGCCACGCAGATCTCTGAGTTCAAGGTCAATCTACAGAGCAAGGTCCAGCATGGCCAAGCTTTGGTAATGAGAAAGTTTAAAACAAAACAGCAGCCGAGCAGTGGTGGCACACGCCCTTTAATCCCAGCACTTGGGAGGCAGAGGCAGGTGGATTTCTGAGTTCGAGGCCAGCCTGGTCTACAAAGTGAGTTCCAGGACAGCCAGGGCTACACAGAGAAACCCTGTCTCGAAAAAACCAAAAGACAAACAAACAAAAAACAGCTGGTAATAGAATAAAGTGTGTGTGTGTCTGTGATGGGGGGGGGGAGGGGCATGTTCCAGCCCTAGCAAGCAGCAGAACTCAGCAGCTTCTGCCAAGTCAAGAATAGAAGGGACTACTGGGACAATTGATGCTGGTTGGCTAGATCTAAGAAATTAGCAGTGATTGAGAAAAGGCCAGCATCACTGAGGTGAAATCTTCTGGGAAGTGTTTTCTGAGAACACAAAGAAACTGTGTTCCAGAGACAGCCAAGGTTGTACTTCATGCTACAGCTGGACTTGGTAATGTGTAGGAGTCACCCAGGTGGTACTGGTTTTGAAGGCATGAAGGAGTCATTGAGAGCAGTTGAGGTTTGGCACTGTGAGAGGCCAGGGAAGGCCATTGGTGAAGGTGCAGCCTCAATTGCAGTTTATGGCCCAGGACTGAAGGAGTTGAGGCTTGGCACCATAAAGAGAGTCTGTTGTGGTTGGGCTATTGGTGAAGCCTAGTTGCAGTGGAAGACCCCAGGGTATTAGAGATGCCAATACCATGGGATAACCACCAAGAACAGCGGCAGCAGTCGATGGAGTCAACCAGAGCCTAGAGTGCTACAGAGGGCAGAGCTGGAGAAGTGATGCCAGCCCTTTGGAGGAGCCCAGAAGATCATGTGTGGATCCTAGACATTGGAACAAGAAGCTGTGAGGCTGAACTTGACTTGGAGATCCCAAAATGTTAAACATGTCAGAGCTGTGGGCTATCTGCTGAGGAAAGTTGCTAACAGAGAGTGGAACTAGCCCAGGTAAAAGAAGTTTGTTTAAATCAACAAAGATAAAAAAGGAGTTGGAGATCTGAAGACCACTTTGACATCAGACATGAAGATGCAGAGTTTGGAGTTTGCCCAGTTGATTTCCTGTCTTGCTTTTGGGATTACTGTTAAGTGATTGGATGAATGCCAGAAGAGACTTTGAACTTTGGACTTCTAATATTGTTGAGACTGCTATAGACTATGGGGGCTTTGGAATTTGTAATAAATGTATTTTTTTATTATGCTGTGAGTACGTATGGCCCCCATAGACTCATGTGTTTGAACCAGCTTATGGGGACCAGGGAGTGGAATGTGGTGGTTTGTACATGCTTGGCCCAGAGAATGGCACTATTAGGTGTGGCCTTATTAGAGTAGATGTGTTTCTGTGGGCATGGGCTTTAATACCCTCGTCCTAGCTGCCTGGAAGCCATTCTTTTTCCTGCAGCCTTCAGATGAAGATGAACTCTCAGTTCCTCCTGCACCATTCCTGCCTAGATGCTGCCATGCTCCCACCCACTGGAATGAACCTCCAAACCTATAATCCAGCCCCAATTAAATGTTGTCCTTATAAGAGTTACCTTGGTCATGGTGTCTGTTCACAGCAATGAAACTGTAACTAAGACATCTTTCAAAATGTTGTTATTATAAGACAGTGTTAATGAGAGGTGTTCTAGTCTGCTCTTTCATGTCAAAGCCTTCATAGTCTGGTGTGTGCTATACATTCACACCTTATTCCAATTTGCTCTGGTGGTGAGTGGCTGGTGGCTGCTGCACTGGACCATGCAGATTTAAAGGGAAACACCTCAAAGAAGAAGAAAGACTTTAAGTGCCAAAGATAAGAAATAAAAAGAGCCAGGTGGTGGGAGCAACACCTTTAATCTCAGCACTCAGGGAAGCAGAGGTAGGCAGATCTTGTGAATTTGAGACCAGCCAGGTCTACAGAGTGAGTCCCAGAATAGCCAGGGCTACACAGAGAAACCCTGTCTCAACAAACAAAGAAAGAGAAAAGAAAAAAATAAATAGAAAGAATAAATTTCAGTTGGATGGGAAACAAGAAAGAACAGAAGTGGGCAGGAGAAGATGGCTCACAGGTTAAGTATATGCACTGTTCTTGCAAAGGATAGGAATTTGGTTCCCAGTACCCACATCAGGTGGCTCACAATCACCTGTAACTCCAGCTCTGGAAGATACATCACCTTTCTGCCTCTTCGGGCACCTGCGTTCATGTGCCTGTGAGCTTACGTGTGTGTGTGTGTGTGTGTGTGTGTGTGTGTGTGTGTGTATTTTCCAGCTCAATTCTGCATGAGCCATTCACGAAATAGATTGGCTGCCAAGGGTACGTGTGAGGCAAGCTTCCAGGAAGTCTGAACCTACTGTGAGGGCTGCAGTTACAGTCTGAAGCTGGTGGGGCTGTGATGACATGGCAGAAACAGGCAGATCTCTGCCTCTGGCCATTAGAGAAATGAAGTCATCAACTCAGACTGAGGGTGAAATAAACCAAGACATGGATGACCCAACCAAGTGTCACTTAGCTTCAAAGCTACTGTCAGAGCTGGGACATCTACTGTGCCCCTGACTGGTTGAGTACCCCTGTCAGCTTCACAGCCTTTCTGAGCTCCGTCTTTGTGGTGGTTTGAATATGAATAGCCCTCACAGGCTCATATACTTGAATGTTTGGTCATTAGAGAGTGATGCTACTTGACAGAGATTAGGAGGTGTGGCCTTGTTGGAGGAAGTGTGCCACTGGGAGTAGGTTTTTGAGGTTTCAAAAGCTCAAGGCAGACCTAGAGGCTCTCTTCCTGCTGCCTGCTGCCCCAGAAGTAGAAGTCTCAGCCCCTTCTCCAGAACCATGTCTGCCTGCATACTGCAATGCTTCTCACCATGATGATAACGGACCAAGCCTCTGAAACTGTCAGCCAGCCCCAATTAACTGCTTTCCTTTATGAGTTGCTGTGGTCATGGTGTCTCATCACAGCAGTAAAACCCTAAGACGGCCTTCATCTATAGTGTGGTGACCCTTACCTTCTGGATGTTCTACCCATTCTCTCAGATTCACCTTTTCTTTATCTGGGCTCTACTCAGGTGCCTGCTAAGGACCACACCCCTCATCTGTACTCACCAGTGCGCCCCCCCCCCATTGTGTTTTTTCTTTCTCACCAGCACTTAACACCAGCCATCACAGGAGAGTCTGGTGTTGTGTGTTCAGTGCCCCCTGTAGCACAGACTCTGACTCCCTTGCTCACTAGTGTGCCTCAAACACTCATTTTAGAGGCTGGCACATATGAGGGACTCCACAAACATTTGATTAATGAATAAAGGAATAAGACTGACTCTCAGAGTTTCAAGGATGAAATGAGTTGGTGAGTAAGTCTTTTAGAACAAGTGCTCGGTACATAGTGAGCTCTCTGCAAATGTTTGTGCAGCTTCCTTGGTTAGACATTCCTTCTGAAGTGACTCAGCCTAAGTCTCACTGCAGTGGATTTCGGCAGAGCTGGGTGGAAGAAATGGGCTACTCAGACTTGTATGAGTATAAAAACAGCGGCCATCTTTTTTACTGTCTACGTACGCAGGGAGCATGCTCACCCTCAAGCTGGGAACAACTCACCTGAGAATGTCTGGACTTAATAAGGCCAGTTATTTGATAATCCAAGCAGGCCTAGAAATTTGAAGGATGGCTGTTGCTGTTCTGCGGATGAGCAGATAACGTGGGGGAAGACGTTGTTTCCCAGGTGGCCATTGCTTTGATTGTCCAAGAGAGTTTCTCATGGAAGTGTGTTGTGATGCAGACATGTGAGTAGGGAGGAGCCACTGTATGATCCCAAAAGCCACAGTGAGGAGAAGCTCTCAGGGGAACAAAGCTGCTCCCCTCTGTCTCGGGGCTGGGACAAGACTTTAGCCTGTGATGTCAGCATCCAGAAGTGAACGGCAAGGTCTACAGAGGTGACTGCCGAAACTCTGGGAGACCTCTTGTTGTCGGATGATTTTTTTTTTTAAAGAAATAACTGGTTCGAGGCCAGCCTGGTCTAAAAAGTGAGTTCCAGGACAGTCAGGGCTATACAGAGAAACCCTGTCTCTAAAAACAAAACAAAACAAAAAAAAAAAAAAGAGAAAGAAATAACTGAGGAGAGAAAGGGTTTGTTTTAGCTCACTGTTCAAGGTTACAGACCATTATAGCAGCACAGGCAGGGGGAGCATAAAACAACGACGCAGATGGGCTCCGTAATGAAGAGCAGAGGTAACACATGCTCACATTGTCGCCGGTGTTAGCTCACTCCTTTTCATCCATTCCAGGGTCCAGTAGATGAACGATGCAGTCCACATTCAGGAAGGGTCTTTGCACTTCAAAACCCACATTAAGATCCCCCCTCCCCCCTCAGGCACTTCTACAGGGCAACATAATCCTCGTTGAGAATCCGCTCCTGGGTGACTCTTTTTTAAAAACCATTTCTAAAAATTGTATTAATTTTATGTATTTGAGCCCTCCATCTGCATATATACCTACATGCCAGAAGAGGGCACCAGACCCCATTATAGATGGTTGTGAGCCACCATATGGTTGCTGGGAATTGAATTCAGGACCTCTAGAAGAGCAGGCAGTGCTCTTAACTGCTGAGCCATCTCTCCAGCCCCCTGGGTGATTCCTGATTGTGCCACATTGACAGTTAAAATTAAGCATCATGCTGGGCAGTGGTGGTGCATGCCTTTAATCCCAGCACTTGGGAGGCAGAGGCAGGCAGATTTCTGAGTTTGAGGCCAGCCTGGTCTACAGAGTGAGTTCCAGAACAGCCAGGGCTACACAGAGAAACCCTATCTCAAAAAACAAAAAACAAAAAAAATTAGGCATCACAATTGCTTAAATGTATAGACCTCAAGGAGCATGAAAATAGTTTCAATACTTACATCATTTATTTCTAAGAACAAACTCAAAGAAGCCCTGCCCTCCAAATTCTGTAAGACCCATTAGCCTGCCCCTAAGTAAGTACCATACAGGATCAGATTAAAGCAATGGAAACAGCCATCAGCTACAGCCTCAAGACCCAGGTGAAAACTGCCAGGGTGGGGTCTGTGGCTGGGGCTGAGGGGTTTTCACTCATTAATTGGGTAGATAAAAACAGCAATCATATTTTCTCAATAAAAAAGGTTAAAAATTGAATTGCAGTTATACAATGAGTCCTTATAAGATGAACTATCAAAATGAGGGTGTTGTGGAGACATTTTTTCCTGAGGCAGGGTTTTACTATGTATCCCAACTGATCTGCAGACTGGCCTCTCAATCTCTCACCCTGCTCCTTCCACAATCTCCCACACCACGCCAGAACAGATAGACATTTTGACGATTCAGAAACTTTATGTAGAAGACATGCATTTATTAAAGTCATCTGGCAAAGCTGGATTTAAAAACATTTTAAGACTGATACAAAAAAGAAAGAAACCATAATCTTCTAGGAGCTCTTAAACTTTGATAAGAAAAAGACAAGCGATCTGACAGGAGACGGCAAAGGATGTGAGGAGATTAATCTCGGGAAAAGCAATGGAAACCATCACCAGGGACGATGCTTCCACCAAAGGTCAGAACAGCGTATCTTCCAATAGCAACGAAAGGTTGCCGGTGGCCAGTAGCTAAGTGTGAGATGCAAACCAAAGGGCACAGAGAAAAACATGTCTCAGACATCACTAATGGAAATGCGAACTGTAGCATTTCTTTTGCAAGCAGTGCAGCAGCTTTTATTGAAACACAACATTGATTTGCTCTTTGTTAGCCCCACTCCTGGATCATCAGCCTCTACATGCAAAAATCCATGCATACATGAGGAGCGCTACGTCAGAGTTAACAGCAGTGAACCAAGCCAGAGCCAAAGGGCTATTTCAGAGGCTGGAGGGACAGCTCAGTGGTGACGAGCATGGACGCTCTCGCAGAGCTTGCAGGTTCAATTCTCAGCACTCACATGGTGGTCTATAACTCTGGGCCCAACGCTCTTCTGTCCTCAGAAGATTACAAATGGTGCGAGAACACACATACAGGCAAACACCCACACACATTAAGGGAGAGGGCTGCATTTCACCAAGGCAGGCCAATCAGTCATGATCCATGAACACCTTAGAAGATCAGGTAGCTAAAGAGGTTGACTGACTTGGTAGGTGACATAATTGATGAGAATAGAGTATGGAGGTTCGTACCGTTAGCCCTAGTACTTAAGAGGCAGAGGCAAGCAGAACTCATTGACCTCTAGGCTAGCCTGATCTACATAGTGAGCTCCAGGACAATTAGGGCTGCATAATGAGATCCTTTCTTTGAAAAAAACACACCACCTGGGCAGCACAGTAGTAATGGCTTTGGTCAAGGGGGCGCTGGTGAGCCAACCCCGAGGGCAAAAGCTGACCCTGCCACTAGTCTGCAATGAGATGGCACAGGTGTGTGTGTGATGTACTCCACCACCTCGCTCCTTACCACCTGTGGCAGTCGGGAGAGCTAGCCCTGGAGTCATGAGAGGTTGTGAGCTGGCCCCATCCCGTATGTCGGCAACACTCAGGAGAGCAGAGCCTGCAAGTAGCCTGCACCTCCACACAGTACAGCCCTGATGGAAGGGGTACAGATGAGCCGGCCCCATGGGCATAAGCACAGTAGAGCTGGCCCTGCTACTCATGGCCCCTGAGGTGGCACGGGTATGCAGGAATGATGCCCTCTCCCCCCTCACCACCTGCGGTAGTGAGGCGAGCTGGCCAGAGAACACGAGAGTGGGAAAGCTATCGCTGCCCTCTCACTGAAGCACTCCGCAGAGCTGGCCCTCCACCTTGCCTGGTCCTGGAGGCAGAGGCACTGGTGAGCCAGTCCCAAGGGTGTGAATGTGGAGAACTGACCCAGCCCCTTGCAGCCTGCAGCCCTTTGGAGAGTGGGCCTTCCCTGCGCCTTGACTGGGCGGGCAGCACAGTGGAGCTGGCCCTGGTGGCATGAGGAGCTGACCTGCCTCCTACCTATGGTAGCATTGAGTTGTCTAAGTGGAGCAGGGCTGGAGAGCTTGTCCTAGTGGTGTGGATAAGAGAGACCTGGCATGCTGGCCAGATCAGCTGCCAATGAAGTGGAAACTTAAGGGTTCTTTGGAAAGTCAGTTGGATGGTGTTTTGCTGGGGCAAACATGTGAAGGAGCATTTCGTTAAGGTGGACACAGGTGTGGAAGGCTAAGGCAGACTCGTGAAGGAACATTTCACTGAGGCAGACACAGGAGAGGGGATGGTCTGCTAAAACAAACACGTGATGAAGGATTCTTTGCTTAACAACACACATATAATAGTCTGCCTTTGTGTAGTTGTCAGGATGCCATAAAGAGAAATGCACCAAAAAACATCTGGTGGTGTGCTGCGGCTTCTTGCTTTCTCCACAGATTTGGGCTGATCAGATGCATGTGCTGAGGCAGGACACGTGATGTTTGGAGGGTTTAAACAGGACTCCTCGGTTGCTGGTACAGCTATCTGTGCAAAGCTTGTGGGTCTCCCATCTTTGCTGATTTTTGCTTTCCTGAGAGAGGCACAGCTGAGAAGGGTTCCTGGTGTCCCTGCTGGTCCCTCCTGCTGATTCCAGCCAAAGCTGAGGCCTGTCTGTCTCTGCTAGGTGGTGTCACTGCTGTTGCTAACCCAACTCTACTAAACTGGGCTGCTGGTGTATCCATCTGCCGCTGCCTGCCAATGTGTGAACTGAACTGCCGATTTCCAAACAACACAGACAGGAGTTGCTCCAAAGAACCTTTCTAAAAGAGGTCCACTTCCCCACCCCCTCCCCGAATTCTTTCTTTTCCACTACCTCTGGTGGGTGGTGGGCTACAAGGAAGGTTAAGAGTTTAAGAATCATCATTAAAAATAAGGTTTGAAAAAATTAAAGTTACATGCCACCCAGGTCCCCTTTTCTCCCCAGGTTTCTTTGGTTGTGGTGTTCCATCACAGCAATAGTAACCCTAACTAAGACATGTTTGTTCTGCCTCAGATGTGCCCCACAAAGCCACAATGAACACAGAATTAGTGAGCCCAGAACCATGGCTCCTGAGGAGTATAGGGTTAGAGTCCTCCCAGGAACCTCTGATCAAAGCATATTCATTAGCCACCCCCTGAGCCTCAACAGCTCTGTTTCATGCTTCTGTTTAAAGATGGATAATCTTGATTATCAACTTGATGGGATTTCAGTCACCATGGAAACAAACTCTGGGTATGTCTAAGGCAGAATATCCATCCATAAAGGCTTATAAGAAAATCTACCCTGAAGCTGGCACCATCCTAAGAACATGTGTGTGTGTGTGTGTGTGTGTGTGTGTGTGTGTCTCAGAGTGAGTGAAAAGGAGAGAGCAAGTTAAGCAGCATTCATCTCTCCCTGCTTTCTGGTTGTCTGAGGTTGCTAAGTAACCAGCTGCTTCACCCGGACACCACGCCTTCCTCACCATGACAGACTGCGTCCTTGAACTGTCAGTCAAAGCAAAGCCCTCCTTCTTCTTGAAGTTACTCTTATCAGATACTTTGTCATAGCAATGAGAAAAGCAACTCAAACACACATACTGTCGATTTACTGGTAATGAGCTCACAGCCTACCACACACTATAGCTATCACCTGGATAAAGCTTGGCTAACACATACGCTTTCTTAGTAACACATTATAGCCTTCTTGCAGTTAGGGACTGGCCATGCTTCAGTACCACACAAAGGAACTTTTTAGAACCACAAAATCATAAACATAAAAAAGCATGGCACTAAATAAATTGACTGTAACTTCAGTGGTTGCTAACACAACAGCTAAGGGGGTTGGGGAGATGGCTCAGAGGTTAAGAGCACTGACTGCTCTTCTAGAGGTCCTGAGTTCAAATTCCCAGCAACCACATGGTAGCTCACGACCGTCTGTAATGGGATCTGATGTCCTCTTCTGATGCATCTGAAGACAGCTACAGTGTACTCATATATATAAAATAAATAAATCCTTTTAAAAAGCACATACAAATCTTATCAAGGGGGCAAATTTCAAGTAGGAACCCTGCTGGTGTAGTGTGTGTATGTGTGTGTGTGTGTGTGTGTGTGAATGCAGGTACCTGTATAGGCCAGAAGAGGGCATCAGATGCCCTGGGGTTGGAGCTAACAGGCAGCTGTGAGGTGCCTAACACTGGTCCTGGTAACCAAACTTAGGTCCTCTGAAAGATTAGTATGTGCTCTTAACTGTCGATCCATCTCTCTGGCCCCAGTATATGTGGCTTGTTTGTTTTGTTTTGCAACTAGGTCTTGCTGTGTAGCCCAGGCTGGTCTCAGTAGTAACACCCCTGCCTCAGTCTCTCCAGTGTTGGGGTAGCAGCAGTCTCTATTCTGATGAGCCAGGCTAGTTCCATTTCTTTCCTTGCACTGCGTACTCAGGGCACAGGCCGCTGTTTACAACTGCTCCGTTTACTTGTCCTTGTGACCAGGGTTTTTCTGTTTTTAAAAGGTGCAAGCTCTTCTTAAGAAAATGAATTTCAAACTTAAACTTGACTTTTCAAAGGCTGGAAAATAAACATCTCAAAGAAGAATTTAAAGTTTGACGGTTTAGGCAGTTGAAAAGAAACAAAAGCTTTTTTATCTTTTTTGTTGTCTAGAGTTGCCAGGTCCCTCCGCAGAGCACAGAGCTACGGTGCTTTGAGTCTCAGAGTCCTTTGTAGGCTTGGGAACCCAGCCTGGTGATCCTGGGACTGAATCCAATGCCTCCCTGTGGCTGTGGTCTGTTTCAACACATACTCTGCTTTTGACCTGAAGCCAGACTCTGCCAAGGATCCCTTCTCTCCTGCCTGCCACCTGCTGCACTTCCATGGGATGGAAGGATGGTGAAGGCACAGGGATGACAGAGCTGTGTGGAGTTGGATGCTGACTTGAAGCGTGTAATAATTAAGCTGATGCTGTTTCCCCAGCATCTCCATCCCCTTGGAGCACTAGAGGCAGCCATGCATCGTGAATAACTGGTGACCTGATCTCAGCCTGCCCTTCCCTGCTGACCAGGAACCCCCCCCCAAGTCTTAGAAGACATCAATCAGGATGAAAAGGGAGGGGCAGATGATTCACACCAGCCATCACCAAAGAGAAATTGCCAGACTAGTTCTCCTCCACAGGAAACACTGCAGAGTACACTCTCCATGAGGTAGCGAGTGACATCTAAGACTCAGGTCACTTCCCTTTGGGATCCTACAATCAGATTCACCAACCAGATTTCGGCTTCCTCAAGCATGCCATTTCTATATAGTGCCCACATGTGATGACTTAATACAATCCTGTCTTTATATTTTTATTTATTTATTATTATATGTGAGTACACTGTAGCTGTCTTTAAACACACCAGAAGTGGGCGTCAGATCTCATTATGGATGGTTGTGAGCCACCATGTAGTTGCTGGGATTTGAACTCAGGAAGAGCAGTCAGTGCTCTTACCCGCTGAGCCATCTCACCAGCCCCCTGTCTTTCTATTTTAAGTCTACATTTTAGTTAGACTGGCATGGTGGCATATGCTTTTAATTCTATCACTCGGAAGGCAGAGGCCGGGGAATTTCTATGAGTTTGAGGCAAGTCTGGTTTTTATGGTGAATTTGAGGCCAGCTAAGACTACATAGTAAGATATTGCCTCTAGAACAGAATAACAACAACAACAATCACACACAAGAACACACACACACATCTGAAGATGATAGACACATTTTGAATGCTTGGTGCATGGTGGTGCATGGTGTACAGTCCATCAGGGCAAAAATCTCTGCTTGCCAGTTTGAACAGGGGCTATTTGGGAGGACTAGTACTTGAAAGTAATTTCCCAAGGTACTGTTTTCATATTACAAGCTATAAATAGCTCAAAGAGCCCCCTTTGGTAAGCAGTATCCGCCTGTTGGCTCTCTACTAAACAGTGTTAGAGAAGACAATTGAAAAAGTTTTACCCAAGGAGTAAAATGTTTTGGAGAACAAATTTCTAAATATATTTTAAAAAAGAGGTTATTTTTTATGTGTATGAATGTTTAGCTTGCATGTATTTAAGTACACCTGCAGAGGCCAGAAGAGGGCGCTGGATCCCTTGGAACTGTAGTTAGAGGCAGCTTTGAGCCAACCTGTGTGCTGGGAACTAAATCTTGGTCTTCTGAAAGAGCAGTCAAGAGCACTTAACCAAGTAAGCCAGAGGAAGGCAGAGCTCATCGGAGCTGGCCTACAGGGCTGGATGTAGAGACTGCTGAAAGGCACCTCAATCCCCAAGGTCTCTGTCACTAGCCTCTGGGGTCCCCTCAACTCTCCTCAGGTTGTGTTACATCTGTAGCATAACGGTGCACTTCACAGATGTCTTTCTGGGAGGAACAGCTCATTAAACCACTTCATGAGCCCACGTCTCCTGAGATCTGGCATCTGGCCAGCACAGACGGCACCCGGTGCCTGGAGCAGAAGAAAAGTATGTGTGCCCTCACGAGCATGTCTCTATGCCTCTTATTAATAGTTAATTGTTCTAGAATAGTTAGGTAGCTTTAAAATATTGAAATGTAAGTATATTAAAACTCTTCATTATTTTAAGTTTAAATATTTTATTTATTAAAAAAATCAAAACCAGAATACATTTAAATACTACTTTCTTGGCATCAATGGAAGAAAAGTCATTAACAAAAACTTCAATATCTACTCCTTTGCTTATCTTGTTTTAATTAATTTAATCAATTAAGAACATTGCCATCTTTGGGGACTTCTCTTGACCAAGTGCCGATGTTTAATGATCTTTAATTAACTTTTCCTCCACTGCAAGTTTTCTGAATGAATTTTATTTTGTTCTTCATCTTTCATTGCTGTTGCTTTGACCTTTTAAAAAGTGGTTCATTATGACCACGTATTGTACAGCCCGACCCTCCAAACCAAACACCAACCATCTTGGTGAGTTCAGCTGTGTCTGTTTGCTAAAGACCGTTACAGCTCAGCTTGCTGACTGGTGAGGGTCCCTCGTAGAAAGTGTGACTAGGAAGTGTCTGTGGACTCTTGAGCTTCCAGCCACCTTTCCCAGCTGTTTTTATTCAATTTTGCTCTAATTTCACATGCCCTTGGGGTCTCAAGGAGAGGCTAGAGTATATAGGCTGGGGAGGGGCCAGGCTGAAGGAAGGGGCTCTACCTGTGCAGCCACAGGGAGCCCTCATCCATCCTGGGCATAGACCTTCTGGTGTGGCTGCTTTAAGATCATTCACAGGCCTTCCAGGAACTCCAAACCCATTGACCCTTGGTTTCCCCAGAGCCAGCTTTGGTGGAATCCAACTTGGGTTTGTCACGAGAATCATAGAAAGAAGTTGCCTTGTTCCTGCCTAGGGAGAAAATTCTTGAGACAACAGGCTGGGTGGCCATGTAATGTCAACAGCCCAGGAAGCTGAGTCAAGAGGATCAGAAATTCAAATGCTGCCGGGGTTACAGAGTGAGTTCAAGGCCAGCCAGGAAACGTTAGTGCGACCTTGTCTCAAGTCAAACATTAGGCAGAGGGCTGTGGATCTATCTGGCTTAGTGGAAAAGTGCCTGCCTAGCATATGTGAAGCTGTAAATTCAACCCACTACTGGGAAAATGCTTGCATTAAACCATTACTCACTTTGGTCTGGGGATGTAGCTCAGATAGTAACTACCCACAAGGCATGAAAGCCTTGGTTCCATCCCTAACACCTTAGAAACTGGCCATGATGACACACGTCTGTTCTCCCAGCACTCCAGAGGTAGAGGCAAGAGGATCAAATATTCAAGGTCACCCTCAGCTACAAAATGAGTTTGAGGCAAGCTTGGGCAACATGAGACCTTATCTATGAGAGAAACATCCACAGGGTTTTAGATGTTTCCTTCATCCCAGGCCCACCTGCTGAGCAGCTCAGGTTAGTACCAGTACTGCAGGGAGGGAATGAAGGAATCCAATTCATTTGTCCATCTATGAACTCACCTATCCCTTTGCCCAGTACACACAGGGGGCCCACCCTGTGCCAGGTACTCTTACAGATACTTGGGATCTAACAACCCGAAGTCCAACAACAACAGTCCAACTTGTGGGGTTGCCTTTGGGGAGGACAGCTAACATTCCAGGAAAGAACAGTGCGAAGCCCACAGAGAACAACACAGGGAAGCCAGTGGGGAGGGCTAGGGAAGCAGAGAAGGGCTTCCTGGTGACTGCCGGGAACTCGAAAGTTTAAGAGATGGATGGACACTCCCAGCAGAGCCCTGCAGAGGGTGCAGTCCTGGCATGTTCACAGGGCACAGGGCTCTCTGCCTACCGCATTGGGTTTGACCTCCACTTCCTAAGGGCTAAACATGTCTTATTACTTGTGTTTAGACGAGTGTGGTGGTTAATAGCAATTGTTAATCAACTGGACGGGTTCTGAACTCACCCAAGAGACAAGCCTCTGAGCATGCCTGTGAGGGATTTCCTGTAGTAGGTTCACTGAGGAGGAGAGAAACAACCTAAACATGGGCGGTACTATTCCATGGGGTGGCATCCTGGCTGAACAATAAAGTAGAAATCTAACTGGGCACAAGAATTCCTCCCTCTCTGCTTCTTGATTGTGGGTGTAACCAGCTGGCCTCTAGCTCCTGCTGCCATCTCAGCCACCAAGATAGACTATATCCCTCTGAACTGTGAGTGACACTAAACACTTCCTCCCTTAAATTGTCTTGGTCAGGCATTTGATCGCAGCAGTGAGAGAAGTGTCTAATACAGTGGGCATCTCCCTGCAGTTCCCAACAAGGCCTGCTCTGCTCTGTGGCCGTGAGCTCATTTCCTTCTTGGTCCCTAATATTGAAAGATGTGTGTTCTTCAAATATATCCTGGGGACAAGAGAGAGAGGCAGGAGATATGGGCAGGCCAAGGAACACGAAGCTCCTTCATAATGTGAGAGCTTTATCCACTATGCAGAAAGGCCTGGGCTTCAGTCTTCTACCAGCTGAGAGAAATGTTGGTTCAGACCTTGGTTCAGAAATAGTTGTAGAAGCTAGGGGGTGTCAGATTTATTTAGATCTTAGTGTGTAGACTAGAATAGGAAGCAAAATGCAGAGCCTTGTCCCTGCCCATACCATGGGTTCTTCCCCAGGAGTATGGCACCTTGTGGCAGGGTAGAGTCCCAGGTTCCCTGTCATTGCTACAGATGTATCCAGGAATGAAAAATCCCAGATGCTACTGCTGCTACGGCATATCCCTTTAAGAACATTGTCTCATTTGAGTCTCAGAACAACTTGGCGGGTCATATAGAGTCATTCCATCCTGTAGACAAGGAGACAAATGTGATGACATGTGAAAGAGTATCCAAAGTCACCCAGCATTAACCTGGGATCTGCATCTTGTCTCCACACTGTATATTGCCTGTCCCAAGATGGTAAGCATTTTTGTCTGCCCTATTCACTCTCCATGCTAGGCCACCTACCCCAAAAGTGCCCCTTCAGCAAAGTGCTAAGCAGTGTGTTATAGGAAGAAGACTGTAATTTCTGGGCCCCACACTCACTGTGGTTGTCAGCTATCCACTACTACGACAAAGTACCTAAGAGAAATGAACTTAAATGGCGGACAGGAGGACTGGGGATGTGGATGCATTGAATGCTTGCCTAGCATGCAAAGCCTTTGGTTTGATCTGCAGCACCACATAAAGCAGGCATAGAGACACACATCTGTAATTCCACCATTTATGAGGAAGACGCTCTTGCCTATATAGGGCTGTCCTGATATCTACTTCAAGGGCACACCTCCAATGACCCGACTTTCTTCTAGGCACGATCTCCTAAGACTTTCATTATTTTTAATAGCGCCATAGACTGT
Organism: Mus caroli; assembly: GCF_978045245.1. Taxonomy (NCBI): domain Eukaryota; kingdom Metazoa; phylum Chordata; class Mammalia; order Rodentia; family Muridae; genus Mus; species Mus caroli. Next base: position 59,102,306 of record NW_028227258.1, on the reverse strand, counting down.
CTGCCCCAATACTTTCTACCCATAGGCCTTTGGAGGATAGTCAAGGTCCAGCAACACTATGAGGTCATGCATTTCAACTACAGAGGCAATGACATCGTGACAGTATGGGAGGATAAGGAATTACTACTCACTTCCCAGCACACAGGGCTTCCAGGTGAAGTTCTGCGTCTAGTGATGGCTCACGAGGTCACACGACCTTGCACCCCCTCTCCGTGAGGCATACTCATTGCTGCCTGCTGTGGGTGTACTGGATGTTCAGGCCAGAAGTCAGCCCACATCACTACCACAGGCAGCTGGGACATCTTCCTGTGGCTGGGTACACTGAGGTGAGTTGTGCTGCCGAGCCTCTTTTGTGCCACTTCTATTTTCACCCATGTCAGGTAACTGGTGAGGTGTGATTACAAAAGAAAAAGAGGCATTGTTTCTGCAAAAAAAAAAAAAACAAAAAATGAGCTGACAGCTTCACAAAGACTTACTAATGGAGAGATGCCAAAAAGATTATTGTCGAATGGGGTGTAGGCAAGACGACAAAAAAGATGAAGGGAACCAGCATACCTTAAGACGCTCCCAGGCTGAAGTCGTGCACCCTCCATGTTTTCACCCCCTCTACAAAAGGTAAATCAGAAATGGCACACAGGCTCAGGGAGTGATATTATATGAAAAGAGAGATGCCGCAAGCCCCCCAAAAGAGACTTGCTCGCAGTGAAGATCTGGACTCTGTGTTGTGATCTTGGTAAAGGGATGGGAATCTAAATCCTAAAGAAAAAAAATAGAAAATTGTGCAGAATATGCAACCAGTTATTCTGTTGACTTCTTTGTGACTCTGGCCAACTCAGCCTTTGGACTCAGTTTTATTATCTGTAAAATGGGAAACTCACCAAAAAGTGTTCTTAGACGTTTCTCTTTATGTTCTCTTTCCTCTTCTGTTTCTCCCTCCTCCTCCTCCTCATCCTCCTCCTCCTCCTCCTCCTCCTCCTCCTCCTCCTCCCCTTCCAGGCTGGTTAGTAAGCTAGCAAACCCAGCCACAGTACTGCCAGGGAAGGCAGGGTCATCTTCCCACCATGGAAAGCCCTGCCTGGTATGCCCACACTGCTTGGCTCTCCATGTGGCAAACATTCTACACCGCCTCTGTGTGTGGTTGGAGGGGGAAGAGACTGGGTGTACCTCTGAAGGCCTCTTCCTTTGGGAAGCGATGAAATCATACACTCCAGCTCAGAAAAGCCAGCAGGGGCCTCCGCTAGGAGTGAGTTCAGGGTGGAAAAGAAGTGGACTTGCTGGGAAGCTTGGGCTCAGCCTTCTGCTATGTCGCCAGCGGGCAGCCTCGGGTATGTTTCTTAGGTTGGCTCAATGTCATCTGGAGAAACATGGATGCCCAGCAGACAGTGGCATTGTGTTCAACAGGAACAGCAAAACACCATCAACTGGTAAAGCCCTGAATGCAGCGAACCTCAGGGCTATCCAAGTGTAGCAGCGACACCCACTTAAACGACACTCACATCTCCCTCCCACCATGGGCAGGGACTGTGGCTCTACAGTGCACTCTGGGCTACTGTGTATCACTAGCCCAGAAAGGAACAAAACTCTGCAGACCAGTTTCCACCCAGTACCAGTTCTCATACCACGGTGAGAGGAACGTCCTGGGCTGAATCATCGTGAGCTAGGGACCATGTCAAGGAAGTCCCCTCCCCTCTCCCACCCTGTCTACTCCCTGTCTACAAAACTGAGTTATGCCCCACACTAGAAGTGCAAGAGGGAGTAGAAGCAGATGCAGCAACTCTCTGAGGACATCTGGGACCTCGTGGCCTGGTAGGATGGAATGTGGTTATCAACTAAATGAGTGCAGGCTTGTAACTCGGAGGTGAGGACAGGCCCGGAGTCCCAGCGTGGCTGTTGGGGAACTGAGCTGGGCTGTGAGGCCCGTGGGATCCACAACTGTGAGGTGCTAGCTAAACAGAGCTGCAGGTCAGAAGAGCAGGTACCAGCTAAGAGGGCAGGAGGGAGGGGAGGGGAGAGGTGGTGGAGGGGAGGTTCCCTGGCCAAGGACAGGACTAATAAAGCCTCAGTAGATGGGGACAAGAGTGTCACAAGAACTAGAAGACTGACAGGCAAATCCTGGAAGAATGTGGAGTAGGAGAGGGCTGAAGGTTCTGGAGAAAGGGCCTGGGAGCCTTTTGGCTTTGTTAAAGAGATGGGCCTCAGTCTCCTAGGAATACATGGTTACTCCCACAGGGGAGTAACAGTAAGTGATGGTTGAGATCAAGCGAGTTCATTAACATTTAACCTCTCAAATAGCTCATCGGGATAAGCTGTTCAATGCATAGGGCACAGCAGTGGACACGTGGGAAGACGAAGGGGTGACGAGGGGCAATCTGGAAGTTGAAATGCTCAGAGTTCAGACCTAGACCCCATGTCAAAGCTATGCCCCTTGGGGTCCCTTGGAGGACCTCAGAGCACCAGACACGCAAAACAGAAAGCTCTCAAGGCAGATGTTCAACAGAAAGCAAAGGGAGCCTGTGTGTTTACCACAAGCCATTGCCTTCCTTCATGGTAAAAGTGAAGGTTAGCTATTCTCAAATTCGTTATGGACAGAAAGAAAGGGAAACCTAGTAACTGGGAACTCCTTCCTGAGTCGGCCACACACGACCTGACACGCTGGGAGAAGTCTGCTCTTCAACAGGGGAGATTTTCAGGTCCAGAGCTGGGATTCAGAGCAACCCTGGGCACTGAGAGAGATGCGGTCTGACTGCTGCTGCTTTCTGGGTTAAATCCAGGCCTCCCTGGCCATAGCACTTTGACACATAGATCTGATGCTTGATGTTAGGCCATGGGCAAGCTGCTCGGAGCTTTGGACTCTGAGTCACATCTGCAAATTGGGAACTGTGGTGCCTGCGTCAGCACATGGGGGTTCAGCACAGCACCTCCCCCCCCCCAGGCCAGCAGCTCTCATACAGATGATTCTCTGTGATTAAGTGCGAGGCAATCAGTAACAGGAAGTTGTAGACATTTGGCCCTACAGAATCCTTGCCTGTCAGATGAGACAGCAGCTCCCACGCCTCGGCTACCGCTTCTGACTACTGCTGAGCACAGGGACTCAAAACAAGGGTCACCTGCTCCTTCCAGCCACGCTGACAATCCCAGTGTATACAATGTTGATAAACAATTAAAATAGTGTAACATGGCAGCTTGGGTGGTGGTGGTTCACATCAGTTATCCTAGTACAAAGAGGTAGAGGTAGGAAGATAGGGAGTTTGAAACCAGTCGAAGGCACCTAGCAAGACCCTATCTCAAACATCCCCCCCTGCAGAACTGAGGACAGTAAGGTGTATCAGCAAGTTAAAGGCACTTGGCACCAAGCCTGAATTTGATCCCTGGGACACATTGAGAACTGACTGCTTCAGGTTGTCCTCTGTCCTCCACACAAGCATGGTAGCAAACGCGCATATCCCCCAACACAAAATAAATATATAAAAGGCAATAAAAATATATTTTTCAATCTCCATAAAAATTAACCACCCCAAACTGACAACACAAAATACTTCCTGAAACAGAGCTTAGCTGGAGGCAACTGAGACAGCTTCCCAAATGTCAAGTTGTTGTGGAAGGTCAAATGTGTCTGCAGCCTGAACTCCAAAGCCTATGAAAGGCCATGGAGTCAGAACTGAAGGCAAAACCTGCAAACAGGCAATGCCCAATGGTAGTGTAGTTGGGCTTTGTGTAACAGCCTCTTCAGGGACCTTTTAGTCTACTCTACTAGATGAGTTCCTTAAAGACAAAAGACCTAGAAAAACAGTTAGTGTCCCTGCTGTCTGCAGAGCTCATGGCAAGGGAGGCAACACCAGAAATGGACACTAGAGGGCTCTCTCACACAAGTGATGTGGCAGCCGTTCAGGTTCTAGAGCAGCAGCCCCTTGGCAAGCTGAGAAAGACCTGTCCAAGCTGGGGTGGGAAGACTGACTGCAGCTTGAGCAGTCATGTGATTAACTGTTAGCGATTTACAGAAGCCACACTTGGCTTGTAGTGGGCAGACTTCTGTGAGCTAGCCGCCTTTCCTATGCACAGAAAGCTCCTGGTGACATTGTCTGCTCGTTGAGATTACTCCCGAGTATCTACATCGTGTACAGTTGCTTCCCTGGCCCCTGTCTCTCTCACACTCAACACCGCCAGCTGCTGCCGCTCTGCGGCTGGGCAGTTGAGAAGCACATTCAGGCTCCAGCAACAGCTGCAGTTGTTCAGTTGTTCAGCCCTCTTCGGAGTGCTGGTGGCTGGGTTTGGTTTCCTGTTTTGCCTCTTGCTGTCTGTGTCACCTTGGGCGAGCCATGTCCTTTCTGGGCCTCAGTTTCTTCATCTGTAGAAAAAGGTTGGTACTAATCTCAAAATGACTTCCAGTAAAAATGGAGTTGATTGGTGTCCTAGTCAGGGTTACTATTGCTAAGATGAAACTCCATGACCAAAAGCAAGCTGGGGAGGAAAGGGTTTATTTGGCTTACACTTCCACATCACCATTCATCACTGAAGAATTCAGTATAGCACCTCAGACAGGGCAGGAGCCTGGAGGCTGGAGGCTGGAGCTGATACAGAGGGAGTGCTGCTCACTGGCTTGCTCCCCATGGCTTGCTCAGCCTGCTTTCTTGTGGAACCCAGGACCACCAGGCCAGGAATGGCACCACCCACAATGGGCTGAGCCTTCTCCCATTGATCAATAGTTAAGACAACGCCCTACATGCTTGGCTACAGCCCAATCTTATAAAGACGTCTAAATCGAGGCTCCATGCCCTCTGATAACTAGTTCGTGTCAAGTTGGCATAAAACTACCCAGCACGAATGGAAAGCACCTCTAAACAGTAATATTTTGAGTTAGTCACATTATTACTCGGAGCAGGGCTTGGCAAACATTTTCTATAAAGGGCCAGAGAGTGAATGACCTGACAATATAGAAACAGACTAGTGTGGCTGTGTTTCAATAAAACTTTATTTTAGTACAATGGACAACTTCATGGGCAGTGAGTTGTGAGATGTGTTTAGCTTAGGGGTTTTGTTTCACCAACTCTGTGAGCCTTCGGTGGATTCTTTATCTAAAAGGCAATAAGGAAAACAATAGCTGTGCCTGGTGTGTGTGGTGTGTTTATAATCTCAGCTACTTGAAAAGCTGAGCCAGCCGGGGGTGATGGTGCACGCCTTTAATCCCAGCACTTGGGAGGCAGAGGCAGGCAGATTTCTGAGTTTGAGGCCAGCCTGGTCTACAGAGTGAATTCCAGGACAGCCAGGGCTACACAGAGGAACCCTGTCTCAAAAAACAAAACAAAACAAAAAAAACCCAAAAAACAAAAAACAAAAAAAAGCTAAGCCAAGAGGATTGCAAGTCCAAAGCTTGCATGTCTTGAGTATAGAGTAAGTTCAAGATCAGCCTGAGTAACTTTGCTCAGAGATAGAACACTTGCCTAATATGAGGCAGGTACTTCAGACGGAAGAGGAAGAACCCAGGAGGTGGGTAGGAAGCTGCTTGGTACGGATGAGTCTGAAAGTGACCTGCATGCTGGAAGACAAAGCGGCCGGGAGAGAACACAAAGGGATACACAGGCCACGGTGACGACCTTGGATTGCCATTTGTGGGCAATGGAAACCCAATGTACGGTCTTGAACAGGAGAGAGCCGTGACTGGCCTCAGGTCTGAAAGCCACCATGCTGGACACTGGATGGAAAGTAGCCAGGCCCTGGGGTTGGGTTAGCAATGGCAGCATCTGGGAAATGGATCAACAGGTAATCACTATAGCAACAGCTAAAGTGGTGGAAACAGAAGTAGAGGAGGCCAGCAGTCTGTGGAGAGACTATCTTGTGTGTTATGTGGATGCATCACTTGTCAATAATAATAATAAAAAAAAACCTATGGCCTATAGGAAAGGATAGAATAGAAGGTGGAACATCTGGTAGGCAGAAAGGATTCTGGGATAGAGCCAGGCGCGAGAGGATTTGGCTCTTGGAACCGAAGGAGGAGTAATGGCACTTGAGTGGAGGTAACCTGCAGAACTTCAGTCAGAATAAATGGAGTATTAATTTATGAGCTAGTTGGATAATACGCCAAAAAATATGGGTAAGGTGTTTGTAAATGTATTTCGAGCCTCAGTCATTATTCTGGGACTCTGGAAGCTGGAGGAAAACAGTTTGTCTTTTACAGCAGCCTTTCTACTGAGCCTCCACTTTCTGTTCTCCATGAGAGGTCATGTGGAAGCCTAGGCTGCCTAGGAACACAGTTCAAAACCGAATGAGCTGGAGTGTCTCTAAGGACTCAGCCTCAGGTTTCCTGGGTTTTGTAATCGTGGTTGGATTGCTTTGGGCTGGTTCAGTTGGAGGAGCAATCATGGCCTCCATTAGCCAGGTCTCTGAAACCTGGACTGGTTTCAGGGTCTGAGGAGAGAATCGATTTTGAAAATTAACTCTGCTCCCACACACTGCATGTGGCGCCCCGTGTGGGGCTTACAGTGTGAAGTGAGACCAGGGAAGCTCACTTGCTGCATGAGAACAAGGAAGTGGTCATGCCCCGTATCTGAGGCTTCCTGGGTCCTCCTGGCCTTGCATTTCTTCCCTGTGGCCTTGAGCAAGTAGTCTCCAAACCAGGCTGGCCATGATGTCATCCAGAGAACTTCAGGGTATGCAAACTCCCACGCTGCTCCCAGCTAGATTCTGACTCAGTTGGCCTAGGAATCTACATGTGAAAAAAATCTCACAGGGAAAATGAAAGAGCTGCTAGGTTTGGGGTCTATGGGAATTCTTTATCTTTCTCTGTCTCCCTGGCTGCCCAAGCTGCTTCCTTGTGTTCTGTTAACTCTCAAGTCTCCTCTGGGCTGAGCTATTGATGTGAGAAACCATTAGTTGTCTTGATCTATATCCCAAGAACATATCCACCACGAAGATGCAGGACATCACAGATCACACTGAGGAAGAAGCCTTCCAGGAGGATGAGATATGGGTAGGATCCCCTGTCTAAAACCCAAGGAAACCAGACATTTCCAAGCAGTAGAGAAAGGGCAGGGAGGGAACATGAATTATATATGAATAAGTGATTTTTTTCCCCTTAGTTGCCAGGAAGAGAGCTGTATCAACAAGAGCAGACCCGGAGCCATCAACTAAAATGATTTCTAAGTCAGACTTCTATCCCGGAAGCTGTGAACTTTATCCTCACAGCGACTAATCTAACATTAAGCCCCTTAACCTTCCTAATTGTTCGCTTTGGGTATCAGCTGGCTTCGTATTAACCTTTTAGTGTTTCCTGTAATGCAGTTACCTCTTCGTCCGTCCGGCTGGACCTGATTTAGAAGCTGCGGCAGATCTAGAACCTGCCTCCTGCTGCTCCCCCTTCCTTCTCACAATATTGTTTTCCGCAGCACACTGTGAAGAGACCGCTTGGCTATAGTAGCACCTCAGGAGCGTACCACATCCTCTGGGGTCCCCAGCTGTCTCCTACTTGGCTTAGAGGCTTTCAGTGGGAGACAGGTACGGCCTGTCAAAGCTGATGGCTGATGAGCCTCGGGTTGAAGCTGGGGTTCTGGTCTTGGGATCTCATTCTCTCTCTCTCTCTCTCTCTCTCCCCTCCCCCTCCCCCACCCCCCAGGAGAAACCTACTGAACTCCTAGGTTTACAAAGTGTGGTGCCTCTGGCCCAGATGCTGAGCCAGGAAACATTTGGCCCCTGCCTGTCTTGGGCTCTTATTGGGCATGGAAAGGCTCTTCCTTTATTTCAAACACCAGCCTGTGGCTATCTCTAACCTGGTCAGCCCATCTTGTGGTGAGCTACATATCCTGAACTGAACGCAGGACTTGGCAGTTTTGCAGAGGGAGCCTATGGCTTCTTATGAAATTGCTAACCAGGCATAAGACCTGGAAGATCTTTTGCTCCCTGTGGCAGGCTATGGTATGCTTCCTTTCTCTTGTACACTCAGGATAGAAAGCTAATAAGAACTTAAGAGTCATCACTCTAACGTCTACTTCATGACTGGAGCTATAGAGTCCAGTTAGGAGAGATGAAGCATGCAAGGGCTTCCTCAGCTGCCCCTGCTCTTCCTAAGCAGGCAGGGAACCTGCTTTCCATCCAGGCTCTGGGTAACAGGCCAGAGGAAAAGGGTGGGAGAAACTTTATTTTGACCTGTCCTATACAGAGTCCTCCCAGCCACCACAGGCCACAGTAGACCCGTGTGCTTCGCGGTTGCTAGCCCAGGCTTGAGCTTTGAGGCCTTTGCATGGCGAGGGTACCTTCAGGTTTCAGAAAGACTTCCAACCTCCTCCCTCACTGAAAGGACACTTGGGGTGGGGGAAAAAAGCTACCTGTCATATGCTGCTGTCTTAACCAGGACTCACGGACACACTAAGCCCACACCTTATCCCCATGCCCTGTCCTATGCTCTGTCCCCACAGGTCTCAGGCTTGCTGGGTTGAGTGATCATCTGGTGACATCCTGTGAAGTCCTGGTATGAACAGGCAGGTGTGGCATAGGGTGCCCTGCTCCCGTGGGTTCTCCTAGACTTCCTTCCCAGCAGCGACCAGGCCCTTGGGGTCATGTCTAGGCTGGTCAGTTGTGCATGTCAGAGCCCAAGCTGGAAGAACCATGGTGTCAAAATAGATGCTTCTCCCTGACACAGACAATGAACTCTGTGTGCACATCAGGACACACACTGAGCCTTAGGTAGGAAGTGGTTATTACAAACGAGGCATGCCAAGATGGATGGGTCATCTGTGTAGAAAGCCATACTCAATGAACTCATTATGAATGGGGAGGAGCTAAGCTCCCCACCCCCATCCCCGAGGCGCATAGGCAATGTAATGGTTGCTGGGGGAGGGCCAATCATACTTCTCTGTTGTGGTGTAGCCATTGTCGCATTGTCCTTGATCGAGTAAATTCGTTCCAATGCACATGTAGCCAATGAGAGACCCCAGACAAACACATGAAAGTATGAGGGGGTGTTTGATGGGAAGAAGGAGGTTGGGGTGAGTGGGAAGAGGTGAAGAGGAAAATAGGAACATGCCAAAATACAGTGTGTGTGTGTGTGTGTGTGTAAGGATACTTATTTTCTAGAAGCCACACTCAGGCTGGGGTTATAGTTCAGTGATTGGTAGCTCACTCATGGTGGACATGCATCAGCCCCAGGCAGTGGTTTGACTGTTCCATGCTCTGGCTCTGTCTGGTACAGAGGCCTGTTTAAACAGTGAGAATAAAATGTGTCACGCTGAACTGACTGACAGGCAGAATGTTTTATTTCTTTTAAGCTGTGTGTGTGTGTGTGTGTGTGTGTGTGTGTGTGTGTGTATACCTTGCCTGCTCCTATCAATGTTCCTCTATAGCACCCATTGTTTTTAACTGAGAGCTGGATGCCTGGGCAGGAGCTGTGAATACTAAGAAGAGAGAGAAGCCTGCTCAAGGCCTGGAATACTTGGTTGGCCCCCGCTTCATCCCCGTAAAGCTGGCCAGGGGCAAGGGACAGTTCTGGGGCAGGGTAGTATCAACACCCTCACTACCCAGGAAGGATTGGGGAGAGGACTGTGGTCTATGGCTAACGGTGAGATTAGCCAGCCATCCCTGTGCCTTCTGGGTCTTGTTAACAAAATCGTGTGGCCCTCTTATGGTCTCTCGAGTAATCTCTCAGAATACATTTGCCAACCACTGGTATTTTGGTAATTTGGTATTTTCCATTATGGTAAGAATTCTACGGCTCAGAAAAAAGCATTTTCCATTCCTTTGGGTGCTTTAGAGTATGGCTAGTAGTTGCATATGTTCATGAAAGTTTATATGAATTGTGTACTATCTAAGGCTATAAGTCAGAAGTGTAAGCAGAGAGGGTTATAGAGGTGGAGGTAGGGAAACAGGAATTCTCTTGAGACTGGCTGGTCAAGTCTTTGTTTAAGAAAAGTGGGCTTCAAGCAGAGCCTGAAGGGCAGATAAACAAAAGAGGGCAAAGAGAAGATGTGGGGGGCGGGGGGAGAGACAAACTCAAAAAGGCAGGCATTCAGCAATGGCTAAGGCCAGCACTCTTGGAGGAAGCCAGTCACCAGTAGGAAAGGGCAGAGCTTTCCTGACATTGGGGGTGTGTTTCCCTGTCAACATGGACGCAGGATGGCATCTTCAGTGACCAGACGAATGCTTTCACTTCTGGGTATTTATATTTCCTCAGCTACAAAATAAGATGTGGTGATAAATGCTTATCTCAAGGGCTGTGGGGAGGATAGACTCACAAGTGACATCAGGTAAAATACCTCCAAAGTTAACGGTCCCTCCTGCCTGCCTTAGTGCGTTGGAAATGTCACACTTGAGACCTAAGGGGATAAAGATCCATGTGCCGTTTACAAGTAAATACACAGACTGGTCACTGGAGGGGGAATCTGTTCTCTCCCAGACTGTGGGAGAGTTGACTGTGCCTACTGTCTCCGGATGTTTGATTTCCTGAGCCTCTCCTGAACAATGCCACCACTGTCCTGGCACCCTTGGCAAGCGGTCCCATGACAGCCAGGTTCTTGTCACATGTCATTTTCCTGGAGTGAGTCACTGGAGAACCGAGCTGTAGTCATGACCTTCAGCGAAGGGTGGTGAAAGTGGCCCGGAATGAACAGAGTCCGACTTGGCTTCCTATTCCTTTCCATGGACATTTCGCCCCAGGCCTTGACCTTGCAACTCAAGAGTAGGACCCTACTATGAGTGGTATAAACTAGTGTCCCGCCTCTGACCTCCACACAAAGGGCCTTTGAACCCCTAAGATCGTATCTCTTCCCTTCAATCTAGCCCTTGCAAGTCTGAGGGAGACTGGAGCTGTTAGAGTCCTTGGTCCCAGAGGGTAACCAGAAACACTCTTGGGTTCCCTCCCGAGAGCAAGCAGGAGTGACCAGATGGGGCAAAAACTCAACTCTGTGGTCTGACTGAATGTCTTCTGTGGACTGACTGCGTGTCTTCCTTCTTCCAGTGTGGAAACATGCCATTTCATCACCACAGACACAAAGCAGAGCTCTGCAGCATGTACATCTGTGTGTGACTGTCATGATCTAGCTCCCAGGACGAGATGTGATCTCTGTGGGGTGATGCCTTCCTGGATAGCTGTGTAGCAGGGGGAGAAGAGGTCAGCTGGTAACCGGGACTCCTGAGTCCACGATCCTCTATCTGTGACCTTGGGACATGACCTTGTCCAATCTTCCTTCTCCGAGACTGAGGGTCCACATCTGAAAAGTGATTTGTCTCCATCACTGAATTGGAATATTTCCACCATTCCGAGCTCTAATTTTCTTGGCTGCTCAAACACAGAGCCTTAGAGAGAAGTGCATAAAGGTGAGACATAACTATAACTGCATAGCTGTGAACCCTGCATGTGAGAGACAGAGCCAGGCTACCTAGCGAGACCTCCTCCTCTTCCTCCTTCTCTTCCTCCTCCTCCTCCTCTCCTTTCTATCTCCTGCTTTCCCACCCCTTCCTTCTTCCCCCTTCCCTCTCTCCCTCCCTCCCTCCCTCCCTCCCTCCCTCCCTCCCTCCCTTCCTTCCTTCCTTCCTTCCTTCCTTCCTTCCTTCCTTCCTTCCTTCCTTCCTCCTTCCTTCCTTCTTTTCTCTCTTTGTTTCAAGACAGCATCTCGTGTAGCCCAAGGCTGGCCTTTGACTCACTCAGTAAGTAATCAAGCATGATATTAAATTTCTGACCTTCCAGACTCCATCTCCTACATTCTAGGATTACAGGCACATGCCACCTTGCGTACGTGCTGCTGGAGATTGGACCCAAGGCTACACTTATGTAAGTCGAGTATGTTATTAACTGAGCTATAATCCCAACCTGGTTCTTTCAAAAAGGAAAACAAGATTTAAAAAGTAAGTCCTGAAAGATGACAGCAATCTTTATCAGTACCAACTCCATACCTCTCAGCTTCCCATCTCCCCCAAACACAAGCCCAGGAGGGACTCCTGTTGGCAGACCCTACATTTGTATATTCAAAAGGAGCTCAAATGCTTGGTCCCACAAGCTGTAAACAGCCTAGCCAACTTTATGAGTTCCAGCGTACCCAGCAGATCATCCACGAGCCATGCACAATTCAAGGCTGTTTGACATTTGTTTCTGTTTTTTTCCTATGGCGCCCTGGCTTTACTCTGCACTCTGTTCTTCAGATGTTCTCTGAGCCCCCGATGAGGCTGGCACTAACAGTGCTATTACAGATGCTGCCGATAAGCCAGTGCAGCCTGCTCTGGGGAAGCTTGCCTTCTCATGGGGAACAAAGAAGTTCTTACCATCCAGCCCCAAGAAAAACAAAATGCGGCTTCCGGGAGGAGGAAGCTTTGCTGCTGAGCCCTGTGAGGTGGGTAGACTTCTTCTGAGTTTTTGCCAAAGGAAGAGAATGTGCCGAGCCCAGGGCAGAGGCACAGAATCGAGATGCAGTGAAAGCCACTGGTAAGAACAAGTGTTCCTTTGGCCGAGCTTCATGTGGAGCTGAGCTGAGCTATGAACCTCAGGCAGAGGCAGAGGCAGTGTCTCCAGGATTCCAGGACCTTGGACTTGGGGGCATGAACTGGCAGTCTCCACCAGAGCCGTATAGTGATGGGAGCTGGGTCCTGGGAGAGTAATGTACATCATGTGTGAAGTGGGAAAAATTCAGGGGACAGCACTACAGAAAATCCAGGCCTCTAGTCCATGAGGCTAATGGGCCATCATGTTCAGTGGAGAGACCATTTAGTTTGGATATAAAACGGCCACTCAAAATGGCATGTTTGTACAGTGGTCTCAGTTGTTAAGAACAAGTACTGCTCTCGCAGATGACCTAAGTTTAGTTCTCAGCACAAATATTAGGCCTCTCACAGACACCTGAATCCCAGCTCCAGGGTATCCCATGCCATTTTCTGGCCTTACTGGGTATTTGTAGGCACGCATGTATAAACACACACACACACACACACACACACACACTAAAAATAAATCCTTAAAACAGGATAATGGATTGGAGGCTTAATCCCTAGCTTGTAGCAATACCATGAAGTAATCAGATCTTTCGGGTACAATCTTATCAATTAGTTAATTAATCTCTTGATGAGTCATAGCTAAATAGACTGTTGGGAGGTGGGGCCCATTTGGAGAGAGTGGGTCTCTGGGGTGAGCCTTTGTAAAGTATAGCGTTTCCCTCAATGAACCCTTGGGCTCCTCTGCCCCAGTCTCTCTCCCCTCTTATTTTCCTCTCTTGTTCTCTACATTCCCTACACAACCCTTCTTCTGTCTCCCTCCCTCTTCCTCTGGCTGGTTCTCTGTGCATTTCTTCCTGGCACTTCTGAAGCGAGTTTTCTTCTACCATGCCTTACCACAGACCAAAGCAACAGGTCAGCTGCTCACACATGAACGTTAAATTCTGAATATTAAGTTGTTTACCACAGTATTTTGCCAATCATGGATGGTGGCAAGAATTAGAAGGAAGGGGCAACAGAGCGGTCAGCCCAAGGCAGGGAAGATGCTGCAGTTGGGACCTAGAAGCCTTCCCACATTAGGCTTGGTGAATGGCTTATCTTGCTTTGGGGTGGGACATTGTTGTGCAGAGGTTCCTGAGGGAGTTGTGAGCTGGCTTAGAGGAACTGACCTCCTCCTGTCTGCTTTACTCTCTAAGAGAACCCTTAAATCTTAGCCAGACATATGCATCCTACTTGTATTTCTTATACCTACATATGCTACACACACATAGCTACATATGGCCCATGACCTGACGTCTAGAAACGAGTATTTCCATAGACTAGAAGGCAGACTCTGATGGCTGGAGCTCCATAGCTATCTTGAACCATGAGGTAAAACTTCGTGCCTGGAATGTGGGAGCCATAGGATGCTGGTTCACAGTGAAGGGAGCTTTCCTACATCTGGTCCACACTGTTGAGCTCCGGACTTTATTGACATGGGAGAGAAGTAACTGTAGATGCTGTTCATGCTTCAGTCTTCTCTTTCTGCCACCAAATTCACCCAGTCTTAAGCTCTCTGTAACAAAGCACAAAGAAATGGGGCAGACACTCATCCACACTGTCTCAGAAGAGAAATGTTTGTGTCCACAATACATCATCTTCCACAGGTCTCAGCTCCCTAAAGTCCCAGTTACTCATCCAAAGACTGAGGTGTGAGTGCAGAGTCTTGGAGGTGGGAGATTTACAGACATGAGGCCACTGTGGCCTATAGACAGTTCTCCAGTTCTTCAGTGCACAACAAAGTCGTCCTTTCTTGTAGGAAAGCCCATGACCTTTATGTCCCCTTGGCTCATCCTCCTGGATGGACACTCCTCTCTGTTTCCCTGGACCCTAGGCAATCTGCTCCTACCTGACATAATTGCTCTTCCAACTGGGGGCAAAGCTGGGTATTGTACACGCCTGTAATCAAGGTAGGAACACTGTGAGTTCAAGGTCAGCTTGGACTTCCCAGTGAGGCTCCCCATCTCTAATCAAAAGTAGGGACACTGGTTCTTGAAGTTGAAGTTGGATGTGTGCACTGCCTTTTGTGAGCTGGACCTTGTAAGTGACTAATGGCTTCTATACAGAAAATCTTTAGGGTTGCCTCTGAGGTTTGTACTGTTTAGCTCCTTAATGGCTTTTCAGTTCATGATGTGGCATAGCGTGTGATCCCTGTGCCCTGAAGGATGCCTTGTTCCAAGTCCCGACTGAGGGAATGGGGGATGATGGCTACAGAAGGAACAGCCAAGTGTGGGGCCAGGGCAAACATTTACAGGTGGCAACTGGCTCGATCTTTGTTTTTGTCATTGTTTGGAGACAGAGTCTCGCAGCGTAGTCTTGGCTGTTCTGGAACTTGCTATGTAGACCAGTCTGACCTTGAACTCTGAGTTCTTTCTGCCTCTGCAGTGCTGGGATTAAAGGCATGCGCCACTACACCAGGCATGACACTGGTTTTTGGAAGGAGTTGACAGGCTCTGTTTACAGAGCTTCTGAGGCTCCAGTCAATGACTGAGAACATCTGACAGGTTCTAAGTGCTCACTTCAGGCCTGGTAATGATGTCTTAGCCCTTCAATGCATCACTTGGCTGCAAGCACACAAGGCGGGGGACCTGGGAGCTGGAAGGGTGAGGCCATCTGCCCAGTGGCAGTTAGTATGCGGGAGAATTGTCACTCCAGTTCCCCCTGTTCCACAGCCCTCAACTCCACAGGAGTTGATTCTTAAGGACCCTGAGGCAGTTCCTTCCTTGTGAGCTCCCTCTTATCAGGATGGATGTTGCCACTCTCCTATCAGGATGTATCTCTGCGTTTCCTATGATAGGAGTCCCACACTTGGCGGTTGTCTAAGATCACCCCTGCCAACAGGGGTGCCATTTTCCATCTTGTCCTGGGGTCAGCTGAGGGCCTTGTGCATGCAGGCCCTTCTACCACCCAGCCTCCCCAGGCTTCAGCCTGTTGGAAGGTTGACAGGGCTTCTTGCAGTGTTTGACGAATGAGCTGGAGTGGTTTGGGAGTTGGGGAAAGCTCTGACTTGGGGCATTTGCCAGTTTCCATCATGTAAATACTACTGCTGAGACCCATTTCAAGCTGACACCGCAACCTGTAAAAATCCTTTATACATAATAATTGGCAGTGGTGTAGCAGGCTCTGGTGGATCCAGGCCCAGAGACTTCACAGCCAAGAAGAGGGCCAGTCTGGGTCCGAATTCTGGGACCCCAAGGCCTTGACAAGCTGTGTTCTGGCCCCAGATTGTCAGCATTCTAGGGCTCTTCCTTGTACCTCTCAAGGGTCCCATTGTAATGGGATGGGAGAGGGGGCAAGGCAGACTGTGCAGGACTCCAGGAAGGAGCATAGCCATGTGGACAGCAGGTGGCAGCACTCTCGTGGTTAAAGATGTGCATCTCCGCCTAATGAGGGGCCTTTGTTCTGAGCCAGAGGCTGTGTCACCAAGAGAAAGGCCCCACAGGGCAAGCTAATCAGCCTGTCCTTAGCTGACCTTCACCTCCTGGAGCCTGAAAGACAGGTCCCAGAACCCTGACAGAATGAGAGTCACTGAAGCAAATAGCGGACACACACACACACCATCACAGGCACCCAGTGTGGTCAAGAAGAGAGCTGAATGCAGCACGGGTCTCCAGGCTCCTGGAAGGCAGTTCTCTTTCTCACCTGCTGTCATCGACACATCTCATTCATCCTCTGGGGTTCATTTTCTGCTAGGGTTTTGTTGTTTTGTTTGCCCTGGACCATCTGGACTAAATAAGCAAAATCCTTTCTCCTGCTCAACCCTATTGGGCAAATGGTCTCTCTCTCTCTCTCTCTCTCTCTCTCTCTCTCTCTCTCTCTCTCTCTCTCTCTCTCTGTGTGTGTGTGTGTGTGTGTATTTCAGTCCTTGAATAGCATCTGCCTGACAGGGACATTGTGGCTTTTGCTGTAGGCATGGCCATGGAAGAGAGATGTCTAGGCGAGGTCAGGACTGGCCCAAGTCCACAGACAGGATTGGATGTCATTCCATTTTCAAAACTTGCCCCCTCTCTCCCTTTTGTCCCCAGAGGTCAGGGTCCAAATGCAGGAGCCTGTAACAGTATGACCACCCCCCCCTTCCCTATCTTGACCTCTCTCTCCATCCCACATATGCAGCCTGGATCTTGTACAAAGTCCATTGGCCATTTAGCTCACCACAGAGAACTCTCTGTTCCAGGGGAGAGTGCAGCCACTCACAGAGGCAAGGTATTGGGAGGTGGGGAAGGCAAGGCAAGCTAGGAACCTCCTCAGCCACTGAGGAATGGAGGAGCGGGACTCAGTCCTGGTGTGGTGTGACATGTCAGCTTCTGTCATTCTGGTACCCTCTCCCCGTGTCCACCACTTCCTTTTCCTCTCAGTGGCCCCCTTGTTCTGGAGACGAACTACAGCTGTGATGTTGCATGAAGGCAGGCAGCTTTTTTGAAACCAAGACCCAAGCACAGGATTCTTTGCTCTGCGTGTCAGGAGGAAGGGCAGTGGTGCGCCAGGGCTCACGTTCTGTACAGACTGTCCTTATCTAGTCTCCAGCCTTATCTCAGTTAGCTTTTCCTGGCACTCACACTGGTGGCCATCCTGGGCTTGTGCCAGTCCCTAGGAGCTCAGGCTCCCTCCTGTCACAAGTGTTTGTTCAGTCCCACTGGTCCCTTCCCTGGCTGGAGAGTAGCAGGCGGGTGGAGAAGCCACTGCCAAATGGCGCCCCTGAAACTTTGAAAGATGAGAAGAGGGTCACGTCCTGCCGAGGCAGGGACAGTCGTGACACATTCCAAGTGGGTTGTCAGATCTGTCACCCACCAGGAAAGAGTTGATAAGTATTTAGAAATAGACTTTCCATGGGCTTCTGGCTTCAACCTTCTGGACAGCCAGCCTCTTCACATCAAACTCTGCAGTGCTCGTATTTCATTCCACTGGAGACGAGTTAATACAGGCAAAGCCCTGTTCTGGATAAAAATTGACTCTGCAGGTACCATCCTGCTGATTCTGGTTTTCTGACCAGCACTGGGTTTGCTGGAGCCTGCCTTGGAGACTAAGAGCTCTGTGATTTTTTTAAAATAAGAAGTACAAAGGCCCCAGGGCCCTGGGAACATGGCTCAGGCAGTGCTCACCTAGCAAGCCTGAGAACCTGAGTTAGATCCTTCAGCATCCACATAAACAGCCAGGCATGCAACCACACACCTAGACTCCCAGCTCTGAGGAGGTGAAAATGGGAGGGTCCCTGAAGCTTATGTGACAGTCTTGTCAAATCAGTGAGCTTCGGGTTTAGCTAGAGACCTTGTCCCCCAAATGAAGTTGGAGAGTATCAGAGTAAAATACCCAACATTGACCACAATACTGCACACATACGTGCATCATGGATCCATACCCCCTCATACCCACATCCAACCCGTGCCACATACACACACATACAGAAGCATGGAATATTTTGTCTACAAGATAGTGGCCAGTGAGTATTAAATGTGTTGAAGAAAATCTAGGTCTGTAGAAAGGACTTTTTGCCAAATACACCAAACTTTAGGTTGAATGCCTGGACAATTCGGCCAGGATGCAATCTTCAAAGTCTCAATGGGACAATGACAGCCCTTACTGGTGCCAGAGGTCTTTTGCTCCATTGCCATATTGTCTGATGCTCCACCAAAGCTTCACGAAGGACACCTGGAAGGTGCCACATAGGTAAGGAGACATCCCTGGTGCCAACACCATATCTATCCTATGGACCCACCTGTATATCTACCCTATGGACCCCCACCTATGTATCTACCCCATGAACCCCCATCTATTGACTAGAAACACAAGCTTCTCGGGCTGCCCATGGCCAAGTCACAAGCTGGGAAGCTAATGTATGGTGGAGGATGGAAGGAAAGGTCCCAAGAACCTCTGCGGTTTTCTTGTTTGGTTTGGTTTGAGACAGGGTCTCTATACACCCCTGGCTGTTCTAGAACTCACTATGTAGACCTGGCTGGCCTTGAATTCAGAGACCTGATGACCTCTGCCTCCCAAGTTCTGGGATTAAAGGCACGTGTCACAATGCTTGCTGCTCTACCATTTTAAAATGTTTATTTTTAATTGTGTGTTTATGTGTCTGTCTACATGCACATGTAAGTGCAGGCACCCACAGAGTTCAGAAGAGGTTATCAGACCCATGGGGCTGGAGTTACAAGTGGTTGTAAGCCACCCAGTGCTGGGAATGGAACTCAGGTCCTCCTGACAAGCACCACAACTTCTTAACTGATGAGCCATCTCTCCAGCCCCTGCTCTGATTGGGGGGAGGATAATTTTAATTAAATTATTATTATTATTATTATTGTTATTATTGAGACAGAATTTTACTCTACAGCCTAGGCTGGCCTGGAACTTATCATGATCCTCCGACTTCTGTTTCCCAAGAGCTGAGATTACAGGTGTGTACTATGGTATCTGGAGTGTTCAATCTCTAGGTATCCCTCCCTCCCTCCCTCCTCTCTTGTATAGACAGGATCTAGCTATTTACTTCATAGTTTCAATCCTGTTGTCTCAGCGCCCTTCATGCTGGGATGGCAGGCGTGCACCACCATGGCCCGTGGGGCCTCTCTTCTGCTGTTGCATTTCTAGGTGGCTGAGGGTCCTCTGAGCTACCTCTCTCCACCTCTGTCCCTGCCCTGACCCAGCCTGTCCTTTTCACCTATCCTGCCACCTGCTTTGCAGTAAGAAACCCCACACTACTCAGCACATGGGGTTCTCTGGGTCTGCGGGGGGAGCTGTGCAGGGTGGAAGTGAGGAGCAGGAGGAAAAGACTGCATTGCTCCTGTCCGGAGGACTCTAGGCTCCAGCCTGCTGTCCATGAGGGAGGGAACAGGCTTTTAATTGATAGGAAGTGAAGTCTTGCTGCCTGGATTTACTCATCTTTCTAAGCCCTGCCCCCTTTCTGTCCTGCCTGCTTCAATACCACCCCCCCCCCCCGCAGCAGAGTTCACTGGGTGCTGGGCACTTGGAGGGCACAGAAAGGGACACAGCTAAGTCCCAGCACAATGAGACTCGTACTGTAATGTGTGGTGGAAATATATAAACCATGTTCTGAGAATTAAAAAGTGTCTTGTTCCATACACAAATGCTGGGGACTGATCCCCAGGCCTGTACTGTGCATGCTAGGCAGTTGCTCTACACTGAGTACTGGGGGTGACGTGGGGTTTCAGGATAGTAGAAACCGTTGCCTAAACAGGTTCTCATCCTATTGGGCTGCCTGTCTGTGGGATCCTCACAGGTGAAAATCTGCAATCAGGACTGCTTGCCCCTTGGCACCCTTTTCTTCAGGGAAACAACCAGAGGCCCAGGCAAAGGTTATGTAGGTGGGAGCCAGGACGCACCGGTGACTCTCTGGGACAGTCACTCCTGCAGTGGCCATGTGGAATCAAGTTTCTTTACCAGTGGCATTAATGTGGGCAGAAAATTAAATTTTGAAGCTAACTTTGGATATAGTAATCTAATTAAAAATTTGCATCCATCTCATCAAATACAATTTAACAATAAAAAAGACAAAATATTGACATATACTTATTATAGTCAGCAACTTGGCAATTCTGTTGAACAAGGAAAGCCAGTCTCAAAAAGCCACATACTTTATGGCCTTGTTCTGTTATATTTTTAAAATGCTCAAATTCATCTGGAGATAAAGAATGAGAATCCTCTTAGCAATTAGGGATTTTAGAGAGGGGCTGGGTGTGGCGACGGGCAGCTGGCGCTGTGATGGTCCCAACAGCTGCGGATCTTGAGTGTGGTCACCCACTGCTAAACAGGTGATAAAGTCTCAGACAACCGAGCCTTCATAGAGAGGAATGTGATGTGTACACCGAGTGTGTACGTGTAAGACTGGCTAGGTCAGAGTGAGCTCTGGACTACAGCAACATCTTTTCCTGATTTGCATAGCACGCTATAGTTTTGTATTTGTATTTGTATTTATTTGAGGGGTTGGGTGAAAGATGTACAGGGACTTCACTGTACTTTTGCATGTCTATGCTAAATACATAGAATATAAAACTTGCCTTTTTAGTCAGTTCTACATGCATAGCACCATGAATTGACTCTTGAACATTCCCCTAAAGGCCTATGTGATGAAGGCTTGGTCCCCAGCCTGTGACACTACTGGGACTTGGAAAAACCTTTGGGGGTGGGGTGGAGCTTAATGTAAGGAAGTTAGGTTACTGAGGTGAGTCATCAGAAGGGATTCTGGGACCCTGGCCCTTTCCTATTTCTCTGTTTCCTGGTTACTATGAGGTGAATAGGTTTTTTTCCTTATTTTATTTATTTTTATATGTGTGCATGTGTTTTTGCCTGATGCTAGTGGAGGCCAGAGAGTAGTGGAGCCCCTGGAACTGGAGTTACAGAGGGTTGTGGGTCACCACATGAATGTTGGGGACAGAACTCAGGTTCTCCAGAAGAGCAGCCAGTGTTCCTAAACACTGAGCCACCTCTCCAGCCTTGTGCGCAGCCTCTTGCCATACACACTCCTCGTGTTCTATCTCTCCACAGTCCCAAAGCCATGGGACAAAGTGGTCTGGTCTCCTGAAGGAAGCTCTGATGCCCTGCACTGTGCCCAGCCTAGCTTGGTCTTGGAAACCTGAAGGGGTGGTGAGGAAATAAAGGAAGAACAGACACACAGGCACACATACAGAAAAGCTGGGATCAGATGGGCCGTGTTCGATCTGATGGAGCATACCAACCAGGCCCAACAACGCAGAGCCTTAGTGTTTTTATTATGTACAGCACAGGAAGAGGGGTCAGCTGGCCTGGTCGGAGGTCTCTGTGGGAGGACCAGTCTGAGGCTGCAGTCATCTGGAGGAGGAAACTGCTGGTCCTAGTTTTCACACACTGGTCAATGGGTTGTATGCACTCACACTTGAACCAGAGGAAGACTAGCCTGGTCTGAGGCGGAGTGTCCTTGGCATGGCTGAGCCTGTGTTCATGATATACATTACTTAGGGTATCCTTGGCTCCCCACAGCTGTGGACCAAAACCAACCTTCTCTTCTTATGATTGTCTTGGGCATTTTGTTACAGTAAAGGGAAGCCAACTGACATGGGTGGGTGGCAATAATATCTCCAGATTATTTTAAAATAAATACTACGACGAATCATTTCCAGAACCTTTTCATCCCTCCATATCGAAAGTTCATAATCATTAAATCCTGTTTCTCTGTCTAACTCCTAACAGTTTTCACTCTTTTGGATCTGGCCTCTTCTAGGAACCTCGTGGCTGACGTTTTGTTGCTTATGTTAATGTCTTTATGTTGTGGCATGTGTCAGAACATGTCGGTGCACTGAAACCTGAGCCATATCCCATTGTGACTCTGCCATGTTCTCTATTCATCATCTCATTCATCTATTGATGTTCATTTTATTTTCACTCTTTAGATATTGTGATTCTTGTAAATCTTTTGCAAGCTCTTGTGTACTTGAAATTGTTTCAAAACGAAATGTTAAAGAAATACAATCAGAAATAAAATTTCAGGGGGCTGGAAAGATGGCTCAGAGGTTAAGAGCACTGACTGCTCTTCTAGAGGTCCTGAGTTCGATTCCCAGCAACCACATGGTGGCTCACAATCATCTGTAATGGAATCTATCACCCTCTTCGGTGTGTTTGAAGACAGCTCCAGTGTATTTATGTATATTAAATAAATAATTTAAAAATTATTAAAAAAATAAAGAAAGAAATCTCAGGAATTGGCTAATCCTTTCCTCTGCCTCTCATACAACCTAGGGAGTGTTAACAATCCTTGTGCAATCATGACAGGTCATTTAAGGGCGTGTGGGACTTGAATTTTACATTCTGATTAGAGAAGCAATGTCAACAAGTGAGCTCATGGAGTTCAGGTAACCTCCATCATCCTGGCCCAGGACTAGAGGCTTAGAGTAAGGAGAAGATGAAATCTAGGACCCTTGAATTTCCGTAGATGGTGGGAGTCACACAGACCCATTTGTTGGTTGCACAGAACGTGTATCATAGCCGGAGAGTAATATTTAGCAGGAAAGGCTTGGTTTGGTTTCAAAGATTTGTTTCCATCACTAGTGTCTTTCCTAATGGCAGTTTGTCACCAGTCTCTCAGTATGCCCCTGTCTTGTGGCTCTATTGTACCTTCACACACAGCATGCCGAGTGCCTTGTATGGGCACATGAATATCCTGGAATGGCTGAGGGGACCTCCTCCTCTACAGCCTAAGGACTGGGCCCCACAGGGCTCAGCAGAGGATGCCATTGCCACCTTCCCAAACGTTACTGACAAGGGTGGCATGGCCTAAGAGTCACCAGCTGGGAGCAGCTTTGTCTTTGATTTTGGAGAGCTCGGGACTCTGCACCCTAACCCTTAAAGCCAAACTTCTATTTTGTGCGTTTTCTGCCCCCTTGGGAGAGGGGAAAACTCAATTCCCATGGGGTCCACATCTTTCACACCCTCGTATGTGGAAGATTAGGCGAAGAACTGTTCCAGAATCTTCTCTTCAACAGCAAAAGACCTCGTTCCCTTTTCTCAGCTTGGGGCTCAGCCTGGTGATGCCAGCCTAAGGACAAGACATGGTGCCCCCACCCCCGCCGCCCCCACTGCTGCTGCTTCTCCCTTTGTTCTTTCTTCGGCTCTGCTGGTCCTTCTCCTCAGTTCAAATTTCACTTTCCTGCTTGCGTCTCCTGTGAAACCGAGTTGACATATTAATCATTACAAAGCGGCTGAATGCTCCACTGTGCTTCATTAATCCAGAAGAAAATACCGTCAGCTGCTACTGCCAGGAGGATACTCATGTGCCTCCCCAGAGCCCGGGATCCTGGAACTGTCTCCGTTTCCATGAGTAACAAAACAGAAGGCCTTTATGGAAGGCCACGGTGACCCTGGTACTGGATGGGCATGGGAGGTTGCGAATGTGGGTGGGCTGCCATCCCTGAAGGCAGAGGTCATCCATCATGGACCCTGCCAGACCTTGGGCTGGTCAAGGACTCTAGTAGAGGCCAACCTGTAAAATCCCGTTAGGGTTGCCAAGACCAGAGCAATGCGACTTTAATAAGGTCAAAGTTTGATGGTTTTACAACTTTTAGGATGATAAGGTTTTTAGTCACATGGGAGAAAGCTCTAGAGAGGGTCTATCTAAATTCTCCTGGTCAAATGCTGGGGTGTGGTTGGGCCTGGCCTGGGGCCAGACTCCGGAGGCTGACTGCTGAGCTGGGGTCAAGCTTCCCAGCTCTACCTTCTGCCCTGCACGTGGGCAAGGCCTGTTTTCACATCTCTGGCCTCTGGAACTGATAGAGAAATTAATCTGGTCTGCTATTTTCAAACACAGGGAATCCTTGGGACAAACTGACTTAGGTGGAAGCAAATGGCCTGGTCAAAGGTGTCACCCTGCTCTGGGACTTCCACCATGCCACCCACTGCAGTAACGGCAGGAGGAAGGGTTGTTTCATTATCAAGCCAATCTTTCCATTACTGCCTTCCAGCCTGGGCTACTTTATTGCCTCCCTGGGTCTGTCTATCCTTCTACTGTCTTCTCTGGAAAAGCACTCCTAACCATGCCCTTCTTTCCTACCTGAGAGAGATTTCAGCTGCTCCAGTTTCAGTCCTAGAGAGTGTGGGACGTGCTCCTAGAGCAGTGTGCGCCTCTTCAGGAGGCTCCATAAGGAAGCAGAACACTTGAGAGAATCGCTCATAGTGAAGAAAGCTTGATTCATGGCATCTCAAGTTTCATTCATGCCTCGTGGCTTTGGGCCTGTCGTGAGGTAGAAGCTGATGGCGGGGGCTGGGAGGTGGCTCAGGGGGTAAGAGCACTGACTGCTCTTCTGAAGGTCCTGGGTTCAAATCCCAGCAACCACATGGTGGCTCACAACCACCCATGAGTTCTGACGCCTTCTTCTGGTGTGTCTGAAGACAGCAACAGTGTACTTATTTATAATAATAAATAAATCTTTGGGCTAGAGCTAACAGGGACGGAGAGAGCGGGATTTACCAGAGCGAGCGAGCGGGGGGGGGGGGGGGGGCGATGGGAGAGCGCAGAGGTCCTACAGATTTCCCAACAACTACATGGCTCACAACCGTCTGAACAGCTACAGTGTACTCGTATACATAAAATAAATAAATAAATCTTTAAAAAAAAAAAAAAAAAGCTGATGGTGACCAGGAAACAGAAACAGGAAGAGGCCAAGCTCTCAGCATCTTTCTGAGAACACACCCCAGTGATTTGATTTATCTACACTCGGTTCTACCTCCCAAAGGTTCTACCATGTCCCAATAGTGTCCCAAGCTGAGGACCAAAGTTTCAACATACGGTCCTGGAACTTCTCCCGGCTGTTCTGCAAAGCTCTGTGAAACTCCCTCCTCTAAGGATGCTATCAAGGATGAGTTGTGCAGATGCCTCTCTGTGGATGAGACGCTGCTGGCAGCACAGGCCTATGATCCCCATCACTTAGGAGGCTGAAGAGGAAGGTCTGTCTGTCCTACGGAGTGACTTCATGTCTAGCCTGGATAACTTACTAGAACCTATCTTAACATTGTAGCCACACAACCACCAGGCTTTGCTTGACTACTTAAGTATGGAGTTGAGTGCTGAGCACATACTAAGACCTGTGACCTTAGATCGAAACAGTGATTTGCTAGACTCAGAAGAGAACTTCAGTGTCGTGGCCTCGACTCAATGGATCATCTTTCACTGGTGAAAAAAATATCATTTCTAAATGGGTCAGTTGTTTCCTGAGGGTGAAATTGTTGTCAGCTCCTATATCACAGCATATGTCATAGTGTGTCCATTTATGTCAATTTCAGATACAGCAGATGACCACATCTATGTCCATGACACCGTCAGGTTGACTTGTTTAGAAAGTTTACTCAAAACTCAGTTCAGTAGCCTTGGTGACATGCTTAGTCTGTTGTCAGAGGCAGCACAATGCCATTCAGAAATGCAGAGATTCAAGGTCTCTGGCCCTGGAGAATCTCGCTAGCAACCAGACACATGTTTAAGGGCAGAGAACACATGGAATCCTTGCTCACGTGCTAGCTGTGTGTTAACATGTGGGACTGTGAAAATACAGGCATGGAATATTTCCATCAGAGACTACATCTGGGTGTATCCTTGATGAAACACAGACAAACCGCAGCTGAGGGGTACAGGGATGGATGAGACTGTGGCTCTAGCATCATGGTACACAGGTCACTCTGGGCTCACAGGTTGGTGACGGTTAGTGAAGCAGGCAGTTCAGGGAAAGAGTGGCCTTCAGGAGACCAACCTTGGCTATGCTGGTGTGCAGGTCTTGGGGACTCCTGAGATCACATTCTTTTGGGTAAAGAGCTGGAGTTCTTTTTCTGGGCCCAAGATGGACCTGAGCCATCGGGCTTCTATGGAGTGGAGCTGGGTCTCTGGTGAGGCACTGGGGCCACTCTCTCCAAGGATCCTTGTTTGATGGACTTATATTCCCTAGCCCAACTATTTTCAACTGGTGGGTTGTGACCCCTTCAGAGGTCGAATGACTCTTTCACAGGGATCACATTTCAAATAACCTGTATTTACGTTACAATTCATAACAGTAGCAAAATTACAGTTACAAAGTAGTAATGAAAATAATTTTCTGACTGGGGTCAGCACAGCATGAGGAAATGTATTAAAGGGGCTCAGCACTGGGAAGGTGGAGAACCACTGCCCTGGCCACTTTGGACTATGATGGGCCCAGATTCTCACCTGCCCTCAGCTCAGGACCACACTAGGACCTCCGTGACTCTCCAGGTAGCAGGACTGTGGGTGGAGGGCTGATCATGAACGGTCACATGCAACCTCAGCCCCTCAGTGTTCAGCAACTGAGCTCAGCAATCTGTATTGAGAAACAGGAAATGCTGGGGTAGTAGAGTGGAAGGCCAGCCCATGCTGCTAGTGGGGAGGGTTGTGGATCCTCCCCCATGCTTGTCAAAAACCTGGACTAGGAGTAACATTCTGAAGGGCCCAGGGAGGCACCTGAACGAGGGCCAGCTGCTTTTACTCTTGGATGAATCTCTGGATCAAGGCTCTCCTTGCCAGGGGGAAGGAGACATTCTTGTGCAAGGCCTTCCCGACCCCCACGTTTCCCTCAGCACGCCCAGATAAGCATTCTCCTTTGCCCCCCAACTCCTGGCCACTCCCCACTTGTGAAAGAGGAGCGTGACTCACATCTGTGGGGAAGGCAGTTAGGTGAGCCTAATTCAAATGCCAGGCAGATGCTAATAGCAGGCTTTTCTATGAATAGCAGCCCAGTTGTTCCCTGGAGGCTGAGCCAGTGCCTTCTTATCCAAAGTACATTTGCGTTTTTCCAATTTACGAGCTGAACCCTGGGCTGCCTACCTTTGGTCCCCTCAAGGCCAGCTCGGTGTTCTTTGTTCCCTAAAGTCTCCCCAGAGTGAAACATTAACAGGCGGTGGGGCTAAAGGACCTGGGAGCCTCGCAAGGCAGGGCTGGAGTGGAAAGGATACCTGGAGGGTGTGTTGTTCACTGACCTGGAATTTTCCATTCCTCTTAAGCTCACATGACCAGGGCAGTGTTTCCTTGAAGTCACAAAACTAAGATGGCTGCAGGGTGGCATGTGCTAAATAGCTGGCCGCTGACCACAGCCTTGTGGTTACCAAGGAGACAGAAGCTCTGTGGTGCGGCATAGTGGAAATGATTAGGACTTTGCCCAGGAGGCCAGGGACTGGCTGTGGATGGGCTCCCACAATAGCTTAAGAAATCCTGGAGATGACACAAGATGTCCTGTATTTCCTTGGCTGATGACAGCACAGGATCCTGTTTTGCTTTGACAGCAATGGCTGAGTTTACTGGGGCAGGGGCTATATTTCGTTGTCACCTCCAGGAGGTGACCACGGTCAGCCTCCTCTGCTTGGTCTCCTTGCCTTCCCTACTCCTGACTCTCTGTCCCTGTTTCCTGTCCTTACTCAATTCCTCTATTTTAAGGCAGAGGACTAAGCCAAGCTACATGTTGGTCACGTGTCTTTGAATGTCGACGACTCACCTTTGGCACTCTCTAGGGCTGCCTCTTTTTAGCCATGTGACCCAGGTCTAATTATTTGGTTTCTTTGGAGATCGATGTCCTCATATGTCACGAGGGAACTATATTAGGACTTTTATGAGATTTATAAAGTAGGACCTCTTACATGAGGGCTGTGGGAATATGTCAGTATCCTTTAAACTTGAGGGCCGGCATGCACAAAGAAACCCGTTCCTCTACCAAGGCGCTTCCTCAGGACTCATCCTATGAGTGGAGCCTTTTAGTTCCTTTTTCTTGTCTCAGGGCAGAGCATCTTCTAACTTAACACCTGGTGTTAAATGGTGCCTGAATTCACTGATGAGAAGTTAAGTGTTTGGGGCAGGGTGGTGGTGACATATGCCTTTAGTTCCAGCACACAGGAGGCAGAGGCCAGTGGATCTTGAGTTCAAGGACAGCCTAGTCTACAAGAGTAAGTTCCAGGATCAGCTAGTCAAAGAATCCCTGTCTTGAAAAAACAAACAAGTAATAATACTAAATATATATGATTTTTAAAAAGAAGTGTTTTGGAAGCAGATAAAACAGATTTTTGAATTTGTCTTATCTCCTAGCACAGTGGTTCTCAGCCTTCCTCATGCTGTGGCCCTTTAATACAGTTCCTCATTTTGTGCTGACCCCAACCATAAAATTATTCTTGTTGCTACAACATAACTGTACTTTTGCTATGGTTCTAAATCATAATTAAAGACCATGTTTTCCCATGGTCTTCAGTGACCCCTGTGGAAGGGTCGTTTGACCCACAAAGGGTTGCGACCCACAGGTTGTAACCCCCACTGTCTTAGTAGATGCACAATCTTACCTTTCCTCTGTTTCACTCTGGATGTCTGTAACACAGGGGCGTAAGAAACCCTACTCCATTAGTGTGTGGTGATGATTCGATTCACTGTGCTGATGTGTGTAGGCACCTGTCTTAGTGTTTAATAGCAAGATGTATAGTAAATATGGCTTCCCGGGCACCGCTGAGGTTGGATGTCCCCAGAACCTCCCAGGCAACCGTAATCAGGCCTGTCCAGGCATTCTCAACAGAGACCTTGAGATGGATTGAGTGGCTTGTGGCTGCACTGGTTTGTTTGCTCCTGGCTCCCATCCACAGACATTTACTGGGGCCTCAAAACCCATTAGGCACTCAAGCGTTCAGTCCTCTATGCATTTCCCAGAAAAGGCAGGCCTTCTGCTGCTTACATTACAGAGTCCTCCCACAGTTTACTGCTTCCCGATACCTAGTGCTTTCTTGCCCCTGTTGCTTGGCCTTGGAGACCTGCCATGTCCTATAGCTGATCTCATGCTATCAGCAAAGGTGAGGGAAACAATGGCCTCTTCCTGGGACTTTGCTCTCCGTAAGCTCCAGGACCACACGTGCTACAGCTGGGCTGGAAAAGCAATGCCTGCAGCGTCTGAGAAACGTAGGACATACACATGGATATGCACACAAGTGTGTGTGTGTGTGGGGGGGGATTTATGAGAGCCACTCTCAGATGAATGGGAGAAAAGTTCTGGAGTAAACTCAGAATGGAGCAAGTTGTCGCCTGTGTCTTTGTGATCTTATCTTGACTTCCTGGATTCTTCAATTTTCTACTTTGAAACACTGATGTTGACCCATGTCCCGTTGCTTTGCAGCAGTGGGTAGAGTGGACATCATGGTATGGACACAGACATGATGGTCTAACCTCAGGTCTAACCTTAGTTCTGTCCACGAGTGACTTTTGGATTGCTCAATGTGACACTTCACCAGGGCGTTCATCGGAGGTGAACAGTGTGCAATTGTGCAATTCTGCAGTTGTTCACTGGAATTGTGCAATTGTGTTGGAAGGAGTAGTACATACTGGTAGCCCCAGCAACTCAGGAGGCTGAGGCAGGAAGATCATTTAAGCCTGGGAATTTGAGGCCAGTTTGGGCAACACAGTCAGACCCCATCTCTTAAAGGGAAAGGGAGAGTTTAGAGACTGCTCAGAGGGTAAGAGCACCTCCTGCTCTTACTCACAAGTGCCGTGATTCCAATCCCAGGGGATCTAGCACTCTCTTGGCTCTTGTCAGACCCTTCATGTACATGGTGTATACAAACTCACACAGGCTCATGCACAAACACATAAGAATAATTGAATGCATATTTAAATCTTAAGGGAATACCCAAACCCAATCAAAACAAAAAAGGTCATGGATTAGAGTATGGACCTCATACCAAGTGGATGTGACCTCCGTAGTCATCCAGGCAAACAAACATCATATTCTGGTTCTACAGCCTGTTTGTGAGGTTGTCACTGGAGAGAGGAAGTAGAAGACATCTGTAGATTAAAATCTGTTTCCCACAGGATAACAGCTGGGGGTGGGGTGGGGGTGGGCGTGGTTGGGGGTGGGGAGGGGGAGCTGTCCTTTCCTGCCCAGATTACAGAACTCATGGCAGACCTTGAAAAGTTTCTCCCACTGTAAAGCAGGCTTGCCACGGGTGGAAGGGCAAGGAGGCTGAGAAAGCCCCGACTATGGAGAGCTCAAAGCTGGGTCAGACTCGAGATAGCATACAAAGCAAAGGTGGAATGGAGTATAGAAAGTTCAACTGCCAAGGGAAGAAGAAGCCACACTGGGAAGGGAAGAGACTCAGTGAGCAGAGACCCCTCCGGCTGGGCA
The DNA here is from genome assembly GCF_978045245.1 of Mus caroli. Classification (NCBI taxonomy): domain Eukaryota; kingdom Metazoa; phylum Chordata; class Mammalia; order Rodentia; family Muridae; genus Mus; species Mus caroli. The sequence continues at coordinate 59,072,244 of NW_028227258.1, read as the reverse complement.
TCTCAAGCCCAGTGATGGCTGATGCGGAGCATCCTCCCTACAGAGGGAGCTGAGTGCCCCTTGGAATGTGTGTGCTCACAGGCAGACCCCACAGGACTACCAAGGGTCTGTGTAGGGGGTGCAGGGCACAGGGCTTCATGATCTAAACAGATAATTATACTTTAAGGCAGTTTAGATAGATATTTCTTGACTTGTGATGGGGTTGTACTCTCCTCCCTTCCTCCCCCAAAGCAAGCAAACAAAAAACCACATAGTATGTTGTAAATATACATCAATATCACACCACGCTTACCCTTCCCGGCTCTGGGTGAGCGGCTCGCAGCACTATGGTCTTACTTGTGATACTGGGACTAACTGGCGACTCTGGTGTACTGTTACTGCCCACTATTGCAGACTATGGTGGTGTTGGCCAGTCACACAGCAAAAGATCAAAAGGTCAGAAATTCCAAAGTGGTTTCTCCGGAGTGGGTCACTTCCACATCATTGTGAAGCTGAAAGATTGCAAATCTTACCGGACAAGGCTTTGTGGTTAACAACAACAACAAAACAAACAAACAACCCTTTTCAAGCCTGCCATGAAGTCCTGTAGCCTGGGCAGGCAAGGACTTCTGGCTGGCTGTTACCCTGTGGGAAACAGATTTTAATCTTCTACAGATGTCTTCTGCCTGCTCCCTCACGTGTCAAATAAATCATCTGGCAGGACCATGTGCATTAAAAAAAAATGTAAGTAATGTGTGATAAACAAACAAAGGAGACCCAAGGGCTGGGGAAATGGCTAAGCAGTGGCCAGAGGCGTGTTCTGCTCTCGCAATTCCCAGCACACATGCGGCAACTCACAACCATCTGTAACTACGGTTCCAGGGGGACCCAACACCTTCTTCTGACATTTCCATCAGGCATGCCCGTGGTGCACAGGCATCTATACAGGCAGGATGCTCATACATATTAAAAGAAATGAACAAAGCCACACATAAAGTTAGCATCCGACTCCCATTCTTTTGGCATGAGGCTGCCCTTCCTCTCACCAGCCTCACCTGAGCCCTATTGGATGTTAGCTTGGCAACTGAAGGCTTTGTTTGGGGTTCATCTTTTTGTTTATTTTTTTTAAAGATTTATTTATTGTATTTATGTGAGCACACTGTCTCTGTCTTCAGATACACAGAAGAGGCCATCGCATCGGATCACGTTGTAGATGGTCGTGAGGGTTTGCACTGCTGTGAAGAGACATCATGATCAAGGCAACTCTTGTAAGGACAACATTTAACTGAAGCTGGCTTACAGGTTCAGAGGTTCAGTCCATTATCATCAAGGCTGAAACATGGCAGCATTCAGGCAGGCATGGTGCAGGAGGAGCTAAGAGTTCTACATCTTCACCTGAAGGCTGATAGAAGCCTGGTTTCCAGGAAGCTAGGATGAGGGTCTTAAGCCCACATCCACAGTGATAGACTTCCACCAACAAGGCCACACCTCCTAATAGTGCTACTTCCCAGGTCAAGCATATTCAAACCTCCATGATATATATGTGTGTGCGTGTGTGTGTGTGTGTAAAATCGGTTTCCTCTCTCTTTTCAGTCAGGTATTGAAGGTTAAGCATTACTCATTTGGGCAACTAGTAAACATGTATCCTGCTCTTATAGTATCACAGGCCTTTACTTGGTGCAGAGAAAACAGGTCATTTAAACAAGCCCTAGCCTGGAAGTGCTCCAAGCCTGAAGGAGAGCATATTAGAGCAAAAGTTTGGGTTGGATATTAAGGGTTACCAGGGCTACGGCAGGCATTGTTCTCAATGGAGTCTCTGATGGGCATCAATACAGTGAAAGCCCGTGTGGTGCAAGGGAGCAGAATCCAGCTGAGGGAGGAAGGAAGACGTTTCATGCAGAGGCAAGTGTATGTGCTAAGCAATGGTTCCCTAATGCTTTCTGTGTGCCAAGGGCTAATGGGACCATGCCCTCAACCCCCTTATAGGCTATCTGAATAAATTCTCAGTCTATGCAAAAACAATGGGCCTTAGGTCCAAGTTGAGCTTCCTGGCAAGGGCTGCTGAGTCCTGGTTGGCTGGATGCCCGTGGAGAGTGTGTCTAGTAGCCTGCTTTCCCTCCTACCAGCACTTAGCACATGCCTGTTAGTCTCCAGGGTCTTGTTTGTAACCCCACGAGACAATAAGCTCTGTGAAGTAGGGATGAGTCTGTCTTGTCCACTGTTGCGTCCCAGGGCCCAGCACAAAGCGGTTCATGGTAAGTGCTCAGTAAAATATTTATCCAAGGGATGAATAATGAATAAGTGGAGGTAAAAGCAGTCAGGCCAAGGACTGGCAAGTCACTTAGACTCTAGAATCATTCCCTTTCTATTCCTTTATTACTAACTGTCTGTGGCTTTCGATATAACCAAAGCCCAGCGAAGGCTTCAGTATTTTGTTTTTAACGGACAGAGAACAAACTATATTCTGTGTGATAATCTGATGTGCAGGATAGGAAACGATCAATCCTGGGTAACCAGCATTTCCATCTTCTAGAGAATTCGCCATTTCTCTGAGTTTAGACAGCTTCCTTAACCCCTTCCTTCTTGTTTTTGAAAAAAATGTAGTTCTTCCCATCTGCCTGCATTTTGGTACCCAGTATCCCACACCCGGCTTCCTCCCTCCCCCTTCCACTTCTCGGCCGTTAATAACCACATGCTACGCTCTTCCTTCCAGGAGACGGACCTCTGTGTAGCTTCCATGCATGGGCGAGAGCACTAGTGCTCATCCTTCTGCCTTTTTTCACTTCACACAGTGTTTTTATGCAAATGCCAGTATTTCAACAGATCAAAGCCATACTGTGACAGTGCCACCCAGGACAGCACAGCTATCACAAAAGCAAAATATAACAAATGCAGGCAAGAAGGGGGCAGGAAAAGGGGGGCTCTTATACAGGGCTGACAGAAATGCAAATTAATATAATCATTGATCACAACCTGCATGGAGGTTTCTAGGAAAAAAAAAAATTAAAGGTAAAAATAACCCAGTAACCTTCATTGAAGATATATCCAAAGGGAATGCAATTATCATAACAAGTCGGTCTTTGTGCTCCCATGTTTATTGCCTCACCATGCACGATACCCAGGATATCAAACAAGGTTCCTATCGACAGATGAAGGAATAAAGAGAATGTTGGCTCTAAACATAACACACACATGCGCTAGTTACCTTCCTGTCACTGTGGCCATAACACTTGGCAGAAGCAACTTTAAACAAGAAGGGTTTCATTTTCTTATAGTTTTCAAAGAGTCTCAATTCATCATGGCAGAGAAAGTATAGGGAACAGCTTGATTCATGACGACAGGAGTATGTAGTACAAGACTATACAGTCTCCACAGTACATGAAACTGGAACAGTGTAGCTGGAAGAGCTAGAAGAAGACCTAGTAAGAAACAGATCCTGAGCCGGGCATGGAGCACTCCCAGCATTCGGGATGTAGAGGCAGGCAGATTTCTGAGTTCGAGGCCAGCCTGGTCTACAAAGTGAGTTCCAGGAATGCCTGGGTTATACAGAGAAACCCTGTCTCGGGGAGAGAGAGAGAGAGAGAGAGAGAGAGAGAGAGAGAGAGAGAGAGAGAGAGAGAGAGAGAGAGAGAGAGAGAGAGAGAGAAGAAACAGATCCTGTGCATGATCTTAGGAAAAAGCCAATAAAACATCTCTTTACTTTTTATTTATCTCTGGTCACGTTATTTACTCTCTCTGGGCCTTTTTTCAGTGTCAACAGTAAGATCTGGTATGCTTACCTCAAGAAAGAGACTTGAAGATCAGACAACATTAAAAAAAAACCACAAACACCACAGAAGTGTAAGGAATTATCTTCATGGTTATTAACTGCCCCCTTGTCCTACAAAAGAGGCAAGAACAGTAATCAATCACGATGCAAAATTGCCAGTGTCTAAGCACATAAGGGTGGCAGAGCAACTGACCCTTTGTCCCTCTGCCAGAACCGGAAGCCCAAAGAGCCAGGAAATGGGACAGCCTTCCGGGGACAAACAGGCAGTTCTGTCTCTGGGGATGTGCTTAGCGCTCTTTGGTGCGTATTTCACTGAAGGCCCTGTTATCAGGATTCCTGATGCCATCACAGGAAGGAGCCTGAACACGACGGAAGCCTAGGAAACAGATATCCTAGAGCTCCAGATGAACGTCCCCGTGCCTGCTGTGCTGTACAGCTGTGCCTCTAAAATCTGAGGGTGGGAGCCGTTCAAGGATACATCCTGGGGTCCCTGTACCCTAGAATCCAGAGCCTGGATCACACACACACACACACACACTGCAGGCTACAGGACCAAGAACTTTTGAATGCTCTCTGGTCACAAGCCTTTTAGGAGAATTTCGTCACCTCAAGGCTACATCCGGTTGGAAAGATTAGAGTAAATAGGTGAATTAAATAGGATCGGATCCACGTTGCTGCCAGAGGCCATCTGTGGTCTGGGTTGCCAGTGGAAGGCCTGTTGATGGCTGTGATCCGTGCTGCCACCAAGGATCAGGTTGATGGCCGTGACTCGTGCTGCCACCAGCTGCTATGGGCAAGGACGCTTCTTTTGAAGTGGCACCGATGACTGCAGATTCATAAAGGAGAATGAGGGACATTGAAGGCTCCTGTGACACACCCCGCCCTCCCCAAAAGAAACGGTCCACATTGGAAGCTATTGAGCAGTATCCTTAAAAATTGTGTTAAGGATGCTAATGAGTAGCTCTTCAGTTGATGGCTTCCGGTGGGGGTGGGAAGGACGGTTTTCTTTAAGGGGCTGACCTACTGGGCGTTTGACCATGCTCCAGTGAGTATATGGGCAATATAAATTAGACTTGGTGGAGTTTTTTGTTTACTTTTTGTGTTGAGGGGGAGGGGAGGGTGTGTGTAAGGATGGGATGGTGGACCGGGGAGGAATAGGAAGTGAGTGTGAACTAGGTACATTGTACAGAATTCCCAAATAATTAATAAAAATGAATAGGACCTATATATAAAGAAAATGTGCTATGCATATGAATGACTATGTGAAGGCATGACTATGGTCTATAAATATTGCAGTAGGCCAAATCCAAGTAGCAGAATCTAAATGTTTTATTCAGGTACCAGACGGCATACATGGGGATGACGGATTGTTATAAGAAAGAACTGGGGCCAGATTAAACAAACAAACAAACAAACAAACAAAACAACAGCCACCACCACAAAAAACAATTCTGACAGTCTAAAAAAGTTATAGAATCATTTTGCATGAAGTCCACCAGAATGTCTATCCACTCCATGGGAATTCAACCAATTGAGTTCTCTCTCTCTCTCTCTCTCTCTCTCTCTCTCTCTCTCTCTCTCTCTCTCTCTCTCTCTCTCTCTCCCTTCCTCTCAGTTCCTCACATACCTAAAGCTTTGATAAGTGCTAAGAATCATAAAGCTTTTAAAAAAAGATATACTTAGCCGGGCGTGGTAGCACATGCCTTTAATCCTAGCACTTGGGAGGCAAAGGCAGGCAGATTTCTGAGTTTGAGGCCAGCCTGCTCTACAGAGTGAGTTCCAGGACAGCCAGGGCTACACAGAGAAACCCTGTCTCAAAAAAAAAAAAAAACAAAAAACAAAAACAAAAAAACAAAAAACAAAACAAAACAACAACAACAAAAACCAAAGATATACTTTTACTATTGACTGACTGGGGTGGGGAGTGAGGGGCTGGGGGGGGGGGGCACCTCTGGAGACCAGCAGAGAGGGCTGGATCTCGTGGAGCTAGAATTACAGGTGGCTGTTAGCTTCCTCACCTGGGTGCTGGGAGCCAGACCCAAGTGCTCATCACCACTGAGCCATCTGTCTACTTCTACTTCCCCATGAGATTCTTTAAGTTTTTCTCTCTGTGTGTGTGTGTGTGTGTGTGTGTGTGTGTGTGTGTGTGTGTGTGAGTGTGTATATGTGTGAGAGGTGACAGGGGAGTCAGCTCCGCTGGAGCTGGAGTTCCAGGCAGTTGTGAGCTCACTTTTGTAGGTGCTGGAAATCAAACTCTGTTCCTTTGCAATAACAATATGCCAATATGCTCTCCTAACCACCGAGTCATCTCTCCAGGCTGCCAAACGTGTTCTTATAAGCAATCCTGGGGCTCATGAAAAGCACTCAGGGCAGGACGTGACCACTGGTGACATGAGTGTTTGAAACTGCCCCAGGCAGCATAGTCTCACTGGACTTTGTGCTGGGAGTGGTACGAGTTCCAAAGAAGCAGGCGTTCCTTCAAAATGACCCTTGTGCCAGGCTCTCTGACCTGCCCCAGCTGCTCAAGTCATGGTAATATTCTCCTCTGGAAGAGGAGGGAAAGCAGACTCCAGGAGTCCGGGTTACCAGGAAACAGAAGCCTGAAATTTGATCTGCCATCCACGTGATTTTTCTCCCCAAGCAGCTTCTGGGTACAACCTGTAATTCTCATTGTGTTGTTTTGTTTTGTTTTGATCCCCACCCCCACTTCCGTCCCCATATAAAGAGTGCCAAGGTGAGCTAAAAACACCAGATCGGTAAAAACCTCTACAGGTATGTTACCTGGAAGCTCTGTGAGAAGGCTCTGCATTTTCTCAATTCAGACCCCCACCATTATTTACAAAACCCACGGGGTTTCCAATGCTTCTAAAGTATGCTCATGGGACAGTCAGTGAGAGGAGGGGTTATGTGGTGGATCTTTCAAGCTGATAAGGGCTACTGATCAAGAGCACTTATAATGGCCGAATGCACCTCCCCTTACAACCCCTCTTCCTTCCTCCTCCTCATCTTCGGCAGGTTCCTCCCTACCATTGCACCCCACCACCTCAACCTCGGCACAGGCACTACAAACACTCCCTCATTACTGTCGCCATCGACGGCTTCATCCCTACCACCACCGTCACCATCACGTGTATAGAGAATCTCTTAATGTTATGTGATAAGTGTTGTTGATGAGCATTGTACACACCCGACTTCACCCCAAAGAATGCTCTGTGCTAGACTGCTTTCCCTTAACATGAAGAAGGTACTAGATGATGCAATGTAATTCAGAAACAGCTTAGCACGGCGGTACACACCTGGTATCCCGGTACTTGGAAGGCTGAGACAGGAAGATTGCAAATTCTAGGGCAAGCTGAGATGTATAATAAGACCCTGTCCAAAGAAAGAAAGAAAGAAAGAAAGAAAGAAAGAAAGAAAGAAAGAAAGAAAGAAAGAAAGAAAGAAAGGAAGGAAGGAAGGAAGGAAGGAAGGAAGGAAGAAAGAAAAAGAAAGAAAGAAAGAAAGAAAGAAAGAAAGAAAGAAAGAAAGAAAGAAAGAAAGAAAGAAAGGAAGGAGGAGGGGAGGGGAGGGGAGGGGAGGGGAGGGGAGGGGAGGGGAGGGGAGGGGAGGGAAGGGAAGGGAAGGGAAGGGAAGGGAAGGGAAGGGAAGGGAAGGGAAGGGAAGGGAAGGGAAGGGAAGGGAAGGGAAGCAAGAAGCAGAACAACAATTCTGTTCAGCCTTTGAAAATGAACAGCCTTGTGTCACACAATTAAGGGTCCCTGAAAAACAAAACAAATGCAGATATGAAGGAAGCTCAACTTTATTCCCACACCAAGATAAGAAAAAGAAGGGCTTGGTAGAGATGTAGGCTTTGTGATTAGGGCATGCATGTCACTGGGTTTGGCCTGAGACCATGAATAATGGGACCACTCTAGACTGTGCCATTTACACTAAAACTGGAGCAAGTCACATTACTGGAGACCTCAGGCTTGAGACTCCAATGATAGACAAGGGCTCTGGAGCTTGGTAGTAAGCAGGAAGACCTGTTTTTGGAAACTATAAAACCACTTAAGCAACAACTGTCCTCAGTCCCTAATTACACCCTTGCTGAGGAGGTCTGGAAGGGCTCTAGGGGCCTCTGGGCTTGTAACCAGCTCCACTTAGGTAAGTACCCTGTGCAAACAAGTCTCTAAGGGCCACAGACATGTAAACAGCTCTCCAGCTGACACTCAGACCCAAGCTAGGGAATAAAACAAGTGCCTGCAGATCCCAGAGTCAGAAGCCAGCCCGGCCTTGTGCCAGGGGAAGGGATCCCAGGAAGTTTGCTGATTCACAGGGGAACAAGCTTCGAGAAAGGAGAGAGGCCAGTGGGGAGAATGGGTTTGGGAGCAGCCAGTGGGACTTCCTCGGGGTAAGGGCTGGGATGGCCTCCCTGAAGAAGAGTGTTGCTTACAGAGCAGAGAGTGAAATGGAAGAATAAAGAGGCACACCCCCCCTCCCCGTGCAGTGGGGGTGGGGGGGTGGCAGGGGGGTGGGGTGGAGCCAAGGCAGTAGCTCAGTCTCCCTAAGGAGTGGACATTGTAAGAGGCAGGGGATGAACTGGGGATGAACACACACATACCCCTTTGTGTTCCTCTACAATTACAGCTGGCTGAGGCTGTCGAGGATCACTCGGTATCCGTGATTTAAGACCTTCGCCCCGTACCATAAAAATGGCTAAGTGGCAAATGTTATGTTCTATGTATTTTACCACAAACAAACCATGGGAGTGGTTAAAAGGTCTAGGTCAGATTGCCCCAGTAATAGGGTATCAGTTTAAAGGATTGATTTATTTTTGTTTAGAAATATGTTTGTGTGCCAGTTCCTGCCTGTACACAACATGTATGTGCACTACATTCATGCTTGGTTCCCGTGGAGGTCAGAAGAGAGGTTGGATCCCCTGGAACTGGAGTTATAGACAGTTAAATATAAGCCACCATATGGGTGCTGCAAATTGAATCTGGGTCCTCTGCAAGAGTAAAGTCTTACTAGAAGTCTCCCTAACCCATGAATTTGAGGATGAACGAGGTGCTTTGGTTGTTTTTGATTCGGGATTGTTTGCTGTTTGCCGGCTGCGTGTTCGTTTCCTTGGCAGCGCTGGGGATTGACTCCAGGGAATTGTGCTGCAGAGGCAGGCACTCCACCGCTGAGCTGCTGCCCAAACCCGGAATTTCAGGATTAGGTTTTTAACACATGGACTTTGGGGGCACATAGCCAGCCCGGAGCACTTTCTAAGTGCAACCTCCTCGGGAGCTTCTTGCAAGGGCTTGGCAGCCCTCATGGCTCACTTTTATCTTCTGTCCTCACAGTTTACGCCCTTATGGGGAAACAACAACCAAACAACAACCAATAGGGCTCTCCTGGGTCAGCTGAGAAAACCCGCTGTCGATGCTGCCATGCCTGGGACGATGAGACCCGTCTAAAGCGTCCACGGGTTCCACTCACCTCCTTGTCTTGCTTTCTAAAGGGAGTATTTATTAGCTTTCTTTAAAAAATTTTTTTTTCCAGTGATCTGTTGTTTTATGCAAAACTGGATGTCCTGGGGTTGACCATAAAGGGAGTTTCTAAACTACAAAACCCATTTTCTACTGACTTCATCATGACCGCAGCTATGTTCCTGCAAGAGAAGAAAAATCTCCAGTAATCACAGATGAGGCTCTGTACCACAAGAGGAGGCTAAGCAGAGGCAAATGGGATCACCTGCAGTTCTGGCAAGATTCTACCTGCCTAGAATCAAATGACAGGCAGGGAGAGAGCAAAAACCTGCAAAAGGCACAGGGTTAGGACCCAGCTCTGTGGCATGCAAGCCTTAGTATAATGCTGGGTAAACTAGTTGACCTCTGACCTTCAGTTTCCCGGCCCACAAGAAGATATTAATCACGCCTGTTTGGAAGGGATACTGTTGAGGCTTCTGTGTCACTTTGTTGTAAAGTGTTTGGCACATAGTAGGTCCTTCTGATGGTGACGACTACTATGCCTACTGCCTCTCTTCTGTTTGCAGAGAAGAATTGAAGAGCCTGCTGTGTGCCCTTTGTTCCCTGTGGGCCCTCTCTATTACCTGTAACCCGCTCTCATGCCTCCAGAATACAGCCAGAGACTGACAATTCTGTGCTTTGTGACTTTGCCAGTAACCCTCCCAATCAGCTCTGCCCCACCCTGTGCCATTAAAAAAACCAAAAATCCCAAAGGCTTGAATTTCCATCTAACCCACCTTCATACCAGAGACACCGCAGAGAGCATTCTGGTCTTGGAGACCTGGACTCACTTATCCCAGGCTTGCCACCAAATCCCCACATATGATCTGGAACTCCTGACCGTCCTGGTCTCACCTTGCTGGGTACTGATTCTAGGTGTGTGCCCATAGACAGTGCCGGGGATCAAACCTACAGTCTTGGGCACACTGGGCCAGCACTTCCCCCAACTGAACCCCATACCCGGCCCTGAGGATTCTCTTCTGCTAATCACTTCTCCACTCCTGGGTTATGGGGGTTCCTTATCCATCTTGAATTCAAAGTCACTGTTTAGCAACAAAGACCACACAACATGCCCAGTTATACTTGAATTTCAGATAAAAAGACAACATTTTGATACATATTCCCTATGTAATATTTGGAGTGTAAAGACATTCAACAGAAGCCCATCTTCTGTACTTGTCGGCATTCTTCCTGGAACCCACAGGCATTCTCTGTTCCATCGGGGATGTGGCTGGGCATACCAGGTGCAGCTCGCCGTTTCCTCTCACAAAGCTTTCTTCTCCGCCTTTGGTGCCCAAGCACTGTCCAGCTCAGAAGCAGCGAGTATTCACTGGGTGGGTGGGTGGGTGGGTTTCAAACAGCCACGTGTGCGTTTTCTTTAAAAACTGAAAATCCGTGCATTTATTTCTGCTGAGGTCTGTAAAGATTTCATCCGCCGAGCCCGTTCAATCAGACCTCCCGGTTCCATCCTGTTGCAGCTGGCGAGTGTTTGAAGCGTTCTGCTTTTAAAGCACATATTTATTTAACTTAATTGTCTGCTAGCCCATCGTTTGGAGATACTTTGTCACTTGATGAGAGTGACAAAGGAACATTCATACAGAACTAGCCCACTGGTCACCTCTGGCATTTAGAGGCTCCTTGGCCTATTGTCCTTCTTAATATTACCAATGTCGATTTGTTAAATGACATCCCCTCCCCAGCACCAAAAGATGCTAATCTGATGAGTTGCCAATTTTAGTGGGGGAGAAAAACAGCAGAAACAAAACACTGGAGATGGAAAGAAGGGGTACTAGAGGGCAGGAAATTAAGGCAGTCTGCAGTCAAGTGCAGAGGTTGGATTTGAACACACTGACAGTGGAGCAGCTGTACGAGTTGCCCTGGGGAGGTAGGAGGCTGGGGAGAAAAGCTGGGCTGACTCCTTGCTTGTGCAGGGGGAGGTGGGGAGGAGGCCATCCCGGGAAGGATTAGAACAGTTCTTTCCATCAGGGACCTTTGCAGTGTCTGGAGCACCTATTCGCTTGCTTGCTCCCCAGGAAAAACAAAGATGGAACCACACCAGTGGCGTCCTGCCACCTGCCAATATCCCTGCTGGGCCCAGTATTTTACATTAGAGCCTGCATCGTGGTCAGTCAAGGCATCCTGGATCCTAACTCTGTTACTTCTTAGCTGGAAAAGCTACTTTGTCGCTCTGTGGCTCAGCTTTCTCCTGTATAAAATACAGACATGCCTAGCGTCTGCCTCACGCATATGGGTAGATGTGGCAGAAGCTGCTAGGTCGGAAAGATCTCGTGTTTGTCAAGTGCTTAGAGCAGAGCCTGCATGTAGTCCCTAGATGTCAGGTGTGCGTCTTCTGTATATATGTATAAAATAAATATGTATTTATCACCTATGGATGCATGCGTGCATGAGTCTGTGAATGCATGTGGTCAGCTGGTTTAGTCACAGCTGTGGAGGTGTGAGTTCTTTTGTAAAGCTACCTTTAATGAGAACTCAGGAAGGGCCTAGTGGATGTCTTATGAATTCTTAGCAGTTTTGTGTTGGTTTCTGTCCTTTCTCAATCAGGCATCAGCCATGAACTTGTTGGTTTGGGACTCAGAAGCCAAGTTAGCTCTTCAGTAAGTAAGGGACCATGACACCCGCAGAGCGATTGGCCAAAGTTTACATATTGTGGACATCCAGCTGTTCCTGAGCCAGCGGGTAAGCAGGCAAAAGGAGAAGACAGATCTGTGGATCTGTTTCCCGGAGTCTCTGAAATGCAGCTGTGTCCAGTGTGGAGTAGATGGAGACACAGCATCAGGGTTGGAAGTGGATGCCTGGACTAGATTAGGGTGAAGTCTCTCTTTTGGGCGGGGTCTGGAAAGACAGAAGGCAGCACCCTCCTGGATGCTATGTGCCCTTGCATGCAGAGGTTTCAGGCTGCCTCAGTACTTCAGGCCTCTGGAACTGACTGCCAGCTAGGCTTCTGTGTGTGATGGCTTAGCAGGCCCAACTCTCTGGGCTAGCTGCAGCAATGCCCTGTTCCCCTTGTTCCCTGTGTGGCCCAGAGTGTTGGTATTGCAATACCCAGATGCCTCTCAAACAATACATGTGGGACGGTGTTGCCTCTCAAGCAGTTCAGGCGGGAGGGTTTTCCTCTACTGTTTAAGGCTGTTTAGTTCTGGACCCTGGGACAAGGGACTAAGGGGCATATTTATTTTACATATCAAAGCAGACCTGGCCTCTAGGTTCTCCAGGCCTCCCTCAGTCCCTACCTGGCATACCCTGCCCCCAACCTTGAACTTTCCGGCTCAGGGGCTGGGCAGCCCTTACTCCAGAGGCTCCTCCCTATATCATCCAGACATTCTCATTCTCATTCTCTCTCTCTCTCTCTCTCTCTCTCTCTCTCTCCATCCCCCTCCATCCTTCTCTTCTCTTCTCTTCTCTTCTCTTCTCTTCTCTTCTCTTCTCTTCTCTTCTCTTCTCTTCTCTTCTCTTCTCTTCTCTTCTCTTCTCTTCTCTTCTCTTCTCTTCCCTCCTCTCCTCTCCTCTCCTCTCCTCTCCTCTCCTCTCCTCTCCTCTCCTCTCCTCTCCTCTCCTCTCCTCTCCTCTCCTCTCCTTTCTTTGTACATGCCTTTTCTCTTTCTCCTCTACTCCTCTCCATGGTGACTCCCCTGGCCTCAATCCTTAGAACCAGTGAACTCAACCGAGTGCCGCTTCCCAATAAACCTGCCTTTAATATAATCTAATCTGGCTTGAACTGGCTCATTTCACAAGCAGCAGAGAAATAACCTATCAAAGGCCAGGTGTTGAAGTGGAGAACTATTCTTTATCAAAAGGGCCTGGAGTAGATTTTGGAGACTAGGATCTTTTAAGTCCAAAAAAGCTAGAATTGGGCGACTTGCCAAATCAAAGAAGCCAAATGCAGAAAGGGTCCTAAATGTGGGGTTGGGGAGGTCACTTGCTTAGAGTGCTTTCTTAGCAGGCATGGAGTCCTGAGTTCAGTCATCAATACTTAGAAACCAAGAGTGATGGTACACACCTGTAGTCCCAGTACTAGGGAGGCAGAAACAGGAAGACCGGAAGTTTAAGGCTAGCCTTGCACTTGGTAAATACGAGACTGATGTGTGCTAATGAAACCCTTTAGCAACAACAACAACAAAATGTGGAAAGGACCTCTGATGTGGAATCAGGAATATAAGAACCAGATAATATCAGAACAAACAGCAACTGAAATGACACTTGCTCTCAGTAGCTGTTGCCACTGTGGCTTGTAAGCCTGCTGAGTTCTTGGCAAGGTGCTTAAAAACACAGAAAGCCAGCTGCCCATCTACTAAGGTCAATACAGCAGCTCTTGGCTCTGCTGGCCTACTCCTGTCTATACACTGTCAGAGGGATGATGACACTGGCTGGAACCTACACTACTCAGTCTGGATGGCAGGGCCTGTTCCATTTGATGGAATGGGAATTTTATTTTTTTTTTTATTTTTTCTGACTTCTCCAGGTTCCTTCAGATGCAGCCTGACTTTATAGTTAGCTCTCTCTTCTGGTTGAGATATAAAATGTCTTATTATGGATCCATATATTGAACACTTATCCCCTTGCTAGGGGTACTGTTTTGAGGGGCTCCAAAGCCTTTGGGAGGCAGCGTCTGCTTGGTCACCAAGGCAGCTTTTGGAGGTTTTGCCCCACCTCTAGTTCTGGTACTTTCTGTTTCCTGGCTCACCACCATCACAGTGCAGCTGCTCATGCCTCTGTATGTTGCCTGCCATGATGGGTTATGTCTAATGTCATTTTTAAAGACTGAACAATATTTCATGGTGTGTGGGTAGGTGTCTGTTCATTCATATGTCAGTGACCTGAAGGTGGCTAACATAAATAACATCAACATGGGCACAGGTACACAGACAGAGGATGGGGTTCGAAAGCACCCTTCATCCTTGAGCCCTGGGATACAACGGCATCTGGTGGGGGAAACTACGACTGTTCAGCCATGTTCTGCATGAGGGGATGGTTCCTTTCATCCCTTTCTTGTCAAGGACAACTTAGTCCCTTTGGACTGGTACAAAAAGACTTGTGAGAGACCTAGAGTTAGGAAGAAGGGAAGAACCAGCCACATGCGAGCAAGACGTCAACCACTTTTCATTACAGCTCCCTGACAGATGGTGAGATCCTGGGGAAGAAGAGTCAGTGCTGACTCCCCAAGATGAGATAAGCAGAGACATCTGACCACCACAGGAACCTTTAAAAAGTGATGTGTGCCCTCGTAATGGTTTCACGGTCAGCGTGACGGAGTTTAGAGTCAAAACTAGAGGACATGACTGAGTGTGTCTTTGAGGGCGCTTCCAGAGAGCATTAACTGAAGGATTGCGGATAGCACCATCTCATGGGCTGGAGTTCCAGTCTAAATAAAGGGGGCAGAAGCAAGGTGAGCACCAACGGTTACCTTCCTCTGCTTCTTGACCACAGATACAAGATGACAAGCTGCCTCACACTGCGCCAAGGTGCCTTCCCCACTGTGACAGACTGCATCCTTCAGATGGAGATAAACCCTTCCTTCTTTTAAGATGCTTTGCTTTTGGGAAAAGGAAGGAATGCAGGCCCTAACATGTAAAACAGCGTTGTCCTGGAGTTAGCACGATCCAGGAGAGTGTGGACCGAAAGTTTGCTCTCCAGGATTTTCAAGGGCAGGATCTGGTTTTTGTTTTATTAGATGTGTTTAATAATGCATATTTGTTGTCTTTTAAAATTATAAAACCATCCAGGTGTGGTGGCACATGCCTTTAATCCCAACACTTGGGAGGCATAATCAGGCAGATCTCTATGAGTTCAAGGCCAGTCTAGTCTACATAAGGAATTCCAGGACAGCCAGGGCTGTATAATGAGATTCTGTCTCAAAAAAATAAAACAAACAAGCAAACAAATAAAAAAAAAATAGAACTCATACTTTACGTATAGCAGTACTGTTTACTTACTAACACCATAATAGAAGAGTTTGATACGGTTTTAAACAGAAGAAAAAAGGGTAGGGGAATTTTGGAGCCCTGACTCCAAAGCAAACAAACAAATAAACAAACACCTTTCTTGTTTGTTTGTTTATATATATATATATATATATATATATATATATATATATATATTTGGTTTTTCGAGACAGGGTTTCCCTGTAGCTCTGGCTGTCCTGGAACTCACTTTGTAGACCAGGCTGGCCTCGAACTCAGAAATCCGCCTGCCTCTGCCTCCCAAGTGCTGGGATTAAAGGCGTGCACCACCACTGCCCGGCACAAACACCTTTCTTAAGTGGACCAATGGGACTAATGGAGCCAGTGACCAGTACTGTCTAATTCTTTTGCACTAATGGTCTATGGCAGTGGTTCTCAACCTTCCCAATGCTGCGACCCTTTAATATAGTTCTTCATATTGTCATAACTCCCAAACATAAAATTATTTCTTTGCTACATCATAAATGTAATTTTGATACTGTTATGAATTGTAATATAAATATTTAATATGCAGGATATATGATTTGTAGCCCCCTATGGGGGTCACAACCCACAGGTTGAGAACTGCTGCTCTACGGCATTAGGAATTGGCTTTCTTTTAATCTCATTGTCCATCAGAGATGCTTGATTGAAGGAGGGAGTTGTGATAGCTATTCTCAGTTGTCAAGTTGACTATATCTGGCATGAACTACAATCTAGAAATGGAGGGCACACTTGTGATCAGATCTTGAAGCAAGAAGACACAAATTTTTGATCCAGATTTTGAGGTGGGATAACACAATCTTTTGATCCAGATAGAATCTCACCTTTTTAATCTGGGCCTTGAGGCACACCTTTAATCTGAGCCATACCTACTGCTGGAGGCCTACATAAGGAAAATGGAAGGAGGAAGAGTTGTTTATTCTTTACCTGCTTGAATTCACTTTGCCCACACATCTATTGGAGCCTACTTCTTCAGGATTCCAGTTTATACTGAAGACCAGCTGAAACACCCAGCCAGCCTTGTGGGACTGAGCAGGTACTAGATTCTTGGACTTTCCATTCACAGCTGGCCATTGTTGGGTTAGTTGGATGCAGCCTGTGAGGCCTGCTGGGGATGCAGGGTTGTGCACTCTCCATAGGCCGCTGGTGCTCAGATCATGGGATGACCTTAATGTTCTCAGGAACATGCAGAGTGACGACCTCTCCAGGCTTTCCTGTTGTTGGGCTGTACGTATTCCACTGGGCCTGCCCGGCTGCATCCTATGCCATCAGCTCCGGAGACCCACAGCCTGGAGAACCACAGATGACAGACAGCTGCGAGACATCTGTTGTGGAAACAGTATCAGCTGGCACCTCACAAGCCTTCTGGGATGTTTGCCTTAAAGTTCCATGAGGTTGAGGGTTGGGTGTGAAGGGGCATAATTATAGTTTGTGCTATAAATAAGCCATCTTGGGCAGCTGCTGTCCAACTGGCTTTTTGAATGTGAATATAATGGTGGAGAGGGTTAGGTGATTTTCTGGAAAGGCTAAGGCCTCTTTTTTTCTCTGGCCCTGAGGTCTGCTGGCACTCTCTCTCTCACTCCTGTGGCACGTGGAAGTCCCAAATGGCACACACCTACCTGCCCCACCTTCTCATGCACATCTTATCTTTCAAATGGTTAATATTATTACTCTTACCAGAACTGTCCCAACTCAGAGCTACTCACTAAAAGCCTTTTGACACATGACTCCTTGGATGGAGGCTGTTTGGAAAGACAGGTGGAGTCCCAACCTGCTATGGAAGGTTCTTGGATGCTCATCATCCCAGAGTGGTCTTTGGCACTGGAAATGCCACAGATATTTCAGAGTGACATTTTGCAACAGTGCATGAAGAACTAGCAGGTGCCCCGGGCTAGTATTGAGATCTGAGCTGCTGCTACCCCAGGTTAGGGAAAATGGTAGCAGCTAACACAAACACATCATTGTCCTTTGGAATGGGAATACCACGTGTGGGAACCTGTCTGACAACACTCAATCATGTCTGAAGAGTAAAGGATTGGAAGCTAATCAAAAGTAGATCAACTAGAGAGATGACTCAGTCGTTAAAGCATTTACTGCTCTTATACAAGATAGGGCTTCAGTCCCCAGAACTCATGTGGGGTTGCCTTCATAGCTGGACAAATAGGCTGGTGGGTTCATAATCTGATGGCATTATTGGGAGGTGGTGAAAGGTGGGTAGAGCCTAGATGAGGACACACCTGGGAGAGATGTGTCTTGTCCCTAGCCTCTGTTTCTTTCTTTCTCTCTCTCTCTCTCCTTCCGTCCCTCCCTCTTTCCTCCTCCTCCTCCTCCTCCTCCTCCTCCTCCTCCTCCTCCTCCTCCTTCTTCTTCTTCTTCTTCTTCTTCTTCTTCTTCTTCTTCTTCTTCTTCTTCTTCTTCTTCTTTCTCTCTCTCTCTCTCTCTCTCTCTCTCTCTCTCTCTCCCTCTCATACACACACACACACACACACACACATGCCTAACTAACCTCTCTCCCATACAGTGAGTACCTGTACAGGGAGTGTCTGTACATGAACTCCCCAGCCTTGAGTCTTGACTTAAGCCTCTTGCTCTGCCTGTGATCTAGAGCTTTGGTCCAAGCTTGCTAATTCCATTGCTGGCTCTATTAAAGTCTTGCTTTCTGGAATGTTCTCTAGTTTTTATGCCTAAACTACTTTTATTCATTCTCATGTCCATCTTGAGATCCAGAGATACAAGACCAGAACCTATACTGTGCCCTGTCTATACAGAGACACTAACTGTCCACACATGGCTAAGCTATCTGTATACTTGTTGTCTCGCTCTCTCTCCTCCTCTGGGGTTCTACTGAATGTTGGGTACACAGCAGGCCTGGACCAAGAAAGCTACCACACAGAGTAAAGGCAAAGACATGGATACAAGGCCCACTTTGTGCCTGGCTAGCAACTGTCCTTGAGATGTCTGGGGCCGGAGGTCAGCAGGATAGAGCCTTCCCACAAAGCTACGTGGAGCATGGAGTGTGGAGCAGCAGGACTCTGCTGCAGAGAGTCTGCCTGAGAGAAAGGATGTCCTATTAGCTTGGAAGTGCTTCTAGGGGCCTCCCTGCCTATGGTATCTGCCCAGGCTAGCTCCGGTCTCCCAAACAATCTTGGAGAGAACAGTTGGTCTTTTTCTCCCATCCTCTCCTGCCTCTTCCTAACCCCAGGCTGGATCTAGGTCTATCTCAAGGCACTGTGAAGAGATTAACCCTCAGAGTTCCCACCGGCTATTATCATTGACAGTAGGGGCTTCCTGGGCAGTATTTACTCCTCCATCACTGTTTGCACATGGTCTCATGTAAAGCGGTACAAACAGGAGGTAGCAGGTCCTTTCCCAGAGTGCTGCCCCGGGCAAGGGATTTCAATCTCCATTTGCTTAGGCCTGTCAGGTGGGGGCTGTTTCAGAGCAGGACAGATGGAATGAATGAGGTGAGGGTTAAACCCTGAACCAGGGGAGCGTGCTAGGCCACTGAAGCCATCACTTCCATAAGGGTCTGCTCATCTCTGTGCATCACTGATGGGATGGGAACTGGAAGCAGCAGCTCCATCTCCCCTGGACACCTCCTCTGACCAGGGTCCCAGGAAGTAGCCAGGAAGGGAGGAATGGTGGCAGTCTGTCCTCTAGGGTCTAGGAAGCCATGCTGGCTTGCAATAGGCCTGCCTCCTGCCCTGTCCAGATCCGCCTCTGGACAGCTCACCTGCCTCTGACTCAGGTGACCTTTCCCTCTGACCCTTTTCATCTGTAAAATTCCTGCCCCCCAGGAGAGCTAATACCTGTAAGAGGCTGACGCAGGGCTGGCTGGCACAGAGCAAGTGCAGACACTGCTTATTATAATAATAGTTAATTGTCGTTTCAGTGAGTCAGAGGTCTTAAGAGATGAGCACAATCCACCCTCGAAAAGGAAAGAAAGATTGGAAAAAAATCTTAAAAGTGCCTAGGCTTGTGGTTCATATGTGTGATTTCAGAACTTAAGAGGTAGAGGCAGGATCAGGTGGAGTTCAGGGCCAGCTGTAGCTATACAGTGAGTTTGAGATCAGCTTGGATTACATGAAACCCTGTCTCTCACATATGCAAAAGAATTACTTTCTATGTGTGATGTGTGTGTGTATGTGGTATGTATACATGTGCTTGTGTGATATGTTGTGTGTATGTGTATGATGTGTTTATGTGTGTGTCTGTGGTGTGCACGTGTGTATGTGAGATGATATATGTGGTGTGTATTGTGTGGTGTGTATGTAGTGTGTGTATATGTGTATGTGCAGTGTGTATGTATGGTCTGTATGTGTGTGATATGTTGGTGTCATATATTGTATGTGTATTGTTGTGTATGTGTGGTGTGTGTGTATGTGTGGTATGTATGTATGGTCTGTATGGGTGTGAAATGTTGGTGTCATATATTGTATGTGTATTGTGTGTGTGTATATGTGTGTGCACGCGTGCACATATGCATGTGTGTGAAGGTCAGAGGCAGATGTTGGATGTCAGGTATATCCTTGATTACTCTTCACCCAATTTTTTTGAGACAAGGTCTCTGTGAACCTGGAGATCACAGGTTTGACTAGGCCACCTGGGCCGTAAGCCTCGGGGATCCTCCTCGAGTAGGATCCACCTCCACCTCCCCAGTACTAGATTGCAGTAATGACCATCACATCTGGCTCCCCGCTCCACACGCATGCATGCTGGGGATCGCTCAGTTCCTCGTGCTTATGAAAGCACCTCTCCCCAGCTCTAGCATCAGTTTCCTCATGTGTGGGCCTGTGTTCTAGACTTCTTATTTCTCGGAGTTATAAGGCAGTAAGTCCTCCTTGAAATTCTTTTATTTGTATGGGAAAAGGTTTATAAGTGTTTAAGTCTCTCCATTCCCTATCCCTGCCACACTTTTGAGACAAGGCTTTACTGTGTAGCTCAGGCTAGCCTCAGACTCATGATCCTCATGCCTCAGGCTCTGGGACACTAGAATAACAGGCACACATAAGTTTTTACTTAATTTAATAACATTCAAATGTATGGTTTGTAATAATAAATTTAACTTAATAACCTTTAATTTGTTACTTGTATTTTAAAGATGAGAAAGCTGAGGCTCACTAAGGTAGAGGCTGCTTGTCCCAGGCTTTCCATTCAGATTCTCAGGGAGCCAGGTCTCAGCAAAGCTTCACCCTTCCTATCTATACCTTGTTGTCATAGTGTTTCACAGCTGCTCCTTCCAACATCCCCGGGGGCCTCTGCCACCCAGGGCTGGTGAGATCATGTCTTCCAAAGGCATCACCTTTGTTCCACTTTGCAGTTAGACTGAGACTATCATTTCAGGAACCTCAAAGTGACAAGTCCCACCAAGATTATGAAAAATCACCAAGTCTCGTTGGGATCTTAATTGCATTAAGTCATCAGGCAGCCGATGCTGGGCACAGCTATGCCCCTGACAGGATTCCTGATGCTGACATCAATGTCATTGCTTTATCTTTTGTTCCTCTCTTTGTCTCTGTCTTGTCTCTGCCCCCCACCCCCACAGCCAATTCTTAGGTAGGACAACAAAAACCCTCAAATGGACAAGATCCTCATAGAATGTGGATTCATCACAAGAAAGCTCAGAACAGAATAGTTTTCCTACTGGCTCAGTGAGCCTCCTGCCTAGTTCCAGGGCTGTTAGTGGAGCAATGGGATGCAAAATCTCAGGATGCATTGACAATGCAGGAAGACCAGTGCTGGGCCTGGTTTCAGCTGGGAGAACGGTGCTAGGAGCACGGGAAGAAAGCAGGTCTTGGGTTCAGCTTGCTGGGAGTATAGCCTATCACAGAGCCTCCAGAGAGGAGCTGTGATGGGGCAGAGGGGCAGAGGGGCAGAGGGACAGAGGTATGTATACATTGGGCCAGGACGGGCTCACGTGCAGAGTGTGTCTTGGCTTAGCGTTTCCCACTATCTAGCTGTTCACATGCCACTCAGCAGTTGTTCTAGAGCATCCCCCCCCCCCCATGCTGGTTCTGAGCTCTCAGGGCACTCTGCTGTCAGTGCCTGCAGGCCCTGGGTTCCTTCACCCCTATGGAGTAGTCAGTGCTGCTACACTCTCCCACGGGCTCCTGATGGTTCTTGAGATTAAGCATCTCCATCACTCCATCACTGCCTTTCAGCCAGTTAGGCATTTGTTCAACACGTGAATCAACGAATCCCTCATGAATATGAAAGTGGCCAATGCAGAGACACTAGAATTTGGTGGGTAGGAAGCAACTGTCTCTGCTGATCAAGAAGATGTGAGGACTGTTTCTCTTTCTCTGAACATTTTTTGTTTCTCTTTCTCTGAACTCTTTTTGTTTCTCATTGCTATTATTGTTGCACAGGGTGTCGCTTACCTCAGGCCTCAAAGTTACTATGTAACCAAAGGTGACTCTAAACTTCTTCATCCCTCCACCTTCCAAGTGTTGGGATTATAGATATGGGCCACCATGTTCAGATTTAAGTGGGATTGGAGTTCCAATGCAGGGCTTATAAATGCCAGACGAGCAATTTAACACTAAGCCACATTCCCAGGTTCCTAGGCAACTTTGAAAGTTTGGGGAGTTGTTTATGCATAGGCAACTTAGACCCCAAATGATTAACCATTCTCACCAAAGATCAAGATGGTACCCCATTGTCCTTCTAGGAGAGCCAGGTAGATGGATGGATTGTGGAACAGGCTGGAGCTTTATGCAGCCCTCCACCCAGTATGAGGTGCTGATGTGGGGTTATCTTTGGATGCTACCCCAGTCTAGAATGATACAATTTTCTTAGGAAGAGCAAACAAGATATCAAAGTGACTCTCTAGACATATCTTTCCCTATAGCTTGTCTCCTACTCATGAGAAGTAGAGCGATGAGAAAACATCACCTTGAATAGACCTTTGTACTGGGAGCTTCCCTTTCTTTCTCAGCGATCCTGGGAGTGTAGGATGAAACACATGCTTAGCCTCAACTTTACAATCCTGAGTGTCTGCCTTCACAGTCACGTAGTCTATAAACACAAACTCTCACCTAAGATTTATTCAGCATATATGCCTTATTGAAAGAAAAATTCAGAGTTGGGGGCATGGATCCGCTGGAAAATGCTTGCCATTCAAGCAAGAGGGCTAGAGTTCTATTCCTACCATCCACATAAAAACTAGATGAGGCAGCACGAACCTCTTATCCCAGTGCTGGGGAGAGGAGGACGGGGGTATCTCGGGGGCTCACTGGCTGGCCAAGCCAGCTGAATCAGTGAACTACAGGTTCAGTGAGAGACCTCTGTCTCAAAAATATAAAGTGGTTAAGGAATACATCTGTAGTACTTTGAATAGGAAAGGGCCCCATAACCCCATATGTCTGACTACTTGGTTCCCATTTGGTGGAAATGTTTGGGAAGAATTAATAGGTGTGGCCTTGCTGGAGGAGGTGTGCCATGGGGGTGGGCTTTGACATTTCAAAATTCCATGCCATTCCCTGGTAGCTCTTTGATCTCTCTGCTTTGTTCTTACGGCTATAGATGTGAACTTTCGGCTACTGTCCCCAGTGCCATGCCTGTTGGCCTGCTACCTACCAGATTCTAACCTTCTGAAATTGTAAGCCCCAAATAAATTCTTTCTTCTACAGGTTGCCCTGGTCACAGTGTCTTATCACAGCAATAGAAAAGCAGCTAAGACAATATCCAGTGTTGACCACTGACCTCCAAACACACATGATGCACACACATGAGTGTATACCTGCACAGGCAGAGAGAGGGAATTTCAGAGCATTCTGTGTCACAAGTCCACAGTCGGTGGTGGGTTTTCTTAGAGTTTGCTTTCAGTCTTTGATGAGCTGAAGGTCTGTAGCTAGGAACTGCTTCCCCAAACTCATCTTTAATACCTGAGTCTGGTGGTATGACATGTTAACAGAGGTGTGGGTGTTTCTGTGCTCTGGGTGTTCTGGCTTTACAAGAACCCTTGTGACACAGAAGCCTGAAGGGTATTTTTTAGCCATTTCCCCCGAGGATGGCTGGCAGAGCTAGCCATTAGTGGTGACCACAGAATGAGGCAGGACACTCCGTGAAGATCTGAAATACAGCCATCCTGAGATGGGGATTCCAGAGAGGGACTTGCTGAGAAATGAGAAAAGATGCTCAAGATGTGGAATCCAACTCCTGGGAGGAGCTAAGTAACCTTCCATACACAGTCATGACCTCCTGTCCTGGTTTATGCTGGCCAGGAAGTCATTGTCCCCAGTGACATCTGAAATTCCTTTAAAAGACATATAGTTTAAGAAGTACCTGCCACTCGTAAAGGTGGCCTTTTGGTGATGCGAATATGATACTTACATCTGTATGGAAGTTTCTAGTAGCCCTGAGTCACTTGTGCTAACTGAACTCATGATGGATGCTCTCAGCAATCCATGTAGAACACTGTACTGGCTGGTCTTGTCCGCCAACTTGACACAAGTTAATAGTTTTCAGGGAGAAAGGAGCCTCTGTCTACGAAATCCTGCCCCCTTCCCTGTCTGCCACCGTGAGATCCACCTATAAAGGCATTTTCTCAATTAGTGAGCAACAGGGGAGGGTCCATACCTTTGTGGATACTGTCATCCCTGGGCTGGTAGTCCAGGCATTCTATAAGAAAGCAGAGGCTGGGTGTGGTGGCGCATGCCTTTAATCCCAGCACTTGAGAGGCAGAGGCAGGGGAATTTCTGAGTTTGAGGCCAGCCTAGTCTACAGAGTGAGTTCCAGGACAGCCAGGGCTATACAGAGAAACCCTGTCTCAAAAACAAAACAAAACAAAACCCCCAAACCAAAAAACAGTAGGATGAGTAAGCCATGTGAAGCAAACCAATGGATAGCACCCGTCCATGGCCTCTGCATCAGCTCCTGCTTCCAGGTTCCTGCCCTGCCTGAGTTCCTGTCCTGACTTCCTCCAGTGATGCACTTTGATCTAAACGTGTAAGCTGGACAACCTCTTTCTTCCCCAACTTGCATTTTGGTCATGGTGTTTTTTGTTGCAGCAATAGAAACTCTAACTAGGACAAGCTGGTACCAGAGTAATGGGGTATTGTGGTGACAAACATGACCATGTTTCGGGGAGGATTGTGGAAGGACTATTGGAACCTGGGGTTAGGAAAAAAAAAACATTGCTAAATGTTTACAACAATCCAGGCCATATGCCCTGTTCATGTTTTGGTTTACGTTAAAAGAGAATGAAAATCCAGAGCATTTTCTACTACACAGTACACCCGTGCGCACATGCACAAACATAAATACACACACACACACACACACACACACACACACACATGGCCATTTCAGTTTTCGACCCTGGGTGTTCCAAGGGGACGTGCACACAGGGTGAAGAAGTACAAGGAGCAGCCCAGTTGTCAAGTGGTGAGTCCATTTTAGCTTATAACTAGCCACAGGAAATGCTTTTGGTCCTTAAAGCCCTTTGTAAAAATCTGCTGTCTAGCTTGCCCAGAGCCGTGGAATGTTTTCTCTCCAGCTGAGCAATAACGAAAGCTGGTGAACTCAGGCCGACTCGATGCTCCCGCAGGAGCCCTTCTTGGCCGTGGTGTTTACACAGAATGAGATCAGAGGCTCTGCTACTGGCCCAGTGGACAGAGAGCCCAGCAGAGCACAGCAGGGTCTGTGGCATTGGTTATGGAGCCTGGTGGTGGGAATGTGGTCCATTTAGCTCAGGGGAGAGAGATGGCTTGGGTTTCCAGCCTCAGTGGCTAGGAGCAGCTCTGTGTACAGTACCATGTGTTCTCAGAAGGGAAGAAAGGAAAATACATGCAGTTACATGCAGGCTCCTTCCCCTCCCTTCATCTGCTCAGTTCACACACATCTGTGGAGGCTTTAGTAAAATGCTGGCATGTCTCAGATCTTGTCCTTGAAGCCTAGGTGGGAGAGAAAGAAATGTTGACAACCAGACTGTGGGTCTGGGAACTAAGAGCCACAAAGGAGGACTAGGTGAGACTTAGCAGAAGTTGGAAAGACACAAGGTTGCCTGGAAGGGAGGGTATTCACAAAGGCTCCCTGAGGGAAGGGCTGTCTTAGACATCTGGGTATGTGAAACAACTGTACAACTCACAGCATCCATCTTGAGGAATCCTCACAAATCAAAGTAAACCTGGGTAGCCAGCACCAGGGCGGGAAATGATGGCTCACACCTTTACTCATTGGGATGTAAAGCAGGCAGATCTCAATGCATTCAGGACCAGCCCTACATAGTGAGACCCTTTCTCAAATGAGAGAAAGATGGTGAACTCAGGCCGACTTGATGCTCCCTCCTTCTTGGCCTTGGTGTTTACACAGGATGAGATCAGAGGACATCTGGCTGGGTACCGGTTACTTGTTTATTTGTTATTAGTTACTTGGGTTTTTGTTTGTTTGTTTGCTGTGGCCAGATTCTTGAAAAGAAGCAACTTAATGGGGGAAGGATTTGTTTTGGGAGGTGGTTTGAGAGGGGAAACACTTGGTGACGGCAGGAGGGTGTGGCAGCAAGGCCATGAGGCCACATTGCATCTGTAGTCAGGAAGCGGGGAGAGATGAATGTTCGTGCCTGTGCCTTCTCTCTCCAGTTTGCCTTTTTATTCGGTCCAGGACTCTAGTCCATGGAATGGTGTGGCTCACTCTCAGGATAGGGCTTCCATCCACAGTTAAGCCTCTCTGGAAACTCATCAATGACTCATCTCTGCAGGCGTCTCCTAGGTAATGCCAAGTCAACTTGACAATGGTTAACCATCGGTCAGTCACCTCAAGATTATAGGACCCACATCAGAGATTCCAGTTTCAAACATCCTTAGAGTCCTTTTAGACTCTAATAGTAAACTCAATTTTTAGCCAGTTCCTGGAGTTACAGGGAACCATGAGGGCTTTCAGCAAGTGTGATGACTCGTATCGATTGTCAACTTGACAGGATCTGGGGTCACTTAGGAGACAATTATCTGAGCATGTCTATGAGGGAGCTTCTAGATTAGGGTGTCTGAGATGAGAAGACCCATCCTAACTATGGGATGGCCTAGGGGCCCAGAGTAAATAAAAAGGAGAAAGTGACCAGGTTAGTATTCATCCCTCTGCTCCCTGGTTTGAGGTTACATTGTAGATACAATGTTACCAGCTACCTAAAGTTCTTGCTGCCAGGCTTTCCCAGCCATGGCGGACTGTGTATCCTTAAACTGCAAACCAAAATAAACCCTTCCTTAAGGTGCTTGCAACAAGAGAAGTAACTAACACTACAAGGCAATGGCAGAGTTTTGAAAGATGATGCTGGTCTGTCTGTATCCACAATGCCGCCAAGAAGGAATCTTAGGATATGGTGGTGGCGGTCCAGAAATGCCCTGGCCTGAAGCAGTTGAGGAAACCATTGAAGGAGGGTGCTTAGGAAATAAATTAGCTAGACAGTGCTGGTTCCTATCAGATATGGATGATGGGAATATAGACGATTCCCTGGGCTTCTGGCTTGAGTGGACGCCACAGAGATGAGCAAACTTTGCAGGCAGGAGAAGCAAGGTCAGATTTTTGTCTGATTCACTTATCTCTGTTGACACCATGCAGGCATCTCTACAGATCTCTGTAAGAACCTTTAAGCATTCAGCAAACGTTTTTGAAGCGCTGCCTATATATCTGATACTGTTCGGAGCATCAAAACCAAAGGGGGACAAAATATGGAAAATTCACTGTGTTTCCCCAAAATATGAACCTTTTGCTCCTTACTGTTCATTACATATTATTCAAGGAAAGAGTCCTTGCTAGGTTAGTTCCCAGAGATGCAGACACGAGTGGGTCATGCGGAAGGGAAGAAGAAAGAATGGAAATGGGTAGTAGTCTGTGTTATTGTTAGAGTCACACTATTCTCCTCGAGGCACCTTATACACACCACTGTTTACTTTTGTCAGGGGAGGCCTGTTGAGGCAGGGTATTAGTATATGTAGCCCTGGCTGTCCTGGAGCTCACAATAAGGACAAGGATAGTCTATAAATCACCAAGATCCACCAGCCTCTGTCTCAGCTTCGAGAGTGCTGGGATAAAAGGTCTCCTCCATGATACCTAGCACCTTATCTGCATTTTTATAGAAAAAAAAGAAAAAAAGAAATCCTCTTAGGAGCCAAGTGCTTCATCCTGAGGCTCAGAATTCATAAGTCTCATTGTGTAAGCCTAAAACTATGTCTCTCTGCACACTAGAGTCAGGACTCTCAATCCCTCATCGTTGTAAGAGGAAGATGGGGCTGTGAGTGGCTTGATTCGGGGCCTAGGGTTGACTAGCGAGCTGAAGACAAAGGCAGAGGTGTTGAGATAGGTGTTTGTCCTTTGTCTGCCTGTGGCTCTGCTCCGATGACACACATGCAGCCATATATAGCCACCTGAGAGGATCCTGTTGTTGAGATGAGGTTCAAAGAGGTCAGCCTCAGGGTCAAGTTTAGCTGTGGACCATGGTTTAACTGAAGAGCCAAGGATAAGACACAGTAGGAGAAAAAGAAGAAAGAACCGACTGTTCTATATTTTGCTCAGAGAGACCTTGGGCTGTTGAAAGCAGACCAACCTTGACCTTGAATGCTGGATTTACCTTCTTAAGAGTTGGTTTGGTCTTGCGGAAACTCTGCAAGTAAAGTAAAGATAAGCACAGATGTCTTCAGCAACGTGTGATCAACAAAGTAAGAGAGATTTGCTTTGAGAGGGGAGGAATAAAACATCAAGGAAGGAACTGAAGGCCCATATTACATCCAGAGAGATCGTTAGCCCGAGTCTCACTCCTAAGGCCTCCAGAGCCTTTCCCTGGAAGAATTAATTGAGCTCCCAAAGGATCCTATTACAGGGGTTGTCAGAACCTGTGCTGAGGAGGACATGAGTGATTGGATTGTCCAAAGGATGGGTACTGAAGTCAGAAAGGATGGAGGGCACACAGGGCGAGGCTTAATAACCACAATGCTGACACCTGCTCTCAGAGGGCCTGGATCCCTCATCTAAGTAAACATACGGAACCATGCCCCTCCCACCTCCCTTCCCAGGGTGCCCTGTCTTTGCTTTGCCCTTCTCTGATGATTGGGGCTTCTTGCTGGTCACTAACACAGCAGGCTCCTGTGCGAATGCTCATCTCTCCCCACCCACCCCCAAACCCACTGCCAGCTAAGGGCAGTTGGACTCCTTAAAGGGAATGTGTCCCTAAAACAAAGCCAAAGAAAAGGCCTACGGACTGAAATGCAGGAGTGTGACTGCCTGCTGTATATTGTACATACTGGACAGCCAGTCAGGGAGTTGGCCTGGAGTGGCTGGTGTGAGCAGGAACCAGAGAAGACAACAGAGGGCGAAGGAGATAAGCTAGCCAAGTCTGTTGTGGGGGATACCTTGCTTCCTTAATCTGTGCAAACCTAGTGTCTCATAGCATCAAAGCACCTGGGGCAAAATCTAGCTAGGTCTTGTGTATCTCTGAGACTTGAGGATGACCTGCTGGCCAAATGGACCTCTTTTGTTATGAGGAGCATCCTTTGGCTCTGTAACTTCTCTCGAAGAACTTCCTGGTGGCAGCCCCAGGCTTTAGCTTATGGAAGCTATGTTCATTTCTCTTTCAGTTCTGCATGGACTGTAGAGTAAGCAGATGGTTGGGGAGTACAAACTGAAATGCATCTTGGGACCCCACAACTCCAGGTCCATATAGGGCATCCGAGTAGAATCTTGGAGGGACGTGCCCAGGGAGGGTCTCATGGCCTCTGTTTTCATCAGCTTTGTCACCACCATAATCAGAAAGGCACATTTCTTCTTTATCGTTATTTTTCTTGTTATTGAACTAGAGGGTCAGTGGATGAAACCTTTATCAGAGTTTACCATCATAGACACCTGGTTCTCAATAAGAAAGTGTCAAGGAAGGAAAACATAGGAAAATAAAGAACTTACTGACGTTCTAAAGTTTTGGTTTTTGAGACAGGTTCTCACCCTGTATCCCTGACTAGCTTGGAACTCTATGTAGACCAGGCTTGCCTCAAAGTTACAGAAAAATGCTTACCTCTGCCTCCCAGGTACTGGGATTAAAGGCATATGCCACTCAATTATAAGTATTTTTAAATCCCAGACTTACACATCACTTTTTCTGGAGCGCCTTCTTGATTTCCAGAGCTGGTCAGAGGTCCCCATACCAGTCCAAGAGAGCTCTTTGTTTCCTATCAAGAGAACCCACTGCTGGATCTTAGAATAGTTATCTGTTCAGTTGTGCTTCCTGCTGCTAGATACTCAGTGAGCTCACTGGGAGGAGGGGGGGAGGAAGGCCACTGCTCACCTCACTCACATGTCACCCCGGCACCCAGCTGAACCTCAGTGAGGATAATCATTAAATGAGCCAATGGCCAAAATTACCTTCCACTCTCTCCCAAGTACTGATCCCAGGCAACATGACTGGATAATTTTGTGGATTTGATCAGGAACGATGTTTCTGGAGAGCAGCAAGAGTCAAGGCTGTGGTGCAAGTAGACATTAAACACTCATTACATGCTTGTACAATGTCAGCCCCTTTGTTAGCATGCAGAATATACTGGATGGGAGGAAGTGTGTCCCAAATTGATTTAGCTTACAAGGTGATTCCAATTAAACTCAGGGGGTCGGGGAGATGGCTCATCGGACAAAGTGCTTGCTGGGCATGCATAAGGTCCTGAGTTTGGATCCCTAGCTCGCAGTAGATACTAGGCATGGCAGTGCCCAACCGTAACTCCAGCACTAGTGGTCAGAGACAGGCAGATCCCAGGGAGGCTAGCAGGTCAGCCAGTCTATCCACAAACTCTCAGTTAGTAAGAAACTCTGTTTCAAGAATAATGAATATGGTAGAGAAACAATTGTGGGAGATATGTGCTCTAAGCCCCTGACTTCCACATGAACCTGCCCCGGTGAATACATTTGCACATGCTTATGTGCACACATGCATATAACATATGCGCACGCGCGCACGCACACACCCCTAAACTCATAAAGAGCCTCAGCATAGGAAGGCCTCAGGAAATGCTAAATATTATTGGAAGAAACTAGCAAATAATTACTGAAGGACAAGACAAGAGTTCTGAAGGAAGAGTGGGTCGTGCTAGGGAGAATCGAATGGTTCGGAAGTGTGGGTGAAGGACTTACCTACAGGATGAGTTGGAGCAGGAAGGCAGAGGGGGTTATGGGGCAACCCTTCCTCAGAGCCACTTCCAAGCAGCCAAGACAGTCATGTTGATGCTCAGGAAACCTGAGCACCGTCTGGAGTCCTAGGCCATCCAGGGCCATCCAGCAAGGCCCTGTCTCAGACACCAAGCAACACCAGATTCTAGGCGCCAATGTTTATAACCGCCATATTGATAGCAGCCCAAACATAGGGACATCTGAGATGTCCTTCAGTGAGTGCTAAAAACAAGCTGTGGCACATCTATGCCATTGAATAACACTCAGCAGGGAGTTCTGGGTGATGGAATATTCTGAATATTTCTTTTGGCCATAGTTACTTGAATGGCCAATTCATACACACAATGACTTGGGCACATCTCCAAAGATTTACACTGGGTCAAAGAAAAACAAAAAAGAAACCCCAAACAAAACACAAAATAGAGGGCACATCAGTGCTTGCTAGGAGCGAAGGAACAGCGGGGTGTGGAAGCAGAGCAGGCATGAGGGGGGAGTCTCCCTGTGATTTATAACAGTCTGTTTCTTGGTTGTTTTACAAGATTACCTCTGGGGACATGGGGTAGAGGCAGACTCTCTATCATTCTTACTATGGCGTGAGATATGTATTATCTCCAACTACAAGTTTAAAAGACTGTGTGTGGAGGCACTTCATTTGTGGGGTGTTCTGGACAAACACCCTGAAGATGGAGCACGGATCCAGATTTAGGAGTGGATTCAGCCGTGAGTGCAAAGACATAGTGTGAGGGGACTTTTCTGTGCCAATGGGATATTCTGAGTCTCTCCTAAGTCCATACATTAAACTTCATAGATCTGCATCCCAAAAAAGAGGAAACTTTAATATATAATCATTAAAGTGAAGAGAAATGTAAAGACGTATGTATCTCCTTGATATTTTATATAGCTCAGTTGTACAGTAACCAAACACAGCAGCCGTAACAGCAGGGGCAGCTGTCTTTATCATTGTCATTGTCATCCTCATGTTTCACTGATTATTTTATTCGAACTTCACAGTAGCTTGTGAGGGAGCCATTCTCAACTTTCCTAGCGCTGTGACCCTTTGATACAGATCCTCATGTTGTGACGACCCCCCCAACCATAACATTACTTTCATTGCTACTACATAACCGTAATTTTTCTATTGTTATGAATCGTAATGTAAATGTCTGATGTGCAGGCTATCTGATATACAATCCCCCAGAGGGGTAGCAACCCACGGGTTGACAACTTCAGTGAGGGAACGAGGGCAGGGACTATTAAACCCTATCTTATCCTGAGATCAGCTCAAGCCTCAGGTTTGGCTACAAGTTTGTTACCTGCTGGGGCATCTCACTGGCTCGGTAAGCCCCATCTTATGGTGAGAACACGAAGGGTTAGAGAGGATAATCTCTCTTTCAAGATCTTACAGTGTGAAGTTGTCTTCCTTGGAAGGAGAAGCAAGTTTTCCAGCCGAGAGCAGCGGATGAGCCTAGGAGGCCAGGGGAAGTGGCCATTGTGCTAGTCAAAGGATGTTTTTGTTACATTTAGAGAAAGATGCCCTTCCTAAAGTAGCTGAGCCATCAGTGGTCCTGCGGTGTGACTAAGCAGGGTAGCAGGCAACACCCTGGATGCTTCATCTGTTGCCTTTGGCTTTGGCACATAAAACCATTTGCTTCGGAAACCATCAGTTGGCGTTAGGAGACAGTCTAGTGACAAGTCTTTCTTCCATGGAGCCAGCCACCTGGCTCCCTCTGGCTCCTCTGGGATGTGGTCTAAGGCCTTTGGTGGGAGGCTGGGAATCATTGAAACGGTAGTCTTACCGTAGGTCTTCTCCTGTTCTGCAGACACACTGGCAGCTTGGGAGAGTGTCAGAATATCCCTGTGCCTAGAAGCTCTGTCGCTCAGAAATCCAACTGGCACCTCCCCATTCCCCTTCAGATCCTGTCACCTCAGTAAGGCTAGCTAGCAGAAAGTTCACTGAGGTTGGGCAGGATATGCTTTTGATGGCCCCTGTCCCTGATTCTGTAACATCACTGAGGTGTGGACTGGCTCTCAGGGCCCCTCAAGCACCTGAGTTCTGAAATTCTGACCTCTGAGAGGCAGAGTCTGTAACTATCAGAGACCCCCTGGGAGCCTCACTGGCAGGGCTGGGGCCAGCTACCCACTCTGTGCTCACTGACAAGGGGCGCCACAGCCCAAGCAGAGTGGGTCCTAGAGAGACTGCCGTATCATCTGATCCATAGCTGCTTAATCTTTTGACAATGTGCGTTGGAGACATGTCCATGAAGGACGTCACTGAGGTAGGGGAAGAATGCGGCCGTTGTCCAGGCCCAGAACACAAAGGCGGGTCTGTGCACACGTGGGTACTCCCGGCCCCGGCTGGATCAGCTGCTCTCGTTTCCTCCTTCGCCATCACAATACAACTACAGAGATACAGCCTGTCCTTCAACCCCCGCCCCAGGAGAACCAGGCAATGGGATTTCTGCCCACTGGGTGCCCGCTGAGCATAGCCAGCAACTGCAGCCTCCCAGCCCCCCTTGGCTCCCGGTGAGTCTAGAATTTCCGTTGCCTGCCTCTCCCTGACCTCATTTGCTGTGCCCTCTCGGCTTCCTTTTCTCTTGTCCTCCCAGGCACGCGTGTGAGGGGCAGATCCAGGGCGATCTGGACTCTGCTGATTACCAGGGAGCCAAGGCTGGAAGCTGAATTCTTATCTGCTGGGCGGTGGCCAGCTGTGGTGCAGGGTTACTCCAATGCTGGGGAGCAACAGCTGTCCTGGCCTACCATCCTCATCCTAGGACACTAGACCAGGGACATTCTAGTCACCGTCCCTGCCATTGCCCAGCATGGGGACAAAGTGAGACTGCCTGATGGCGGCAGGCACTCAGCATTCCATGCAGCAGCAGCAGCAGGCCAGGCCAGGTCCTTCGGCCCTGTGTGTCTCAGTTTCCCGTTGATAGACATCCAGGAGAATGTTCTTATATAGAGGGCTGTTGAGAGCTGTCTGTGGACCTTGATGCAATCTTTAGCATGGTTAATCCAGGGGTTAGTCCTGAAACAGTAATGCATGTACCAAGCATCAGCACCCAATGCTCTTCATTTGTTCATCAAGGACTGAGTACCTTTACTTGTCAGACATGTATGACTATGTCAGACTTCAGTATGCTTGATAAGTCAGTGAAGGAAAGAGACAAAAATCCCTCCAGCAGGAAGGTAGTCTCCCTCCTCCCCTCCCTCCTCCCCTCCTTCCTCTCCTGCCTCCTCCCCTCCCTCCTCCCCTCCTTCCTCTCCTGCCTCCTCCCCTCCCTCCTCCCCTCCCTCCTGCCTCCTCCCCTCCCTCCTCCCTTCCTTCCTCCCCTCCCTCCTCCCCTCCCTCCTCCCCTCCTTCCTCTCCTGCCTCCTCCCCTCCTTCCTTCCTTTCTTCCTCCTTCCCCACTGCCTCCTCTTCCTCTTCCTGTTTCTCCATCTTTTCACAAGTTCTCACTTCTAAATGGAGAGAAGTAAAAACTGTGAGCCCTAGTAAATGAAAGTACAGAGTATACGAGAAGGTATTGGGGCTCAGGGCTGGGAAAGAGGGCTCTAGCATCAGGAGTCAGGGTAGGCCAGGGTCTAAGCCCCGGACAGTCTTTGGTGATGATGTAAAGGTCTAAAGGAAATGAAGGAGGGTGCCAAGTGGGTTTCTGGGGGAAGAATCTTCTAGGCAGAAGGGATAGCTCCTTACTCCCTGGGGAGCAGCTTACCTGTGTATCTGTGGATTGGGAGGAGGGCCATTTCACTGCATAGAATGCAGGAGAAAGAACTGAAAGATCAGGATAAGGGCATAAAGGGATCTGATAACATGAGACACTTGAAATAATATGTTATGTCTGCACTGAGCACCCGACAGAGTGGCTTACATAACAGTGCGTTGGGTGCCAGCAGCTAGGCTTCCTTACCAGGTGTCAAGGTCCTTGGCTCCCCTATCAGGTTCTTCTAATTATTATTCTTGTGTGTGTGTGTCTGTGTGTGTGTGTGTGTGTGTGTGTGTGTGTGTGTGGACTGGGTACCCTCCCTCTTCCCACCTGTCCTATCACCAAATTAGATCTCAGCGATCTCTTGTCATTTGCTTGCTGGCTTACCTGCAGCGTTCCTGGCGGGCCACTGTGAACTGGCAGTCCTGCCCCTTCCCGCACCAACAGAGAACCTGCTGACTTCCTTATCTCTATCCTCATACTTGACCCCAGAGGCCCTTTTCTGACTGGGGTTTGTTCTTCCTCTCTCACTTGGCTCTGCCCTGAATTCAGCAAAAACCCAACCCACTCCTCTTGATGGGTATGTAGAAGGTTCGTCCCTAAAAACACAATTCTTGCAAAAAACCAATAGCAACTCCCAGGGCTAGTGATGGTTCTCCTGTTTTCCGTCCTGCTATGTATCATAATTATTTGGAAAAGTAACTTGACGTGGTGGATAGTACACAAAGAGCTATAAGGTTACAGATATCCTTTGGTTTGGGAATTTCATGTTTCATGTTTCAGCTAAAGAAAATAAATCCGATTAGAGAAATACCCCACATAGGATTGTAGATGTTCAGTTGGTAGAGTGCTTGCCCAGCGAGAAGGAAGCCCTAAGGGATTACTTGCCTCACTCAGGGATTATTTGATCATTCAGGAGGTAGAGGCAGGATGATCAGGAATTCATGATTATTCTTGGCTATTTAGGGAGTTAGAGGCTAGCTTAAGCTACACGAAACTTAGAAAGAGAGAGAAAGAGAGACAGACAGACAGACAGACAGAGAGACAGAGAGAGTCAGAGGAGAGAAAGAAAAAAAGAGTGGATATTTATGAAAGAAAAAAGTAAAAAGAAAGTGTGAATTTGTTCATGTAAATAAAAATGTGCATCTTAGAAACGTTTATAATATGGAACACAAATGGTAGCAATGACTATTTAAGTATTTGCTAAGAACCAGAAGAACTAGGCGTCATTATGTTTTTACAGTATTATTATTTTATCCAATCCTCTCCCTGTCTCTTTACAGGAAAAAAACAAAGGAACAACGATTATCTAAGAGAGAGCTACAACTGCCATGTATTCATGTGAGGATTCCCTATAGCAACAGACCAATATATTTTAATATATTAAAGGGGGTCTTTTGGACTTGCGGCTATAGGTGAAATAGTCCCATAGATTAGATTCAAAGCAAGCTGGCCCAAGCCCTGCAGGCTACTGGCCTATTTGGTGTTGTAACTGTATCTTTAGAAGGCCATTCCATCATTCTGTCAAACAATCTGTGTCAGGATGGTGGGGAACACAGTAGGGCAACTGAATTTCATAAGAGTGAACCGACTGACGCACATCCTTAGCTGTAAAGCTGGTTCCCTGGTCAGAAGCAATGTTATGTGGAATATTGTGACAGGGGATCAGGCATTCATTAAGCCCACAGACCTTTCCATTATGGAGGATTAGAATGGGTGCCTCTGTGTGTGTGTGTGTGTATGTGTGTGTGTGTGTGTAGTTTTTTGCTTTATATATTTGTTAAAACACCTTTACTGCTACTCAGGACAAAAGATCCCCCTCTGTGGAAACTTGGAAATACAGACATTTACAGAATGGAGTTCAGACAGAGAAAGGAAGAACGCAGTGTCCATCTCAGCCAAACTTAGGTGCCATCCAGACATTATCTTGTAGTGATTACAGATTGTAGCTATTTTTGGAGAGTTTGTGGCCAGTGCGGGAACTTCATGTATTTGGCTATATCCCTGGGTGACTTACCACCAGGTCAATGTCAGTCAATGTCCTGGCTACCCAAACTCTTAAGTTCCTCTGGAAATCCTTCCTAAATGGTAGACACTATAGAAATAGGAGAGTGGTAGCAGCTGGCTCAGGAAAAGAGCTGACATGAAGTTACACCTCACAAGTAAGCTTCTTTAAGAGACAGTCTCACGACCACGGGAGCCACGATCTGGCCTTGAGGTGAGAGAATATAATAAAGAGGCAGTACATCATATCTGTGATGTCGTGATGGGACTTGAAAGGGAGACGTGCCCAGAGGGAGCCTGGGAGAGCATCGGACAATACCTGATAATGTCCCTTCATGGTGACAGGACAGCCTGTGTCACAGGAGGCATAGAGGGCATAACTATACAGAGGGGGTGTGAGGCCACAGCGTGTCATAGATTCCTTATGCCTCAGAGAGAAGACGGCAGAGGACATGGCCTGATTCCTTCAGGTTTGGGGATCTGGCTTCTTGGTTTTTTGTTTGTTTGTTTGTTTGTTTGTTTGTTTGTTTTTCGAGACAGGGTTTCTCTGTATATCCCTGGCTGTCCTGGAACTCACTCTGTAGACCAGGCTGGCCTCGAACTCAGAAATCTGCCTGCCTCTGCCTCCCGAGTGCTGGGATTAAAGGCGTGTGCCACCATGCCCGGCGGGATCTGGCTTCTTATAGTGAGACAGTGTGAAGCTGGTCCCCCACATGAGTTATGAGGTGGCCTTTGCCAAGCTATCCCACGCACTGACACTGCTGAAAGCAATAACAGCTTCTTTACTGAGGATTTGGTTTTGAACAGCAAATCTACTTAAGTATTCCAACTCCCCTGAGCCTTTGAATCTCTCCATCAAAACTAAGCTAGGGGTATTAGACATCTCCAAGTGACCAGCAGGTCATCTTTTGACCTGTATGTCAAAATCAACAGCCAGCTGCTCAAATAAACTCTCTCCACCTTCTTTAAAAATACAAAAAACAAACAAAAATTATTTATTTATTTATTCTTGTTTATTATTTATTTAATGTACAGGCATGATCCATCTGCATATATGTCTGCATCATGTATTTTTCTGGTACCTGTGGAGATCAGAAGAGGGTGTTAGATCCTTTGGGATTGGAGTTACAGATGGTTGTGAGCTGCCAGGTGGTGTTGAGAATTAAACCTGGGTCCTCTGGAAAAGCAGCCAGTGTTCTTAACCACTGAGCCATCTCTTGAGCCCCCTGGGCACCTTCTTTTAATTTTATGAGATACAACATGAAACCTAGGATCTCTGCTTAATGAGCCATATGGATAAACTCCTCTGGTCTAGTTTTATGTTCTTCCCAACGTTGTTCCACTTCCTCAAACCCACTCCGGCCCATAGTCCCCAGGTTTGCATGGGAATGGATTAGGAAATGCATTAAGTTCTTTAGGGTATAGTGCTCCTCCTCATGGACCACACTTCCTATATAGGTTTAGGGGCAAATGCGGTGGACACTGTTTGGAATCATAGATTAGTGCTGCTTTCAACACTGGTCAGAGACGCCTCACTTTGTAGTGGGTACCAGTTAGTGTGGAGACTCATAACTGGCATAAGTGCTGAGAATAAGTGAGTATCGAG
The DNA here is from genome assembly GCF_978045245.1 of Mus caroli. Taxonomy (NCBI): domain Eukaryota; kingdom Metazoa; phylum Chordata; class Mammalia; order Rodentia; family Muridae; genus Mus; species Mus caroli. The sequence goes on along the minus strand of NW_028227258.1, from coordinate 59,034,589 downwards.
GGCTCAGCCCTAAAGGAGACATTCTATCAATAATCCACTGTTGTGGATGGGCCTGGTGCTGTTCTTGTGAACCAATCCCCTGACGAATAAAGGAGCCAATCACGGACAGGGTGAGTAGGAGGGACTTCTGGGTTGAGCAGAGGAAGAGAGGAAGCAGGAGAGAGTTAGGTTCTTTTGGACTGGGATAGTGTGAGGACAAGAGGTAGCTACGAGTGTATCCAGTTTTAATGGCAGATCCATCAGGATTCCCATCCCCAGTAAACCAACTGAAGAGAGAAGCAAAGAGATTTAGTCAATGTGGACACATTGGGAAGAGGAACAAATAAAGGAGCCCTCAAGTTCATCTTCTAGGTTCTGACATAAGGTTTCGCTTTAAATAGAGGCCAGAAGATTCGGCTAACAAGCAATGGAGGAAGTGTGTGTGTGTGTATGTGTGCGGGGAGCCTGTGCAGAAAAGGAAGGGAGGAGAGATAGGCAACGCCAAGGATGTCAAAATTAATTTAAAGAATTAAACAAAAATGGCACCCTGCCCCTCATTGCCTCAGCATTATGTCAGCTCTCGTCTGGCTGGCAAGGTGCTCTGATAAGTTGTTAGACTGTGTACACTCCCTTCCTGGGAAGCAAGGTCCTCTGACTGTCATCAGGACTTTAGCCTTTCCCTTTGGGTTCCTGGGGATCCCATTCTTTGGGTCTGTTGTTTCAGTAGTCTGCTAACTTGAAGGAAGGGAAAGAAGGGCACCTCTTTACACCCCCACCTCCTTTTGTCCTGCCAGGACGATTACAATGTAACTGTCTGCATCATCTCCAGGGTTCCATGGAACACCTGCACGTAGAGAACCTCTGAAGTGCCTGCCAGTGATGACCTAGGCATTTTCCTTATTCATTGGGCTGTGCTTCCCAGAACTCCACATGGCAAATTTGGAACTCCAGATGTGCTTGTACAGATAGTGTGCCTCTTTACAGTACCCCCTGCCCCTTTAAAGCCTTTTCAGCCCATTCATTTTCGTGGGGCTGCTGTGTTTTCTGATCACATCTGCATTTGAGTCTCCCTATATCTTTCCTCAGGTCAGCTCCAACACTATTAAGTGGCAGCAGAACTGCCCACCACCCTGAGAGCAAGTTGACTCTGTCCCTCAGTGCCTAAGGACTGTGGAGGGAGTAAGGGAAGCCCAGAGAGTCCTCAGCTCCTATGTTCTGTTCAGCTGAGCCCCCAGTGAACTTTTTTTTTTTCTTTTGGTTTTTCGAGACAGGGTTTCTCTGTATAGCCCTGGCTGTCCTGTCGACCAGGCTGGCCTCGAACTCAGAAATCCACCTGCCTCTGCCTCCCGAGTGCTGGGATTAAAGGCGTGTGCCACCACGCCTGGCTTGAGCTTTCTTCTTTAGATCTTCTTGCTTTTCTGCTCACCATAAAACCCCTCCAGTCCTTAATAGCTATATTGGTAAGTTGCAGAGAGTAAAGATGAATCCTTGAGCAGAGAACTGTTTTTCTTGTGTGCGACTTTCAAAGGTCTGCTGTCCTTTTGCCCAGAGTTCTGTATGGGCAGTGGCAATTTGTTTTCCAGAGGGACACATCTCCACCTTTGTAATGACAGGCACATGGAGCGGGACTCCAGGCCCTTGGCTGGTTACCAGGTGGTAGCTAACTTTTGTAGAAGGGAAGATGAAATAAAAAATCCTTAGACTGTACTGTCTGTTTGTCTGCCTGTTCTCAAATAAAATTGAATGAAGAATTCCTGCCTTATTTATGGGTAAGTGAAATCTTTCCTGTATTATGAAGAAATAGCTTCATCTATTAGATCTTCAATGTCATTCCAGGATTGTTAACTATCTTCTGATTGTCTAATCTTTGGTTGGGGCTGATAGGATGCTTCAGTGGGTAAAGGTGCTTGCTGCCAAGCCTTTTGACCTGAGTTCAATCTCCAGGCCCTACATGGTAGAAGGAGATACTCGACTCCTGCTCAGTTGGTTATTTGTTACTTTGTGTCTCTCCTTAGCTGCCATCTGATCCTTAGCTGGCACGCAGAGAAATAAGTGTATCCATTCTGTAAACTGAAGCTCTGTTTATGCTTGAAACTATGTATTCTATTTATGTTTACCTGATTAATGACTGACTCTGCAATGAAGACGGTCATTGCAGGACATGTTCTGTGAAGTTTCTTGGATTCTCATTTGCTTAAGAAAACAAATGAAGATCTTAATTCAACTTTTATGCCAGAATGTAGACTTTGTAAGGCCCTATTACAATCTTCCCATGTCTTGACCTTCTCTCAGGCTTGCTGTTGGCTGTCTTTCCCTCTCACTGTCCCTGTCCCCTCCCTCTCACTCCCTCCATTCCTCTCTTCCTCCTTCCTTCTCTCCCTTATTCTCTCTTGTCTCTTCTCCTATCTACAAACCTCTCTTGTTCTCTCCCCTCTTTCACTTTTTAAAAAGTATTAGATGATGATTTATTTATTTTTAGTTTATGTGTATGGTATTTTGCCTGCCTATATGTCTTATACCATGTGAAGCATGCAGTGCCCCAGAGGCCAGAAGAAGGTGTCATATCTTCTGGAACAGAAATTACAGACAGTTGTGAGTTACCATGTGGGTGCTAAGAACTGAGTTAGGGTCTTCTACAAGAGCAGCCAATGCTCTTAACCTCTAGGGCATCTGTCTGGGAAAGCCCCAGTATTGCCTCTTTGAACTAAGTTCTCCTTTGAAGTTTTCTATCCCATGTGGTACCTGAGCTCTTCCAGTCTCCAAGGTTGCTGATGAGTTAACTTACTTCTGATCCTTTCAAGTCACATTCCATATGTCTTCAAGTGTAAGACGTACATGATTGCAGGAGTCTACATGCCTTAGAGAGGACCGAGTGAAGATGCAGGATTGCAAGCGTGCAGAGGGTTTATTAGGGCTTGATGTTAAGGACATTTTCATCATGACACACTGTGCTTCTCAGAATCATGAACTGTATTTGAGTTTTGAAGGGAGTCTTCTTTGGGCAATGCTGCGATGACTCCCCTGGTAGAATGATGCGCATTTTGGTGGGGAGAAAGGATTGAATGACAGGGGACTTTGGCTGCCTATGAGTTTCCCATGATGGCTGTAAAAAATGATCACAAATTTAATGACTTAAAACAACACAAACACATCAGTTTACAGCTTTGTAGGCTAGAACTTCGTCATGTCTCTCACTGGGCTAAAGTGGAGGTGCTGGCAGGCTTGTTTTTTTGGTTTTTATGTTTTTTGTTTGTTTGTTTTTTTAATGGAAAAGTATTAGATTTCCTGTCTTCTCCAGTGTTGGAAGGCCTTCTGTATTTTCTGTATACAGTCTCTTTCTCCACTGTCAGGGCAGAGTGTTGCTTCTCTATGACCCTTTGTAGTCATGTCTCTCTCTGACTCTCTTTGCCTCTCTCCTTCCCTCTAAGGATCCTCACAGTGACCTTGATGTCTTTATAGCCAGTATAACCTTCCCATTTGAGGATCATCTGATTATCAACTTTAATACCTTAATCCCCATAGCTATGTAATCCTCATATTCACGGGGTCTATTAGAACACAGGCATCTTTGGATGTCATCACTGTGTCTGTCAATCCTAAATATAGAAGTCCCAGTGTGGCAGGGCTTGTGAACATCAGGGGTGGGAGGAGACATGAAAGAAACCAGTCATAAACTAGCTTCTTCTGAGTTGTGACCTTTTCATGTTGTTTATTAGACAAAGGAGCCAGAGAGCAGCAAGTGAGTATTTGCTGTAGGGTTGATATCATGGACATGCAGAAGTGTGTACAGAGAAGGCACTGTCTGTACTGTCCGTGCAAAACACCCTTCAGAGCATCCCCTTGGACTCAACAGAACTGGAAGTAAAGGAAAGCTGGAAATGGTGTGTGTGTGTGTGTGTGTGTGTGTGTGTGTGTGAGAGAGAGAGAGAGAGAGAGAGAGAGAGAGAGAGAGAGGGAGAGAGAGAGAGAGGATTAGTACAGGGATGCATTACTACAGTAGCTGGGGTTAAACTACATCATTTTCTCTCCCTTCTCTGCTCTTGGTGACTGGGCATCAGCAGCTTACTTGTGGGCCTCACTGTTTGTAAAGTGGAATTAACAGATGCGCTGTAAATACGAAGAGAAAAATAAGCATACAGAATGGAGCATTTATCCAGGACTTGGGCAATGACATCCATTCCTCCTTTCCCACGACAATATGTAGGCTGCCCTGCAGTTGACAAGGATTTTTTTTTGCAGCTGCTTTTTATGAATGTAAGGAAACAGAAGGCCTACATCGTAAGCAGGGAGCAGAAAGGAACCAACCAAGCCAGGCATCCAGCAAACGCAGTCGGAACTGTGCCAGGGCCTCTTGGGTGCTCCTACCCTCTGCTCTGTCTGTTGTTTGCGCATGTGCACTCCTAAGTTCCTATACCCAGGAAACTACACACACAAGTCTAAACACTGCTCAGATAATGCAAAGGAAGCCTAGTACAAGCCCACAGTCCAGTCTCTGCAAGCCAGCCCTGCTAGCCAAGGGAGCCCTGTAGCCTCTAGGTAAGGGGTGGGGGGTGAGGGGATGTTCTGAGTTAGCTTCCTGTAAACAGCTGACTTTTGGGCTTGCTTAGGTCAGTTGCTCCATCCTCCAGTAAACCGGACTTCAGAGTAAGAGAAGGAAACACGGACGCATCTTTTCTGCTGCACACAGGAAGAGTGTTTGCATCAAGTTTAAAGGGCACCGTAGTACCTGCCAGCCACATGCAGAAAGCCCTTTGTGTGGTAGCCATGGTGCCTGCCCTGTAATCTCACTTAATCCTTATTTAACCCTCAGGGTGCTGTCCACTTTACATATTGGGAAGGAAATATACAGAAGAGAAGAGAAGGTTGCTGTAGGTCACAGGGAGTAAGCGGGGAGGCCGAGCAGGAGCCTGGTTTGATCTGGACAGTGTGTTCCTGACAGCGGCGCTCCTCTGTAAACGGTGTAGTTTTTCTTTCAGTAAAATGCTTTACTGGAATCAGTTCTCCTCTCTTGCAGTAGAGTTTCTCTTTACTGTTTCTATCATGCTATGTGCTAGCTAGACAGTCTCCTGCCCCTGTACCCCATCTCACTGTAAAACTGCTAGGACTACAGGTGTGCACCACCTTATCTGGCTTTGTCCCAGATTACCAGGCTTACCCAGCAAGTGCCGTTACCTACCGAGTCATCTCTAGCCCTCCCCAACCCTTTATTCATTATATGTATGAAATAGATGCCGTTGTGTGCACAGAACTATGTTTGACTGGCTTTGGTAAGCGAATTCAAGGATAAGTCGCACACTACCCAAACCCTCAAAACCAAAGCTGGGAGCACAAGAAGGCCTGGCTCTGCAGAGATATAGTACCCACACCTGTGTCCTGCCCCACAGGTGACCCAGCCTAAAGAACCCACTGGCTCTTGTCTATGTTTTCCCCTTTCTGTGGCTCCAGATGTTGTATTTAACTTTAAATGGTGAAACACTGCAGAATAAATGTGGCCATATGCCAGATGTGTGCATGTGTGTGTATGTGTGTGTGCACATGTGAACATACACATGTGCACCCATGTATTTATGTGTAGAAGCCGTCTCTCAGTGCCAGCTAAAAATATCTATCAAGCACTTCGTCAGTGCTGGAAATTGAGGGCACCATATGTTTGCATTTCTAGGTCTTCCTAAGAATTATATAACTGCCCCCAAAGATCAGGGCCAGCCATGGGACATATCTCTAATGAGAAAGGCTGAGGAAGGCCTGACCTTGAGGAGAACTAGCTTGCCAGCCCATGGAATGTTCCCAGCCTCGGGCTTTCAACAACAACGGTATTCAGAGGTTGAACGCTCTGTTGAAAGCAATCTGTCCCCTTGCTTTGTCTTGGGGACTTAATCAAGGTGAGCCCTGGCCCTTTGAGGCACTGGGTATCGAGTTTAGAGCTGGGCACTGCTGTCAGTAATCTTGCCAGCCATCTCTAATTAGCAGGCTCTGGGCCCCCCAGGGTCACACAGTCCAGGCAGAAGCGAGATAAGCAAGAGTTCTAGTCTCCTCACTCCCAGAATAGTACCCCAGAAAGGCATCCTGGGAGAAGAGAAGCAGAAAGGGTTTCTGGGAGGAGAGCCATGCGAGGCAACAAAGCCAGCATACAAAAGCTTATCAAGGGCTCCCTCCATGCAGGCCCTCCACAGAGGGAAGTATCTGATTGCTGCAGGCCCATTGTGGGCCTCTGCAGCGTTCTTCCCTAGAAAACCCTCCCTCATTAGCCTCCACTTCTGCTCTCTCTTACTTGACTAAGGCCCCAGTACAGAGGTCTGGAACTTAAAGTTTAATTTTCAAACAATAGCTCATGAGCCGCTAGTCGCACATGTATTTGGTTTAGTGGGTGATATTCATCATGTTTAAAATACAGAGAGAAATTAGGTTAGACTAGACTTGAATAGGAGTGTAACTGAGGGCATGAGAGATAAATGAATGTAAGCATGATGTCTGTTAGAGTCCCGTGAGTGCTGCATCATGATCGAAAAAGTAACTTTCTGGTTTTCCTTTCAGTACTTGGGATTGAACCCGGGGCCTCGTATGCTAGGCAAGCTCTCTCCTGTGAAGGAATGAGGCATATGAAAGTGTTTATAGGTGAGATGACAAAGTCGGAAAGAAGTCATGATAGGAAGACAGAAATAGACGAAGCAAGATAGACATGATGCCAGTGATCATTCGGCGTAGATGATAACCTCTGCATATCTGTTATATAATCATCTATGTTTCTGTGTCCCATCAAAAATGTTTTTAATTAAAAAAATTTTTTTAAACCACACACAAACACAGAAAGATGTTCATGTGGCAAAAAATACATTGAAATTAAGCAAAACAAAACAACCATCGAGGGAGCTAGAGAGATGGATCAGTGGCTAAGAGTGTTTATTGAGCTTACAGAGGACCCAGCTGGGCTCTCAGATCCCACATAGCAGTTCAACCATCTGTAACTTCAGTTCCAGAGGATTCAAAGTCCTTTTTGGGCCTCAGTGACTCTGCGCACAAGTAGATCACAGACATACATTCAGGCAAAACACTCATGCACATAAAACAAAAATAAATAGAGAGAGAGAGAGAACAAACCACTTGTGCCTATAAGTACAGGAGCACTGATGCCCTCTTCTGGCCCCCATGGGTATCTACACACATGTGATGCACATAACCTCATACAGGCACAAGCACGTGCTACATACATATATATTTTTCAAAAGGTTTATTTATTTTATGTATGTGAGTACACTGTAGCTGCAATCAGACACATATCTGTAATTGGACCCCATTACAGATGGTTGTGAGCCAGCACATGGTTACTGGGAATTGAACTCAGGACCTCTAGAAGAGCAGCCAGTGCTTTTAACCACTGAGCCATCTCTCCCGCCCATGTACATATTTAAAAAACAGATAAATATCAAAAGATAAATTGGTTATCTGCTATGATAGGGCACATAGCACAGCACTAGAGGGCTTGCTTAGCGTGTGTGCAGTCCTGGATTTGATCCCTACCAAAACTCAGCAGCTCTCCCTGTGGGAGTGGGGGAGACTACTTATAAGTTATAAGAAAAGACTGGGAGCCAGGCGTGGTGGTGCACACCTTTAATCCCAGCACTCAGGAGGCAGAGGCAGGCAGATTTCTGAGTTCGAGGCCAGCCTGGTCTACAAAGTGAGTTCCAGGACAGCCAGGGCTATACAGAGAAACCCTGTCTCGAAAAACAAACGAAAGAAAAGAAGAAAGAAAGAAAGCAAGAAAGAAAGAAAGAAGGAAGGAAGGAAGGAAGAAAGACAAGACTGGGAGTTTGGCAAGACGAGAAAAATAGCAAAAAGAATCGGAGAAAGATTTGGCCTTCCCACATTCCTTCAAACCCCTGCCCCACCTCCCCACCACTTCAGTCTAGCATAGGTCCAGGGGAACAGATCAAGGGACCAAGCAACCAGCAGGGGCTTCTCAGAATCCACCATTTTTTTCCTCCAGAAGCCCCCTTCCAGTCCCAGGGTGTGGTTCAGCTCTTCCTTTAGGGGCAGCCTTTCACACAATTATCACACATCATCTTGAGGCATGATCGTGGCTCTGTCTTCCCCACCATACTAAGTAGCAGGATTTGTGCTTCTGTGTTCACAGCCTATGACATAAGTGTACTCTGTAAGAGCTGTTTAGTGAGAGACAGTCCATGCTGGTCACTTGTTATCTGTGTTGCCTTATAGTGGTCTAAAGCAGGGAGAAGGAGTGCTTTCTTCATTTGACCAACAAGAGAACAGAGGCCCACGGAGGCCAAATATCTTAAAGTCACACTATCAAATGTAAGTAGAGCTAGGATCTAGTGAGTTCATAGAGCCAGTATTCTTAGTCACTGCACCCTTGAGAAGCCCTGGATACTCCCAAGCCAAGTAGTGTGTTTGGTGATGTGGGTTCTGGGTGTTGTGTGGCTGAGAAGGGAGGCCATGATCAGAGACATTGAGGACGAAAAAGATGAGTGTAGTGCAAATAGCTGTAGATGGTCTCTGTGATGGTTTGTATATGTTTGGCCCAGGGAGCGGCACTATTTGGAGATGTGGCCTTGTTAGAGTATGTGTGTCACTGCAAGGTGTGGGCATAAGACCCTCACTCTAGCTGCCTGGAAGCCAGTCTTCTACTAGCAGCCTTCAGACGAAGATGTAGAACTCTCAGCTCCTCCTGCACCATGCCTGCCTGGTTGCTGCCATCCTACCTTGATGATAATGGACTGAAACCTCTGAACCTGTAAGCCAGCCCAACTGAATGTTGTCCTTATAAGAGTTACCTTGGTCATGGTATCTGTTCACAGCAACAAAACCCTAACTAAGACAGTCTCCAAATGATTAATGGTCCAACCCAAACAGCTTCCCTAAACTGTTAAGGGGCTGAGGTTCAATAAAGGTCTCTTCCCTTCAATCTCCCCACCAATTTCTTTTCCATTTTGAGACATCTCATGTAGCCCAGGTTGGCCTCCAACCTTCAAGGATGACCTTGAACTCCAGATGCCTCTACCTCTGTGTCTCAAGTGCTTCCATCACAGGTATACTCCAGCACCTGCAGCTTCTAAACTCTTCTTAATCACTGGTTCTCAGTTAAGGGTGATTTTGTTCTCTAGCAGACATCTGGTGATGCTAACACACATCTGGTGATGTTAACATATCTCGTGATGTTTAGAGATAATTTTCAGTCACAAGTTGGATGAGGTTATGTGCTGGTCAACCTTAACTTGACCGTTTTGAGACATGGGTAGAAGATTGTTAATAAGACACCTTTGGGTGTCTGTGAAGATGTTACCAGTGAGGGTTGGGGGGACTGCTCTAAATGTGGGTGGCATCATCCCCTAGGCTGAGAACCCAGGTGGAATAAAAGAGGAAGGAAGAAGAGGCACCATAGCAGAGCATGCTGCTCTTTCTATGACTTGGTGGTCATGAGGCCAAGGGTGGAACAATTTTGTTCTCTTATGCTCTTCCATCACAAACACTGCCTTGCTTCATGGAGCCAGCTTCAGGAGGAATGGAACCTCTGAAATGGTGAGCCAGAGTGAAACTCCCTCCTCCCCCATCTCTCTCTCTCTCTCTCTCTCTCTCTCTCTCTCTCTCTCTCTGGTAAACATGGCATGGGATACAAGAGGAGAATCCTCCACAAAGATTTTTCCTCAAATTGTAGAAAGGCCAAGACTGAAAACACCTCCTCAAGCCATTCTTTCTTGCTTGTTTGTTTGTTCTTATGTTTTGTTTGTTTGTTTAATTATTTTGCCTATTTAAAACAGAACTTTAGCTGTAGCATGACAAAGACATTACCAACATTTATTGCATATTAATCTTTATTTACTGAGTGTGTTATGATCAATGCGACTAATTCTTACATGAAGGATATCACATTAGGTACCACTGGATTTGAGAAATGACAGTAATGTAAAATAGAGTATCCACAGTTAGCACACACAGTAATGAAATGAAACAAATGATTATACACATTTCATACACATTTACATTGTTAAGACAATATCTTAATGGAGCCATTTTCATGGTAACATAATATCCTGCCTTCTAAATCACTTGATGAATAATTGGCAAAAGTCCCAGTGGTATAGATTTAAGCAAGACCAGCAGACCCTGTCCCTCTTTTGGGATAAATATTTAAATAGAACTCAGTAGTTAATTATGCTTTAAGGTAGCTTAGATTGCCATGTGTTAAAATTCTGAGTAGTGTATTACCACACAATCATACCCAACTTAGTAAGCATGTTGGTTTATTCAAAGCTGGCTTGCTAATTTTCTCCCATTATTTCTTACCTTCTTCATTTACAATATAGTCACATATACTGTTTGCTAGACTGCAAAATGCCAAGTCCTGTTGATAAGGACATGGGAATGGGAAATTTTCACAAGATCCACTGTAGGCATAAATCTTTTGCAACCTACTTTTAATAAACGTTCAACCTCTCCTCTTGCCCACCACCCAGCAGAGGTGGTGGAGAAGAAAAGTTATTAGGATACGGGGGAAGTAGACATGTTTAGCAATAGTTCTTTGGGGTGAACTTGATCTTCTTTCGCAGCAGTTCAGACCCATAGAAACACCAAATATGACTCAGTAGCTGCAGACCAGTCCTCTAGGCAGGCAGACACCACACACGAACCAACAGCTGTGTTCAATCCTGAAAAAAACTGAAAGGCTTGACAACCGGCCCGGGGTGAGGCTGCAGAAGCAGCAAGCTGCTACAGGGACCTCACAAGCAGTTCTTGGGAGAGTTTCTCTCAATGGTGACATTATCACAAGTGGAGCTCAACAATGCTATATAAGGTGAACCAACACATTTGTGTCATTATTAATGAAAAATATTGAGGTGGAGCAAACCAAATGAACGCTCAGTGCTCATCTCCCATTGTCTGTGGGGTTCTATTTATACTCCTTTATCACAGGTCCTTTCATGTGTCCATTATAGCAAAACATCCTTTCTCCTGTGTGGCCCAACAAACCATCATTTGATTCCAAAGAAACTAGAAAGTTCCACTTTAATCCATGTAACAAGCTATGGGCTACCAATGGCTGTGAAGAGAGGGAGAATGAGTATTCTCCAGAGATGGGCTTCACCGTAAGTGACCAGGCCTAAGGACATATGAAGATAGGCACAGGCAACAATAAGCAGATTCAGCATGTTGTTCACGTACACATCCCCATATTTCATATGCATATATATGTAAAAATAATAATTATAGAAGGAGAGGTCATGGGCTTGATAGGGAGTAGGGCAGGGGATACAAAGTGGCTGTCCTGAAACTCATTATGTACACCAATCTGAACTCAAAGTCATAAAGATATGCCTTTGTCTGTCTTCCAAGTGCTAGGATTAAAGGCTTGTGCTGCCATGCCCCCCCAAAAGTCTAATTTTTTTAAAAAAATTTATTTATTTATTTATTTATTTATGAGTGGGTGTTCATGCACATGTGCCATAGCACATAGTGTGCATGCCAGGTGCCTCAGAGGTTAGAAGGAGGCATCAGATCTGGAACCAAAGTTACAGATGGTTAAGAACTACCCTATGTGTGCTGGGAACTGAACCTGTGTCCTCTCTAAGGGCCACAAGCATTCTGAGTGGCTGAGTCATCTCTACAACTCCCCTTATGCCATTCTGGACATGGAATATGTGTCTGAAATTTCATCCCCTCTGCTTCCCCGAGTGCCAGTCTCCCAGCCTCCAGAGGCTCTGAGTACCAGGACTTGGCACACACAGGATGCTGTAGAGTGGTTCCTGAGTGCTGGGCTGGGCAGTCTCAGGACATGGCATTTATTTGATAGCTTGCTGCAGCCACCCTACTGCGTTCTCACTTTCTGGTGCTCAGTCCTCTTCGTGTGCTAGGTGGTATTTTACAGCTGCTCTGGGGGAAAGCCCAGTTTGCCCAGTCCGTGGTAGTTGATAATTTCCATGATGTAACTATTACAACCTTTGCCAGTTTTGCGTTACCAAGGTGAAGTTTGCTGGCTTGCAGACTTTCACCAGTGCTGGACTCACTCGGAGAGCTTAGAGGAAGTTTCCCTCCCTGCCTCCCTCCCCCCTCCCTGCTCCCATAACTCTCCCCTCTCCTTTCCTGCCTCTTCCACCTTCCCTTCCTTGCCAAGGTCTCAGTATGTAGCACAGGCTGCATCTTGAACCTCCTATATAGCCCATGATAGAGAGCTTTGAATATGCAATCCTCCTGCCTCAGCTGCCTAAGTTCTGGAATTGCAGGTGTTCACCATTACACATGGCTAAGAATGTACATTTTCTAGCAAGTCCACAGCTGGTGCTGATACTGGCAGATTAGATATGGTTTTGAGAGCAATGCCTTGAGGCAAAGGCTCTTAACATTAGCTTTTACATTAGCTGCAGTCCCCTGGGAGTGTTAATAGTTTGTTTTTTTGTTTTTTCGGGACAGGGTTTGTCTGTGTAGCCCTGGCTGTCCTGGAACCCACTTTGTAGACCAGTCTGGCCTCGAACTCAGAAATCCAACTGCCTCTGCCTCCCAAGTGCTGGGATTTTAAAGGCGTGCGCCACCACTGCCTGGCTTGGGAGTGTTAGGGAGTGTTAATAGTATGATGCCTGGCTTCCACTTTTCAAGGCTAAATTTCTCTGTGAGGTTTCAGGGTACAGTCAAAGAGGAACCTGTGCTAAGGAGCACCGCTGTTTCCCCCACCACTCAGCTGTTGGGTTTTGTGACATAAGCATCATTCTAAAGACACAGGGGTTGAAGATGAGGTTCATAGCTGATGGATCCAGTCACTAAGTGGGGCAGATCCGGACCCGAGGACTCTGCCTTCATCAGTCAACTAATCTGCCAATGGATTTGGAATATGGTGGTGTTCTGGAGAGACGGTGAAAACTTCCAGACATGGGACCTAATTGAAGAAATAGGTAACAGAGGGTGTATTCTCAGGGGATATATGTTGCCCTGCATCTAGCTCAATCTGTATCTTGTCAGCTGAGGAAGGCTGTTTTGATACTAAGTGGTTCCCTCTGTGTGATAAGAACACACCTTGACCTCTGGCCCACAGCAATGGAGTCAGTTGGGAACTGGAACCCTGAAACCATGAGCCACAATAATGTGTTTTGTCACAGGTACGTGGAAATATGAGACGATCCCTCTCAAGACAGAGGGAGACTTGTTTTTGTGTGAAAGGGCGTCTTAGGCAGGGTTTCTATTGCTGTGAAGACACCATGACCATAGCAACTCTTATAAAGAAAGGCACTTAGTTGGGGCTTAGTCCATTATTGTGCCCTTCCCCCAGCCTTAAGCGGGCTAAATCAGACCTTGTTTTGGCTAGCCCACCTAGGGTGGAGTCTATTGTCCTGCCACATCTGCAGCTTCCTGCAAGAAGCCACTACCTGCTGAGCAGCTGCACTTGTCTTCCTGTCAAGATCTGGGCAAAGTGTGTGTGTGTGTGTGTGTGGGTGGGTGGTTCCCCCCTTTATATTCAGCCTTAAGAATTAAACATCTTTGATCAGAAACTTTGTCTCGGTCTCATTCTTCTCTTGTCTATCCTTCCCAACCACTCCCAGCTTTCAGGAACCCAGTTCTCTTGGCTGCTGGTGGCTACACAGTATTGTTATGGTGATGAGCATGGTGGCAGGCAGGCACGCAGGCAGGCAGGTAGACAAGCTGGAGAGGTAGCTGAGAGTTCTATATCTGAATTGGCAGGCAGCAGGAAGAGTCAGCCACTGGGCGTGACTTGAGCATTTGAAACCTCAAAGTCTGCCCCCTCCCCCCAGTGACACACTTCCTTCAACAAAGCCACACCCACACCATCAAGGCCACACCTCCTAGTAATGCCACTCCCTCTGAGCCTATGGGGCTCGTTTTCATTCAAACCTGCACTAAGGGCTTGTGGTTGAGCCGAGGAGAGATGCATGTGTTAGGCTAGCTCACATCCCATTGCCTCCAAGAGTCCCTTGACTGAACCTCCAGGAGGTTGGGAAGTGTGATTCAGCCGGCTGCTACAGAAGAACGGGGATGAGGCTTACTAAGCAAGCCACTGCCTGGTTGCCAGCCTCACTGCTGTCTGGGAACAAGCACACCTTGGGCAGATCTTCAGCTGGGAGAACCTACAAGTACTGGTGCTATGTTAAAGTGTAGGAGAGTTCAGATGTAGGGTGAGCGTGCTGGGGTAAAATGACCAATGGTGATTTGAGATGTTTTTATATCCATGCCCATGGAGCCTATGTCAAAACCATGTTTTATGGATAGCACTCAATACTTCCCATCCACTCAAGTCACTAGCCTTTCCAGACTTGAGTTTCTCACTGTGACCGTCCACTTGCATCGGTTCCATGGGATTCGACGTGACAAACCACCACGGGCAGGCAGTGCTGCAGGCAGGATTAGCTGCTCAGTGGGTGTTGGCTTCCCTCCCTTGTGAGTGCCAGTGCTCTGGAATGGAAGCAGATGGCCTGGGGATGCACACACACACACACACACACACACACACACACACACGGTGAAGAGCTGGCTTTGAGGCTTTCGCTGTCTGCTCTGGTGGGGGAGACACCCCAGAGAAGCCTCTTACTATAGTAAGTGGGAGGGGGGGTGTATGTTCCCAGGGCAACGGGTGGCACCCATGCCCTTCCTGTCTGTCACACCAGGAAAAGTTTTAAACCTTGCCGTAGGTTTTTAATGGAGCCATTATTCATACTATAAAAGGATTCCTCGCATACTGAGCAGGCTCTTTAGACATTTCTACTTTCCTACACACAGATTAACTACACTGAGTCAGAGCCCAGAGTGTAGAAAGAGAAGGGAAGGGAGGGTGGAGGGGACAGGCCAGAGGGAGGAGGAAGGGACCTCTGTCTTTCAGAAAAGCTGGTCTGAAATCCACAGGGTTTAAAAAAAACAAAAAACAAACAAAAAAAAACAAAACAAAACCAAAAAAACTCCACCATCACAAGCCTCGGCAAGGACAGAACAAAAATTGACTGCTAGGGACCAGTTTGCAATGCTGAAGCCCAGAAGGTATCCTCTGCAATCTGTAGGAGGAACCAGATCTGCCACCTTCTCTGGGAAGGCCTGTCCCAGACTGACTGCCCTGGGGCCCAATGGGAGAGGCAGGCCTCGCTTGCTCTGATCATAACTGCCTGCCTTCCCGCTTCCCAGGTTACACAAGTTGCAGCCTGGTTACTCAGGCCCTGGGGGCACATTCATCTGAGTAACTGTTCAACAGGCTGTGCTCAGTTTCCAAGAAACTTGCTGTGCTCTGGTCTTAATGCCAGCTCCAACCTCCCCTGTTCTTTGTCCCTCATAAAAGCACTGCCCTTCTCTGGTCCTTGGCTTCAGCCTTGGCTCTCTACTACACGGTCAAAACTTCCCAAGCATCTCATATGCTAGAGACAAAGCATTAGCATCCCACGTGCCATGCCCGAGTGTCCTGGGTATGGGTTGGGAGGTGGATGTGTCACCTTCTGTCACTTGTCAGTGGCAAGGCACTGGGCAAGTCACCTCACAGCTCTGAACTTCACGTTGTTGTTTGTTTTGCTTAGACCATTGCCTGGCCTGTGATAAATGTGATAGGTAGGTATTGGGTTCCACTAAGTAGAAACACCAAACTTTCCCTAGTTTTATCTTCTGTGAAACGGGGCTGGGGGGACTTTTATCTAACTCTTAGGAAAGCCCAGGCACTTGCCAAGCCCTCTCTGCAGGTTATTTGATCTTTGCAGCAACCTTGTAAGGAGTGTGTAATGACTGGGAGAGAGGCTTGTAGAGCCAGTGAATTGCCTAGACGGAAAGCTGAGGAGCCAATACCTCGATGCCTACCCAGAGATGCCCCCACCTCCAGATGCACAGGGGAGGGAACCTTTCCCATAGGGTGTGTGTGTGTCCAACAGGAGGCCCTGTCCCTGTGAACATCACAGCATGCTGTGTGTACCCCTCAGGGGAGTCAGAGTGGTTTGGGGGAAGTGTGAGCCCTCTCCTGGATTTGCCCTTTGTTTTCCCTTCTGAGCTACGTGGCACTCTGAGTAAGGTCTCTGCCCTTCTCTTTGAGTGGAGTTCTGGCCGTTGTATGACTCGTCCTTTGTGAGGCACTGAGCTGAGCAGGGTTCACAGTGGAAGGTGACTACCTAACACATTGGGAACTGTGTATGAGGCACAAGTCAGCGATCTGATAGGCCATCCCATCCTCACTGGGGAGAGAGGGACTCTTATAAGATCCTGAGATACCCAGATCAACGACAATGCTTCGGAACCCAGGTCATCCCCGGCTCCAGTGCTCTTACGGATGCCTCTGTGCTTCTTAGAGGAGCTTGACTTCTTCATGACTTTGACATGGTCCCCCACTCTAACTCTGTATCTAGTTCTAGACACCTGCTTGTGCTTCAACTCTCTGATTTCAAACTTCAGTGTTGAGATAGAGGGAACCTAAGTCACAGGCTGGTGGCAACCTGGGCACAGATCAGATAGGCTAAGCTCTTCCCCTTGGGAAGCAGTGGCACCAATGAGCATACATTTAAAAATTATAGCTGCATAGGCATCGTGCACTTTTCTACAGTATATACTGTAATTATGTATATATGTAATTATACAATATATGTAATTATGATATGTAGTATACATAATTATATAATATATACACACACTTACACATATAGATATAAAAATGAGTAGAAGTCATTCAATTACTAAATAGTTGTGCTTGAATCTGGGCTATCAGAAAACACCAAGCCTCTGCCCTCAGCCGCCTTGTCCGTGCTCACAGCCGCCTTGTCGGTGCCCACATCCTGGTGATTGTCTCAGCATGGTTAGAGGTCTCTATAGTTCCAAGTTTTTGGCTTGGGCAACAGGAGATGGATGCATCACAGCCCAGATTTTGTTCATTTTGCAGGTACTCAAATAGGTTTGCCTCTTAGGTAAACTGCCTAATTTCCGAATACATGAAGATGTCCAATATGCAAGTGGATTTAGGGAGGAACGATCAGATTAAAGGTGATGACCCCAGCAGGAATACAGAGCCAGGGGAGAGAAGGACAGGAAGCTATTCTTGTGAGGACCAAGGAGCAAGGAGCCGTGAGAAATGAGGGGCTTGAGTGAGCCGAGATGGCTGCAGGACAGATGTTCTGGAAGCGGTACAGCAGGTGGCATGTGTGCTGCTGAGGCCAGGGAGGACTAAGGAGTGACCATGGCTGCATAGTCTGCTCAATCTGATTTCACATACATGGTTTCAGGGGGCTGCTGTCAAGGGGGGGTGGGTGGAGGAATAAGCGTTCCAATCGGGAAGTGAGCAAAGAAAGAAGTCATGGTTCTCCTGGTGCCCTCATTTGTGGCCCAGAGAGTGTGTGATGGCCACAGGGAGGGGTGGGAACTCAGGATGTACAGGGCCAACAAGACTCACATTCAAATGCTGCAAGGACCAGTAAAGCAAGCAGTGTACAGGCCAAAGCCTTGGGGAGCACTCAAGAGGGCGGTCAGGGCAGGCTCAGATGTGCATCTGTAGGGCACAGACAGTTGGCTGGTCACTGAGTCATCTTAGGCACTGTTACTATGAGGGGTCAGAGAGATTCCTCATAGGCTTATTTAGTGTAAGGAGGAGTTAGAGCCCCGGCCACTAGGAGACTTGGTTTTGGCAATAGCTTGCCCTGAACCTCTGGCTACTTCGCTTCTTTTTCTACATTCAGTATTTGACTGCCCCTTATCCAATGGTGAATAATCACTAAACAGAAAAGGGCAGAAAGGTCCTGGTGGACAAGGGGGTGCAGCCTCAGAAGCCCTCCTCCCTCTGAGGTGCTTCCCAGATTAGAACAGTGGAGGGGCTCTGACTGGCAGCAAGCTGTCCTTCCAGGGAGGGCCGAAGGTATCAGGCTGAGTCAAATCCTTGTCTGTCAACACCCCTGACCTTCATCATAGTGTGCTGTCACTGGATAACATGCAGGTGTGACAGAAAATGAACACACAAAGTGTCACGGTTGGGACAAACAGGCTTGTGGTGGTCTAAGCTCACTGGGACGTCTCCCCAAGAGGACACTTTAGAGTCTCCTCAGCCTTGGTGGGAGCCTTCTAATCCCAGGGTCTCTTCTTTCCTCCCAGTTTCTATGTTGCTTTGAGACACTTCTTGTAGAAGATGACTTGTTGGCATGCATTGATCAGTAAAGAGCCCAAGGCAGGAGATGGATGGTGGTGCCCATGCCAGGCTTGGAGCTGTGGTGGTAGTAATAGGGAGCATGTGACATTTGCTCCCCACACCCACGTCGGAGCAACACAGGAACAGGATTGATGGGCTAGACTTCTCAGACACACACACAGATCATCTGGTGGATGAAGGTCACTATTTGGCACCAGAGTGACCACAGCTCGTTATACTTCCCTCAGGAGAGGCAATAAGAGCCATTGTTAACAGCCCTTCTTAGCACTGAAGGCCCCTGACTGCAGTGCATGCTCCTCCACCGAGATCCGGAAGCACATGGAACCTTTCATTTTTTCAAGGCCTCCTGGCCTGTAACCACTTCCTGGAACTGCTGCTGGTGGCACTAATTTCGGGAAGGATTTATGGACCAGACCACACATGTCTGACAGCCATGTAGACTTTCCCATTTAGTCAAACAGGCTCTGAGGCACTTGGAGTGGGCTGGATTTGGAGAGCAAGCAGGAAGGAAGGCCTGAGGGACTGAGATTTGCATAGGCCTTGGCTGAGGTCAGGAATTCACCTAGGTGAAGGGTTCTTCACTAAGAAGCCAAGAACCAAGGAACAGGTGGGACGGTGGCTGGGGAAACCGGGGCAGTGTCCAGGAAAGTGGGTCAGGGGAGCTCGTGGACCAGAAGAGGAACAGTTTCCTCTTGGCCCCTGGCTCTCAGATGTGGGTGTCAGTCACCTGGGGAGCTTATTAAACGCAGCTGACAGCCTTGTCAGGGCTGGGCTGCCTTTCCTAACAAGGCCCAGGAGATGCTTCAGAGCTGACGGCCTGGGATCCACCTGGAAACACCGCACAGCTTGTCACATTCAACCTCTGCCACAAGAAGCGACAAGGACTCAAAAGCAAATTCCATTATGATAGCCATCTTTATTTGTAAAAATCCAGATATAAAACGTAATCTTTCAGTCTTTCCAGGTTTTCCTTTTTTACAAAAACAAAAAGGCACGTATAAACCTTGCCCGCTGTCGTCCCCGTACACGGTGTTTCTCAGGCAGCCCTCCCCCCCGCCCCGCCCCCCGTTACAGCTACATGCTTCATTCCAGGACGTCTGCATCCCCACATGCTTTGGTGCTTTCCTACCAGGGTAGAGTTCCGAGCTCCAAGACTTGAAGTACACAAAGAGGGGGTAGGGGTGGGTGCAGTGTGTGGCACAATGTTCCACGGTGGCGTGCAGGGCAATGGGCTAGTAGTAGGTTTCCTTCTCCACCCAGCCTGAGAGAGAGGGAGAGAGAGCCATAGGTAGTGAGTCCTCTTTTGGGAAAAACCAGGACAGTGACTCCCTAAGGATAATCGTGTGTGTGTGTGTGTGTGTGTGTGTGTGTGTGTGTATGTATGTGTGTGTATACACGCTCGCATGTATGCATGTGTACCTGAGACCTCAGATGTAGCCAATTAGCTCTAAGAATGTTGTTATTATTATTATGTTTATGTTAAGGCTTTCTCTACATTTGCCTTGCACTTTTTAAGGTCTTAAAAACCACAGTGCGTTTCTCCCTTAGCACAGCCTGTCCGTGGACGCGTACCTGTGACCTGACGGGAGGAAGTCCAGCCCTGCCCGTCGCACTTACCGCCAGGGCGCCGCCTGATAATGAGCTTCCGCACCTCGTCATACACAAAGATGAGAAGGGAGTAGGGGAAGGCACAGAACCACCATGTAGGTCTGCAAATGAAATCAGCACTAAGTCAGACACACACGCAACCATTCAAAGGGAGACAGAGAATGCGTACATCTCCAAAATCCCAGAAACCATCAGGTAGCTGACCACATGGATTCATTCACAGAATTAAAAACAAACAAACAACCACCTCCCCCCGCCGAGAAAAACCCAGTAGAAGCTCTATTGCTAGCCCCAGAGCCAGAGGCCAGCCTCCATTTCATGCAGGAAGCCCGTTCACCTTGAGCTTCCCTAGGAAGCAGGTTGGATTTTCTGTTGACAATCTGAGAGCTCCTGAACATTTTCCTTCTTCCTTTCCTAAAGTGCTTAAGTTCCCAAGTGCATTTGTCTCCTGCCTTCGCATTTGCAGACAAAGTCTGGGCCAAAGCCAGTTTATTCAGACCCTGAACTTGGTCTCTGACCATGGAATCAGGGAGGACCAGCTGAGCCCTGACAGATGACAAAGGTCTTCAGAGAGGGAGCCTGGAGAGGCTGCCACATGGTCCCCAGCAGAGACAGAGGCTCCGGGTGGCCTCCCGCAGGCACCAGGCTTCCTTGACTACGGGCTCCTGGATAAACAAAGGAGGAAGGATGCCCTGCCAGCTCTGTAGTCTCCGCCCTTCCTATGTGCCCTGAACAGCAGTGGGAAGATGACCTCAGTGCTTCAGCCAGGAACAGAAGCCCTGACCAAATGGAGGAGAAGCTGCCAGAAACGGTCAGGTCACAAAAGAGTCAAGGTGCCCAGAAAATGGCAATGTCCTGAGGCTCTGCTCTTCCTCATTGGGACTTGTCAGAGGCTGTGTGGCAGCCTGTGACCTCTCTGTCCCTCTCTCATTCAACAGGGCTCTGGCCAATATAACCCAACTTAGACACTTCTTCCATCTTATAATCTATATAGGGTACTATGGAACCTCTCACAGCGACCAAAAAAAGCCATAAAGATTATTATCAGAAGAGCAGAAATAGCAACCCCAACAGAGATGCTGCAATGACTTCAGCCCAAAGGGACTATCAGGATTGATGGGTTGGGTGGGAACATCCTTACCAAAGATGTAGGGAGAGAGAGGGCAACAGTGAACTGACCTACTATGGCCTTGGACAGGCTGTGAGACACATCCTGGAGGCCTGCCCCACCTTGCACCATAGACTCTGCACTTGATGAGGCCAAAGTGCTTTAATTCTAAGATGAGATCAGTGTATGGAAGTGTTGGCAAGAGGCCAGGAAGAGAGATGGTCCAGATGAGTCTGAGCAATGACAGGGCCAGGTGGAATTCAAGAGACTGATGCTCTCAAAGGATCTGATGTTGGAAGAGCATCCTGTTCTGCAACTCAACATGTTTAATCAAGTTGTAACTGCTCAGCCTCAACCAGTTACTGGACAGCAGCAATTGTACGTGGAAGTTTCCACTGGCTGCCAGACTGGATGGTGAGCACTGCATATAAAAACCGAGACCTAACAAAAGCGCAAAGTCATTCGCTATGTTTAAGGCTGGGCTGCTTCTCAACACAGAACAGCTTGGGAATTTAGTTTCTAAACTATGCAGCTCCACTCACAACTGACTGAGGTCAAAGGAACCACGAGTCCTCTCCAAACTCCTTTGGAGTCTCCCGAAAGATGGAGAAGTGATATGTGACTAGGAGAAGCAAACAGGACTTGAGCCTGGACCTCCAAGACCTAGAATAGCTCTAGGTGGCTCTAAGGACAGCTGGACTTTACAGCAGAGGACCTGAGGGCTCAACAGTCTGCTGTTGAGCAATTTCAAGGAAGCAGAGCCTGTGCAGTCTCACCTTTAGTCAAATCCCTAGACCTGGCAGGTCTAGATTTGCCGGTCTGATTTATTGGCAGGTCTGGCTTCCCTATCTTCTAGTGCCGAGGAACCAGTACACACATCACTCAGAAGCCAGGCCCACGGCACAAGGGAAAAAGCCACACACACTATGTCCACATCTTCTGGAATGCAAGAGGCTCAACTTACTTGAGGGGATACATCCTAAGGGCTGCTCCCATCCCGGGGCAGTAGGATAAGAAAGCAGCAAGGGCTGTCTCTTCAAAGAGGCCAAATATCAAGATCTTGTTCCTAAAATTCAAGGGAGACAAAAGTTTTCAAGTTGCAGAGGCAGATTTCTCTCCTAGTGCTTTGTGTTAGGTGGCAGTATGAGGGGCCAGCAAGATCCTGAGCTGCAGGATGGGGGTGGGGGTCTGGGGCTGAGCTTTCTTCTCTGTGGGTGTGGAAAACATTCTGATGCTGTAACACCCTGACATCTACAAAGACCAAGCTTAAGAACGGCAGGCGGTGGGGAGAACTAGGAACAACCACGCAAACCCACACCCACACAGCCCTTTAAGTTTAAAACTTTTATGTTGGGCTCTATTCACAGGAATCCTGACATGATGCCGCCCTCAGGGTGTAGGCTGGTGGAGATTCCAGGAACTGGGTCATGGATGTGGGATGCTGAATTTATTCTGAAGGTTTGTGTAAAATTACCAGATCCTTCACAACTTACTTCATTCCCTGCTGGAAGACAGAATTCCTTCTGGTCTTGCAGATGACCAAGTCGGCCCACTGCACTACCACAATACTGACAAAGAACGCTGTATGGCAGGTGAACTCCACGATCTTCCTCTGCTCGTAGGTCTGCAAGGGGAAGCAGGCACCTCAGTCCTGGCTCTTCCCCAGCTCACAGCTAGTGGCATTGCTGCTGGTTCTCAGGGTCGGAGGAGCACTGGCTTCCAGTCCCCAGGAAACCGGTTACTTACCCACTGCTGCCCGTAGCTGTCCTCCACATCGTTGATCCAGCGGTCATCCCAGGTCTCTCGGATGCCCAACAAGTGAAAGGGCAGGAAACCGTTCTCAGCCAGAATCACAAAGTAAGTGAAGAAGCCTCCCAGGGCCTGGATCATACCTAAGGTGGAAAACCCCTCTGAGTGCTAGACCTCACCCCAGGCCCCTTCTCCACACCCACTCTCCATACCATCACCTCAGCAGCCCCAGAGAATTCTGGAGCTGGGGACAGAAATGGGGTGGATCCCTTTCTGGATCACCAACTGATGAAGGCACAGGAAGGCATGCCAGCCACTGACTGTCCCTTAAGTGCTGAGGGATGGGAGGGAGTGTATGGGACACATTGGGCTCAAGGCCACTCTGCTCTTGAGAGTAAGATACAAACACCCATCTTCTTTTTAAAACACCCATCTCTCTATCAGCTGCTCTGTCATGGCACAAACCCAATAGGAAATCAGTTTTCCTACTATTTAAATCTAAAAAATTATCATTTCTTTTCTTCTTCAAGACTTCCCCCACACTGCCACTTTGCCAGTCAGTGAGATACAATTATCTCATGGCCACCCCTTTTCTCTTGCCATCCAATCCAGCCAGGATACCCCAAGTTTCCCAGGACAGAGCCATCATTCTCTCAAAAGTAGGTCTTCCTCAAAGATGTAGGGCCTTGCTGCCAGGGGTCAACTAATGACCGCTGGTCATGGCTCCTATATGATGCTAACCCATGCCTTCTCTAGCAACTGTTCACAGACCTAACTGCTGGCCAGATCCAGTCACTCCTGGTGGCTTTCACCTGGTTCCCTTGAAGGAGACCGGCATTAAGAAATAGGGCATTTGGGTTTCCTGTCTCCCAGCTATTCTGTTGACTGGTCAGTCTGCTGGAGCAGAAACCAGTGGGAGATGGGGGTGGGAGAACCATCATTTGGAGAGGACTCATGGAGCAGGCTGTCAAACTGACAGGGTTTTATGATGTCAAACTCTTCATCCCATGGGACAGAGGGATATGCCCTGCCACTCCCCAAACCCAGGGAAAATGCCCAAGTTGACAACCCAAGGCACTGATATTGTACAGGGCTCAGTGAGGAAGGTTGCCACCACTGCTTAAAGAACTATAGTTTTCACAAAAGTCACCACCAGTCAGGCAGCTGAGGACTTCTTCCATGGCAGAGACTCCAGTCTGGTCCCCGTCTCCCTCTACTGCACACTCAGAACTGAAGTCAGAGCCTTACTCTACGGCTGGGCTCTCTCCTATCCATCTCTCTTCAGTTTGAGCCCCGTCACCGCTTACCCCAGACAGAGCATACCCCTCTAGGCCCTTCCTAGCACCCGCCATGCACAGGGACAAGGCTCACCGATCTGTCCATAGGCCATGCTGATCAGACGCTCGTTCACAAGTTTGTCCGTTTTGGGGTTTCTGGGCTGCCTCTTCATGATGTCACTCTCAGCTTGCTCGTAGGCCAGGGAGATGGCGGGAACCTAGGGGAGGTGAGAAGGAACATAAGTGGGTATTGGGAACTGTTTGCTGTAAAACTCCTGCTCCCTCTTTAAAAAGAAAGATTCTATTTTTGTGTGTGTGCATTTTAAACGGGAGACCTGGCGGGCTCTCTTAACCACTGAGCCCCATCTCTAGCACCTTGCCTTCTTTTTTCTGAATGCATTTCTTTTTGGTACATGGAATAATATTAGGGAATCCAATGTTTTTTTAAAGTAAATTATACAGAAATGAGAATTTTCTTCTGGTAAAGTGAATGTGGACAACTGCCCCTAGGGCAGCTAACACGGAGCCTCAGCCAATGATGCTGAGGCTGGAAAGAAACCTGGACATTCACTGAGAACTTCTCTTCATATGCCAGACTCACAGGTCCCAAGAACCAAGCCCTGGTAGCAGCATACGGGTACATGTTAATACTACTTGCGTGGATATAGACACTCACGTACCATGTCAGTGCCCAAGTCAATGCAGAGGATGGTCACGGTCCCCAGGGGCAGTGGAATGTTTGCAATAATAAATATCAAGAAGGGGGTGATTTCCGGAATGTTACTGGTTAGGGTGTAAGCGATGGATTTCTTCAAGTTATCAAAAATCAGACGACCTGGAAAAGCAAGATTGTTTTTATTATAAAGCTTGAAGAGACAGGCCGACGAGAACCTGAAGACAAGCTCACTAACTGCCCACTGGGATGAGCTGTCGTCGGTGGCCTCTTAAAGGTGCTCTCACCTTCCTCTACTCCAGTCACAATGGAGGCAAAGTTGTCATCCAGAAGGATCATGTCAGCAGCTTGCTTGGACACATCAGAGCCAACAATCCCCATGGCAACCCCAATATCTGCCTTTTTCAAAGCTGGAGAGTCATTGACACCATCCCCTGTGACAGCCACGATGGCACCCTGTCCAAAGAAGGAGGAGGTGGGGAGGGGGTTAATAAAGCCCAAATCCTTGCAGGGATGAAATGAAGGGAGACACACTCAGCAGGTTATAGATGCCCCTCTCTCCCATTGAGGCTGCAGGGATCGAGTCTTGGAACCATCTTGGCCAAGTAGACATGGACCCCACCCACAATGACAATAGGGAAAAATGACAACAAGCATATTCTCCCCCCCATTTAACCCATGATCTTGGTGAACAGCATTGTGGTAAGCCCTGTCCCTGCAGCCCAGCAATGGTTAAAAATCAGGGGAGGGTCTTCTGGCAACGTCCACTTCCACTGAAGACAGGAGGACCCACTCTGCTGTTCCACGAGATTTCATCAGGGCTTAACAGTGGGCTACAGCATGGCAGAATCCCTCTTCCTATGCCTGAACTCCCAGGCACACAGAGAGCCTGTCCTCTCTACTCTGGCTCTGCTTTCGCTGGACCCCGGAGTCTGAGACCCTGTGGCCCCATGGCCCCCGCAGCTCACGGACCTGCCGCTGGCAGCCCTCCACGATGATGAGCTTCTGCTGAGGAGAGGTCCTGGCGAAGACGATCTCTGTGTGGTACCGCAAGATGTCATCCAGCTCCTCGGAGGTCATGTCCTTCAGGTCACTGCCGTGGACCACACAGGCCTTGGCATCTCTAGAATTGGGACCAGGAAAGTCACAAAGGTCACCTGCCCATTCGCCAGCACTTCCAAAACAGAACCAAGACCCAAATGACTTCCCTGACACTTAAGAGCTGGTCCTGTTCAGTATTTATAGACGGTCACACGGACCACCTCATTCAAGGCTCACAGCCACCCGTGGGAGGCCAGCTTGCAACCTCCCTGTCCCCAACTCTATCAGACGGACTGGAATAACAGACATGCTTTTAGAAATGACAGAGCCGAGAAAACCCTTTTCTAAACCCAAATCAGGGCGAGGAAGCTCTAGACCACAACAGAATGAAAACAAAACTGATGTCTCCACTATATGCTTTTTAACTAATGTGTGTATGTGGATGCACCCAAGCGTGCATACATGTGGATGATGTGTGTATGTAGGAACACATGCCAAGCCACACATATGAAAGTCAGAGAACAACTTAAGAGTCATTTCTCTCCTACTTCCAGATGTGCTCCAGGGATCACTCAGGCCATGAGGCTCCTGAGGCAAGCACCTCACTGCCTGAGCACCTCACCCGCCTTCTATTACCCATGCTCTACTTCAATGGCCTCTCCCTTCTTTGTTGCCATCTGAACAATTGTCCTTTCTCATTTATTTCTTCAGCCTGGAAACTGACGAGGCACGAATGGTCCAGTGGCTAGTCTAGACTATTTAATATCTGACTTCTCCAGTTCCAAGCACTCTGAACATCCCTAAGCCTCTACTTCCAAGGTCAGCAAGCGGGATTCCCTCCCAGCCTCTTACATCATTACATCAAGAACTCAGAACAGCAAGCGCCATGTGGATTAGTGTGACTTCTCCCTGTGCACCAGGCCACTTCCTAGTAGTGCGGGTGCACTCACTACTCCCTCGGTGCAAGCCAAGACACAAATTGGTCCAGAGCCAAGGAGGGACTACACTTAAGCTTTCTGTCGTACCTGGGGTTCACCTGGTTCACTGGAATGTTGAGGCGGGCAGCAATGTCTTCCACAGTCTCATTGCCTTCTGAGATAATGCCTACCCCCTTGGCAATGGCTTTGGCTGTGATTGGATGGTCTCCTGTGACCATGATGACCTGAAACAGGAAGTTGAATGATATGTATCAACTTATCAAAAATATAAACATGGATTTACAGAAAGAAACACAGCCCAATACCAAGATTTTATGACACATGACCACATCCATACTGCATATATCGTATCTTCTTACAGAAACATAAAAATCAAATTCTACTAAAACCATTAAAAGAAGAAAGAAAGCCTAATATTGGTTGGACTATATATCATGACGTGTATATTGCTGGTTAGCACTTTCACACTTGCCCGGTTCTGAAGGACAACAACTATAGATTTTATTTTGATTATGTGTGTATGAGTTTGTGTCAAGGGGTAGGGGGGACAGTGCACCAAGTGCAAGAGTCCTTGGAGGTATCAGACCCCCAGGAACCCGAGTCATGGATGGTTGTGAGCTGCATGAGGTGGGTGCGAATTCAGGTCACTTAACCACTAAGCCGTGTCCCCAGCCCGTGTTTAGAACTACATCCTTTAAAAGAAACAACGTCCTATTATCAAGCTTCTCAGAGAGGCTTTCTCCTAAGCGTGAGGACAGTGGAAGAGGGCGTAAATGCAGCAGCATAGTATTGAGCCCTTCAGAAAAAGACAGAGACCAAATCACCGAGAAGTCAGCTCACAACACGGGGAACGTGCCATTCACTGCATTTCCAAATTTAAACCTCAATCTTTTCGTCTTTTTCTTGTCATTTGTGTTTCTTTTATCAAAAACTAAGTAAGGTGCTTCTTTACCTCCAACTGCACATCTGCTCTTTACCCAACCTTTTAAGAATACGAGAGAGAGAGAGAGAGAGAGAGAGAGAGAGAGAGAGAGAGAGAGAGAGAGAGAGAGAGAGAGAGAGAAGCTGCCTAGACCTGGGGCACTGTTGAGAACAGGACCCACGGCTCTGTGAGGGAGCCAGGAGACACACAGGCCCTACCTTAATCCCAGCGCTGCGGCATTTGCCCACAGCATCGGGGACAGCAGCTCGGGGCGGGTCAATCATGGAGATAAGACCCACGAAGCAGAGGTTATCCACGGGGAAATTGACATCGTCAGTGTCAAACTGGAAGCCTTCGGGAAACTGTTCGTCAGGCAGGAGGAGGTGGCAGAAACCTACGAAGGAGAGCACATACCTGTTAGGTTCCCAGTGCCTTAGACAGTGAGGGTCACTGCAGCCCTTCAATATCAGGACTGTCTTGGGCTGCATGTTAAATGTGAAAGTGTACGAGTAAGACAGAGTCAGGGAAAGAACAAAAGTGGCCGGAGGACAGAATCCTCCAGAAAGAGTTACCAAGGGACAGAGTACTCAATGTGGGGGACACTGAGCTGACAACATTAGCTCTTAGCACCACACCACTGGGCTGCAGTGTGATGAATATCTAAGTACCTTATCTGGGAAACTGAAGCCATCTCTTCCTATCTAGTCACTGTTACTGAGCACCAGTGCGGACATTCTTAGGAGCTTCTTTGACGATGAACACAGAACAGACATCCTGCTGTAACTGAGTCATATGGTTCTATCATTCTAAGACATAAGACATCCCAGACTTGGCCTTCAGTACTGTGTGACAGTCACAACAGTCTGTTCAATGGGATAGAAGACACCGTGCAGGCTCAAGAAGAGTAGTAGATCCTTCTTACTTGGGGTTGGGCAAAGCGAAAAAGCAAAATGACCTTAGAGAAGACTGTAGTCCTTTGGTTGGACAGACACATGGGAGAAACACCGCCTGTGGGTTAGTTTTGCAGGAAAAGGTGTCTGACTCAGAGAACTAGACCAAGTGATTGGTTCTCAATGATCTCACCAGGAAGAATCAAATAATGGATTTGCGTCTATCAACATACAAAATATTTTTAGTGCCATTTGCACAAATAAACTGGACAGAGGGAAAAATAAACTTCTGAGCTAACTTCTCAGCAGTTGCTAGGTTATGATAATCAGCAGCCTGGCTTTCTGGTTTGCTGTGCTGGTTTATAAGTAGAGTGGTCACTTCCCATGGGCAAGAACAGTCATCCTAGGTATTACTTAGGCACACCAAACACTAGCAGGTTTTAACTAAGCTTACAGACCATGGCCCTAACAATGAGGTTAGGTAATAAACTGCCTCCCCCACCTCTTGCTATACAGAACTGAGTATCATGAAGCCACAGGTCAGTAAATCATCAAGACTGGGCTAAAATGATCATTATTACCCCACCAACTATTGCTTTAAACAATGTAAGGCATATCAAATAAGCAGGGTAGCTCCCCTCAAAATTAAGAGGAACATCCAGAGGACATAGAAATTGCCGTGGCTGTCTGACAAAGCTGTGCTCAGGAGTCATGGCAGTCACCTGCATACCTAGCACACGTTCTCCAAGGCCCCCCAGCTCTAGGTAGGCATTCTGAAAAGCGTCTTTCAGCTCTTCATCCAGTGGCTGCTCCTTGCCGTGGAGGAGGATGGAGCTGCAGCGGTCCAGGATCCTTTCTGGGGCGCCCTTCATCACTAGCAGGTGTTTAGGCTCAGATGCATTTGGGTTCTTGTGAATGGACAACTGTGAAGATTATTCAGAAGGAAACATTAGGTGGCTGCATGCGGCAATTCAGGGAGAAAGAG
Source organism: Mus caroli (assembly GCF_978045245.1). Taxonomy (NCBI): domain Eukaryota; kingdom Metazoa; phylum Chordata; class Mammalia; order Rodentia; family Muridae; genus Mus; species Mus caroli. The sequence continues at coordinate 59,005,313 of NW_028227258.1, read as the reverse complement.
TAGGCCTTCCTAACTAGTTAGAATTTACTATAAAGCAAGTAAGATCTCCTTTCAGGACCTCTAAATACCTCACAATACATACATGTTGAGTGCTACAGAAGGAAAAAGCACTTAACGCATGCTAAGTTCATGTGTGAACACACATCTTACATGTGCTTGCTCAGAGACAACCATGAACTCTTGGACAAGCAAAAGGCTGGTCAATGCTTGCGTATACACAATCTCCCTCCCCTTCCAGCCACCCCCAACTCCAAGGTCCCCAACAACATTCTGAGAGAGGTTTCATTTCTCCTACTGATATTCAAATAAAAAGGAAAAACTCCCAAATTTAAAGTTACACCTTGTGGAACCTGAGTTTGGGATTAATCTTCCTCTCGCTCATGTCCCCAGCACCCCCTTGCGCTGCATGAGCGTCCCTGATCGGCATACCTGGTACTTGTTGGTGGAGTTGAAGGGGATCTCCACTATCTTGCTGTATTTCTCCCTCATCTCCATCACGGAGCCGCAGCAGACTTCAATGCACTTTAAGAGCGCCGACTCAGAGGCATCTCCCGCTACTGCCCGCTGGGAACAGAGACATCGTCTGTTAGTGACTTGGAAAGGCTGATTCACAAGGCATGACTGGGAAATAGAGAACTCTGGATGTAGTCCAATCTTGTCAGTGGCAGAGACAACAGGTGAGAAGTGACCCGGACCAGGCTGCTCAGTTCCCCAGGCTCCAGCCTAACCTCCTTCAGCATCAACGCCAGCTTCAGGGGAAAGGGTTCCTGGAGGCACCACCAACACACCTCCCTACCTTCTGCAGTCTAGCATAACCTTCCCCCGGGCTGCTACAAAGCCCCACATTCAACACTATTCACAACTGAACACTTCTGCTTATAAGTCTGGGGAAAAAACAAAATCAAAAAGAGCAAAGATTTCTAGTATCACTTTAAAGGCTGGGCCTTTAAAGTGAAATGGCTTAGGGTTCAGAGCCGGGCACAAACTGTCAAGGGCAAAGCAAAGGCCTCCATGCTCTAAACCTAACTCAGTTGTGCAAAATCACCTGAAGTTTGTGAGCTGGAAGCTGTTCCCAGCTCTGGCAGCAGCATAATCAGCTGATATTTTAGTCACTGTCTTTGTTTGGGGACACACACCTATGTTTTTCTCTGATCTACTTATTCACATGGCCATATAGCTGTTTTGACCTACTAAGCATTTCTCCTGTAAGCAACTTTGATACAGGTGAATATGTGAGAGCCTGGGCACACAGGTGAGCAAGTGAATTCTCACAAGGACAGCAGCTCTGTGTAAGAAGGGTGGTGGTGAGCATTTGAGAAGGGGGAAAAAGGAAGGAAGGAAGGAAGGAAGGAAGGAAGGAAGGAAGGAAGGAAGGAAGGAAAAAAGAAAATCCAAGTATCGAGCAGAATAAAATGACTTGCAGAAACCTTGCCAGGAAGGGGTAGTAAAGCTATTATTTTCACAGCTTAGCTACCCAAATACTTCAAACATCTCCATAATCTCCCCCCCCCCTTTTTTGTCAAGATAGATAGAAAATGCCCCATTCTGAGGTAAGGCAAAACACAAAGCAGCCATCTTCAGTGTGACTCCCAAGATAAGCATCATCATTCTTTTTTTTTTGGTTTTTCGAGACAGGGTTTGTCTGTGTAGCCCTGGCTATCCTAGAACTCACTCTGTAGACCAGGCTGGCCTCGAACTCAGAAATCCGCCTGCCTCTGCCTCCCGAGTGCTGGGATTAAAGGCATGCGCCACCACGCCCGGCTAAGCATCATCATTCTTAAACCAACGGCAAGCAAACTGCCTTCAAAGAATAACTAAGCCCAGCCTCACAAGCCGCCTCAGTTACGTCTGAGCCATACTCACTTTGGCAACTGAGTTTATACAGAGAACTCCCACAGGCAAGCAGTGGCACAGGGGACAGATGGGGTCCCGGAACCTCACACAGCACCTGGACATTTCTAACTCGTGGGCCTTGTGGGACTCCAGGGGCACATGAGCAACAGTAAAATCCCAGCCATGCCAGACTGTGTGTGAGTATCCCGGAGAGGCTGAGGTTGTGCCTTGATCTAATTTTTGCATCATTAGTAAGCAAGTTAAGAGCGAGTAAGATAAGGGAAATAGCTATTTTAAGAACATAAATGGCTTAAGGGATTTACTGGAATCTGGTGTATCTGAACATGCAAACACAATTAGAGTCAGTAGGGCAGCCTCACTATCCTCTTGGTTAGGTGCTGTCTGAGGGGCAGGCTAACCTGCTCTACCGAGGGAGGCTCTTCACCAAGAAAGACTTTCTCAGGTCCAGTTTTCACTTTCTGTTCTCTTCCTCCCCATCAGTATGGACTGTGACCACTGAGAGCACTTGGAGCTCTAAGGCAACACAATCTTTGCTATAAGGAGCGAAGAAGGTTCCCACAAAAGATCTCAAGCATGCTGCAATGAAGCTGTTTTTCTACACACAAAGGCAAGGTGCTGTTTGGAAAGCAAGGTGGTGTTCTTATGTGCTAATCACACCCTTATCCCCATCCCCACCCCCACCCCAAACAACCACAGGCCAGAGCACTTCTCAGAGGCATACCTTAAGAATAGGCAGGTTTTCTTGGTTAGCCTGAAACACTGCCCTGTTACAGAGACCAGCAATTCTGGACAGAGCGAACCAGGTGGCTGACGTCTTGTCAAAGGAGACACCTGATGGAAGGAAGCAAGGATACATGATTTTTATGTGTGCGTTCTCTGTGTGCAGGAATACTCGCATGGATTTATGTGTGTCATAGGCATGCAGGTTCTCAGAGAGGCAAGAAGGCATCAATTCCCCAGTGACTGGAGTTATAGGCCCTTATGAGCGGCCTGACAGAGGAACCAAACCTAGGTCCTCTATAAGATCAACAAGCACTCATAACTGCCGAACCATCTCTCCAGCTCAAGACTCGCTCACTATGTAGACTGCGCCATACTACCAGTTCTATTAAAGTCTCATAAAAATCTGAACTGATACATCCCACTTCCTAATTAAAGACATTAGCTTCTAGTGGTTCTTAATCATGTGCATGGGGTAGCTTCATTGGTCTCCTTTCTCCCTCTCTCTCCATCCAACAATAAGTATTAAACCAAAAACCAAAACAGTGTCATGGGCTTAAAAACAAGCAAGTAGGGCGGGCAGGAAGGCTCAGAGAGTGAAGGCCAGCATGATGATCTGGGACCTACACAGCAGCGGAGAACAGACTCCTGCAAGCTGTCCTCTGACCTCCACGTGTGTGCAATGGCACGCCTGTGCCCACATATACACAGAATAAAAAGGCCAAGGTGAGCAGGCACTTTGGCGTAAGGTGCGCTCCAGCCTTACCACTCTGATTCTCCGTGGTGTCAGCTTCATGGATCTGATTGTCAAACCACATGTGGGCCACTGTCATCCGGTTCTGAGTCAGAGTTCCCGTCTTGTCTGAGCAGATGGTAGATGTGGACCCCAAGGTCTCCACAGCTTCCAAGTTCTTCACCAGGCAGTTCTTCCTCGCCATGCGCTTGGCAGTGAGTGTCAGACAGACCTGCAGACAGGATAGGCAAGAGACGGACATCACTCATCCAGGCTGGAGTGCTACACAAATTCCACCACGTCTTAATACAGAAGAAATCTGTTTAGAATTCAATCTCTCTAACATTCTCCCCAAGTCATGATGTCATGAAGATGGTAGGGACTTCCTCCCATCTCCAATAAACAATGTAAAAAAAACAAAAACAAAACAAACAGAATTAATGAACTCTATCTATCCTTCATACTACCTCCAAATTACTATTTCCTCCATTGCCCTCAGCTGCATTACATGGTAACTTAAAAACATGACATGCTGTGGGGTTTCCGATAAACCTGTGCTAAGGTTTTCTCTGTCAAAGTTTACCATGTGATGTGGAACCAAAGACTGCACAGACATAAATATAGACGTTGGCAGCTCCCTGCAAGAGGCTCATGGCTGAGCCCTGCACCCACACAAGCTGATCAGAGCGATGGCCACTGCTGCTGTCCCCCGGCATCTTACCGTGACAGTGGCCAGCAGACCTTCTGGCACGTTGGCTACGATGATCCCAATGAGGAAGATGACAGCCTCGAGCCAGGTGTACTCAAGGATCAGAGAAAGGATGAAGAAAGACACCCCCAGGAACACGGCCACCCCCGTGATGAGGTGGATGAAATGCTCAATCTCTTCAGCAATGGGGGTCTGGCCGCCTTCTAGCCCAGAAGCAAGCGTGGCAATCCTGCCCATCACGGTGCGGTCTCCAGTGTACACGACGATGCCACGTGCGGTTCCTTAAGAGAAGGGGTGTGGGGACCGTGTCAGCCAGAGGCCAGAAAACGTGCTTGGTTTCAGAAAACACACACATGCAGATTCCTGTCCTTTATTTAAACAGAACCAGTTTTCTGGGTAACTTGCTGTCTGTTTTAAAGCAGAGTCTGGTGACAGCATTGGTATACACTGCCAGGAGAGAAGTCACACTGGCCTGTTGCTATCAGCACAGACCACTGTGTGGATGAAAGAAAAACTTCCTGGGCTTTCCTGGCAGCAGAGGAAGCCTCCCTCTCTGCTCTATGCTGAGGAAAGCTGTCAGAATAGAGCCAATGAAATGAGGAACTGTGCCCCGCCCCCCTCTCCCTCTTTCTGTAACACCCACAATAATACTCAGACATGCCAAAGAGTGCCTTGAATAGCCTCACCTTCCACACAGTTGGTTGAGAAGAAGGCAATATTCCTGGTCTCCAAGGGGTTCTCGTTTGTGAAATCCGGGGACCGAGTCTGGGGTTCTGATTCACCAGTGAGTGAGGAGTTATCCACCTGTATGTGAGGAAAAATAGCATCAGGTGATTCCCAAGTCTCACCATGGACCCAGGTCTACCGAGCCGAGCTAGCCAAGAGAGGTCTCCTGGTTCACCTACCTTGCAGCCGTTTGCAGATATGATTCTAAGATCAGCAGGGATCCGGTCTCCCCCTTTCACCTCCACCAGATCCCCGACGACGACATCCTCTGCATTGATGCTCATTTTCTCTCCATTTCGAATCACAAGGGCTTGCTTCAGAAGGGAAGATGGTTGACACCGTTAGAGTGAGCCCAACAAAGCAAGGGTAAAGCTCAAAAATTTAAAAACTAAGTTACAAAAATGCGTGTGTCCCAAATTACCTGGGTCCACAGCAAAGATATCACTCATGTTTATATAAAAACACTGCAGCTCAACAGTTACCCTACAGCTGTTCTCACTAGACACTGCCCTTGCTCTTGGAGACATCACTTGATACTTGGACTACCTTAATGTCACACTAACTTATATTGTGAGAGCTGTCAATCTCTCAAAAGGGAAGGATGAAGCAGTGGGTACCTGAGGGACCATGTTCTTGAAGGATTCCATGATCTTGGAGCTTTTTGCTTCTTGATAATAGGAGAAACAGCCAGTTATGATGACTACAGCAGAGAGCACCACCCCGAGGTACAGCTAGAAGTAAAACCAGACAAGTTAGGCCCCAGAGGGAATAGTCAGGTAGCTCAGACGGAATAGAAAACACATCTGGAAGGGTCACAGCTTCAGGAATAGGGAGCTTGTGTCTTCACATTTATCCCTCTAGATCCTGTGGGCAGGAGGCTCAGAAACAGAGGAAGTTACAGATTCCTGGCCATTGACTTAATGAGCCTTTTCAAATCTCCTAGGTGAGTCTATTTCTCCTGCTTCATGAAAACAATGATATCTTTCCAAGAACTTCTAAAGGACAAACTTTTCTAGGCAAGTCCAGCACGCCTAAGTGCAGAGCTGAGCTGTGCCATCAAGCAGTGGGAGGCAGAGCCAGGCAGACCTAGGCAGACCTCAGCAGAGCTGTAGGCACACTCAGGCCTGCAGAATGACCCAGAGTGGGAGAAGAAGGGACGGCCAAAACGGTCTAGGAGGCAACAGCGCTACCGTAACTACACAACTCACATCATCGTTTGGCGGTTCCTCTTCTGTAGCACTTCGGATGCCATAAGCCAGGAAACAAAGAATGGCCCCAATCCACAGTAACATGGAAAAGCCTCCAAACAGCTGCCGGCAGAATTTCACCCATTCGGGAGTAGTGGGAGGGGGTGTGAGGGCGTTGGGGCCATCCCGGGCCAGGATCTCAGCGGCCCTTGCAGGTGTTAATCCCTGAGGAGTAGAGAGGCGTACATCAGACAGAGCACACCAGCATTCATAAGCCATCACGCTCTTCCAACAACAAGAAATCCACGGAAGAAACAGGCTCTTGGCCGCAGAGCCAGGTGAAGCCTGGGTAACTCCCCCAAAATAAGCAGGGAATCTCAGAAGACAAACAAACCTCATTCCCCTAGGAGCCTGTAATACCCTAAGATCTCATTTAAAACACCCTTTAAAAGGAACTGCGGAAAATCTGAATCAGGTTGATTTTTATACCGAAAAGATCTTGGTTTTAACCAACTGGTTCGGTTTTGCAAGTCAGGAGCTTTGAGAGTTTTCTGTACATTGATTCTATAAGGGGGAGGGGGAAGCCTAAAAACAGGAGAGCAGGAAAATGTTTCTGCAGGAATCCAAGCCTTCCTGAGTTAACAGCCAAGTTGTAAGTACAGAACTTCATTCTCACAATGGTAACGAAAACACTGGCCCGGCCGTGAAGGGCTCACCCACACGCATACTTCAGCTAACTCCTGGGAAACCCGTCAGCTTAACAGTGCTCACTGGAAAGGCCACTGCACAGCCGTCTGCATGGTCTAATGGGCCTTAAAACCCACCTCAGTGGCAGACAAGACTCACATTAAGAGGAGAAAACAGGATTACTCTTGTACTACTAAAATATCAGCTTAGAAGGAGACAGAACACATTTCTGTCTAACGTGTGCCTCTATGGACATGCTGTCTGGTATTTTTAACTTTGGGGCTACCTAGGAAAGAGAGAAGTGAGGAAAGAGAGAAGACCAGTTCCAAGATTCAGCATCCACATCTGCGTCATGTGCCTGCTGCAGCACCCACTGTTAGCTCAATAAAACAACCACCTAACGTCTGAGCCCCGTCTACACGCCCAATCACTGGGTTGGAGCCTGCTTAATTTAATGACCATCTCTTACAGGCTACTAAACCCAGTTTACAAAGTAAAGGGCCCACAGTGTATGAGTTGACTGACTCGGAGTCCCAGATAGCCCACAGACATAAGAATCTAATAAAAACAATAAATAGGTGAAATGCTTAGAGAAGGCAGCCTGGCCCACAGGGAGCAGAGGGTCTGAGCAGAGCCTAGGCCCTCTCTGAGCACAGGGGCAGTTGTTCCAAAGGCTCAGACTGTTTACTAAAACAGATACAAAACACATTTTGGAGGGAAGGTGTGTTTTGAGATTTGTACATAAGTTGTACCTCAGGGTGACAGAAGTTCTGTCACACCACCATGATCCAGGTGGAGAAAAGTACAAGGACACTAACTGCTAAAAACCCAGCAAGCAGCTGCTGTGTGTCTCTCAAGTTTTACAAATGTAGACCATGGAGTGAAGGAGCCTGGCTTTGGAACCACCTACAAAACCGGGTGCTCCGTCCGGAACAGAGAATCAAACTAATGTCCACTCCAACAAGGTTTCAGGGAAGAAATGTCAACAGAGAAAGTTCTGTGCATGTCACACAGCCAACGGCGGGCGGCTGTCAGTCCAATCCTCCTAGTAAGGTCTGACCTAAGGCGGAACACAATACCACAGGGAAAACTATGATTTGCTATGGCAGGCATCAAACGGGTACCTACTCGGCTCAAATCTGTTCCGTATTTACGATGGAGTTCATCCAGGCTGAGTTTATGGTCATCCTAAGGGGGAGGGAAAAAATAATTATACACCCTAAAATCAAAAGGAAAAAAAGCACCCTCACTCACTCCTCAACCCTATTGAAACTTTCTTCCCACATCACCCTCACAACTGTCTCCTGAGAGAGCTTCCTCTCCGATGCTGGCTGACATTTGCTGAATTGAGTCAGAGAAACCCAACGCCTCTTGGGTGTCTAGGACTGTGGCTCTCAACCTTCCTAATGCTGTGGCCCTTTAATTCAGTTCTTCACGTTGTTGCTTTCCCCAGCAGTGACTTTTTTTCACTACTACTTCACAACTCTAATTTTGCTATTATGAATCATACGGTAAATAAATACCTGATATGTAACCCCCGTGAAAGAACCGTTCAACCCCAAATGGATGGCAACCCACAGGTGGGGAACCACTTGTCTAGATGGGGACCTCATCTGTCCAGGTTGGCTAGAGATGGGTTAAGTCACAGAAGCCTCCTTAGCTTAAAGAGGCTGCAGTACCAGCATCCTTCAGAGAAAAGCATAGACTGTGGTACCAAGAACGCTTCCACTGCTTATGAGGGGAGACAGAGACCTTGCTTAACCCTTTAATAGCTTCTAGAATGGAGACTCTTCAGCACCAACCCCGTCAGTCCTCTGCCCTAGGCCGGTGCAGAAGCATACACCCACAGGGCTCGGGTGCAATGAATTTTTAGGAAAACTCACAGAGCCAGTTTTCTTCCCAACACTCACCATAGACACTTCCTTCTTGAGCTCATCCATATCCCTTTCCTTCTTGGCCTTTTTGCCCTTTTTGTCACCATGCTCCGATACAGCAGCAGGTTCATACTTGTCTCGTCCAACCTACAGATGGGAGGAGGGGAAGGGAGAGAGGGTGAGCTCTGTGCAGCGCCTGGGAGGGAACACAAGGTTGTGTGGGGTGTGTGTGTGTGTGTGTGTGTGTGTGTGTGTAGGGATGGAAGCTACAGGGACACAGTGCTTTGGAACAGTCACTGGGTAAATATTCAGCACAACACAACCTAGCCTAGGGGCTTATACAGGGAGGCACCTAACCAAGGCCATCCATGGTGGATTACTGCCACTAAAGACATCTTGTGTCCACCCTGGGTTATACAGAACAATGGGGAAGTTGTAACAGGCTTCAAACAGCCTTGCTAGGGCAACTCCCATTTGGAATGAACAGTGGCTATGATGTTAAAATCCCTACTTTGCAGTCTTCTGCCTTGCCTACTGAAGGAATGAAACCATGTTTCTATTAGTAATCATTTTTTGTTTTGTTTTGTTTTGAGACAGGGTTTCTCTGTATAGCCCTGGCTGTCCTGGAACTCAATTTGTAGACCAGGTTGGCCTCAAACTTAGAGATTCACCTGCCTCTGCCTCCTGAGTGCTGGGATTAAAGGTGTGCACCAGCACGCCCAGCTCCATTAGTAATCTTGAGGCCAGTCCAGTGCCTAAATTTGTACTGTCAATCAGACAGACACTGAAGTCCTGGGCCCTACTAGCCAACAGTTAGAGAAGTTTGAGGGAAGTTACCAACTCCCTAAGGACCAATTCCCCTTTCCACAACACGATAAGGACAGACAACTCAGACAGCATTCCTGAGGATTTAATGATACATCTAAGTGCCAGTCACTCTGATATGATGATTAAATTCTTCTCGCTGCAAAGCCATTATACACAGTTTAAACACCATTACTATTCACATAAGATATTGACCACATTTCATTTTTTTTCAGAGAGAAACAAAACATCTAAAGGTCCCTAAAAAAATTTTAAATAACGCTACAAAAACAAAAAAGAAGAAAATGAAAGAAAGGGAGTCTCCACCCCATTCTGTAACCTAAAATAAGATCTCCCCAAATGAAAGGCCCTGGAAATGTTTTGACACAAGCAGGATGCAGGGAGAGCGCGTGCGTTACCGTGTAATTCACAGGATCCACCTACACCTCTCCAGACTGGAAGGAGTTCTAGAGAAAATGTTGATTCTATAGTTTAAATTTAGACCGTTCCACTCCCTCACCCTGTTAAGAGTGCTGGGCCAATCTGTATGAAACCAGAACTTGGTACTCCAAAGTCAGGCAGTGGAGAGGGTTCTCCCCTGCAGGCCACCTCCCTTGCCTTACAATGAATGCTTGGTAATGCTGTTGCTATTATTTTGTGGGTCTATTTCCTAACTTTAAGTGGTGTATTAAAAGCTAATCAAGCTATACCCGGGAACTTTCCTATTTACACTGGGTTTTGTTGTCCCAAATGAAGATAAAACCCCAAAGCGTGTATTTCAGTCACTTAGAGTTAGTAAGTAGCAAATAAAATACGCATTCACTTGACTTTGGAAGGCTCCAAAGAGAAAGCTGCTCAGATTAGTGCGTGGAGGAGAAGTGGGTATTTGTGACGCTATTCAACACCATGTGACTTGACAAATGACTTCTTCCTTGAGAGCAGGGCCCTTGAATCTTCACCTTATCTGCAGAGTGGAGTTGGGCAGAGTGGAGGACAGTCAGCATTCCTAACATTCTCTCTCTGCTATGGAGTCAGCACAGCTTCAAGGGCCTCTCGAGTGGAGCTGTGTGCTGGAGTTAGGATGGAGCGCGTTTCTCTGCATATCTGACGGCGGTAAAGCCATTCCATGGCTGCCGACTTGGCTCCTTTACCTATGTGGCCAGATTAAACTGATTTTTTTTTTTCAAGACAGGATTTCTCTGTGTAACAGACCCTGATTGTCCTGGACTCCCTTTTGTAGACCAGTCTGGCCCCTGCCTCCCAAGTGCTGAGATCAAAGGCGTGCACCACCATGCCCAACTTAAACAGACTTTTAAAATACGCCCAATACATTTTTAAGCAAGTCCCATTTCACGGAAATACGCTTCCATGAGGAGCAGTGTTAGAATCCCCCAGCCTCACTGTCTGCGTGCTTCGGTTATTCTTAGACTTCTCACATTTTCCACTGCAAGAGGGAGAAGAGAGATATTGGCACAGCCAGCCCTCTCTGGATACCTTCCAACGTTTATCAGCCATCACAAAGGCAGTGTGTTGCCTGTACCTTCACAGCTATTGAGAGTAAAGTTGAGGAATCTACATTTCCTAATAGCCAAACTCCTTTATAAATTCATGCTATTTAAGGCACTTTTAAATGGGGACAGCTGTAAAAGGGACATGGAAAGTATTAACATGTAAAATCACTTCTTCAAAATCTTAATTTTTCCAGTAGGCAATTTTTGTCTAAAAGAACTAGGCAGCTTATCCGATCAGTTCTTGCCCACAAGTAAAACAATAATTTAATGTTAATTCTTCCTGGTGTGGGTCAAGAGATCCTTAGGTTCCTATGGGCACCAAGAACTGTAATTTCAAAGCTGAAAAAGTATGCGTTTATGGTGTGGGGTAAGACAACATTTTCCTTATTTCTTTTAAAAACAAAGGTCGCAGCAGGGAGTGGTGCGGTGTTCCTTCCCGGGCTCCGCTGACCTTCCTGCTTGTTTGGGCACCAGGCATGGAACTTCTCCTTTCTCAATTAGAAAAACGAGATTGCTTCTTCACTCAGCACCACAGAGCAAGAACACTAACTCCAGCGACTCCCTTTGAGTGTCTCTAGCTTATCTGGAAGGGGCATTCAACAGGCTGTGCCATCCTCAAAAGGGCAGTTGGTTGCAGGGGAGTAAGCTAGGTTATTAATCTTTTCCATTCTAATTTAAGAACTAGGAAGTTATAGCAAGGCATTATTTACTCCACGTGACACTTCAAGGCTGGGTGTGTCACTATTTCAACCTATGTGTCCTCCAGATTCCACCTTCCCAGAGATTCCTAAAGCTACTGCGCCTTTGGACATGAGGAAGACACGTTGGAGATGGAAGGAGAAGACCCTGGATGGGAAGAGCAAAGACAAAATAGATATGTAACAAGACTTTATGTTGGCCCTCACAATAAGGGAACAAGAAATCCCCGTGACCTTTTAGAGTGGAAAATCTTCCTTCCTCTTCTTCAGTTAATTCATCACTTACAGGAGGAAATGTGCTTGGGGAAGGTAGAAGGCAGCTGCAAATTTACCAATAATTACAATAACATGAGGATCATACACCCACATAGTTCACACACACAATTCACATACTCTCACACCTTTCTCACACATACACACTCTCATACACATACTCAAAAACACACTGTCACACATTCACACACACAATTTCTCACACTTTCACACAAATACACTCATACATAGTCACACACACACTCTGCAGTGAGATTTAAATAAGGACCTTCCTCCCCAGTAGACTGCAACTTGATGCCTACACAGCCACCAACACGGCCTCTGCTTTGTGCACTAGCACCTAGGGGGGCCTTCTAAGACTTCCACTCACCAGCAACACCTCTGGTTCTACAGCCAGAGAACTCAGGAGACCCTTACAGACTTCTGAAATGCCCTCTGATTTGCCCAAAGGGTACTTGGAAGTCTAAGATGCCCACTCCCATTAGCGAGGTCAGTGGGTGGTGCTTTCAATTCTGGCCCATGTCATTACCCTAGCACTGCCACTTGCCAGCTACATGACCTTGAACAGTCAGCCTTAGACAGCAGCTTTGTCACAACTATTAACTTACCTAACACAGTCTGATAGTTTGGTTAGTACAATCTGAAAACAGAACACCTAACAAAACAAAACAACCCCCACATTGTTTCCAGAACTGAGAACAAAAGCTTTTGACTAGCAAGAGAGGCTACCAATATGGCAAAGTAACTGCTCCAAATGTTGCTGATTCATAGCTGGCCAAGAGGGCTGTGGAGACAGCACCTTCAAACTCAATTTGGCAAACTCCAATTTGGCAGGGAAGTCAGACACAGCCTGATTCAGCTACAGAAGGCTCTGCCTAGTTTTGGCCAACTGTTAGTACAAAGTGGGGGAGTATTCCCCAATTTTCCTGGTTCTCATCAAAACCTCAAACTCAGCTCTGTCTGAAAAGGTCAAACACAGCACAAAGGTCACTATGATAACCCAGTCACTACACACATTACTGCCATTCCTTGCTTCCTATAGAGGTAACTTTCAGAAATATGTTAAAGAAAGTATCACTCTGGCCTAGTTTGCTACATTTCCAACTGATGCTCAGCCTAAATGGCTTCCGGTGGGTTCATCTTTCTAGCTGGAGACCTAAGGGATTTACCAAGCCTGTGCTAGGTGGGAATTGGCAAATGGAAGACAATGGGTAAACAGTCATAGGCCTTTAGCTGTTTTCCAGCCCACAGTGATACTTTTGGAATAGCAATTCTCTGCAGAGGAGGTAACCAAGGGGCACCCCAACCCCGTACCGTGCCACAGGTCCCTCCTTTCACTCCTGAAGACATGCATGCTGGAAATGTACTCCTATGAAGCCAGAGCACTGGGTCCTTTGTGAAGCCAGTTCAGTCCCTAAACTTGGGCTGTATCCATCAGTCACAGGACCGTGATCAGCCACTGGGTTCCCTCATCCCATGGGAACATCATCTAACCTGCCTCCCTGGTGAATTCTTAAACAACCCTGCTAGTCCACCCTTGTGGCCACGGAATGTACCGTGACCATTTGAAAAAAATAAAAATGGTAAGAGTATGTGAAGAATTCCTATATTTTAGATTTTCTTCTTCTTAAAATGTATTTCTTTTTCTTCTTACTAAAAAGCACCAGCCCCATGGGACATTTGATCACCCCAAGAGACCTGAATGAATCAAAACGTCCTGCTCATGCCTTAACACCCTCCACCTGCCCTCCCCTATACCCCAGCCCCCTTTTTCCTCATCATTCTGGTTTGAGAGAGAATAGCTTAAAAACTGGAACCAGCACTGCAGAGGGGCCGTCAGTTTCCAGGAAGCCCTGATCACTCTTTGATAGGTGGTTTGGAGCCTAGGAAGCAAAGGGACTGCTGCTGGGTTGAAGAGGGCAAAGGGCTGAAGGCCTACAGAAACACAGCTTGGTGCCATGGAAGTGAGACAGAGAGCATGCAAACAGACAGGTTGTGCACCCCAACTGCCCCAAGGCTCTGAATAACAGCAGGATAACAGACTGGAAAGATAAACACCAGGGCCCAAGGATGACAAACCGTTACAGTGATTACTAGTTCCCCAAATAATGAAGGCTCCAAAGATAAAGCCTGCACCACCATCAATCAACCTTTCAAATCACCAGCAGAGAAGATGAGATTGCTGGTACTAAGTGGGGTTTGAGTAAAACCTGCTAAGAGACAGTGCCCAGATGCATTTCACTGTAAAATCACAAAGCAACTGAAGAATGAGGTCTATTGGATTAAAAAAAAATCCCTTTGGCTTAGGACCCAAATGAAACCAAATCAGGGTAAAAATGTGTGTGTATGTGTGGTTTCCTCTTTTCTAATTCACAGAATCTGTTATCCCATACACCCAACAAATACATGTTAAGAACATCTTATGGATTCCCGACACCAGATTTCAGCACGGCTAATGAGGTGAGTCATATGCAGAGAACACTCGCTCTGACTCCAGCCAAAGAACACACTTCCTCTCATACTCTCAATTCAAGGCAAAGTGAGAATGTTCAGACCCGACTCTGCTCGTTAGTCCCCACCCCAAATACACATATAAAGGAAGGAGTGTTTAAAGATTGTTGCAATATAACACTCCCTTTACTTCACATTAGTACCCCCTAGCCCTAGTCTCAGAGTAATCTAGAATTAGACAGGGCTGGTGAAAGTCTGCCCAGTGCTTTGTTATGCAAACCCAGCCACTCTGATTACTGGGAGCCCATCTGATCTGACACTCGGATTTCTTCTTCAGGCCTGTTGGCTGGCAGCCACCCCCCCCCCCCCCCCAGCACCAGTGTTCTAGCTGGGAAACTGCCATTTTTCCCTATGACACTTTTAAGAAGTTAAAAATGACCACTGATCATGGTGAAAGTCTTCACTTGAAACGTGAATGTTGACGGAAAGTCTAAGATGCTGCTGATTGGATTTGCTTGTGGGACAGTGATACAGTGCCCAGTCATGCCAATGAATACTTCCCTTTGAGGAGCAGTTAACAGGACTTCTCAATTTTTCCCTATCGTTAATATTTCTCAGGGGAAAGAAAACAGTTCCACTGCTTTGAAGGGCCTGGGCCTGGAGAGCAGCCGTTTGTTTCAGCAGATCTGTGTCTCCCAGCCCTGATGACTTAGGAAGCCCCGGCACACTGGTACGGCCCTCACTCCACACAGCACACAGAGGACTCTACTTGCTCTCAGGGCAAGGACTGTACATCTGGCCAGACCAGAAACCAGAGCTCCCAGGCTGTGCTTTTTCAAAAAACCTGCTTGTCTTCAAATGAAGCAATACTTTAACTTAGCTTTTCATATAGAGTCCTTCAGGGCTGTTTAGTTAATGGTTCCCTCTCATTATTGAGGTACTCCTAAAAGAACAGTCTGTGGAGAAGAGAAAGTCACTTCTCCGTGCACTTGTTGCTAAGTAATCCTCAGGCGTTGGTTTTGAAGAGTTCAGGGACGGATCAGTGCGAGTGCCAAGTCTCTGCTCTAACACTGGGCCTGCTCTTTATTCTTAAATGTGATTCTAAGTTTTAGCCCTCAACTGGATAAACACCCTACTAGACCTTTATAAAGCTTTTTTTTTTTTGGGTGGGGTGGGGGGTGTTTTCTATCATCTTGGGTTTATAAAGAGCAGCCTTCCGGTTTCTTACTCTTCCACCCCAAGGTGAGTCACCATTGTTACAAACTTGCCAGCAGAGAACGCTACAAATTAACAAACAGCCAGCAGCCAAGAACACACAGCCTTATAATGGGGGTGGAGGGGTGGTGGAGTAGGTGAGTGCCGATAACCTTCCAGGCATGAACTGTTTCAATCTTACAAGGTGGAAACAACCTCACAGCCTATTTTCTGTTTTCCTGGCCTTCCAGGACCAGCCCCAGTGTGTCCTGTAAGCGCGCCTTACTTGGTCCTGTCCAGGCTGGGCCACTTTCCACTGGGAAGACTCTACCTCACAGGGTTTTGAGTCTAAAGTACTAGCTTTATAGCAGCCAGTGGGTATTTAGTCACACTTTCGAGTTTAGCTCCAAAAGGGCAGCTGATAATGTTACCCTACAACCAAGATTCCTGCTGACATGTGTACCTTGTGTCACCTCTTTCCCTGCCTGGTCTTTAAATCACTACCCATAAGCTAGGATTTCTTTTCTCAGCATCTAAGTTAATATTAAACCAAATCCAGGACTGAAATGAAAGGCTAGAGAGACTCTTCCTTCTCCCACCTTTTATAAACTTTAAACAAACAAGCCAAGTCTCCTACATTTCTAAACAATTATGATGTGCACCTTGGGTGAGCTAAACAGTTGTGGGTGGTAGGCCTTATGAGGCTATAAGCCGAGTCACTGGCAAAAAACACTGAATAAGAAATAAGGAACAAAATCCTATTTTATCCAGGAATGATTCAGCAAGCCGGGCTTTCATTTTTCTTACCAAATGTTCAAGACCCCAGTTCTGATAGTTAGGAAGAATCATTTGGAGATATCACCCACACCTAGACCCTAGATGGCACTTGAGAAAAGGGGTGGGGGTGGGGAGAAGATCACAATGACCTTAAAAATTAGCTGCCTTTAAGCTTCTTGGTTAACCAATTATCAAGAGGGTTTTAGTCATCGCTCCACCCACATTTTAATCCTCATGTGGAAAAATCCCAACATTTCAGTATGAAATATTCCTCTGACCAGTTTGCCATTGTAAGCCACAAAGACATGCACTCATACATGAATGCACGCAGGCAACCTAATATCCAATGTATAGAGTACTCCAAATACTAACTTCGCTAGACACCTGTTAGGGTACATGAAACACTTCGGTTGAACTTGACTAAATTCTCAGTTGAACTGTTATTGTAGCACTTGAGTGCCTATGTCCTAGGCCTAAAGGCTTAACTCTGACTTAAACATCCTCCTGGATTATTTATTATTATAAACACCCCAATTTCTTCTGGAGGATAACTTCAGAGTTTTGCACACAAAATGATGCTTCAGAGGCAGATGTTATGTGTAAGCTGAGAGCAACAGGTTGTTCAGCACCTGTTGCCACTAAACAACCGTTTGACCTTGAACAAGTCACTTCACCTTCCTAGGCTTTACACTCCCTAAAAGCTGCTCAAGGTCTCCAAATGACAAAGATACTTTTCGGAGGGGATAGGAGATAAAAGATGGGCTTTAAGGAATAAATGGTTTATAGGAACGGCTTGGATGGCATGTAGGATGGTGTGACACATAGATCCGGTTTCCATCGTGGAAAGTGGAGGCCAGGAGGGAATCAGTTCTTTGCTAGGATGCTGCATACGCTGACCAGCCCACAGTGGACACTACCGGGGTCACTATTCACTCTTCCTGGCCCACGTCTTATAATCATCTCTTTCAAGTCTCCAAAGAATGTGCTTCCCTCTGGCTCCATCCAGTATATACCCGGGTGCCTTAGGACCTGCAGAGTGTCTACAGCTTGTCTGCTTGGTCAGCCCTGAAGAGGGTGGAGTGGACTCTCCCACCTGTATTCTCATGACTGGTGCTTTTTCAAGCTAGGAACTGATATTTTCAGGGTTATTTTTTAAAGTTTTTAATCTGCTACTTTGAGGTCAGGAACTAACTCTTCCGAGGTGGATAGCAGTAACCGAGGTGGGAACTCAGTGTTGTTCGTGCCCGATTCCCTCATTCTCTTTGGGAACCGCTCTCGGGTGAGACAGCAGTGCAGGAAACCTGCATGGCTTTTCTAACACCATCAACTGCCCAGTCTCCAGTCCTTTGTTAGATTGACAGTACCCTGCGACCCTGGAGGGTCAGCCTGGCCCCATTTAAGAATTGTGGTCCGACATAAAACCATACACCCCTCCCCGTCGTTAAGACGATAACACCAGTTACCAAAGGCACATCCTGTTATGGACAGTGGCCCATTTTAAAGCTCTCAAAAGTATACCTTAAAGGCTATCTTTGGGCTGTGAAGTCACACCCTTTCTGGCACCAGCTTCGCTGGGCTAGTTCGGCCGAAGGGGAAGCCAGTTTTTTTCCTTTGGAGGAGGGCGGTCGCCTCTGCGGGGAGCTGGCCGAGCCCCAGCGCCTCCAGGAGAAGGGAGTCTCGACCCGGAGGCTGCCCTCGCCGGCGCCGGGCCGCGGCGAGGACCGCCACCGCGAGGGGGCCCTGGCGGAGCTCCCCGGGGGAAGGGGAGGAGCGCTCCTTCCCCTGGGCACGGTGGGAGGAGGGAGAAAGGAAGCGCAAGGCGCGCGGTGAAAGCGACCAGAGGGCTCAGGCAGGGCAGGCGCCCGGCTCAGAGATGCCGCCCCGGGTGCTCCTCCTCCCGGGCCGCTGCCCGCGCTCAGCACCCGCCCCTCCATTGCTGAGAGCCCGGTCTCTAAGCCGCTTCCTCCCGCGCCCCCGCCCGGGGCCCGGGCTCGCCAAACACTCACCCCCTTCCCCATGGTGGCGGCGCTGCGGGCCCCGCGCCGGGTCCTGTTGCTGGAGACTAGAAAGAGAAGAGAGCAGCTCCCGGCCGGGAGAGCGGAGCCGGGGGAGCCGAGAGGCGGGAACTAGGGCT
The DNA here is from genome assembly GCF_978045245.1 of Mus caroli. Lineage (NCBI taxonomy): Eukaryota > Metazoa > Chordata > Mammalia > Rodentia > Muridae > Mus > Mus caroli. The sequence goes on along the minus strand of NW_028227258.1, from coordinate 58,986,981 downwards.
GCCGCGGGAGGAAAGAGGGAGGACGGCCGGCGCCCCGGACCGAGGCCGCCGCTGCTGCCGCCGCTGCTGCCGCCGCTGCCACGTGTCCGCCTCCTCCCGCCGAGGCTCCGCGCCCCAGACCCAGCCGCAGCTCGAGCCCGTGCCTCCTCCTCACTTCCTAAAATATGCAACCTGCGTGATGGCTCCGCCCACGCGTGCACGTCACCGTTACCGGAGCAACCTGACACCGGCTCCAGCTGGCTCCGCCTCCGCCTCTAACCCCTCCCAGCCGGGCCCCGACCGCGCTAGCGACTGCCTGCCCGGGGCTCTCGGCAGGAGGGCGCCGGTGCCCAGGACGCGGTTGTCTGGGTCTCTCGAGGGCTACGGAGCGCGCCCGCCTGCAGAACACTGGGGACTTAAGTGAGCAGCCTGCGGAGTAGGGTGCGGAAGGTCCACAGTGGGTGCGGCGCAGTCGGGGCTAGTCTACTTGCTCAGCGTAGTTTTTCTGGGGTCTCGAGGGGCCGGGGTTGGACAGCAGCTGCACGACTCCGAGGGATTCCTCTCTGCAGAATCCAGGCGGGCATCATAGGCGGCGGCGGATGGTGCTTTCTCTTTGATTCCTTCCTCCTGGGGTCCTCTCACTCCACCACTAGAGAAATGCTTCAGGACATATATGCGCGTGCGCGCATCACTTACATTTCCCTTTCCTTATGACCCCCAAATGACTATCAAAAAAAAAAAAAGTCAGTAAGAAATTCATTCACAGCACTGTATGAAAATGAAATCTTCTTGCAAAAGAGGAGGGGGAATTAAACTGTTTGTTGGAGAGATTCTCCTTTTTACTGCAGAGAAACCTGAAACCCAAAAGAACACCCATCTTTAGTAAAAGAGGTGGCTCAAGCATTTTGAAGAACAGCATCCACAGCATCCATGGTTACCCTGAGGGGCTCATCAGACTCACTCCCAGCCAGTCGCATCCCACTCTTGGCCTGGCAGAGTTGCAGGGCGGGGCCTCTCGTTTCAGTGGCTAAGCAGGCGCTGTGATGGCTGAAACTTAACATCAGAAACAACAAAGTATTTGTTGTTGTTCTTACCAATCTCAGGAAAGCAAGCAGTCTGGGGAAGCTTAGGATTCAGAGGAGAAACTCGATTTCCATCTCTGAAAATACCTAGAAGTAAGGAAAACACTAACTTCTTAGATATAGACTTCTATCAACTTCAAGTGTCAATGCTTTGTAGGATGTAGAGCTTGCAAAAAACGGTGGGGGTGGGGGGAGGGTAAGGGAAGGAGAAACACTCAAACAACTAGGCACTGTGTTATCAATTCTTCCATAGAACAATTCTCAGTACTTCTTAGAAACAACGGTTGCTTAGACAACTGTTGCTTATAGCAGAAGGCAGCCTTTATCTCTTCCAGTGATCTACAGAACTTGATTAAATCAGTTTGGGGCTCAGACAGAAGAGGAACTATAAGCAAAATTTAAAATCACGATTCTGGGGAAAGACCCTTCAAATCCAGAGCACCGGTATCAGCCCTGTTAGTTCAACTGAAGGTCACAGAGTATTAGCTAGACTTAAGAAAGTGCATTCCTGTGTGTGGCAGATCACTGCCGCTGTGCAGCAGGCTTTGCTTACTGAAGACCTTACTTTAAGATGAATTTCCTATAGACTCTGATCTAAATGGGAAAACACAACAACTAAAATGCAGAAAGCACACGCCTGAGCTGTGGTCCTCCTTACTCATCCACTCACTCATCAAGATAAGCCTGGTAGGTCAAGACTCTGCTTTATCTCCACAGCTGCTTCCTTGCAGCTTGGGGTGCTGACAGCCTCTCAGGAGACCCTGGGTTTCTAGTTGTGTTCAAGGATGGAGAGAGGGCAAAATCAGTATGGACGTCTAATTAAACCCTGCACTTTGCTCTTGACTTCATACAATAGTTTTTAACCTGTCCTGGAGTTCTTACATGGCTCCAAATAGTGTGTGTGTGTGTGTGTGTGTGTGTGTGTGTGTGTGTGTGTGTGTTGTGTGGGTTGCTTTGAATTTGGAAACTTAAACTATCTTTGAACTTCATACTTTGGTGTCTGAACGTAGAACCAACTCCCCATGGAAAAAGAGATGGAAAGACTCTGCCTTGTTGAAATGGAGAGTTGTGGATATGGGTAGAGAACCAAGTAAAGGTGATGGTGGCACACGCCTTTAATCCCAGCACTCAGAAGGTAGAAGCAGGCGGATCTCTGAGTTCGAGGCCAGCCTGGTCTATAGAGCAAGTTCCAGGACAGCCAGGGATACATAATGAAATCCTGTCTTAAAAAAACCATCAACAAAACAAAAGAAAAACAAAACAAAACAACAACAACAACGAAACACCAGAACCAAGTAAAATCAAGCCATGGTTAAGATAGAAGTGTGGAGGTCTTAGGTATAAGAGGTACACCATCTGAGGAAGGTAACTGAAGGTCTCTTCTTCTTTTTTTTTTTAAAGATTTATTTATTATTATATCTAAGTACACTGTAGCTGTCTTCAGATGCACCAGAAGAGGACATCAGATCTCATTATGCATGGTTGTGAGCCACCATGTGGTTGCTGAGATTTGAACTCAGGACCTTTGGAAGAGCAGTCGGTGCTCTTAACCACTGAGCTATCTCTCCAGCCCCCGAAGGTCTCTTCTTGAAAGGGATTTCCTCCGCTATTCTCAGGAGAGATTTCTGAATGAAATCTTAGAAATCAAAGATACACATGCTCCTCTTTTTGTGATGATGAAACCGAGATTCAGGGAGTAATGAACACTACACCTCCCTCCTTAATCTAGCAACGCTTTCAAACTGTTAGCTTGGAGCATAGTTAAATGGATGGGCTCAGACTAGGCATTTGCAGAGCTCAGGGCTGCCAGGTGTGGCTGTCTCCAGGAGGAGGCTCTGATCCCAGCTAAGAAGGATTGACCCAATCACTGTGAACAGAGTCAGCAGATGTCTGAAAAATATGATGCAAGTCAGGGTTCTGAGCCAAGAACATTAGCACTTAGAGTGAGCACTTGCAGAGTTGAATAAACACAACGTTGCAATTAAGGACTTTAGGAGATGGCTTGGAGCCCACAGCTAATTAGCATTTTCTATAGGAAGCAAATATTTGGGCCATCAATGAGCTAAGAATTTGGGATGATGAGATTTTCCTTGGCCCTGCTTGCCCTAGAGTTAGCATGTAAACATGCATTAAGTAGCCTTCTTTATAGTTTACCCATTCCCAGGCTCCCCAAGAGAGCCCCTCTCCTTCCTTCAAACCAACTGTGTTTATCACCTGAAAAGTTCTTCCTAGCTCATTTCTACCCCTACAAGGAAAATCCATTTATTTTTCTCCTGTTTGACAGCAGATAAATTGTTGCCTGCTTGGTTTTTAATTTTAAAAATCACACTTTTTTTTTTTTTTTTTTTTTTAGGTGCAGGGCATGCCACAAGATACACAACGACAACTTGCAGAAGTTGGTTCTCTTTCCAAGGATTGAACTTAGGTTGTCAAGTTTGGCAGCATGCCCCTGTACCCACTGAGCTATTTTACCTCCTCACTACTGGCTACTTTAAAAGTGCAGTCCATGCATAAAGCTAGCTAGCCATTCCATTTAGCAGAGAAATAACTCCAGTTCCTGTAAGCTTTCCTCCCAAATTCCATTTCCTACTAAGCTCCTAATTCCTTTTGAAAGCTCCTTGGTGTATCTTTTGAAAGTTCTTTGTTATATCTTCAAGTACTAATGGCTATAGAAGACTTCAAGTTGTACATCTGGGAATGTTGAAGGTTCAGCATAAAATTGGTGATTGTCATAGATTATTGCCAACCACAACAGAATCTAAGTTTTAGGTCCTTTACTAGCCATCCTTTTAATGAAACTGTCACTTAAATAATTTACTCTCATTAAGAGCAGCATTTAAAAATAAAGTGGTACTAAAGGTATTTTAACTGTTTCTTCTGTGCTCTACTCTGGTTCCTGAATTTACAAATCAGAATTCTGTTTTCTAGTGTAGTGAGAATTTTGGTTTCTTTAAAAACACAGAAACATTAGAAGCATATTTTTCATTTTAATCCCAGGTGTGAGATATGGGGCTGCTTCAGACTGTCTACAACAGCTGACTATGATTTGCCTTGTGCAGGGATGTGATTTTGCCAGTGGCATATAGTTTCTGTGATTTTGCATTGTTTGGAATTGTGGGTACTTTTCAGAGGGTATATAAATGCTAGGGCTCCAGAGGTGATGGGTTGTTGGTTGGTTATTGGTAGAGGTTTATTAAGTCTTGTGCAAAGAAAGGAGAAGAAGAAAGAAGATACTAGGTATCTTGATAGCAGTAAAGATCAAACTCCCCCCCCCCCCCAAGGAACTAGATGCCCCTAATCAGCAGGGAGTAGTCTAGTGATAATGTCTCCTCCTTTTCTTTGTATCCTTTTCTCTCTTCTACCTAGTGTTAGGGCACTGGAAGGATGGGAAAAGGGTGGGGAAGGGTGGAAAAGAAAAAGAACTCACAAAGTAGCAAAAAGACAGTTACATTCTAGCACTCACCACCCAAGACTTGTACTCCCTTCATCTCCACCCCAAACACTGAGAAACAGTATAGCATCCTTGCAGTGAAAAACTCATTGTTTACATAGATCAACACAGCAAAGAAAAATCAAACGACAAACAGGAAGGGGTCTGGGACTTGGAAATATTCCCTTTCTAGAGTTTCATCTTTGGCCATCCAGATGTGCAGCTTCAGGCAGGCTGAGCATGAGCAAGTCCTGAGTCTAGAAAGGGCAGCATGGGTGGTTGACTTCAGAAGGGTAAACCTTGAGGAAGCAAGTGTCATATTTGGCCCAGATGGGTTCACTATTCTTGGCCTGAAAATCTTCTATACAAAACCAATCAAAAGTGTTGTACGGAGGTTGGTCCTACTGAGGTTGGTCCTACTAGAGATGCCAAGATACCAGAGTTGGGTGTCAGAGAATATACACATTTTCTTCGTAGGAAAGAGCTACCTTAAGAGGAGAGGATACAAGGCCATCTTGGTGTAGGTTGATTCATTTATAAAAGTCTGGAAGCTTTTGTAATGGTCATAGAAGCAACAGAAAAGTAGGCCAGGTATGAAAATAGTAACCAGCTCAATTCCTAACAGCTTATGTTTAGCCAAGAGACTGCCATTTTAGTGATGGATGCCCGCCCCCATGTGTGAACTCTTACAAGGAAGTCCCTAGGATGTGCTCCATCTTTTACTTCCTCTCTCACAAAGAGCCTTCCCCAACCCATAATCTGGTGCTCCTGTATTAGTTAATGGTGATAAGAACCATTTTACACAAAACAATACCTCCTCAACACAAAAAGCAAAACAACCAAATGTCCCCAGAATAACTATTACAGGATCTCCAGGCTTATTTCAGAGCCTAACACCATGCCTGGTGTTAATGTGTAAAGACCAAAAGGAATTCTCTCCATCCTGGAAGAACTGAGCATGAAGCATGAAAGAAAGATGCTGGAGGAGACAGTTAGAAATATGGTGAGAGGAGCTAGATCTCACGTTATTAGAGCACGGAGGAAGAAGCAGCCAGCTCTGCCAAGGGACAGGAAACATCCCTGACTGGACCTTCAGAGACAGACTCAGGAAGATCAAGGAAACTCAAATCAAACACAGCATGTGGGTAAAATCTTCAGAATATAAACCTGGTCTGTGGATGATGGGCTATCACAATTCATAACGGTTGAGCCTGGGTAAGGAAGGGGAGGAGTCAGTGGTGACTTGGGGAGGTAGTATCAAACAACCTGGCGAGGATTTAGAAGTCCTCCAGGGCTTGAGCTTCATTCTGGAGGTCACAGGGAGATGTGGCAGGGTTTTGAGAAGGGGTGTGGCTTTGCAAAGATTTCTTTGGCAGGAAAGAAACAGTGCTAAGTTTCCACAGCCAGTCTGCTCATCAACGGCCCTCTAGCCCTGTCAAATTCAGAATCTCAAGACATCTGTTCCTCCCTATACCTTCCCGATGGCCTACTCATTTTATTTAAAAGCACATACAAGATTTCTTAATTTCCAGCATGATCCTCATTCTCCACTACTTCCCCCCCAACTGCGTCTTCCAAATTGTTGAGGATGGAAGAGAAACGGACTGGAGTTGAAGCTTACGTTTCACAATCAGTTAACAAACAACCCCCTAACCCAAAGATGGCTCAATTTTCTGGGAAGACAGGGCATTGTCTTTCTTCTGGTTTCCTGATCCGTGTTGTTAAATGAAACTCCCGAGTAGACCAGAGGCTTCTGTTGTTGTTGGCATTGTCAGAAACCAGTGCTTAATGCAATTGCAGTGACTAAAGAAAACTTAAGCCACCTGGCAACCAATCTCACAATAAAGATTGGCATTATGGGGGATAGAAAAAGGAAGAAGAGTCCAAATTAATGAATAATTTAGCTTCAATCGCCCAAAGAGCTCCAGTTGTATTTGTTCCTTGTGGCAATGAATCTTACTGTTCTGCCTTCTTGAAAGGTTCCTGCCAACTTGACATTTGATATTTGCTTGCAGACATAGCCGTAGAGGTAGAGGTGGTGGAGACAGTGATGGTGGTGAGATAATGATGGTGGTGGTGACTGGTGAAAGTGATGGAGGTGCTGGTGGAGGTGGCAGAGATGCAGATGATGGTGGTCCAGATGCGGCTGGTGGTGGTGATGCTCCCAGTGGTAGTGGTGATTGAAACAGTAACTGTTTCAGAAGTGTAAGGAATTATCTTGATTCCAAACACCTGCTCAGCCTGGGAGATGTAAGGACCCAAGAAGGATGAAGATTCACAGATACTGATGTAAAAGAGGAGGGAGTAAGAGCGGAATCCACTTCTACTCTCTCTCCCTCCCTCTCTCCTGCTCTCATCCAACCAGCAACTTAGCTGCTGACACACAACCCGCCGGTCCCACCAAGTCAGGTGGCATGGGTCACCCCATGCCCTGCCTGTCTGAATAATTGGTTAGTACAGAACCTGTTAAGAACCAAGGGGGATAAGGCCACCAAAATGTCACAGCTGCCATCCAGACAAGACACCTGCAGAGTAAGAAGCCTGAAAACCCAGGGTCCTCACCATAGGGGCTGATGCCGAACAGCCTTAGGGAGAAAAATATTGTCGAATTGTCTCCAAATGCAATTTATTTTCCTTTCTCCTTTTCTTTCTCTCCCAGCTCCCCCCCCCCCCGCCCCAATCAGATGCCATCTGCTAATAAAATTGCTAATTAGCTGGGGAAAGCTATTCTATCCTCCTAAGAACAGACCCAAGAGGGAGCTGTGTTACAGGCAGGTCACTTCAGTTCCAGGAACCAGCAGCCACACCATGCCAGGCAGGCATCTTGCTTGGGGCTGGAGCTGCAGGGAGCCAGCACAGGCCAGGGACACACTTCCCTCCTATGGCTCTAATCTCATAAACCAGAAGTGCTCAAACTCAATATATTCTCTTCACCCTCTCATTTTTCATAATGGAAAAAAAAAAGGCGCAGTGAAAGTTTTGAATTAAGAAGCAGTTGCCATCTGGGTAATTGAATTCTGCTTGAAGCAGGCCACCTGGTTCACATCAGCTTCTCTTGGCAGGTATGGAGGGTTCAGCACAAACTCTGCTTGACTTCTAAACACAGGCTCGATCACATTCCACGGGCAGTGGAGAGACCTTAATTTCTAAGCAGTGACAGCCGCCTTATATCATGTTACCTCAATGCACGAGAGAGTTCCCTGGCTGCAGACAGATGAGAATTATAGCACAAATAGTTGGACTTGTTGGTTCCTGGTCACACGCTCCCTTTATAAACCCAAAACTGAACCGCCAGTTCCCTTTGGCTTCCTGTTTGGACATCCATGTCAAAGACACACAAGTGGCTTAAATCACCTTGCTCTCCTTGAAGAGTCAAGGAGTTGAGAATAGTGGAGGAAGAGTGGGTAGCCCTGGAGGAGGGTCAGCCTCCCCTACCCTGCTGCCTCCTATGGAGCTGCCCACCCCTGTTATGCTTCTGTAGCCTGCACAGCACGAGGGAGTTGCAGGCCAGACTCCCCCTCCCACCTCAGAACCACACACTCGGAGAACACGGGACACAGAGCGCTAACTGTGTGGCTTCCCAGCCAGGGCTGTCCAAGCCAAGAATGTCTTGTATTTACATGGAGTGACCTTGCTGATGTCAAGAGGAAGGGTTGGCGAGGACAAGAAGAGCAAGGAGCAGAACTGCTGGGAACTCGGATGGCCACGAGCAAGACCTTGTGTTTCAGCCTGTTTCTTCTGTTCCTGCAGTGTTTGTAGCAGAGCAGAGGCTAGCTAGGTGGCTTGTGCACACAACCTGTGTTTTTTAGTTGGGAGAGCCTCTGCATTGGACAAAGCTCTTCCCACAGGGAGTGGGAAGTTTTACAAAGGAGTTTATGGAGTAAGAGTCTTACAGCAGGAACAACCAGCCCTGCCTCCTTCTACCGGACGGGATAAGGCTGAGGGAGTACAAGGGTTTCCCTGCTGCCTTCACAGAGCTGATGCAAAGATTCCCAGCCCTTTCTCTTTCCAGCCACCATGTGGCTTCCTCCTCAGTAGGGCAACTAGAAAAGAATCAGCTTCGAGGACAGAAATGTTTTGCTTCTAAACAAAACAAAACAAAAAAAACTCCAGAAGATTATCTAAAACATGCAATTAAAAAAAAAAAACCCAAATCTTTAAAATGGAATTTTCCATGATGGCCTGGGTATTCATACAGTGCATCTTGAAAGCCTCATTTCTCTAGAGAGATGTATCTACTGGAGTGGTGGTGGTTTGCAGGGTTAGTTCAAGGCCAGCATGAGCTAAACAGCCCAGACAGAAATAGAAAACAAAGAGGACACAAAACAAAAAGGTGAACCAGGTGTGGTGGCCTACACCTTTAATCCCAGCACAGGAGGCAGGCAGATCTCTGAGTTCGAAGCCAGCCTGGTCTACATAGAGAGTTCCAGGGTGGCCAAGGCTACATAGAGAGACTCTGTGTCTAGAAGAAAAAAAAAATTGAGAAATCTTCCTTCCTTCCTTTCTTCCTTCCTTCCTTCCTTCCTTCCTTCCTTCCTTCCTTCCTTCCTTTCATTCTCTCTCTCTCTCTCTTTCTCTCTCACTTTCTTCCTCTCTCGTTTCTTCCTTCCTACTTTCCTTCCTTCCTCCCTTTCTCTCCCTGTTACACACATATGGAGTTATATCTAAATGCATACATAAATGCACACTATAGTTTTCAACTGTATAGCATTCAAAAAAGCATTTTTCTCATTTCAACTTGATGTCAAAGTAAAACAAAGTTAAAAGCAAAAACCAAAAACTTTGCAGGGTTTCTAGGTTCAGGGACCAAAACCTTTAGCACCAGGGTGGTGTATGACTTTAATTCTAGAATTCCAGAGGCAGAGGCAGAGGCAGAGGCAGAGGCAGAGGCAGAGGCAGAGGCAGAGGCAGAGGCAGAGGCAGAGGCAGAGGCAGAGGCAGAGGCAATCTCTGGGAGCTTGAGGCTAGCCTGGTCTACATCCTCAGGAAGAGTCCTCCCTGCTTCCTTCCTTGGAAGATGCTCCTCCCTGCAAGCACAGAACCCTGGGCCCTACCTCACACCTTCAGGGCGCTGCCCCACAGTGCTGGGTGCCTTTGCTCCCTTCTGTTTCAGAGGCTTCTTTTCTCTTGAAGAAGGCGCCAACAGGAGCCTCTGAGGAGGGTGTGGTGGACAGTGGCTGGGGTGAGAGGTGATGGGGGATATGCTTGACACATACATCCTGGAGCTTGGAACAGAGAAGTTAGAGTTAGCTGAGGAGCCTTGTCTGGTCAGTACCGACTCCTAGCTGGCCACTCTCTGATGCCCTGGAAGTGTTGGATCTCCCTTCTTAATCTAACAAAGTGTGTGTGTGTGGGGGGGGGGGTGGGGGGTGGGGGGGGGAGGGTGGCAGGGAGTACTTGCTTAAATTTAGAAAGCTGTCTTAATATTCTTTCATCCATAGTATCTTGTCCTCAAGCGTTGAAGCCCTCAAATTTACTTTGCAGAATGAGTTTTGTCCAACCAGGCTTTTTTTGCATCCATCAAAAGCAGTGGTTCTCAACCTTCCTAACAGTTTCTCAGGTGGTGGGGACCCCAACTGTAGAATATTTCATTGCGACTTCATAACTGTAATTTTTGCTACTGTTATGAACTGTAGTATAAATATCTGATATGCAGTATGTCTGTTATGGGATCCCCAAAGGGGTCACAACCCACGAGTTGAGAACTGCTGATCTAGTCATTCACATTTTAAGCCTGGGGGAGATTACTGTCTCTTTATGCTCCTTTCTCTTGCCAAGTGGACAGTCTCAAATCTCCTTGTTCCTGCTGCTGCAGCTTCCATTAGCCTTGCCTCTCTCTCTGTTTATGCAGAACGGCCTCGTCTCTGGTCTGGAACCAGCTAGAACTTCATCTTTCCCACATTGGGATCCATGCATGGTGCCCAGGAAATCAAATCCTTTACTTTGGAATATAGGAGTTCTGGGGAAGATACTGAGTTTAGATCCAATTACAGGATGCGGTTCAAGGATGCTGGAGGGACCTGTTGATCCCAGGACCCCAAATAGAAGAACTGCTTTCTTAGCAACGTAACTGTTCTATTTCAACATCGGTATCAGCTTTGGTGTTCTTATTTGCTATTTAAAGGCTGTTTTTCTCACAGCATCCCACCAATAATAAAAAATTGGGTTATTGTAGGAGACTCACACTGTGACTGTGTCAGAGGGCTATCCCAGAGCCTCTGTGAACATCAAGAAAACAAATTTCTCTCAGGAACTTCTTTTGGGGGTCATTGAGACATTGGGGAAATATAAAATACCCAACAATACTTGCTTCTCACCGCAATACATTTCTGGAAGCCACATGGAAAATCCTAAAACTGATCTTCCCCGTGGGATCTGTGTTATAATTGGATGCTGAATTCTTGACCAAAGACTTGGCATCAGATAAATCACAGATACTAAATATGTCACAGAGGCAAAGATTCACAGTTTAAATCGGTAGGTTCTCAAACTCAACTGAGCATCAAAATTGTCAAAGGAGATTGAGTAAAAAATGCTGATGCCTAGGTTCCATCTGGAACCAGCTGAAGCCAGATTTCCATGGGTGGGTCCAGGTAACCATTTTTTTTTTTTTGTCTCTTTAAGGATTGTATTTTTATTTATCAAGGACCAAGAACAAATAAAGGGAAAGATGTCAAGATGTCACTGGCACTTAAAGTATTAGAAGAGCTACATGGAAAAAGTGACAAGAGCGGAGGGAACTGATGTCATCATATTTACTGTTTAAAAACTGCAACAAATAAAAACCATTTAGATGAGAAAATAAAGAAAGGGACAATTTTGATTCTCTAAGGAGAAAGTCAGACCCCACCCCATTTGATGAACAGTGAATTATTGCTTTCTGTATCCACCGATACAGGCTGAACTCGTTAGGGTACCTATTCCCAAAGTCATTGTGTGTCCACGATAAGTCCCGGGTAGATAAGTCTAGGGTTTGTCTAGGAGTCTTTGGAAAAGAATAGGCACAGACCCTGTTCTCAAGGATTCTCAAGAAGAAAGGAGCTCGGCGTCACTGGAGTTAAGCATCTAGTAATCTGGAAACGTGGGAATTCTACTTGTGCCACCATAGCAATTGGATCTGAAATTGTCCCAGCCAGACAAAACGTTGAAAGCTGGCAACCACCTCAGGGCTCTTCCCTTCCCCTGGCTAAAACTTAGAGGGTGTCACAAGCAAGTCCAGTCTCTGCCTCCCTGGAGGTACAGTCAGGGCAAAGAGGAAGTCCTTCCAGAGGTTGAGTGTCCACCCAGGCCTTTCCTGCCAGTGCACTCTCAGGGCAGGGGCACAGTTTCCCTTTCGGATTCCAGCTCTTGAAATGAACTCTGCCCACAGGCAGAGCGTTTTTACAATGCCCCAACGCCTCAGTATTTCCCTCTTTAAACAGAAGGGCAAAAACGACCCCCCACCTACCTCAAAAGATATGTTAAATACATTTTCCCCCCACAAAACCATCTCAGCATTTTTATTAACATTTTTGAACTTTAAGGGTGATGTTTAGTGACCAGAATTCAGAAATGCTGGAGGAGCTGTTACAAAAGAGAAGACGTAATATTCACCCGTAATTATACCCAGAAGCCCATAATCATTTTAAATATAATGAAATACAATGAAAAACATTCCCTATCTTTAGTTTCTTAGGCTTTTAAAAATAGAAGACCTTAATAGTGAACATTTCTGAATGTCATAATAAAATTTGGCTTAAGACATAAATACAGACTTGTGGGCCCAGACTATTCAATTTTTTGACAACATCATAGTTTATATATTTGTAACAAGAGATATGATATGAATTTTAAAAGATGTGGGTTAGGAAATAACACGCTTTTTTAAAAAACTTACTTTTTATTTTTTATTTTATTCTACTTTATTTTTTATTTTTTTGGTTTTTCGAGACAGGGTTTCTCTGAATAGCCCTGGCTGTCCTGGAACTCACTTTGTAGAGCAGGCTGGCCTCGAACTCAGAAATCCACCTGCCTCTGCCTCCCAAGTGTTGGGATTAAAGGCGTGTGCCACCACGCCCGGCTAAAACTTACTTTTATTTACGATAACATCATTGGAGTTTTTGTTTCTTTGGGAGGGGGTTGAGAAAAGATCTCTTTATAGACCACACTGTCCTCGAACTCATTCTGTATACCACACTAGCCTCGGACTTGTGGGAAATCTGCCTCAGCTTACTGAATCCTGGGATTATTGGGTGAGCCACCAAATTTAGCTGCAGGTTGTTGTTGTTGTTGTTTTGTTTTGTTTTTACGCAAACAACAGTTGGAAACAAAGTCAGAAACACAGAAAATGAAATTAAAAAAGAAAAAGAGCGAGGCAATTTTCTTTTTGAAGGTCAGTTTGTTCTCTTCCAGGGAGACAGGCAGAGAACATGCAGTAATTGCTGTAACTACATTCCCATTGACTTCTTAGTGCAGAGTTTTAACTTTAACACCCCCTACTGGTTTGCCTGATGATTTTAGGGTTATTGTTTTTTTTTTTTTCCTTAAAATTCTTTTTAAAAATTTTTATTAGTTGTCTGCCACCTTTCTACTCCTTGGCTTCTTAGTTCTCTCTGAAAAAAAACAAACAAGCAAACAAACAAAACCAAAAAAAAAAAAAAAAAAAAAAACCAAAAAACCCCTTAGAACCTAATTTAATGGCACAAATCTATAATCCTAGCACCCCAGAGGGTGAAGCAGGAGGATATTGAGTTCAAGGTCACCCTGGGCTATGCGATAACTTGAAGAGCCTGTCAATAATAATTATTATATGATAATGATAACCAAGAGGTAGCCGCAATGAGAATAAAGCACTTGCCTATTTCTTCATCCTTTCCCCCAGCCTTCCCTCCATATGCAATAAACAGACCTTTACAGAGAGAGCTTCGTAACCTGTGTGTGAGTCATGCATCCAAGGTCACCACCACGGACTGGCCTTACATCTCTCCATACTTAGGGTAGTTATCTAAACACAAGTCGGGAACTTGTGCATTCACAGGATGTTAAATCAGGGTGGGGACACCTTATGAATAAAGTTCCGGGAAGATGGGGTGAGATAGACCTTAACCTAGAAGTTGTTTCTTCCACCAAAGCGTTTGATAGCAGGCTCCAAATGTAACTTTAATTCCATCACAGAGGTCACTATTTAATGAGAAGAAACAAGAAACTGCTGTGTGGCGCTTAATTCTTAGCTGTCAGTCCAGTAGGTTTTAGAATCACCTACAACACAAACCTCTGGGCGTGTCTGTAAGGAAGTTTCCAGAGAGGCTTCACTGAGGCACAGTTCAGTGAGCTGGAGCCGATTCAAAAGGAGAAACCAAGTTGAGCACCGGCCTTTGTTTCTCCCTGCTTCGGACTGCAGATGCCCTGTGGTTAGCTGCCTTCCTCTCTGTGATGGACTGCACCCTTGAACCTGCCCGAAGAAACACTTCTGTTTTTGAGTCACCTTCTCCGGGCATTTTGTCACAGCAAAGAGGAAAGTGACAAACACAAGTTGTTACCCCATTTCTGCTAGATCTGGGCTCCCTTTGCTACTTAACATGATATGGATTGAATGTCCACTCTGCCCTACTACTGGTCTATAATGAGGATGCCGGAACAAGGAAGGTATAGGAACAAGACAGAGTTGGTTCCTGCTCTTACACAGTTTCCAGCCCCGAAGAGATGATCGACAACACACAAACATGAGTGAGCAAGATAATACGTGATGGCAGCCCTTAGCTCAGTGAGGGCCATAAAGCAGAGAATCCCAGGGCCAAGGAGAGTATGCCTGCTCCGTGGTCAGGGAGGGCAGCTTTTGAGGAGGTATTCAACATTGTCCCTGAGGACTGTGTTTTGAATCTTCTTGGCCCATTTCTCTCCTGACTTGATCTTAGTGCCTTTCCTCTGCCATTTCAGCTGTGAGACCCCAGGAAGGCTTCTTAGAGACTCCCACAGCAAGCCATATGCTCTCTGACTACTTATAAACCCACACTCTCTAGCGGTCCTTCATTTGGCACCTTCATTATAGACAGTAGGATAAAGTTGGCACTGAGATTGATGCCTACTTGCTTCAGCCACAGTAATCTCCTCTTCATTTTCTAAGATTTCAGTTATGCGTGGTCAATCAACAGGGGAAAATACCGAACGGAAAATTCTAGAAATGAGCAATTTATTAATTTAAATAACTTTATCATAATATATTGCTTTATGGTTCTATTTTGTTATCAGTTGTTGGTAATCTTTTAATGTGTGCTTTATAAATTACTGTTCATCACTAATATTTGTTTGTAGGAGAAAAGAGTGTATATAGGATTTGATGCTGTCTGGGTTTCAAGCATCCACTGGGGGGGGGCGTCTTAGAAAGGATTCTCTTGGATAAGAGGGGCATGTATCTTTTAATATGCATAAGGTTTACATTTCAGTACAGCTAACTTCATTTTACTATTTGGGATTCTGCTGAAATTATCTCTTTGCAGAGGAAGAGTATCTCACCACCCACATCAGCTTCCTCCTTCACCCAGAACAGAGTCCCCGAAAATAAAGTTCCTTAGACTGTTCTACCAAGTTCAGAGATAGAGATGAGAACTTTGCTCTTTAGTCGTGATTCATGGATGCAGGTGTTATCTGTAGGCACCATTATCAATTGTCTTTGCGCTCCATGGCTAGAGTAAGCGTAGTCACAATTTCTAATCATTAGAGATAGGTTGGAAGTTTTCAATTCATCTTTTTACTGTAGCTAATTTGGGTATCTGTTACCTTCAGATCCAAATAGCCATGACTGGTTCTCCTTGCCAAGACCTATGTCAGACATATCTCCTTAGGATTTTGTGATTGCTTATTACTCTATGTTAGGGATAAAGAAGGCGAGGTTCAGGTGGATTAGGGGCAAGCTCAAAGTCAAAGGAAGAGGGAGAAACCCATGCAAGTCTTCTGACTTTAGTAGATGGCCTTGCAGGCTGGAGCTCTCTGCCTTTCTTTTTACACATGGCTTTGACTCACATCTTGAGGAAACTGAGGTGGAATGTAACGTGCAGGTATTCATCTTTGAAAGCTTTGTTTCATTGGGACCACTGGTCATACATGAAGCTTACAGTGGATGTGTTCGTGGCATACGTTAAATATGATTACAGACAAGGGGGTGTATCGCTCACAGCTTCAGTTTTCTTACCTCTAATCCAACTCTGAAGAGGACACAGGAGTTCAAATAGAGCATATGGCATTCATAAAGTTACATATGTACAATCATACATGGTAGTTTTATTGTATATAAAAGACATTATTTATAATGGCAACAAGTGTCAAATTTTTAGCATTATACTAATAAAACACAGGACTGTAGCTCCATTATTTATTAAAGGAAAGAAAAAGAGATCTACACAAGTGATTGGGGGAAGTACAGTATTACTCTGGTGGCATTTGTCCCTAGATTGCTTTATAGATTTCATATTATAATTCAGATCAAAATCATAGCAGGAATTTGTGGGATTGTGATAAACTCATTTTAAGTTTTCTATGAAAGTAATAAAGGCTTTTGAGTAACTCTGAAAGAGAACATTAGGAATGGGAGGAGTTAACTAGTGAATGAGTCGATTGAGAAGGATGCCGTATGGGGAAGCTCTTTACATCTTCACTTGAGACTCCAGTTTTTCCTTCCTGGACTTCCCAGCCAGTTGTATGCACCTCTGTTCCACCCGCACATGGTCTCATGGTCTTGGGGATATACAGTCTGTGGCAGGCCAGTGGAAGGGAGTGACTCCATAGATGCAGCAGTGGGGAAGTCACCGTCATTGACATTCAGAGTGGTTGTGTGGCTGCTACTTTGGGGGCCATTAATATACCTATAAATAATCCCTCACCCATGCTGTAAGTAAAAATGAAGTTAACTCTCCAAGTTGGACTTCGATGGAATGGAACTTGGGTTTGTCACTGGTCCATTTCCCCAGGGAAAGCATTGACAAAACAATGAGAGACAGATTGACAAGTGTGGCAGATGGACAGCTTGGTGGTTTGAAAGAGAGTGGCTCTCACAGGCTCACGCATTTGAATGTTTGGTTCCCAGTTGGTGAACTGTTTAGGAAGGATTATGGAATAAAATATGGCCTTGGTGGAGGGAGGGTGACACTAGGGGTGGGCTTTGAAGTTTCAAAAGCCCATAGCAGGCCCCAGTCTTGCCTTTTCTACCTCCTGCCTAGGGATCAGGATGTAAGCGCTCAAATACTGCTCCAGTGCCATGCCTGTCTACCTGCCTGCTTGCTGCAAGTTCTCTGCCATGATGATCATGGGCCAACCCTTTGAAACTATAAGCAAGCCCCCAAGTAAACGCTTCCCTTTATAAGTTGCCTTGGGCATGGTGTTTCTTCATAGCCATAGAGTAGTAAGTAACCAAGAGGCTAGTTGGAATATGCTTTGGAGAAAGTCTTATGTGGAGGAAAAGACACAGTTGAAGTCCTATCTTGATCTATTCACAAACAACCTCAACATGGATTAATGTCAAAATACAAAAGGAACACTCTAAAGCTAATAGGAGAAAAGACTGGAATATCTGTCTGCCCTTGCATGGCAGAGAAATTCTTAAGTAAAAGCTCTAATCACAAGCTATCAAGAAACAGATGGTTGAATTTCAACAATCAAAAGCAAAAGACTTGAGTCCATTGAGGGACATCCTAGGCAACATGGACAGTGACAAATGGCTGGTGACACTCTGAAAAACTGCTGCAAGGCATGAAACCTTTAAAAGTATCTGTAGCAGCATGCACAGAGAATTAATGGCAATCAGCAATAAGATAGAAAATGAAAAAAAATTTAAAAGGACAGTAAGAGCTAGGGAGAGAACTCGGTGAAGTGCTCTCTGTTTAAGCACAAGGACCTGAGTTTGATCTTCAGAGCATGTGTGAAAACACTGGGCCTGGTGGTGAGGGATTGCAACCCCAGTACAGGGAAGACAGATACAGGGGGTCGGATAGCCGAGCTGAACTGGCAAGTTCTAGCTACTGTAAGACCTTGTTTCAATACAAACCACGGTGGACAGCACCTAAAGAATGACACCTGGGGTTGACTTCTGGCTTACACACACACACACACACACACACACACACACAGACACACACACACACACACATGAACAGTGGGCAAGCATAGACAATTTGCATATCCTATGAAGAGATGATGTTCACCAGGACCAGCAATCACAGGGGAATGCCACAGGGCTCTACGGAGAGGCCACTTCACCTCATGAGCCGGGCAAAATCTGTGCAACCAGCCAGGAGTAAATGTTGTAGGGTAGAAGATGAAACAAGGCCTCTGAGTAGTGCTGAATACCGCTCTTCCATATGGGGAGTGGCACAGCAGCTTTTACAGAAACTACATGTCCATGAGCCTATAATTCAGCAATCACCTTCTTGTGGACATACCCCAGAGGAGCTGGTCACTAGAAGAAATTGCTCATTCCTCTTTGTGGGAAATGTCTCTGACATCTAGAGCAGTGTAGATACAGTATATTTACAGAGATGTTCACGAAGTGTTATTTTAAGCAAGGCAAGCATGCATTCTGAAGTATATAGATAAAAGCTTCTGGTGTGTGATGGAATAGAATTCAGCATGCAGAAATATAAATTAGATTTACATGTAGCACATGGATAGTTTTCATAAACAATGTTTGAGTAAGAAATCAAACAGGACTTATAGCCCCATTTGATTTACATATTTTAAAACATAGACATACACACATTCCCTTATGAATGCACATTTGCCTAAACAAACACAGGCAGGCTGGGCCGGGAGACTGAAATACACTAGATTTGGAGCTGTAGCAGAGAGCATCCTAGGGACTGAGGATGGTGGGTGCCATGATTGGGTTCAGTTGTTCCCTTGACACTCTTGGGAATAGAGAACCTCATTTGAGGAGTAGTCTCCATCGGAATGGCTGTGGGCATGTCTTTGGGGGCATTTTTAAATTTCTAATTGATGTGGGAGGGCTTATTGATGCAGAGCTGGGCTTGGGATCTGTAAGCTGAATGTGAGCCCAGGATCAAGTGGTACAGAAGCAGTGGCCCTCCGTGGCCCCTGCTTCAGTTTCTACCTTCAAGTTCCTGTATCTAGCTCTTGTCCTCGGTTCCCTTGATGATGAACTCTAACCCATAACCCAAACAAACTCTCTCCTCACCACGTTGCTTCTGGTAATGGTGTTTATTGCAGCAACAGAAAAGCAAGCCAAGACAACTGGGAAAAAAGGCTAGAAATGAAACAGAAGTCTACACCAACTAAGAAGCATGTGCTGAGGAATGTCAAGGGATAGAATGACTCCAAGGTTAGGAAGCCCCCAGGGACTTCAAGGAAGAGATAGCTTATGACTGAACTATGGGTAAAGAAATTCATGCACATGAGGCTGGAGAGCTCAGTGGTTAAGAGCACTTGTTCTTGCAGAGCATCTGGATTTGGTTCCCAGCACCCATATGATGGTGTAGAACCATCTATGACTCTATTGCCCAGGGGGAAACTGATGCCCTCTTCTGGCCATCATAGGTTCTGCACACACACATGGTGCACATAAATACAGGCAAAATACCCAGACACATAAATAAATCTAAATAAATAAATAAATAAATAAATAAACCATTCATGCATAAAGGTGAAAACAAGTTACCACACTTGCCAGAAGAATTCCCCACTGAGAGTGAAATCGGGATCAAAATGTGATGAAGGGTTTGGGGGTAAATGAGATCAGGATGCATTGTATATGTGACTAAAACTGACAAAGACAAAAGAAAAGCTAGTTTCGAATGATAGAAGGGTATGTCTCACATTTGACTGCATTATACACATGCTTGCTCTCCTTATTAACAGAATATTATATTAAAAGTGGCTCTTACTCTAAGGCCAACTTGATGGTAGTGATCACTTGAAACAGTTTTCAATGTATTAAAACTGTGCCCCTGTGCTGAAAAAAAATGAGGCTACAAAGCTGTATGGGCCTCCATCGTTTGTTTTAATTTTTTGAAACACTTAAAAAGAAACAGATTTTCATGTATCATAATTGAGTGCTTGTGTAACTTATGGAAAATAGCCTCATTTTGACTCAGAAAAGACAAAAAATATAATGGTGAAAAATCTACGACTTAGGGGCTAGAAATGACTCATTGGTTAAGAGCTCAGAGGACCCGAGTTAGGTTCCCAGAACCCATCCAGGGCTGCTCACAACCATCTGTTTGTTCCTCCAGCTCTGGGAGATCTGATGCCAGCTCCATAGTGGTCAATGAGAACAGGACTTCAGGGTAGTGAGTTGGGTGATGGTTTCATTTTAGTCAGTGGTGCAATGCAGCTGCTGCAGGAGTTAGCCCAAAGCTTTGACAGCATTAGTGAGATGCAGAATGCATGCACAGGCAACCTCACTTACTGAAGCCAGTAGGTCAAAGGTCGTCTGGATGATTACACACAAAAGTAGATATCAAAATCTTTTTATTTCTTAGTGTTGGGGTTGGTTGTTTTTGTTTTTAGTTTTCGAGCCAGCGTTTCATGTGTGACCTTAAACTTCCTATTTAGTCAAGGATAACCTTGAATTTCCAACCCTCCTTTCTCTACTTCCTAAGTATGAGGATTATAGGTACGGATGCAGAATCACAACTGTTTTTATGTATGGGCTTTGTGTATGCTACATGGGGGCTCTACCATCTGAATTACATCTCTAGCCTGCTTTGGATGGTTATAAAAGTGATGCATTTTGCCAATTAACACAAGACGCTCTGTGTCATCAGCCACTGGGAGCTGCAAACCAAATGCATAATTAAATACCACGCGGTACAAACTAGAAGCATCGGGATAAAGCTATCACCGGGTGGTGATAGCTCATTTGGTAAAAGTGCTTGCCACACAAGCATGAGCTTTTGGATTTGATGTCCAGAATCCTTACGACAGTGTGGGCATGTAATCGCAATGCTGAATAGTGGAAACAGGAGGATTCCCTAGGGCTTGCTGGCCAGCCGACTAGCCTGATTAACCAGCTCCAGACCAAAGGAGAGACTCTGTTTTAAAAAAACCCAAGGTGGAATCCTGCTAAGGAATGACACCTGAAGTTGACCTCTGACCTACACACACACACACACACACACACACACACACACACATGGGCAATAGCAAGTCCTGCTAAGAACATGGAGCTCTTGAAACACTGTGGGTACCCATGTAAAATGGAGAGGCAGTTTGGCAGTTGCTTTAAAAGTCCAGCACAGGCTTACTAAATGACTAAGCAGTTACACTCCTAAATTAGATAGTACTGATGTGTTCACAGTTGCAACAATATGCTAAGAGCGATGGAGTCAGTGAATTTTATGGTGTAAGGTTTGTATCATTGTTGTGAAGAAGGAAGTAACTGACAGTGGCAATTTAAGAAGGGGAGGGTTTACTTGGACTCACAGTTCCGGGATGCAGTCCATCACGGTGGTGAAGGCTTGAGGCAGGAGCTGTGAGGTAGCAGTCTCCTCTTTCTGCTTCTGGACTGCAGATGCAGTATGGCCACCTACCTCACGTAGTGGTGTTCATCAGAAAAAGCCCGAAGGGAGAAAAATGCAGAAAACGTAAGCAAACAAAATGTCCCAAGTCCCATCACTCAGAAATAAACTGTGGTTCCCACAGGGGAAATGCCATTCCATGTATCTCCTTAGATTGACTGGCAAGGCTACAGGGGAAGGCAGAGAAACAATGTTTCGCTGTGCAGTCACGTGCTTAGTTTCCCCATGATAAGGTAGAATGAGCTTGAAGCTAGTGGAAGGAACATTATAGGACAGGCTCCTGGACCCTACTACTCAGGTCTATAGCCCCCAGGATAGAACCTGACTGGTTCTGTAAACACCCAGCATGTCTGTATTCTCCTTTACACAAACAGCATGTATCTCAAGGGTTTGTTGAACCTAGCAGAGTTCTTGCTGCACAGCAAGCATTCACCAAGTAGATTAGTAGATTACTAATGTATAGTGAGCCCCTCCCCACCCTTGAGACATCTTTAGGCATTGTCTTAGTTTTATTGCTGTGAAGAGACATCAGGACTATGGCAACACTTATAAAGGAAAACATTTCATTGGAGCTGGCTTACAGTTTCAGAGGCTCAGTCCATTATCATCATGATGGGAAGCATGGCACATGAATACAGGGAGACACGGTGCTGAAGACGGACCAGCAGAGAGTTCTACATCTTGATCTGCAGGCAGCAAGAAGAGGACTGTCCTATTGGGTGTGGTTTGATCATGTATGAGACCTCAGTGGGTGTGGCTTGATTTTATAGGAGACCTCAAAGCCCACCTCTACAGTGACATACTTCCTTCCACCAATAAGGCCACACCTACTCCAAAAGAACACACCTAATAGTGCCACTCCCAAGCATTCAAACACATAAGTCTATGGTGGCCATACCTACTCAAACCACCACAGGCATACCCAGTGGGAAGACCAAGATAAATGACAAATCCTAAACCTCGACACTTAAACAATGGTTATAGTTACTGGGAAAGGTGTGTGTGTGTGTGTGCATCCTTACTATGTTTTAACAAAATATAAAGCCACCAGGATTCAGTGATATAGCTGAAGTGCTTTGGTAGGTTGGATAACGGCTCCCCAAGGTCCCAGAGCCCCAGAACCTATGGATGCATTACTTTATTTGCTGAAATGATTAAAATGATGTGATTAGCCAAAGGATCCCTCAAATACGGGATAATCCTAGATTATCAAGGTTGATCAAATTTAATTATTATTTTAAAAGACCTTAAAGGAGGGCAGGAGAGATGGACACAGAGAAGAAGACATGGAAACAAAAGCAAAGGAGGCAGGCTGGAAGGGAAAGGGTGGGAAGACAGTCACCTGGGAACAAGGGAGAGAGGAAAGATGCTGTGTGGTGAACCAAGATGGAGAAAGAGGCCAGAAGCTAATGAAGGCACCAGCCGTTAGCATATGGAAGGGGGAAGAAAATTGATCCTTCCCAGAGCCTCCCCGAGCACCCCTGGACTTCTGGGCTTCTGACTTCCGCTGTGAGTAATAACAAAGTTGCTATCTAAGCCATGCAGCTGGTGCAGCCTGTCTTCTGAAGCAGTGGGAAAGAAGTGTGAAGTATGCAGCTAGCATCAGACAGGAGAGACTCAAAGACCGTGCTGGAGGGAAAGAGAGACTCTTTCCCCCTGGTCTTCCTCAGTGCACGTAAACACACACACTCAGAAACGTACGGGGTTAATCTGCTTTCAGTGTCCGGATCTACGGTTTCATCACCACTACCATTTTACATTTATTGAGCATGTGTGTGGTGGCGGAGTGAGCAGGACTGAGTTCAGAGTCAGGGAGGTCAGAAGAGGTGGTTTCCCGGACAGTGTGACAACTGGTTATTTTTTGATTTTAGGGAACTGCCTCATAGTTTGCCACCCCATCAGGTCATCTTGCATACCCACAAACAGTGCGTGAGATTTCCGTAGCCTCTGCGTTCTCCCAGCAGTTTCCCGGCTGCTCTGTTTTCTCTCAGTAGCTATCGCGATGGGTATCAGATAGCATCTCATTGGCATATTGATTTCTATTTTCCTAATGATTAGTGCTATTGAGCATCCTTTAATGCATTTGCTGGCCATCCATCAGTACGTCTTTGGAGAAATGTCCTCATTTGGCTTCTGGTGCCATGATAGGCACCATGACTGAAAGCGGCTTGGGGAGAAGAGGGCTAATTTCACCTCACAGTTTACAGTCTATTGTAAAGAAAAATCAGGGGAGGAACTCAACTCAGGAACCTGGAAGGCGGCCGAAGCAGAGGCCATGGAGGA
The DNA here is from genome assembly GCF_978045245.1 of Mus caroli. Taxonomy (NCBI): domain Eukaryota; kingdom Metazoa; phylum Chordata; class Mammalia; order Rodentia; family Muridae; genus Mus; species Mus caroli. Next base: position 58,963,705 of record NW_028227258.1, on the reverse strand, counting down.
GCACTGTTTACTGGCTTGTTCCCAATGTCTTTCTCAGCCTGTTTTCTTTTTTTTTTTTTTTTTAAATACAACTCAGGCCCGCTAGCCCAGGGATGGCACCAATCACAGTGGGCTAAGCCCACTCAACAACCGTTAGTCAAAAACCTGCCCTTCCAAAATTGCCCAGTGGCCAGTCAGATGGAGACCTTCTAATTGATATCCCCTCTTCCTAGTTGTTCCCGGCTTGTGTAAAGTTGGCAAACAAACAACAGCAAAGCCCACTGGGCATTGTCCATGTGCACCTTTCCCCCATTTTCTTTGTGTAGACCCAAGTTCAGTTCTCAGCACTCACATGGTGGCTCACAGCCATTTGTAACTTAAGCTCCAGGGGATCCAACACTCTCTTCTGACCCCGGTGGGTTTCAGGTATGTTCAATGTCACACATGTGGAGGTTGACCACAACTTAGGAAAACTGGTTGTCTCCCTCTAATATGTGGGTTCCAGGGATCGGACTCAGGTCATCGGGTTTGCAGCAAGCACTTTTACCCACTGTGGCTGTCTTGCCAGGCCATGTAATTTATCTTATAGATTATTCACTATTAGTAAATAGACATACAACTGTTTTTCGTTTTGCTTGTATGTTGAATTTGTGTCCTGCTATTTTGTTGAATTCATTGGTTAGGGATAATAATGGTTGAGTCTTTATTGTTTTCTTCATGGATTATATACTCTGTGAAAGGAGATAATTCTATTCATTCCATCTAAATTTGGATGCCTTTTATTTCATTTCTTGAATTTCATAAACCATATTCAAAAGAAATGGCAAATAATGAACATTTTGATCTCATTCCTGAAGGATAAAGTCCAGCCTTTGATTTCTGAACGTGCGTGGGCTTACTCTGAGTTCTTTCTATGTAAGGCTTCTTTTATGTTAACAGTTGTCTCCAATTCCTGGTTTGTTGAATGCTTTTATTATTAGATTGGGTTCGTTTTTGTTTACATTGTCCTGCCTTTGAAATCACCATATATTTCCTTTCCCCCTCATCTATTAATGTGGTGTGTACATTGGTTTTTATAGGTTGAGACATTCTTGCATCCCATGAACAATCTCAGTTGGTTGGTGTGCACACACTGGTAAGTACAACTTAGTAGTTTTCTAGTGGGAAATGAAGCATTGTTCTTAATGAGGACATTGGCCTATAGATTTCATGCACATGAGCTTGCCTTGCTTTCAAAGCAGAGTACCAATGGTCCGTTCTCACTTCTTTTATTACTATGATGAAATACCTAAGATCCACTCATGCTAAGATAAGTAAGATAGGTAGCGCTCTGTGGAAGGATTGTGTCCTGCTGTGCCATGACTGCTGCCTCCAGCTCCTGCTGCCTGCCTGCCCCACTGTGGGAAACTCTACCTTCAAACTAGAAATCCAATTAAACTCACCCTTCCTTAAATTACTTTTTAAAAAACTTTTTGTTGATTCTTTGTGAATTTTTCATCATGCACCCTAGTCCCTTCATCTCCCTGCCCCTTCATATCCACCCTCTGCCCTTGCAATCTCCCCCTGCCACACAAATAAAACACACACACACACACTCCAAAAAAACCAAAACCAAAACCAAAGCATAGAAAACATCTTTGTGAAAGCCTCCTACATTATGCCCCTCTGTCCACACATCTTCACTTGCAAGTGTTCCTTGCAATGAGTCATTAGTCTGGTTCGAGGTCTCTGGCTTCTGTGACACCATCAACACGGGATCCTCACCCCAACTCTTTCCAGTTACCTTGTTGTTGCCTGGTGTCATGGAGATCCTGCAGCTTTGGGTCAGCAGGACTGACCCTTACACATGCTCCAAGAGTTCACAGATGGTACAGGTTTTGAGGTGGGCCAACTCAAAACCCTGGATCTGAGCATGGGTGATAGGTGAGCTGGTCAGCCCGTGAGCTCTCTCTTATCCTCATCACCAGAGCAAGCTTTCCCGCACTGCTGTGGCCAGGCTACCCAATGCCACGGTAGATAGAAGGCAGAGTCCGCTATTTGGCTCTCATGCCTTTGGGGCTGACTTACCTGCACCTATGCCTCCAGAACCAGCTCCACTGTGCTGCCTAGTTGAAGTACCAGACCAACTGTCCCAAGTGCTGTAGCTGGCAAAGGACTGGGCCAGCTCTCCCACTCTCATGCCCTCTGGGCAAGCTCACCTGTGCCTTACCATCAAGACCAGCCCCACTGTGTCACCCAAGATGCAGGACCTGCTCTCCTTCCTACTACAAACATTGACAGGCATGGAAGTTCACCTTCTCTCATGACCCAGGGGCCAGCTCTGCCAACTACTGTAGGCAGTGAGATGTGAGGGGGTGGGAGAACATCATCCCTGGACCCATGCCAATTCACGGCATGGGGCTAGCCCACCCTCACTCTTGCCCTCAAGGCTAGCTCACTCATGCCCCTTCCACCAGGGCTAGCTCCACTCTGCTGCTCAGGAGAGGTGTCTGGCCTGCCTCTCCCTCCTCTCTGGTGGGAAGTGAGGCCAGCTTTCCAGAGCTGTGAAGGGCAGGGCCAGTTCTGCACAGCCCTTGGACATCCATGTGGTTCCAAGTGGCTGCAAAGATCATGTATGCCCCCGTGGTCTCTAGTGGTAATATGAACCACGGACATCAACACGTTCCTCTGCTGCTGCATGCCCACGGACCCAAACATGACCCTCTGTGGAGACACGGAACAGGACTTTACCATGGCCTCAGGTGGCAGGACTGGCTATTCACAACAGGCTATTTCTCTACTCCCTCCTGTCTCCAATTCTATTTCCCTTCACAATGCTCAAACTGTTCCACTCCTCTCTCCCATCTACCCACCACACACTTGCACATTGTAGTGGCTCGCCCTGAAGGTGGGCCATGTGGCTGGGAGGCCTCTGGGTGACCTCTCTGCCTGTGCTGCATGGCATGGAGTAAGCAGGCCTCTAGGTGTCTACAGTGACATGGTGGTGGGCACCTTCTGCATGGAGAGAGGCCCTTTGTGGTCCACTCTGCCCCTGGTAGAGGGCAGGCCTCTGGGAGTCTTTTCCTGCCTCTGCTGTGCTGTGTGGCGGTTGACAAGTCTCTGGATGTCTCTGGACTTTACTTTTAGCCTCCATTGCCATCAGTACAGCCCTGGGATACAGCTGATGACCTCCTTGTCACTGACCTCAGCACAGCCGCCACAGGTCCCAGCACAAGGCAAGTCCATCCTTAAGTCACTTCCTGTTGGATATATGACCCACAGCAACGATAAAAATGACTAGTACAATATGGTGTTAGCTTTAGTTCAGGCCTGGGCTCTGGGCACCTGAACTATAAAGACAGTTTGTCACTAGGTTTATCCCACAGCATCTACTTGATTGCACAAGTGTTTTTACTTAATACAAACAGCAAATCAGGCTCTGACTTCCGAGAAGCCTTTTCCTCTCCAAAAGTATCTCAAGCCTTTTAGCACAATAGTGGATACAGTGTCTCTGCATCTTCCTTCCTGATGGTAGCCAAAGCCCAGTCTAGACTTTGCTATTATTCTGCATCTAAACTGTCTTCGTACGGACCAGCATCACCTCCCACCTCTCCAGATGTTTCCCCATAATCGATGATTTCAAAAGATTCTGTCCAGTTCTTCGATGGGCACCCATTTGGTGGCCTGACTCTGTGGTTGCTTTTGTTAAAGATGCCTTCGGTTTGTCTTTGAAATGTTGTGAATGGGAAGATTTAGATGACTTTTAAGGAGAGAATTAGAAAAATAAAGACCATACTTAGGGGAAAATGTATCCGCTATTTAAATGAGAATACAACAGAGTAAGAAAAGGCTTCTGGTGTCTGCCTTAGAGGTCGCCACACTTGACTTTCCACACTTGAGTGATCGCAGTCAGCAAGCTTATTTTTCCCTCTAGCTGGATTTTGGTCCTATGAAGGCCGCTGCCACAACGTGCATCTTTCTTGTCCTTGCTCCATGCATAGAGCTGGGCACCCGTGTCTCAGGAGCACTTGCTGTGTGCTGACCCACTCTGAGCAGGGTCACTTATCATAGGCATAGTGGTTCAGTGGCACAAACCTGCCACCCTCTCAGAAGCCTGTGAGAACATTCTACCCCCTTTTAGCATTAAGTGCAAAATGAACCTTGCTTACTACAGTGGATGCATATCTTCCGGTCGTTAGCAGTGCAGTCACAAGCTACAGCTTCTTATATGTTGTCTTTGTTTTTATGGAAGAAGAGGCAAGGGAAGCAGAAGGGACCAGGGCCCATGAAAGTGCTAGCACAGCTGGGACTCACTGGAGTTTTGCACACTTTGGTGAAGCGGGAGGCTCTGAACAGCCTCTTGGTTCATGCTTAAAGAGTTCAGAAAACTTTGCATGTCTGTCTTGTCCTCTCTCATTTGACTCTGAGACGAGAAGAGCCCCGAGGCTATTCAGGCTGGTTGAACTGAAGATAGGTTTAAATTTAAGAGGCTCTGACTTCAAACATGGACAATAAAATAAAGAAAGAGGTTTTATCTATCCAAATCAAGCCTTTATTTCAAAGGACTATTTAAAGTACCTGGTGCATGAGAAACACAAAACTCTTTTTTAAACCTGCAGGGACATGACAAAAAGCCCAAAATGAGAACTTTCCTTCTCAAAGCACTAGCTATCCTGTAAATGCTGAAGGACATGCAGGAGGACAGCTCTCTTTTGCCTTGTCCCAGGGTCATAAATGATGCTATGCTACCAGGACTACTTACAAGTTGTAAGCTGTAAGCATCTTCCCAATGAATTGGGCAAAGATGCATAAATGCAGCCTCAAAGTGAGGGGGCTCCCAAGGGCCTTGCATATCAAGCTCAGTGGATGTATGGTGGTGGGTCAGGATGGATGGAGCAGACTGGGGAGGTAGAAAGATGTTGCTAGGCAACCAGCTCCAGGGCCTTTGTAAATGTAGGTGCATTTTATTTGGAGCAGCAGCTGGCAGACATCACCTTCCTCTGTCCTTATCCCTTTTCCTTTTGCCCAGAACAAAGGTCTAGACTCCAGTTCTCAGCCCAATCCTAGGTGGAAAATAGAGAAGCTGGTTAGGGCACAGAAAGACAAACAACTTCAGAACAGCATAGATTCAGTGGAAACTCAATCTTTACATTCAAATCAGGATCGTGGGCAAGTTTATTTAGTCCCTCTGACACTCCAGTTTCTTGGATGTAAAATCGAGGACATAAATCTTTTATAGGAATGGTGTGAATATCTGAGAAAATGTATGCAACAGACCTCGTCTGGTACCAGGAATACAGAAGAGGCTCAGAGGCAGAGTGGGAGGAGCGTGGGCTCGGGCTCCAGATTGCCTGTGTCCTCATCTCAGCTCTGCCACTTCGCTGCCGGACCATAGACACAGCCTTTAGACTTTCAGTCTTGGTGGTATTTTCATCTAGGAAATGGGGGCTATTAATGGTATTTACCTGTTGGGCCTATTTTGAAGATTAAATGCAGTACAATGCAACACGCACAGTCAGTACTCTGTAGATGTCAACAGCTATTTGCAGCACTACTCGTAGTGTGTCTTCAGAACGGGGAAGGTTCTAGAAGAGCTCACATCCATGAACTCCTTCCTCTAAGGACTTTTCAGCTTGGTAGCAAAAGTAGTGGAAGAAACTGAGACTTTGTGTGGTGTTTTGTGGGGTGTGAACAGAGACTTTGTGATGCTAGGGGGTGTGAACAGAGACTTTGTGGTGCTATGGGGTGTGAACAGAGATTTAGAAGCATCTGGATTCTTCCGTGAACAGTGTGACTTTGCACAAGTTACTTAAACCCCTTTGGCTCTAAGAAACCGTTTTATGAGAGGTGTATACCAAGGGTGATTAATTAGTGCCAACAGCATAGCTTCAGGCCTTGCTTAAGATTTTATCATGTTGAAGCTGCAGTTTCCGAGTGGGACTTAGGGTCCCCTCAAATCCATATGTGTTACTAGCAGGATCCGTTTCCTTGTGGCTATGGGGCTGAGGTCTCTGCTTCCTTACAGGCTAATCAGCTAGCTTGGAGTTCCTGGTACTCTTCGCTCCAAGAGCTAGCCATATCGTTCACCTCATGGTCCCTCTGTCTTCAAGCAAGCAATGGGAAATGGTCCTCCTACTTCTACTGACACCAGCAGGGGAAACTCTCTGTCAAGAGTCCATGTGCTTAGGATGACCCTTAATCTATCAGGCAATCTTTCTTAAAGTCCGTTTATCAGGAACCTTAATGACACAGGCAAAATCTTTTAGAGAAGAACCAGCATTCGTTCTGCAATAAGTAGAAGGGGGTTGAAGAATCTTGGCAGGGAGATATCCTACAGACCCTGTTTCACATCCCTTTGCTCATCTATTTAAGCCACAGTAAGAAAATACCTTGCTAGAGTAATGGGTAAGCAGCTAATTGGCATTGCTCATAGGTCTAGAAGATTCTGAGATAAAGATGTCAGCATTCAGTGTGGTAGGCCTCACTTTCTGCCTCGCAGGTCAGGCAGAGCCTATCACCCAGTTGCCTCTCAAAGGCCCCACCCACATCCTAATAATGTCACAGTGAGGATTTGGTTTCAGCATATGAATCTGGGGGAGGCTATGAATTATCATCTCTAGATCCTAATTCTAACCCTTGGGTTCTGTGACCCAAACATTTGTGTTTCCAGAATCCAGCAGAATTCCTGGTAAATATATCTTTCTATTAAGCAATGCTTGAATACATTTGTAAAAAGAACACAAGATCACTCTTTTCCTCTTTCTGGATATAATTACCAGACTGGTCATAAAGGGTATTGTTATTAGCAGAACACAGCATGATCTTGGAGCTAAATGTACAAACGAGCTGGAGCAATCGCTCAATCACAGCAGGAATCCACATATTTGTTCATCAGGCTCAGTCTCTGTGTATTTTTCATGAGACAGAATAATTTTTTCATTATCTGGTGGGCAGACTTGGCAAAGGGCTGACTCAGTGTATTTGTGGCTCCTGTAAGAGATTCTTAATGAACTCAGCATTGCCAGGCATCTCTTGTTTTAGACTCCAGCAGGACTTTATGTCACTTACCACTCTTTTGTTTCAGCTTGTCAGAAACCTGTAGAAACATTGACTCCACTTTTTAACTCTCCCATCTAACTAGACAATCCTTGTATTCATAATGGACATGTTTTCTTTGTCTTTCTCCAATTAGTTCATTAAAAATGTTGCAGGAGGCAGGTTCATTTTCAAAAAGCCCTAAGGTATGCAACTTCTTTCAAGTTGACGACAACAATGTAATCAACATCTTTCAAATAAGAATTGCTTAACTTGCAATGAAGCAGCCCTCACCATTACTTCTCCAAGAGCATTACGAAAGACTTAGTGAAATGCTTGCCTCAACAGAAGCAAGCCAGTACAAAGCCGTTCAGCCATACTCCAGGATACGGAATGCAAATCTTTTGTAATCAGGTCTTTACATATGTCAGGAAAATTCTTGGATTTTATTCATCACCCTCTAATATTTTCTGAGTAACTAAACATCTAAACTGACTCTCCCATTGGTCTGTAATTGGCAAGTACTTCCACTTCTAGATGTCTGTCCTGCATGGCAGAAGCCCAATGACAGGCTCTGGTTTGAAGGGACGGTGGCTGAGGTGCCTGGTTCTTCTTCTCCATCAGTTGTTTACAGTCGAAGTTTCCCCAGCTTTCCTGACTCATTACACTCTGGGGAAACTGAAGTGTCCTTGTTGAAAGATAAGATTTGGGTCTCTATGAATTGGTGTTGCTAGTTAGCTCCCAAGGTTTTCCTCTTATGGGAGATTGGAAGTCCCCAACCCCCTTAACCTGTGATGACATGTGAACAGATCTGTACTTCATAGGTTCCCAGGTCTGTGAACTTCAATAGAAAGAGAGTGAGGACCATTTTCTCCTTGGTGTCTTCAAAGGGAGGACAATGCTCCCTGTCTCCCCATTTTCTCTTCAAACATCCCAGCCAGTTTGCATGACCAGTAGATGGGAACAGAAGTCACATTAGGGGGTGGGGAGATGGGTCAGTGGGTAAAGTGTTTACTACTAAGCATGTGGACCTGAGTTCAGATCTCCAGGACCCATGTAAGAAGCCAGGCACAAGTCATGTGTCTGTTGTCGAGACAGACACAGTAGATCCTAGAGCCAGTGGTTGGCCAGTCTAGCTGGATTGGTGAGCTCCAGATTCAACCTCAAAGATTAAAGTGGAGTGCAATTGAGGAACTAATACTAACTCTGATACACACACACACACACACACACACACACACACACACTTGCACCTACCCACATATGTACACATGGATAAAGCCCCAACTCCACATGCACTCCAGAAAGAAGTCTTAGTGTTCCATTTTGAAGAACATTCAAATATCACTGTGGTTCTGTCTTGGTGGACTCTGAACAGTCATACCAGGACAAGGGAGCTGGCCTAGAAGCAGTCTGTAGAAAGGTCCATGTGGTGAGGAATTAAGACCAATGAGAAACTTTGACAAATTATATTGGGTTTCTGGACACGGACCCTCTCAGCCTGGGCAACCTTTCAGGTGGCTATAGTTCCAGATGATATCTTTATTGAAACCTCAGCAGAGACCCTGTGACCATAGCACCTAGCCAAGGTCACTCAAGGGTCCCCAGTCCTTAAAAGATTCATAAGACAATGGTGGATGTTTTGAGCTGGTAAATTTTGACGTAATTTGTTACACAGTACTAAATAGCTTCCTTACCTGGAGATGATGGCTAAATGATTGGATTTCTATAAGAGAAGTGGGTAAGAGCTGTTTCCAGAAAACAGTGGAAGACTGATGAATTTCTAAGACTAAAGCCTTGCAGGAGAATGCTCTTCATAAAATCTATACAGGGATATAATAAAGAATAAATGTTCCCTTTTTATTTTCCTGTTCCCCACCCAGCAGCGACGGCTGATGTCACATTGGGTTTTATTTCAGTTCTTTGCCTCAGCAATTATAGCTACACAGGCACAATTACAAGTCCTGATTTATGCATGTACTGTTGGGCAAATTTTATTTTGCTATTTCGCAATATACCATAGCTTCCTTCCCATGCCAACAGACCTGGCTCCAGGGTAATTGCTCTAAAAGGTACATTGTATCCCAGTGTGGGGCTCTGTGATCCATTTAAGGATGACTTCATCTGCATCAGTCTATAGCATTTTACTAGTTAGTATGTTTACCTAGTTCTGACAAGATAAACTAGATAATGAGGTATTGCTAGATATCTCAATAACTAGTTAGTTAGGGTGTTTTTGTCATTGCACATGATGCCATAATAAACACCCTAGGGGACCCCTACAAACACTTCTGTGGGATAGATTTCTAGATGTGAAACTGAGGATAAAGAGGCGTGTCTATTAAAAGGGTTGATAGTTGATGAGGAATTGTCCTTTACCAACATTGACTTACTTCTTTTTTCACCAACCTTCTCACACCCAACATCACATCAGTGCTATTCTGGGCATCATCACCATCATCATTTGATGGGGATAAGAATCTAACTTGTCTTCATTTGCATATTCATGATGGATAAGAAGTTCTCATCATGTGGACTGTTATTCCATAAGTAAGAAGCCATCTTTTTAGATGTTTTAATGTTTTTGTAAGAATAGTTTTGAGTTAGCTGTGGTGCATCTGGAGGTAGTTTTATGGGTTTATACTGTTTGGAGTCATTATGTTTCTAGAATTTGTGACTTCATATCTCTTGTCAAATCTGAGACACTTTTGGTCATTATTTCTCAGTCATTTTTTTTCTTCTTATTCATTTCCTTCCTTTGCTGGAACTCCAGTGACAGACACTAGAGATGCTGGCACTGTCCCTCTGACTTGGAAGGGTCTCTTTTCTCTACCTTTTTCTCTCATTTACACTGAACATTTTTTTAGTGGTCTATTTGGGGAGTTGTATGATTTCCGTTCTAATTTTGGCTCCAAAATTCACATTTGTATCATTTTTATAATTTCTCCCTCTGTCGAGACTGTCCATCTTTCCACTCTTCCTTCTTGGACCAGTGTATACAAGCTTTAAAGTCTTTATCATACATTACAGAATCTGCATCGTCTTTGCATTCCCACGTCAGCTCAAGCAAGCTGAAACATCGTGGTCCTGCACATACTCAGAGATGAAGCTAAAACAAAGCATCCTTCACACATGCCCACGTCTTTAAAAATACTTTATTTCCATTACAATGTGATGGTGCATACACACATGTAAAGGTCAGAGGAGGTCTGCCTTCCTCTCTCCCTTCCTTCCCTCCTTCCTTCCTTCCTTCCTTCCTTCCTTCCTTCCTTCCTTCCTTCCTTCCTTCCTTCCTTCCTTCCTTCCCTCCCTCCCTCCCTCCCTCCCTCCCTCCCTCCCTCCCTCCCTCCCTCCCTCCCTCCCTCCGTCCCTCCTTCCTTCCTTCCTTCTTTCCTTCCTTCCTTCCTTCCTTCTTTATGGAGATACTAGGGATCTAACTCAGGTCACCAGGCCTTCAAAGCTAGCCCTTTACCTATTGAACCATCTTGAATTAGCATTGTAGAAGGAATTAGGTTTGTTTATGTGCTGGTTTTTAAGTTAAATTTTGTTTATTTATTCAGTATCTGCCTGCCCCCACCCCATGTGTGTGTGTACACATGTAGACACCCATGTGGGCCCCAGCACATGTGGGGAGTTCAGAGGACAATTTGTTGAAGTCATTTCTCTCCTTCCACTCTGTGGATCCATACACTGAACTCAGGTTGTCTGGCTCTGTGGCAAGTGCCTTTACCCACAGAGCCATCATACCACCACACCTCAAACATCAAGGGATGTGACACCGGACACCGTGAGGGTCAAAGGGATATTATATAGCTAGTTTTGAACATGGAGGAAGAGGGTTTATAAGAAGAGGAATGCGAGGTATCCCTAGAAGACAAGGAGGCAGATTCTCCCAAGAGCCTCTGACATGAGCCAGCTCCACCAGGACATGTCCTTTGCCTGGCAAAGCTGTTTTTATATGTTTGATGTACAGATCCTTAAACCAAAGTTAGTTATAGCCAGGAATGGTGGCATCGGCCTACAGTCCTACTACTCCAGAGGCTGAGGTGGGAGGACTGCTTGAGTCAGGCACGGAGGACCAGCGACATAGCAAGCCCCCGTTCTGAAGACAAAAATTCCCTGAACAGAACCTGTTTTTTTAAGGTCAAAGCTTATGATCATTCACTCCACAATCTGAATCAATTTGGATGCAGTGTTTCCTCAATATTTGACTATTGTGATAAGACACTGGCTTTGGGCTGGAGCTTCTGTGCTGGTATTTTTGCTGTCACAGGTCACCAATCTGCATAGATTTGACCTGGAAAATCTTCCAGCCTTCAACTTCCATGCACCAGAGTTTCACCATTAGACTCGTTCCCTTATCTCTGCAGCTCTTCGAGCTTGCTGGAGTGCAGTCTGGGAGCTGGGTGGGGTGCTACTTCTCCTAAGCTTGTTCCTTACAAGCGTTAGTGTGTTTCGATGGCATCTCAGTGTAGGCCTGGCTCGGGGTGAAGAGGAGGAGGACACTCGCCTTTCTGTGCTCTTCCCAGCCTATGTGGTGCTCAGTTTACCCTGTGGAAAGCAAGTGTGTTTATCCTTCTGTACCACATGCTTGTGAGCGTGGCCACAGCAGTGGGAGAAAAGAGAGGGTTACGGGCATTTTCTCATTCTCTTGGGTCCACAGCATCTCTCTATCTGAGCAGGAATGTTCCTGGTGGGCTCCAATATCTCTGCTATTGGTGTCATTGCCAGGAGGTGCCTCAGGGTTGCCACACAAAGGAGTGGAGAAGAAAAGAAAGAAAGGAAGGAAGAAGAAAACCTGTTATGGGTTGGAGATATAATTCAGGTAATAGAGTACTGCCTACTGTGCACAAAGCCCTGGGCTCCTTCTGTAGTACCACATGCAACTGGACATAGTGACACATGTACTCTGGAGGTGGAGGCAGGAAGACCAAATTTCCCATCTTGCTCCTTGGTGTCTTGAGCAGGATAAGGCCACAAACCCGCATAAATAAATCATGGTGGAGCAATGCCCTTCATGAGAGTCACTTAGCCAACCTTGCCGACTGTGGGACCTTTATTGGAAGAGGCCAAAACTTGTCAAGATATCCCTACATAAAGACATGTAGAGAGGCTGTTCACTGCAGTGTTCATGTACAGCAAAGGGCTCTAGTGAACTTGTTCTCCCTGTGATGGAGAATCCTGGCAGCATTTGTTAACCCTTCACATGCACTCCTCCATACGCTCTCATCATGCTCTCTTAGGTTGAAATGTTCTCCTTTCTAAGGAACCTTTAGGCTAATGGAGTTTTCTCAGGCATGAGGTCATCTTGCTCAACAAATATGTATATCCAGCTTTGGGGAAGGTTTCTTAGATTAGGCTCCTATTGCCACCCAGAGAAGATCCAAATCACTGCTTGAGTTCAAAGTCCACTGAACATATACCCAGGGAGACTCTTTGTCTCTTCCTGGATTTATTTCATAGCCTCTTCCCCACTGCTCACTGCAGAAGTTCACCTTCAGGTCCTTCACTCCCATCCCCACTGGACTCCCACCACCAGTCCCTTGCTCTCTTTGGTTTCAGTCTCTTTGCTTGTGCTGATTCCGTGGCAAGATAATCTCTTCCAAACTCCTCTTAGCAAGTCAGCTAAGTGCAATTTATCTCCAGCAGGCAGGAAAAGGTGGGGTCAGGGTCCCCTGGGGGTACTGAGCATGCCTGCAGAAGCCTTCCTCACCCACTTGTCACTTGGTTGGGGCCTGGAACTTCACAGTCCTTATGAGTCAGCTGCAGACACTGAAATGGGGCAGACCTGCATTTCTCAGCTACTTGTGGGATAGCCTGATGTTACCTGGGAAACCAACGCCCAAGATGAAGATTAGCAAGCAGGCATGTGCTGGGAAGAGTTTGTGAGACAGTGAGATGTGCACCAGTGGATACTGGAAAGGAGGGAGCTTGGCCATGGTGCAGTCTTTGTCTGAAGCAGAAACATTATTCTAGAGTTGCCTAGAGTCTAGGCGAAGAAGGCCAGGCCTTTATCAACCAACTCTAGGAGTTGTTAGTCACAGGCTGCCTAGGAAGGTTATGGAACCTTGAACATGTGATACCTGGAGCCAACACACTTCCTGTCCAAGGTGACAATGGAGACTCTGCAGGCAACATGGCTGGCCCCTGGAGGACCATCTGTTTGTGTGCTATGGTGATGCCCCCATATAAATCCATCTCTGGCTGCTTTCCAGTGTGTGTATCAGCCTGGAGGCCTCCTCTTCACCTTCCTTGCTCAGAAGGAGGAGGCCTCATTGTCCCTTCTCATTGTCTCAGCCTGGTTGTCAGTTATTGTTGACTTGAGATTCTAATCACATGATGAAGGGTTGGAAGGCTAGAGTTTCAGCCTAGAAGAGGTTCCAGCTAATATCCCATTGAAGATTCCTGCTGCAACAGACATTCCAGTGCCAAGAAAAAAATCCCACCCATGCTCCAGGAGAGAACTGGAATCTGGGAAGACAGAGGTTTTCTTTCTTTCAGTGGACAAAGGCTTTGACACTCATTTGTGGATAGTGTGTTAAAAGGAGAAACACAAGGAATGGAAAAGCTAACTTATAGAGGAGAAAAGGCAGGAAGGGCCTAGGACGAACTGTTTAGTGATCTAGACATGTATCCCACTGGCTGTGTAATGGGAGCTTTAAACACTGCTAAATGTGGGTTTCACTCTGAAAGATTCTCACACTTTAGTAAAAAACAACTACACACTAGACTGGTTCACATACCTAATGACTGCTGGGGAATGGCCTGGAGATACTAGAAAATGAGGAGAAAGGGGCCAGGAATTCCCAAGGCTTGGATCTGAGGCCATGTTTCCCATTTAAATATTCTAGACGCCTGAGCTGGGGTTGTTGCTTCATGGTAGAGCACTTGCCTAGCATGCAAAAATCCATGCAATGGCAGTGTTACTCAACAAAATCATCAGGAAGAGGCAGCCAGGGGCTCTTAGATAGTGGTCTGAAGTTCCCTGAGCAGTGACATCCTGGGACTGTGGGGCTGCCACATAACTCATCACTCCTCAGTACTTCACACTTCCCCTGGCCCAAGCTGAATGTGACTCTCAGGGAGCAAACATTCCTGTATGAGGTAGAGCTTTGCACCTACAGCAATGGTAAGCCCAGTGCTCTGGGGTTATGAAATGTGGATTCCAAAATGACACAGGGCCTGGAGAAGAGCCTGTGGCAGTGCTAACCCAGAGGCTGGGTCTGGAGTATTCAACAAAAGCAAGCATAGGAATTAAAGGCCACAGGTGCACCAATGGGGCCGAGGCCTGGGAGGATGCACTGTGCTTCCACTGGACTAAGGTTGATGCCAAATTATGATGGGAGACAGAGGATTAGATGCTCAGGCATGGAGAGCTCTGAGATGAACAAGCTGATACACAAGCTGAAGGAAGTACAGGGAACAAAGACACCAGGTATAATTGTGCTGCTCATGGCATGGTCTGGAGAACCAAGGACATTGACGATTACTGTAATACTTTCTCCTGCTCCAGGTCACACCAGATTTTCCCCATATGGTCTGTGTTGATTGAGAATGGTATTAGATGTCCCTGGGAAGGGCTGTACTGAACTGCCTGGGACCACCTGGGGCATTTTATATGGCTGGCTGTGTAGAGTCATCTCCTGCAGGCAGATATGGTTCTGGCGATGCTTCTGCACCTAGGCAACCTCCTGAGCCTAAAAGCTTCTATAATAGCTCATGCACAGGACAGAGACCCATACAGATAGAGGTTCCCAGAACTATACAGCACCAACCAAGTGAAACATTCCACACGAGGGCAAGAACCACATCCCAGAGAGTGAGGGAGGCCAAGTCCCTGATTCACCGTAGAAATATGGATGTAGTTATGTGGCAATTTCTACCTTCAAGAAAAGTTTGTTAAAGACACAGCATGTTCTAAGGGGAAGTGAAACATCTCATCCTGCAGGGAAGCTCCTTAAGTTCAGGACATAAATCACTTAATAACGTTAGGGAGTCCTGAAACTGACCAGATACACTGGGCCCTCCCACCCCAAACACATATAAGTTGTATAGACTGCTGAGAGACAATGGCTCTGTTGGCTAGAAGACTTCCAACCAAGCTGCCTGAAAGATATAACAGATCAGTGGAGTTATCTGGAGAGGACACTCCCCAGCCTGCTGAGCTGCCTGCAGCCTGTGCAGTGTGCTCCAGGGTCCCAGCTTTGTGAGTTGTCACCCATGCTGGGGTAGGCTCTGGTGATGCAACTGTCTTTTAATCATTCCTGCTTCTGCCATACTTCTGTAAGTAACTCCTACAAAACTCATTGGTTCACCAAGTTGGACTTTGGTGGTCTCCTTACTTTACTCTGTTGTCAATTCCCTACCTGGGGTGAGTAGACAGTTTATTCATGTCTCTCAAGAAATCATGTCATACAATAGTGTACAGCTGAGATCAACATCCTGACCAAAAAGGAGAATGTGCAGGGCATATACTATATGACAATACATTTAGATGGTTATAATATTCCACTGGAATAGATGTGCTTACAGAATCACAATTCTTCCCTTCTATCTGACATCTATCTATCTATCTATTAGAACTGCTTTCAGCATTACAATGGCTAAGCTTATTTATCAGCCTGACCCAACTAGGGAAGAGGGAACTTTGATTGAGAAATTGCCTCCATCAGATTGGCCTTTGGGCAAGCTTGTGGGGGGCATTTTCTTGATTGCTAATCAATATGGGAAGGCCCAGCCCACTGTGGGCGGCACCATCCCTAGGCAAGTGGGCTTGAGTTGTGAAAGAAAGCTAGCTGAGAGAGTCTGAGGGAGAAAGCCTGTGAGCAGCATTCTTCTGAGGTTTCTGCTTCAAAATCTGGCCCTGAGCTTCTGCTTGGCTTTTCTGCACCATGGACTATAAACAGTAAGTTGAAACCAACCCTCTCCTCTCCAAGTTACTTTTGGTCATGGTGTTTATCTCAGCAACAGATGGTAAACTAGAATAAACGCATATGGATTATTTTCAACTCATATATAGGTGTACACACACACACTCACACACACACACACACACACACACACACACACACACACACACACATTTGTGATTTGTCAAATTGCTTAGGATCTTATATCAGGAAGTTGAGGGATCAGGACTGCCAGAAGTAGGCTACTAGTTTTCTGCATAGTTCTGACCAAAGCCTAAATGAACAGTCTGGTGTATGAGAGATCCTTGCTGCCTAGTTTCTTACAGGAAAATCAGGGAATAAAGATGGGCTTTTACTCAGGGTTAGGGACTTTTTAAAAGTTCTACCTGAGATGGAAACTTCTTGTCTTCTAGTAGTTCTTAACCCTCTTTGCACATGAAAAATTCTAGAAAATTTCCCTAGAAAATGCCCCTGCTGGCAACCCCAGCCCACCTCATACTCATGAGAACCACTCCAAGTACAGGTGGCATTGGACTTCAGAGTCTCTGAGTAATTTCTTACAGAGCTGAAATGCAGCAAGTTCCCCATACTGCTTTTCTTTCCCCACCCAGGACAAGCCCTACACTCTGGTCTTCTGCTTGCTGTCTTTGGCTTTGCAGAAATAAGCTAACCCTCCCTGATTGTCACAGATGACCAACAAATGAGAGAGACCCTTGAGAGAGTGGGGGGACTTGTGTTCGGCAAATGCATGCAGGACACAGGCCAGGCAGGCTTTCAATGTTGGCTGCATCTACAGGATTCTGATGATACTGTTTAAAATGCAGCATAAGCGAATCAGCAGGCCTGGGAGATGTTAAGTACTTGCTTTGTAGTTGGTCTCTGAGGTTGTAGTTAAGGCCTTAGAGCTATGAAGTTGGGACTCACTGCAGATTGACTGCTTTAGGATGGGAAGAAAATCTCTGTTCTCATCTGATCCACCTTTTCTTTGTTTTCGTGCATGAGTGCGAGGGCGAAAAAGAGAGCGGGGTGGTAGGTGGGTACGCACTTGAATGGGAAGTGCCCTTCATTAGCTACTCTGGGCTGTGACATTGCTACTGTTTCCAAACCACCTCGAAGATAGCTATACTATTTAATCAGGTTTTATTTTTTTACCTTATTTTATTTTATTTTATTTTAAATTTAATTTTGTTTTTTGAAACAGGGGCTCTCCATGTAGTCCTAGCTATCTTGGAACTCGCTCTGTAGACCAGGCTGGCCTCAGATGGGAGATTTGCCTGCCTGTGTCTGTTAAGTTCTGGGATTAAAGGCATGTACCACCACTGACCAGCTCAGGGTTTATTTTAAATATATAAATTCATCTCTTTATAACAGAAAAAAAAAGTTGAGAAACCAGTAAAGTTTATGTTCCCTAAATCTCTTCAAATTAAAAAAAAAAAACCCTCCCTCTCCTCTCCCCCATTTTAAGCCGAGTGAGGCAATCTAGAGAGTCAATGCTATGCTTGCATGTTAATTACAGGTTCCTCAGTGACATGTGTGACCTTGACTTTGAGTAGTTCTGGAGCGTTGAGGATGGAACTGTAAGTGGGTTGTTGATACAATGTGCTTAGAAGCAGGACAGCCCTCTCCCTTTCCCACAGCAGAGCACATTAATTTGTTTTTGGTGTGGGTACTAAGGGTGCATTCATTCTGCAGAAGACTAATTTAGACTGGCCGTATAATTGCACATCATTGGCGTTATTCACGGTGCCTGACAGTGAATGAGAGAGAGCACCCATGAGCACAGCTCAACCAAGCTCTTGTTGGTTCGAGGTTTGTATAACGAGGGTTGGAGAGGCCAGCCAGCAGCCTATTCCTGGATCAGAGTTCCTGGTTTACCTAAAGGATCACTTCAGCCTTGGCCCGGGTGTGTGTGTTGGTGTGTGTGTGTGACTCCCAAGGCAATCAGGATAAATACTGGCCAAGTTACCAGCCATCCTGGTCTCCTCCGACAAGGGAGCTGGGGGCAGGGCAGACTCCTAGTGATGCTGATCAACTCAGTTTGTTCAACTGAGCTTGGAGGAATGAAGGGGCCTGGGGGCTGTCCTAGAGGAGACCTGGGAAGTGGGAGGTGCTGAGGTCTGAAGGGCATGAGGCCTACCCACTGGTCATGTTGTTACCTGGGAGGCTGGATTTTTCTACCTCAAGTCCCCATGTACGTTTTCTGTGAGAAAATGTCATATAGCTACAAATCAATTAAAGAAGGCTCCAATCCCAGTGATGTTGCTTCTTGCCTCATTCAAACTGAAGAACTTAACAGGCAGCACCTCTCTGTTCCTGAGATGTGTTCTTTCCCACTTCTAGAGCGGGTGGTAGAGAACTGTGGGAAAGGGACCCCTGGATCATGTGGTGGTATACATCTTCAATCCCAGCATTCAGTGGGCAGAGGCAGGGGCATCTCTGTGAACTCAAGGCCGGCCTGGTCTACATATCAAATTCTAGGCCAGGGTTATACATCATGAGACCTTGCCTCAAAAACAAACAAAGAGAAACCAAGAAGGAAGAAAGAAAAAAGACAGAAGAAAGGAAGGAAGGAAGGAAGGAAGGAAGGAAGGAAGGAAGGAAGAAAGAAAGAAAGAAAGAAAGAAAGAAAGAAAGAAAGAAAGAAAGAAAGAAAGAAAGAGAGTGGGGAGGGAGGGAGAGAGACAGGGAGAAAGAAAAAAAGGAAGAAAGAAAGGAAGGAGAAAAGAGAAGTTCTGCCTTTCTCATTGCCTTGGGTTTCTAAATTAGGCTGTTGACTGACAGATGGATGACCACGCCTACCCAGATTACTTTAGGAGCCTAAACCACAAAGGGGGAGGAGCCAAGAGTCAGTTTGCTCTCATAACGCCTCCCCCCTCTTCAGAGCACTGGGGCCAGAGGTGGCCTTTGTCCCACTTCTCTCTTTTTCATGGAACACTGCCTCGAGAAGTCGTTTCTTTAGGTTTAAAGTCTTAACATGTCAATTGATAATTAAAATAGGGACAAATTCATCTGGAAAGTTCATGGACTCAGCCAGCGAGAATAGTATGTTCCAGCCTCAGGTACTTAGTTAGGACCCTGAATTCCCTGGCTCCAGGCATGCCCAGGTGTTTACCGCTGGCTGCACAAGCCATTTCCAACCAGAGGACTTTCACACTGTTACTGCTCTGTGTCAGCAGTCCGGCTGCCTTACATTTGTTCCCTGCTTCTTGGCCGCCCCCTCCAGTGGTAATAAAGATCTGCCATGAGATGAGATTTCCATCCGTACACTGTGTTTCCATTCCATCTGATTGAACATTTCCTGGGCTTGCCAAGCCCGTGAGTCTGTCAGCGCCCCAGTCTGTAGTCACCTTTCTGAACCTCCAGCCCCGAGCTCTGAAATCAGGATGGAGCTGTTTCTCCCAAGTTTTTCTTCCCGAGAAAACCCTCTGAAGATGAGCAAGGTACCTACCTTGTCTTTTACAAAATATGGCTTGTGGATGGAGAAGAGAAGAAATAGTCTCAGTATGAATTCGTGCTAAAAATTCATCTTTTAGGTTGGGTGGTGGTGAGTGGCCGCTCCCGCCTTTCATCCCAGCACTCAGGAGACAGAGGCAGGTGGATCTCTGTGACTTTGAGGCCAGCCTGGCCTAAGGAGCCAGTTCCAGGACAACCAGGGCTACACAGAGAAATCCTGTCTCAGAGGAAAAAAAATATCTTTTCATGGGTGAGAGGAAGAAAATAGAAATTACCTTCTAATTAACCTGCAGTTTGGATCTTGTAAATGCTTTATTTCTAGACCTTTTCCAATGGGGAGACCCCTGGATGGTCTCCGGTGTGATTTTCCTCCATCCCTGTAGACGAACTGCTCTTCTGTTGTCCTGTTTCACATAGAAATTGTGCAGGATCCCATTTTTTCTGTAATTCTTTATATCCCAGTCTCCTCTGGGCCATGCCTTGGAGCTTTGAGCTGTTCCCCAGTGGGTCAGACTATTCAGAGGCCAGAGAAGGAAAGGTGAGAGTTCAGAGCTGCCTGGTGCAGGTTCCTGCTTGTCTGTGGAGATTTGGCAGAGCCCCAGATGATAGGTCTGGCAGGACATTGGTGGTTTTTTTGTTTTATTATTATTTTATTTTTAAATCTGAAGTAAGAGAACTGTGGACTGCATTCATTTTGATGATGACTCGTGGTTCAGCACCTTCCTCCCTAAAGATGATCTCTGAGCTAGGGCAAATTCAAACTTACTCATGAAAAGAACTGCTCAGAGAAGAACTCTTCCTTGAGTGTAAGTAGTTGTCCCTCCACTTCCTTCTCCAGAGACAGTGACAGTTGAGGGATGGGTAGGACAGTGCTGTGGTGGCATGTATCGTTATCAGCCAGGACATGTGCTTGCAACACCCTGTGGCCTGTTGGCACTATTTACTCCCATGGCTTAAAGCAGCCAAGTGCTATGCTGGATAGGTCTCTGCTGCTGCTGTTGGCTAGGGCTGACTCTGACAATCACTTACTCTACAACAGGCTTGTATGTAGATGTTATGGGAAGAGGCAGCAAAGACCATGCCCACTTCAGCTTGTGGGTTGCTCAGCAACTAGAGATTGCTCTTGAACATTCTTTTGAAGAATTCTATCCTCAAGGCTTCTCTGAGCTAGCTCATCTAGTCCTGTGAGTATAACTTGTGATATATATATATATATATATATATATTTACATATATATACATATATGTTAGGGGCTACTACATTGTATTTCCAGATTTCTCTAGTCCATTAGATTCATAAGATTCATATATCTAACTACCCTTTGATGTCCTTTTGTGGATGTGTCATAGAGACCTCAAGTATAGCATATATATATATATATATATATATATATACACACACACACACACATACACACACACACACACACACACACACACACACACACACACACACATATATATATATATATATATATATACTTTCCCAACAGGTCATGTTTCTGAGATACTTCTGTGGGTTGCATATTGGCATATCCATATCAACTTAGGCAGCAGCCTTGAGCCCTTTTTCTCCCCATGTCTTTTCCATTTCTTACTCACTTGCTTCAAGATCTCCAGTGGTTTCCTGTCTCTTTCAAAACAGCACTGAAACCACTGGGTGTCATGTAAAGGGCTCTTATTATCCAGACCCTGCATATGTACCTACCGTCCACATCTGCTTCAGTTTCTAGTGGCTTTCTGAATCAGTCATATGTTTTTGTACACTCAGCCTTAACACACTAGTTTATTATTGTTGTTTTAAATGTTATTTTGTTTGTACAGATGTTTCCACCTGCCTGTGTGTCTGTGTGCCCTGTGCATGCCTGGTGCCCACAGAGGTTAGAAGAAGACATCAGATTCTCCGCAACTGAAGCTAAAGATCGTTTTGAGCTGCCGTGTGGACGGACACTGGGAATTGAACTCGGGTCTGCTGGAAGAGCAGCTAGCCCTCTTAACTGCTGAGACGACTCTCCAGCACCAGTACTGCTTTTGATTCTGGAACATGCCCACCTCCTCTCCCTCCCCCCTCACTTGTCTATTGATTCAAGACTGTTCTGATGCTGTCCCTTCTGGTCCATAGCAATCCACCCTGAGGCTTGGCAGCTATTAAATTTTTGTTAGGGGCTTAACACTTTGACTCTTATCTCCTTTGTTTTCTAATCTGCTCAAACATCCTGTAAAGTCTGATAAACATAGCAGCTTGTTAAAATGGTGATGCCATTCCTCTGGCCTACTAAACCAGAATCCCTGTGGGTGCATCCAGCAGTCTGTGGCTTGATGGTTTCCACAAGTGATTCTGGGATACAGGAAGTCTAAGGAACCCTCTACTACAGACTGCACAGGTGGTGACAAAGGGCAGGGCTGGGGCCTCAGTCAAGAGAAAGCCCTTCCTCTCAAGTACTTGGAAACCATCTCACTGTCTCCCAGGAATGGTAAAAACTGTCGTAAGGTGGGCAGCAGCTGGAGGGTTGGCTATGTAAAGCTCTGCCGACACAGGCGCATGCTTTGCTAAGCTTTAGGGAAATCTGGAAGCCCATAGCCACACACCTAATAGGATCTTGTTTGGCAAACAATTGTAGACTCCTTAGAGCAACGGGTCTCAACCTGTGGGTCATGACCCCTTTGTAGGTCACACATCAGATATCCTGTATAGCAGATATTTATACTATGACTCATAACAGTAGCAGAAGTAACAGTTATGAAGTAGCAACCAGGTAATTTTATAGATGGGGTTGCGGAGAGTGGGGGGGGGTGTCACCACAACACAAGGAACTATAGTAAAGTGGCAGCCTTAGGAAGGTTGAGAACCACACTGCCTTAACGGGTCATGGGGCTGAGAGGAGTAAGCTGTGGGGTAGAATTCCAAGTGTGTATTTTGTTTTTGGGATCACTCAGATTTTCTTCCAAGCCAGCAAGTGTCTTAACTCTCTAACTTAGAACTAGAAAGCGTCACTAGAGCTCAGGGTTTTGGCTCTCCAGCTTAGCCAGCACTTAGCTTTCCTTACTAGTTTCTTGAAATTGAGGCTTTTAGTTCCAAAGACATCTGTGCTTCTCTCAAGGCAACATTCCAGGTGAGTAAGGGACACTGTGAAGGCAGTCATCAGAAGACAATTTCCGAGTCAGGGAGGTGGCTCAGGAGGATCGGGACTTGGCTGCCAAGCCTGGTGACCTGAGTTTGATCCCTGAGACTTACAGGGTGGAGAGAGTGGACTGACCAGCTACCAGTTGTTCTCTGAACCCCATATGCTTTGCACAGTGACAAGTATATCCCTTCTGCATATACACACACACAAAGAAATGAATAAATAAATGAATGCATGCATTTTAGAAAGCATCTCCTTCACTAGGCTGGTGGCAAGGTTTGATGACAGAGAGCTTCCCTAGCATACAGGGAGCCCTGGGTTCTGCCCCTATAGTGCCATGGTGGGTCTGGTAGGTGGTGGCTTCCTACTGGTCAGCTGAGAGGAGTGACTGACAGGAGGAGGCTACAGAATGTCTGAGGAGTCCTCCCCCCCCCCCGAACCCCACCCTGCACTGTTATGGAAAACATCACCAATGGCTGCCAAGCACTCTGCTTTAGACAAGGACACTGAAATATAGACTGTTCTTTGTCCTGACTTCTACTCTGGGGGCTCTAACAACTGTTTTTGTAGAATTTGGACTGTGCCAAGGGGGACCTCCTCCAACACATTAACCTCTGGCACTAAGATTCAAGCAGAAATTTGGTGTTTCCTTCTCCCCAAATTTAAGCCCCAAGTCAAGGTAGCAGCAATAGCATCTCTGGGTGTAGTAAAACCTGCTGATCACTTAATGTCGCATTAAAGCTGTTACTATCTGGAAATACCTATCATGCTCATCCCTATGTCAGTATCTTGGTTCTGATGAAGCCTGCCCCTCTACTACATTGCTTATGCTCTCACGAAGCAGAAGGATTATGGGTAGCGTTAGCTGTAAATGTTCAGAGAAATTCTGACATTGTCTCAACTGTATTTTGATAAAATTTGTTCCTTCTGTAATCTTATCTATATTATTTATGCATTAAAAACTTTAGATTAAGATATTGTCCATAGGCTCTGCCAGTTGCTACAGAGATTCATGATGTTAAACAAACAAACAAACAAACAGCCCTGAGAACAGCCAGGCTAGGTAGAATTCAGACCCATGAGGTTGGCAGGGCTGGAGAGAATTCATACCCAGCTGCCCTGGTGCTAATACCCAGTTTATTCATGCCACCTGCCAACTTGGTCTATTTTGGCCCAAGGCTAGCAGTAAATTGATGGTCATTCTGTCAGTTCTCGGAACTGTAGCCAACCAGGGCTCAGGCCATCAGCGAGTGGGAATGAGGGGCTATGCTGGTTTTAATTCAAACTCTGGCCTAGTCCTTCAGCTGAATCCAAACTGCCTTAGCCATTTGAAATAAACCTCTAAGTTCTTTATCCCATTATCTCTGATAGGGGAGATTTCAAAATCATTTTCTGTGTTTTTAATATTTATTTCATGCCAGTCATCTTGGTTTCTATCCAAGCACCTGAAGAGAGCTCAGTAAATATTTATGGGGCAGTTGCCCTGTCCAGTGAGTCAGGCAGTGGGGATAATGGAAGGAAGAGACTAAGGTTCCGATTTAGGCGGACTCAATGTAACAGGAGAAGAATGTAGGCAGAGCCTATATTTGGGCATTGTGCTTGGTTAGCATAAACCAGCGAGCAGATGGAAATCAGTGGTGGGATGGATTCGCTCTGACAGCATGGGACAGGGAAGCCTGGGGAAGGGAAGAAATCGCTGGGAGCAGGAGAGGAATGTAGGGCATGTGGATCTGAGGGGATGGGAGGGAGCCATGGCTGAAAGACAGAGGATCTGGAAGAATCCTCTCACGGGTCCAGTATGAACACTGCATGTTGCTGGGGGAAGTACGGGAGGCTTTCTCCCAGAGTGCACTGCAGTAAAGGATAGGGAGGCTTTCTCCCAGAGTGCACTGCAGTAAAGGATAGGGAGGCTTTCTCCCAGAGTGCACTGCAGTAAAGGATAGGTTTGGATGAATCTTCTGGGAAAGTGTATGGGGCAGCTGTGTGTCCCTGATAATTAACCTAGCTGTCAGGTAATGAGCTCTTCCTTCCTTCCTTCCTTCCTTCCTTCCTTCCTTCCTTCCTTCCTTCCTTCCTTCCTTTCTTCCCTCCCTCCCTCCCTCCCTCCCTCCCTCCTTCTCCTGTTTAGGTTTACATATGGGAAACAGGAAGGCTTAACCATACAACCTTTGGAAAGCGACCATAGGGTTAGAATGTCATTCAGCGCTGCCTTTCCCAGCTGTGTGACAGGGACATTTCTCTGCACTTTGTTCCCATCTGTAAACTAGGAGAACAAATACCCATCTCTCAGGATTGAAAGAATTAAATGGAACGGTAACTATAGGCATCCAGGGTGGGGCATGCAGTACTTGTAGCACAACACTTGTAGCAGCCAGGATAGTGTTTGCAGTATTCGATATAGAACCTCTAGTACCCAATATAGAACCTGCAGTACTTAGTTCAGGGCCTACAGCACTTAGCATGGGCCTGTAGTATTCATTACACTGCTTAGAGCATTTATCGTGATGCTTGCATTGCTCAGCACAGGGCTTATAGTACTCAGCACAAGGCTTGTAGTACTCAGCATGGTGCCTGCAGCACTCAGCACAAGACCTAGGGTGCCCAGTGCGGTCCAGGAACTGTTATTTATTCACGATATTTTATATCATGTTTGTATTTCTCAAACCCTCAGGTCTTTCTCAAATCCCCAAGTCAAGATTCCTTAGGTACTATTTCTTTGAGCTTTACCATATATATATAGCTTCACTGTGCCGCCAGTGTTTTATTGAGTCCATTTTACAGAGAAGGCAAGCAAGACACAGTAAATTTGAATGGCAGATCAAGATCACATTCTAGCCACAGAGAAAAGCCAAGACTGTAGGTGAAATTTGCAGGCTGATTCTTCATTCCACTTACTGGGGACATTAGCATCAAGGAACAATTAGGTAAGTAACGAACAGTCTGTTCTCTGGGTCCTTAACAGATTAGCCTTTATCAGCAGTTCTACCACATAAAATATTTTATGAGTTTGCCTTGCAGTGGTGAAATGTCAGGCTTTGAGTATCGAGGTGACTCGTGAATGCAAACCAATCCTACTTGCTGAAGTCTTTCTTGACTTGTTTTTCATAAGCAGCTTTTCCAGCTTTGGGCGTTGGAGACGACACTTCAGAACGGAGCTGACCAGTG
This sequence comes from Mus caroli, assembly GCF_978045245.1. Taxonomy (NCBI): domain Eukaryota; kingdom Metazoa; phylum Chordata; class Mammalia; order Rodentia; family Muridae; genus Mus; species Mus caroli. The sequence continues at coordinate 58,938,060 of NW_028227258.1, read as the reverse complement.
TGAACTCTGAATGCTTTGTTTGGTGGACTGCTTAACTTTTAGGGGTCTCTGTAATATGGGGTGCTAATCCTAAGGCAGAGGTCATAAGAGAGAAGACAGATTTTGAAGACTGACTACTCAGTCCACATCCCATTCACCAAGCACGAGTCCTCTTTTCTTGTTTCGTTCTTCTCTGATACCCGAAGAAGAATAGCATGGCACAGCATTGGCACAGAGGGAACGCTGGAAGTATTTATTTTGTTGGAGGTACTAAATGCAAGGAGAAGATGTTCTGACTGCTTGGTGTGAGTGATCATGGATGACACATGTCTGTGATCCCAGCACACAGGAGGCTGAGGCACTGCATGGTGGGTGACATAGAGTGACTCTGTCTTGACAAAAGAAAATGAGTTCTGACAACAGCCTCCTGTGAGTGATGTATAAATGGGCCCAATCTGAGCTGCTGTCACCTACACATCTAAAATGTGCCCAGGGTATGTTTGTTGTAGTGAGGTTTCTCTCTGACTCTGTCTGTCTCTCTCCCTCTCTCCCTCCCCCACCCCCTGTGTGTGGGTAAGGGAATACCTGACAATAGCTAACTTCTAGACTTCATACCCAAGGAGCAGGGTACTGTAAACACATATGAGCCTGAATTTCAGAGGGGCTCCCATTTCACTGGGAGGTGAAGCAGAGAGGCCCTGACTGGGTGGCTATGGTGACAGGGCTACTGTTGATCAATATTTAAACAGAGGCTCCTGAGCAGGTACATGCACATTGGAGGAGCACAGGTGCTGGGCATATCTGCATCTCCTTCCTGGGACTCAATTGCAAACATCCGTCAGAGAATAGGTTTGTGCAAATGAGGTACTGGTAGCCAACTGACCTAAACTCAAATGTCTCCCTGTGTTCCACGGACTTGGAGCTAGGTGACAGCACTCGTGCTCAGACGGTGTGTTTAACTGTGTACAGGGACTGGCTGGAGAGGCCAGGACACTGTTCATTTTATTTTCAAGGACTGGCTAACCCCAGTTGTTCTTCTTTTAGTATTTAGAGTGAATTCCAAAGCTCTCTCTTACTCTTTGTGAGTGAGCTTACTTCGTGTGAGTTCCTGCCATCATGGACCATTAGGGCTTTTGGCTAACACGGGTAGGTAACCAGTACTAACCGGACTGCCCACCTTCCCACGGCGGACATTCGTTTCTAAGTAACGACCTGTGTGGTGACTGGGGCATCCTAACTATATTTCCCCCTCTAGGTCAAGTAACAGAAGACCAGTGGAGCCGTTCCTTCTGCTTCTACACTTGTTATCCGGAAATTATTATCCTTGCTCCATTTACCCCCTCAGATTTGGTAAAGATAAAACAAGAGAGCATAAGTGAATTAGTCAAGAAACCTAGAAGGGATACAGAATGGCAGGTAGTAGATTCGTGCAACAGCAAAGCTCAGTTGCTTTGGACTCCTCTTGTGCAGAATTCATGAGCACCCAGAGGGGGCATTCAGAAGTTCACCTCTGGCCTGTTACAGAAAGGGATTTATTAAATAATTGAACACCATGAAATAATAGATGAGGGATATGTTTAACCTACTTATGAGAATGATCCGGCTTCACACACTTAAGAGTGGTCATTTACAAATTAAAAATTCATGAGTCACTCCTGTGTTCTCTCCAGCAAGTCCTGGAATACCTTGGTTTAGCTACACTCAGCTGTGCAAATCAGAATCAAAAACTGAATGGACTTCCAGTGAGCCAGACCCACCTTTTCAGCCTGGGTTTCATGTCTGGCTCTGTGGTATAGTACTCGCTTGCCACGCACAAGGCTCTGGCTTTAATCCCTAGCACCTTGAAACAAACAGACAGACAGACAGACAGACAGACAGACAAAATTTAGGCATAGACATGGTGGGACTGACTCCACGTCAGGAAGATGTCTGGATTCTCATTCTATCAGACAACCAAAACTAGGACTGAAATATAGTGTCTGCTGTCTGTCAGTTCAGGCTGCACTGTGGGTCAGCTTGGAGAAGAAGTAAAGTTTCCCCTTACTCTCTCTCTCTCCTCAGAAGCAGCCTGGGGTGACCAATGAAAATCATTCATGGCTCTGGATGTGGAAAACTCCTGCAAATCCATAGAAGCCAAGAGGTTCAAACTGTGTTCTTTAAGAATGTCCAGGAAACTGCTGAAGTCATTAAGAGTTTGCATAGCCTACAAGCTACATCTGAAAAATGTCACTGCAAAGACAGTGTGGGGTGGGGCCGCCATGTGGTGTGGCATGTGCCTTTAATCCCAGCAAGATGGAGGCAGAGATAGGTGGATCTCTGAGTCTGAGGCTAGCCTGAAAGCCTGACTCAAAGTGAAAATAACAGAGAGGACTTACGTGGCTTTCTGGTGGTATAACTGAGGAGTTGCTAGGTGTGCTCAGACAGCGGGCTGAGCTCTTAGTGCTTGTGTTTAAAAATAAAGAGAGTCATACTGAATTTAAGCATCTAGGTGCGGATTCGCCAGCCTTCCATATATCCAGCTCACCGAGGTGTCCAAGATACACCATCATTCTTAACCGAGATCATGGTTGGATGAGATTCCATGTCACATGGAGAGAACACTCAGGTTTGAATAGGAATGGCCCCATAGGCTCCTGTATTTGAAGGCTTGGTCATTAGGGAGTGGCACGATTTATCAGAGATTAGGAGGTGGCCTTGCTGGAGAAAATGTGTCACTATGGGTGGGCTTCAGGGTTTCAAATGCTCAAATCAGGTCCATTCTCTCTCCTTCCTGCTGCCTTCAAATCCAACTGTAGAACTCTCAGCTACCTCTCCAGTACCATGTCTGCCTGCACGCTGCCATGATTCCCACCATGCTGATAATGGACTAAACCTCTGAAACTATAAGACAGTCCCAATTAAATGCCTTTTTTTTTTTTTTTAAGCTGAGGTCATGGTATCTTGAAACAAAAATATATGAGATGAAAACAAATTCAAAATAAAAGAAATGTAAATAAAAGGGGTTTTGTTGTTGTTTTGCTTTAAAAAAATTAATGTTCCTGGGGCTGGAACGATGGCTCAGCACTTAAGAGTACTTACTGCTCTTGCAGAGGACACAGGTTTAGTTCTCTGGTCCATGTTATCATGTTGCTCACAACCACTTCTAACTTCAGTTCCAGGGGGTCTGACACCCTCTGCTGGCCTCCACTGATGCCTTGACTCAAGTGCACACACTCATACACAGACACATAAACAGTAATTGGAAATAACCAATCGTTTTAAAATGTGTTGCTCCCATTTCCTCCTAAACCGCTCTCCCTTTTCTCCATGCGTGATCTCGCACAGAGATGCAGACCCGCCAGCGATGAGGAAAGCCAGTGTGGGCTTTAATATTGCTCCTCTTCCTCCATCCTTCCCAGGCCAGTGAGAAGGTTGGGGGTAGGGATGCTGACGCTTTAGTACCACAAAGTGTGGATAAACCATCACGTACACATATTTAATATTCATAAAGACTGGGAGAAGAGTCATAAGAAACTCAATGTTCTAAAGGTGGCAGATAGCACAAGTACTACAAGAGTATTTGATGAGCTACCTGGCATAGCAATGCATGTTTTCTCTTGAGAGCATTTTGCTGCAGATTCTTCTTATGTGTGCTGGGGACGGGTGTACACAGACCACGGAGTGCACATGCAGGCCAGAGGACGGCTTGCCTGGCGTGGCTCTCTTTTACCATGTAGGTTTTGGGGATTCAATTCAAGTCATCAGCCTTGGCGGCAGGCATGTTTTCCTGCTGAGCCGTCTTCCTGGCCCTTGATTGCCTTTTTCAGCTGATTACAGCCCTACTTGAAAGAGAAGGCAATTTAATGTTTGCACATGGTGGATCAGAATTTCTTTTTAAAGTATTTTTTTGCGTGTGTGTGTGTGTGTGTGTATGTGTGTGTGTGTGCACCTGTGTGCACATGCACATGGACAGGTGTAAATATAGATGCCACAAAGGGTAGAAGAGGCATCAGGTCTCCTAGAACTCGAATTCCAGTTACTATATGGAGTAACCATCTATATAGATGCTGGGGGCCGGCCAGACTCAGGACCTCTGCAAGAATAGGATGTTGTTCTTAGCCACCAAGTCAGCTCTCTAGCTCCAGATTTTTTTTTATTGATGATTTTATTGTGCTTTAGCGCCTCATCTTTTCATTGGTCAAGCCATATTTATCTTTATGATTGTATTCAAATTTGAAAATCTTTATAGCATTTCTATCATGATTCGCCACACCTCTTGTTTTGTGTGGAATTCACACCATGCAAATGGGAATTTCCATAAATTCTGTTGCTCCTAACACTCATCATTAGGAGCTGTAGGGCTAGGGCTGGGGCTCAGTGGTCAAACGCTTGCCTTGGGTTTAATCGCTAACACAGTAAAACAACAACAAAGGTAATTTATTCTCTATGGTTTCATAACTGCACTGTCAGGTTTCTTCTTGATAAGAAGGGACTTCTGGCCTGATGAGGCATGGAGAGAGCAGGATTACCATCCTGCCTGTCTTGAGAGAACTTTCCACACGTTCTCTGGCTCATACATTTCTGACTTGATTTTTCCTTGAGTGTCCAGTGTGTCTAGTGATGGGCGCCATGGGGTACATTTCACTTCCACATGACCTCAGGCCCAGGGTGCACCCGTGGGTGACTGAGTTGGCGAAAGGAGTTTTGCCAAAGGAGTGTTCTAGAAAGCTATTCCTCTTCTGGATGACTTGTAATAATGCCATGTATGCAGAAATGGCTGTGACCCACATGAACACACCTCCATAAATGCAAACGTAAATGTAGTTCTCTTCCCCCAGCAGGACTCTGTATTGTCACCTCTCCTAGAGAAAGATGTGTGACTGGAGTGGGAATCAGGGAAGGAGGAGGTGGGGTGCGGGGGATGCTCAACCAAGTGCAGTTAAAATAATTTACTTTCAAATTCAAATAGAGTTGGTGAGCCTGAGAGAGTATTTACAGATGGCATTTATGGATGGATGCTCTTGGCCCCGTAGGAATATCACTCAAGTGAGGGGCCCTGAAGCCAACCTTCGGAGACCTCATGGTGAAAGGGTGTGTGTGTCTCTATTCCCCAGAAGAGAAAGAGTTGCAGCTCTTGGCACTACAGAAGCAGCCACGTGGCTCATGGCCACAGGGAAGGCTACCGACATTGTCTGAACAAATGCACTGAGGCATCTACAAGTGTGGTCAATTGAGGGTCAATCGTTTCATTAGCAGGTTTAAGCAGAGGTGGCTACAGTCCTGTGCACAGCAGCAGGTTACTGCTGCATTGCTCTCGCTTGCTGTCACTGATGCTAAGTGGGAGTAACTGTGCCCTTTGCTCTTTACAACCCAGCGTTTAAGTGCTGAGAAATTCAAGAAAGCAAGGCATGACTCCCTTGGAATGATATCACCAGGAAGCAGCTATTCTGTCACGATCAAAACAGCTTTAGGTCTAAACTCAGGATGCTGAATACAAGCTGAAGTATGCACAGCATAAATACTTGACATCAACTGGGATCAGAGGAATGTGCCACTGGGTTGGACCGGGTATGCTGGTTCCTACAAATATTTGGTAAATGATCAATAGAGACATTGGGAGAAAGGAATACTGTGGAATTTCTGTCCAAATTAGAGAGCCCTTTGAAAATAAAGCAAAGCTCAGAAGCTAGAAGGAGTCTGGGTAGTGAGATGGAAGCAATAGATAGGGCCCAGATTAATGCTGTAAGAGCCCCGAGTGTGGCCAGGCCTGAAACACTATTTGGCTTCTGCTGAACACGAGTACATTTTGTCCCTGACATGCTAAAGCCGGCTTCACTGACTTTCTGCTCACTGCTGCGGGAAGAATGCTGATTGATGTAGCTTGAGAATCAAACCGAGGCGAGAGGGAGAGGGAGATTTGAATCTGTTACCATGGTAACCATGGCAGGGTCAAGTGAAGAAAGCTATGTGGGAGATGGGAAGCCGCTGGTGCAGCAGATGCAGACTGGTCAGGGCTATGCTCACACGGGGGACATATTGATCAGGGTTTGAGTAATAGCTCATCTGCTTACTATTTTCCTAAACCTGGTCACTGAACTTCATGGGTCTTAGCTTTCCTTTCTATGGAATGGGAAAAGCATGCTTACCTGGTCAGTGAGGTGACATACATGGACTTCCCAGCACAGGATGCTGAATAGCTGAGCCTTCTAGGAACCACAGCAACAGGTATCAAAAGTGCTGCAAGTGAAATACATTTATTACTAGCATTCTTGGGTTTCCCCCTCTTTACCACAAACTGCAATGGCTGCCATCACGTGAGCACACACTTCACTCTCAGCTTTTCTACCTTTAATCAAGACAGCAATGACTCAGAGCAGGACAGACTCTGCTATGGTTTGAGTGCATCCACACATATGTCTACGGGTTGGAAGTTTGAGTCTCAGTTTTACTCAGGAGTGGTATGCAAGTTTGATGTCAACCTGACACAAGCCAAAGTCATCTGAGAGGAAGGAAGCTTAATTAAAGAAAATGCCTCCAGAAGGTGCAACTATAGAAGCTTAATTAAAGAAAATGCCTCCAGAAGGTCCAACTATAGGGCATTTTCTTAGTGATTAATAAGGAAGAACACAGCCCATTGAACTGGTGGTCCTGGGTTGGATAAAAAGGCGGGCTGAACAAGTCATGGGGAATAAGCCAGTGTCATAGTCAGGGTTTCTATTCCCGCACAAAACATCATGACCAAGAAGCAAGTTGGGGAGGAAAGGGTTTATTCAGCTTACACGTCCACATTGCTGTTCATCACCAAAGGAAGTCAGGACTGGAACTCAAGCAGGTCAGGAAGCAGGAGCTGATGCAGAGGCCATAGAGGGATGTTCCTTACTGGCTTGCTTCCCCTGGCTTGCTCAGCTTGCTTTCTTATAGAACCCAAGACCACCATCCCAGGGATGGCACCACCCACAATGGGCCATCCCCCCTTGACCACTAATTGAGAAAATGCCTTACAGCTGAATCTCATGGAGGCATTTCCTCACTTGAAGCTTATTTCTCTGTGATAGCTCCAGCCTATGTCAAGTTGACACACAACCAGCCAGTACAGCCAGTAAGCAGCGCCCCTCTATGACCTCTGCATCAGCTCCTGTCTCCAGGTTCCTGCCCTGCTCAAGATCCTGTCCTGACTTCCTCTGGTGATGGACTACAATGTGGAAGTGTAAGCTAAATAAACCCTTTCCTGCCCAACTTGGTTTTGTTTATGGTGTTTCACTACAGTAATCCTCACCAAGACAAGCAGTATCTGGATCTGGAGCCTGTAAGAAGGAAGGGGTTAGAGTGAGATGAGGTCATTTGTGTGAGGTCCCCATGATGGTGTTGATGGCTGAAAAAGATGAGAACAGACCCCAATCTAGTATATTTGTTATGTATCACCTGATGAAGCTCTCACCAGAAGTGAATCAGAAACCAGCGTCAGCCTCTAGAACCATGTGTGCATATGCTTGTGTGTGCTCGTGTCTGTGTTTGCATCTGTGTGTGCACGCACGTGCATGCACATGTTTGAATACGTGTAGGCACCTGGCTTTCCAAAGCTATAAAAACTCACACATTTGTGTGTATGTGTGTGAAGGCTGGGTGTTGATGTTGGATGTCTTTCCTCCACTACTCTCTACTTTACTTACAGAGGGAAAAGTCTCTCCCTGAAACTGAAGCTTGACAGTTCCAGCTAATCTCCCTAACTAGCTTGCCCCAGGAAATCTGTCCCTGCCTCCAGAGCGTGTTGAGATTACATCTGGCTGCCATGCCTGCTCTGCTTATACAGAGCTTTGGGGGATCTGAATTCCAATCCCCCTGTTTATGGGGTGAGTACTTAGTCGTTGAGTCATCTTCCAGTCCCAACTTTTATTCTTTATAAATTGACTAGTCTCATTTATGTGTCATAGCAGCAGAAAGAAACTAAGATACAGTGTGTTGCTGACATGTTGCTGGTCAGCAGGCATGAACTTGGAGATCCAGCATCTGCCCACACCATTAGTATAAGCCAGGCCAGGATGGTGTGTGATACAATTCATGGTGACGGGGAATCCCAATGGAACTCTTCACTAAAGAGTTTTTATTTCTCAGGGAAATTCTGAAAGGCATACTATTGTTTTGGACTTTAAACCATAGTTATTTGTATAACTGAAGACTCTGCCAAGTGTCTCAATAGGTAATGGTGTGAATAGCCTAGCCAATGCCCCACCTGAGGATAGCTGTAGTTGAAGTCCATCCTGGAACCTAAGTGGGATAGTGTTCCTGGATTTCACACAGCCTGGTCCCAAACCAAGACTTCAGAAAATGCTCAGATTAAATAAAAGACACGCAGCTATGGAATCACGGAGCTAGGGAACGAGAGTCATGTGAGCTGAGCTTTTCTTTTCTTCTTAGAAAAGTTCTCAAACTAAGCCCATCATCACCACTGTCATCCTTGTGAGGAACACTGATCCCCACTTCATAATAAGAGTGCTGGAGACTCGGGGGAGAAATTGAAGCAGTTTATTTTACAACCTTGCAAAGTTGGGTGTCGGCCTAGAAAAAGGCAAAATGGCTGACATGCTGATTTGGTACTAAACGGTATTTTAATATTTTAATTGCACTTCTCTGCCTCCTGAATCCTTCATTGGCCAAGTTCTTCAGGGAGGTATAATCTTGCTGGTATCCACCATTGTGCCTTACCCAGATTCCCCATCCTATTGGTTCAGAGCACAAAGCCTTATCTACTGTGTCTCCTAGGGCTCAAGAGTCCCTTCTTTTCTGGTATGTGGGCTAAATCACCCAGCAAACCCCTGGATGAACGGAGCACGCCTAGACAAGCAGGCACCAGCTGGCAGCAAGGGAGGGCAGGAGCCAAGTTTCTCCTGCTTCTCTGTGAGTCTCTGGTGAGTTCTAAAAGGTACCTCATACCACAGGGGATGGTAATGTAATAAATAAATCATCATGGTTAGCATTTGTTTCCGTAGTCTATGTACTTTATCTTGTATTTGTTTGTAAAGCTCAGAATTGCTTTTTGTTTGTTCGTTTGTTTTAAGCAATTTAGAGGATCCAGAGAAATGGCTCAGTTGGCAAAGTGTTTACCATGCAAACACAAGGACCTGAATCATGATCACCAGCATCCACACACAAACCCCACCCATTTCAGCATGTGTTTGTAATAGCAGTCCTAGCAGGGAGAGGTCTGAGGACCCATGACCAGCTAGTCTAACTGAATCAGTGAGCTCCAGGTTGGCTTAATGAGAAAGGGATAGAAAAAGACAAAGGGGTCCATCCAACACTGCTTACACACACACACACACACACACACACACTGAAGAATAAGAAATTTGCAGCCACAGAATTCCCCTCTCACCTGAAGGTGTCAATATCGCATCTATGGTTCTCAAGTAGAATTAAATAAGACTTAAAACAAACAAACAAACAAACAAACAAACAAACAAACAAACCCACATGTATTTATCATGTATGCGTGTGTGTGCAGGTGTGACCTGGCATGTGTGATGGTGCTTATAATCTTGGTTAGTAACTTGACTATATCTGGGATCAACTAAAATCCAAGTAGCCAGGCATGCCTGTGAGGGATTCTCTTGATTGGATCATTTGAGGTGGAAAGACCCACCCTAAATTTGGGCCACGCCCACATATAAGAAAATAGAAGGTTCTGTTTGTCCTCACCCTTGTCCTGCGGCTGATGCTGAGGTGTTCCCTCCCAGTGTTAGGACCTAAGGCAGCATGTGTGTGGAAGTTGGAGGATAAAATTTGGGAGTTAGTTCTCTTCTCCCACCACGTGGACTCAGGGTTTGGACTCAGGTTCTCAGGGTTGGCACCGGGTACCTTTTACTACTGAGAAATTATGCCATCTTAAGACTAATGTTTTAAAAACATTTTCTAGTTTCATATTTAGTTAAAAAGTCTTTAAATTTTATTCTGGACCTGTCACTTATAGAGTGCTTGATGGGAGATGCCCTGACCCTGTACATAGTTCAGGCAAAGGATTCTGGGAGAGGAGGCATGTGGGTCATGGGAATAATGACACACAGTGATGCTAGCCAACTTAGTTAGGGTTTCATTGCTGTGAAGAGATGCCATGACCAAGGCAATTCTTATAAAGGACAGCATTTAACTGGGGCTGGCTTACAGTTTCAGAGGTTCAGACTATTATCATCATGGTGGGAAGTGTGGCATCATGCAAGCAGACATGGTGCTGGAGGAATCAAGTGTTCTACATCTCTATCCAAAGGCAGCTAGGAGGAGACCATCTTCTGCAGGTAGCCAGGAGAATGGTCTCTGGCATTGGAGGGAGCTTAGGCATAGGACCTCAAAGTCCACCCCTACAGTGATGGACTTCCTCCAACGAAGCCACACCTATCCTACTTCAACAAGGCCACATCTCCTAATAGGGCCACTTTCCATGGGCCATGCATATTTTATTTATTTATTTTCATTTTTGGGGGACAAGCATATTCTAACCATCACACCTGCCTTGCTACAAAGGCTTTTCAGCATCCAGTTATGTGTCTGTGTTATACTCTGGGGGTGCAAAATGAATAACATAGTGTCTGGACCTAAGAAGCCTGTAGTCTAAACCATGTAGATAAAGATAATGCCAGCCATTAAATATATATTTTATTTTTTTCTAGTAGTCACATTAAAGAACCAGAAAGTAATTTTTAATTCTGTCTTTAACTTTACCCAATATAGCTGAAATATTATCTTTTCAGTAAAAATGATCTGGCTGTCTTACACTTTCTGCACACTAGATATTCATAGCATCTAGGATGTATCTTTGACTCATGACGTTTCTGTTTTCAGATTAGACACATCAAATGCTCATTGCTGACCATGGCCGGCAGCTACTGTGGGGCACAGGGTAGATCCTCAAAAAAGGAAAGTTCATAAACAAATCGCTTAGGAGCAACTTATGTGGGAGAGAAAAGAAAGGGGAGAGGAGACGTGGGAACAGAGTCAGTGGACGTGTCCAGGGACAGCCAGCCTGGATGGGAGACTAAGAGATCTGAACATGGGCTCAGGAACGCCGAGCAACCCAAGCAGGGCTCAGCAATGCCTTAGAAACCTGGGAAGCAAAGACTTAAAAAGTAAAAAGTCAGAGTTGGAGAGATGATTTAGGGGTCAAGAGCATGCAGTACTCTTCAGAGGACCTAAGTTCTGTTCCCAGTCCCCACATCAGGTAGCTCACAACAACCTGTGACTCCAGCTCCAGGGGATCCAATGCCTCTGGCCTCTGGGGGCACCTGCACTCCTATGCACATACCCACATACCCCACATATAATTTAAAAATAAAAATAATAAATCTTCTTATTTTGTTTTGTTTTTTGTTTTTGGAGGCAGGGTTTCTCTGTATAGCCTTGGCTGTCCTGTAACTCACTCTAGATCAAGCTGGCCTTGAACTCACAGAGATCTGCTTGCCTCTGCTTCCAAAGTGCTGGGATTAAAGGCCCATAATACCACCACCAATAAAATTTTTTTTAATAGAATAAAAAGTCTCAGCAGGTAGAATAAGGCTGAAGTAGGAGAAAAATTAGAAAGAAGGGGCTGGAAACTTTTCCCTTGAAGGTGAACCCTGGTGGTACAGACCTGAAATCCTGCATTTGGGAGATGGAGGATGGAGGGTCTCATGCAGGACTAGTCTCTGCTACAGTGTGAGTTCAAGGTTGTCTATGGTTGCCTGACGCCTTGTCTCAAAAACAAACAAAAGGTAAGCATCGAACTGTATCAGGAAACAAGACAGTTTGCGAGACGGTTCCTGGTTAGTGGCTGGCAGGGTAGGTTTTGGCACTGCGGTGCCACATCCTCTTCAGCTACACTTGCACAAGGAAACCTATGTCTGATCTGGCTGGAGAGTGCGGCATGTGACTCTGTTCAAAAGCATCAAAGAGTGCCTGAGTCTTGCTAACTGCATGTTTGACGCCCTTTCTGGAAGTTTCTCTTCCTGGGCACTAACACCAGATAGACACTACCAGTGAAAGGCTACCTGTGCCTGACAACCAGTGAACGGACACTCAGTGCTCAGCAAGAGTCCAGGCTGTGGTTCTCTGAACTAAACATAAGTTATTGGGAGACATTGGACTGGTCACCTCCTTTCTGTGGCCTTTCTACTCTATGAAAGCTGGAAGATGACAAAGTGACAAGAGGTACCTGCCCTTAGCAAATTGCTACACACTGGCCTGGTCTCCAAACCCCAGAACACACAGGAACCTGACCACCCGGCACCCTCAATCTTCCCAACGGCCTCCTTGCTGAAGCTGAAAGAAAACTGGTTTCAGATATGACAAACTCACCGTCTCCCTTACTCTGTTGCTGGTTCTTTAAGAAACACAATATTGGCAGCAAGAGTTATGCTTAGAACAACTCCTGGGAACTGGTTGATCCAGTCTAGTGAGAAGCTGGGGGCACCTTCAGCAAGGGCCAGCCTCTCCCTACCTGGTTGTTGTTCCCTTCCTAGGCAGCTGCTCCTACCAGCCAAGAGTCAGGTGGGGTCACACAGGGAGAAGTCTGAACCAGCTGAAGCTGCCTGGGACAGCTCTGTGGATCCTCGCCTTGCCAGGCTCACTGGGGCTTTAATAATGCAATAAAACCCAGCTTCTAAGGCACACAAAGGCTTTTGGAAAGCAAGAGATAAAAGGGACTTTGTTCTGCTCCCGCTGGGAACAGTATAGATCCACAGGTGTTCCCACAGACACCGGTCCCTTGGTGGAGGCTGTTGCTGGTCCCTGCTCCCCACATCTTGCTGCTGCCTAGGAGCCATGGAAGGCTTAGAATGGAAACAGCCTCCAGAAGGCATGCTTTAAGAAGCACACAATGACAAGAGCAGGCTGGAGAGCCAGGTGTGTTTTCTGCTGCTCTGCCCACTTCTCTCCCTCCGATTGTGGGACTGTTGGCCCTGCAGGGAGTTGTGTCCACTTTATCAGAAAGTCATTGTGGGCTCAGTGGGACCCTTAATGCAGTCAGAGCGTGGGTGGCCACAGAGACAAAGCCATTTTTCCTCTTCCTTGTTCTGCACTGAAGCCTGTTGGAGAGGCAGCCAGGGCCACATACCACAGGGAAGCCCCAAGATTAACACACACACAGATCTTGGGACCCTGTGTTGCTTGGCATCCCTTTCTCCCCTTGCAGTCACCTAACTCACAGGCTTGGCTTTATGCAGCTGCTTTCTCACAGTTGTCTCCCTCTATTTTATTCTTCCATAATAGTCCAATACCGAGCTGGGCGGTATTGATTCTGATGCGCATCCCACCCCATCTCTAATACCACAGAGTAAGAAACAGGAGGCAGAGGGGTGGGGGTGCTCAGTCCATAGAGTTCTGGGCGTTGGACCTGAGTTCAGATCCCCACCATCTGTGTAGAAGCTAGATAGGCATAGCTGACAGAGACAGGTGGATTCCCAGCACTCCCAGGCCAGCCAACTGCAGTGAGAGACTCCATTTCAAAAAATAACATAGAGAGCAATGGAGGAAGTCAGCCTCTGGCTCTCATATGCATGCACACACACACTCACACACACACACACTCACACACACACATACACATGAGCATACACACACACACACACACACACACACACACACACACACACACTGTTCACCTGAGATACATCCCTTCACACACATATATGAAACAGGAGCTAGAGAACTAACTGAGGGTTGAGGTCGAGGAAGCAAAGACGGTGCCGTACTGGGGGACTTGAATCTTGCACTCATTGCTCTGCAGTCAACAAGAAACTACTTTATTCATTGCCCATTAGGGTGGGCCTTAAACTGTGGGAAGAGTAAATCTTTCCCTAAACTGCTCTGTGTTGAAAAGGAACCCTGTAGTGGTTGTTCATCAAAGTGGTGCTATTTGTTTATGTGTGTGTGTGTGTGTGTGATAGATAACAACAGAATGTTTAAATATATTTACACATTGTGGAATTAGCTAATCAAACATGCAGTGCTTCATACAGGTATCATCTTTATGAGAACATTCAACAGCCACACCGCTCATCTCTCCAGAGTGCAAGATACTGCAGACCATCCAGAAGTCCCCCTGAACTTGTTCTTTCTAATTGTATGTGCCTTTGGCCTGCACCCCAACCTTCGGTCCTTCCTTCTAACCTTTGACCTATACCCTACCCCCACTCCCAGTCCTTCCCTCTACCCTTTGACCTGCACCTTACCCCCACTCCCAGTCCTTCCCTCTAACCATTCAACTCTCTGGCCATCACCATTCCACTCCACCCATGAATCAACTCTTTATGTCACATATATAAGTGAGATCAGGACAGGTTTATTTTGTTGCATCTGTCTTATTTCACTTCAAATAATTTCTTCTGTGTTATCACAAATCCAGGTTTGGGGTTTTACAGCTCAGTGGTATTCTGTAGCTTGCGTACACCACATTTTTGCTATTGGTTAATCTGCTAATGGACACTTAGTTGCCCCCAACTCTTGTCTACAGTGAACAAGGCTGCGGTAAGTGCAGGTTTCTCTTTCACACTCACTTTCCTCTCCATGGTAGCTACACAGTAACATGGTAATAGGCAACACAGTTGCTTTTTTTGTATTTTGGAGGAGTTCCTGTGTGGAAGTTTCCATAATGGCTGTATTCATTTGCAGATCTGTCTGCAGTATGAATGAATTCTCTTTTTCTCCTTAGGACTCCACCTCACCTTCTTTAATTATTTGATGTGTGATGGGAAATGCAAACTCCCTCTTGTATCCTCCTGGAAGTGCCCAGAGCTCTTTTGTTTCCCATGATGGCTCTGCCACTAGACTCAGGGTCCAGGGGTCGCTGAAATAATGTGTTTTCATGCTGACAAGGTATAAAAATGACAGCAGCTACAGAAGCCTGTGGGGCAGAATGAGTCATAGGTCTACATGAGGCATCTAAGAGGCTGACAGTCTTCGTCCTGTCCAACCCACTGAAAACCAATGGTGCTCATTCCAAGATATTAGAACCACTTCCAGGCGTCGGAGGAGTTCCGTCAGTTCTCACAGCAGCCTGCTGGGTTGATGCCTTTGGCTTCTTCCTTAGCTTCTGGGCATTCTGGGTGGAATCTTCCCTCAGTCAGACTGGCATGTAGTTCTGCTTCCCACCATGGGCTGCTCTCACACTTAGCCATACGTGTTCAGCCCCTCACCATTGGCTATGGTTAAGTATGTTCTACTGATGAAATGAAACATCCTCCACACTTTCAAGGATTTCATACACCAGACAGATGGTATCTCCTTTCTGTTCCAAACAGCTGAGGTTTCCTATCGCCTATGGTATCAAGCTTAAAGCCTTGGTGCTGTTACTCAAAGTTTTATTTTTTTGGCCTTGTCCTATATCCATTCATTTATCTATCAAATGCTAGTTTGACCTAACATTAATAAAGACCTGGCATGTGACAGTCCTTTTTATCTCCTACTTTAAGAAGTCCTCTTTGTACCCTCTCATTCCTCCTGGCACCATCCTGGTTGACCTGGCCTCCTGGAAGGCTTTTCTCTTCTCTTTCAAACTGAACCTGCTTCAGTTTAGCCCTTAACTGTCAATCAGTTACCAGGAAACTGGGAGTGAGGTGTGGCCATCAGACCGCACGCAGGCTTAGACTGCAGCTGGCAAGACATCAAGTTCCCAGCAGACCCAGAACAGGCTGCCTCGTGGCTCTCATTCTTTTCCTTATGCATGGCCCCTCGCTGAGTGTCTGCTCCTCTTCTCCCTAGCTGATTCTGCCCACCCCACAGTTTCTGTTTCCTAACAATGTTGACTTTTGTTCGGCTTCAGCTAGCCTTAGACTCTTTAGTCTTTACGGTTACCTCAGGAAGCACCTGTTCCCAGTCCTTGGGTATCTGCCTGTGGTGTTATTTCTGTCATTGTGGCTTCCCAAAGAAAAGAGTTCAGGTTCCCAGAGAGACTCTGATCTACATAGCTCCTCTTTGCATGCTGGTCCAAGTCATGGTTCTCAGGCTGTCCAAGAGTGACCCATGCCTATGACTTAGTCATTTAACCACGGCTGCCTGAAGATAGCCAAGGTTTGTCTGTGGGGTCTAGAGTTGCAAGAGAAGTTCTTGTCTCCACATGAGCAGCTTTGTGTGTGTGGCTCTGTTAGAAAAGCTTTTAAAGCCCGACAGAGATCACACCCCACCCTGTCTCCATTTCGCTTTTCCCTCTTTTCTCACTGGTTTGCTGCCCACAACATTGTATTCTTAATTCTTCATGTTTGGATTTGTCTTTTTAAACTTAGCTATCTACCCAAACAGATGCACAAGTCACAGCATAGAAACACACACACAAAAGCAAAACAACGGGTCTTATTCAAAAGAGCATCACGCTTCAGTTATTGAACCCAAAGATACTAAGAGGGATTAAAAATGCCAGATGAAGAATGCCAAAGTGTACTTGGGGAAACGAACAGCAACTCAAAGAGGATGCAAGCAAGTAAATGAATAAAATAAGGAAATAAATTAAAGACCTGGAAAGGAAAACCAACTACGTAGATGACAACGCCCGAAAAGAACAAGATTTTTGAAAAACAAACAAAGAAAGAGAAATGTGGGAAATAAAAGACAAACGAAATAACCAGTGACAGTTGTCAATCACCAAAAGACTGGACCATGCTCAGAAAACCCAGTCCTGAAAGACAAGGTCAAAATAAATACTTCATCTATAAACTGACAGATAGAGAAGTAAGCTTTGCCATAGACACCCAAGATTTTGGACACAATCAAGAGTTACCTAGTACATTATAGTACAATAACAAAAATCACAAAACAAAGAACCAGAATTAAAAGGTGAAAAAGGGAAATGATAACTCAACTGTCAGGAAAAATTTGACAGGTTAATGAAAGAGAACAATGATACTTGTGAGTTAGACATCAGACATCTCAGCGGCAACCATCTCAGAGGCAGCAAAGTGTAGACCAGTGTTTCAAATCAATAAATGCCAACCCAGTGTAAATGATATTAGTTTTCTAATTAAAAGATGTATACCTGGTTCACGTTGAATGTATATTTAAAAGCTTATTGTTTGGTTGAGAAATGCCCTCCACAGTCTTGGACATTTGAAAACTTGATGTCTAATTGGTGGTGCTGTTTGGGGAGGTTTGGGTGGTACACAGCCTTGCTGGAGGAAGTGTATCACTGGGGGGTGGATTTGAAATGAAAACCCTATAACCACATCCAGTACCTTCTCTCTGTTTCATGCTTGTGGCTGCGATGTAAGCTCTCAGTATGGCTGCTGCTTGTGTAGTGTACCTCCACCCTGATGGGACAGAGTTATCCTTCTGGAGCCACAAACCCAAGTAAACTCTCTATTAGTTGCCATGGTTGTGGTGTTTTATTATAGCAACAAAAGAATGACTGCTTATATATATATATATATATATATATATATATATATATATATATATATAACAAAAGTAGAAAGGAAATTATATAAGGGGAAGTCTATAAACTAGAGTAGGCAGAGAAGCAAGAGAGAGGGTGACGGGGAAAGAAAGAAAATACCCCAGTGCCCTTCATGCAGACTCTATCAACTATACATGTGTGAAATACTTGAAAATAGGACAGTGGTTCTCAACCTGTGGGTCATGACCCCTTTGGGGGGAAGGTGAATGATCCTTTTATAGGGGTTACCTAAGATCATTGGAAAATGCAGATATTTACACTATGATTCATGACAGCAGCCAAATCACAGTTATGAAGTAACAATGAAAGTAATTTTATGGTTGGGTGTCAGCACAACATGAAGAGCTGTATCAAAGGGTCTCAGTATTAGAATGTTGAGAAGCCCTGAAACAGGAAAATTACACACTTTCTACATAAAGCAGGGGTGACAATTTAGGGGAGGAGGAGACCAGAAAGAACGGTGGCTGGGACAGGGGAGGGTGGGCGATTATGAACAAAGTACAATGATATTCATGTATGAAAATATCATAAAGGAACCCACCCATTGTTTTGCATGGTTACTGAAGGTAAATGAAAAGAAAGCAATAGGACTCGTGAGTTAGACATCAGTAGACACCCAGATTATCCAACAACCACAGGAAACACATTCCTGTCAACTCCACAGAACAGACCATGTGTCCTGCTTCAAAATATGCCTCAATAAGCGCACAAAAGAGAGAAGCCACCCAAAGTATTTTCTTGGATTACAATGGAATGAAACTGAAAAATCAGTCATAGAAGGAATCTTGGGAAATTCATAAACATGTAGAGATTGAGCAAGGCATTCGTAGTTACCCAGTGGATTGAGAGAGAACTCAGAAAGGATGCCGGAAAACAACCTACAGATAAACGAAACCAAGGCACGGTACTTGAATCTTGTGGAGGGAATCCTTAAATCTGTAAAGCATATACTATAAAGGTGAGAAAAAGGCTCAAGTCAATACCCAAGAAGGGCTGGTGAGATGGCTCCATGGCTAAAGGTGCTTGCCACCAAGACTGACAACCTGTGAGTTCGATTCCTGGAACCCACATGGTGTAAAGCAAGAACTGACTCCTACAAATTGTCTTCCGATCTCCACACATGAATTCCATCCTCACTTGGACTCGGGGTGGGAGTGACCCTAAAGTAGAGTGAGAAAATAAAGTTGAAATCAGGGTTCTGTGTTTTGACCTTGAGTGAGTGACCTTGCTTCTCTGAACCTCAGATTTCTGAGAACACAAATGACCTCAGCCCCAGCCCAGGTCAAAGGGTCCTAGCAGCAAACACCAAGTAGTGTTTACTAAGTGCCACACAAATGTTCGGCTTCACAACAGAGGTCTCTCCAGCTCAGTGGCAGGAGAGACAGGTTGTGGCATGAGATAGTGACATCATCCCAGGACACAAACTCGCAAGAGCTGGAGTCTCCAGTCTTCCTGTGGTTGTGGTCGTTGCTTTTCCATGCCTGGGGAGGGTGGGGCTGAATCCAGGGCCCCAGAGAATGCTGTTGTTTTGTTTGTTTACATTGCCTTCCTTGTGAGAATTGTTACTTGTGCAGCTCATTGTATTCTGCTTTTTTGCTTTTGTTTACTTAGGTGTGTAATGCATTGTGTGTGGCGGCCTGCCATGCTCAGTCTTTAGGCAAAAGTCAGTAGTTGGGGATTAAAGTCCTACACTACAGAGAGTCCCCTGACTGTCCTCTTAGAAACAACACAACACAGACAAGATACCTAATGTCAGGCCAGACCTGGCTATAAACTTCACTTTCGCCATTTGCTTGGTTTAAGACTGATCCAGCCATGTCACACCTCTGAGCCTCTTTCTTCATGTGTAAAACAGACTTCTGGCTTTACCGAGGCTTTGTGCAGTTGAAAGAAGACACGTTTCAGCTCATGGCACATCATATAACGAGAAGTTAATTTAACTTTTGCAACTGAAAAAAGAGGCAGGCCCTAGTCAAGGTGTAGCACACAGTAAGACGTAAATCAACCTAAGTCTTACAACTGAGTCTGGTCAATGCGTGATACAGGTCAGATTCCAAACTGGGAATCTGAAGGTGCTGGAGCCGGCTGCTGCCAACAGAGACAGAAACCATACTAACAACTCTTAAGCTCTCACCCACCCGAAGTGTCTCCATAGGCTTAACACTCCATCCTCACAAGTCTGAAACACAGTATGAATTCATATTTATCTGGGATAAAATGGCTCAGAGAGATTAGATAACATGTGTGAGACCGACTTTGGAATCTAGGTCTGACTGAGTCTCACATCAGGATGCTTATTTCATGTGGCCCCAGACAATGTGCCCTGGTGATCTTGCATCTCCTTTCCCGCCAGCCTGTCTTGTATCAGGCCCATAAAAAAATAGGCTTGCCCTGTACCAAGTGACTTTGCCTGTCAAATTCAACTCCTCTCCTGCTCCAGCCACCACCCTCTGCACACACATGCCTACTCTCCAGTGTCTGAAGCTAAGGTTGGATTTCCCTGCTGGGATCTTAGCAACGCATATGGTTGGATCCAGTGAAGAACCCCCCAGGCTTACTTACGTAGCTTTCAATCATCATTTCAAATGTCCCTGGCCACTTCTGAGTTCTCCAGGATGCGTTGGCTTTCCTCTTTGCTTTTCCCTACCCTCATTCAGGCCTCCTGTTTAGACACCACTCTCTCCAGACTGCAGCCCTATTTGTCTATTTGTCTTCGAGGGCTAGTTTAATTTCTATTTTCCCCCATCTCCAAATTTCCAGCCTCAACCAATAAGTGTTTAGGAGCCCCGGAGAGGTAGCTCAGCGGTTAGGGCACCTGCTGCTTTTTGCAAAAGATTTGAGTTTGGTTCCCAGCACTCACATGATGGCTTACAACTATTCATAAGTCCAGTTCCAGAGAATCTGATGTCCTCTTCTGACCCTCCCCATCCCCATGAAAGAAGTCAAATTTAAAATGCAGGATTATGTAGGAAACTGGAAATTCTTCGTATTGAAATACTGTTGCTCATTTACGTACTGTTTTGTCAGGGTTTCTACTGCTGGGATGAAACAGAACTCAAAGGTAGTAAAGGTGCTGACAGCGAGTGACTCTGGTACTCAGCCCTACCTGGGACATCTCTACCGACATCTCCCTCCTCTCTACACACCTCCAAGGTTCACAGAACATTCCAGAAGGGGGTTGAGAGTGGGGAGAATGTAAAAGCTGCGGGGTGGAGAGAAAAGCTATGAAATGCTTCCTCTGGACGTGACTTGGCCACCATACTCATGAACTAATAGCAATTGAGGTTAAGCCAGCCAAAGTTACAGAATGGACAGGGAAGAAAAATCCCCGATCCCTAACAGAGAAGCTATTGGGAGTTAATAGCTGGTTGGGAAGAGAGGCAATTTCTCTGTGAGTGTAGCCTCTGGTAGGTTGCCCATTGTGATGGTTATATGTTTACATGTGGGGATGTATATGTTCAGTCCAGGAAGTGGCACTATTAGAAGCTGTGGCCCATTTGGAGTAGATGTGTCAGTGTGGGTGTGGGTTATAAGACCCTCATCTTAGCTACCTGGAAACCAGTATTCTGCTAGCAGCCTTCAGATGAAGATGTAGAACTCTCAGCTCCTCCAGGACCATGCCTGCCTGGATGCTGCCATGTTCCGGCTTTGATAATAATGGACTGAACCTCCGAATCTGTAAGCCAACCTCAATTAAATGTTGTCCTTATAAAAGTTGGTCACTGTTTCTGTTCACTGCAGTAAAACTCTAACTAAGACACCCATGTTCCAGGGCATGGCCCCAAACCCCAACACATACGGGTCACACTGACCAGACTGAGTGACTTATTAAAAATAGATCCGGGCATGAAGATGGAGGGAGACAATGATCAAAAGCAACTTGAGGAGGAAGGGTTAATTTCATCTTACACTTGGATAACAGCCCAACATGGAGGGAAATCAGGGCAGGAACTCAAGGCAGGAACCTGGAAGCAGGAACTGAAGCAGAGGCCATGGAGGAACACTGCTGATTGGCTTGCTTCCCATGGCTTGCTCAGCTTGCTTTCTTGTACACTCCGGGATCACTTTCCCAGAGATAGCACCACCCACAGGGAGTTGGGCCCTCCTATGTCAATCACTAAAAACAAAAACAAAACAAAACAAAAGCAAAACAAAACAATGCCAGGCAGGCCTGCCTACAGGCCGATCTGATGGAGGCATTTTTCCCCCCATGTGCGACCTGCTTTTTCCAAATGACTCTAGCTTGTGTAAAGCTGACTGACAAATAAGTAAGCTCTCTACCAAAACACCTATTTATTTATTTATTTATCTATTTATTTATTTGCAGTGCTAGGGAACAAACTTAAGGTCTCTATCCTGCTAGCTAACTGCTCTGTCACTGAATCTCACCCCAGCAGAAGGAATGAAAATTTTAATGAACTAGGTAAAAGAGTGTATTGCTGTTCACAAACACATTAAATAATAAGGTTGGCCTAATGACTACCCTTAGGCAAATGGCCTTAATAAATACATTAAAGTATGCTAGCTGGCTTTGCTTCTGATGATGTCAGATAGGCTTCCAAGGGTTTACATTAAGGCTTGACATAGTCATATTCAGTTTTTAAAGGCATGAGGGAAGACACGTCCAGGGAAAGGTCCCTGGGGGTGTGGGGATTGAGAGGCACATGGCTGTCTTCACGTAAATGAGGACTGTGAGTGGCAATGGAGGGAGAATTGCTAAGCCTCAGTCTGGCTGGTCGTAGGTGCAGTGTTGGGAGGGGAGCGAAGGCCAGGCTCCAGTGAGGAGCTATTAACAGTATTGGGTTTGGGATGCAGGGTCAGTCTGCTAGCTGGCAGGAGTACACAGGATCAGAAGCACACGAGAGAGACCTGTGCTTTTGCTGGGGGAAGTGATTTACTGATGAGTGGGGTGAGTTCTGTGGGAAGACAGGAAAAGCTAAGAACGTTCTTTCTGTTCTTCACAGGACGGCTCAGTTGGGATCACAAGGAAGAGGAAGCCATCGCTTCTCTCCTGTGACTCGCACATTCCCTTCCGAGTGTTGCCTCTGGGTTTCGTAAGTTCTCTGTGGAACCTGGATTTCTTTATATTTTTGGTATCTCCCTCTTTCCTGTGTTTCTTTAGATTTGCCTTTTCTTTTAAGTTGTCAGCAACGACTAGGAGCCATCTGTGAGGGAACTCTGAGTATCTCATTGATGCAGGACCCGGGAAACGAAGGGCTGTTCTTTCAGTGAGGTATCTTGGTATACTCAGCCCCAGGAGCCAGTTTCATGCTGGGAGGCTCTCTTCCTTGGGACTCTTTGGGCCAGAAGGTTACTTCCCATTTATCCCAGAAGCCTGTTGCTCCTCTCAGTCTAAAGGACTTAGCATCTAAAAGTGATAGCTCAGTTCTTAAGAGGAGTCTCTCAAAACCTGCTTTGGATGTGTTTGATGGTGTCTACTAATGTCATGCCTATGTGTGTCCACTGACCTGGTGACTCCACTTCTGCTATACTAAGAAGTCAGTTCTTATAATTGCATCACTGGTAATAAATATCGATAAACATATATAAATTGAAGACATCCCAGGTGCCCTCTGTTAGTTGAATGGGTTAGAGAAGGGTATAATCACATGATGGGATATTATACAGCAAGGGGAACCAAACATCTCCAACTACACACCAACAAAATGTTCAACAAGAGAAATCAAACTCAACAGCATCCTTACCTCACAAACCCTGCTCATACAAAGGATGAGAGGTGTTACATGGAAGCAGATGTGAAGGGTCTTTGGGGATTTTGGTACATATTGTTAATTTATCTGGCTTCTGCTTCCCTGAATGTGTTCTGCTCATGAAAATTCAATAATACATGCATGTTTGATGTACAATATAATAACAAAGTTAAGTCTGTATTCTTATTGGGCATTTGCTGATATCAAACAAAGTCTGTTAGTTTCACCTGCAAATGCCAGAGGATGTTACTCTAGGTGGGGCCGGCAGCAGAGCTAACAGATTCTGATGCTTATCTAGATATTGGAACATACCTGTGCAAGCCAGCGCTTACTGAGGGCTGGCTGTGGACATGGTCTGCCTCAGGTGCAGGCAGGAAGGGTGCCTTGGCTGCTGGGAATTTAAAGCAATCATAAAATGGCCTAGATGCCCATTGCTTTTCTGTTATTACTACGAATTGGAAATCCTTTACAGTATCAGAGGCTAAATAGTTCTACCCTTCTTCAATATACAATCTCTATTCTAAACCTTAAACAATTGCTGGGCTACTGTTGGGCCCCACTGGGGCTGCTATTTGTCTCCACTGGGCCACTCCTGTTCTGCCCTTGGAGGGTCAGCAGTGGAGATAGCAGCTCAGATTTTTATAAGTTCATGCACTGAGTTGAGGATTGAATCTGGTCCCTTCAATACAAAGTCTTATTTAAACTTTATCGCTGCATGGGTTAGGTGTTATCATTTCCACATGATAGGTGAGGAAACCCAGCATTGTTTTATGGATTAATAAATCTGCTCAAATTCTCTCAGCTCGTGAAGATGAGAATGAGGACAGATAACAGCTAAGCCTCTAGCCCAAAGCCTGGGTTCCCACTGGACTCTCCTGTTCCTTGGTACCAACTGGCCTATGGATGGCCTATAATATACACTCACTGAGTGGAAGGGTAAAGAGGTAAAGATGTGAGCTGGGAGGGTGGGGGTGTCTACATGAATTTAACCTCTTAGTGAATTTAGGGTGCTTTAGGGTATCCAACTCCTCCTGGGGCTCTTTCCATCAAACCTTAAGCTAAGGCCTTTGGAAGTCACAGCTGCCATTTCTCTGATGGCTGACCTATATACAGAAATCACTTCACACAAGTATTTTCACTAGGTGTTTTCTTTGTCTTCTTTTTGTTTATTCTTCTTGAACACATTACATCCCTACCACAGTTTCTCCTTTCTCCATGTCTCCCAATACCTTCCCCTCAGACACACATATTCTTTCCCCATCCCCACTTCCTAGATCCATTCTCCCACTCCACCCCCACAGATCCACTCTTCCTATGTTTCTCTTCAAAAAAAGGATCAGGATTGCAAGGATAGCAACTGAACATTGCATAACAAGTTACAATAAGAGTATGTACAAACCATCACATCGTGCTGGAGGAGGCAACCCAGTAAGAAGAAAAGGGTCCTAAAAGTAGACAAAAAAGTCAAAGACACCTCCTCACATGTACTGTTAGGAATCTCACAAGAACACCAAGCTACAAAGCCATAACATAAATGTAGAGGACTTAGCTCAGATCCATACAGGGTCCCTGAGTGTTGCTTCAGCCTCTGTGAGCCACTATGAGCCCTGCTTAGTTGATTGTATGGGCCGTGTTCTTGTGGTCTCCATGAACCCTCTGGCTCCTATAATCCTTTGTTTCCCTCTTCTACAGAGTTTCCTGAGTTCCACCCAAGGTTTGCCTGTGGGTCTCTGCATCTGCTCCCATCAGTTGCTGGTTAAGTGGCTTTTGTATCCCCATTACAGGAAGGAACTTAGGCTAGAGCACCCAAGAGACAAAAATAACGGTCAGGCAACTAACTGGAAAGGCCGTGGGATTAACTTAGTACCTAAGAACAAGGGCCCTGGGTGTCTGAAAGCCCAGTGTTAGGGCTGCCTCTTGCTTCACTAGGTAGCTCTGCAATCATCTAACATTTGGGGGTGTGAGTTTTACAAAGTAGAAATGTTGGTACACTTTTTTGGTATGCTTTATTGGTTCTATTTATCTAAAACCCTCCCAACCTTTTTCTACCCTAATCCCTTTCAGCCTCCCAACACTGGGTAGGTTAGAGGGGAAAGAGGGCATAGTGCTTTTTAGATGACTTTCTGGTGCTTAGGGCACTGGTTCCTTGGGACAAGTCCAGTCTTCGTTGTCAGAATATCCCCAACATCCTCTTCTCATCTCTTTGCTCACAACCACTTAACAAACCACAGCAAGGGAACCAGCAGCAGCCTCCTCAGAGCGTGCCTCTGGCCCCTCTGGAGCTCTCACATTTATTCCCTTTCAAAAGTTTCCAGAATTCCAAGCATAAACTCTCTGCAACTGGGCAAAAATCGCACCTCTCCTAGTGCACGAGACAAATCATAGTCACCTTCTGTGAAGAAGCCTCTTATCCCACACCTGGGGTTAAAACAAAAACATATTCACATAACAAGGATTTTAAAGAATCCTAAAAAATTCTCACTCATAGGAATGATATAAAATAGGATTTACTAGTAATTCTTTCAGAGGCAGTGAATTCTCATGCCCAGAGGAGTCAGGGAAAGGAGCCAAGCTACTTGGTTCCTGTTTAGATGCCCCTGGTGGGGATGGAAGTGAGCCTGGTCTCTACTTCCAGGCCCACACCGACACATCAGGTCATTGCTCCATCAGCAATCCAGGGGTGCCTGTGGTGTCCCATCACAGATCTAAGTTCTGTGACTACCAAGGAAACATGGTCCGAAGCACAGTATTTCAGCTTCTAGGTATCTCCTCTCAATTATGAGGCTAGTGAGGTTGCTGACAGCTCACTGTCTTTCAGGAGCATACCGCCAAATGATTTCAGCCTACAAAGAGCGCTATTTTTAGTAAAAAATGGTGAAAGTGTGTAATATAACATTCCTTGATATTCCTCATTAAAGACATCCCAGGAAGAAGTTAATCATGTAGCTAATCGACAAACCCAGGAGCATGGTTCCTTTCCTTCTATTACCCGTGCCCTTCACACGGACGGAAAGGGCAACAGATGTGAAGTAATCTTTTTACTCCAGAGGTTTGCAGTCTTCAAAGGCGAGCCAGTCTAGGCAAGCCCTAGAGAAATCTTGTTCCAGAAGGAACCCCTGGTGGCCTATTTGGGTCATATGACCCAAATTATATGAATTAAAAGCAGGGAGAGAGCAATGAGAAGGTTAGAGCTGAGCAGAACAGAAACTGGCATCAAAGCCCACATCCTATAACAAACAACTTGCTGGATGAGTGAATGTGTTGACTGTAACCATATGGATTTCAAGCTTAGAACATGGGTTTGCTTCATCACCCTCTCAGGTGCTTCATCACTCTCTCTGGGGAGCACAAGTTCTCTGGTCCAGTCCCCCTGCAGCCTCACTTGGGATGGACAGAGCTGGGTGATCTGTGGGCTCCTATTTCTCACTCTGCCTCCTTCTTGCCTTTGCCTTCAGGGTCTTGTGTGTTAGGAGTGGAGGTGAAAAGGTCATCTAGGGTTGTGCTAGGAAGCAAACACCAGCTCTCCTCTCCCTTGCCCAGGTAAGTGCTAAAAGGGGCAGGCTTCTGGATATGGCCAAGGAGAGGAAGAAAGTTGCTCGGTGCAGGGTGGGCTGGGTGTCCTGGAGAAGAACATGAAAGTGGACATGAGGAAAAGAAGGTCAAACCTGGTAGGGAGTAGGGAGGGGTGAGATCTTAGAAACAGGATGCCCGTGGAGAAGCTGACAGGGAGAGGTCCCTGGAGGAGACGGGGGGGGGGGGGGGGGAAGAGGGGTGGGGGGGAGGGGGGCGGGGGGGGGGAAGGGTTGCAGTTATCCAGAGAGGAAGATCCCACTCCTCTCCAGATAGTGAGGTCCAGCCATTGGCTGAGGCAATGATGAGGAAGACGCTCAGATTCTATCAGAAGTGACTGTGAAGCTGGGCCTGGTGTCTCTGGGATGTAACCCCAGCTCCCCAAGAGTCTAAAAGCAGGAAGATCAAAAGTCCATGTCTTACCTGGACTTTTTTTTTTTTTTTAAACTAAATCCAAGACATGTCTGAGTAATTTAGTGAGACTCTGTCTCAAACCCACTTAAAAGCCACTGAGCTAACTCTCATCAGAGTTCTGGGTCGCTTCCTCCATCTGAAATGTATTTTTTTCTTAATAAACTATCCCTGTGCCTGCTTTGTGTCTCTGTTTATTTCCTTGTTTGAAGGCACAAGAGCCTGGACATCCAAGTGAGTGCCCACTGAACCCCGGTAATCACTGGCGTCAGTTGATGAGCCAGCCAGTCAGGGGGATTCAGGAAAGCCCTTGGCATGTACATGATTATGAAGACCTAACCTTCTGTGGGCCCTTCGCTTCCACCCTTCCTCCTAGCTCTGGCATTCTCTCTCAATCAACTTCCTGCTTCAACAACAGAAAACACAAAATGTAAAGGCAGGGCCAGAAATGGAGATCAGCTGTGGAACACTTGCTGACTGTGCAGGAAGCCCTGGGTTCCCTCTTCGATGCCACAGAAGAAAAGATATAATGCTAATCCTGACCAACAGGGCCAAAGGTTCCTCAATGGCCTGGGGCATCTGGGCTAGGAAGCCGAGAAGCACAGCCCGAGGCCTCGACTGAGTGCTACCACAAAAAGACTGTACAGATTTTGTGAGAATTTTGTTCCAACGTTACAGGAGCCCCTGCAGAGCGTGATTCAGAAGCATGACCTCAGCTGCCTTCCATTTCTTGAAGAAAAGCCACATTTTCATTAAGGGTTATGATGCCAATGGTCCTGACCTGTGCTGAGATGGTTCAAAAGTGATGCCAAGTCAGTTAGGTCAGGAAGAAGGGGCTGGTCCTCCTCAACTCTCTTAATTGAAACAGGTACCAATGTGTTTTGCTACTGCATTGCAGAGAAAATGAGAATGTGTTTTATTTGGCAGTTAACTTCAGAAGGCTCCTGCACTGGAGAGAAACCATCTCTGTTTTATCTATTGAGTGTAGACATCTCAATATGTAATTGCTTGAAAAGAAGGAACGTGGTCCATAGAAAGAAAAGAAGAGTCCGGGGGGGGGGGGATGGGAAAGAAAGGTGACATGGTGGTGAGTCCACACCATGTGGACAGAACTTCTTAGACCTCCCCACTGAGATGGTCCTGTCACCCAGCAAGTTCTCAAATTTGTTGAAGACTTGTGCACATGCAATTAGGAATTGGTCCACAGTGCTTCTGAGTGCCCTTTCCCTATGGTGTGTTTCCTGAAAGGATGCAATAATATGTTCAGGTTCCTAGAAAGACACAGAGTTCAGGGGTGTCTGGGGCTGTGCTTAGTGATCTGTAGGAGTCTGGCTATTAGTTGATAGCAGATGTTTACAGGGTGAAGGATGGAGGCAGGTTGGAGGCAGCCAAGCGCTTGAGAGACAGAAAATTCTGGGTTTCTCTGTCTGGTGGTGAGGGAATCCCAAGAGAGAATATTACAGTGTCTTGGATCCTGAAACATATAAGAAGCTAGAAACACGTTGAAATAAAATCCAAGCAGTATTTCTTCAATGTTCCTTTTCATTAAACCTCTGTTCCCCAGGACAAACAAGGCAGATTCTCGAGGCCTGAAGGTAGTGTTAACTGAGGTCTACCTGGCTGAGTGAGAGACTCTTAATGAGATCTGTGGTCTGAGGGCCAGGACCTGGCCTTAGAGAAAGTGGGCAAGGAGAGGGGTAAGCTTCCAGGGTACAATTCTCACAAGTAAAAATGAACTTGCCAGCATTGCCCCCAGAGAGTTCTGGGAACTAGCACATTTCTCCCAACATGAGAAATTCAATTTACTGATAGGTAGGAGACAGGTATGTGAGATAATTTCAAAGTGTTAGGGGGCAAAGAATTGACCAAAAGGAACATTTTAGGTCCCAAGTATGCTTCTAACAGCCCCACCCGGGCAGATTTGTACCTGTCTGTAATTATGTTGTGTCTGGCTTTTCCTTGGGGGACTAGAGGGCTTGGAGACTTCTGCAAGAATACCTGGGCTGTGCTGAACTCCTGACAGGGAAACCAGAAATGAATAACTCACCGTATCACAAACACCAAGGGCTCACACTTCCACAATGTGAAAGACCCTTTCTTCTTAGAGAACTTAATGAGTGTGTGGCAAGAGCCATGGTCGGTCCTTCTGTGACCAGGGTGAGCCCAGAGGCTCACGAGCTTCAGACTGCTCAACTCTGGACCCCAGCCAGTAATGCACAGTTGGTTATCAGGGCACTAGGCCACAGAATGCAGGTGCATGATAACTTTTCACAACTGGAAATACACATAGAAGCCTCCAGTCTTGGGCCATGTGTGTTAGACTGGAAAACTGTCATGTGACATTTGATATTGAGAAGCTGACTCTGAAGGTGGGGTTCCCTTGACCTATGCATGTTTGTCTCAAAGTGTCCCCTAAAACTCCTTGTCTAGGGATTCCTCCTCCTCCACGGAACCAACTCTGTGACACAGAGGAAGAAGAAAAAGAAAATGCTCAGAGAATGAAAACCTTCCGTTCTTGAGAGCAGCTAGAAGGCAGGTCATTGCTAACGGGTTACTATTATTTATCCCAGACTATAAAAATGTTGCTGTGGAAGACTAACTGGCAGCTCAGCCCTGGAGAGAAAGCTAACTTGAGACCTCCAGCTGACTATCTTGGCTTCCCTGGTTGGTTTCTGCAGGGTGTTTGGAT
Source organism: Mus caroli (assembly GCF_978045245.1). Taxonomy (NCBI): domain Eukaryota; kingdom Metazoa; phylum Chordata; class Mammalia; order Rodentia; family Muridae; genus Mus; species Mus caroli. Next base: position 58,908,314 of record NW_028227258.1, on the reverse strand, counting down.
GATACCATTTCTAACTGTTGTTATTTGTTTTCTTGTTTGTTTTTGGAAACCTCACAGAGGGGACACTCTTATCTGCTGGAGACTCAGCGCTCTCTGTGGGGAACCCTAGTTGGTCATCTTAAAGGGGTGTCCTCAGCTGATTTCTGCCAGATGTTTTGAACAGTCAATTTAATGATATTCTCTCTCTCTCTCTCTCTCTCTCCCTTTTTGCTTTGGTTTGCTATATACTTAATAACCTCACTCATCCAAAACCAAAAGTAAAGCTGTCACAGTCCTTCTCTAGGCTGTACCCAACAAGCTGGCAGCTCACACCTTCAATCCCAGGACTAAGAAGGCTGAGGCAGGGAGAATTTCTGTGAATATGAAGCCCGCCCAAGCGATGTAGAAAAACCCTATCCCAAAATAGAACACACACCACAAAGTCAAGAACCATCCAGATCTTCTCTATTTATTCCGCTGTGTTCAAGGTCATTAGGTTTCAACTGACTGATCAGTAGCCTCCTGTGAGTCTAAACTGAGTTGCACAATCACCCCACCCCCTTCCTGAAGAGAGCTCATGCCTTGGGAAGAGAGAGCTGTGGAGAGGCCAGGCCTTCCGGGGGCACATCTGACCCTCTCCCTTGGCTGCGCAGTTTAATGAGGTGCTTGCCTTCTTCCCTGCACCAGGCTCTGTGCTGAATAGTGTGTAATCTGGTTCCTTGTCATGGAGAACTGATCAGAAGTGGCCGGCCCTATTGCAAATGAAGCTATGGAAGCACAGACTCAATATTTGCCTAGGGCTAGAGTCTTAAAGACAGTGCAGCAACTCAAGTCCAGATCTCCAGCTCTTGGATTTCATTTCCTTGTCCCTCCAGCTCTCCCCTGGGCCAAGATCCTGTACCTCTCTGTCACCAGCAGAGAAAGAAGTCCATCCATTCGTCAAATGTTTATTGTGCATTTGCCCACCATGAAGGTAGTGTGGAGCAGGGGTCGCCAATCTTTTCTGTATAAAGGACCAGACAGTAAAAATTTTGAGTTTTTCAACCATGTAGACCCTTATAATGACATCTCTCTGCTATTGTAGTTAAAAAAGAGAACAGAGTGATTGGGTGTGGTTGTGTTCTAATAAACTCTATTTTCAACCTCAGGCTGTGGTCTGGGTTTGGCCCATAAACTGTACCCCTGCTCTAAGTACTGCGGTTATGATTAAGAATTAAAAACAAAATAAGAGCAAACCTTCCTCTTTGTGGAGCTTACACTCTAGAAAAGGAAAACAACTTGTATCCCTGGCTGTCCTGGCTAGTTAATGTCAACTTGACCCAAGTTAGAGTCATCAGAGAGGAGGGAATGTCAACCGAGAGAAAAACACCTCCAGAAGATCAAGCTACAAGGGATTGTGGGTGGTGCCATCCTCGGCCAGTGGTCCAGGGTTCTATAAGAAAGTTGGCTGAGGAAGCCATGAGGAGCAAGCAAGCAATAAAGCAGAGAGTAATAGGAGCAGGACACATGGTGGCCTCCTCATGTGCAGGTAGGGGTGTGGTTTTGCATTTTTGTAGAGCCCCCCCACCACTGAATCTTTTAGAAAATAAGCCCTAGCTAACACTGAAGGGGCAGGAAAGAGGGCCAAGAGCAGAGCCTCACAGCCACCCTAATGCTGTGACCCTTCCATACAGTTCTGCAACTTGTGATGACCCCACAACCATAAAATTATTTTTGTGGTTATTTTATAACTAATTTTGCTGTTTTGAATTTTTTTGCTGATGTTATGAACTGTAATGTAAATACCTGTGGTATTCAATGGTCTTAGATGACCCCTGTGAAAGAGTCAATCAACCCCAAAGGGGTCTCTATCCACAGGTTAAGAACTGCTGACCAAGAGACTCTGGGAGGCTGGATTCTCATTGCCTTTCTGCTTGTGACCTTGGGCAAGTCATCTCTGCTTTCTGAGCCTGGGTTTTCTTGTCCATAACAGGAAAGTGTCTTCCCTCCTGACAGCAGTAAGACATCTGGTCTGGTGTTCTCTAGCAGACAGAACCATTTCCATTCACATCCCTACCTGCTTCGCATCTCTACCTCCTCAGCCCTGGACCACCCTCTCGGAGACACCCTGGACACACCCCTTTCCAGCAGCCTTCAAGATCTGCCCCTCACACCCACTGTGCACAAAGTCCGACTTTTCCCTGAAGTCTTCCTTGCCTTCTTGAGTGTAAACAGGTAAGATGCCTTACCTATGACTTCCTTGGCTTATATCAACTACATTATTTTCCTTTCCCATAGACCTTTGAGCAGAATGCTGGTTGGGGCCCTCACAGGAGCTGTTTGCAAACCTATAGAGACAAGCCAAATTGCTTTTCTGTTTTGGGCTCTCAGAGGCAATTCTTGTGGCTTTGAGATTTCTGTAGGAACCGAGAGTTAGTTGATCAGGCCCAGGACCATCTAAAGTGCCTTGAGATTCTCCTACTAGTCTGAGGTCCAGACCTCATGGGCAAGAGATCTTTGGTTCCTGGCACTTACTCTTGGAAAAGTTAAACTACCATCTACCCTCTTTGTCTGAAGCAGTCTCAGCAGCTCTTCAGTTTAAACAACAACCACACAACAATTCTCCATGCTGGCTCCTACCAAGGGCTCTTCAGCCCGCAGAATACATAGAATCAGTGTAGGTAATAGTGTGAGGTGGGTTCTGTGGAGAGCAGCTGGTGATCATTTGCATGAAAGAGATTAGCCTGATGTAAGGAGTTTGGGGGGGATGAGAGGTGGGGTAGACCTCCACCCCCAACCCCTCTACACAAACCAAGAGGCTGAGTGTTGGGAACTAAAGCATGCAGATTAGGGTAGGCATAGGAAGTTCCAGGTTCATTGGAAAATTAACCCAGTGGAGGAGAAAGTACTGCTTAGATCACAGCTGATTTGGTTTTCTCAGTTTGTGTGACGGTCACTTGTCCTTTCTGAGCCCCCATAATTATTTCCAGAAGAGGCAGTGCATCGTAGGGAAGTATCAAGGTGTGGAGTCTGTTGGATCAGCATGGGTTTTTAATCTTGGCTCTGATGTTCTTTCCTTGTGTGTCCTTTGCTTCTATTTCTTAATCTCTTGGTCTTTTAAAACTTGGTCTTTTAAATAAGGAGAATATCTTCACACCAGAAATGAGGATTAGAACATGACAGCATTCAAAATACTAATGTTAATATTATATACACTAATTTGCTCCAAAATATTAATCCAATTGCTTAACATGGATAGCAAGCCTTCAGTAAATGTCATGCGATTAATTAGATGCTACAGGCTCCATGTTCCAATTATTGCTTACAGAGAACCCGGCAAGGCATGAAATATGACAAATTTCTCTTTCTGCTCTCTGCTGTCTGTGTTACCTATTGTGCTTCCAGAAGTTCATACATGTGAAATCTAGAATTCTAAGAAGAGGCCAGGCATGGTGGTACATACTTTCCATTATGCAGAGGCAGAGGCAGAGGCAGAGGCAGAGGCAGAGGCAGAGGCAGAGGCAGAGGCAGAGGCAGAGGCAGAGGCAGAGGCAGAGGCAGAGGCAGAGGCAGAGGCAGAGGCAGAGGCAGAGGCAGAGGCAGAGGCAGAGGCAGAGGCAGAGGCAGAGGCAGAGGCAGAGGCAGAGGCAGAGGCAGAGGCAGAGGCAGAGGCAGAGGCAGACAGGAGGATCTCTATGAGTTCAATGCCATCCTGGGGTACATATGAATTTCCAAGTCAGCCAGGGAAACACAGTGAGACCTTGTTTGTTTGCTTGCTTGTTTCATTAATAATAATTCTATGGAGAATGCTCATTGAGACACAATACACAGAGAGGAGTTACCTTCTAAGGTTGTGCAGTGGACGAATGGTAAACCTGGGCTAGGCTCATCCTACTGGAATATCATGCATGTTTTCCTCAGGGCTTCATGCATTGTCTCTCATCTGAGCTCCTGGTCATGTTGCTAAAATTGTTTTGGTTCTCAGTGCCAAAGCCGCCATGGCCTTCACTCTGCAGAGAACAGATACAGACGGGAACTGAGGTGGAGTAGGAGCAGCGTAGGGGAGGGGAAAAGTGACTGCATGGGCCTTTCTCCACTCATCTCTACCTGCCATACTTCACTGCCACCCACACATCTCACACAGAACTGCCTGCAGGTACACACTGGAAGCACCTGACTTCTCATCTGCTCAATCACAGACTGTAGACTAGCCCTCACAGAGGAACAGAGTCCCATGGAATTGCCTGAACCGCTCAAAGGATAGCCACGAGCCTTTCGCTGACTCTACTATCTTTGCATATTTGATGGTAAAACTTTTCACTGTATCCTAGTCAGCTTTCCTTTCTATCCTCCTCTCAGCTAGTCATCTGCTCTGAAAATCCATTTGTACTAAGGGATGATGATGATGATGGTGGTGGTAATGGTGGTGGTAGTGGTAGTGATGGTGATGGTGATGGGGTGGTGGTGGTGGTGGTAATGAACTCGGTGATGGTGATTTGTACCTTGTAGGCAGACATCCCTGCCAAGCAGCAATTTCATCTCCAGTTGAACCTGAGATCTGGAAGTTTTGGACTCCTCCATCAGCAGTATTTATTTCCTCACTACTGCCTCAACTTGGTTTCTTTCCTCTTACTCTTTCACAGTGAAAGTAGGTCCTTAAACATGAGGGAAAAGCCTTCTGCCACTGTAACTCTCAAAGGAGTCATTGCCTGGTGAAGTACCAGGCACACATGAAGAGCTTGGTGCATGTTACAAAGGTGAGCTACAGAGCCCTTCCCTCCACCTGTTTGTTAGGACGGCTGTAGAAGGACCTGGAGCCAGAAGACACTGTGGCCTGAGAGATGCAGAAAGAGGATGCTTCATGCAAGACCAAGGTGTTTGGAGCAGGGATAAATTACCAATTGTTAGTGAAGAAGCAGGCAGAGTCACTCAAAATCCAGGTTTACAGATGGTTCCATTTATGCAAGAATATTTGTCTCACCAGGTACTGAGAACTATGCCTGGGCAATATAAGGAAACTCTGTCTCAAAAACCAAAACCAAAACCAAACGAACAGCAAACTTAAAACATTCAAAATGCCACTATCCTGCATAATAGAGTTTGGGGGAGTTGAACTTCGAAGATTTATTTATTTATTTACTTACTTATTTAATGTGTGTGAGGGCTCTGTGTGCGTGCCTACAGACTAGAAAAGGGCATTGGATCCCATAGGGCTACAGTTATAGTCAGTTGTGAGCTGCCATGTGGTTGCTGGGAATTGAACTCAGGACCTCTAGAAGAGCAGCCAGTGCTCTTAACTACTGAGCCATTTCTCCAGCCTAAGGGTTGAGTTTTGTTTGTTTGTCTTTAAGTAATTTTGCAGAGAGGGCATCTCCCTAATATCCACCTAGCCAACAGTTCCTGAGAGCTTTTGAGCAATAAGTCCTGTGCTGAAAACTCACCATGGTGATACCACACAGCACGGACCTACGCTAAGAATAACTTACCCCATCTGCCTGCATACTCACCAATGCCAGGGTAACAGGGTGCAGGGACCGAGCTGTACAAGGGTGTGGCGGGGATACCCTTGGGACATTAGCCTAGCCTGAGGCTGCACTACAGGAGGGAGAACATTGAAAACACAGGTCCAGGGAGCAAATGCCAAGGCCCGGGAAGAGGGCCATGGTGGCAGGTGTATGGGGAGCTGCCAGGCCTTTGGTGTTGCCAGGGCAGGAAGTGAAGAGGTGAGAGGCAGCAGGCAGCCCAGAGGAGGCTCCAAGGTATCTAGGGCAGATCTTGGAAAGCTACTAAACAGCAAAATGCATACTTGTTCATTGGCTTATAAAATCAACACAAGCATACAGGACAAAAGGAGGAAAGGAAGATGGCAGAAGGGGAGGTGGGAGAGGAGAAGGAAGGGAAAGGAAGAAGAGAGTGAAGGCAAGAGAAGAGAAAACTAAAACTATAAATAACAACAAATGTTTTTTTTTTTCCTTGCCCATCTTCCTTCTTCTCCATAAAGGAATTGTGAAGAGCTTTTAAGTTCTTTCTAGGAAAGAAAAGTGTATGTAGTAGATTGCTCTGGCTAGTTTCATGTCAAGTTGACACAAGCTACAGTCATCTGAGAGGAGGGAGCTCAACTGAGAAAGATAAGATTGGGCTGTAGGCCTGTAGGGCCTTTTCTTAATTAGTGATCCACGGGGAATGCCCAGTCCATTGTGGGTGGGGCTATCTCTAGGCTGGTGGTCCTGGGGTCTCTAAGAAAGCAGTCTGAGCAAGCCATGACAAGCAAACCAATGAATAGCACCCCTCCATGGCCTCCGCATCAGCTCCTGCCTCCAGGTTCCTGTCCTGTTTGAGTTTCTGTCCTACTTCCTTTGATGGTTAATAGTTCTGTGGAAGTGAAAGCCAAATAAACCCTTTCCTTCCCAACTTGCTTTTTGCTCATAATGTTTCATCATAGCAGTAGTAACCTAAACTAAGAAAGAATGTTCTAATATTTGTGACTATATATTCATATTCACTTTTTATTTATCACATTCAATGTGTACTGCCCTGAACTTATAACATAGAGTTTAGTATTATGCATTAGAAGTCATCTTAAAATTTGCAAAACACATGAAACTGAAGAAGAACGAAGACCAAAGTGTGGACACTTTGCCCCTTCTTAGATTTGGAAACAATCACCCATGGAAGGATTACAGAGACAAAGTTTGGAGCTGTGACGAAAGGATGGACCATCTAGAGACTGCCATATCCAGGGATCCATCCCATAATTAGCCTCCAAACAATGACAGCATTGCATACACTAGCAAGCGTTTGCTGCAAGGACCCTGATATAGCTGTCTCTTGTGAGACTAGGCCGGGACCTAGCAAACACAGAAGTGGATGCTCACAGTCAGCTATTAGATGGATCACAGGGCCCCCAATGGAGGAGCTAGAGAAAGTATCCAAGGAGCTAAAGAGATCTGCAACCCTGTAGGTGCAACAACATTATGAACTAACCAGTACCCCGGAGCTCTTGACTCTAGCTGCATATGTATCAAAAGATGGCCTAGTCGGCCATCACTGGAAAGAGAGGCCCATTGGACTTGTAAACTTTATATGCCCCAGTACAGGGGAACGCCAGGGCTAAAAAGTGGGAATGGGTGGGTAGGGAAGTGGGGGGGAGGGTGTGGAGGACTTTTGGGATAGCATTGGAAATGTAATTGAGGAAAATATGTAATAAAAAATATATATATATGTATATATATAAAGAAGTCATCTTAAGTCAAAACACACAGATTGTGACATTGGTCTTAACAGCTGTAGGATTCTCTATTGTATGAGTGTCCAGTGATTTGGTTAAATTCCCTTCTGTTGCTGGATGCTCAAGTTGTTTTCGAGTTTTGTCTATTACAAACATTACCTCAATGCACATTTTTGTTAATGTTTTCACTAATTGAATATTTACTTGGTGCCTTGTGTGACTCTCCCTGAGGGTCTCCATAAACAGAATGGGGCGTTTTGATCCAGGGGAATGTGTCCTTTCAGCGTTGAGGTATCTTTCCAAAATGTTCGATGAAGGCTGCAGAAGTCTCTACTCCTTATATGCATGGCTGATGATGCAGCTTCGTGGTAGGACGTTCACCCAGCACATGCTAGGCCTTGGGTTTAAATCCCAGCTCTAGGAATAAAACCATTACATACAAAGGTTTGTTTTGCTCATCCTTGCCTGCACTGGGAATTGCTCAGACCTGAGAACTTTCACCAAACTGGTAAGCAAGACCCGTACTCATCACTCCCTTGACTGGTCCCTTCTGGGCGACAATGGATGGCTTTTCTTACTTATTAAGCATTGTATTTCTTTCTTGTAAACTGCATGTTTGGGCAATTTCCTACTGGATGGCTGTGTCCTACAGTGTTCTGCTTGCTCCTTGTAAATCAAAGAAATTAGCCCTTTGTCATATGTGTAACAAATACCTCTTCTGTCTAACCCTTTCTCTTTGGCTCTGTTTATGGTAATGTTTTTGCAATGCTTTCTTGTAAAGAGAATGTTCAAGTTGCGTCTTGAATGATGAGTCATCACAGTAATTACTGGCACCTATGTATGCTTCAGACGCGCTGAGCTTGCTTCTGAGAGGTGAACAACATATTAACTCATTTAATTCTACCCCCCAAAGATCATTTACTTTTCCCCAAAACCCCAGGGGGTAAACCTACAATCCCCTCTACTTTAGAGAAGAAACAAGCAGGTTGTCGGGTCAGGGAAGTAATTTGTCAGGACCGCACAGCTGGTGAAAGCAGAGGCAGGAATCAAAACCACAAGCAGCCATTTGCCAGGCAGTCTGGGCACAGTGGCAGAGACTTGGAGGTGCCAGCCTGAGGCTGGGCTGACCCCTGGAGAGAAAGGGCAAAGGAAGCTGGTGCACACAGGGTGAGGGGTTCTCACTTGGTCAGAAGGGCCTCCACGTTGAGTTTCCGTGAACTCAGAGTCCATGTCTAGACCTCGTATTACTTCACAGCCTGAAGAAAATGTCCAGGGAGGTGGAAGGAAATGGAAACACACCGCACTGTGCCTGAATACACACAAGTGTTGTAAGGCATGTGTCTTAGTTAGGGTTTCATTGCTGCAAACAGACACTATGACCAGGCAACTCTTATAAGGGACAACATTTAACTGAAGTTGGCTTACAAGTTCAGAGGTTCAGTCCATTATCATCAATTTGGGAGCATGGCAGCTTCCAGATAGGTATGATGCAGGAGTTGCTGAGAGGTCTACATCTTGTTCCAAAGGAAAACCGGAGAAGACTGGCTCATGAGCAGTTAGAAGGAGGGTCTCAAAGCCTATCTGAACAGTGACACAGTTCCTCCAATAAGGCCACACCTACTCCAACTAGGCCACACCTCCTAATAGCTGCACTCCCTGGGCCAAGCATATTCAAACCGTCACAGCATGTTATTGGGCTGAGCCAATGACTCAATAATCCTTTCTAGGATCACTGACATGGCTCCTGGGATTCCCAGCCATGGGGTGGGCGAGCCTTATATACATACTTATATACATATATACATACTTATATATATATATATATACATAGATGGCCTCTGCTTTAAGGGGCACTGGCAGCAAATGTTTCTCTTGGTGGCTATCTTACCACATACAGGTGCATTTTGGGATGTCTTCTTGGGACAGCCTTGGCCAAGGTACCATTCTCCAAGAGAACACATCCAAAAAGATAGATCTGCAGCCCAACAGTCATGTGCTGCCTTCAAAGACAGATAAAAATGATGGCAGATTATGTGTGCCTCTGTCATTAATATCTTAGAGCCTACTTGTAATCTCAGCACTTGGGAGGTACAGGCAAGAGAATCAGAAGTTTGTCATCCTCTGTTGTGTATCAAGTTCAAAGCCAGCCTACCCTAGATGAGATCCTGCTTTAAAAAAAAGTTTAAAAATTTAAAATTATGATGTCTTTCCAACTTGGAGGTGGTATTAAGTCCTGTGTGATGGACAGAAAATTCTGGCTTGACAAAATGTCATGTTACTTGCTAATAGCGCCCTGCTCGGCTACCTCTTGATGGTGTCCAGCAGCTTTGCTGATGCTTCTCATGGCTGAGATGGGAACTGTGGGAACTCTGGCTTCTGAAGCAATGTGCTGAGGGAGGAAGAGTCCATGATGCAGAGCCTAGTAACTCAGTGTCACCTGTCAGGGATGCCAAGACGGTACCAGCACCCACCCCAGCCCCATCCTGTGCCATGGCAGGTATTGCTAACCAATCATGCCATTTTGCCTGCTGAACCTGACTTTGACTCTTTGTATCTCTCACCTCAGTCTAATGGCTCAAAGCAGCAGTGCTGGGGTCTGACAAACCTGAGTTTAAGTCCTGAGGAACATGGACAATTTACTCAGCATCTCTAAGCTCTGTTTTTCTTCCCATTAATCAGTCCCCAGAACTCCATGACAAGGTAAAATGGGCAGCTTGTCACAAAAATGCCTTGATAGATGTAAATCCCAGTTTTATTCACACTGGGAAAGTTACATGAAGTCTGTGAGCCGCTAAATGTGTAGCTAAGCTTAGATCGGTCTGAAGTCAACCCCTCCTTTAGGAGAGCGAGGCGGTCTCCCTAGGTGTTACATTTATTCACTGATTTCCTTCTAATTGCCATTTGGGGGTAGGGCAGGTCCTGTTCTAGACTCTGGAGCAAAGGTCCTTTCTTCTACTTGAAGATCTTCCTTTATGGTGAGAAGAGAGACAGTCAACTGTCAAGCTCTTACTATCATGTACAAATCATGTTGTACTGACAAGTGGAAGTGCCTTGAAGATTCCAGTCTGCTAACACTGAGGTAAGCAGGGCATGGAGTGTCCTGTCCAGAGCTGATGCTGGGCTTGGTCTCTGACACACAGGGACACATGGTGCCAACTAGGCAGATCACACTACCCTGCCCACCCTGGAGAACAGCCTAGAAAGAAGTGGGCTGTATGGTGAAGAGCCCACACTGGAAAAGGAAAGAGGTCATAAAGCTCATGCTACAGCTACAGCCTCCTGAGGCTCAACGTGTACAGCAAGGGACAGCACTCACTGTTGCTCTTCTGGGGGGTGGGTGGGGGGGACAGAGCTCTCTGGACACACATTTTATCCTGGCATATTGAGCACGTGGCCACAGCTGGTGGTCCATGGTAGGCAGTTGTCAGCATCCCCACCTGGGACTAGATGGCTGGAAAGAGGATGTAGATGGGTCAGGAGAGGGGGAGTGTGTATGTGTGTGAGTGTATTTGTGTGTGTATATGTGTGTATGTATGTTTTTGACTGTATGTGAGTGTGTATATATGTGAGTGTGTGTTTGTATGTCAGTGTGTATATGTGTGTATGTGTGTATGTATGTATGTGTGTGTATATATGTGAGTATGTATGTGTATATATATGTGAATATGTATGTGTGTGTATATATGAATGTGTGTATATGTGTGAATGTGTATGTGTGTATACGTATGTATGTGCAAATGTATGTGTATATATGTGTATGTATGAGTGTGTGTATATGTGTGTATGCATGTTTTTGACTGTATGTGAGTGTGTATGTATGTGTGTTTATATGTCAGTGTGTATATGTGTGTATGTATGTATGTATGTGTGTATATATGTGAGTATGTACGTGTATATATATATGTGTGTGTGAGTGTGTGTATATGTGTGAATGTGTATATGTGTGCATATGTATGTGTATATGTGTGTATGTATGAGTGTGTGTATGTATGTATGTGCATATGTATGCATGAGTGTGTGTGTGCATGTGTGTGTATGTATGTATGTATCTGTGTGTATCTGTGTGAGTATATGTGTGTTCTGTATTGTTGTTTCTTATCACCGCCTTGGCCTGCTCATGTTTTCTCCCCTGAAGATGACAAAAGCTAGCAGAGATAACTGAAGTTCAGAATGTTATAAGGAGCCAACTGCAGAGGGGACAATAAAATGAGATAAACAGGATGTGAGTCTATAAGAGTCAGGCAAAAGTTCTGTCCCCGAGGGTCGGAAAGTTCCACCCTGTCAAACCCTGGAGGGAGACTCAGAGAAGAAAGATTTTGAGATAGAAGATGAGGGCAAACACAAGAGAAGCAGTCAAAGGAGTGTGGCCCCTTTGACATACATGATCGTAGTGAGAGTTGTGTCACTGGTGTGCCCAGACCAGGGTGAGGGCTTGTTAGTGTGAAGAGAGCAGCTGCTACTTCTGATTCTGTGGACAGGCACTGAGGAGACCTGGTCCTTTAACGACATCCTTCAAACTCCGCAGCTGGGGCAGCTGGCTATGGTGAGACCCAGCAGCAGTCTGGCAACAAGGGAAATTACACTGAGAGACTTTAGAGGACAGGGTCTCTGTGCTTAGAGGACAGGGTCTCCTTGCTTAGAGGACAGGGTCTCTGTGCTTAGAGGGCAGGGGTCTTTGTGCTTAGAGGGTGGGAGTTCCATGCTTAGAGGGCAGGGGTCTCTGTGTTTAAAGGGCAGGGTCTTAGTATTTTAAAAGATGGGCATCTGATTTCAGTGTATCAGTAAAGGCACAAAACAAGATATAAAGCCCTAATTTAGGAAGCCACTCCAATTGTCCTGCTCTACCTTGGGGCTATTGCATGCTAGGAGCTTAGGGAGTTTAGCGGTTTGGGAGGATACTAGGAAGGCTGTGAGGCATAGCCAATCTCCTCTGTGACAGCTTCTGTGATACAACAGGCATCACGTGCGTTTCACACTGGCTAGATCCTACCTGGAACAGGTGGGGTTTTTAAGAATATTTTAAGAAGAATTCTTAATATGTTCCACAAAGGGCATTTAATCAAAACTACAAAGTCTTTTGCGTTCAGAATGCAAGAAATTGCTGGAGAGTTTTTCCCTAGAAAACTAAAGGCTTCCAGGGAATGGAGTAGCTGCCTACATTTATTTGAAAAATGTAACAAATAACTCCCCATACCTACGGGCCTGGTGGTGCAGGCTTGTAATTTGGGAGATTAAGGCAGGAGGATTAAAAGCTCAGGGCCAGTTTGGGCTAAAGAGTGAATTCAAGGACAGTTTGGACAATTTAGTGAGACCCTGTCTCGAATAATCAGACAAGTGGAGGGGTGGCTCAAAGATAGAGTGTCTGCCCAGAATGTCAAGTCTCAAGCTCAGTTCCCAGTACAAACCAAACAACCAAAGAGCCCAAAGAGTAAGATGAATAGCTAACAATCTGTGGTTAAGAGTACACACTGTGCTTGAAGAGGCTTAATTATCAGTACTCACATGAGGTGGTTCACAACTGCCTGTAAAGCTATAGTTACAGGGGAATCGAGCGCCCTCTTCTGGTCTCCAGGGGAACCTGTGCTCATGTACACATACCCCCACACAGATACATATATATAATTGAAGAATGATTTAAAAAGTAGTAATGGGGTTGGAGAGATGGCTCAGCAGTTAAGAGCAGGTACTGCTTCTGCAGAGGACCTGAGTTCAGTCTCCAGCACTAATATCAGGTGGCTCACAACTGCCTGTAACTCCAGCCACAGAGGATCTGATATGACCTTCTGGGCTTTGAGGAGCACCTGCTCTAATATGCATGCCCTAATGCCATACATGTGCGCACATGCACACATGCACAATTTAAAAATAAAAGAATGCTTAAACAAGACCCCAACAAGCATAATATTTCCAGACACACTAACATGGAAGAGGGAACTCTCATTGGGCCCTAAACCTACTCAAGGAACTATAGACAACTAAGAAATGCTTAGAGTGTGAGAAACAGTCTTTCCCCAGTGAAGAGCTTATCTTATCTAATTTATCAGCCCTGAAACCATATACATATAAGCAACATTGTATAAACTGTGCTGTACAAATTGTATGTAAAATTATATATATATAATTTTAAAAGTCCAAAAAATTTTAAAAATCTGAACAGAGATAATAATAAAAACAAACAGAAATACAGGATGGTAGGACCTTTGGGGCTCAGAGATTCCCAGAAATTTCATTCTTAAATATTTCAGTTGCTTAATTTCTTTTACTGTTGCTTTTCTCTCAACTCCCAATTGTAACTTCACAGAAACCTTGTAAACACAACTTGGAATAACACCAAATTGCACAAACCAGTGCTGAGCCCATAGGAACTGCTTAAGTGTTAGCACTTAGTTTACTGTATTAAGGTGACCAGAGATGTGTGGTGGAAGGTAGGTTGACTTGAAAGGCATTAAGCAAGTCTGTCCCTGAGGATGTCTGTGTGTCTGCAGAGGTGGTGTAGAGGGATGCCCCCACTGGGTGGATGATTGACGCAGACGCCTCAGTGTTTCAGCTGTTACATGAGCCCACGACCCAGCATCCCCATTTGCCACTGCTAGGTTGAGAGAGGCCCCTCACTGTCTGGATTTGAGGCGTAGTGTCATTAGTGTGACTTCTCAAGTGTTGTCACACTGGTCCCATGTAGGTGGATGTCTTCATCTTCGTCTGTGTCTCCCAGTTCCCATTCTCACTTTAAGGAAGCTTCCACCCTCAGCATCGGATCCTATGGTTGGGCTGAATCTGATTCCACCTCCCAGATCTCAGTTTGGCACAAGACCCCCTTAACCTTGTCTTTCTGCCTTCTGGCCACTATCCCTTGTTCACAGATGTGAAGAGGACCCTAGTCAGTCCAACCAAAGCATTAAGGGTCCTCTTCACATCTGCCTTTCTGTGACACGGCCAGCAGTGAGGAACACTCGTCCTAAACAGGAAGCTCAAGGGTGACACGCAGGTAGAGGCTCAGGGGACCTTTTAGCTCATGCCTCCCTCTCTCCGCATCAGGGACAGAGGTGACAAGCCCTCTGGCACGCCACGGATTTGTCTTGTTCTCGTTCATGCAATTCACCTTCTTACCCATGCAATCAGATACACAATCATTCAACACCACAACAATAAAATGATTCTCAAGGGGTCAATCCTTGTCAAAGGGAAGCTAAATCAGGAAAACCTTTGTTCCTTAGAGAAGCTCTTCTTTATAATTAAGTCGAGGATTAGCCATATCCATAACAGTAAGACCTATATTTACAGACTCTGGGATCCCCATTGGTAAGAATTTCCTCTGGACATTGATAAGAACTTCCTGTGATGTGTGCACAAGAAGTTCTCTGGACAGTTTTATAGTGGGGTGAGAAGATAAATTATCCATCTATGTGGGAGTGGCTGATGAAATTGTGATCTACTCAAATGAGGGGATCTATGAAACCAGAGGCTACAAAAAGTAAAGAATAGATGTGTATAAACTATAGGAACACATGGAAACAACGCTCCCACTCAGATGGGCTCCGGGTCCCCTAGAGCACAGCAGAATCGCTGTCCCATAGAGTCCTTGAGATGTTTTGTCCATTTTTTAAAAAAAAGACAGAATCTCTCCAGCCCAGGGTGACCTCGAACTCCTGATCCTACTGCCTGTATGTTCCAAGTGCTGGGATTATAGGCATGTGTCACCATGACATCAGATTCTGGAGGTTATTTTGCTATATTAAAAATACTTACGGATAATAGATATGAAAGTGTTTGTATACATTTCTCCAAAGTTGGCTGTGTGAGGGATAACAGAAGGAATTTTGCACTCCATTTTCACTGTGCCCGTTTCAATGTGTTAGTTAACCAAATGCTTGTACTCTCTGGACATTAATAAATATTATGCAGGGCCTGAATTTGTGGGTCATGGTTTTATTCTTTATATGTTCCTGCACTTCTTTCCTTCCTCCCTCCTTTCCTTCTTTTTAAGATTCATTATTTTTATTTTATGTTTATATCTGTGTTGCTGGCGTGCGTGTAGGTACAGTATGACCATGTCTGGTGCCTCGGAAGCCAGAAGAGAGTGTTGGATCTTCTGGAACTGGGGTTACAGCAGGATGGCTCTGGGTTACACTGGGTGCTGAGAACTGTACTTTGGCCCTCTTCCAGGGCAGCGAGTGCTCTCTCTTAACCTCTGCGCTCTCTTTCCAGCTACTCTGTGACTGTTTTCTAAATACTAAGGCACAGCTTTAATTTTCTTTCCCCAGAGAGGCCCGTGAGTGTAACTATACCCAAACCTAAGTTTCGAAACTTCTTCGGGTCAAGGTACCCACCTTCTCATGAGAAACATTGCACCGCCCCTGCTGCAGAGCTCCTCCAAGATATGCCTGCCTCTGCTTGCAGCCCTGACACCCTTGAGTGAGCACAGATTTTTGGCCTCGATGCAGTTGGTAGAAAGTGGGGTTGGGGTGGCAGGTGGCTGTGGGCCTACTTCCCTTTGATCAGCTCCTGCCAGGTGCCCGCCACCCCACCCCACCCCACCCTGCCACCATATCCTGAGTGCACCTTCCTGCATGCCAGCTCTCAGGGGCTGCTTAGAAGAAGGCTATGAATCAGCAGCTTTCCCTAAGGCAACGTTGGCTGGATGCCAGCACCAGCCCTGCCTGGCTTCAACTGGCCCACTTCAGTGGTACCTGGGAAGAGGGGGTCAGAGCCTCCTCCTGGGTCTGGAAATGAGTCATCTCCTTTGGCTGCCCTGGGGAGGCAGATGGTCCTGCCAAGGGAGAGGATTTGGGGACTCTGAATTGAGGGCCTGGCACCAGTGAGCGAAATTTGAGGAGTCAGTCCTGACTCTCCTATCTTACCCTCCCCGTCTGCCACCCTACTGAGGACCACTTCCTCCTCTGTATTCCTCACTAGTCCCTTCCATAGTAGTGCCTCTGCCTCTTCTTGACTGGGGTCTACAACTTCCAGAAGCCCAAAGAAGGAAAGAGTGAGCCAGTTCCTCCAGTAAATGGTGCAGATTTCCTCACCACCTTCAGCATCGCTTCCACAGGGCAGGGTGGACTCAGGGACTCTCGCCTCTCCGACCAGGCACAGCTGCCAGTGAATTAGACCTAACCAGGCTCTGAAATATCGTTCTTCTTCAGGAGCTCCCACTGGATGGAAAGCAGTGCTCACTTATCTCAGTTCTCATGGTTTGGCCACCAAAGCAGCCAGTAGGGCAGGAGGAGTGCTGCTCTTGGGAGAGTTTTGTGCTCCCAGATTTCAACTGGATGCAGAGACCCAACCGTATTGTCCTTTGAGGCAAAATCTCCTACAGAAAGCAATGAGAAACACCAACATATCGTAACACAATATATAAAGTTCCCCACCAGCTGCTCCTGTCTGGGCACCTTCTTCTGCAGAAAAGAGGTATCCCAGCCCCCCAACACCACGGGGTAAGGACCACAGGTGCTGGGGTAGCCAGGCATGTAAAGAAAGAAGACGGTTAGTTGTCTCTGTGGTGCTAGAAGCTGGGACTAACAGAGTGGAGGACATTCTTCCCTGTTTTCATAGAGGCCGGAACCGAAGGTCAGAGGGATTTCAGGATTTTCCAAGGTCAAACAGCCTGTCGGCCTTGATGCCTCCCCTGGGGCAGATGAGGGGACCTCACAGTCAGTGAAGGAGGACAGTGAGGGCTAAGATAGATGGAACTTCCTGCCTCTTGATGCAGGGGGTGTGACCCAGCCTCACGGTGGCTCACAATGCGGGCTCTGTGCCATCAAGATAGAAGTGGCAAGTCTCTACCCGAGGCCAGGCAGATACAATCCCTGCCCTGATCTTAATTCCCATGAAATCCTATAGCATCACATTGAGAGAAAAACCAAAGGAGGTTGCCTAACCCTTCCAAATTTCAGGGCCTGAAAGCTGGGGGCCCTGCTCACTTGCCGTTGTGTCCTACTCGCCCACCCCCACCCCACCACCGCCATCATGGGAAGATGTAACTGTGGAAAGCACGGTCCTTTCAAGCCTTCATACCCTGGTCTCCAGGCCTTTCTTTCTCTGAGATAAGGTATCTGGCTGAAGGTTTGTGTGGGGGCTCCCAACCCACTGAGCCACCTTCTTCCTGGTAAGGACAATGGCTGCTCTGTTTACAGAAGCACCTTGCTAGGTCTGGCTTTGGGCCCTGTGGTTACCATGACAAAGCTAGAAAGGAGCCCCCTCTGGGCCTCAGCTCTGGGCAAACTGTGATAAAACATCAATTTTCCAACAGAGGCCACTCTCAATTATTCATGGACTAATGGCTTAATTTGAGGAGCCTTTTCTGGTCCTTTCCTTTATCCCTCTTTCTGTGCCAGCTGCGTTTGGCTCTCCTCCTTAATCCACCAACCAGAGGAGGAATGGGGAGGGGACAGATGTTAGGGCCTGTTAGTGATTACAGTACAGGGTTTGTTTTAAAAGCAGGTTGGGTGTGGGTGAATGGTTTTGCATATTCTTGCTAACCTCATTCCCTTAGACAACTTCCTTGAGTGTTGTGGTCCCCCTGGCTTCCTAAGTCTTCTTTGGAGAAATATAGACTAAAATCCTAACAGCCAGAGCCACTGGGAGGCCAGGCTGGGGCTAGACCAGTTGGGAAGAGAACTGCATCCATCTCATGCTATCCTGAAGACCCAAGGTGCATGTGTGTGTGTGTGTGTGTGTGTGTGTGTGTGTACTTGGCCTCTTTAAAGGACTGTCTCTAATGAAACATGCTAGAAGTTGGGTTTTGAGGTTTTCCTCTCTAGATTGGTTGGAGTTTTATATTCCCAAATCAACTACAGTAGCAAATAGCACATGAAAACTCATTTTCAATATATTCTAATTCCCAAGCACGTGTGGAGGCACACACCTGTAACGTTAGCACTCAGGAGGTCTGTGCAGGATACTGGTGAGTTCAAAGTCAGCCTGGCTGTATAGAGAAAACTAACTTAGATTACAAACTGAGACCCTTTTCCAGAAAACAAAGGATACACACGGTTTGAGTCCTAGAAATGCAAGAAAGTACATTCATATGATTTAGCAGTCCAGGGCTCAGGATGGTTTGTATTCTCAAAAGGAAAGATTTTTAAAAAATATACTGTGATATTATTATTATTATCAGAAATAAAATTAACTGCAGTGCATGTCAGGTGCTGGATTTTTGTCAATTCTGAACTGTCTTTTTTTTTTCCCCCCATGGTTACCCAGATGCTGAAGGCAGAAAGAAAAAAATGGAGCTTAGAAAAACGATGTGGTCTAGGCTACTGAGGGTAGGTAGAGTATATTGTCTGGTGTTTGACAACAGTTGACAGAGCTGTGGTTCCAGACCCACTACAGGGCCCATGCCCCAGCCTGTTCTGTTGACTCAGCGATCATCACCCGTACAAGTAAGACCCCAGCAATGGGACCTAGAAGCCTCACTCTCCTTCCTGTCTCCTTCCATGTATCTTGACCCTCAAGGCCTCATGGACTCTGTTGGGTCGTCCATCCCAGCCAGCAGTGACCTGTGGGCATCCTGTTTTTCTGGGATCAGTCCCCTTGGCATAGGTACATCTTGGACAGGCAGTTGACTCTTTTGTGCATCTTTGTTTAATCTCTTTGGAGTATAAGCTGCACACAAAGGGGTTCTGTCATCTTTTGTGTGCATTTTGTCAGCATCCTAGCGTGATGTTGGGGTGCACATAAAGCTGCCGATTCTCTGATTGGAGGGGTGGACACAAAGCAGCACACACCTCACCCTCCTTCTATGTCTCACAGCACTTAACACAACGCAGAGCACATCAGAGACGCTCCATGCCAGTTTTGATCCAATGAATGATTATTTGTCAGAAAGTAGGCTGAGCATCTACTGTGCACATTCACACCACCAGAGGTGAATTTCAGAATAACTTTATGAAGATGTTATCTCTGTTTTCTACACAGCCAGGGAAAGCTGAAGGTAGGGCTCATAGGCAGCAGGGTCAGGTGACTACAGGCACCTAAGGACATTAGCTTGAGACAATGATCACCCTTGGAGCCATCCTGGAGAGAGCCATCCTATAGGGGAACAAAGGACTAAAGTTAGGCCAAAGTCAACAAAGTACTGATAAGTGGGGCTAAGTGTTCTCATCAGCAGCCCCAGGAACAGCCAGGCCCACTGGGAGTCTCTGCCCCCAGACCCTGATCTAGTTCTGTCACCAGGACATACCTATTTCAGACAAATGACATCAAATAACCCTCCCCCTAGCCCCCAGTATCAGAACACACAGAGAGAACACCCTGAGTCTGTGGGAACTCTGGGGGTGTGGATAGGAGACAATGGGGTTAGACTAATTAACAAAGAAACCTTTCCTGCCCGGGGAACAATGCCTGGCGAGTGGGCCTTGAAAGATTTGTGCAGTGGGATTTTATTATTTTGTTTTTTGGGCCTGGAAACCTCTACAAAATATGGGAGGTGCTAGCTTATTGTTGCAGGAGAGACTAGACTTGGCCCAGGGTTTCCAGGCCACCCTGCCAGGTCCCTGATATCCATTCCCAAATCTCCAAGCTCAGTTCTCCTCAACCCCTGCTACCATGTTTGACATCGTAGAGCTTATTGGAGACCCTACGGCCTCCACCGTCTGTCTGTTCCTTCCTTTCTGAAAAATTCTCCTACTTTAGATTCATAGCAGTCACCTCCTCCGAGAAGCCATCCAGGTATGCCTCTCTGAGGCCTTGGGCAGGTATTGGGTCTCTGAGCTATCTCTCAGCCTTGTCCTTCTTCTTCCAAGAAAGATTTTAAAAGGGTTTGTCCTTGGCTCCTGCAAACTGTTGCCAGCCCACTGTGCAATGCAAGCTCTGGTAACGTGGCTCAATGAGAACAGCTACCAGCTCTGTCTGTGTGTCTGTCTGAGTATATGTCTGTGTCTGCCTGTGTGTTTGTCTATGTGTCTGTCTGTGTGTCTGAGTGTTTGTGACTGTGTGACTGTATGCTCTCTCTCCTCCCTTCCTCCCTTCCTTCCTTCCTTCCTTCCTTCCTTCCTTCCTTCCTTCCTTCCTTCAATCCTTCAATCCTTCCTTCTTCCCTCCCTCCCTCCCTCCCTCCCTCCCTCCCTCCTTTTCCCTTTCCTCCCTCCCTTGTAGTTTAACCCTACAAGGATTGATGGTACAAACAGAAGTAAAAATAGAAGATGATGCCTATTTTTAGAAAGTTTATTTTAACCATTGTGGTATCCCATTTTTTGGAGAGATGAAGGCACAGGCTGGTTCGCACAATGAGGCAGTCTGTCCCCTGAGCACACAGACGTCACCACCTCCTCTGCCTCTCCGTCTGCTCTCAAGCCATACTCATTCTTGCCTTCTCAGGAATGCCACCACTGGCCTCGGCTTTTTAAAACTATCACTCACTCCCTGTCACATTTTCCATGACCATGTTCTTCACCCTCTGAGCCAAACAGCACTGTCCTGACCTCCAGCAGCGTTGAAGTCTGCATGTGACTGCATTCTTTGATTTCCCCCATTTCTTCCCAGTTGTTCTTCCCAGCTTGAGGGGTGCTGTGTGGAAGCTCGACAGCCCCGTCTCTTTTCCTGTGCCACTCTCCTGTACCCAGTATACTATTAGGGACCTGACGGCAATGCTCAGGAAGCAGATATGGGTGCTATGAATGACAAGCTACTCAGAAGTCCTGGCATCTTTGCACAAGGCTGCTGCTGTCCACACATGCTATCTGCTGTTCCTTCTAGACATGAGTGGGTACACATGACGGACAGAGGCTGCGGATATTTTGGTGTAGTGTTCTTTGTCTTGTGGTCTGTAAACTGGGCATTGCCTTTGGACCTCTGCATCTCTGGACTCTTTCTCTCACTCTTCCTTTGATTTCTTCACTTGACCCTCTCTCTCTCTCTCTCTCTCTCTCTCTCTCTCTCTCTCTCTCTCTCTCTCTCTCTCTCTCTCTCTCTCCTGGAAGAAGGTCAGTAGGAAACAGCTGTTGGACTGAACTAGGAAGAGATAAGGCATAAAATATAAAGTTAAGTCCAGGGAAAGAGAGACCGGGAATGGACCAGTTCTCCTGGCCAGGACTTTAGGCCCCATTTCCCCTTTTTTAAGGACTTTCTTGAGGACCCAGCAGCTCCCCCTGGAGCCTCACACCACCCTGTTTGAAGGAGCTTGCTAAATCAGAGCATGAGGATCAGCGGTTCCTTACTGTGTCCTGTATGCACCCAGAACCAGCCAGCCTTTTTCCAGCTTTCAATTTTCTTGCCTGAAAGACTGAAATAATGATTTCCAGCCTTCCTATGAATCTTAATGTAGAGATCTGTGGTTTCACAGGTACCCCTGTGCGAGGGTTATTTAACCCCTGGAAGGGGTCACAACCCACAGATTGACAATCACTGTTAGGGGATGGTGTGCAAACTGCATGAACAACAATGCCCAGCGCTCCTGTGAACCATCCGCCGTCATCTCTGCTTCTGTGCACCTGTTTGTGCAACCTGCCATTCATTCAGTAAGTGCTCACTGAGCACTGACTTGGACAATGGTGAGAGTGTGAAGGGTGTTTCCTTGTGCTAGGCCAGTGAGCTAGAGGGAAAGGGACACAGCTTCATGGGACAGTGGACAGATCAGCATAACCTAAGCAGGGCAGTGCTTTTACTCCTGAGCTTGCAAAACTTCCCTAGGAAGCTCACTCAACCAAACACAGGTAGCTTTGGACGTTAAAGCTCATAGTTCCAAAGGCCCCACCATTACCAATTCAGAGTGGAGCTTTCGTGGTTAGGTTCTATGAACATCTGAGTTTGGTCCAGGCTTTTCTGTTCCTATGCTTTGTGATAAACAGCTTCGGTGAAGTAGCTGGATATAAAATTAACTCAAACAAATCAATGGCCTTTCTCTACACAAAGAATAAACAGGCTGAGAAAGAAATTAGGGAAACAACACCCTTCTCAATAGTCACAAATAATATAAAATATCTTGGCGTGACTCTAACTAAGGAAGTGAAAGATCTGTATAATAAAAACTTCAAGTCTCTGAAGAAAGAAATTATAGAAGATCTCAGAAGATGGAAAGATCTCCCATGCTCATGGATTGGCAGGATCAACATTGTAAAAATGGCTATCTTGCCAAAAGCAATCTACAGATTCAATGCAATCCCCATCAAAATTCCAAATCAATTCTTCAATGAATTAGAAAGTGCAATCTGCAAATTCATCTGGAATAACAAAAAACCTAGGATAGCAAAAACTCTTCTCAAGGATAAAAGAACCTCTGGTGGAATCACCATGCCGGACCTAAAGCTTTACTACAGAGCAATTGTGATTAAAAACTGCATGGTACTGGTATAGTGACAGACAAATAGACCAATGGAATAGAATTGAAGACCCAGAAATGAACCCACACACCTACAGTCACTTGATCTTTGACAAGGGAGCTAAAAACATCCAGTGGAAAAAAGACAGCATTTTCAACAAATGGTGCTGGCACAACTGGTTGTTAACATGTAGAAGAATGCGAATCGATCCATTCCTATCTCCTTGTACTAAGGTCAAGTCTAAGTGGATCAAGGAACTTCACATAAAACCAGAGACACTGAAACTTATAGAGGAGAAAGTGGGGAAAAGCCTTGAAGATATGGGCACAGGGGAAAAATTCCTGAATAGAACAGTAATGGCTTGTGCTGTAAGATCGAGAATTGACAAGTGGGACCTCATGAAACTACAAAGCTTCTGCAAGGCTAAAGACACCATCAATAAGACAAAAAAAACCACCAACAGATTGGGAAAGGATCTTCACCTATCCTAAATCAGATAAGGGACTAATATCCAATATATATAAAGAACTCAAGAAGGTGGACTCCAGAAAGTCAAATAACCCCATTAAAAAATGGGGCTCAGAACTGAACAAAGAATTCTCACCTGAGGAATACCGAATGGCAGAGAAGCACCTGAAAAAATGTTCAACATCCTTAATCATCAGGGAAATGCAAATCAAAACAACCCTGAGATTCCACCTCACACCAGTCAGAATGGCTAAGATCAAAAATTCAGGTGATAGCAGATGCTGACGAGGATGTGGAGAAAGAGGAACACTCCTCCATTGTTGGTGGGATTGCAAGCTTGTACAACCACTCTGGAAATCAGTCTGGCGGTTCCTCAGAAAATTGGACATAGTACTACCAGAGGATCCAGCAATACCTCTCCTGGGCATATATCCAGAAGATGTCCCAACCGGTAAAAAGGACACATGCTCCACTATGTTCATAGCAGCCCTATTTATAATAGCCAGAAGCTGGAAAGAACCCAGATGTCCCTCAACAGAGGAATGGATACAGAAATTATGGTTCATTTACACAATGGAGTACTACTCAGCTATTAAAAAGAATGAATTTATGAAATTCCTAGCCAAATGGATGGACTTGGAGGGCATCATCTTGAGTGAAGTAACACAATCACAAAAGAACTCACATAATATGTATTCACTGATAAGTGGATATTAGCCCAAAACTTAGGATACCCAAGATATAAGATACAATTTGCTAAACGCATGAAACTCAAGAAGAATGAAGACCAAAGTGTGGACACTGTGCACCTTCTTAGAATTGGGAACAAAACACCCAGGGAAGGAGTTACAGAGACAAAGTTCGTAGCTGTGATGAAAGGATGGACCATTTAGAGACTGCCGTATCCAGGGATCCATCCCATAAGCAGCTTCTAAACGCTGACACCATTGCATACACTAGCAAGATTTTGCTGAAAGGACCCAAATATAGCTGTCTCTTGTGAGACGATGCTGGGGCCTAGCAAACACAGGAGTGGATGTTCACAGTCAGCTATTGGATGTATCACAGGGCTCCCAATGGAGAAGCTAGAGAAAGTACCCAAGGAGCTAAAGGGATCTGCAACCCTATTGTTGGAACAACATGATGTACTAACCAGAACCCCGGGGCTCTTGTCTCTAGCTGCATATGTATCGAAAGATGGCCTAGTCGGCCATCAATGGAAAGAGAGGCCCATTGGACTTGCAAACTTTATATGCCCCAATATAGGGGAATGCCAGGGCCAAAAGAATAGGAATGGGTGGGTAGGGAAGTGGGGGGCGCTATGGGGGACTTTTGGGATAGCATTGGAAATGTAATTGAGGAAAATATGTAATAAAAATATTAAAAATTTAAAAAAAAAAAAAAAGCTCATAGTTCCAAAGGCCCCACCATTACCAATTCAGAGTGGAGCTTTCGTGGTTAGGTTCTATGAACATCTGAGTTTGGTCCAGGCTTTTCTGTTCCTATGCTTTGTGATAGAACTTCATCACTGTACTTCCCTGAGCCTCAGCATCCCCACGTGTAAATGCATAGTCCCTCATAGGACTGTCATAAGGATTAAATATATATAAAGAATATATTAAAAAATGTATAAAGAGCGTAACATAGTGCCTAGAACACATGTGGAGGTCAATGATCCCAGCCAGTGTCATACAGAGTTAAACGCCTTCGTCATAGTCGTCCCTCCACTGGCCTTCATACAGACTTAAACGCCTTCGTCATAGTCATCCCTCTGCTGGCTTTCCCCAGCCTAATGCATTCTCACCCACATTAGGAAATCGTGTTTATAAACATCTTACCCTTTTCTTCTGCTCATGGAAACTGTTTTACCATCAAAGTCTACCGACTGCTCCTTGAGAAGATATTCCTCCTGAAGCCACCTCAGTTTCTTTCCAATTCTGTAATTCCCGATTTTCTGATTCTTCTTCCTGTATCTCTGCAACTCCAGTGTGAACCTCTTCCATTCTGGGTGCCTCTTCTGTTAGACTCCACTGCCCCAGAGACAAAGACAAGTGAGCTTTGGGGCAGTGGTTCTCAATCTTCCTCCTGCTGTGATGTCCCTGAACCATAAAATTATTTTTGTTGCTACTTCAGACCTGTAATTTTGCTATTGCTATGAATCTTAATGTAGATATCTATGGTTTCTGGTAGTCGTTGGTGACCCCTGTGAAAGGGTTATTTGACCCCTGGAAGGGGTCATGATCCATACTCTTTAGCGCTCCCATGCCCTAAGCCCCATCCATGTCCTCACCACCACAGAGGCCCTGAGCTGGACAAGTGTGGCTAAGCATGAAACTGATTCTGTTCTCACTCCATCCACAAACTTTGGTGACCTGACTTCTAAACCGAGGGGGACAATACTACTTAATCAGAAAGCTACAACAATTGAAGATGGTCTGTGCAAAGCCCTGCCTAGAGCTCAGGAGCATTTGCTACCTCGGTCTTGGTGGTCTTGTGGTCATCTGTCTGGAGAGAGAGAGAGAGAGAGAGAGAGAGAGAGAGAGAGAGAGAACAATGAAAGTTCCTGTCCGCATGAAGAGTCCTACCTGTCACAACCATTTCGCTGAAGAGCGTTTCCCATCCCTATCTTCCTAGAGTAAAGCTCATCTTATGATACAGAGCTCCATCTCAACTCTAGGTCATGCTCCTTCAGTACCGCGTAGCCAGTCTCCACCCTGTTAAACTAGAGCTCTGTGTCCTTAAATAGTAACTCCCAGCTCCTCCCTGTCCTTAGATCCTGGTATCCATTGTTCTGTGGTCCCAGCTCTGTGACTGCCCTCACCCCAACTAAGTAACTTAGGCCATTTGGGAACTCACCGTGTAGCCCAGGTTAGTCTACAAGTCATTATGCTGCCCATGCTGGACTCAAACTCATGACCTTCCTGCCTCCGCCTGCCCTCCAGTCCTCCTGATCTGTCTCTGTGAGTGTGTCTACTCTAGATGTTTCCAATTAAGGGACTCATACACCACTCAGTATTTGTCTCTTCATGACTGTTTTTTTTTTTTTTTTTTTTTTTTTTTTCAGTTAGCGCAATGCTCTCAATGTTCATCTTGTAGCATAGTTCGGAATCCCCTTCCCTTTTAAGCTAAACATTTCCCCATTTGTGTGTGTGCGTGTGTGTGTGTGACATTTGCTCATATTTCACCAGTGGTCACATGTGTTGCTTACACACTAGCTACTGAGAATGAAGCTACTACAAATACCAGGCATTTGTCACTGGGACTGTTTCAATTCTCCAGAGTGTATTTCATGGTGACGGCAACATTTTATATTCATACCAACTGTGCACTGGCCTTTGAGTTTCTTCACGTTCATATAAAAAATTAGTGTCTGGGGGCTGGAGAGATGGCTCAGTGGTTAAGAGCACTGACTGCTCTTCCGAAGGTCCTGAGTTCAAATCTCAGCAACCACATGGTGGCTCACAACCATCCGTCGTGAGATCTGATGCCCTCTTCTGGTGTGTCTGAAGACAGCTACAGTGTACTTAGATATAATAATAAATAAATCTTAAAAAAAAATTAGTGTCTGGTTTGGTTTTGTTGGGTTTGGTTTGACTTCAGGTTTTGGTTTTGTGGTTTTTTGTTGTTCTTGTTGCTGTTTGATTTTGGCAGCAGTTATCTTGATGGACACCAGGCAGTCTACCACTCTCTGAGGGAGCTTCTCTGATCAAAGACAGGCTTAGAGGACAGATTTTCTTTTCTTTCTTTGTTTTGTTTTTAAAAAAAATAATTAATTAATTTTTTACACTCCATATTTTAATCCTCTGTGCCCACCCATCTACCCTCCAATTGTTCCACATTCCATACCTCCTCCCCAACCCCCACATGGATATCCCCCACCCCCTGACCTCTAAACTCAGTGGGGCCTCCAGTCTCTGGAGGGTTAGGTGCATCATCTCTGAATGAACACAGACCCAGAAGTCCTCTACCTGTATGTGTGTTGGGGGCCTCATGTCAGCTGTTATATGCTGCCTGTTTGGTGGTCCAGTGTTTGAGAGATCTCAGACATCCAGATTAATTGAGACTGCTGGTCCAGAGGACAGATTTCCTAAATGCATTTCTTAATTCATGTATGCACCCTGCCCTCCTCAAATGCGGATGCCTTAAATTCACAGGCAAGAAAGCAGCTTGGTACAGAGCAGCCTGGGCAGCAGGCACACAGCGGGTGATGTGGCGTTTTCACTGAATCCTGGGCTATAGAGGAGTTGAAGAATTGCCCTCTCAACATCCACACGGTTCAGAGGACCAAGGTGCAAGCACTCCTTCATGATTCTCTGGAACTGATCCCACCCTGAGGCTCTGCCCAGTAGCCGCCCTCACCCCAGCTGCCCAGTAGTCAGAGGCTGTCTGAATAGGAAACAAAGCAGCTTCCATTTATTATTTAACTAAGGCCCAGGTGCATCTGTTGTAGCATTGGGCGCTGTTTATGGTTACAATAAAACACAGTTCCAGCAACAGAAGGTTTCCCTCAACTCCTAAACTCTGTGAGAGAGGGGCAGCTACCACTGGCTAATGTCTTCAAGTCTAACCTGCTCGCAAAGAAAGCTATCAAAAATAAATTAATTAATTAAAAAAAATCATGCACTGGGTTGGATTTTTGCCTGATCTCTGACTAACAGCAGCAGTTTGAAGACTTTCTCCTGGCAGCAGCTGGGCAGGGATACTCTCAGACACTCTGGCTTTTGTACTGCGGGAGATAAGGCAGGGCCAGCCTGGCAGGATCCCAGCCGGACAGGACCGGTCCCATCCACCCCGCTTGCAGAATCAGCCACATATTTTACTGGAAAGCCTTTGTCCCAGGTCTGGTAATCTTAATTGCACCTTGGGACACAACTGATCAGTAATCTCGAAGTCATTATGTAAGTCTTGGGAACCTATCAGGGGTGCCCACACACTGACTCCAGTGTGTGCCCTATGGTCACAGGGGTGACTTGACTTATCTGTCACGTGCTCCCTCAGCTTCTCATTTACTTCGAAAGCAACATCACATTGTGACTCAGTCTTATAAGGTCCAGTGGGAACTGTAAACTCAGCAATCGACAGGGAAAGGGGCAAGCATGGGCCTTAGCTCTCAGCAGCAACCCAGGGCAAGCAGCAGAGGAGGCGTTGGCTGGAGGCAACCTCTGCTGGGTCTTGGCGCTGAAGAGAACTTTACATGTGAGGTCCAGAGCTGATACGTCTTAGGAGAGAGTTGTGTAGACATGACCATATGAAATGGGATAAAACACAGAGCTGTGTAGGCAGCTGGTGACGCAGAAGGACCTATCATCAGCACCAGTGAGTGAGAGACACAGAGAGGAAAAGCATGAGAACTGTGGTCAGAATTTTGACTCATCAATAAAGTATACTAATTCTTTTCCATGCCTCGTGGAAACTTTAAAAGTGAGGCAAGTCTCTTGGGGCTGAAGAGATGGCTCAGTAGTTAAGAATACTAGTTTGCTGCTCAACCTTAAGGGCCTGAGTTCAGATCCCAGCACACACATAAGCCACTCACAAATAGCAGCTCTAAATGGATACGACGCCATCTTATGACATCTTCAGGGACCACACACACATGTGGTCATGCAGGCACACGTGCATGTAAAAATAAACAAATATTCAAAACAAAACAGAAAACAAAACCAAGATTTAATTAGGCATGGTGACTCACGGTATTTAATCCTAGCCCACAGGAGGCAGAAGCGGAGGTAAGCAGGTCTCTGTGAGGCTAAGGCCAATCTGTTTTATCTAGTTAGTTGCAGGCCAGCTATGGCTACATAGTGAGACCTTGTCTCAAAAACTGAACAAAACACCCCCCCCCAACAAAAACAACAAAAACCAAAGGCAAGACAACTCTCAGGGATATATATATATATATATATATATATATATATATACACACACACATATATATACCCTGATATATGTATATGTATTATACCTCTCAGGGATGTATACATATATCAGGGTATATATACTATACCTCTCAGGGATGCATACATATATCAAGGTATATGTACTATATCAGAAGTTGTAGAGTAAATGGCTGAGAACTTGAATATTGGCCTCTGAGACCTGTTCGTATGGTTCTGTTCTCAGATTCATATATAGCCGTGTGGGCTCATGGAAGTTCCTTCATATAAGCTTAAGTATTAATGTCTAACGAGGGGATGTAGTAATGCTATCACAAAGCACTATGCATGCTTGCATACGACACCCCAACCAAAGAGCTGCTAGTCTGCTCATGTTGTAAGTCAAGGCAAGAGGACATGAAGTATTTGAAAATATGGCTGGTCAGTTAGATGCAACCAAAGCAGGGTGAGCTTTGGCTAAATGACAGTCCATACATCCCTTTGTGGCCTAGGGACTGTGCTGGCTTATGGAAGTAAAGAAAGAGTCATAATTCAGAGTCATCACTCTTTCATGATTAAATGGGATAAAATTAGACTTTCTCACTGCCCCTGGCTTCCTCCACCTTACCCAGATTGCACTGTGGTGGCTCTATCTCCCAGCATGCATTGGGGTTACCTCTGCCCCCTGGCCCAGGAAGATCAGGAGAGAAGTGGGAGGTGGGAGGCAGCAGCAGGACTACAGGGTGAAAATACAGGACTTCATTCCTGGATAGTTTGGGCCGGGTGTAGGAGGGGAGAGGGACAAACAGGGACTCAAGCAAAGGAGGAAAAGGTGCCCCATCTATTTCAAGATGGTCTGAAACTGTTTCAAGATGGTCTGAAGCTGAGCCGTGTTTTTGAGGTCTAGCTTCTGTTTCAGACTCACAAATTCTACAGCACCTTGGTACTGGAAAGAATTAATGGGCCAGTTGACCCAGACACACCATTTCCACATTAGTGAAGGTAAATCTCTTGCCTAGTGTCTCAGAACCAGCTAGTCACAGCCCAGATCCAAACCTTGATTTCCTCCCTCTGCGGAGCTGCCTGGACGCCTCAAACGGGCCTCTGAATTACTCTTTGCCCAGATCCCTGCAGTAAGCCTTTATCGCTGGCCTCACGGTTTTTTGGATCCAAGCCAGTGTTGGGGAAGGGTGTCGGGGAGAGGAGAAGAAAACACCTGGGGAGTGACAGGATGGTCCTCCAGTTAATTTATCCACTTCTGCGGGGACCAATTGGAACCAAAGCCTTATCATGGAGGAGTGTGCCCCCGACCTGTCTAAAGCAGCCCTGAATACTAACCAGGGTGCCTAGATGGAGCTAAAAATAACTGGCTAATCACCACCAGGAAGAACTAACAAGGCCTCAGAAGAAAGGGAAATGTCTCAATAGTCCCCTCTCCTGCAGCTGGCCTCCAGCT
Organism: Mus caroli; assembly: GCF_978045245.1. Classification (NCBI taxonomy): domain Eukaryota; kingdom Metazoa; phylum Chordata; class Mammalia; order Rodentia; family Muridae; genus Mus; species Mus caroli. The sequence goes on along the minus strand of NW_028227258.1, from coordinate 58,878,077 downwards.
GGGTGGGGATGCAGGCTCCTCCTGGCTGGTAATTAGGCCGCAGAGGCTCTGGGGCCTGAAGGAACAGGGCGGCCCAGCCCCTGCCTTCAGGGGGATCAGTGGCAGGGTCATTTGGGGTGAGATGAGTTGGAAAATGGTGAACCCAGAGGAAATGAGCGGCCCAGGAAGAGGTCTGAGGAACGGAGCAGCCAATCCTCTTCGTGGTTAACAGCCTTTCTCTGAGAGGGTAAAATCCTTCGTTTAAAGGAAAGGGTTTTAGCCGGGCATGGTGGCGCATGCCTTTAATCCCAGCACTCGGGAGGCAGAGGCAGGCGGATTTCTGAGTTCGAGGCCAGCCTGGTCTACAAAGTGAGTGCCAGGACAGCCAGGGCTACACAGAGAAACCCTGTCTCGAAAAACCAAAAAAAAAAAAAAAAAAAAAAAAAAAAAAAGGAAAGGGTTTTTATTCTGCTCTGATCGGCCGCCCCGCCCCTTTGAAAGTCTTCCTTTCTCCGAACGTAGCTGTCCCCTCCAGAAAGCATGACTGGGGTTCACACCTGGGTACCTGTTTGGAAGTGACTTCTCCTGAACAATCGTCTTTGGAGAAGACCAGAGTGTAACTCTAGGGAGCAGTGTAGGGCAGAATGTGTGATTGACACTTAGGGAAGAGTGACTAGAGAAGCCGTGGGGGCAGGGAGGGGTGCTGTGTATCAGATACCATGCATATCAGATATTTACATTGCGATTTGTAACAGTAGCAAAATTACAGTTATAAAAATATCAATGAAAATGATTTTATGGTTGGGGGTCACTGCAACACGAGCAACTGTAGGGTCGCAGCAGTAGGAAGGTTTAGAGCCCCTGGACTAGAGCCGAGAGTTCTTATATGAAAGAGTGGAGCCAAGGGGTTGTGATTCCAAGCTGAAGGCGGCAGTTGAAGAGACGTGGCAGTCGTTTTCCTGAGACAGAAATCTACATGCTTACTTCTTCCAAAAGCTAAGATCATCTTCAACAGACAACTATAATCCAATTCACAAAGCAAGTGCTTGGAGTCCATCCCTAAGCATCCACATGTATATGTGCCTGCGTGCATGCGTGCGTGGGTGGGTGGGCTGGGCAGCAGGCAAGAGGTTTCTCCCTCTGGGCTGTGCGCTTGGGAAGGGTCAAGCAGGTGGGGAGGGAAAAGAAAAGAGCCAAAGCGAAGGGAGAATTCAGAGACAGCGGAGCCTAGAGTCCCGTGGCCACTCTTCTAGCTGTGGGTATATTGGAGTTTATCTTTCCCCTACAACACCCCAATCTGACTTAAGCCACTTTAGCAGAAGCAGATCCTCAGTTATGGGGAAGGACCGGAGTGTTCAGCAACCTCGTCCACTTCCGGTTCTTTCCTTTGCTGAGAGAGTGTCCCTATCCTGTGTTCTCTGCTCTGTACTCAGGCCTGGGGCTCTCCAGTCTGCATCCCCACACGGCCACGGCCCTGGGACAAGGAGCGGCTGGGCAGCCCCCCTGGGGGCTGAGTTCTGGAAGCCTCTGAGCCCAGGTTTGCATTCTTTTCCTGCAACAAGACTGCCCCCCCCCCTCCGGCAGTTTGAGTCACGTCCTGGTCTCCAGGGAGGAGATGGGCTGCTTTTCTGCCGGAGGCACTGAAGAAAGCCAGACTGAGTGTTTTCTTGTTTGTCTTTATCCACAAGATTTAAAATTCCCAGACAGCATAATGACACTGAAAAGAGAAAGGAGCAGAAATCACAGTTGCTCTGTCACCGCCAGCTCCGTGACTCCCCGGAGCTGCTTCTGAGACTGGGAAGAAGAACGAGTTCTCCATTGCCTCCCAGGGCTGTGTGCAGCCACTGAGAGCAAACGTTGAGTTGTGAACAACCTCATCTCCCTCCACTGTGGGGTAAATTGGTGTTTTGATTAGTAGCCTGCTGTGACAGGACCTTCACCTTCTCTTTTCTGGTTAAGTTTTTTAGGTTGAGACATTTTTTCCCCCTTTTCGAGTTTTGACAAAACACATGCTGATGCCACCACAGGAGTACTCTGTATCCTGTCTCCTGAACACGAGCAGTACTTGCTCTAGACTATTCCTAAGTGGAATTGTGGCGCTGTCTCAGTTCGGGCCTCTACTTTGCATAATCCAGGGAGACATACCACGGTTATCGGGCACATTTAAGAATCCCTTCCTCTCATTACTAAATAGTATTTTAGTCTGTGGTTGTACCATGGTTTGTCCATTTGGATTGCTACTGTGAACAAAGTGCATTGACATCAGTATACAGGTTTTGTGTTCTTTTTTTCTTTAAGGGTAGGAACAAAAATATCTAGGAATGGAACTGCCACACAAACACAAGCTTAATGGGACAGGGCTGTTGCCAGTGTGAAGGTGACAAGATGGTGGGAGACAGGGGTGACAGACTATCTACTGTCCTCCATGACAGGGCTTTCTGTGCTTACTGTGTTGCTTTGGAGAGTGCAGAGATAGAGGCCTAAGAGAGAAACAACATGCTATTGGTGAGCGCTGTGTGTGTATGTTGTGTGCATGTGTGTGGGGTGTGTGTGTGCATGCACACACGAGTATTTGGTCTTGTCCAAGGATGAGACAGGAGAAGGGCACAGCAGAGGGTAGGATGTCCTCGGGGGAAATAAAGGTGTTAGTGCCTTCTGACTCAAACAGTTCATCCGTTCATTCTCTTGCCTTCCTCTCTGCTGTGACCTTTGGTTGGGAATTGAGCCCTTGCTGATGGAGTTCCTGCCACGTGAGTGTTCCATAGGAAGGAAGAGGTCCTCCAGGAGCAACCGGGGGCTGGCACCATGGGATAAGACATTACAAAAGACATGGAACCAAGGCAGGGCCAGAGGCACACAGCCCCACACAGGGTGGCTAGAATCTACTTCCTTCTCAACTCGTATTGCCAACTTGTGTGTGCAAAGTTATTTACCCTCTTCCGTGCTTGCTTTTTCTCGCAAACATGCTGGTGGTTTTATCTTCTAGGTGGGGCAGGTCAGAACATTCTGTCTCGGCAGGATGCCTCTTTTTGGAGAGAGTTCAAAAAGTGCTGCCCGAGTTACCTAGAGTACAGAGCATCTGGGGTGGAAACCCAGGTTCTAGCCGGCTGTTGCATTCTTGGAGGGAGGCTGGAGCTGAGTAGCACTGGGCAGGTGGCAGTCGCCGGTGCAGAGTCCTGCTTTTGAACTTGATGAAACCAGTTCCAGTAGACTTGCCATTTACCAAGCCCAGGTATTGAGGATGCAGACCTGTAAATCCCAGTACTCAGGAAGTCAGGGAAAGAGTTCAAGGTCACTGTAAGCTAAGAATTCCAGGCAGCCTGAACTATTGGGAAGCTGTCTATAACTATCTAAATAATAAAAGACAACATTAGCAAAGGGTCTTTCTTTCTTTCTTTCTTTCTTTCTTTCTTTCTTTCTTTCTTTCTTTCTTTCTTTCTTCCTTTCTTCCTTCCTTCCTTCCTTCCTTCCTTCCTTCCTTCCTTCCTTCCTTCCTTCCTTCCTTTCTTACTAACATGAGTGTTTGCACATCAGTCTTTTCATTCGGGCATTTAAAAGCACAGATGAGGGGTTGGAGAGATGGTTAAGGGCACCAGCTGTTGCTCTTCCAGAGGTGGTGAGTTCAATTTCCAGCACTCACATAGGGGCTCACAAGGGTCTACAATGGGATCTGATACCCTCTTCTGGTGTGCAGATGTACAGGTAGACAGCAGAGGGTCTATGTTCCCATCCTTGTGGCTTAAATGGAGCAAAGCAAGAGAAATAGCTTTCTTTAAATGGCCTTCCCTCACAGTGGCACTTCCTCTGATGCCCTGAACAGATGGCTCTCTCCTATGCACCTGCTGGCTGCTCCCACAACTACTAAAGATGAACCTCCTGCTGGCTGGACCTCCAAACCCAGGCAGAAATGAATTCTCATCATCATCCCTAATCATGTCTTCCTTCCTCCTTTCCCTCCCTTCCTCTTCTCCTTACTTCCAGTGTGTGTGTGTGTGTGTGTGTGTATGTGTCTTAGTTAGGGTTTCCATTGCTGTGAAGAGACACCATGACCAAGGCAACTCTTATAAAGGACAACATTTAATTGCGGCTGGCTTGCAGTTTCAGAGGTTCAGTCCACTATCATCATGGCAGCGTCCAGGCAGGCATGGCGTTGGAGGAGCTGAGAAATCTCCATCTTGATCAGAAGGTAGCCAGGAGAAGACTGTCCTCCCAGGCAGCTAGAAGGAGGGTCTCAAAGCCCACCCCCACAGTGACACACTTCCTCCAACAAGGCTACAACTACTCCAACAAGGTCTCCTAAGAGTACCACTTCCTGGGCCAAGCATATCCAAACCACCACAGTGTGTGTTTGTGTTTGTGGTGTGTCTGTGTGTGTGTGAACGCGCGTGCATGCGTTCACACATGTCTCTCTCTCTCTCCCTCCATGTGTGTGTGTGTGTGTGTGTGTGTGTGTGCTCGTGCACATAATGTATGTATGTATGTATGTTTGTATGGGGGCCTGTGTGTCATGGCATATGTAATGAGGGCCAAGGATCTCTTTGTGGAGTTGGTTCTCTTAGTCCATCTTTACTTGGTTTCTGGGGATAGAACTCATGTGCAAGTTTGTGTAGAAAGCACCTTTACCCACACAACCACCTTACTGGCCCACACCTTGTTATTTTTGTTTGTTTTGAAACAGAATAGTTCACTGAGACAGCTCACTGAGACCTGGGGCTCACCAACTAGGCTAGGCTAGCTAGCTGTCTCAGCCTCCTCAGCCTTCGGGATTGTATGTGCATGTTGCCTGGCCAGCTTTTTATACTTCTATGCTGGGGCTCCAACTCAGGTCCCAGTGCTTACACTGACAAACACACCGCTCACCGGCCATTTCCCTTGCTTTCCTTTTGTTTTTGGAGACAAAAACTTATTATGTTGCTCAAACTGGTCTCAAACTTACCATCCTCCTGCCTCAGTCTCCTGAGTGCTGGGATTGTAGTTGTGTGCCATCATGCCTACCTAGCTCACTTTCTCTTTTTTCTCCTTCCCTCTGTTGCTTTGGTCACCACGCCTGACATCTTACACCATCCCACTTCAGCTGCCCTCCGGTAAGCTCAACAGAAACTTCAAAGTATGATCCTACAATCTTCCTCACTTTAAAAAACTGGCGAAGCTGGGTTTGGGGTAGGTGGCTCAGTGGTAGAGCCCTTGCCTCCCTAGCATGCACAAGTCCCCGGAAACACCCCAATATCACTTCCCCACAAGAAAAGCTGCTACACATGACAGAACTTTTGGTTTTTGTTGAGAGAGGGTCTCATGTAGCCAAGGCTATCCCCAAATTCTCTATATAGCTGAGACTGACTTTGAGCTCCGGATCCTCCTGCCTCTGTCTTCCAAAAGATGAGCTGTGCCAGCATGCCCAGTCAACCAACTCTCCACGCCCACTCCCCAAGTCTATCGTCTTCCGCTGAGCCAGCACACTCTCTATCACCTAGCTGATTTCTTCCTACTAACTCTTCCGAGTTCTAGCTATTGAACTCCGGCATGTGTGTAAGATCAATCAGTGTGCCTAAGATTCAGTGTTGTAATATCTTACTACTTCCAGGGGGCTGGGAACACCCAGGTGTGAGGTTTATCCTCCTCTCCAGACTTCTTTTCAAAAATTTCAAGTGCCCAGAGGTTCAGTGTTGGTGAACTTCCGGGCCATGCCTATACTCACATTCTACCTTAAAAAGAATCAGGTGAGTCCTGCTTGTCTTTCAACACTCAAGTGAAGACTGCACCTTTTCCAGAAGTATCCCCACCTGCCTCCCCATCCCCCAACCCCCCCACCGATCTGTCATGTTTTCATTCCTCTCTCCACACCAGCTAGGGCTCAGTCAACAGGTTCTCCATTCCCACCTCCCGACTACATTATCTTTCTCTGAGCAAGCACCCGCTCTGATGCTCCTCCCGTGAATGTCTTGTTTATACCCATCAGTGGACATCACAAGAGAGATCTATGTTGAAAACTGCCTGCCCTTGGAACCGCACTGTGGAGTGTGAGAAATATCTGCAGCTCACATTTACTTGAGGGCTTGCTCTGCACCGATAGCTGTCTGAGCGCCCAGTGAAAATTAGCCCTTTTTAAGCTTGACAGTGACCCCCCCGTGTAGATGCTGCTCTTCCTGACCAGGCTCTCCAGTTCCGCTCTGTGGCCAGAAGAGCTCAAATGTTGAGTGAATGTCGATTGCTTTTCCTAGTAACTCATGCAAAGCTCTGTCCCACTCAGACTAAAACAATTACTCTAATTCCATTTCTCAGAATGATCGGTTTCAGTCCTAAATGGGACAGCTATTTCGCTGTCCCTTCTGAGGCCCCGGGAACATTGCAGAAGGGGTGGAAACCAATTACTGTAATCTCATTTCTCTTGGAGTGACTGGTTTAGATATGGACATGTAATACAATTCTGGGCAATGTGGAAGGGGAGCCTAATGGGCGGGGAGGAGGGGTACTTCTTGCGAGTGTCTGGATGACGGGCGTTTTGGTGATGATTTTGCAGCTAGAAAGGCATATTAGCTATTTCCTCACAGCTGACGAAATACCTGACAGAAACAATTGAAGAGAAGAAGAGCTTATTTTGACTGAGATTTCCAGAGGTTTGGGTACATCACATGAGGGAACACACTCTGAGAGCAGCTGCATCTGTGGCAGTGACAGTGAGGCCACAGAATGCTCAGGCTAGAGCCAGAAGGGCCTATCCCTTCAAAGCCTGTCCTCAGCAACTGGCTTTAGCAACCTCAAAATGATGCCGGAAGCTGGGGCCCAAAGGCTCAATGCTTTGCATCTAACCCTTAACAGAGGCAACCAGCCTGAGGGCAAAGATGCATCAAGAAAATCTTGGAATCAAGAAATGAAAAGTAATGGAGGCCATCAATTACTGAGGTGACTGACAGCCAAGGACCATCAGGAGCTCTTTTTATGTGAGGAGACATATTTTTCTTTTGTTTGTTTGTTTGTTTGTTTTTTGAGACAGGGTTTCTCTGTGTAGCCCTGGCTGTCCTGGAACTCACTTTGTAGACCAGGCTGGCCTCGAACTCAGAAATCCTCCTGCCTCTGCCTCCCGAGTGCTGGGATTAAAGGCGTGTGCCACCATTGCCGGCCCTCTTATTTTTCAAGTAGAAATACCTAGCGACCTCTTAATCACTGCAAAATCCATTAGGCTATTTTATATTAATTTTATAAGTAAGGCAATCAAAGTTTATCGACTTTAAGTAATATATCCAGATTCAATTGCCTGTGAAAAGCTAATCTGGCAGGACTTTTACATATTACACAGCGCTCACACTCTGAGAGGGTCTCAGTCTTCCTCAGGTTTTATAATTACTGCCATTATTATTTGTTGCTACTGTTTTAAGATAGCCTTACTTAATTTTTTTCTTTACGTCTGAGAATCATTTACATGCACACAATGGAATGTGATCACACTACCCCCCCCCCTTGCCAACTGTCCCTACATTCCCTTTAACACCCGCCAAATTAATGTCCTACCCATTAGTAGGCACAGCCCAACTTTGTTTACACCATCTCAAAGCACAGGACTTAGGACCAAACAACAGATCTCAAGGGATGGGAGGTTGAATGTCCTAGAGGATGCAGAAGTTGATGATAAGTTTGGAGAAGAAGAGAAAGAGGCTGGTGAGGGCACATGGGGCCATCTTTCAGAGTCTCCCGTGGATACCCAGGTGCCCCAGGCAGAGAGAAAGTGAGTCTGACTGAAGAATTTGAGCTTGGATGCATCTAGTTGAATGATTCCAGCCAGTCTAGCCATGCTGAGGGCCATCCACCAATGATGGCCATCTACGAACAGTGGCCATCCACCAAAGGTGGCCGTCCTCCAACAGTGGCCATCCCCCAATGATGGCCATCCACCAAAGCTGGCCATCCACCATCAGTGGCCATTCACCAACAACAGTCATGCCTACTAGTCTATCTCCGTGGTCTTGTCAATGAGGCATTCCGGTTCTTTTGCCTAGTTGTTCAGGGCTCAGTCTACAGCGGCACTCACACATGCTTTAGTCTTTCCATAGTCCTTGGGCCAATAGTTGTCCTCTGCCAGGTAGAAGACAATCCACGTCCCTCTTCCTCCATTGGGCAACAGCTCCTGCAGCAGGGGGATGCCTTACTGATACCATTCTTGTATTTGATTCACACCAGGCACCGTGTATACTCAAACTGTTTGCTCTTGGAGACAGAGCCAGCTGCCTGCTCAGACTGAAATTTCTTTTCAAACCTCCCAGATCCTCCAGACATCAGCTCAGTCAGCACAGCCTTTATGACCACCGCCCCTGCAAGGCAAGCTTCACACCATGGTCCCTACTGGGACCCAGGCTGCACAGTTCAATGGCAGGGGGAGAGTTGTTCTGGGTTTTGTTTGTTTGTTGTTTGTTTTGATAACCCACTGAGTTCAGTTAACGTTGTCATGTGTGAGTTGAGTGTGGGCAGCTGCTGAAACACTGGAAACCTACCAGTGGCCACACCTCATAAAAGAATGATTCTTCCTTCCTGGCAACTGTCCAATGCCAATAACTCTTCAGTAAGGGATGGAACCTGGAGATCATCTTTCTGTTCTATGCTGGAGTTTGGCTGGTTTTATCTTGTGTAGGTGACCACAGTTACTGTGAGCCTGTGAACTCGTTAGCCGTGAAATTATGTCCAGAAGAAAACATTTCACAGTGCACCGCCCAGCCTCCAGATCATGGACTCATTCCACCTGCTCCACCTTGATGGTTCCTGAGCCTTGGTAGTGGAAGTTAACATAGATGTCCTGCTCAGTGTTGAACACACAGTGTCCTTTTCTCAGCACTCTGACTGGTTACACATCTCTCTGGCCACTGCTGTCCAGAGTGGGCAGAGGAGTTTCTCTCACCAAGGCTGAGAGCAGCCCACATCCACACATGTAAACATGAACATTTAGGAGTCAATTTGGCAACACAGCTATTTAACAAAATGAATAGTACCAGATTCTAGTCCCATCAAAGTCTTATTCTTTAACAGAGGCTAGCATGAAGCTTGCTTTGTAGCCCAGACAATCCTCTTGCTTCAGTCTCCCAAATACTTGGGTTATAGTTTTGAGTTAGCACATTCAGCATCTTTCAAGTCCTTTTTTTCTAGTACAGCATTTGGAATGTGATTATTGTACAGCTAACAGGTTAGGAAAGACAGCAGACTTCTATGAAATCTTAACTTCTCTGAACTGTTGTGATTTGAATCCAAAGTGTTCCTCCTTCCATCCTTCCTTTCCCTTCTAAATATCTACCACATCTTTATGATGTCATCAAATTACATCAACTTCATTAACGGATGTGATGAAATCACAGCCCTCATGGTCCAATCATTTCCTGCTAGTGCTCATGCCTTTAACACTCCAGCTGTGAATATACAAAGTCATTTGAAGGAGAGAGCCCAGAGCTAAACACTTGAAAACAAGTACCTAGGAAAGTGTTTTTTATAGATTCGACCACCCAGTCATACAGAAACCACTAGCTGCGGGTGAAGGGGGCCAGGGTGTATCTCTTAGCTGGCAATAGAACTTAACACATCATCAACATGGTATATTTTTTCAGGCATTAAAGTGCAAATGTAAAAAGGACATAGAGTCTTACGCCAAGGGTCCAAATAGCTGCTCAGAGGTTGTGCTAGTAGGGTTGGTATTCCTCCAATGAATCCCTAAGAAGCTATTGCTCAAAGCTGTGAAAGTGGAATCTAAGTTGTCTCCCTGCACTCCCAATGAGTTTGGAGATGCCAGAACAATGTGATATTTACTATGAAAAGCTACAGGCTTGGAGTAAAGCCAGTCTAGGAGAGAGGACCCATATTTTATAGGTAGCAGAGCTAAGGGAACAAGGCTACTCAAGTCCCTTGGAGCCTTGGGACCCAGAAGATCCCATCATAAGCCACAGATGCTGAACACGATTGGCAGGCAGGATTTGTTATTTGCCTTACTGTGTTTTAGTTTTGTTTGGTCAAATCTTAGCTGGTTCTGCTTGCCTTCCTCTCTGTTGCAATGGAAACATTAACTCTGCCAATCTTTATTGAAAGTATGTAACTCGTTTTTTTTTTTTGTTGTTTTGTTTTGTTTTGTTTTTCTTAATATTGCAGGCTCTCAAAGTTAAAAGTTGTCTTGAGTCTCAAAAGTATCGGGTCTTCTAGAGATTATGGAGACATTTAGAGATGGACTAATTGAGTTTGGGATTAGGAGGTAGAAAGAGGACTTTGAAGCAAGGAATAGAATGCTCTGACTTAAGCATATGGGTTTGGGTGTCAAGGTGATAAGGCTGGAATTGTGAGGGTTAATCTTCATTCTCAATCAAATCTCATTGTGATGAGATTTAGACTCATCGTGAAGACACACCTCTGTACATGCTCATGGTGTTGTTTCCAATAAGCCCTAACTAATGACAGGGGATCCACTTGAATGTGGGCAGCAGTGTTCCATGGGCTGAGGTCCCAGACTGAATAGAAAGAAGGTGAACTGAGCGCCTGCTTTCCTCTCTCCGCATCCTGACTACGCAGTATGACCAGCTGTGACATACTCCTGCTGTCAGGCCTTCTCTGCCCTGATGGCACGTACTCTCAGACCAGGAGCCAAAGTAAACCCTCCTTCCCCCTTTACCTATTTTTATCAGGTGTTTTGTCACAGCAGTGAGAAAGGAAACTGATATAATAAAAAGTACACCATAAAATTTGATATCCATTTCTTCTTATAAAACTTGGCAAGCTAGAGGGGGGGAAACCCAGTTCCTTAATCTTTTAAAGCATATCTGTCAAAACTCAATGACAAATATCTAACAGCATTGAGGGATTTAAAATCATTCTTTCATTTATGATCAAGCCCATGGCTATTTTTTTTAACTTGCTGTGTACTAGAAAGCTTATGTAGTGCATAAACACAAGAAAAGATTAAGATAAAAAGAAATAAAGCTATTATTATTCATAGGAAATATTATTACCTACTCAAAAATGCAGAGGGGATGCATATAAAGATTGTGAGCACTAATAAAAATATTCTTCCTGGTTGCTAGATCAATGCACACATATTGCATTCCAGAATGTTTGCAATGATTAGAAAGATAATAAAACACCACCTTTAGCAGCAACAAAATCTGTAAGGGTCCTGGAATAAAATCCACAAAAGAGACATGTATTAGACTATTATGAAAGAATAAAACCCAGAATTTATTGAAAAACATAAAAGACAAAACTAAATGAAGAACTAAAGAAGACGATGAGTTGACTTAGATTCTTATAAAAGTCCCAACATTTCTCAGATGAAGCTGTGAATTCTATATGAGAAGCAAGAGAAGGCTCAACGCAGAGTACCTTAGTACTCCACATAATGCTATAGTAATGAAGACTTCAAAAGCATTGGGTAAACGAATGCTTCTCGAACTTCCGGTTCCTCTGAATCCCATGGGAATCTTGTTAATCATGGATTCTGATTAAGAAAGTCTGGATCAAAGCTTGAGTTTGCATTTCTAATAACTTGATGCTGGCACAGCTGGTCCATGCAACACACTTAGAGATTATTACTAGGTAGCAAATAAAAAGAACAGACTAGTGAGCCCAGAAATGAGTTTATATACTTATAAAAGCTTCCGGAGTAAGAATGCATGGCAGGTTAGTATGGAAAGTGAAGTATGTGAGAAATTGTGTTGAACTAATGTAAAGAGGCAGACAGAGACACACAGAGACACAGACAGGAGAGGGAGAATAGGGAGGGAGGAAAGAGAGAAGAGAAAGGAGATGGAGGAGACAGAGACAGAGAGACTGAGACACACACATGAAAGAGAGGGAGAGGGAGAGGGAGAGGGAGAGGGAGAGGGAGAGGGAGAGGGAGAGGGAGAGGGAGAGGGAGAGGGAGAGGGAGAGGGAGAGGGAGAGGGAGAGGGAGAGGGAGAGGGAGAGGGAGAGGGAGAGGGAGAGGGAGAGGGAGAGGGAGAGGGAGAACGAACATGGTTCTACTCACTCCCTGGGGCTGCTCACTGAATCATCTTGGGCCCCTGACTGCTAAGACTATAGGAGAATGAATTTACTGTTTTAAGTTCCTGAGCTTGTGGCTATTGGTTTAGAGCCTTAGGAAACAAGTACCCCACATGAGAAAGGACGCCACAAGACTAAATAAAAAGATTAAACTACAGATTGGTAGAATTTTTCCAAGTATATAGTTGCTAAAGGATTCAAAGTCAAATTACAAGATGAAATGCAGATATCCAACAATGAAACAAGTGACTTCTAGACGAGCAAAAGGATATGAGAGTTCGCAGAGGAGGATGCCTTACTGTCAAGAGCCAGCAGAAAAGACCACAAGCTCGCTAACCATTTCGGAAGCCCCACTAGAACAGCGAGGTACCAATTTTTATCCATTACAACTGAGACATTGATCACAGAAAGTTTCTCTTTTTAAGATTTATTTATTTATTTCATGTGTATGTGTACATTGTCGCCTAGACACACCAGAAGAGGGCATTGGGTCCCATTACAGATGGTTGTGAACTACATGCATGAATATGTCAGGGCCAGAAGTCATCTTTGGTGTCTGTCTCTAAAACTCTGCACTTGAAAAACTTATGTGTATTTTTACTTATATGCATGTGTGTATCTGTGTGTTGGTATGTGCACATAAGTGCAGGAGCTCATAGAAGACAGAGGCTGTAGGATACCCTGGCATCCTAGTTATGAACCTCCTGATATGCATGCTGGGAATTAAACGTCCATCTTCTGCAAGAGCAGAACACTCACTTAAACACTGAGCCATCTCTCTAGCTCCTTTGCCATTTTTTTTTTTAAAAACAAGAGTCTCTCACTGATGCTGAGACTTTCCATTTTGACTATAGACCAGATGACCAGAAAATCCACAGAGTTTGCCATTCCTGCCTTCTGCACCCTCTTGCCCCCAGTACTGAAGCTACAGATGTATGCAGATCCTGGCTTTGTGTGGATGCTGAGCCCACTGACAGCTTTTGACTATTGCAAACAAAGCAGCTTTGAACACCAGAGTACATGTCTCTGTACTCTGTACTCTGCCTGTGTCACTCCCTGCATCAACACTACGAAATGTGTGCAGCCTTTATATGATGGGCACTGACATCTGTCTGGGGTTTATGGAAGGTAGTGGATGTGATAGTGGCCCTTCCAAAAGATATGCCCACCTCCTAAGCCTGAGAACCCAAGACTGTGACTTTCTTTGGAAGAAAGACCTTCAAGATGGATTAAAGATCTTGAGAAGACATCAGCCTGAATTTAAGATTGAAGCTGTCTTAGCTTTCTACTGTTGTGATAAAACACCATGACCAAAAGCATAGAGAGGCAAAGGTTTATTTGCCTCACATCTCTGCATCATATCCATCATCAAAGGAACAGGCAGGAGCTCAAAGCATAAACCGTGAGGCAGAAGCTGAAGTCATGGAGGAACACTGCTTACTGACTTGTTACCAATGGTTTGCTCAGCTAACTTCTTTATACATCTTAGGACTACCTGCCCAGGTGGACTGGGATCTCTCACATCAACCATCAGTCAAGAAAATTCCCCACAGTGTTGCCTACAGACTATCAGATAGAGGCATTTTCTCAATTGAAGTTCCTTCTTCCTAGATATGTCTAAATTTGTGTCAAGTTGACAAAAACCAACCAGGGCAGAAGCCATGCTGCTAGAAGCTAGGAGAAAGAACACTCATGACTTTTTTCCTCCTAGAGGCAAGAAATCAACCTCTCTGGAGACTTTAGAGACAGAAGAATACCCTCAACTTGCGCCAATGGCTATGAGAACTGTGAGACTGTATTTATATTAAGTCACTCAGGTTTTGGGAATTGATTATTGCAGTGAGGACTTGAAGATCAAAAGTATAGAGTCAACTAGGCATGGTGATTCATACCAATATTTCTAGCACTTGGGAAGCTGAGGCAGGAGGATTGTTGCATGTTCCATACCAATCTGAGGAGTCTGGGTTACATATTAGACCTTATCTCAAAACAAAAACAAACAAAAGCATACTCTTTGTTTTGAGATAGGTCTCTCTGTAGCTGGTTTTGAACTTACTGTATGGTCTAGGTTAGCCTCAGACTCGTGATTCTTCAGCCCCAGCCTCCCAGGTACTGGCATTACAGATATGGTGCTACCACACCTGGCTGGACCATGATTCCCCACCCCCAATATTTGTGTCTCTAAGACAGAGACCTTGGAGTCAAGTACATAATATCTACTGAGTTTTCATTTGCTGGATCCATGAAGGCAAGGCAATATTGCTAATACGTGAAAAATTGAAGACAGATTATTGAGAACAAGTTACATAAATTACAGCCTATTCACGTTATGTACGACCATGGAGTGCTTTCAAACAATGAGTTACATCTGTGGGTACTGGTGTGAGAAGAGTACCGTGACAGATTGGGAGTGAAAAAGCAAAGTCACAAGAAGACCAGTCAGAGGACCAATCTTAAGGTAAGATACTGTTTTACAATCAAAAAATGATTTAGCATTAAAAATACATTTGACTGAGAGAAGATAAAGGTGTGGAAAGAAAACCAGTCTGGTTTCTGGCATGGTTTTTCTTTTTTTTTGAGACTAATTATAAAATTTTTGTATGTGGGTAAGTAGTTGTCTTATCAAACATGTGTATCATATATTTATTATCTCTCTGTGTTTTTTTTAATATATTTATGAGTAGTGCACATCTGTAATCCTAGCACTCAGGAGGCTGAAGTAGAAAAATCACAAATTCAAAGACATTCTGGTTATAGTCCAGTAGGGCTACATAGAAAGATCTTGTCTCAAAAAACAAAACAAAACAAAACAAAACAACAACAACAACAACAACAACAAGCCTACACACACACACACACACACACACACACACACACACACAACCCCTTCAAAATTGTAGTGGTCTAAATTGTTAATATCACTTAGTATTACCAGGGCTGCTGAGAGAATAAGAGAAACAAGTTACTTGTATTTTATGAAGAACCATAAAATTGTTTGCATTGTTTTTAAAATTACCTGTGAGTACATATGTCTGCATGTACATATATGTACAGGTGTAGGTGCTCTCAGAAGCCAGAGGCGTCAGATTCCATGGAGCTGTGGTAACAGATGGCTGTAAGCTACCTGATATGGGTGCTAAGAAGCAAGGTTGGGTCCTCTGGAAGAGCAACAAGTTTATTTATTTATTTATTTATTTATTCACTTGTTTATTCACTTCACATCCCAATCAGAGCCCCCACTCCCAAGGGAAAGCTCCCACTTGTTTACTACCCTACCCTGGGACATCAAGACTAAGTATCCTCTCCCACTGAGGCTCAATCAGGCAGTCCTGCTAGGGGAAGCAGATCCAACGGCAGGGAACCGAGTCAGAGACGGTCAGTGCTCCAATTGTTAGGAGAACCACATGAAGACCAACCTTCACATCTGGTACAAATGCGTAGGGAGTCTAGGTCTGGCCTCTGCATGCTCTTTGGATGATTGAACCCCCATGGGCCCAGATTAATTGACTCTGTAGGTCTTCCTAAACTACTATATCCAGCAAACCCCTCAAGTTCCATACACAGGTGGAGTCAGCGGGGTAACAAGTCCTCTTAACTGACGAGCCATCTTCCTCTCAAGATCTATGTTTTATAAAGAAAAAAAAATTTCACTGGTACAGCTTTTTGTACATGTAAATATTTTTTTGTAACTGAAAACACATTTCTAAGCCAAACATTGTGACACATGCAACAGGAAGCTGGTGTGGACTGTAAAGGGTGACCCTGCCTCAAAAACATTAGCCAAACCCAAAATATTCATGTTTTGGACAATTTCCGAGAAGATAGGAAGCTGCAGAAAGAGAAAAGGCACAGTTCCTGACAGCCACTACCACCCTCCCTTCTGCTCTCCACACCCATGTGTGGTTGACTCCCACCCACCTGACCATAGACTTATTGCCTGTGCCCTTCCTGTGCCCATTTTCCAATCTCTGCTTCTCTCATCTGTCCCCTGCTCCCTCTCCTGCACCCTGTTCTCTCAGCCTGTGTCTGCAGGCTCTTAACCACATTCCCAAAGCATGTGATCCCTGCAAAGTTTGGGAAGTTGAGGCTGTGGGAGCAATAGTGAACTTCCGGTTGGCTCATGTTAGTGACTCCATTTCCTTGGACAGACCGTAAGATCCCTGGGAAGGAAAAGAAGTGGCATTAGAAGAAAATCAAACTCTGCCAGTCAGTGGTGGCACGTCTTTAGTCCTTGCCTCCCCTCAAGAGGTAGAGGCAGGTAGATATCTAAGTTCAAGGCCAACCTGGTCTACATATGAGTTTCAGGATATCCAAGGCTACACAAAGAAACCTTGTCTTGAAAAAAACAAAACAAAACAAGACAAAAATCAAACCTTTAATACCCAGCAGACCCATCATATTCTTAAGAAAATCTTCTGGAATGTTTGGGGCACTGAGTTCTCAGCTGCAAACTCTATGCTGCACCGTGGCACTGGGAAAGCGAGTGTACAGTCCCCTCCTGCAGATTTCCTAGCTCAGTGCCTCCAAGATAGTGCTTGCTCCATTAATGTTTCATAATGATAAAAGTAGCTTGTCTTTCGGCCAGCATGTTCATTAAGTAGAATTTGTATGCATTTTCCATTAAAGCTTCACCTCCTCCAAGTTTAAAATAGAATTGGAAATTTGCTGTGTTTGAAATATTTTGGTTCCATTAGCATAATCTATCAAGTTAGGAAATTAGGAGCAATGAGAGCAAAGAAGGTCCCACCCACACAGTCTCAGGCATGGAGTCAGGCAAAGGCGTCAAAGGGCGTGAGGTCCCACCGTTGAGACTTAAAATGACTTAGAGGTCATGGCAGGAAGGAGCAAAGGCAAGCATCATCTCTTTCTGTTGTTGTTTCTTTATGGTAGGGGTCACACCCATGCCCTAGATGCGAGGCAAGCATCCTCCCCATAAGCTTCACCTATAGCCCTTTATAGCCTGGTGGGAAGAGCTTAGACTTCCTTGGGGCAACCTAGACTTGCTCTCCATGGACTGGAGACTGCTGCCTACGGACTGGGAATCTG
Source organism: Mus caroli (assembly GCF_978045245.1). NCBI lineage: Eukaryota > Metazoa > Chordata > Mammalia > Rodentia > Muridae > Mus > Mus caroli. The sequence continues at coordinate 58,861,055 of NW_028227258.1, read as the reverse complement.
GATCAAACCAGCCTCAGTTTCCTCCTCACTGAGGTAGCAGCATTAGTTCTGAGGAGTTAGCACACGTGAATGCAGTTTATGTAGAACTAAACCAGCAAGGCATTTGCAATGGTCTGAATGGCCGAGCTACTGGTGGGGTTTTGATTCTGTCCTCAGTCTGAAAGACAGGATTGTATGAGATCACCTGAAAATACTTTAGAGGCAGACGTCATCCCTGCATTTCCCTTCCTCACACCTGCTACAATGGCATCTTACATGCAGCAGCTGCTGAGCTGATGCAATGAATGAATGACAAATGAAGGAATCTGACCCATAACTGCTTCAGCCATGATCTTTGAATAGTAATAATGATTACATCAGGTTCCTGACTCTCTTCTTGGGATATCCTTGGGTTGGATCCATCCCAAAACAGCCATAGGCTGAGGGAGAGGAGGTCCTAGGAGAGGGGCAAGCATGGGGGGCAGAGAGCAGGGTAGCTATCAAGAAGACCCCCCCCCCCAAATCATGATTTTTCTGGTCACCAAAGGCCTGGGCTAGAGCAGAGAGATCAGGTCAAACAGGTAGAACAGGGAAGGATGTGATATCTGATGGTGATGACAGAAGATCTCAACTACTAAAGCAGACTTGCAGCTGGGGAAATGGCTTGAAGGTTAAGAGACTATACTGTGCTTGAACGGGATATGAGTTTGGTTCCTAGCCCCTGGGACAAGAGATTCACAACCACCTGTAACTCTAACTCCATGTCAGAACTTCTGGTATCCAAGGACAACCTCTCTCTCTCTCTCTCTCTCTCTCTCTCTCTCTCTCTCTCACACACACACACACACACACATACACACACACACACACACACACACACTTAAAAAAAAACAAAGATATAAAAGAGCAAGAGTGAGAGGAAATGATACTTGTAATGGAAGCCAAGTATGAATCTTTCCAATATATTATTCTACACAAAGTTGTAAGGTCACTGTAGTTCTTGATATATCTAAGGTGTGTAAGGTTGTATTAGAAAATGGGGACTTAAATTGCATTTCTTATACGTTAAGGCAGGCACGGTGGCAGGAGTGTGAGGCAACTGATGATGTGGCGGGTGCCTGCAGTCAGGCGGGAGAGAGAATGAAGAGAGAATGAAGGCTGGTGCTCAGCTTGCTTTCTCCTTCATGAGTCCAGCGCCAGAGCACATGGGATGTCAGCACCCCCATTAGAGTAGATCTTCTCTGTTCCATTAAAGCTTTCTGGAAATACCCCATAGATACTCTCAGAAGTGTGGTTCTGTGGTGACCCTAAATCCAATGATGTTCATGATTAAGGCTACCCATGATGGGTGCTAATGCACATCTGGCTTGCTTTCAGCCGTAGCGCTCAGTTGCTTTTGATTGTAAAAAGCGTTGCTTAGCATCAGGATGAGAAGATTTGGTGGTTACAGAAGAAAGCTGGAATGGATTCTTATAGTGTGTTGAATCACAATCCTGAGAGAGAAGGACAGAAGGAGAGAGGGAGGGGGACAAGGAGAAAGAGAAAGAGACAGAGAGACAGTGAGAGATACATTCCGACCCTTGGGATTTATGATTGAAGCCTTATAGAAGTTTTACTGGATGTAATTAAGCTAAGAATCTTAGTTGAAATTATCCTGGGTTATTCAAGAGCCATAGAAAGGCAGAAGTGGGTGCCCTACTCAAAAAGCAGAGAGGGTTTTAGAACAGATCGGGGAGAAGAAGGCAATGTGAAGACCTATACAGAGACAGGAAGGATGTGTTGACTATATGTTGAAGTGATGTTTTGGATACTATAGGTTAAATAAAACAACCAAACCCAATAATAATGACAATAATAAGCCACAGATGAGAGATGGGTTAACAGTACTGCATGACAGCTAAGTTGTAGTTGCTTCCCCTCCCTCCATCAGTCACTTAGAAAGAAGGAAGCTTAGGCTGCTTCTGTATGAGGCTCAGAGTCTGGACTGAGGTTGCTGGCCGATCTGGAATTCTCCTTCCTGGTAGAACAGAACTGTGGCTGTAATGTGGTTCACGGTTAATGAGAGACATGTTCTCACTGGCGGGTTCCCAGAGAGAGGTCAGGTGATGTTTTAGTAGCCTTGTCACCTTGGCAAAGAGACTCCGGCCATATCCAAAGAACGATCAGTTTAAAAGTATGCAGATGGCGGTGGAGGTGTGTGGTAGGGTGACGTCCTATGTTTTCAGAAAGGGAACAAAAGATCAAGGAAATAGTTACAGAGACAAGATGAAAATACATTTCTAAAAATCAGAGGTATCCTTGGTGGTGGTGGTGGGCTGTTCTGTGAGAAGGGGACTTTTGCATTCTAGAAAGAAAAACATTATTCCAGTGACCAACAGGGTGGGTGAGGCTGAACTCACTAGCTGGTTGATTTCATTTGATCTTTCTTCACTACTGTGTATGGGTTCCCTTGCAATCACATGGTTGATCAAAAGGAAGAACTTTTTCTTAAGAAAAACGACCACATTTTCTCTCTCTCTCTCTCTCTCTCTCTCTCTCTCTCTCTCTCTCTCTCTCTCTCTCTCCTCCTCCTCCTCCTCCTCCTCCTCTCCCCCCCCCCACCATGTGTGTGTGTCTGTTGTATGTAGGAAGGGGGCAGTATGCACGTCTGTGAGTGTACATGTGGCCAGCTTAGTATCAGGTGTCTTCCTCTACCACTTTTCCCTTAGTTTTCTAGTCTCTTGTTGAACCTGAAACTTACCATTTCAACTAGACAGCCTGGTCCACGAAAGCTCATGGTGTGTGTGTGTGTGTCTTTTCCCTCTCCTCCACAGCAGTAGGCTTTTTACATGGGTGAAGAGATCTGATCTCAGGTCTTCAAGTTTACCTAGCCAGCACTTTAGCCACGGAATCTTGTCCTCAGGCCAGAAAGTCCATTTTTGATTTAATGGGTTCAAATAGTACCGTGCTTGGCTCTCAAAACTTATACTGAAGGAAACTCTTGGATAGTAACATATTAATTACATTATTTAATTAGAAATATTTTTGTTTCAGGTGACAAATACATAACTCAGATCATTTGGCATAGAAGGAAATTTGCTCACATACCAAACATAATGTGCTCGTGTGTGTCTGGAGCACAGAAGTTGAGCAGGTCTCAGGCCTAGAAGTCAGACATGCCCTCTTCATCTCTGGATTCTGATTCCTCCACCCACAGCCCATGGCTGCAAGGAGCCTTTGGCTGACTTCATCCTGATTGACAAGGCAGGGAAGAAAAGACCTAGAGTTCTCCCCAAGGAAGAACTTCTACTGGCCCAGCCTGTGGGAGTCCTGTGGTTGCTCTTGGACAAATCACCATGGCCAAGAAAATGGGGCTATCACTAGCCAGACCTGGGTCATGTTCTCATTATTTTGGCTCTGAAAAAGGGCTGTAATTAGCAGTCAGACCAGCACTACATGGATCTGTAATGAAGCACCAAGGAGATAGGACAATGGGAATCTATTACAGTGCCTATCACAGGACATTCCCCCACACGAGATTTCATGGTTCCTCCCTGGAGCCCTGTGAGGGTGAAGAGGACATTCTACTTATCTCTATGGTGCCTCTTCACCTGACAGGTCAGCAGAGGATCTTTATCATCTAATCACAGTGCCTGTTATATCTCTGCCCTCCCCTGATATCTCTACTCAGCTCTTGATGACAAAAACACTCTCTCCTGAATTTTCTGATAAATAAATAAATAAATAAATAAACCCCAAAATTAGTCACTATACACTGAAGGAGTCACCCTCTGAAACAACTGCCTTCTCCTTTCCCATTTCTTTTCCTAGCTCTTTGCCTTTCACGGAAATCAGAGACACCACTAGGAAAATCAGACAGGTGATGTTGAAAGATGCATTGCAAGGTCAAAGGTGAGGTGTGGGTCCTCGTCAGTAATCTCAGAACCTCAGAGGTGGAGGGAGTCCAAGTGAGTCTAGCCTGGGCTGCATAGCAAATCCCAAGCCAGGCCAAACAGCATAGTAGTGGGTGGCAGGGAGCTTTGATCTGAGTCTAGATTCTTTCCACTTTGTTGTTCTGAGCCACCATTACTCCAGCACATCTTGAGGCAGAGCAAGTTGTAGGTCAAAGTTTTTGTGGCTGGGCTGGTGTCCCAGTCCCACCACTAGAAGCTTTGCCTAGTTACAGAAGATGGCTGGTTCAAGCCCCATATCCTCCATTACTAAGAGTCATCACTTGCATATAAAGATCCCAAAGCATTTATGAAAAACACTAGTTTATTACACACACACACACACACACACACACACACACATCTATCTATCTATCTATCTATCTATCTATCTATCTATCTATCTATCTATGATTAGTAGTGGGTGGCAGGGAGCTTTGCTGTGATCCCAGGTTCTTTCCATCTTGTTGCTCTTCTACCCCTTGGGTATGGTATTTGTCTACCACATCTGCTTCCTAGGCCATAAGAAGAAAAAGAGTAAACAGGAAAACTTACCTTGGCTCAGAGCTGTGGGAGTGGCCAACCGATGAGCCCATGCCCAAACCTGCCTGAATGGCTAGGAACATGTAGATGGCTCAGAGACCTAGGGTAGAACCAAATACAACAGACCAAAAAAAAAAAAGTCACATTCTGCTATACTTAGAGAATGGTGTTTAGGTCAACCATCATTAGAGAGGCTTCCTCAGCAGCTGATACAAGCAGATACAAAGACTCACAGCCAAACATTAGGTAGAGTTTGGGGAACACCACAGAAGAGGTGGAGGAAGGACTGTAGAAGCCAGAGATCTGAAGGACACCAGGAGAACACAATCTACAGAGTCAACTAAGTAGGGCTCCCAGAGACTGAAAAGGCATCACAGAACCAGTGTGGGTCTGTGCCAGGTCGTCGGAATACATGCTGTGGTTGTTGTTTAGCTTGGAGTTTTTTGTGGGACTCCTAACAGTGGAGTTGGGGTCCCTAGTCCAGCCTTGGTATGAGGGATTTTCCCTAGTCTTGTTGCATCTTGTTATATGGTATGTTTGTATCACTGGGATGTCTGCTCTTTTCTGAAGGGAAATGGGGGATTGGAGAAGAGGGAAGACAAGGGTGGACAAGGAGAAGTAGAGAGAGGGAAGACTGTGGTAGGGATGTATTGTATGAGAGAAGAATCAATAAAAAGGGGAAAAAAAAGTCTCAAGTGAACCCAGGCATGGTGGTGTACACCTTTAATCCCAGCACTCAGGAGGCAGAGACAGGAGGATCTCTTTAAGTGTGAGACCAGCCTCGTCTACATAGAAAGCTCCAGAACGTAGGATTCCATAGAGAGACCCTTCAAAAACAAAAACAAAACAAAGCAAAATCTCAAGTGAGTGTTCACCTTTCCTCTACCCTTCTACAATGGACTAACCCTCAGGGTCATGTCTAGCTGCAAAGGAATCCAGTAAATGTAGCTCTAGCTAGGTCATTATGTGTTTAGTAACAACTTAACCACAAAAGAAGGGCTGAAGGGCAGGTGGGACAACAGCAATGTCTGCTATGCTAGTTAAACACAGCATGGTGTCTAAGGAGAGACTCAGAGCAAGAGTTCTGCTTGTAAGTTGCTTTGAGTGATAGAAAGCTTATTCTTTGCTTCCTAGCAACAATATAAGGCAAAATAGAAGAAGAAATAAGAGAATGAGGCAAACACCTCAGAAAACTCAGACGGGGTAGGAATACCTTGAAATTGAGATATTAAAAGGGGTTTTAGAAGAAACCCTTGATATGGTTGGCTTAAAATACAGCCTTATTTAAACAGAATGGTGACAGCTCTAAATAAAATTACAAGCTTCAGAGATACATGGTGGCTTCTTTAGTTACCACTTCCTGATAGCCCTGCACATCCCTGCGTCTCTGTACCCATCTGCTTTAACATCTTCCAGCTGCCAAACCTCCATGTCCTCCTGCTCCTGGATCCTCCAGTCATTCAGTGCCAAGGACCACATAGCCTAAGAAGGGCAGGCTGGGCTGTGAGTCAGAGCAGGGAAACCCAGGCTTCAGAACTTCTTAATACCTAGCACTTCCTGAACTTTGCAGCTTCCAGAGCACACTGGCCTGTAGGATTTTACTTGACTCTAATATCACTTCAAGTCAGAGCAGCTGGCTGAAGTACAGCTCCAGATATAGAAATGGATTGAAGATTGAAAACACTGCAGAATGGAAAACACCATTATGGCAGCCATATTATTGTTTCAAACCCATTAACTCACAGTGTGGAGGAACAGGCTGTGTGAGAGTCTAGGCTGAAAAGTATCTTTATGGTTGGTATAGCTGGAATGATGTGAGGAGCAAGTTAACAATGGTGAAGATTGCCAGGAGACATGAAGAACCCAGGATGGACAGGGACACTCAGTGCTGAGCACTCTGCAAGAAGCATCTGACCTTGGTTAATTTTGCACAATGCTCTTTTTATTCCAGCAGGACTTCTGCAAGGCAGTTCCACTTTCTGTTAGCTATTCATTTGAGCTATGGAATATTCTAAAGAGTAAGGAATTGCTAAGCTAGTTAGTTAGGAACCTCAGGGAGTTCTCATGATTAAGGCTACTCACTCAACTACCACTCGGCCAGATGGTGGGGAGTAGGCAGGACTGGAATTGAGTTGTAGACTGAACTCATTTTGGTACTGAAAACTCTTCCCTTTCTGGTCCCTAAAATTGACTTCAAAGTTCAATAAACCAGATAAATGCACCAGGACTCTGGTGGTGTTAGGCTGGGTCTGCCTGATTCCCTTCTCACCTTCAAAGTACCTTTACACTGGCACTAGAGAACTCTCTGAACTCGCTGACATGTAGACTCTCTTGGACTCCTACAGAAGATTATCTGTTTCTGAGTTTATTCTGTGTTAAATTCCCACTTTTACTGATGCCTAAGGCACTGGTCCATCTAAGGGGTGGAGCCAGGACTTGAAGCATAATTTGCAGATACAAAGCAAATGGAAATTTTTCCTTTCCAAGCATAGGTCTTTCTTTGTTCCATGGCTTGGGTAGTTGATCTGTCTGTCTGTCTATCTATCTATCTATCTATCTATCTATCTATCTATCTATCTATCCATTCCTATGGTTCCCTAGGATCTGACCCAAGGCTTTATAACATGCCAAGCAAAAACTCTCTGGCTGAGATATAACCCAGTTTCTATGAACATACTTTTAAAATGTGCATGCTATTTTCTGTCTAGATATTTGTGTGCCATGTGCATTCCTGGTACCTTCGTAGGCCAGAAGAAAGTGTCAGATTCATGGAACTAGCATTACAAAAGTACACTTTCAGGTAGGGTGCTGTGAACCCCACCCAGGTCCTCTGAAAGAACAGTCTATGTTTTTAACTGCTGAGCTATCTTTCTAGCCCACATATACATGATGCTTGCTCTGATAATATATATATATATATATATATGCTTGTTGTTAACATTTCCTGTTTAGGAAGATGGAATTCAATAGCTTTGTGTCTTAGTTAGGGTTTCTGTTACTGTTAAGAGACACTATGACCATGGTGACTCTTATAAAGGAAACATTTAATTGGGGCTAGCATATAGGTTTAGAGGCTTGGCCCATTATTACCGTGGTGGGAAGCATGGTAGGATGTAGGCAGACAAGGTGCTGGAGAAGGAACCAAGAGTTCTATATCAGGATTGGCATGCAGCAGGAAGAGAGAGTGGCATTGGGACTGGATTGAGCATGTGAAATCCCCAAGTCCACCCCCAGTGGCACATTTCTTCCAGCCATGCCACAGCTCCTAGTAGTGACACCCTCTACGAGCCTATGAGGGTCATTTTCATTCAAACCACCACACCTTGTTTTCTGTATGTTTAGTAATCCTGACAAAATTCAGAAGCTGAGGACCTGTCTTCCAGTGGTTTTCCTTGAAGCCTCAATATGAGACCTTGTTTCCACTGAGAACAGACATGTTTGACAGGAAGTCTGTAGCATGCTTTGTTTGTTTGTTTGTTTGTTTTGTTTTGTTTTTTCATCTCAGACACACTCTCCCTTCACAGAGGGAGGCTACCTGCCATTTGGTTAACCTGACGGGCTTAACCCTCATTCTGCATGAAACCCCTCTGTGCAAGCATTGGTGGAGAAGTGCTGAGATACAAGAGAAACAGAAAAAGCTGCCTCTCTAAGGTCGAGGGAGCTGGTGGTGGGCATGTGAAGAAGAGCAGAGAGCTGTAGCAGGAATCACATTGGCTGGGTTCAGGCCCAGATTCACTACTCACAAGGCACAAGGTCCAGTCGGTTCTGGTCATAGGTCTTTTCCCATCTGGCCTTCTGAACCTTTTGAGACACTGTCTTAGTCACTCTTCTATTGCTGTGCGAAGACACCATGACCAATGCAAGTTTTATAATAGGAAGCACTTACTTCTCATTCAAACCACCACATGCCACTCCCTGGCCCCCAGAGGCTTATAACTATATCATAATGAAAAAAAATGTATTCAGTCCAACTCAAGGTTCCCCATGGTCAACTACAGTCTACACACTGTTTAAAAGTCCAAAGTTCCAAGTTTCTTCTGAGACTTCATTAACTGTAACCCTGTGTAAACTCAAAATCAAAACACAGACCACATGCTTCCAACATACAATGGGCAGAGAATCTACATTTCTGTTCCAAAGGTAAAGAAAAAGAGCATAGTGAGGCTTAAGCAAGACTGAAAACCAACAGGGCAACTTCCCAACTCTGCATCTCCATGTCTGATGTCAAGCGCTCTTCAGATCTCCAACTCCTTTCAGTTTTGTTGACTGCAACATACTTCTCTTTCTCAGGCTGGTTCCATTTCCTGTTAGCAGCTCTCCTCAGCAGGCAGCCCACTGCTCTGGCATCTCTAATATCTTGGGGTCTCCAGGGCAACTCAGTCTACACCTTCAGAGCTTCACTCAGTGACATCTCCAGACCCCCCAGGCAGAGATGTCCTTACACAACTGACTTCCTCAGTCATGGAGGGAGATTCCATGCCCCTTCCTTGTATTCTTGACTCTAAAACCAGAGTCATGTGCTCAAAGCTCCCAAGTCCTTCTGCTTGATGGGGCTGGAGCCTAGTCCCCTCCTTCAGTTCCATCTGCAGCAGCATTCTGTTGTGGGTGGGTTCACTAAGCTTTTCTTTAATTGCTTTACTGCTTTAATTGAAGTTAGACTGGGTGTGGTCTTGTCCTGAGGTCACCGCTCCCTTTATTCCTTGTAGCATCAGGCTTGGCCATGGACTTCATTACACTTCCTGGTGCTTCTTTCACCTCAAACTACATTTTGTACTTCTCTTTCTCCAGCTTGTTCCTTTTCATTATAGATTTTCATAAGAGTGACCACTAATAACCATGGACACAGTCAATACTAGACTGTCATGAAATTTCCTTTGACAATGCCATTAATCAAAAACTCTTCAATTTAGCCTCAGATAGATATTTAGGACAAGGGCCAAAAGCAGCCACATTCTTCGCCAAATTACCACAAGAACAGTCTCTCTGCCACTTACTAGTATTCTTCTCCTCTGAAACTTCTTGAGTTGGCTATCATAATTTATATCTCTCTCAGCACCACTGATGTCCATGTGCCCACTAGGATGGCCCATTAAAGCCCACTTAAAATGTTCAAGTGCCCAAATTCCAAATGTCTTTCCTATTCCTCCAACAAACAGGATTGTCAGGCCTACTACAGCAATAGACCACTCCCTGGCACCAACTTCCGTCTTAGTCACCATTCCATGGCTGTAAAGAGCAGACATGCTCTTATAAGAGAAAGCATTAAAATGAGGGCTCGAGAGTTTCAGAGAACTAAGGTTCATTATCATCATGGACGGGACCGTGGCAGCAGGCAGGCATGTTGTCAGATAAGTACCTAAGAGATACATTCTGAACCAAAGGCAGAGAGAGAGAGAGAGAGAGAGAGAGAGAGAGAGAGAGAGAGAGAGAGAGAGAGAGAGAGAGAGAGAGAGAGAGAGAGACTGGGCTTTTGAAAGCTCAATTCCCACTCTCAGTGACACACTTCCTCCAACAAGACCACACCTCCTAGTCCTTCTAATCTTTCCCAAATTGTGCCATACCCTGATGACTAAGCATTCAAATATATGGGTTTATAGGGGGGGGCATTCCTATTCATATCACTACAGACAGGGTCTCTCTCAGATTGGCTCAAGTTTATGCCCACCAGAAGGTTTGGCTGTAAAGACAGCTGATCTCATGAGAAGCCAAGACAGCTAAGCATTTGGCTCCTCCATGGCAGTAAAGAAGTCAAGCCTGAGAACCAGGGAGTACTGTTCTCAGTTTCTCGCCATCACCATGGCCCCAGGGAACTTCTGTCTCAACTTATTAGGGAAACTCATTTCCTTCTCTTTCTTCCTATTCTCCCCTCTCCTCTCCTCCCCATGTTACCATTGGCAACACCTATAGGTTTATACTGACTACAGCTTCTGGTGACCAGTACCCTTGTTACCTGGTTCTGCTAGCCAGTTATAGTGGATATTCTTCAGTTTGAGCCTGATTGGATGGAGATTCCCTTAGGAGGTTACGAAAGCACACTTCAGAGTGCATCTGAGAAGATGCTTCTAGAGACAGTTAGATCCTGAGGGAGGGCTCTGATCTAATCCACCAATGATTCAACTGGGGGTTGGAGGATGGGGCATGGGGGTTGGAGGATGGGGCATGGGAGGTTGGAGGATGGGCCGTGGAACCTAGTCGTCGCAGGAAATGCATTGCTGAGGAATAAGACTTTGAAGAGCATGTCTCTGCCTCCACCCCTTCCCATTTTCACTCTCTGCTTCATGGCTGCAGTGGGGTGGGCAGCCTCCTCTACTCTTCTGCCTCACCACAGAAGAAGCACGGTTCCGTAGCATGGAGCCAGTTGACTAAACCACAGCTCCCTGTGAGCCAAGGCAAATCCTTTCTTAAGTTACCTTCTTCAGGCATTGGGCCACAGTGACAAATGACGAATATAGCCTTACTCTCTGGAGAAAAAAATCAGCTTTTTTCACTAATTCCGAACCTTCCAGTCTTGTCTACATAGTCGCTCTAAGTTCCTGTCTGGCTGTGGCTGCTTTGCAATATTGATGGCTCAGGTACTGCTTCAGGCAACCACAGGTTGTCCTGGGTTATGCACAGGTCCTTTGAGGGAATGTCCCTTGGTAGAACCTGTGAGCTTCTTTTAGTGCTCTGGCACAGATGCACACACTTGCTTTCTCCCCACTTTCTCAAGGAGGAAGCTAGAAGTACCAATTGCATTAAGGGCTTGTCCTGACCAGTTGTGGCTTCTGCTACTCTTACAGTCTGGGTAGAAGGGACTTGCAAGCCACCCTGGAGTATAGGTGGTCTCTTCCTCAGTCTGGCCTTTTGTCCCCTAGGCAGTTCAGCCTATGTATGGTTCACGGTGAATGCAGTATCCCTCCATTGGAGGTGACTGATTCTAACTTCCTTACTGCTCTATTCCATCCTTCTGGGATTTAAAGAGCATCTGGTGTCTTTCAGCTGTGATGCCTGGTGCTGAGGGTATGGCTGGATGATAAGTGAGAGGCCCTCAGTTCACTCTCCAACGCTGAACAGTAAAATTATGCATTGTTAGATAATAAGAATTTTTTTGGCATCTTTGTACAAACTACATACCCTAGTTCCTGCGAACATTCCTCAGATGACTTACTTTTGGGCTATTCTGGCACCCTGACTATTCTCCTTAGAATTTGGTCCCATTTGCCTGTGTTCCTTTTAAGTTATAGCCCAGAAGAGGAAGCAGTTCTCTGGATGTGGGCTAACAAATTCCCAGCCAAGTGTGGGGAGGTTGCTCTCATCCAGATTTCCAGTTAACGTCATTCATTTCGCATCCTTTATTCTAAGCAGAAGCTGCGGCCCTTGGTCATGTAACCGGCCAGCACATTACCATCAGCAACCTTTTTGCTTCCGAGTATGCATAGTGTGAAAACTAAATCACCCAAAGACAACTCAGGATAAACATGTAAACACACATGCATGCGCAAGTTTCTGCTTCAAGTTCTTGTTCTGACTTCCCTCAAGGATGAGCAATGACCTGGAAATGGAAACCAAATAAATGATTTCCTCTTCTAAGTTGTTTTGGTTCACAGTATTTGTTAAAGCAACAGAATGGAAATAAGAGTGATTCAAAGTCAGCCTGGTCAATGTAACAAGACACTGTCTCAGAAGAAAGAAAGAAAGAAAGAAAGAAAGAAAGAAAGAAAGAAAGAAAGAAAGAAAGAAAGAAAGAAAGAAAGAAAGAAAGAAAGAAGAGAGAGAGAGAGAGAGAGAGACAGACTAAGGAAGGAAGGGAGGAAGCACAAAAATCCCTTAAAGAATTGCAGGAAAACATGACCAAACAGGTGATGGAATTGAATAAAACCATCCAAGACCAAAAAGGGAAGTAGACACAATAAAGAAAACCCAAAGTGAGGCAATGCTTCCTCTTTAAGGTCTTCTACCTGTTTAGCAGTGTTCTCCTGTATTTCTTTAAGTGAGTTACTAAAGTCCTTCTTTATGTTCTCTACCATCCTCATGAGATATGCTTTTAAATCAGGGACTATCTTTTCGGGTGTGTTGGGGTGCCCAGGACTGGGTGGGGTGGGAGTGCTGCGTTCTGATGATGGTGAGTGGTCTTGGTTTCTGTTAGTAAGATTCTTACATTTGCCTTTCGCCATCTGGTAATCTCTGGAGTTAGTTGTTGTAGTTGTCTCTGGTTAGAGCTTGTTCCTCAGGTGTTTATGTTAGCCTCTATCAGCAGACCTGGGAGACTAGCTCTCTCCTGAGTTTCAGTGTTCAGAGTACTCTCTGAAGGCAAGCTCTCCTCTTGCAGGGAAGGTGCCCAGATATCTGGTGTTCGAACCTGCCTCCTGGCAGAAGTTGTGATCCACCCACAGAGGTCTTAAGATCCCGTAGAGGGTCCTGTGGGTACCTTGTGGGTGTCCGCAGACTCCGCACCCAAACTACCCCAGTGCTGGCAGGGACCGGAAGGGACTTGTGCCCCTGATCAGGCCGGGTTTTCTGCTTCCCTAATTAATGCAAAATTGGACATAGTACTACCGGAGGATCCCACAATACCTCTCCTGGGCATATATTCAGAAGATGTTCCAACTAGTAAGAAAGAAACATGCTCCACTATGTTCATAGCAGCCTTATTTATAATAGCCAGAAGCTGGAAAGAACCCAGATGGCCCTCGACAGAGAAATGGATACAAAAAATGTGGTACATTTACACAATGGAGTACTACTCAGCTATTAAAAAGAATGAATTTATGAAATTCCTAGGCAAATGGTTGGACCTGGAGGGCATTATCCTGAGTGAGGTAACCCAATCACAAAAGAACTCAAATGATATGTACTCACTGATAAGTGGATATTAGCCCAGAAACTTAGAATACCCAAGATATAAGTTACAATTTGCAAAACACATGAAACTCAAGAAGAACGAAGACCAAAGTGTGGACACTTTGCCCCTTCTTAGAATTGGGAACAAAACACCCATGGAAGGAGTTACAGAGACAAAGTTTGGAGCTGAGACAAAAGGATGGACCATCTAGAGACTGCCATATCCAGGGATCCATCCCATAATCAGCTTCCAAACACTGACACCATTGCATACACTAGCAAGATTTTGCTGAAAGGACCCTGATATAGCTGTCTCTTGTGAGACAATGCCGGGGCCTAGCAAACACAGAAGTGGATGCTCACAGTCAGCTATTGAATGGATCACAGGGCCCCCAATGGAGGAGCTAGAGAAAGTACCCAAGGAGCTAAAGGGATCTGCAACCCTATAGGTGGAACAACATTATGAACTAACCAGTACCCCGGAGCTCTTGACTCTAGTTGCATATGTATCAAAAGATGGCCTAGTCAGCCATCACTGGAAAGAGAGGCCCATTGGACTTGCAAACTTTATATGCCCCAGTACAGGGGAACACCAGGGCCAAAAAGTGGGAGTGGGTGGGTAGGGGAGTGGGGGGGAGGGTATGGGGGACTTTTGGGATAGCATTAGAAATGTAAATGAAGAAAATACCTAATAAAAAAAATAAATAAAATGTAGGAAAGCAACAAAACAAAACAAAACAACCCTAAGACACACTGCCTACAGCCCAGGCTATGACTGATTGAACAGGGAAAGGACCAATCCGCAGACTCGGGATGTGTGAGCCTGAAAGTGCTCTGCTCAGAGCTTCCTCCCATCCTGTGTTTCAGGGATGCTGCAGACTGACAGCCTCCACCTGGGGCCTTTATCTCCAGGGTGAGCTTTGCATTTCCCATGTGCTCTGTCAGTGCACATCTGGATGAATGCAGCCTGAGCACTCCTGCTCCACATGTGGCTCCGCTTAGCTGACAGCATGGTTGGAAGCTCTCCGCTGGCCCTGCTGAGAATGGAACTGCTCCATACACTCTGCTCTGCTGAGGATACACAGTACCAAGAAGCCAGAGGTTGGACACTTGCTCTATCTGCCTCAGTGAGATCACTTTGTTCTGTCTTGGTAAAGGCGGGCCGCAGTTCACTGGAGAAAGAGGAAGGGAACTGTTCTTCTTCTGTAAGGTAAGAGGGTCCGGGAGAGCCAACAAACCTCAGTAGCGCTTGCATAGATAACTCCATCCCATTTCTCCAGTCTTTCACAGGTCTAAGGTGGGCTTTTTGTTGTTGTTTTGTTTTGTTTGTTTTTTTGTTTTTGTTTCATGACAGGGTCTCACTGTGTAGCTCTGACTGTGTCAAACTCTCTACATAGACTAGGCTGGCCTCGAACTCATAGAGACCTGCCTGCCTCTGCTTCCCTGGTGCTAGGATTAAAGGCGTGCACCAACAAGCCTAGCTTTTTTCCCGTTTTGATATGAGACCTGGAGAGGTTGTGAACTCAGCTTCTTTGTTACCGTAGCTTTCAAGGTCTGTTCTCCAGCTTTCTCTTCAGGTTGCCTGGCCAGGGCTATCAGGTGATGGCCCTTTAAACTCATTATTCTTGATCTGGTTTTAAATTAGGTTGGATATTTCTTAGAAGGCGTAAAATTGACCAACTTATCGATGAAAAAGCCTCACAATCGTTCAACATTAGGAAAAACTCAAATTGAAGCCATAATGAGATACCACCTCACTCCATTGGCATTGATCACTAAATAAAAGACACACAAAAAAAATCCCATAAGATGCCAACAAGGATGCGATAAATGAAATAGTCTAGCCAGAACTCTGCCTGCTTTTCAGGAGGCCTGCCAGCCTCAGGGACACTAGCTAAGACCCCACCCCTCTGAGTCCTTGCTTGCCAACTCCCCAGAAAGCCCACCCAACAGCTCAGCTAAACTGTACCATACCCTCTTCTCGATTTCCCGCCCCACAACTCTGCCTGCTTTTCCAGAGGCCCCTGCACCAGGGATCCTAGGTTACACTGGTCATAGAGACCTTAGAGGAAAGTTTAGCACCCAAAACCCTAGAGGCCACAGGCCACAAAAGCTCTACTGGAGACACTCTACTGGACCTTAAAACTCACTGGTCACCAGAACCCCGGGCCACTCAGGTCAGAAGAATGGAAGAAAACAGAAGCCAAAGTGTGTGTGTGTGGGTGGGTGGGGGGGATCCAAAAATCATCCATCCAACAAAGACAAACTCAGAAGTCATCATCTGCATTCATGGTGATTCCCCTCAGACAGGATCAGAGACGCATCTTCTGGGTGATTCTAACTCATCCACTTCACCTAGCAATGAAGATTAACTGGCGTCATTATGCCTGATCATCTCTGAGGCTGGTGGCCCTTGGGCTGTGCAGTGTCTAGCTCCATGTGGTCCTCTCCAGGGCAGTCCTCAGGAAAGCTTCCTTCTCTCCCAGTCGGAAAACAACCCCAAAGACTGCCAATGTGATAAGAGATGCTCTGCTTTCCCTGGCAAATCCCCTTGAAAATGCCTCTCCGTGCAGTGTTTTTGGCACAAGCATCCAGAAAAGGGTTATAATAATCATCAGCCTGAAGCCTTAAATACAGTCTTCGGTTCTGCAAATACCATAATGACAGACTTGAGTTCTCAGTATGAGGCATGATTGTGGGCACCGACGCTTAGAAATGTCCTGGGCATGGAAGCAAGTGTGAGTCTTATTTATGTCTGGGATCCAGAAAGAAAATGAGGACCTGAAAGGCCAAATCATACAGTGCTCTCACGGAGCAGAGAAGCATCTCCATGAGGCATTTCTGGGAGGAGAACACAACCCTGTGGGTCCCCCAGTGCACAAGGCTGCCGGGCCTGTGTGTCAATGCGACAGCAAGATGCATCTGAGTTTGTTAGTTGCCTAAAGTGGAGTCAGAGATGAGGCTAGAGCAAATGGGTGGAGCCTCCTTGGGTCCATGATGGACTGTAGTTAAAAACGTTTGTGGCCGTTGATGAAATTGGGCACATCTTAGGTTCACATGATGTCAAGAGGCTGTCCTGCTAGAACCCTGAAACAATAGTCCTTAAGCTGCCTTGCATTCGCCACTCTTCAAACTCATCCTTTGAGCCTCATCCCAACTTGTTCTCAAGAAATCAATTAAGCAGGGCCTGGTGGTGCACACCTTCAATCCCAAGCACTCAGAAGGCAGAAACAGAACTCTGTGAGGTCAAAGCCACCCTAGTCTATAGAGTGGGACAATGTCTAAGAAGGAAAGAAATCCCAGCATCGGCTTTGAACCCACTAGTACCTTTATTTTGGAATGCAAATGTCCTTGCAGAATTCAAGTTAAAAAGTTATAGTTTCCTTTTAGGGGGTTAGGGGGATGCAGTTGGAGAGATGGCTCAGTGGTGAGAACCCTTGCTGCTCTTCCAGAGGACCTGAGTTTGGTTCCCGGCAGCCATGTCAGCCTGCTCACAACTTCACCTCCAGGAGCTCCAACGCTCCAATACTCATATGCAAACACTCTTAAACACAAATATTTATTTGTTTTTTTTACATATTTACAGTTTCTTTTACATTTTAAATATTTTTCTTTAAAACTAAAAAAATAATTATTTTATATATGTATATGAGTGTTTTGCCTGCATGTTTGTCTGTTGTTCAAGTGATATCTGCTGCCCATGGAGGCCAGAAGAGGACACTGGATCTCCAGAACAGGAGTTACAGATGGTTGGGAGCAGACATGTCGTGCTGGCTGGAATGGAACCTGGGTCCTCTGGAAAAACAACCAGTAATTTTAACCACTGAGCCATCTCTCTACCCCTTTAAATGTTTACATATATATATGCATATATATAATGTATTTTAATCATATTTTCTTCCATTATCCATTCTTCTCTCTTACTCCTGTCTTTTCTCTTTCCTCCCCCTCCTCCCTGTCTTCCTCCTCTTTCTTCCCTTTCCCCTCCTCCACCTCCATTTTCTCCTTCTTTTCCCTCTTTTCTTCTTTTGTGACAGAATGATATTTATTACAGTTTTTTTTTTACAGGAGCACAGACAAACTCTTCCTCCTTTTGTTGGCATGAGCCTAGCTAAGAGATATCGGCTGTGTTTATAAATCCCTCCTAGTTTGAAAAGCAGGTTTTTCTACATTGCATTCCTTAGACCTGGATACAACAGCATTTTTCTAAGGGCCTTAGGTCAAAAGTGGATTCCTTGTGAGTTGTCTCATCTTTTAGGGATTTTCCAGGATAGCCCGTGAGTCTGTCTGTCTGTCTGTCTGTCTGTCAGTGTGCACAAGGGGCTGGCATGCAGTGGGTTCCTAGCATGTGGTTACCCTGTTGGAATACCCAGTACCCAGAGCAGGAGATTGCTGCAGCCTTCCTGAGAGGCCAGGTGAAAGAGGCCAGCCTGAGAATCCCTCCCTCAGCAGATCCTTCAGGAGTGGCTACGTTGCAACTATTTCAACAAGGGGACTGTGTGACATGATGATTGGAAATGCATTATTAGCAGCAGAGGGAAGGTGAGAGGGTCCTGGTTCTAGCAACTGACACAAAAGTGCTGCTCACCTTGGTCTGCTCAGTCACCTGTAACAAAACCATTGTCCTTCAGGATCTGTGGGGTGTTGGTTTCAGGGCCCTCCTCAGGTATCATGGTTACCAAGTCCCTTAGCTCAAACAGCGAAGGGTTGTAGTGCTGCTGGCTCAGTGGTTAAAACTGTGCTGTTCTTGCAGAGGACCCAAGTTCTGTTTCCTGCTTCTACACCAGGCAGCTCACAACCACCTATAACTCCAGGGGAATCTAACACCTCTATTCTCATGGGCACCTGCACGCATATGCTCTCGCATAAGCACACACACACACACACACACACACACTTAAAAAAATAAAATAAATCTATTTTTTAAAACCTCAGTATTAGGCAAGAGAGATGGCTCGGGGGTTGTGAGGACTGATTCTTCCAGAGGACCCAGGTTCCCAGCACCTACCCAGCAGCTAACAACTGCCCATAGCTCCAGTTCTAGAGCATCCAAAGGCCTCTTCTCACCTTCTAGGCACTGCGCATGTGTGGTGCAAATACATACATGAAACAAAATGCTCTTACACATAAAAATAAAAGTAAATAAATGTAAAACAGTCAGCATGATATATATATATATATATATATATATATAACCCACGCATGCCTGTATAA
Source organism: Mus caroli (assembly GCF_978045245.1). NCBI lineage: Eukaryota > Metazoa > Chordata > Mammalia > Rodentia > Muridae > Mus > Mus caroli. The sequence continues at coordinate 58,842,570 of NW_028227258.1, read as the reverse complement.
TTTAGGTATTATTTCTAATACCTAAAATAATGCAAATGCTGTGCAAATAGTTGTTTCATGTTACATTTAGGGAATTTTGATAAAAGAAATGTTTATACACACACACATACACACACATATATTCAATATATATGAAAAACTTCCCCCAAATATTCTTGACTTGAAGTTGGTTAAATTTACCAACTAGAGGGCTGGCAAGGTGACTCAGTGATTAAGAGCACTGACTGCTCTTCTAGAGGTCCTAAGTTCAATTCCCAGCAACCACATGGTGGTTCACAACCATCTGTAATGGGATCTGATGCCCTCTTCTGGTATGTGTCAAGACATAGCATGTATATGCACACAAACATACATACATAGCATACACACACACACACACATGCATATATATATGTATATATACATATCCAAATGTGTCATATGGATCAAGGTCAACAAGTTCTGTTTCCTACTTCTACACCAGGTGGCTCACAACCACCTATAACTCCAGCCCCATGGGGATCTGACACTTCTATTCTCATGGACACCTGCATGAGTATGCTCTCTCATATGTGCACAAACACACACAGATTTATACACACACAATTAAAAATAAAATAAATCTATTTTTTTATTTAGCAATAAGTTTGAGGTCACAAAGGAGACTACTATTCCAACTAAAGTCTGGACATGGCAAACTTACTCTCTTGACCAAGAGGGTCTGCTGGGAAAGACAGAACACACACACACAGAGGAACTGCATTTGGCTTTTATTTTAAGTCAGGTGGTGGCTGTGTCTTTTCACCATTGGCTAGGGTATCATCCCACAGTCTTGATTTCATTGGCTCGTCAGAAGTCCGATGCACAGGAGAGGAGAAAGGAGTCACTGATTTCGTGGTGGCTTTATCTGGTTGGTTTGATATCACCCAAGTGGTGTGCTCATCGCAGTGTCTTCTCTTGTCTACAGGTCATGCCCTGAAGTAGGGAGACCCTGAGGGAGAAGCAAGATGAACCAGGCTGACACATGTCCTTTTACTTGGCAGAAGTCAGAGTCCACCGGGGACAGAGAGCCTACCCTGGACAGAATGCAGCTGATTCACAAAGCTGTGTGCTTGGCTTCCTCACGCACATCACAGGTTATCCATTTAGGATCTGGGTGGGCGGCTCAGCATGCAGTGATGGAGAAATGTTTGTCACATGTAAAGGCCTGGATCACCTGGTGGGTAAAAAAGAGACGGGAGCAAAAAGCACAGGGTTTGGTCAACATTGCCAACAGGCCAAGGACAACCACAAACACGCCTCTAATCCCCTTTGTTCCTTGATCTAACCGAGAGAGTGCCAAGGTCTCCACCCTTGCTCTCCTTCCTGCCCCACCCACCTCCTGTGCCGCAGCCTTTTCTAACAGCAGTGGGTAGCAACGCCCTTTAAATACTCAGGGGACATTCTTCCTTTGTCAGAGTGTCACGCTCATACCAGCTTAGGTTGTCCCTAAGAATAAAGTCTTAAAGACTTTATTCTTCTAGTTGTGAGTCACTGCTGCCATCCTGTCTGTCTTATTCCTGCTGGGAAAGAAGAGTAGGGGAGCGGTGAGAGGGATGCCAGAGGCTGAGTGGTTCCTTGTGGAGCTAGGGAACACGGGGCAAGGCAGTTACAAGACAGCTCTACTGCCATGGGCAGAGGAAGGAATCGCTCCCCTATAGGGTGGAAGGGACCAGATTGCTGATCCCCGTATTCTGGTGAGGTTACCCATCTCTGTGAGCCTCAGCTTCCTCACTGGTATAAAAAGTCCCCGGTTCTTTGAGAGAACAAGAGAAATGACTCCATTGCAAGTGAGGCAGTGTCTGGCACATTAGGGTAACCCCCACCCCACCCCTCTTCCTTCTCTCCTTCCACCTTGTATATGTTACTTTTCTTGATACTATGGCCAATCATCACCCAACAAAAGCACTGTAAGGGGAGAAGGGCTTATTGGGGTTCACAGTTTGGAGGGTCACAGCCCATCATGGTGAGGAAGGTATGCAGAAGAAGGCAGTTGCTCACACAGCATCTGCGGGCAGGATGCAGAGAGAGGTGGGGTGCTGCTACTCAGTTCCCTTTCCCTTTTTAGGGACCCCACCCCCACAGGATGGTGCCATTCTCTCTGTTTCCTCTTTCTGGGAGCATGTTCATAGACTTGGAGATGCGTTTCCATGGTGATTATAAATCCTGTCAAGTTGACAATGAAGATTACCCATCCTGCTTCTCCTAAAAGGAGAATGAGTGTCTCTAAACAAGCATGTATCCTCAAACAGGCTGGGCAAAGTGCCACCATGCCACCACCGTGCACCCAGAGGGGAACAGGGACAAGCGGGAGAGAACTTGGGGGGACCCCTGTATGAAGGGTGGGGAAGGGGAGGGGACATACTCATCTATTCCACTCCACACTGTGCTTACAATGATTTATTCCACATCTCAGACTCAAGACAAGAATTTAAATCCCACTTAAAGGCAGCTCTTCTCATGATTCAGCTCCATAATCATCATCAATATTTATCGGCTCAGGCCTGCTTCCAGACATCATAGATCTCCTTCAGTCTGGAAAGCCGAAGGATGAGAGGGGCCACTGAGAAAGAGAGAGAGAGAGAGAGAGAGAGAGAGAGAGAGAGAGAGAGAGAGAGGGAGAGGGAGAGGGAGAGGGAGAGGGAGAGGGAGAGGGAGAGGGAGAGGGAGAGGGAGAGGGAGAGGGAGAGGGAGAGAGAGAGAGAGAGAGAGAGAGAGAGAGGAGAGAGAGAGAGAGAGAGAGAGAGAGATACTCTAGGCTCCCAAGGGACAGCTACAGCAAAGGGAGCAGCAAGCCCTGTGCACTAGGTCTAGCAAGGGCTCGGCAACATTCAGAACATGAGGACATTTAGATTCAATGAAGGGAGATGATGTTTTGTTCTCAGTGAGAATGAGATACGCAAGAGGGAGTTGAGTGTGACCATAAAATGAATGCAGGAAACGTTTCAGGCAAGTTCATGGTTGCCTGAGCTCTGGGAGGGACACTATGACCCTCTGAGATTGCCTCGAGGAGGGTCACCTGATATGTTGCAGAAATCAAAAGAAGGAGAACCCTGTATCCTCAGGCCTTGGGTTCTGGCCCCATGACTGGCTAGTCATGTGCCAATGGTTTGCCCTTGGTTCCTGCTCACGTTTGTGATTTTCCAGTGCTGTTAATCTGAGCTGGGGGAGGCATTCCCAGAGAAAAGGGCTTTTCAGCAGGAAAATGGGCTCTCAGGCAGCTGGGCTTTACTTGCCCCAAACCCCAAATAGGAATGCACAGGAAACATTTTCAATGAAGAGTTAATTGTGGTTTCCACCCTTAACAGCTTTGTGCATTTGTAATGGGACTTGGAAATAGAAGCAGTAACAGTGTTGGAAACTCAATGGCTGAGCCGTGTGTGTGTGTGTGTGTGTGTGTGTGTGTGTAGATTTTTTCTAATGTTTTCGCCATGTTGAGGGTTAGCATCACACACACACACACACACACACACACACACACACACACACACACACACACGAGATGTATTAGAGTGGTTTGCTGGCTAGTCCAACAGTGGCTATCTCCTGACTGAAAGGCAAAGAAGCTGGTAGTTGTTCAGTCCTGGAGGCTGGATGTCTCAGGAGTCCAAATCTGCCTCTGGAGTCCTGGAGAGCTGCTAGTCTTCTATGTTAGTTAGAATCCTGGAAAAGGTAGTTCTGAGATACGGGAGAGTGAAGGCAAGCAGGCAACCAAAAGCTTCCTTCCTCTATGTCCTTTCGTGTGAGCTACCACTAGAAGGTTTGGCCCAGATTTACAGTGGGCCCCTCTCCCTCAAGAAAGCCAATGAGCTAATCCAGAAAACAGGAGTCTCCAGCAGCTTGGGTTTTAGTGATTCAGGTGTGGTCAAGCAGGCAGCCAAGATTAGTCATCAGAGTGCATGTCTTGTGTCCTATAAGGCCTCTGGGGTCTCTCCCAGGATGGCTTTAACCTTTTTGATAGAGTCCTCAGCTCTTCTCTTTTAACAGAACCACATGTTACAGTGCAACAACCATTTAACTGAGGTATAACCATTGAGGCGAGGAACACAAAAGATGGGCAGCTTGCATTTTTCATGTGTCCATGCTTGTGGCACCACTGAACTCTACTGTCTGGGCAGATTACCACCCCTACCAGCCTCTCTCATATCCTGACCCAATCAGTATGCACCCTCTAGTCTGCCCTCTACTACTATATACTTCCCCTGTCTCTCGGCTATGGTAGAAAGGAGGTGGTGGGACACTGGCGACCGTCTGACTTCTTCCTTTCTCTCAACAATGTCTCTTGTAGCATGCAATGCTCAGTTAAGTTCTACTTCCATTGCTATGAACTATTCCATAGTGTAAATCTACCAGTGTTTACTTATTAATGCATATTAGGACTTTTTCCCAGAGTGGGGCTATTACCTACAGTGAAGAGGTGCCATTGTATGAGTACAGAGCCCTCACTCTGTTGGATGTGCGCCTCAGAGCATCACTGAAGGTCATGCGGTAGACACATGCTCAATTTTAATAAATACTACCAAATGCCTGTACCCATGTAGATGCCTGCAGAGTGTGAGATTAAATATTCCAGCTTCAATAAAACACAGTTTAAGAAGAATTCTTTTAAAACTCCAAGGAGAACAACTGCTTTCAGGAGCCCCAGGCTACTTCAGGAATGACAGTTAATATGTTAGCCATTGTTACGTAATCACATATCCTCTGACCGCTGACTTCCATTGTATAGATCATTTTGTTGGCCTAGTCTGGGCTATGGTTAATTTCTTAAACATGAGCAGGCATGCTCCCTTAAAAATAACTATAATTTATGGTTATCATTCATTTTGAAAGACTCCATCTGCTCACACATGGATTAATGACTTTACCACTCAGATTATAGATGATTTTCTTTCTAAGAACTAGTGCCACCATACTCTGACAGTGTGATGCATGTGCCTTGTGTATCTTAGGAGGTGACATCAACTCAATGACACACTCCTTTGTTCATTCTTCAAGGATGGAGTAGCCAGCAGTCCTGTGTGAGGCACTGGGAAGATTAGGGCATTAAAAAGAAGACTCATAGACATGGCATCTGCCCTCTGAGAACACGGTTCAGAACTCATGGATGCAAAGGCCCCAGTTGCCTAGGAGAAAGTTTGGAGTCTCACACTTCATTCCAAGTATCTTTACTAGGCAGTGGGGTACCAAAGTACAAAAGGAACTGTCTTAAAAAAAAAACCTAAGGACAGAAGGTCACACAAGGGCAGATTGTTCTTCTAAAACTCCTTGAGGTTTCCTTTCACATAAACCTTATAGGCACCTGCTACCATTGCCTAGAGGTCAAAGGAAGTGATGGGAGGCTGGGGGATGGTGCACTCAGTAAAGTGCACATGGCCATTTAAAATCACGTTCCTACGCATACTTGAATGAATGGTCATACCCAGGCTGTAGCAGACAGGCATTGTTGGTTACTATAGTGGAGTTTTCATTCTTCCTTTCCTTCTAGATTCTTTTATTATATATATATTTTAAATATTTTTATTATATATTATCCTCAATTACATTTCCAATGCTATCCCAAAAGTCCCCCATACCCTCCCCCCCACTTCCCTACCCACCCATTCCCATTTTTTGGCCCTGGTGTTCCCCTGTACTGGGGCATATAAAGTTTGCAAGTCCAATGGGCCTCTCTTTCCAGTGATGGCCGACTAGGCCATCTTTTGATACATATTCAGCTAGAGTCAAGAGCTCCAGGGTACTGGTTAGTTCATAATGTTGTTCCACCCATAAGGTTGCAGATCTCTTTAGCTCCTTGTGTACTTTCTCTAGCTCCTCCACTGGGGGCCCTGTGATCCATCCAATAGCTGACTGTGAGCATCCACTTATGTGTTTGCTAGGCCCCGGCCTAGTCTCACAAGAGACAGCTATAACAGGATTCTTTTATTATATTTTAATTGTTAAAATTTTTTTAATTATGTGTCTCTCTGTGTGAGTTTATGTACATGAAAGTAGGGGCCCACAGAAGCCATAGGTGTCAGGCCCCCTAGAGTTGGAGTTGCAGGTGGCTGTGAGCCAATGATGTGGCGTTAGGAATTGAACTCTGGTCCTCTGCAGTATAACCCCTGAGCCCTCTCTCCAGCCCCTGCTTCACTAAGTTTGTGCATGCCAGCTTCTGTGGCATTCTGACAGGGGAAATGCCCAGCCTTGATATTCTGCCTCAAAGATCACCTGGGCTTCTGTTCTTAGGAGTAAGGCACAGCATCTTGACTCCATGGGAATGAAGCAAGATAGTCTAAATGGCAAGTGTCATGGTTCTTTTTTTTTTAATTTATTTTTTTAATTAGGTATTTTCTTCATTTACATTTCAAATGCTATCCCAAAAGTCCCCCAGACCCTCCCCCCCACACTCCCCTACCCCCCCCCCACTCCCACTTCTTGGCCCTGGCGTTTCCCCGTACTGAGGATATAAAGTTTGCAAGACCAAGGGGCCTCTCTTCCCAGTGATGGCCAACTAGGCCATCTTCTGATACATATGCAGCTAGAAACATGAGCTCCGGGGGGTACTGGTTAGTTCATATTGTTGTTCCACCTATAGGGTTGCAGACCCCTTTAGCTCCTTGGGTACTTTCTCTAGCTCCTCCATTGGGGGCCCTGTGTTCCATCCAATAGCTGACTGTGAGCATCCACTTCTGTGTTTGCCAGGCCCCGGCAGAGTGTCATGGTTCTAGTCCCATGAAGAGACACCATGGCCAAGGCAACTCATAAAAGAAGTTAATTTTTCTTTCTGTTTTTATTGTACATTATAAATTTACTTTATAATAATAGAAGAATAAATACAAAAGAAAATAAATATAAAAGAAAATATGAAATAAAAGTAAATAATAAAAGAAAATGCTTATTATAAAAGAAATTTAATTGGGGGCTTGCTTATAGTTTCAGAAGTTAGTCCATTATCCTCATGGTGGGGAGCATGGTGGCACTTAGGCAGACATGGTGCTAGAGCAGTAGCTGAGAGTTTTATATCCTGAGATATAGAGTGGAGAAGGAGAGGGGGAGGGGGAGGAGGAGAGGGAGAGACTAACTAGGCCTGGCATGGGCTTTTGAAACCTAAAGCCCATCCCCAGTGACTCACTTCATCCAACATGGCCACACCTCCTAATCCTTCTAATCCTTTAAAAGAATTCCACTCACTGGTGACTAAGCATTCAAATAAATGAGCCTGTGAGGACATTCTTATACAAACCACCACAACAAGCAGAGGGTAGAGGGAAGCTCCTGGTGACTATGGACCAGTTTTGCCTGAACATCATGTCCATGGGCTGAAGACATGACTTAGTGACTCTGGGCAACTCTGAGATTAAGATCTCTAGTGCATCTCTCTCCTGAGTGGTGCACCTGTCTGGGTTGTTGTCCCCCCACAGCTGGTATACAGAATCTTTCCTGTCTGCATTGTTGTCCCTGACAGCTGATGTCTAGAAACTTTCCTATGTGAGTTGTTTTTCCCCACAGGTGTTACACAGAATCTTTCTGTCATATTTTGTCATTGTCCTTCTAGAAACACTCTGGCTTCTTTTTTATACCAAATTTCCTGTTCCTGATATTTTTTCCCCCTTTCTTGGGAAAGATGGTATGGGAAATGCATTTTGGAGATTTTGAATGCTAAAAATATCTCGGTTCCATGAGAGTTTGGCTAGGTATAGAATTCTACAATGGGGAGCATCTCCTTCCAGAAGTTTGAACCCAAAGCCCCTGTTTTCTCTTTTGCTTCAGCTATTTTGCTGATGCTATTGGGAAGATCAATACCATCCTAACTCGTAGTCTTTTGTAGGTGACTCTTTAATATCTGTGGTTTTGTAGACTATCTTCTTCACTGTGCCTTTTGAAAATTTTCAGTGACAAGTCTTAATGTGAATCTATTTTCACTTGTTACATTGCATATTTGATGTGTTCTTTAGAGTCAAAATGTTTGTCTTTCATTGCTGGGAAATATTTTGGAAGCATTTCATTAATGAGTATTTTCTACAAACTTGAATTATTTAGACATCTTATGTCTTAGACTACTGTTCTAATTTTACTCTATCTTTAATTTTCTATTTGGTTTTAAATTAAATTTCACTTATTTAATAATTAACTAATGTACCGAGAGCACCGTTATGTGTGAAGCACTTGCTATAGCATGAGTGTGGAGATCAGAGGTCAGTTTTCAGGAATCAGTTCTCCTCTTCTACCAAGTGGGTCCCAGGGATCAACCTCCCGTTGTCGGTTTGGCAGGAAGAACTGGTTCCCACTGAGCCATCTACCAGCCCTCTCTCAGACTTTTTTTGCTCTGCTTTCTGAGAGACTTTCTCCGGGGTTTTTTCATTTTTGTTGTCTTGCATTTAATTTCCAACAGTTCCTTTTGTATTCTGCCTGTTACTTCTTCATTTCATCCTGTTGTTGGTTTTTTTTTTCTCTTGGATTGAGCATATTGTTACCTCATAGAAACTTAATATACATTTTATAGTAAAGTTTGTGTGTGTAATTAATTCTCTTGCCCTGAGATTTCTGTCCCCCTCCACAATGCTTTTGTTTTGTTTTCCTTGTGTTTTCCACTCACATTATCTGTTCTTGAAAAGTCTGATTATGATCAAAACTACAGAACTATTGTTTGATTAGAAAAAAAATTTTTTTTACATCAATTGAAAACTGGGCAAGGTAGCTAGAGCTTTGGACTTGGTGTTACTATGTAGGTTTGGAGAGCTTCCTATGTTCTTGAGTTCGCTGCTCTTAGATGACCTCAGCACTCTGCATCCAAAACCACAGAAAACAGAAAGATACACACAACACAGCTTACCCCAAGTTCACATCCTTGCCAGACTCTCCAGCAGAACTCCACGGGTACCCATTATTTTCACAAGAGTTTGGGTACAAACTTTGATTGGCAGCTTTGGGGCTCCTAGGGTGGCGGGTGGGTGACAGAGGACAGCAAAGAGTGGGAAGCAGCTGGTGGAGATGCTTTCTGTGTATCCTCCCTAAGCAGCACTCCGCATGGAATGGGGTTTGTCACACGTGACGCTTTCTCTGGTTGCCTCCCACTTTAGGGATGATGGTATCAGAGGGCCAACTGCCAGGAAAGAGGAGGTGAGGTCCCACTAATTTTGCTTGGATTATTAACCCAAACTTTCCTCTTGTCAGAGATTGTGAGTCACACACTGTGTTCCCCTCCCTACTACCAGAGGGAGATGATGAGATTAGCAAAGGCATTTTGGACTCAACCATAACGGACCCTGGCTTGTGTTGTTCTTGGTAGGTGTGTCTGTCTTAGAGTTCTATTGCTGTGATAAAGCTCTAGGACCAAAGTAATTCAGGAAAGAAAGGGTTTGATTTACATATTCTGGCTGGGCAGTGGTGGAACACGCCTTTCATCCGGGCATTTGGCAGAGGCAGGCAGATTTCTGAGTTCAAGGCCAGCTTGGTCTACAGAGTGAGTTCCAGGACAGCCAGGGCTGTGCAGAGAAACCGTGTCTTGAAAAACAAAACAAAACAAAACAAAACAAAACAAAACAAAACAAAACAAAACAAAACAAAACAAAAGACTTGCATATTCTGAATCACACTCCATTGACAGAAGCCAAGGCAGGAACTCAAGGCAGAAACCTGGAGGCAGAAGCCATGGAAGAATGTTACTCAATGACTTACTCCCCATGGCTTGTTCACTTTGTTTTCTTATGTACTCCAAAACTACCAGCCCAGGGGTGGCTCTTCCCACAGGGATCTGGGCCCTCCCACATCACTTATGACTCAAGAAAATGCTGCTGTGCCTGCCTATAGGCAGAGCTATGGAAGCATGTTCTCAAGTGGGGGTCTCTCTTCCCAAATGACTCTAACTTGTGTCAGGTTGACAAAGACCTAACCAGGATGGTGTTCTTTTCTTTTTCCCTCAGCACTCAGCCCCTAGCTACCTTAAGACTCTCTGAACACAGGTGAGCAGCTGCCCCAGAGTCTGGTTGCTCTCCAGACTGGAGTCTTCTCCCAAGAGCTGATGTATCGTTTGGCGGAGAGTCAGCCCTGCAGGTCATTGATTTCAATGGTTCAGCATCTTCTTATGGATCTGCCTCTTTCAGTTTAATTCTAACAACTTTCTTGGCACAAAGACTGGAGAGAGCATTGCCAAAGTCATTAACCAAGTTCCTGCCACTAAGGATGATTTTGTTTTCAGTGTTTCTGCAGGGAGCATGCTTTGGGCTGTGTTGTGTTCTGTCTTTAGTCTGTTCTCAGATAGGATAGTTCATATTAGGAAGTGTGAGCTGGATTACCTTCCCCTGTTATATATTTCATTGCCTTCTGATGCTTCGTGTTATTCCCTTTTTCTTTCCATGACCTTTTCACACCATTGTTTCAAGGATAAAAATTGGGTGAGCAATCTCTTTTTTTGCTTTTATTTATTTATGTCTAGGCAGGTGCTGTCACAGAGCCCATGTGGAAGTCAGGGGGTGACTTGTGGGAACCATTTGTCTCTTGCTAATATGCAGGTTCCAGGGATCAAACTGGGGTTATCAGGCTTGGCAGAGCCATCTTGCTGGTCTAGGTAAACAAAATATTTATCAGACATTTGTTATAACCCAGGCATTGAGAGTAGGGTCTTTGAAACTACAATATTTTTTAAATCTAGAATATGAAAAAGAAAACTAGGGCAGGCTGGTGAAGAAGTGTTCTCATGTGTTTATATGGTCATCCAAGGCCACACATCACACTGATCCTAGAAACCACAGTGGGAAGGAAGATGAAAGCTGAGTGGTCAGCATGTGGTTCCACGGCTCTGCTCTTTTTGCTGCTTCTGGCAAACTTCCTTGTGCCTCAGTGTCCTTACCTACAGAAAGGGAATGACAACAGAGACATGCATCCTCTCAGGTTGCTGAGGGATCATTCACTGCAAAGTACAAGTGGAAAACTTAACATAAAGCACTTGGGGAAAGTGGGCACACAGTGAGCCATCACTGCTGATGCCCTGCCTTCCAGAGGTCCTTGCCCACAGTCTGTTACTCCTACTTCAGACAAAGATGTGTCCAGCCTGGGTGCCATGCCTCTCCCTCGGCCAGGGCATGGAGTTTGATCCTAAAATTCCTGCAAACTTTTGACACACCTCCCCAAAGGCTGCTGGGAACGCTATTGTTTCTAATTGCTGGATTTCCTGAAGTATGGCCATGTTCTGGCTGAGGATGGCTCTTTTGACATGGGCGGGATCAGGATGGTGCTGTAGTGAGGAGCCTGTAAGTCTGGAGCCAGCCAGACTTGGTTCAAGTCCTGGTTCTCTAGCTTTTCCAAGTTGTGTGATCACAGGCCAGCGGCTTAACCTGCCCCAGACTTGAGGTGCTCATGTAAACAGTAATATCACCCTGGCTTCACCATCACGAGGTGGAATGAAGTCATTTATAAAGAGTCCAGCTGGTATCTGCTACAGAGACACCCGATCCACAGGACATGCTTAATTCTGAGCTGATTTACAGGGTTCTCTCTATCCATGACCTCTTTTTACCTTAATACAGACTTCACGTCCATAGCTGAAGGGAGAGACAATCAGAGGTCAACCAATCAGATTGTCACTCAAGGGGCAGCCCTGGGGCTCAAACCCAGAAGGCTTTCTCACTCTTCTCAGAACTGAATGGACTCCAAAGTGCCACAAGCAAGAGGCATAAATGGGAAGGGGGAAGGCTGGGGAGAGAGTTCAGTGCGGACAAGTGCTTGCTGTGCATCCCGATGACCTGACTTTGGGTTCCAAGAACCCAGACAGTAGCACAAACACCTGCAATGCCAGCACACCACTACCAAGAGATGAGAGGTTGGAGACTGAGGGATCTCCTGAAGCTCACACAGCTAGCCTGACATAAGCAAGGATGAAGATCAATCTCAAACCAGGTGGGAACATATCCCCACAGTGGTGGGCTACCCTCCAAGTGCCACATGCTCACCATGGTACATGTGCATGCACATGCACACATACATACATACATGGCAAAGGAGTGGTGCAGAAAAGTAGGCTGGAGCTCAAGATCCTGTACAAGCCATACTGACGCTCCTGAGCTGTGCCCAGGAGATCCAAACGCTCAGCCATGAAGCAAGCGTGGAGGAAAGGCAGCTCTCTGCAGCGCACACAAAGCCAAAGCAACAAATCCAAAACCTGTGTGAACAGAAAACACCAAGGAAAGCAATCATCGGATAAATCAGAGGCCAGAGAATCCTGTAGGATATTGAATACTGCCCATTTATCCCAGACATAGGAGAGAGCCAAGCAGAGGGCAGAGCAGAGTCCAAAAAGATCCCCAGGCAGCGTCGGAAGGGATTTTTAATGAAAAGTTTTAAAATTAGTTTTTATACAAGTGTGCAGTGTATTTTAATCACTCTTTCCCTAACCCCTCCCAGGCCTACCTTCCTTCCCCAGACATTCTAAACATTAAAAAAAAAAAAAATTAAAAGCCCACTTGTTCCAATTTGTACTGTCCACATGCTTAGGAGTATGTGGCCATCTACCAAAACATGGACTCAGAGCCTTTAAAAAAAACTGAGTCTCCCTCCCTATCAATTTCTTCTCTGCTAAGAGTTGGGGCTAGTGAATCTCTCTCCACTCCATGTTTGAATACTGACTGGCTTAATCTTACACAGGGCCTATGCAGATAACCACACCTATTGTGAGTTCATGAGTGTAGTGAAGTCCACTTGTCATGTCCATAAGATACTGTTTCTTTTGGGTCCTGGGAAGATGGTTTTGAAGATAAAGAAGGTTATCAGGATCATAACTGGTATATTCAGACACCATTATCCTCAGAGCCTGTGCATTCACAGGGAGCCGTTGGTAAGCTGAGAAGGAATTGTGGAAGGGGGAGAAGATGTTTCAATCGCAGATCTTTCCTTCCCTTCCCTTGCTAGGATATGGGACAATGGACCATGCAGGAAACTTGGTAAGGTAAAGCGGGTCTGAGACGCTGGCACTCAGATACACACCTGCTCCCTACTAGATTCCTGGCCTGGAACACGTGCCACACTTCCCATATAAGGAAACGTGACCTGTGGTGACATAGGCTTAGAACAGAGTTCTCCATGAGGTACCTAGGGGCCCTGAGGTTTTAGCTAATAAGCTTTCCTTCCCTGGCATTCCTAATTTGCTTTCTATTTGGTGTGGTAAGCAATATGATCCAGAGGGGTCGGTTTCATTCAAACGACTATAACCTGGGGAGAAAAGGGTTTATTTCACCATATACTTCACTGTCCTACATGGAGGAAAGCGAAGGTGGGCACTCATGGCAGGCAGCACCTAGAGGAAGGAACTGAGGCAGAGACCATGGATAAGTGTTGCTCAGTGGTGTGCCCCACCCCACCCCCTGGTTTGCTCAGGCTGTTTTCTTATAAAACCTATGACCGCCTGGCCAACAGTGGCATCACCCACAATAGGCAGAGCCCTCCCCCTTCTGTTTATCAAGGATATGCCCCTACAGACATGCCCAAAGGAAAATCGGGTGGAGAAACTTCCTGAGTGACTCTTGTTCATGTCTAGTTGATTTAAACTAAACAATCCAGGTGGCCTGCCCTTTCCCAGACCTGTGAAGATGGGTGGGTGGTAACACTGGAGAGGTCCTTCAATACCAGATCTTCCTGCTTTTGTTGGAGAATTAGACTGGGTCTTGGAAGCTTGAGGCACAGGAAGGATGTTGAATTAGAGGAGGGTACTTCACAGAATCCTATTTTGACACGGTTTGGGTAGAGGACTATGGCTATAAAGGGGACAAGGACTATGTCCCTCTCCCACATTACTGTAGCCAGTATGGTCCAATCACAGTGTAGCATGGCATACTCCAGAACATGGAGAATGTTGAACAGCTGGCCTTTCTGGACCTGCTGGACCCCCTAGATGTCACTATTTTCATGATGCCAGCGTAATTCAAGAGACATAAGACCTAGGTCCAAGGATAACTCCTCTACATTATTATAGCTGTAACACATCTGAGGAGTAACGTGTGTGTGTGTCTGTCTGTCTGTCTGTTTGTCTCCCATTATTTAACCCTTTGTTTACTTATTACTGAGATCTGGATGCCATTAACCAACAAAGCCTTCTGATTTTTGTCCCACTGAAATTTAATCCTCCACGCCAGCTGTCTCATATACTAAAGAAGTGGATCCCAACCCTGTAGACTCATACAGTACCCTAAAAAAGCTGCTTTGCCCTGGGCATCATTGCCTCAGCCCTTCTGCCACCCTTGGTGACTCTGATCACTAATCTCTGGGGAACTCAGTGCTGAAGACGTAGGCCTGCCCCATGAAGAGATAGCAACACTGAGAGAGAGCCTGGTGGGAAGACTGAGAGATGGAGACCCCAGACAGTGAGCTGGTGTTGGCATACCCATATTGATGGTCATGAGGGACTTGAAGTAGATCCATGGAAAGGACCAAGGGCCAAGAGGCTGGGATGGAGTCGGTTAGAGAGTACTGAAGAGCCCTTAAGGTGGGGTCGGGAGAGGGAAGGAACATCAGGAAGACTTCAGTCTCCCTGTCTCCTGATCATTGGTTTGTTATGATATCACCTACAAAGCATAGCATTACTAAAAGGCTCAGAGACAACAACTCTTGTGAACCAGTGGTGATTTTTTTTCCAACCAGTTGCCGGAAAAAAAACAAAAAACAAAACAAAACAAAAAAACAAAAAACAAAAACCAACTCAGTCCATGAGCTTGAGAACGAAGTTTGTTTATGCAGAATGGAATTTTCTATGGCTTGAATCCTCAGAACTCTCAAACATGTTCTCACTGGATGCACTAGCTTGAATTCAAACAAGTAAATTCAATTAAGAAGCAAGAGCCATCCTGCTGTTTGGATTCATTGGCAATTAGATTTCTCAGCCAACCTTTGCAGTGCTATGTAAATTTATAACGGTTGTCTGCCTGAATTGACCCCCATTTTACAGAGATAAAATCCAAGCTTCGAAGAGATTCAAATAAGACCACATGGATAATTCTAGATTGTGCTAAATTGTCAGTTACAACCAAGAGCCACAGTTGGCTACCAAAAGCTCCAGTGTTCCCTCAAGCACATTCCTCAGTGAGGCCATGGGCTTTCCTGAACTGGGCCTGATTCCCAAGCCCAGTACCTTGATCTTTTGACCAATTGTGGTAATTTGATTCTCTTTGCTGGGGCTTGATTTATAAAGAAACTTGAAACTGAATTCTGCATAATGAAATCGAATAACTCATCAGTGAATGCTTCTGGAAAGACTTTTTTGGCTTTTTAAAGAACTACAAGAAATATGGAATTTTCTTTTCTGGCTTTGAGCATGCTTGCCCAGGGAAATGATCACCAGAGGACAGACAACCATTTTGTGGTTGTGATGGAAAATGGCTGGAAAGAAATATAGAAAAATTCCCAGATATTTACAGAGTGTCATTGTTTCTTAATTTATTTACCTCAGGAGCTTCCCTCTTTCTAAGCATCACGTTAAATATACTGTATCACTGGTGGGTGGGGGAGGTATGGTTGTTGTTGTTGTTGTTTGTTTGTTTGTTTGTTTGTTTGTTTGTTTTTTGAGACAGGATACCGCCTTGAAAAACTGTGTAAAACTGTCTTAAAAGACTGTGTGCCTGGCTGACCTGGAACTCACAACCATTGACCAGGCCGGCCTTGAATTCACAGTGATTCACTTGGCTACCCTCCCAAGGGCTAGGATTAAAGGTCTATGCTACCACACCAGACATGACAGGTTTTATTAATGCTTTTAACATTTTTAGTAAGTTGAGAGTAGTTTGCAAAAGTATATTAATTAGCCCCATGTCATAGGATCACCTTCTACAAACCACCTTAAAGGAAAATGGCTTTACTGGGTTTTGTTTTGTTTTTTTAGTTTAATTATTTATATAAATGTTTTGCCTACACATATACATGTGCACCAAGAGGGCCACTATGGTCCCAGAGGTCAAAAGAGAGCATCATGTGAGAGTTACAGATGGTTCTGAGTCACCATGTGGTTGCTGAGAATTGAACCCAGGTCCTCTGGAAGAGCAGCCAGTACCCTTAACTTCTTAGCCATCTCTCCAACTCCAGTTTTCCTGTTCTTGAGATGAGCCCACCTAGCACAGATCAAAGAACCACTCCGACTGGGTGAATGGCCAAGACAGAAGGCATATAGCTGCTCTCACAGCTTAGCTCATCTAACCCCAAACTACAGTATTAGAAGGGATTTGAGGGATATTTACTTAGATAAATTTTAAACTTGGATCGATAGACTTATGTAATTATACAAGGTTACTTCACAAACCTATGAATATTTGATTTAAATTCAGTTTGCATCATAATCTAAATGCTTCAAAAATAATGTGTCAGGGCATCAGAGAGGAAGCTTGCAAGCATGACGTGGGGAATTGAGACAGGAAGTTTGTGAATTCAAGGCCAACCTGAGATCCATCAAAAGATCATGTCTCAAAAATAACATCGAACAAAATACCACAGTTAAGCATTTTATATGCCCAGTATGTACATGCTAAAGACCATGGTAAGCCAAATGTTCATTTTTCCATGCTTATGTGTGTATAGTTCTTGTTGAAACTGTTTTGTAAATGTTTGTTGATCTTCTGACCTGGTCTTTTCTTTTCTTTTTTTTTTAAGGATTTTTTTATATATATATTTATTTATTTATTATATGTAAGTACACTGTAGCTGTCCTCAGACACTCCTGAAGAGGGCGCCAGATCTCGTTACAGATGGTTGTGAGCCACCATGTGGTTGCTGGGATTTGAACTCTGGACCTCTGGAAGAGCAGTCGGGTGCTCTTACCCACTGAGCCATCTCACCAGCCCGACCTGGTCTTTTCTTAATTAATTAACTAATTCATTAATTTTGGAGATGGAGCCTTACTATATTTTCTATTCATTTCAGACTCACAGAGATCCACATAGCACTGCCTCCCAAGTGCTAGGATTAAAAGCATGTGCCCCATGGCCATCTTTATTATTTTTTTTAATGAAGTCCTCCCATGCTTATTTATATAAAATCATGCACATGAATTAATTATAGGATGCACAGGTCCTATGAGATAAAAAATCCAGATAAAGTTTGCTTTTGTTCCACATTTTGTGTGGTGAAAATACAGTCATTGGGTTTCAGAAACAACAAGCAGGCCAGTCTTATAAAATGCTATACTGGGGATGGTTTTGTGCCTTCTAAGAACTGGGCACCTCATTCTTCATTTTGGAGATTAGGTACTTTCACCTTGGCAGAGTGACACATCTGGGTTAATTCTATGTCAATGGTCACTGTCTTGATCAGGGTTCTACTGCTGTGAAGAGATACCATGACCATGGCAACTCTTATAAAAAAAAAGACCATTTAATTGGCTTACAGTTCAGAGGGTTTGCCTGTTATCATTGCAGCAGGGAGCATGGCAGCATTCAGGCAGACATGGCATTGGAGAGGTAGCTGAAAGTTCTACATTTGGATTGGAAGAGTGAACCACTAGGCCTGGTTTGAGCTTTTGAAACCTCAAAGTCCAACTGCAATGAGACAATTCTTCCAACAAGGCCACATCTACTCCAACAAGACCATACCTTTAATAACACCAATCCCTGTGAGTCTCTAGGGGCCATTTTCATCCAGACCACCTTGACATCAAAGAATTCAGTATAAAATATAAATTCAATTTCAGGGAAATAATTTTGTTGATTTTAAAATTTTGAGTAAGTATCAGAGAGCAGCCATGGGGGACCAGAGACATCTCTCATGTCATGGCAGCCAACAGTAGTTATCACGTGGCCAGCAGCATCCTGGACCCCTGTCTGTACTGACCGATTTCACTCACCTAACAATCTTACACAGTGAGTACGGTTTATGGACCCATTTTATGGATGAGAATAGCAATATAAAGGTCCTCCTCTGGCAAGCCAGCATCCTGGGATTTGAATTCTCTAGGATCCAGACTCTGTGGAGTGAACCTTTGCTGTGTTGAAGAACCTCTTTGATGACTTATAGCCTTCAATCTAGATACACTCCCAGCTAAAAAACAAGAACATGATCTTGCTCATTTGAGGTTTGTTTGTTTTGTTTGTTTTTAATTTTAAATTATGTATATGTGTCTCTGTGTGGATTTGTGCACATGAGTACCAGAAGAGGGCATTGGAGCTTCTGCAACTGGAGTTACGTGCAGTTGTGAGCTGCGCCATGGTGCTGGCAACAGAACTCAGGTCCTCTAGAAGAGGAGCCAATGCTCTGAGCCGCTGAGTCATTTTCCCAGACCCCTTTGGTTTTGTTTATGCGTTTGTTTTCTAAGACAGAGGTTCACTGTGCATCTCACTCTTGCCGGGAACTCACAAGGATCATCTTGCCTCAGCACCCTGCATAGAGTTGCAGAGAGAAGGCTGCAGGCAGGTACTGTGGTCATCGATGCTCACCTTCCAAAGTTTCAGACAGAAACTGCAGGCTGAACAAACCCAGCTGCAGCCCTTCCTATGTGAGACAGAGTATTTTCTCAGTTCTGTGCAACAAAACCAACTCACCAAGTACAGTGGCCTGTGAGGTGGCAGGAGCCCGCAGCAAGCACTGGCCTCCTGTATTATTAAATGCTTGTATTCATTGAATTGCAGATAGGCTTAGTGACAAGAAAGCGTTACCAAACTAAACTTAGAAATATTCCCCACTGGTGTCCACAGTGGCTGTACCTGATGGACATAGACGTGTCTTTCTTGATCCGGGCAATGACCTCAGAAAACTCCTGCAGTTAGAATAAAACAAACATTAGAAAGGCAATTAAGAGCAGTCAGAGGCATTCAGTGCCCAAACAAAGAGGAGTCTGTCTGTCTGGCAATCACCAGAAGGCAGGAGGCGGATGGTGCTGGCGATGTCTGGCAACTCAGCAGGATTGAGGGCCAACAGCTCCTAGCCTTTAAGAAAAGGTCAACAACACTGGTGCAGCCAACACTGTCCCCTTCCTGGCAAGAAAAGGAGGAAAGCAGGGAAGACAGGGACCCTTCTGACCTGCCACAGAAACCCCTAGAGGCTTCTGTGCTCCTCTCATTGGTCAGACTAGCCAATAGTCAAGTGCAAGGGAAGCTGGGAAGGTACTCAGGTTCCCAGTTTCACATAGAGGTGAATGTAAACAAGTCAGGAGAGGATGCTGAACCAGCACAAAGATGAGAAAAGTTCTTCTTGCTGCTACTCATGTTCAGTGTTAGAGCAGTGCTTAAGTGCTCACTGTGTGCACCCAGCACTATGCTATGATTGGCTGTAGGTTTACCTGCCCTGAAGAATTTGCTAGATGGGTTCCATAACCAATTTTTTCCAGGGTTAAAATATCATGGGGCAATTCTCAGCTGTGTGTGTGTGTGTGTGTGTGTGTGTGTGTGTGTGTGTGTGTGTGTGGTGTCCACACAAGGAATTGAGTCTCTAAGGACACTTCAAACTCTATAGCTCTCTGGGTCCATATGAATAGTTATGAATAAAAGTCTCCCTGACCCCCCACCTCCAGTGCCACTGTCAGCAATACACAGTGATCCATATTACAGCAGAAGTGATTTCTATATTGATATGATATGATGGAGGCAATGGGAATGTGGCCTGTCAGCCCTTATTTTAAAGGATGTCAGTGCCACAAGCTTAAGAAACAAGGCGAGGTATGGGGATGTGTCCAGTGACAGAGTACTTGTCTAGCATGCACAAGTCCCTTGGTCCAGTACCTGGCACCAACACATAAAACGCCTATCTATGCCAAAGGATTATACTAGGAAATTAAAGGAAAAAATTATACTAAACATAACTTTTCACTGGTTGTTTTTCTTTTCTCTTAAAAAGAGGTTTATTTATTTAGTTTCTTAATTAAATAAGTACTCATTATACATACATTTGTGTGCCTGTATGAGTTTATGTGTACTATGTATATGAAGGTGCTCCTGGAGGTCAGAGCATGAGACCCTTAGAACTGGAGTTAGAGTGGGTGGTAAGCCACCTAAACATAAGTGCAGGGAGCCAAACCTGGGTCCTCTGAAGGAACAATAGCACTCTTAACTGCTGAGCCATCTTTCCAGTCCTATTTTGCAATCAGGTTTTGTTCTTATTGTCCCAGCCTCTTAACCCAAGGGCTAGGACTTTGGACGTAAAGGACCTACATAGTCCATTACCTTCACACTTCTGGACACCATTGATATCCACAAATGTGATGAATCTGTTTCTCCTTCTGGAAACAGAAGGAGGGGAAAGCAACCTGTACCCCCATCCCACAGCTATGGATGGCATAGTTGTAGGAAAGAGCACAGTGTAGGGGGACCCTAAAAGTGAGCACCATCACCCCCAGCTTTCCTCACTCTCACCCTTCTAAACCCTTTATAATCATTGGGGGCCTTTAACCTACTTTTCTGCTTGAAATGCCAAGATCTGTAGAGGAATTTTAATCCAGTAACATGGCTGCCCTGGATGGAATGCAAACACACCCTCAGTGCACACCTTTAATTCCTAACAATGTAGGTGATATTCATTTGTAGAAGGAAATAGCTATGTTGGATAAGAATGTCTCATTGAAGGACAGACAAAGTGACAAATCAGAGAAAGATTTGAAAGAATGAGTCAGTGATGGTATATGTCCAACTCTTATGAGAACAACCCAGGAAAGAGAATCTACTTAAAAGCCGTGCAGGGAGAGAGAGGGAGAGAGAGAGAGAGAGAGAGAGAGAGAGAGAGAGAGAGAGAGAGAGAGAGAGAGAGAGAGAGAGAGAGCAGTCAGCAGTTTGGTTGAGTGAAATTGAGTTCAGTACAATCAGTTGGGAGGCAGTGCAGTGCAGTGGAGTTGAATTCTTATGTGAGTCCATGCAGATTGGTGCAGGTCAGGAGAGGCCATTGAAGCCAGAAAATAACAAGAAGCCAGAAGATTAGAACAAATTGTCAGAGTAAGTTTGAGACTAAGCAGAACAATTCTGTGAGAAGCTAAGAGAAGCCAGACTGAATCAGTCAGCTTGGAGAGGAATTTGGGTCAGAACAACTGTGTCAAACCAGCCAGCTCTAGTTCAGAAAGAACTAGAAAGGGTGAGCTTATTCAGTAGCAAGGCTCCAAGAGGACAATTACATCAGGCAAATAAAAATTACTTTTACCAAAAAACAGTTGTTTCTATTTTTTGCTTGCCACATATGGCAGGGTTATGCATCAGTCAAACTTAACAGGAGGGCTGGGAAGATATCTTAGTGGTTAAAGTGTACTCTAGCATTCATGTAAAGCCGGGTATGCGGTGCACAGCTGTAATCCCAGGGCCTGGGAAGATGGAGACTAGAGGACGATGCCCAGTGCTTAGTGATCAGCTGGTCTAACTGAATTGGTGAGCCCTAGGTTCATTAAGAAACTCTGTCTCAACATTGAGAGTGATTGAGGAAGATGCCTGATGTTGACATCTGGCCTCCACATAAGTATATGGTGCGTCCATATACACTTTCATACACACGACTATATACACACATGGCCAATAAGAAAGCTAGACAGAAGAGTCTCAGTCATCCATATTTACAGTCAATATAACTGTCTGCATATGGAAACTAGGTTTATAGTTAAGCACTATAAATGGCAGAATGTTCAGCAGGTTGCTGGATAGAAGACTAATCCACTGAGAAAAGCCAATGAGCAAGCCCTGAATATGGACCATCCCTGATTCTGCTCTCTCATCTCCCACATCTAATACTTACTGAATCCACTTGAGTACACATATTCAATATTTACAAAATGCACTGACATCTCACCACCATCTCCCTAAGCCAGGCCACTGTCATCTCTAGTCTATGCCAGAAACTTTCTAACTGGACTTTCTGAATGCAGTTCTACCTCATGTGTCCCACAAAGTGCAGCTTGCATTGTCTTTCAAAGTCATTCACGTACCTCAAAAGCTTGACCATGCTCTTGAGAAGGATTCACCACTCCTTAGGTTCATGAAGTTCTTCAATTACCCACCCCTGCGGGTCTTCTTTCTTGCTATCCCACACTTCCTATTTGAGAACTCCAGCTATTCTGGATCCATTAACGTTCCAACGTACCATTCAAAGCAATGTTTCTACCTGGAGCATCCTCATATCCTTTACTACCCCTCCCTCTTCTCTCTCTCTCTCTCTCTCTCTCTCTCTCTCTCTCTCTCTCTCTCTCTCTCTCTCTCTCTCTTTAATGATTTAATTTTATTTTATATGTATGCGTGTATGTGTTTGGTGCTGGAGGAGAACAGAAGAAGGTATAAGATTCCCTGGAACTAGAGCTACAGGAACTCATACAGATGTTGTGAGCTGCTGTTGACTGTGGGAATTGAACCTGGGTCCTCTGGAAGAGCAGTCAGTGCTCTTAACCACTCCAGTCTCTGCCTCTTTAGCGCCTCATTCATTCTCAAGCTTTAGGTTGGTTCTTGCTTCCTCTGACTTCCCAAGCTAGGTGAGAAGCCCTGCTGGCTACACTCTGAGCCTTCTGCCTCCCTTATCTCTTCATGGCACTGAACATGCCTTTAACCCTCACTCACCGTTGGCCAGCATAAGCTCCACAAAGCCTGAGAGTGTGCCTCATTGTATTTTTCATGCTGAGACCTGGTAGGTGCTTATTAAATATGTATGAATAATAATTCCCTTCTGTGCTCTTCTCAGGCAGTGGGTTAAAAAATGGTGACTGGGAAGAATCCCTAGGCCAGGGTGAAGACAGCTAAGGCTCTAGCCATGGGTCCCTGTCCTGCAAGAGCCACCACAGAGCATCCCAGCTAAACCACATCTCCAACAGCTACAAACGTGCTCTGTCTAATTTTAGAGAAGAGAGCACTCAGGATGCCAGGGCTTATAGGGAAGGAGTAGGGAGCCCCAGAATAACGACACAGGTCTCCTCTGTGTGTCATGAACACTGGATGATTCAGATGTCCCTGAGAGGTGACAGAGCTTCCCTTTATTTCCCAGCAACCTCCATGAGTGGGATAGCTCATTATCCTTAGTTGTTGATGAGGCATATGATTTTTTTCTATGAATTTTAAAATTAGTCCTTTGAGGATTTCGTACAATGTATTTTGATAATAACACCTCCTACCCACTCCTCCCATACCCACCTCCACTTCCCTATCCATCTAAGGTGTGTCTTTTTTTCTTTTTTTTAACTCATCGGGTACAATTGATGCTGCCTATATTCTTGTGGATATATGGCCTTCCATTTGAGTGTGGTAGGCCCACCAGGGACCACACCCTTAAAGAAAACCAACTCTCCCTCTCCCAGCAGCTGTCAATTGTCAGTAGTTTCTTAGCTGGGGAGGGATTTTGTGCCCACTTCCCCCATTTCCATGCTGGTCTGGCTTGTGCTTGCACGGGTCTTGTGTATACTGTCTCAAATGCTATGAATTTCTAGGTGCAAGAGGGGCATGATTCTTACAGGAGGTAAATGATGTCAAAGCCACCAACTGTAATAGACTATCCAGGTTTTTCCATACTTGAGCCAAACATATGACATAAAGACTGAGGCATGTTTATGTGAGGAAAGATTTTATACCTGGCTGTGAGTCCATCCAATAGGAAGGATCATCTTACCCAAAATCATTTAACAATGACTTCTGAACCATCCTGCAAGTCAACACCATTCTAGGAACAGAGAAAACACTGAGCAGAAGCAGAGAAAATACTAATGATAATGATAATAATAATAACGACAATAATTTTTCTACAGTTTCTTCTATTCACTCTTAATATCCCCCTCAGTCTTCGTCTTTAATCACACGATTCACTGCTAGGGCAGGATTGTGTCATCAGTTATACATACCCCTGTTGATGGTTATTTAGATGATTTCCAGCTTTCTAACATCTTAAGCCTTCTTTGGCCAAGCCACTTGTTTGGGCAGATACACATATTTCTTCCACCAGGTCAGACTTCTGTAAGGAGAGCTGTGAAGGTGAAAGGTTATACATTTTTCATTTGGACAGGTACAGACAAATCCCTTGCTCATGTCTCCTGGGCTGCAACCATTCTGTCTCCTGGTCACACTGGAGAAGGTTGTCTCCCTTTGGCCTCAGTCAAAACAAACCTTTGAGCCAGTTGTCGGGGTTCACACTTATAATTTCTGTATTTGAAAGGCTGAGATAGGAGGATTACCAGGAGTTCAGGGCCACCTTGTTCTATGTTGTGATTTTCAGGCCAGCCTGAGCTACAGAGTGAAATCCCATCTTCAAAAATGTCCAGTTTTCTGAGGAACTGCCAGACTGATTTCCAGAGTGGTTGTACAAGCTTGCAATCCCACCAACAATGGAGGAGTGTTCCTCTTTCTCCACATCCTCACCAGCATCTGCTGTCACCTGAATTTTTCTCTCTTCCTTCCTTTTCTTCTTTCTTTCTTTCTTTCTTTCTTTCTTTCTTTCTTTCTTTCTTTCTTTCTTTCTTTCTTTCTTTCTCTCTTTCTCTCTCTCTCTCTCCTTCCTTCCTTCCTTCCTTCTCTCTCTTTCTTTCCTTCTTCCTTCCTTCCTTCCTTCCTTCCTTCCTTCCTTCCTTCTCTCTTTCTCTCTTTCTTTCCTTCTTCCTTCCTTCCTTCCTTCCTTCCTTCCTTCCTTCCTTCCTTCCTTCCTTCCTTCCTTCCTTCCTTCCTCTCTCTCTCTCTCTCTCTCTCTCTCTCTCTCTCTCTCTCTCTCTCTCTCTCTCTCTCTGAGACAGGGTTTCTCTGTGTATCCCTGGCTGTCCTGGAACTCACTCTGTAGACCAGGCTGGCCTCAAACTCAGAAATCCACCTGCCTCTGCCTCTGCCTCCCAAATGCTGGGATTAAAGGCATGTGCCACCATGCCCAGCTCCTGAATTTTTGATTTTAGCCATTCTGACTGGTGTGAGGTGGAATCTCAGGGTTATTTTGTTTTACATTTCCCTGATGATTAAGGATGTTGAATATTTTTTCAGGTGCTTCTCAGCCATTCGGTATTCCTCAGTTGAGAATTCTTTGTTTAGCTCTGTGGCCCATTTTTTAAATGGGGTTATTTGGTTTTCAGGAGTCCAGCTTCTTGAGTTATTTGTATATATTGGATATTAGTCCCCTATCTGATTTAGGATTGGTAAATATCCTTTCCCAGTCTGTTGGTGGCCTTTTTGTCTTATTGACGGTGTCTTTTGCCTTACAGAAGCTATCTAATAATCAGCCACTAAACCCAGACACTATTGCAGATGCCGGCAAGATTTTGCTGACAGGACCCTGATATAGCTGTCTCTTGTGAGGCTATGCCGGTGCCTGGCAAATACAGAAGTGGATGCTCACAGTCATGTATTGGATGGAACACAGGGCCCCCAATGGAGGAGCTAGAGAAAGTACCCAAGGAGCTGAAGGGGTCTGCAACCCTATAGGTGGAACAACAATATGAACTAACCAGTACTCCACAGAGCTCGTGTCTCTAGCTGCATATGTAGCAAAAGATGGCCTAGTCGGCCATCATTGGGAGGAGAGGCCCTTGGTCTTACAAAGATTATATGCCCCAGTACAGGGGAATGCCAAGGCTAGGAAGCAGGAGTGGGTGGGTTGGGGAGCAGGGTGGGGGGAGGGTATAGCCGACTTTCGGGACAGCATTTGAAATGTAAATGAAGAAAATATCTAATAAAAAAATTGTTAAAAAATATCCAAACACACCAAGCTGTCGAACTTGGGTTGCATAGATTCCCTTGGCCACTTACACATCTCTGACTGCCTCGGTGGGAGATCACGGGGTTTGGTTAAGATGCCTTCCTCCATTTTTTTTCTAACTTACTTCCTCTTCTTTACCATTCTATAGGAAAACTGTACTTAAGTTTGTGTATGAACATGGGATAATGCTAAAAAAGAGTTTAATCCCAACCTGCCCCAGGAAATTAACTTTGTGGATTGGTTTTTTTCCAAGACTGTGAAGTGTTGCATAAATGCTCACTTACTATTACAGCGTTTACATCGACTTATTCATTTATTTAGTGGAGTGGGGTGTGATGCTTGTGGAGGTCAATTAACAACTTGGTGGCTCTCTCCTCCCCCCATGTGGCTTCTAGGAATTGGAGTTCGGTCATCAGGCAAGTGCTTTTAATCTCTGAGCCTTCTTGCTGGTCTTGTAATGTCTTTGAAAGATTTGGTATTTAGTTAGAAAGACCTTACTTACTTCTTCTTCTTCTTTTTTTTTACTTTTTTTTTTAATTAGGAATTTTCTTCATTTACATTTCCAATGCTATCCCAAAAGTTCCCCATACCCTTCCTCCCACTCTCCTCCCCCATCCCCCACTCCCACTTCTTGGCCCTGGCGTTCTCCTGTAATGAGGCATATAAAGTTTGCACGACCAATGGGCCTCTCTTTCCAATGATGGCCAACTAGGCCATCTTCTGATACATATGCAGCTGGAGACATGAACTCTGGGGGTACTGGCTGTTCATATTGTTGTTCTACCTATAGGGTTGCAGACCCCTTTAGCTCCTTGGGTACTTTCTCTAGCTCCTCCATTGAGGGCCCTGTGATCCATCCAATAGCTGACTGTGAGCATCCACTGTGTGTTTGCTAGGCCCCCGCATAGCCTCACAAGAGATCTGGATCCTTTCAGCAAAATCTTGCTAGTGTATGCAATGGTGTCAGCGTTTGGAGGCTGATTATGGGATGGATCCCCGGGTATGGCAGTCTCTAGATGGTCCATCCTTTCGTCTCAGCTCCAAACTGTGTCTCTGTAACTCCTTCCATGGATGTTTTGTTCCCAATTCTAAGAAGGGGCAAAGTGTCCACACTCTGGTCTTTGTTCTTCTTGAGTTCCATGTGTTTTGCAAATTGTATCTTGTATCTTGGTCACTTCTATTCCTGCACTAATATCATGACCAAGAAGCAAGTTGGGGAGGAAAGGGTTTATTCAGCTTACATTTCCATGTTGCTGCTCACCAAAGGACATCAGGACTGGAACTCAAACAGGTCAGGAAGCAGGAGCTGATGCAGAGGCCATGGAGGGGTGTTCCTTACTGGCTTGCTTTCCCTGACTTGCTCAGATTGCTTTCTTATAGAACCCAAGACCACCAGCCTAGGGATGGCACCACCCACAATGGGCCCTCCCCCCTTGATCACTAATTGAGAAAATGCCTTATAGCTGGATCTCATGGAGGCATTTCCTCAAGGGAGGCTCCTTTCTTTGTGATAATTCCAGCTTGTGTCAAGTTGACACACAAAACCAGCCAGTAATCTATCTATCTATCTATCTATCTATCTATCTATCTATCTATCTATCTATCTATCTATCTATCTATCATCTGTCTACTATCTATCTATCTATCTATCTATCTATCTATCTATCATCTGTCTACTATCTATCTATCTATCTATCTATCTATCTATCTATCTTGTCTCCATGACATCACTACGTGCAGGTCACTATTCCATACACTGGTGAAAACTCGATTCCCCTGTATTTCTCTAAGCAATTCTACTGTTATTATTATTGTTTTACAAATAGGCTGTTAATTCATTAGGAATTTATTTCCAGGTAGGGTGTAAAGGGGGAACTAATGTTTTTACAAAGGAGAGCAGATTTCCCCATGGCAGGCTTAGCTGGAAGATAACTAGTGAATTCGAGCACCATCACCAACAGCTGATTGCCGTGCGTGAATACTGTTGTGTCTGTTTTTAGCTGCACTGCTGCTGAGCCTGCACCACACTGCTTTAATTACCATAAATTTGTAATATACTTGATATCAGGCAGCACAAGATTTTCTTAACTATCCATGCCCAATAAACTGACTGCACACTTCTATTGTCCTTTTGACAGAATTGTATGGGACATGTATGGGACATGGCCCAGGGCCTCTCTATAGTGTTCTTTCCATGGATCATACCTATATGATTGATTTTGGTCAGAGCCTTTTTCTTATTTATATTCAAGAAAAGTATAGTTTTTTTTTTTAAATGGATCTTACATAGCTCTTGCTAAACGTATTCTAATTTGAGGGTGGTGTCATGATAGAATCCCTGCCTAGGATGTTCAAGTCCCTGGCTTGATCCTCCAATAAGTGTTCTGGGCTCCTAGCAATATTGATTGATAGGTGTGCTGGTTCATTCTTTTTCAACTTGACACAAGCGAGGGTCATCTGGGAAGAGGAAACCTCGATTGAGAGAATGAGTACATCAGATTGGCCTGTAAGCAAATGAGGCATTTTCTTGATTAATGACTGACGAGAGAGGGCCCAGCGCATTGTGAGTGCTGCCATTCCTGCACAGGTGGTCTTGAGTTGTATAACGATGTAGGTTGAGCAACCCATGAGCGAGCCAATAGGCAGCTCTCCCCATAGTCCCTGTTTCAGTTCCTGCCCTGGCTTCTCTTTGTGATGGACCATAAGCTGTAAGATATAACGTGAAATAAAGTGTTTCCTCTCCAAGTTGCTTTTGGTCATGGCATTTATCACATCAACAGAATCAAGTAAGGACATTCTATAAAGCTGCTTGTGTTACCTCATAGCTACTAACTGAACATTGCTGGCATGCCAGAAAGCTATTACATTGTTTTTTTGAATCGTCTTTTTTTCTGTATTTTATTTTGTGCTTGGTATTAAATCCAAGGCCTCATGAATGCTATGACTGAGTACATCCCCAAACCATCTTTAATTCTCTCTCTCTCTCTCTCTCTCTCTCTCTCTCTCGTGTGTGTGTGTGTGTGTGTGTGTGTGTGTGTGTGTGTGTGTATTTTGAGACAGGATCTCATTGTGTAGCTTTGGCTGGCCTGGTATGTAGACCAGATTGGTCTTGAATTCATAGAAATCAGCCTGACTCTGCCTCCCGAGTGCTAGAATTTAATTAAATAGCTATTCTTTTTGGAAGCGAGTCTTAATTACTTAAGCTGACCTGGAACTTGTGGCAACCCTCCTGCCTCAGACCCCTGAGAGCTGAGATACAGGGGATGAGCCACAATGACCAGCTGATTCTATTTCAGTAGCTTCTCTTGGTGTGTCCAGGTAGATGGCTGTAAGGGACAGCTCTTCATTGTGTGGACTCTTTGCTTTGCATCTAAGCACTTTACACACGTTAGTGCCACTATCATAACCATCCTTTGCAGGACTCACTTCCATTGCTTCTGCTTTTTTGAGGTAGAGATCAACTGACTCACTAAACACCATGCTGTAAAGGCTTGCCTCGGTATTCCCTCTCTATGACATTACTTACAAATTTACATCTAATTCTGCAAGGGCTTTGTCTCATTGTTTTCTTTTTACTCTTTTTTAGTGTCATATTGGCAAAAACCCTAGGAATTTGATTGACAAGAGCAACATCTGGTCCTATGACTAGGTAAACAAGGCACTTACTATAGGTGCAGAATTTTGTGAGGCTTCTGAAAGTTCTATACCCAGAACAGAAGCATTTTAATAGACTTCCCACTGTTTCAGATTGGAATCAAGGGCAAATCACTGATGAAATTAGTTGAAATTTGCATATTTTGTCCTTTAAGGACTTTTTAATGTTAACTTTTATTTTAAAATATTTTGTTTTACAGATGACTTAAAGGGTCTTTTTGGCATGTGTATTTTTAGCTGGCATGTGTGTTTTGAGCTGGCATGAATATGTTTGTGCCTATGGTAGTTCTTGAGGTTGTCAGCTGTTCTCAGATTCTCTATTCTGGGCCAGGAAGTCTTCTCTTTCATCCCTATAGTCCCACCAGCTCTGAGAATATGTAGGGAGTCCCCTCACTCTCTGACAGGCAGGCTTCTTCTGTTTCTTTTCCACTAGACTATTTCTTATAGGCCTGTGTTCATGCGTGGCCCACACGCCCTTCATAACTAATGGGATGTGTTTTGATTCCTAGATTACTAAAATCACTTATTAGAAATGGCATTGAATGGGGATAAAGGAGATGGCTCAGTGGTTGGAGGGTATGCGGCACAAGCACGAAGACCTGAGATCAAATCCCCAGCACTTACGGAAAAAGCCAGCCACGGCCGCTCACACATTTCTTTAGGTTATATGTAGGAATGTTTTACCTGCATATGTGTATGTGTGCCATGTGTGTCTGGTGCCCGGAGGGGTCAAAAGAGAATGTTTAATCCCCTGGAACTGGAGTTACAGAAGGTTGCATACAGCCACATGGATGCTGGGAACCACAATTCTGCAAGAATGAATGAATGCTCTTAACTGTTTGGCCATCTCTCCAGCCTCTCTGACACATTCATAATCCCAGGACAGGATGGGTAGAGACAGGATTTCTGGGGCTCACTAGCCATCCAGTTTAACCAAAATATGGTGAGCTCCAAGTTCAATGAGAGAGCTTGCCTGAAGGGAATAAGGCAGAACACAACAGAGCAGGACACCCAAGCCCTCCTCTGACCTCTGCATATGAATGTGTGGAGCCCACACATCCACAACCATGTATAAACACATGCATGTGCATGTAATATAAATACACATACATATATACACATGCACATATGGAGGATCATAGAAGTTGATCGAGTTGTTTTGTTTTGTTGTTGTTATTTTAGGACAAGCTCTTACTAGGTAGGTCTGAATGGATGACACTTACTGTGTAGATCAGGTTGGCCTCAAATTCACAAAGATCTCTCTCCCAAGTTCTGGGTTAAAGGCATATGCTAACAAAGCTGGCGATTACACAGAGAAACCCTGTCTCGAAAAACAAAACAAAACAAAAAAATCCTCAGCAAAATGATCACATGGGACTGAATTTCACAGGTAGCAAGTATCATCTCCCATTGTTTTGTTATCCTAGATAAGCAATAAATATCTTGATGACCTCATGGATAGAATTGGTGGATTGCCAGGTTTTTTATTTACTTATTCTTTTTGTAATGCTTGGACTCAAATCCAGGGTCTTATGAGTGCTAGGCCAGGGCGCTACCACTGAACTTCCTCCTTAGCACTTGATTTTTGGAGATAGGGTCTTAACTATGTACCACAACGCTAGCCTGAAACTCATTAGCCCCCTGCCTCAGCTTCCTGGATGCTAGGATTGCAGATGTGTATTAGTTCCTTATCCTGATGTAGCAATAAAATTCCTCACAAAAGCAAGGTGAGAGAGGAAGAGTTTATTTTGGCTTGCACTTTGAGGATAGAGTCCTCCACAGAGAGGGCGCCATGGTAGCAGGAGAGAGGGGCAGTTGGTTCCCCTGAGTTGATAGTCTGGAAGCAGAGAGATGAAAGTTGGTGCTCCACCCACTTCTGCCTCCTTATTTGGTTCAGGACCTCAGCCCATGGAGTGCTGCCACCCACATTGGGGTGGATCTTCCCACCCCCAAATAATGTAGAAACTCCTCATTAGACATGCCCAGAGGTCTGTTTCCATGGTGATTCTAAATTCCATCAAAGGACAATCAAGATTAACATTACACAGGTGTGCATTCTAGACAGAGGGAGTATGTCGCCTGGGGAAGCAAGGGACGAGCAAGCGTGACAGCCGAAGCAGGAAGGGGACAGCTCACATCCTGAATCACAAGCAGGAAACAGAGAGCAAACCCGGGATGGCACAAAGCTTTAAAATCTCAAAGCCCTCCCCCAGTGACATACTTCCTCTTGCAAGGCCACACCTTCCGAAGCTACTCAAGCAGCACCACCAACTGGGAACCAAGTGCTCAAATACTCACATGAGCCTACAGGGCCCTATTTGCATTCAAACCACTACAGCTGGCTATTTTACTTTAAACCCCCTCATTTCACATTAGTCCCAAGTGAAGCACACTTTCAGCAATGCTATTATCAACCTTAGCAGGATTCCTTCCCTGGCAGTCTAGAAGAATCCGGCTCCTACTTTCTCATGGCGAGGGAGGCGTGGCTAGGACTGTCATTCAATAGCCCAGTCCGCCTCCGGAGGGCTTTCACTGTGTTTTACAGGAAACCACGGAAAGTTATCCCATACAGACGGCTCTAACAGAACAACTTCCTTTTCCCTGGTCTCCTGGGATCTGAGTAGTTAGTGCGGGAAGACAATGACGGGGCTTGTGAACAGGAAAAAGCAGCCACCCGTCGTCTGTCTTCTCACAGTTTGGCGGGATTGGCTGGGTTGGCTGGGAGTGTAGTGAGGATCTTTGACTGACTCAAGCAGGGCAGTCCAGTGCCTTTTTTTTTTTCCAGGAGAACTTGCTGATTGGTAGTTTCACATTGCCACTGACATACAAGTAAGGCCTGTGTGGGAAAGAAAGCCCTAAGTAACAGGGAGACTCCCAGATGGTGTAGACCAACACACAGGAGCACTCCTTTGAGACCAGCAAATGAATACAGCATTCTCATCCTGCCGGCGTGCCCTGGAGGCCTGAACAGACAAGAAGGAACATGAGGCATACTCACCAATGAGAGTATCTTAAGTAGCGGGAAGGGTCAGAATTGCAGTAAATAACAGAGTGATAGCAGTTACACAATATCACAAATAATCACAAAAAATATCACAATGCCTTTAAAAAAAGAGAGAGATTTTCACATTGTATCCTGGGGTACATGGCAGGAAGCTAACAAACCTCCAGAGATGCACATCCTTCTCTTTCTTTTCCATCCATAGTGTGTTGGCTTTTCTCTCTAGGTTATTAAAGGGCTACTGGGCATCCAGTTATTGTGCCCATATCCATAGCAGGAAAAGTGGGGAGGGCAAGAAGCAAGCTAGCCAGGTCTGGCCATTTCCCACAGAAATGCCTCCGCTTCTCAGAGTCTGTCTGCTTTTGGTTTCTCCCTTTAACAAGACTTGGATCCTGTGGTTATCTCTGGATCAATTCCCTTGCAAAGTCTCTAGAGTTCATGGTTGTTTTAACCAGGCAGTTTAACCACCCTCTGTGCCTCCCCTTGTCACTAGAGGTCCCCAAGGGTAACTGAAGAGACTGGGATTCTGTTGAGGACAAGGGACAGACATCATCAGGTGGTGTCTGTTAACAAAAACTGTGTGTCAAAAAGACTTTAATAGCATTGACCACATTGTTGGCAAACTGAGAACTCAGAATCCTGTGTTCAAAAATTAAGAGTCTCAGACTACCAGTGGTTAAGTAATTGTGGGACCCTTCTGAGTTCATGGAGGAAGCATGAGGAATATGAGGGGGGCAGAGAGAGGACCCCAGCACTTCTTAGAGAAAAGAGTTAGAGGAAAGCTGACAAAATGGGGACATAGAACACAGTGAGTGGGTGCCAAATGCATACCGCACTTTCTGTCTCTCTGCCCTGAGCAGTTTGGGTTGGAGCTTGGGGGGTGATGTTCACATAAGGCAGATAGGAGAGGGGATGCAGATGGGTGCTGCATTCACCCAGGACCCCCACCCGACCCCGGGTGGACATAGTTTTTCAGAGGGAGGAGCCATTGGTTGCAGCCTCACTCTGCCAGACACTCACTGGACCCACCCAGCCTCAAGGTGCCAGGTCACCTGCAATACAAGCTCAGGACACATGTCACAGGGGTCATCTGAGGAGAGCTCACTCCAAAGGAAAGACCTCATTGTTCCCTTCAGCACGGATGCCACCCACCCCTGCCTAGTGTCTTCCCACCACCACTGTCTCCAGGCCTGCAGTACTAATTTGGAGGGTG
Organism: Mus caroli; assembly: GCF_978045245.1. Lineage (NCBI taxonomy): Eukaryota > Metazoa > Chordata > Mammalia > Rodentia > Muridae > Mus > Mus caroli. Next base: position 58,809,124 of record NW_028227258.1, on the reverse strand, counting down.
TCAGTTTTCAGAGATTGAGTCTGAATGGTGGATGCTGGGGTTCAGAAAGAGGAGGGAAGGAAGAGGCCCTTGGAGCAGGATTTGTTTATGCAAACCCATCCTGCCCCTTCCACCTTAGCCATCATCCCAGCAGCTGTGCCCTACAGTGATGAGCACAGGGCTTTGGTGACGTCATCCCCTCTGCTGCCAGGAGACATAAATTCCATTTCCCAGAAGATGCGGCAGACTGTAGCTTCTGGGCAAACAGTAACACTAGCAGTAAACATTGGCAGAGAGACCTTCAAATGGAAGAGCTGTGTAGACCTGCAGCAGCCAGGCTGCAAATCCCCTAATGGGGAAGGGTCTCATGCTTCAGACAAGAAGACAGGACTCACAGTGGCCAAAACAGTAATTTGAAGCCGTGTCCAAGCTATCAGCCCCTAAGCCTAATCATTAAATAAAAAAAAAACATGCTTAACTGAGGGAGGACTATAGAAACCAGGTAGAGAACCCATCCAGGAAAACAAACAAACAAACAACCCCACCAGATCACCGGTCACTGCTCATTCATGGAGGAGTGACAGAAAATATGTCACTGGGGGGTGAAGGGGCAGTGGAAAGAAGAAGGAGGGGGAAGAGAGAAAAGGGAGGGAGAAGGAGGAAGAGGGAGAAGGAGAGAGAGAGATGGAGAGAGAGGGAGAGAGAGAGGAGGGAGGGAGGGAGAGAGGGAGAGAGAGAGAGAGAGGAAGAGGGAGGGAGAGGGAGAGGGAGAGAGAGAGAGAGTCAGAGTCAGTCAGTCATTGCCCTGGGGAAATCTAGGAGGTCACAATTTTAGTTACTCCTGAAGGAACTCACCAGACAGTCCACAGACTCCGAAATTTAGACAGCCAAGGTTCACTTGAATACACACACAAACAGGGGGCAGGTGGCAAACTATATAACTTGTGAACTTGTGGGAAAAGACCACCTGCAATTTTTTTAAATAATTGAAGTCAAGTGCACATGGTGTCCCTCTGAAGAGGCACTCACTTCCAACCTACCAGAGGAGGGAGGCAGAGGCTGCCTTCATCTTGCACACTGTGGGACACTTAACAAAGGAGAGGCTGGCATCTGGGGACAGACTCCAGCTGTGCCAGGTCTGTAACACAGAGCCTCAGGTTGAGCGCAGCTCTGCCTAGGGAGCCAGCAGGACACAGCTTCCTGTGTCATTTACTCAGTCTCAAACCCCTGTGCAGTGAGTCTGGAACCTCCAGGGATTCCCAGTGGAACCAGACACTAAATCCTATTCTAGATTTTTTTTTCATCAGCTGAGAATATAGCTCAGTTGGTGGAGAACTTGCCTAGCACGCGTGAAGCCCTGGGATTGGTTTCCAACTTTTCATAAGTCTGGGGCATGTTGCTTGCTTAGAATCCTAGCACTTGGAAGGTAAAAGCAAGAGGGCCAGAAATTTAGGGTTATCCTTAACTACCTAGAGCATTGGAGGACAGCTCAGGCTACAAGAATCCTTGTTTGAAAAATAAAATGATATTTTTTCGAAAAAAAAAAAAACCAGCATGACAATCTGTCTCAAAAATAAGAGACCAAATAGGGAAGAATAGGAGGTCACCAGAGACTGGAGGTGTCAGGGAATGCATCAAAAGGGAGATGTGGATCAGAGGGTGGTAAATTGGGTTAGACGAGAGCAAATTCATTCTGGAGATCTACTGTTCAGCACGAATATCACTAATTATGCACTGTTAAAAGATACATAAACGTCCTCATACAGCCAGACATGATGATAAAGGCATGATGTCGGTAGGTGTTTGGTCACAACCTGGGCTATAGAGTGAGTTCTTGGCCTGTTTGAGTTATATAGCAAGATCCTATCTCAAGTAAGTAAATATAAAATAAATATGAATTGAAAGAGAGAGGGAGAGAGCGAGATCTCCCCTGCCAGACTGAAGGAGTTTGCCCTGTATTGGGGAGTTCATCTTTCCTGAGCCCCAAGCTGGGTCAGAGCTGCTGGGGGTGAGAAGGACTTTGCTCCAAGGCCTTTTGCTCCACAGGGTGTTTGATCCATCCAGAAACCTAAGCCTTTGGTACAGAGCTCTCTTTGGAGAGTCAAGGCAAGAGCAGATAGATGGGGAACCAGGCAGTGATGCACCTGGGGGAATGACACCATTTCTCCTTCATCTTTATGTCACAGAGGCTAACCTTTACTGCACTCAAAACTGCTTACTGACTGAGCAAATCCATTTGAGATAAACAAAAAACCTTGATCTGATCTTGACTCTGCAACTCAAGCAAACCCCAAAGCTCTCTCAAATCCTTCCCTTAGCAAAGTGCTTCATCCCTTGTGGCATTGTTGGGAGTCAGAGAACTGAAACCCAAAAGAAGTTGATGAACTAGAATGTTCTAAAGGGGCTGGAGAGGCGGCTCAGCAGGTAAGGGCTTTTGTTGATCTGGCAGAGGACCAAGATTCAATTCCCAGTACCCAAATGGCAGCTCACGGCCATCTGTAACTCCCACACCAGGAAATCTGATGCCTTCTTCTGGTCTCTGTGGACACACACACACACATCTTGCTCATAAGCACGCACACATGCACACACACACACAGAGCTCGATCATAAGCATGCACACATGCACACACATGCACGCACATTGCACTTACATTCAGGCAACACACAGTTATAAATATAAAAATAAACAGATCAAGTGTGCTAGAGATGTAAATGTTTAGAGGAGTGAGGCTGAGGTTGGACGTGTTTGACTTGCTGTTTGTCTGACCGTAGACATGCCCTGCTAGTTTTCGGTTTCCACCATGGTCTAATAAGCATTGAAGAGAAGGCAAGTGAAGGCTGGGAAGAGAACCCAGAATCAATCTCCTTTCTCTTACTTAGGATCAGCCGTGTCCCTAAAAGAGCGTCTGCAGTTACCATGGCAACCTAGACCCTTCCCACTTCACATCCTTGTGTCCTGAACAATAACCCATCTTAGCCCTCTCTGTTTGTGCCTATGAGTGGGCCTTGTGGGAGTGAGAGTGATCTAATATTAGGACACTGTGCACTCAGTGCTCATTAAGAGACCAGGAAGTGCTCACAAGGAAGACTTTTATTCACCTCCTCTAATAGGACACAGGAAATGGGCCATCTTTGATACTTTAGACCAGGGTGAAGTACACTGCTGCCTCTAGACTTCTGTGTGGTTTTGCCCAGCTTATGAACTGAGAATGGCTTTCATATTTTTTAAGTGTTTGAAAACTCAGAGCATTGGTTTTTCACAGTGAAGACAATGTGTGGCCAATCGTCTCTGTGCATAGCAGTGTTCTCTCAACCCACAGTCCCCCCTTTCTTTATGAGTTATCCAAGGCTTCTTTCCTAATTAGGACAGAGCTTTGAGTAAGGCTATCTGGCCCACCAAGCCCCACATATCTATTTGGGTCTCAGTGTTCAACTCAAGAAGCTTTCACTGAGAGTGAACTCGTGGAATTCTCTGCCCAGCCTAGGGTCACTGAAGACCAAGGTTGCCTCCAAAAGGCCATGGCCAGGATCTGATTGCTAATACAGTATGCTTCTAGGGAATCCAGATCTTTGCAAAGAGCCCTGCATGATGGTTTATACAAAGGAATTCTAGAAGGAGGTGATATGGACCTTGCCAAGGTCTAGACCGTTCTGCTTCCAGGAGATCTCAGTTCTTTAGCAGAGCCCTCTGATCTACTGGCACGAGTCTAATTGGTAGCAGTCTCTATAGCTGCTTTATATAGGTGGTTCTCACATTCAGGCATGTCCCTGTGCCAACCTGTTCCAACTGGCATTTTGCAAATAGGTGCGGGTATATCCAGCCTTGATATGCTGAAGGCCCTTGGGCCACAACTCCAATAGTCCATTGGTCACCTGCCCTGTGTGGATAGCTGCGGCTCTGTTCCTCTGGTGGATTGCTTTATGGCTTCTCTGTCGCCCTTTTATTACACTTACTGCCTGCAATCAGCTCTCTCCTTCCTATCCTCAGCCTGCCTCCCACAGACTTATGTCTCCTTCCCTAGTGTCCTCACTGAGCCTTTCCTGGTGTCACCTTTAGGAAAGCTTGTCGTGGGAGGCACAGGTCGGATTCAAGCACATTCAACACCAATAAACTATTCAAGTAGCAACTTAATGGTCAGAGCTGGCCAAGTGTCGTTCAAGGTCTCCCAGGCCCAGGGACACTGGGCTCCAGGCCTGGAGAACGTGCAGTGTTTATACAGTGGCGTTTGTGAACTGCTCTACAACACTGGGGAGTCTAAGTGGGCTTTGGAAATTACTAACTGTAAGTTGGGTTGACTGTTGACTAGGTAAGGACTTAACCTGATCCAGGGGAAGGTGCAAAAGACAGCAATATATGTGGTGCACAAGGACTGGATAGGATAAAGGATGCACCCAGGCCCTACACGAGGCTGTGATGGGTGATGCATTCATCGCTTTTCTTGTTGCGCTGGCAAAAATGCCTGAAAACAGCAACACAAAGAAGGGTTTATTCTGGCTCCAGGCTGAATGGTACCATCCATCCTGTGAGGAAGGCAGGAGGGCAGGGGTGTACGGCAGCTTATCACACCACTGTGTGCTCTGTCCAGGGTCCCAGCCCATGGGATGGTGCCACACACACTCAGGGAGGATCTTTCCATACCAATTAACCTAATCTAGACCATGCTTCACAGACTGTGAAGAGGGTTGTTTCTAAATCTCATCAAGGCTACAATCAAATTGACTATCACATATGACAAAAGGGGTCCTACAAGCTGCAGAAAGGACACGTTGGCAAATCAACGTGATTTGATTTTAGAAGTGTATGTTGGCTTTCTGTTGCTGGGATCAATACTGTGACTAAAAACAACTTGGAGAGGAAAGACATTATTTGAGTTATATTTTCAGATCACAGTCTGTAATGGAGGAAAGCCAAGACAGGATCTAAAGCAGAGACTATGGAGGAGCACTGCTCTTCACCAGCTTGCTCTCCAGGCTTACGTACAGCTACGCTTCTTATGCCTACCAGGTCTGCCAGCCCAGAGGTGGCATGGCCCACAGTGGACTAGCCTTACTCCAACAAGGAACAACCAAGAAAATGCCCCCACCGACATGCCATAGGTCAATCTGTGAAGGCGATTCCATAATTGAGGTTTTCTTTCCCCAGGTGGCTCTAGTTTGTGTCAAGTTGACCAAAACTAACCAGCCTACTGGGGAAGGGCTGACAGGGTTGTGAAATACCCACACAGGTTAAAGACTCAGATTGAAGACTGTGTTGTTTTGGGTCGTGTGACCTGCTCTTGGGTTCTCCTTGGCCTACCTGGGATACAGGCTTCCTTGCATACTGATCCAATGGGCCAGACTCCCTGGGTTCTCAGCAGTACCTCTGTGAGGGCCAAGGGTGTGGTAGAAGGGAACGTCTAGTCTGAAGGATTTGCAAAGTGGCAATGACTTGATGTGAGAACCTCCTATTATAGTCTCTTACATCGTTTCTATGCCCTCTGAATTTCCTGGTGTAAACTTAAGTTCTCGAAAAAAAACCAAACCAAACCAAAACAAAACAAAAACCAATGTTGTAGTCAAGAGTCAAATCATCCCAGGCTACTTTTAGCCCCTTAGAAAGCCATTCACAACTCACCCCTGTGACTGCCCTAATGTCCTTGTGACTATCAAAACCCTTAAGATGTATTCTTAGCAGAATATTCCAGCTTCCACCAATCCAAAAGCTAAAAACATTATGGATGGCATCTGAGACCCATAGCAAGGTCATCCTCATTGTGCTTTACCACCCACCTATGGCCTTTACTAATGCATTTGGCAAATGCTTTGATTTATGACTTTCTTTGTTCTGCTAATAGAAATCTCCTAGAACCACTTGCATGGTGGAAACATCCTGGATTCATGTTCCTGGACTATGGTGACTTATCTTTGACTCCAGAATAAACTATTCCTTATGGGGCAATGGGCAACCTAGTCTCCAGTCGAGCTGAGGTCTTGAACCCTGGTAGAACCCGATGGGTGGTAAATCCTACCTACATGGGACTGAAGGCGTTCCCTCATGTCTCCTGGACCCCTGGCTCCTGTTGAAGTTACCGCTCCCACAGCCTCCACAGGAGAGGCTCCTGGCTTTCAGTCATGTAGACAATGTCCCAAGCTTCTGGCCTTCTAGCTAGACTCCTCCCCACAGTTACCTAGCAACAGCAAGATAGCAAGCCCACTGTAAGAGGGGCTGCTTGGCCCCTCCTCTCTCTCTTAAGCTTTTACTTTCCTTACTCTATCTCTAAGCTTTTACCTCTCTCTAAGCTTTAACCTTTCTTACTCTCTAACTCTCTTTCTCTCTTTCCCTTCCCCCTTCTCTCCTCTTGGCCATAGCCAGTCTCTCTCTTTTACCTTCTCTCTTTCCCCCTGCCTTTCTACAATAAAGCTCTAAAACCATAGACTCTCTCTGTCCATCAAGGCCCGCCGTGCTTGGACGATGGGATAGGCTTTCTTCTAATGAGCTATTTCTAACCGCCCGTCAGAAGGCCTTCCTGTGCTCCAGCCACAGACCGAACTAAAGACTCTTGCCTGCGTGGGAACCACCCAGTGTCCCCTCTCTCCAGCCCTTACCTCTCTTCCTTTCCTCTCTGGGGCCCAAGTGTCGTCCCAGGGCCCCTATTCTGTTCTCAGCTCCTGGGCTGTATCCAGCGTGAGATTCCGGAGACTGAGAATCTGGTACCGGGGACTGCCCCTTGTCCACCCTCCCGCCCTGTGTGGTCAGTGGCTTCATACAGCCAGATGCCCACCCGGGACCATGTGGAAAGCATCCAGCAGTCCTCCCGAGTCTGCCTGCCCAGAGCACAGGAACTCTGGCCGGGTGCGGGCTCTCTCCCTCCCCACTTTTCCCCTACACCCTCGACCCCACAATTCCTTATTTCCTTTGAGGTGAAAGGTGTGTGTGTGTGTGTGTGTGTGTGTGTGTGTGTATCCAGTGGAAAGGTGTGTATGAACAAAGTGTATGTGTTTTGAATAAAATATACATGCAGTATTGTGGATCTCTATGTTATAAACTACGTTCAAAGGCACAGTTTTGACACTGAGGGGAGGCAGCTATTTATCAGCTGCAGAGACGGAGACTATTGAGACAATGCCAGGGCTGCCTCCATCCATCGTAATTGGGATGCATAGTGCTAGACTGCCCTGATGGGGTGTGAAATGAATCGTCTTTAGTTGATAGATAGATAGATAGATAGATAGATAGATAGATAGATAGATAGATAGATAGATAAATGATAGATGACAGATGATAATTACTTAGTTTTAGATAGCATCTAACTCTGTAGTCCAGGCTAACCCCAAACTGCATCCTCTCACCTCAGCCTTTTGAATGCTAGGATCCCAGGCATCTCTCACAAGACCCAGAGTGCTGGGCTCATTTTCAAGACAGAAAACCTTCCCTGCAGCCTCTTCTTCTGGCTGCATTAGGTTAGAGGGCTTGGTATTCTTTCTTGGCTCAGTCACTGGATGAATGTGCAGGACTGGCTTGGATGGAGGCCATAACTGGAGACGCTGCAAATTTATTGTCACTGACACCAGCAAGGCTCCTCATATCACTTTGCCCTTACACATTGCTGTACCATGTTTTTTAAACTAGTGACTTTCATGCTTAAGTGTATATCAGACTCACCTAGATGATGGACTGAGACCTAAATTGTTGGGCCTGGCTGCAGAGCTTTGGACTTTTAAGGTTGGAAGAGGGGCCTGGGAGTCTTCATTGTTAACACATCCTCAGGAGAAGTGGATCCCGTGAGTGCTAGAATTCAAACTGACAAACCAATCCTTGAGGACATTACTGTTCAAGACAGCCACTATTTCTTTAAGGTAATACCTCCCCACACCCTGTTCCTCCATCCATCTTCCTGTTCCTGTCACCTGTTTCACTGGGAACAGAGAAACATGGCCGCACCATCAATCTCCCTTTGCCCTGCGCTGTGACTTGCTTTGTGCTGTGGATGACCTAATGTTCCCACTAACAATCTCTCCCTCAGCCATTGGACTTCACCCCCTTCACCTGACCAAGGACATCACTCCTAGACACGACCCTGTCAGTGGGTCATTATTACAGCAAACAAAATCAATACACAACCAAACAACAAAACTATTATCTTTGGTCTCAGCTTTCTCTGTGTCAAAACGCCCAGGGTCTCTCTTCTCATCCTCCACATATCCTTTCCTTCCATTCCCTCTTGGGTCCAGTCCAATTAGACCTCTGTTCTCACTTCTGCACTGACAATGTTCTTGTTGAAGTTATTATCGTACCTCTTGTTTGTTGTTTCAGTAACAAGATGTCTGAGACTGGATAATGTTCAGTTTGACACTGGGGCAGGAAACAGATGACTTTCAAAGGGGCTAAAATAACCTAAGATAATTTGGCTGTGGTTCTCAACCTGACCGTGAGGTTCAGTCATCTCATCTTATAAAAATGTTAACTCCCATCTACCTACACTTTCTCTTTAGGTAGCTTTATCTAGTGTCTCAATTTGAAATGTCACCACTCTGCCATGACTCCCATTTTATATTTTCAGCCCAGCCTTTTCCACTGAATTCCCAACACTCATATCATCTACAACCTTCAAGGTGGGCTAGACAAAATTAACAGTTCAAGGCTGACTTCCTTACTCCTCCCCAGCAACATGGGAGGCTCATCGACCCAGACAGACAGAACACACACACACACACACACAGAGAGAGAGAGAGAGAGAGAGAGAGAGAGAGAGAGAGAGAGAGAGAGAGATACACACACAGTTTCTTCCCTCCTATTCTGAGCTGAGCAATGGGAACTCCATTCCTCAGTTCCTTGAGGTCATCTTTCTCTCTACTCTCTCTCTCTTCCCACACCTGAACATAAGCACTTTCAGAATGCATCTAGGACCTGACCCTTTCTTGGAACCATTTGTATTTTCTCACTGATTCTTTCCTTACCTATGGCATCATTTCAAACAAATTCAACCCATGACTACATTTAAAGGTCAGTCCTGTCCTAGAACCCCACACCACAGAATTCCACCCACAGAGCAAAAGGCTGAAGGCTTCTGAGAGGATGCAAGGAATCGAAGTGGCTTCGCTCCGACTTTGCCATGAGAATCTCCAGGCTGTTTCCTGTGTACATTAAGCATGGCTTATCTTTTACTGTTTCTGACACTGCTGGGAATAGACACCATCTCAAATAGAAAATCAGAGACTGTATTAGCTTTTCAATCAAATGCTTTAAATTCATTGATGAAAATGGGAGTTCCTACATAAATCAAGAAATTGGTGACTAAATTATACCTTGGGCATGAGTTAGATCAGGTATTGTCAGTTCTGTAGAGTCCCACCAGTTATGTCCAGACCCATAAATAGACCATGTATTAAGTCATTCCTGTGGTTGCTGTCATACTGAGATGCCTGGCCAGCCAGCTTTCTTCATTTGGAGGGGGGGGCTCTGGGGATTGAACTGGGGTCCACAAGCACCAAGCAACTCAACTCAGCAATTCTGCTGCAATGCTAGAATGTCTCCTTGATTGATCTAGTTTGCCAACACTTTCCCCCCAACACCATCTCAAAGCTGGTCACTTGTGTTTGCACTGAAAACATCCCAGCCAGCATAGTCCTCCCTCACCTGTGCTCCCACAAGATGATATTCCTAATTAAAGCAGGCAGGAGAGAGTCATTCTAATAGTTGTGTCTAGTCACAGCACAGCCACCTGTACCTCAACAAGGAAATGGATTATTCTAACAGGACAAATCACTCTTCTGTTGACATTGATGTGACTTTCTTCTTTCATAAAAGCTAAAACCTTTTCTTATCTCCCAGACAATGTTCTTTGTTAAAAATAGAAAAACACAGCATCCTGTGAAAATGGCAGACATCTCCATTAGGAACTGACTTGCTAGGAGCCCAGCCAACAGGGCACTGAATACAGTCCTACAAAGCTGGGGACGTGGTGGGCATCTTCACATGGAACCCCGTGCCTTCTCTTCAAGTGAGGTAGTAAGGTTGGTGAAGGGGCCCAAGAAGACTCTCTACTGAAACCTACTGGGATGACACTGGCCAGAAGACTAAGGAGGCTCTCATGTTGAGTGAAGGTGGCATTCTTGTAGGGCAAGTGGTCCTTGGAAGATTCCTTCTGCCTCCCCCTCTCTCTTTATCCTTCTGCATGGTTGTTTCCCTTTCATGATGATTTGGTAAATAATAGAGGCCTCTCTCTTACCCCAGCATTGTAAATTCTAAAGAAAAGCCTGATCTAAGGTGAAAATGTTAAGGACAAAATAATCTTTCATCAGGTTTCAGGATCCAGAGTATATGAGGTCTTTTGCAATGCCATTCCTTAGACTTTAGGCCTAATACATCAAGGAATGCAAAGCATGTAATTATTTGTAAAGTTGAACTCAGAAGAACTGCATACATAAGGTAGCTTGTGATGTTCTGGCCATGGGAGCTGGTGGCAGGGGCATGTCCTAGACCATGATGCTGCTGTTCAGCACAATACCTTGTCTAGTTTTCTTCCTCTCTCCTGAAGCCTTTTGAATAAACTTGATTCCTTCCCCAGACTCCCCACTCTTGAATATTATTAGCTTTTGGGCAGTGACAGACTACAAGTAAGGTCAGAACCAGATGGGCTGAGAAGACTCTCATTATCTTAGCCTATTTGATCACAATGCTGTCATTTATACAGGAAGTTTAGTTGGTTTAAAGCAAGCCATGGATTCCAAATATGGCAGGGAAAATATTAGTGGAATTGACTATCAGTTTTCCATACTGACAGGTAGGAGAAAGCTCTCCATAGTAAGGCACTGAGAGATAGGTGGGGCCATTTAGGACCAGAGCAATGTGACAAGAACAATCAGAATCTGAATTCAAAACAGCAGCTTCACCCTATCTGGAACCAGGCCAGTGGAGGGGCCCAAGCAGACACTCTACTGAAACTACTGGGATGATACTGGACTCACTGACCAGAAGACTAAGGAGTCTCTCGTGTTGAGTGAAGGTGGCACTCTTGTGGGGCCAGTGGTCCTTGGCAGATTCCTTTCACCTCCCCCCATGTCGAAATTTGACTGGCTTGATCTTCTACAGGTGTCATGCAGATAATTACAACTGTGGTGTGTTATTACCTCAGCGCTGCCATGCCCGGAAAATATCATTTTACAACTATTCTCCCCATCTACCTTACATTCTTTCTGCCCCATCTTCCACAATGTTCTCTGAGCCTTAGAGGGAAGGCAGGGGTGATGTGGATGAGACCTCCACAATTGAGTACTCACAGTTATTTATGCTCAGTATACTGACCAGTTCTGAATCTGTGCATTAATGACTACCCATTTCAAAATGAAAGCTTCTAAGACATCCATTCTCTGTGACCCAGTTCCCCAGAGTCCTGGGTCCATGCTGTTCTGTTAGTCTTTCTAATTCACTGGAAGCTCATGGCCTAACTGTCTGGGGTCAGCTTTCTGATGCACTCCATCTGCTTCTCAACACTGACTGCATATTGCTGTTGCCATGATTGCCTTGAACACATCCTGATGGGATGTCACAATGGCCATGGATTCTCTAAATGGGATTCAGTTGCTGATTTGATTGTTATAACTGACTTTAGTTCGTTGGAACAGGTGTTTTCAAATTGTAATGTTCATCAGAATTGTCACCTGGAGGCCTTATCAAAACTCAAAACTCAGCTTGCTGGGTCCTGGAGTAAGATTTCTGGAATTTGGATTTCTTTAAACGACACAGAAATATTATAAGAATATGTTTCCATTTTAATTCCAGTTGTGGGATAGGGGGCGCTGCTTCAGATTTTCCTCGGCTGCTGACTATGATTTACCTCGTGCTCTAGCAGGGGCGTGATTTTTGCCAGCTGCAGATGAATTCTGGCCATTTAAGTGTGAGGGCCCTGAGAGGTAGGGAGGGTTGTTGGTTGGTCAGTTGGTTGGTTATTGGTTGTTGTTGGTTGCAGTTTGCTAAGTAGTCATGGGCAAAGAAGAAGCAACAAGAAGAAAAAATTAGGTATTCTAACAGCAAAGATCAAACTTGCACTAGGGAACTTCTTCCCGAATTAGCAGGAAGTAGTCTAAGGATAACATCACCCCTTCCCTACTCCTGACTTTATTCAGGGATCTCTTTCTTTTCTTTCTTCTCTTTTATCTAGTGTTGGGGGTTGGAAGGGTGGAAGAAGGGGCATGGAAGGGTGAAAGAACCCACCAAGTAGCCAAAGACAAGGAACAGGATCCCACCCCTACAATTTCTGGGACCCCCCCAAATTAAGATTTCTAACAAGTTCATGGTAATGCCTATGTCACATAGATCTTGGCAACACTTTCATAACCAGCATGTGACATGAACCAGGCTATGAACAAACCCATTGTATAAGAGAGGAACACATAAACAGGTTTGCCATATTGGGATTCACAAAAACATTCTTTCGTAGAGATCAACAATATGGGCTTTCTGTGCCCTGGTCTTTGGTCCTAGATCTTAAACTTCCATACATGAACTCTGACCTCCTTGCCAGAGTAACTGTGTGGGAGGCCCAGGGAATATATGGAGAAAGAGGTCTTTCTAGAGTCTAGTCTCATAGCCTTCTTGGCCAAAGTATTAGTCACATAATTAAAATTGTTTTGGATCCTCTAGACCAGCCTCAGGGATTGCCATTTAAGCCACTGAATTTGGGGTGCTTTGTTCTGTTGCAATAGGCAACCTGGACCATGTGCCGATAACGATTGCCCTTACAGGTGTGAAATTCATGCAGTAGACTGTTACAACTATTTGACTGATGTCAGAAGGACAGATGCAAGTGCACATGGTGATAGTATGAGCTTGTGAAGGTCTGTGACATTTTATACTGTTCCAACCCTGAGTCCTGCGGCCGGTTAAATGTCCCATGGATACACCTCTGCAGCAAACTATGCAACCGCTGCAAACAAGGCCTCCTTGTGCATTGTGCAGAGGCTCATGAGTTAGCATTAAGTTCAAAGTCGGGACTCATCAGGAGGAGGTAGGAAGAGGTGGTCACTTGTGAGGAAGGCCGGACAGCGTGGAGCCCAGACACAAGGAGGGCTCTGTCTTCCCCAGAGCACAACGTGCCTGTTTCTCAAGGTGGAGTTTGGAGTTTGGGAGCAATTCTCTTTCTGAAGAAGGAGGTTTTTATTTCCTCCTCTCCCAACTCCCTTCTGCCTCCCTCAGCCCAGGGGGAATTTTTAGAACTGTATAATAAGGACCATTGCAGAATCACAGCCTCTTTTTCTGAATGTGTTTCTTATGTAAATGCTACATCAGAGAACCCTTCCTCTGCTTTACACTTCAATCCTGCTTCAAAAACCTGCAAAACTGAAACAGAAAAAGACACCTTGGGAATGCATTGGCTTTCATCTGTTTTCCATTTTTACCTAAGGCTCCTACCCGTCCTGTGCTCCCCCCCACCCCAAGCCTTTATTCTTCAAGTTAAGATTAATTTTAAATCATCTCGTGTTGAATAAGGATGGTTCCTGTGCATTTGTTCAGTCCAAATATACTGAGGTGAAGTCCTTCCCAACAATCTACTAATCCTTGGAAAACGGAAGGGGCATAGGCTGCCCAGCAGCAGGGCACAGAGACTCTCCCTCAGAGGACTGGGTCTCTCCCCCAGGACCCGGACCTGTGGAGGGAGGGGAGCAGCCTGGATCCACAGTTGGCCTTCCAGGCTTCCTTCTTCTCCTTCTTTCTCTCTTCCCACCTCTTGGTACAGTGGTTTGTTTACCAGTCTGTTTGCCCTGCCTTGGGAACCCAGCAGTGAGGGGGCAAAGGATTCCTCTTCATCCCCACTCAGAAGCACGCCGCCAAACTGTATTTAAATAAAGAATAAATGAATGTGTTTAACCGAGCGGTACTTGAATGAATGGGTTTGAAGCCCAACTCAGACACTTAACTGGCTGCATGAAGACAAATCTTAGGGGGAATGGAATACTTCAAGCTGTAATACAGCGTAATGTGCACCGGCTCCAGACCCTTCTCGTTGAACGCATTATCATGAAGCAGTGAGGCGGAGGGCAAATGCGAGCTAGTTGGAGACTTAGGATGACAGATGTTAAGGGGAACACTGAGCAGCTCCAAAGAAAGGAGTCCTTTTGCAGGGATGTGTTACCCTCGGGGAGACAGCCCAATCAGACAAATGGAGTGAGAGCATGAGGAGGACTCACGATCTGATCCTCGGATCCCACTCAGGAAACAGGTAATGGAGAGCGCCTTCTAATTCCAGGGCTGTAGCAGTGAAGAACAGTGGAGGGAAGACAGGAGTTGGGAGAGGGACAGACTGATCAGCTGCCTAGTCAATTCAGGGAGTTTCAGGTTCAGGGAGAGAGAGACTCTGTCTCCAAAAAATAAGATGTCTCTGGCTTCCACATGCACCTGTACTGAAGGACACCGGTGAACTCATACACGTTCATATCCCCTTCTGCGCATGCACACAAAAAACGTCTTAGGGACTGCAGGTAAAGAGAGGCTGTGTGACACAGAAGTTAACAATGCAAAGCCGGTGTGAGGCGGTGTCACAGTGTGACTCCACACTCGGCAGCAGGCTGAACCTTTACCTGTGGTCCGTGGAGGCTGTGGTTATCGCTTCCTTTCCCTCCGTTCAATATCTCAAGCAGTGTTCCTTGCCTGGAGCCAGCTGCGGCCCTGGGGACAGCCATCTGAATTAATTATGAGAGATTGCATTATTTTTTCCATCCTCAGATTCCTAACCAGAAACAGAAGGGAAAGTACAATAATAATTCACTGCTGCCTCAGAAAGGAAATAGTGAAGTCAGGCCATTCAAGGGAAAGCCAGAACACCGAGGGGAACTGGTTGTCCCTCCAACCGACAGGGGGCACCACTGAGTCAGACCGCCACTCCTGACCCCCGCGGGTGTCATCTGGCCTTCCTCATCTCTATGCCCTCTGACTGGGATGTCTCAGGCCTTGATATCTGGCATCCCACCCAGCCCAGCCCTGCCCTTCGGATGAGGTTACCCATTACTATGGTGCCCCATTCAGAGGAGCCCCAGTGAGGAAACAGTGGACCCCCATAGTCAGGGTGGAGAACACTGGGCACCAATCCCTCCCGCCCCTCCTTTACACATACACCTCATTCCCGCCTCTTTCCAGGCCGTTCCTCTTCCTTCCCACTGTCCCTCTTCCCTTATGAAAGGCCCCAAGACCCGCAGGTGCTACAGACAAGTTCAGCCACCCTTTGACCATGTAGTCCCGTCTCACAGGAAGAAGGAGCAGTAGGGATATTTGAATATCTGAGTTCCCAGCCTTCTGTAAGTGCTGCCAGGAACCCCTGCACCGCCCCATCTGGCCCCTGTATCCCTAGACGGGCTCAATGCTCACTGCTCTCACTGAAACCTACATTCAAGATTGAAAGGAGGCAACAGACAACACTGGCCACCTGTCCTCTCCCTGCTGGGCCGTGGCCAGACAGTAGAGCAGTGCTCCATTGTGCCTTGGGTGTGACGGGATGCGGGGCCACCCAGGGTGTGGCTAAGGGACCCTGCACTGAGGCAGCAGATCCTTGAAGCCAGGCTAGTCCCCAGGACGACCTTCTCCCTGGGTCCACTCCCACGTTCTAAAGCCTTTGACATTTCTCTTCTGTGCCTCCCTATAGGTCCCGCTGCTCCAGGAGAGAAGAGTATAGTGATCCAAGTTGATGTGGAGAATGTGTTTACTTAAAATCCTATTGAAGTCTAAATTTAGAGCCTGTATCTGCCGGCCTTATCAAGAAACAAGTTCTAGAGAGAGGGTCCTGGTGCTCCGAGGACCTTTAAGGAAAGATTTCAGAGTAGGCAGAGCTAGGTACACTGTCCTAGGAGGTGGGTCTGTGCCCGCTTATGTCCTCACCTGCCTTGACAGAGAGACAGCCCGGGGCGGGGGTTGGGGGTGGGGGTGGGGGCGGGGGCGGGAGTGGTCCCTACAATCATGGGTGCTTCCCAGGGATAACAGGGCCGTGGCCTTCCTCTCTTCCCATCTCAGACACAGCAAGAGATAACTGTCCTTTCTTCCCTCCAATAGACTCAGAGAAAGGTTAGTACGGCTGGCAGAGACTGTCTCCTAATAGTAGACATTACTGCCTCCCACCCTCCAGATATTGTTCAAGTTACTTAGCTTAGAGTGGCTGCTTCAATTCTCACTCTTCCCCATTTTACAGACAGACAAAACAAGCCATGGAGGCGTTGGCAATGTATCCCCAGTTGTAGAGCTTCTTAGTGCTTCCTCACCAAACAGAAGCCCCACATGGAGACCACACTGCCCAGCAATTCCCCAGGGGATGTCTGAGGGTGGCCCTGACCAAATAGGAAAGACCTGGAGCTACAGAAGGAATCACCTCAGGTTGTGTGGCAAGGGCTGCTCTCTCAGACCAGGCTTCAGAGCATCTGCCTCACAGGGGCAGTAGCCCAGTCTCCAGTTCTCCCAACTGTACAGGGCAGGGTGGACTGGAATCCTTA
Organism: Mus caroli; assembly: GCF_978045245.1. Taxonomy (NCBI): domain Eukaryota; kingdom Metazoa; phylum Chordata; class Mammalia; order Rodentia; family Muridae; genus Mus; species Mus caroli. The sequence continues at coordinate 58,792,690 of NW_028227258.1, read as the reverse complement.
AGCTCTACTGGCAATATCTAGTGAGGAGTGTGCTCCCTCCTGCCCCCCCCCCCACCATGCAGATGCTGATGCTGAGAGAACACAAAGGGGAGAGGGGGGCCTCCTCATAGGTTGCTCCTGCCCAGGTAGGAGGGAGACTCAGGTCAGAAGAGGGTGGTAGGATATGGAAATCTGTGGCCACACCCTCCAGGCTCCAGGGATCCCAAATACTGGCCCTTTTCTCTGTTCAACATGAATGCTCTCCAACAAACAGCATGGTATCCAGCTTCATCCTCATGCAGCCTGGGTGGGGCAATGGGAGATCAGAAACCAGGGTGAGGACAAGGGGGAGCTGGGAGGCTGTGTCCTCCAGCACCACAGCAGAACAGAACACTGCTGGGGGCTGAGAACAGAGGCAAAGTGGGACAATGTCTGTCACCACTGTTGAAACTTCCAGGAGAACAGACCCTTATCCACAGGGACACACAACCATAAACCCAGCCTCCTTACACATGCAGACACATAGATGTATAGCCTCCCCTGGCCCCTTACACACACACACACACACACACACACACACACACACACACAGCCCACTGGGGATAGCATCATTTCCTAGGCAGGTGGCCCTGGGTGGTATAAGAAAGCTAACTAAGCATGTGCCTGCCCATGAGCGAGTCCGCTAGCAAGCAGTGCCCTGTGGTTCCTGCAGTAAGTACCTCCTTGGCTGTGCGTGAGTTTCCTGGCTGGAGGCAATGCTGTGTGCAAGAGCAAGCATTCTCTGCCTTCAGGTTCCTGTCCTGACTTCCCTCAGCGATGGAAAGTGACCCGGAAGTGTAAGCTGAACAAGCCCTTTCCTCTCCTGCATTGCTTTTGGTCAATGTTCTAGCAAAGCCGCAGACTGAAGCTGGAATGGTCTCCTTGGCTAATGGCCATGCTCAGGGAGCTGGCCCAGAGCCTTGGAGCAGCAGCTGGCTCTCCTAACTCAGCCGCTCTGCACAAGGCTGCTTCTGGGGGCCCCGGCAACCCTGGCGACTTCTCGGGAATTTTATTTATCTCATAAATTAAATTCGTGAAATTCAAAAGGAAAGCAAAACAAATCCAAAGTCTATCCAAAGGTACAAAGGCCTACACATGAAAGGCAGGGACTGTTTGGACACGTCGTCGTCATCGTCGTTGTCGTTGTTGTCATAGTGGTCTCATTATCCATACGACTTTGCTTCAGCCAGAACATACGTAAGAACGGACTCAAAGCTGCCCACCACCTACCACCACCACACCACAGCTACACTCTGCCTACCCACTGCAAAATGGGCTTCAGCGCTCTCCTGTTTCTGTATACGTGGAAACATTATTTTATTAAACTAATATTCAGAATGGCATTCATACAAAGCCATACCATGGACCAAAATTCAGCAACTTAAACAATAATTTGTTCAGATCCTTAAGAGCAATGTATTTGCTAATTCAATCCCACCCCACCCCCCACTTCTCAATGGCTGTCACTTTTATCAGCTCTAGGAACTCAAGCTTAAAGTTAGTATATTCTCCAAGCTACTCCATACTCATATTTGAAAGGGAGGGGATGTCCCTCTCCAGTAGGTCTGTTAATGGGTGTATGCAAGAAGATCATGGAATTCCTCCGTGTTAGGATGACATTAGGCTGTAGAATTGGATGGGTTTCCTTTTAGGACCACACATGATAGAAGTAGGCAGGTAAAAGAGGAGGTGGCTAAGATGGAGGCTCTCTGTCCAGTCGCTGGGACCCAGAGCTTGCCTGGGGGCTCCCCCTCCTACACAGCTGGGATGCTCATCAGTAGTACTCCTTGGCTCTGTAGCACCCGGTGCTCAAGATGCTAAGCACCATGATGACTACAATTTGTTCTGCATCTAGACCCATACAGAAGCCCCAGACTGTGGGGCTGCGAAGCATGGGATCTAATCATGTTTACCGAGCCTCATTACCTGGATTTCCATCCCCTTGCTGTACCACTGGCCAAGTGGCTTTAACCACTCCAGGCCTGTTTTTTTTTTTTTTTTCTTGTGTGTAAAATGAAAGCAAACTTTGCCTAACCCCAGGTTCTGTCACAGCAACTGAACAAGGAAATTTGAGCCAAGTGTTTGCACAGTTGCTGTACACCCAGAACTCTCAGAAATGGAGGGAAGATAGGTGGGAAGGCACCTGACCTGAGCCTCCGAGGCCAGAGGAGGTTGAAGGAGGACCAGATAGGTGACCTGGAAATGACCACAGGCCTGAGTCCGGGCTGTCAACTTTGATATCCTGGAGGAAAGGTACATGAGAGGGTAATTCCTGTAACTATATTTCCTTGCAGAGTACACTGTGCTCTGCCACAGGAACATTTTCTCATTACTATATAATAACATCAGCGCTAATGTCCTCTTTCTCAAAGGAGTCCAGAGCACTTAGAGATTGCATGCTCAGTGCCCAAAGTGCAGGCCTGGGGCTGGTGGCAGAGGCTGCCAGATACCACATCAGGCTTCCACTGCAGTAGAGAGAGCAGAAGCCAAGGGTGTGTCACACAGAGTCACCGCACTCAGCATCTTTAGTGCTCTGGGGACCCACTCAGAAAGGTCACTTCCCTTGAAGACACCACTGAAACTAGTTTGAGGGGACTCCAATGAGCAGCCTTCTCTGCCCATCACATTCAACAGGAAAAACGAGGCTGGGGGCGGAACTGGGAAGACTCTGGGAGCCTGACTGCTCCAAGAGGGTGCTTGCTCCCAGTCTCCTTTCCGGGCTGAGTCAGAGAAGGTCACACATGATTGAGTAGATCTGGCTGACCACCGCAGGAGCTCAGAAAGGGAAGTGTGAGCTTTCACTGCATGGTGGATTTGGTTCCCAGAGGAGCTACTTACTGCTCTGGGATTGAAACTTACCTGATGGGAATGACAGATTTCCACAGACCAAGTGTGACCCTCATAAGAAGACCTATTGCTATGTTTTACCGTAGGGTCGTGTTTGGTATTTTACTTTGAGACCAAAAAAAAAAAAAAGGAAGTGTTCCTCACTGTATTATTCCAGAGCCCCCCTGGGTCCACAGCTCTAAGGTGCGGAGAAGCCCAGGACCACACATTTTATCTGTGTTTCTGCAGGGTATAGGTCGCACTCAGATGCCACCAGGCAAGGAAAACCGCAGTGCCTGAGGGCTCCATGCACAGAGCCGTGGGTAGAAGGTGCTCGGACTTTTGTGACTTCCTGTTGCTGATGACACGGCTCATGCCCAGGGGTTGGGGTGGGAGTGGGAATGGCTGAAGGAGCAATGACCTCCGGGGCTGAAGTGAACCATAGGCTCCAAGAGTCTTCACATCTCACCCACAGGAGTTCTTTTAGTGTTGCCAGAGCCCCTTGGAGGCAGGGCCTCCTAACCAAATGTTAAGATGAAGAAAGTAATAAAGAAACTGAGACAGACACGGAAGGGAAGCCTGCCGCCTGTGGCCCTGATCCCACTGGCACCTGGGCCCTCACTAACAGTCTTTATACATCAGTCTCTACTCCACCCTCCCTCCTCCTGTCCCCTCCCTTCCCCCAGCTGTATGGTACCCATTTCCTAGCTTTTACTGTTTCTCTATCTGGAATCACTCTTCTGTCACCGCACCAGAGGGATCCCTTGACTCCATGTTCCATTGTCATTGGGTTAAAACAAACAAACAAACAAACAAACAAACCCCAAACAACTTGTAAACACCAACAAAAGAATTCGGATCCAACCAATTTATTCTGGGAATGGTGGGCATGGGAGTAGGGGGCGGGTGTGTGTGTGTGAGAGAGCTGCCCAGGAACTTTTTAAAATGAGGGGACAGCCATAGATACATGTTTTCTGATTATCACAATGGAAAACTGGGGGCAGGGGGTCCACCACTTATAGTCCAGGGTCATTGAACAGTCAACAATGCATGTGGTCGCAGCAAAACTGCCTTGGACTATCGGTGAATGAAATGATGTTAGGGACCACTTTCCTCTTGAGTCCAATGTGGGGTGGGGGCGGGGCGTGCCTAGCTCACTTTCCCTTTCCTGTACAGTTCAGGGTCCAGTCCTATGGTGGTATCCATTTTCAGAATGGTCTTTTTCCCATGTCAAAATCAATGCAGTCAAGACAATCCGCTATAGGCGAGGCTGGTTAGAGGGCCCCTCTTTAAGAGTCATCTCTCCAGCGATTGATTCTAGATTATGTGGAGCTGACAATTAAAACTGACAATTACCATGAGTTCTGACATGGCACTTCCCATGCTCTTGCTTGCAACTGTGACCACCTCCTTCAAGCTCCTGTTGCCATTACTGCCCCTCAGTGGCAGACTGCAACCTGGGATTGTGAGTCTGATAAACCTATTCTCCCTAAACAGAGTCCGTCGGAGCATTCATCATTTCATAGTGTCAGGAAATGAAACTAACACACACACTAATGTACCCAGGCGGCTGCCAAAAGAGCTTCTCACGAAGTGGTCCCGGCTCTGGGCTTCTTCCCAGGTAGAGATGGAAGTGAAATCCGCTGTCACTCAGAAAGTGAACACAAGTGCATTCGTGTCAAAAATCACAAAGTCCATCTGTCACTTGCAGAGAGTAAGCATGCCCGTGGGGTCCTGCTGGAGGTGGCTGGGAGAAGCAGATGAAGAGGGTGAAAGGTCAGGCTAGGAAAGAGGGATAGACTCAAACATCACTGTACATTTGCATAGCTCTCCTCTCCTTCATTCATCAAATGCTGGTGTTTGTCAGAGATATAGATCTCAACCTTCAGGAGTCATGGCAGGAGACTGACTTAATTTTTTTTCTTTTTTTTGGTTTTTCGAGACAGGGTTTCTCTGTATAGCCCTGGCTGTCCTGGAACTCACTTTGTAGACCAGGCTGGCCTCGAACTCAGAAATCCGCCTGCCTCTGCCTCCCAAGTGCTGGGATTAAAGGCGTGAGCCACCACCGCCCGGCTGGTCCTCATTTATAAAATGATGCCTTAGAAAGATTAAGGGATTTGTTTTTTGTGTTATATGGCCCACAGGCTAAGTTGCTTTTCTCTCTGCTGTGTCTAAATGAATGATGGGAAGTGACTTCACGGAAGACGGGTTTATTTTGGGCAGGTGGTTTGGAGCTAGAGTCCAGCGTGGCCCGGAAGGTTTGGTGGAGGAGGCTTCTGCATATCTGAGTGGATCAGGAAGCAGAGACAGGGGCGTGAGGGTACTTGTGTGGCTTTCTCTTTTTCACCTGGGCCCATGGCAAAGCATCACCTACATTTCTGGAAGCTCCCACACAGGCATGCTCAGAGGTGATTCCGACCCCTGTCCAGTCGACAGTTAGAAGGGTCCATCACAGAGACAGATGTGACAAAGCTGGCTATCAGGGAAGTTTCTAAGATCAGTGGGACTCAAACGTCTTCCTTGAGGATGCACAACTTCGTGACACACAAGTAGGGCTCAAGAAGACAGTGGTGCAAGCAACACCCAGGCTCCTCCCACCGCCCACCTGCAGTCTCCAGGGTTTTGTTTATTTACCTGTTTAGTTCTGTCACCTAGCAACAGCAAGCTCCCCAAGGGCAGACAGAACTCAACGCTCTCATTTGCCATTGAAGTTCCGGTGCCTGGAAGAGAATCTGGAGTGATGTCTGTGCATAATACCTATTTTTGGCTGAATAAACAAAGGAGAATGAGATCCTTAGCGAAAGTTTGTTTTGTTGGTCTCAGATAGTGAACCCAGGACCCTGCCCTAGCCTCTGAAACGCTTTGAGAAAAGGGAGCCTTAGAGCTGAGCCTTCCTGAAAAGGCTGGAGATTTTACAGGCTGGAAGAAGGATCACTCAAGTTCCAGACTGAATATGGAGGAGACGGCAGAAAGCTCTGTGTGTGTGTGTGTGTGTGTGTGCGCGCGCACGCGCGCGTACGCTCCCGGATCAGGGAGTCTGGCCACAGTGTGAGAGAACTGTTTCGTAGGGGTCCCTAAGTGTCCATTGCAGTTCCTGCCCAAAGGAGAGGCTGGCCAGACCTGTGGATCAGTAGCTGGCTCTGGGTGGGGAGTGAGAGATATGGGGCTGCTAAGGTTGGGGGTGGGGTGTTGGCAGCAGGAGCCCACATTAACAGGTGACAAGGGTGTCCAGGCAGAGATGCTGGTACTATTAATAGGAACATATGTCACAGATAATGCTTTTGTGTGTCAGGAACATGGCCGCTGATGGATTGCAAGACTTCAAAGATGACATTGAAGTTCTAAGGTCAGGTGCTAGGAAGAGAAAACAGAGCTGCGAGGGTCTGGCAGCCAAAGCCACTCGGTGTGTTTGCTCTGTGCATCACAGGTTTGAGTGGGAACTGCTTTGTGAAAATCTCCAGCTGGTTGCCAAAATATGAGCTACAGGAGTGGCCCAGCCTATCCCTCTGGACCCCTGAGCCATAAATAGTCAGGAGGACACAACTAAGGGGGGGTGGAGTTCATTTTGTCGTGTATGGAGTCTCATTATGTAGACAAGGCTGGCCATGAATTCATAGAGACCCAGCTGCCTTTGCCTCCTGAGTGCTGAGATTAATTGTGTGCACCTCTACCCCCAGCTAGGGAGATTTTGGAGGCAGCCTGCAGGATTCCAACCTTCAGACTGCTGGCCTGGCAAGGCACTGGGAGGCTCCTTCCTTCACTAAGGACAAAAGAGGATCGGAACCGTCTAAGCTGGGGGTGGGGTGGTGGTGGCCGGTGTCCTATGACTTGCTGGATCAGGTAGACATTTTGTCTCCCTTGGTTCTTAGAACAGGCTGTTGAATGTCTGACGATTTGAGATTCAATGGTTTTGTCAGCCCTTCTGTTTGAACAGAAAGCTCCCTAATCCATGCCCCTCTCCACATGCACGCATAACTGGTTAACAAGTCATACCCGAAAATACGAGCCTCCCCTTCTGTGCAAGATGCTGGTAGACTGGATTTTATTGTTGCTATCCTTGGATATTCTTGTTTGCTAGGGTCTCCACGAGACACAGAGCTATAGAAGATCAATCCCCTGCCCTCTACTCCCAGTCTTAATGTTATACGCTGTTATTGAGGCACTATGGCTTCAGAGGTGAAGGGCTGGAAGAAAACCAAGTCTTTCTGGACCCTCAAATTCCTTTCTTCCTGGCCTAAGGGGCATTGTTCGGATCATAAATTGCAGGCCTTTTAAGAAAAGCAAACAAAGGCTAACTGCATTGCAAAGGTCACCAGGCCCGTGGAGAGCGCGTGAATGATTAGCTTCTAAAACAGAAGGCTTTGAGGACTTTACAGGGTTCAAAGGTACGACCAGAAATTTTCAGTCCAGGGCAAATCCTAAGAAGTCTTCCTCCCCTATCTGTCACCTCAAGAGCTCCGCCCATCTACCTTCTGGGAGGACCCGCCCCCTACCCTCAGACCAAGCCAGGAACAGGGGAGGTTTCCACTTGGAAAGCCATCCTGGTCAGCTTCTCCACGTGCCTCTCTGTCACCTGCACTGTGAATGACTAGTGATGACTTATACGCATGCCCAGGCGGTGACCTTGGATTATTTTTTTTTGTCAGTGATTTTCAAATGTTTATGAATTAATTGATAATGCCTACCCTAGTTCAAAGGATGGTTGGAGGGTCAAATGAGATAAAGCACAAAGCACAAAGAACAGGAAATGTACAGAACACATATCCGTGAATCTTAGCGGCCTGAATTGTTCTTTTCTGGAACATTCTCACCCTCCACCCATCTGTTCTCTTTGTGCCGAGCTGGGTGGGGGACGCTTGCACTTTCCACTGTGTGTCCAGGGTGGACTGTACTGTGACTGTCCCCATGGAGTCAACACTCCCCTTTGCCAGCCTCATCCAGAACATGGAGAGCCTGTGGGTCAGGATAACCTGTCTGCGGTGGGAGAGGGCCACAGTGTGGCGAACTGCTCTCCTCCGCTGCCATTGGCCACGGTCAGCAGCCAGCCAAAGAGGAGCCGCGAGCGCCCCCTGACGTCTTCACGGCACAGCACAGGCGGGGCTGCCACAGCCAAGCAGCAGGTCTCAGTCAGCTAGCAGAGATCGCCAAGGGTGCCCTGCGCATCTCCTGCTGGTCTGCTGTAGGTCTTTACTCCGTTTGGAACACCTGTCCTGGTCAGGCTTCACATATGTGGATCCTACATAGAGAGACCCAAGGGCAGAGGGCATTTTTGATGACCATTACCACGGAGACAAAAGGAGAATATTCTAGAAGGAGGCAAAAGAGGAAAGGGCAAAATAAGAGAAGACTATGGGCTTGGGGTGAAGAAAAAAAGGATCCCAGACCCCTTTGGGTCCATGGCTCACTAAGCGAGTTCTCCATCCGTGGTTGCCTCTTGGGCCTGAAACGACTGGTTAGGTTTTGTTTCGAGCCATCCTAATGTTGACTGCCCCACAGAATTTTCCCATCCCCCCACCCCCAGGTGGGGAGGAGAAGGCTTCAGTCTACAACTCCGAGCAAGTTTGGACTGTCTTTGGGTGAGGTGATTTGCTCAGTTACGGCACAGTTCCCTGACACTCGGCACCGATCTCTCATCCCTTTGTATCCAAGCACCCGTGGGTCCTGACAGGAGAGTCATGAGCTACGAGGACTTAAAAGCTAAAGCTGGCAAAGGAAAGTGACTCCCTCTCAGAGCAAAGCTGTTGAATGAGAGGAAATGAATGGTCTAGACTCAGAAACAAAGCAATGGGGAGGGAGGGCTTCTGCCAAGACCACTGCTATTTGTTCCCAGGCTTGGCAGGAAGGGAGAAAGCCTGAAAGCTTTTCTGACAAGCATTGTTTACAAGCAGAGAGTGTATGTGTTGTCCACACAGCCCTCGAAGTGCACCTTGGATCCCGGTCAGGATAGCAGACACCAGCTGTAGGGAGCTGCAATGCAGGCCCATCAGTGTGCTTTCTCAGGTCTGCTCTATCAGGCTGCACAGAGAGAGGAGGCAGGCACTTCTCGGAAGACAGGCTTCTGGAGCCAGAGGTCCTTTTTCTTTCTCACTGTGATTTTTCAACATCTCAAAATTGCTTTATGAAGAGCCTCTTCTGAGCCTTGCAGAACTGGAGATCAAGTCCAGTTCCCCTGCCTCAACGCAGCAAATGCATGCCCTGAAGCAAAACCCATCTTCCTTCCTCCCGTCCATCTATCCATCCATCCATCCATCCATCCAAGTCTACATTTATCAATCATCCATGAAGCATCTGCTCCACACAAGTCATAGTTCTGGGTGCAGAATTCAGAACTGAACAACTGAAACAAGCCTCATCTGAGTGGAGTTATTTTCCAATAGGAAAACAAGCCAACCAGATAGGGACAGTAACAGGGTGGTGGGGAGCTTGCTGAGTTAAGCTGGTCTGGGAGGACTGAGCCATGTTGACATATGGCACGGAAGGCTTGTGAGCCAAGGGACAAATAGGTGCAAGGTGTGCAGAAATGTACGTGGTCTATTCAAAACAAAGCAAAGTGAGCCAGTGTGGGTGAACAGCTCGCAGGAGACTGGTGGCAGGCGCCAGACCATGTGGGCCTTGCAGGCCATGGTAGAGAGCTTTAAATGAGGTGATGAAAGGCTACTGGAAGGAACAGAGCCCTGAAAGAATATGACTCAGTGTGCAAGCATTTAAAAGAATTCTAGCTCGTGGGGTGAGCTTGTGTAGCGGGATGGGGTGGTGGGATGGGAGGCAAGACTGGATCTGCCACAGCCTACAGGGTCAAGGGCTTGGCCTAGATACGTGGGGAATATTAACTTGGGACCATAGTTAAAAACAGCGTGGGGATGTGGGGGTCCATCTGGCTTGGATCAGGCTATTGCAGACTGTAGTTCTTCAGATTAGCCCTCAGGGCAACACCTTCTCACCTGACAGGGCTACAATGCTGAGTTAACTGCATGGATTCTAAAACCTTCCTAAACGCATTCTTGATGTAGAAATAGGTAGGTCTCCACCAGATGAAGCAAATCCAAGAACCAACCCTGGCAGACAGGTAGCCAGCAGTGTTAGTCCTTGGGGCCAGGAGTGGAGTCCGGGAGGTCTGCAGCCTTTCATCAATGGCCCTGGTCCTGCAGGGATGGAGGAGAATACCCATGGCTTACTGGAGAGGAAAACCTAGCAGGTTTTGGAGTCTCCCGATTAAGGTGGGGTGAAAGGCAACATTTCCAGAACAGGTTGAATGAGAGCAAGTGTGCTCTGAAGGTGACTTGGACACCTAGGCATTGTCACTGGGTGGTAGAAAAATCCTGTAGACACCCTCTAAGGATCTGTGACCACAAGGTGACCTTGAATGCTTTCTCTCTGGACTTGTCTATTTGTTGGCTTGAAAACCTCACAAGCATCAAATGTAATTTAAGTGATCTTGGCTGTGCTGTTGGATAACTGGCAGGTTTAAAAGTCAATCTTTATATGTAGTTCAGCTTCAATCTAGACCTCAAACAATCCCCACGGATGATGTTTAAAGGAAGAATAAACAATCCACATTAAAAATTAACAAAGCACACAAAGAAACTATCATAGATTGTAAAAAGAAAAAACAGAAATGACTCTCTGGTGATTTCAGATATTAGAGTGGTCTTACATGGTATAAAATCATTTATTATATTAAAGATGTAAAAGAGGAGCTTAGAACATGACCATGACTAGGAGACCCAAAAACTGTGTTTCTCAACCTGTGGGTCATGACATTTGGGGATTGCATATCAGATATCCTGCATATTAGATATTTGTGTTACAATTCATAATAGCAGCAAAATTACAGTTCTGAAGTAGCAAAGAATTTTATGGTTGGAGGTTGCCAGAACATAAGGCACTGTATTACATGGTCATAGTGTTAGAAGGTTGGAAACCACTGCCCTAGAGCTTAATCACACAAATCTTGGAAACGAACAAACAGACTCTTAAAATAAGGACCAAAATAGTAGAGCTATATTCACTGGACACAGCAATACCACATTCGATGCAGCTTAAGAGAGAATTAGTCAGTTGAAAGGCGGGTGCAAATGTATATCCATCCAGAATGCAGTTCTGAGAGATAAAATAGTGTAAATTGTCAAAGCTGAAAGTCACAAAGGGTAGTATCACCAGTTAACTTCACAACCACCTTAGATTGCCCATAGGAAGAAAGAGTAAAGACAGTTTTAGAGTTAAATACTAATGATTCCTTAGAATTGTTGGGACTTGTTTTTCAAAAATAAAAAATCTAATAATCAAAAAAAGAGAGGAGAAACACTACACACACACTCACACACGAAATGGGGGAGAGAGTATTAAAAACAGAAAGAAAAGAAAGATACCTCGTAGACAAATGGTCAACTGGATGACTTAATAATGGAAACCAGAAGATAGCAAAAGACATATTTTTAATGTGCTAAGAATAAGTGTGTAACTAAGAGTAGAAAATTTCTTTGAAGAATGAAAATGCTCATTCTAGCCTGCTGTTCCTGCTGCGTGAGGACTCGCAACACAGAAAATGCTAGCAGGCATATTAGGGACTGAAATTCCAGAGAGTAAAGATAGTGTTAAATGTGTGGCCCAAATAAAATTGAACTTTATGAAGTAATTGGATAAGAAAAAAAATCTCCATGTTTGTTTATGTACTTGTGTGTATGGAGTGTCAAATGGGCTAAAACCAACATCCGACTGACAGAAGCAGACAGGGAAGGAGTGATGGGAACCCCAGTCTGCTAAGATCCTCGTCATCATCAGATTAGAGTGGAGATGTTGGCCAACTCTGGATTCCAGTTCATAGTCCAGGTAACTGTTAAGAGAACCTAGACAAAGCAAGAAAGTCCCAGGAAGTGATGCAAGAAAAGGAGAGGAGAGGGGAGGGGAGGGGAGGGGAGGGGAGGGAAGGGGAGGGGAGGGGATGACAAAGACAATGATCTTAATTTTAACAGGGGCAATAAAGTGGGTCAAGAGGCATAGAGAGGGTCAGCTGGAATCCAAGAGACAAGAAGAAAGCAAGCTACATGTGTGTTTAGTCATGAAACGTAAACACACAGGCCCCCAAAACACAGTGTGATGAACTCAGCTTCCACCATTAAAGTAGGAGATTCAAAAGCAAAAGAAGTCACCAGAAGGTAAGAGGTGCTAACGAAAATAAGATGGAGCCTCTCCGACAAAATACAAGCAAAGTGTATACATAGTTAGAAAAGGCCTCTGAAAGCTGGGCAGATAGTAACACTACTGAACCTACATGTCCCTAACAACATAGTCTCAACATTAAACAAAAGTTCTATGAAAACCATAAGAAACCGAAAACTTGTAATATCATGGGAGATTTAAAAACACTTTGTTCAGTAAATGTTGGAACACTTCAGGGAACTCAGAAATACAGAAGTGTTAAGCTGCATGTGACCAGGTGGCCTGACATTTATTGAACTTCAAATTTATATTTACATATCTTCTTGGCATGTACATCGAACAATGAGGAAATGCTGACTTAAAAGTTGGCCGCATAGAGCGTGGAGGGATTGGGGTTTCTCAGATCTTCTCTGTGGTTAAGAATGGGAACCTAACCAAGCAACTTTCCTTGGCTACTTTTCAATGGCTGTGACAAAGGACCATGACCAAAAGCAACTTATAAAAGAAAATGTTTACTTTGGGGCTCATGACTAGAGCCCAGGACCTGCTATCATGGTGGTGAGCATGGCAGCAGACAGGCAGGCATGGCGCTGGAGCAGTAGCTGAGAGCTCACATCCTTAACTGCAATGAGGAGGCAGAGAAAGAGCTAACTGGGAATGGGTGGGCTTCTGGAACCTCAAAGCTCTCCCCAGGGACAGACACCCTTCCTCCAGCTAAGCCACATCTCTTAATCCTTCCCAAACATGATACCCAGCTAGGGATCAAGTATTCCAACATATAAGCCCAAGGTGGGCATATGTATTTAAACCACCGCACAACTCACTGTGTTTCTCAGGAATAGCATTTTTTAAACTTCAAAACCCATGGGGTCTACTATCCACCATAGGTCTGTTGTTTCTGACTAACACCATTTTCTTTTTTTTTTTTTTGATTTTTAATATTTTTATTACATATTTTCCTCAATTACATTTCCAATGCTATCCCAAAAGTCCCCCATAGCGCCCCCCACTTCCCTACCCACCCATTCCCATTCTTTTGGCCCTGGCATTCCCCTATATTGGGGCATATAAAGTTTGCAAGTCCAATGGGCCTCTCTTTCCATTGATGGCCGACTAGGCCATCTTTCGATACATATGCAGCTAGAGACAAGAGCTCCGGGGTTCTGGTTAGTACATCATGTTGTTCCAACAATAGGGTTGCAGATCCCTTTAGCTCCTTGGGTACTTTCTCTAGCTTCTCCATTGGGAGCCCTGTGATACATCCAATAGCTGACTGTGAACATCCACTCCTGTGTTTGCTAGACCCCGGCATCCTCTCACAAGAGACAGCTATATTTGGGTCCTTTCAGCAAAATCTTGCTAGTGTATGCAATGGTGTCAGCGTTTAGAAGCTGATTATGGGATGGATCCCTGGATACGGCAGTCTCTAAATGGTCCATCCTTTCATCACAGCTACGAACTTTGTCTCTGTAACTCCTTCCCTGGGTGTTTTGTTCCCAATTCTAAGAAGGGGCACAGTGTCCACACTTTGGTCTTCATTCTTCTTGAGTTTCATGCGTTTAGCAAATTGTATCTTATATCTTGGGTATCCTAAGTTTTGGGCTAATATCCACTTATCAGTGAATACATATTGTGTGAGTTCTTTTGTGATTGTGTTACTTCACTCAAGATGATGCCCTCCAGGTCCATCCATTTGGCTAGGAATTTCATAAATTCATTCTTTTTAATAGCTAAGTAGTACTCCATTGTGTAAATGTACCATAATTTCTGTATCCATTCCTCTGTTGAGGGACATCTGGGTTCTTTCCAGCTTCTGGCTATTATAAATAGGGCTGCTATGAACATAGTGGAGCATGTGTCCTTTTTACCGGTTGGGACATCTTCTAGATATATGCCCAGGAGAGGTATTGCTGGATCCTCCGGTAGTACTATGTCCAATTTTCTGAGGAACCGCCAGACTGATTTCCAGAGTGGTTGTACAAGCTTGCAATCCCACCAACAATGGAGGAGTGTTCCTCTTTCTCCACATCCTCGCCAGCATCTGCTGTCACCTGAATTTTTGATCTTAGCCATTCTGACTGGTGTGAGGTGGAATCTCAGGGTTGTTTTGATTTGCATTTCCCTGATGATTAAGGATGTTGAACATTTTTTCAGGTGTTTCTCTGCCATTCGGTATTCTTCAGGTGAGAATTCTTTGTTCAGTTCTGAGCCCCATTTTTAATGGGGTTATTTGACTTTCTGGAGTCCACCTTCTTGAGTTCTTTATATATCTATTGGATATTAGTCCCTTATCTGATTTAGGATAGGTGAAGATCCTTTCCCAATCTGTTGGTGGTTTTTTTGTCTTATTGATGGTGTCTTTAGCCTTGCAGAAGCTTTGTAGTTTCATGAGGTCCCACTTGTCAATTCTCGATCTTACAGCACAAGCCATTACTGTTCTATTCAGGAATTTTTCCCCTGTGCCCATATCTTCAAGGCTTTTCCCCACTTTCTCCTCTATAAGTTTCAGTGTCTCTGGTTTTATGTGAAGTTCCTTGATCCACTTAGACTTGACCTTAGTACAAGGAGATAGGAATGGATCGATTCGCATTCTTCTACATGTTAACAATCAGTTGTGCTAGCACCATTTGTTGAAAATGCTGTCTTTCTTCCACTGGATGTTTTTAGCTCCCTTGTCGAAGATCAAGTGACCGTAGGTGTGTGGGTTCATTTCTGGGTCTTCAATTCTATTCCATTGGTCTATTTGTCTGTCACTATACCAGTACCATGCAGTTTTTATCACAATTGCTCTGTAGTAGAGCTTTAGGTCCGGCATGGTGATTCCACCAGAGGTACTTTTATCCTTGAGAAGAGTTTTTGCTATCCTAGGTTTTTTGTTATTCCAGATGAATTTGCAGATTGCACTTTCTAATTCGTTGAAGAATTGATTTGGAATTTTGATGGGGATTGCATTGAATCTGTAGATTGCTTTTGGCAAGATAGCCATTTTTACAATGTTGATCCTGCCAATCCATGAGCATGGGAGATCTTTCCATCTTCTGAGATCTTCTATAATTTCTTTCTTCAGAGACTTGAAGTTTTTATTATACAGATCTTTCACTTCCTTAGTTAGAGTCACGCCTAGATATTTTATATTATTTGTGACTATTGAGAAGGGTGTTGTTTCCCTAATTTCTTTCTCAGCCTGTTTATTCTTTGTGTAGAGAAAGGCCATTGATTTGTTTGAGTTAATTTTATATCCAGCTACTTCACCGAAGCTCTTTATCAGGCTTAGGAGTTCTCTGGTGGAATTTTTAGGGTCACTTATATATACTATCATATCATCTGCAAAAAGTGATATTTTGACTTCATCTTTTCCAATTTGTATCCCTTTGATCTCCTTTTGTTGTCCAATTGCTCTGGCTAGGACTTCAAGTACAATGTTGAATAGGTATGGAGAAAGTGGACAGCCTTGTCTAGTCCCTGATTTTAGAGGGATTGCTTCAAGCTTCTCACCATTTACTTTGATGTTGGCTACTGGTTTGCTGTAGATTGCTTTTATCATGTTTAGGTATGGGCCTTGAATTCCTGATCTTTCCAAGACTTTTATCATGAATGGGTGTTGGATCTTGTCAAATGCTTTTTCCGCATCTAACGAGATGACCATGTGGTTTTTGTCTTTGAGTTTGTTTATATACTGGATTACGTTGATGGATTTCCTTATATTGAACCATCCCTGCATTCCTGGGATGAAACCTACTTGGTCAGGATGGATGATTGTTTTGATGTGTTCTTGGATTCGGTTAGCAAGAACTTTATTGAGGATTTTTGCATCAATATTCATAAGGGATATTGGTCTGAAGTTTTCTATCTTTGTTGGGTCTTTTTGTGGTTTAGGTATCAGAGTAATTGTGGCTTCATAGAATGAGTTGGGTAGAGTACCTTCTGTTTCTATTTTGTGGAATAGTTTGTGAAGAACTGGGATTAGATCTTCTTTGAAGGTCTGATAGAACTCTGCACTAAACCCATCTGGTCCTGGGCTTTTTTTAGTTGGGAGACTATTAATGACTGCTTCTATTTCTTTGGGGGATATAGGGCTGTTTAGATCATTAACCTGATCTTGATTCAACTTTGGTACCTGGTATCTGTCTAGGAACTTCTCCATTTCATCCAGGTTCTCCAGTTTTGTTGAGTATAGCCTTTGGTAGAAGGATCTGATGGTGTTTTGGATGTCTTCAGGATCTGTTGTTATGTCTCCTTTTCATTTCTGATTTTGTTAATTAGGATGCTTTCCCTGTGCCCTCTAGTGAGTCTGGCTAAGGGTTTATCTATCTTGTTGATTTTCTCAAAGAACCAGCTCCTTGATTGGTTGATTCTTTGAATAGTTTTTCTTGTTTCCACTTGGTTGATTTCACCCCTGAGTTTGATTATTTCCTGCCGTCTACTCCTCTTGGGTGAATTTGCTTCCTTTTGTTCTAGTGCTTTTAGGTGTGTTGTCAAGCTGCTAATGTGTGCTCTCTCTAGTTTCCTTTTGGAGGCACTCAGAGCTATGAGTTTTCCTCTTAGAAATGCTTTCATTGCGTCCCATAAGTTTGGGTATGTTGTGGCTTCATTTTCATTGAACTCTAAAAAGTCCTTAATTTCTTTCTTTATTCCTTCCTTGACCAAGGTATCATTGAGAAGAGTGTTGTTCAGTTTCCACGTGAAGGTTGGCTTTCTATTATTTATTTTGTTATTGAAGATCAGCTTTAGTCCATGGTGATCTGATAGGATGCATGGGACAATTTCAATATTTTTGTATCTGTTGAGGCCTGTTTTGTGACCAATTATGTGGTCAATTTTGGAGAAGGTGCCATGAGGTGCTGAGAAGAAGGTATATCCTTTTGTTTTAGGATAGAATGTTCTGTAGATATCTGCCAGATCCATTTGATTCATAATTTCTCTTAGTTTCTCTGTGTCCCTGTTTAGTTTCTGTTTCCATGATCTGTCCATTGGTGAAAGTGGTGTAACACCATTTTCTTAAGTCCTGTTAATTGCCCATTCTGGTGGAAACCACAGGGGTCCCGCAGCAAACACCTTTTTTATAGTGACAGTTTAGATCACTTATACTTTTTTCTCTTATAGACCCTACCTATATTCTTTTTTTTTTTAAATCAAACACTCCAGAATTTAATATGAAAAATAAGTTAAAACTTCAAAGCAGCTTACATGTGCTCTATCCCTGAGCTACATCGTTCGCCATCCATGGCTATTTTTTTTTTTTAATCGTTATGAAGAGTGTGTTTGGGATAGTGTGGCTATGAGGCGTGGCAGACCATGAGGGAGGAGAAGACACTGATATGACAAATATTTCTACAGAAATCACCCTGTACCAAGGACTAGGTTTCCATATCTATTTGTCCCCTTTATTGATTTCAATGTGCTAGGGAGAATTTTTTTTTTTAAGACATTTATTTTCTCGAGGGTCTGGAAGTCACAAGTTCAAGGTCAACGTATGGGCAGGGCTAAATTCGGTGGTCTCTGTAACGACTCCTTGCTGTCCTCTGGCATCCAGTGGCTCGTCTCTCCTGTTGGCTCATCTCGAGTGTCCCTTCTGTGAACCCTAGTCCCTTTTTGAGGACACCATCCAGACTGGATTAAGGCAACAGCACTTTAACTTACTCCTCTCTTTAACAGCTGCTTTGTGGGATATGGGGGGGATTAGGGTTTCAGGCAGTGAACTGGGGAGGATATGACTTATGCTCCAGCAGCTGTTTGGGGAGACGGGGAAGTTGGAGACCCAGAGAAGCCAATCAACTGAAGAAGGCCATGAGCTCACCCAGCATTGCAGGTGAGAGGCGCACAGTCAGGCTCATCTGAAGGCCTACCATTCCTTGAGCAAGCATAGCCCCATTACTGGACGTGAGCAGGAGATGGAAAAGGTCCTTTGGAGACCTTTTAGAAAGGAAGGAAGGGAGGGAAGGAGGGAGGGAAGGAAGAAGGAAGGGAAGGAGGGAGGAAGGAAGGAAGGAAGGAAGGAAGGAAGGAAGGAAGGAAAGAAAGAAAACACAAAGAGATGGGCCAGCATCCGAGAGCCCTTGCTGCTCTGACAGGGAACCCAATTTCAGTTCCCAGCGCCCACGTGGAGTAGTGTGTAACTGCCTGTGGCTCCAGTGCTGGGAATCCAATGCCCTCTTTCTGGAATCCTCAGGCACCTGCACACACGTGACATGTACACACAGAAACACACAAACAGGTCTTTATTATTGTAAAAATGACGACAGAAACTGACCAAAGCTAAGGAGCGCTGTGATCAGACATTGTTGCGCTGCACTGTGCAATCCAGCCTCAAAAACACTGGCGCTGAAGCTGACCATCTGCGGTGTCCAGACGGGGCTGTTCGGCAGGCTCTCCTTTCACAGCTCAGCTTTGAGCAAAGATTGGAGCTTTAGCTGAGGCACTAGAAAAGGTCAGCAATTTAGCATCAGGGTAAACCCACCAGTTAGTTTACAGGAAGCTGGGTTTGCCTTTTAGACTAACAGTCCTGAAAATGAAGGCCCCATAGGGCCTGGCTCTTTCTATTTGTGAGTGCCTGCTGGCCTCTGCTGGCCAGATATAGGAACAGCCAGGAATCCACAGAACATGCTACAACTTCCACAGTGCACAGCTCTAGTGGAAAACACTTGGTCTCACAGGCCTGTGGGTCTACCTCTCTAAACCTCACACAGTTTTTAAGTAACAGCACGTCCAGCCTCCCTTTTGCATATTGTAATCTTTCAGCGCCATGACTGGAAGGAAGTCTTGGTGCTTTAACATCGCATTTGCTTTCTTCATGCTTCCAAGGGGGAAAAAGTCATCCGGTTACATAAGACACATTTTCAGCCTTTTAAAACTATGATTCACTGACTGATACTCTGGGGTTCCTACTATTTTGTTGCAGCACTTTTGAATAAAAATAATATTGATTTTCACCAAATCGGAATCAGAAGTGGTGGTACAGGACTACCATTCCAGCGACTTGGGAAGCTGAGGCAGGAGGATTGCAAGTTAATTCAAAGCTTGCCTGAGTTACAGAGTGAGTTCAAAGCCATCTTAGGCTATTGGCTTGGGAAATGTCATGGAATGGGGGGAAGAATGGCTGATGGATAGGGTGAAGGTTGTGGACTGCGGTCTCCAGCTATAACGTAGTGATGACACCATTGAACGCTCAGAGGCCGTGCTCACTCATACACACGTGGACTGTCACCATTCTGTCACAGGCAGGGAATGCTAACAAGGCCCCATCTCTCCCTGATGCTTTATAAGCCGTTAATGGCACTTTCTTCAGTGGTGTAGCCACTAGATGGTGCCCATTCTCTGTAAGTAGTCCCTTATCCACGTTCCTGGATGAAACCCTTATACAAGTCATTGGTTCACACACATGCGCACACACTCATACACAAAATTTTACACATGCATGAAAATATCACATGAAACCAATTATTATGTATAATTAATATATTCTAATAAAAAACTAATAAAAAAAAATAGAGCCATCCTGGGCAACTTAGTGAGATCCAGCCTCTAAATAAAAGGTCAATGCAGCTCATTGGCAGGGCGCATGCTCAGAACGTCAGAGGCCTCGGGATCAATGCAGCTCATTAGCAGGGCGCATGCTCAGAACATCAGGGGGTCTCGGGCTCGTTCCTCTGTACGTGGGGTTTCTTCAGAGCCTCCAAAGCAGTGTTTGTGCTTTTAAGGATATTACTTTGTTAAGCAAATTTGGGAAGAATGTTCAAAATTCATAAAGGATTCCCTGGAGTTGAGAAGCACTAAAAACATGCCAAAGGAAGCCATTCGCTCTTAGAGCACAATCCCCAGACTGTGCAGATGTGCGATGCTGTGGGGCTCGGTAGTCTCTGCATGGTGAAGAGCAGGGACCTCAGAGTCCCTCCTAACGCGGCCACCAGAGCCATCATCTGAAATGTGCTTCAGACCACAATGTCTTTCTTCTTGTTGGAGGTAAATGTTGTACCTTTGATCCCAGGACACAATAGTACCGACTCCACCCCAGCTTCTCACAGCCAGGGATGCCCACCCATCCCTCCCAGCCTGCCTGAGGTGACCATTCTGGTCTCTCTTAGCTGTCCACACGTTCCCTCAGGATCTTCCTTCTGTGTGTGGTGACAGAATTTACCGATTTACTGTGTGCTTTCTGTCTTCTCCAGTGAGTCTGTCTTGTGCGTCCCTGTATTCTCAGTGCCTAGTGAGTATTTATGTGTCAGTGAGGGAGTGAACTGATGGAGCTCACATCCAGATGTGAAGGACATGCCAGGCCACAGCACAGAGCTCGCTCCTGAAATGGAAGCAAGTTCTAGGCTTGACCGTGGCAGAGGGGGTTGTGACGAGTCAGGCGACAGGTAGAGTTCCAGCTGCATCCTTCTCTGGAACTTTCCCTGAGACTTACAATGACTCCCCACACTTGAGAGAGGAACGGGACCCACTGGCCTCTGCTTGGAGCTGGAGTGCAGAGAGTTAAAAAGGACACCAGCCACTGGTAGGCTGTCTGTCATGGTATGGTTTCTGGTCTAGCCAGCTGGAGAATTCACCAGCTGCAGACTAATGCCTGGCCTGCCCTGAGCCCATCTCCTGAGCATGGAGAATCAGTCACTGGGGAAGCTGGAGGAGAGCCGTCCCCAGGAGAGGTAGGGAAGATGAAATGCTTGTATGACCTGGGGCAGGAGCAGTTTTGTCTCTGGTGAGCTAGCTGATGGCCTGGTTCATTCTCTCTGTCAGTGGTAGGCTGTCTCTAGCACAGGATCCTGGCAGCTGACAGAGGAACCATCCCGAGAACAAAGTCAAGCAGGAAGGAATGAAACAAGGGCTCCTTGGGCCAGCTCAGGGCAGCTCGACCTGCGGGTTCTTTAGGAAAAAGGCCACTTTCTGGGCCACCGCATCCAGCTCGCTTGGGTTAGCTGACTGAAGGAGGTTGCTCTTTGGAACAAAATAGTGCTTCAGGAAGTGCTGGCTCACACACCTGTGCAGCTTCCGGGCGAGGCGCAGGAGGGCTTGATGGAAGACCTGCCAATCCTTCAGGTGGGGGTATTTCTCACAAGTCCAGAAGAGCACGGTCTGGGGGAAGAGAGATGTTGGGACAAGTTGAGTTTACATGGGAGGAGGAACAAGGCATCTTGGGAAAACTGGATTCACCAGGAACAACTGGTCCATTGCTTCACCTGGGCCTGGGGCTTCCCTAGCTGGCTCACACCTCCAAGTTATTCTCTCTTCCTTTCCTCTGACACTCCAACCAGCAACACTCTCCTGGCGAGTCATAGGGCCATCCAAGCAGAGGCTTTCTGCCTCCTAGCATACAGGGGTACATGGAAGCCCTCATCTCTCTGACCAGAGAGTTCTGCCAACATGGTAGTCTCTACCTTCTGTATCTATCACTTGCTCACAGGCCTCTGCCTCTCAGGAACCCTATAGGAGCGACTCCCCTCTTAGAAGATGGCCTCTTGGCCTGGTCAGAGCCTCCTGCTCTCCCCTGCAGGTCCAGGCACTCTCCTTAATTTCTCTCCTCCCACTCACTCCATCCCTTCATCTACTCCAGTGGGGAGCCTCCTGCCATTAATCCTGAATGAGCTCTCTTAGCCCAAGATCTCCAGCATCAAACTGCAGGCCCTTTTCAGCCTCACCCCTGCTTGCCTGTCAGTGGATCGGATAGTTGGCCCACACCCTCCCTCTCTAACCAACTCTTCCTTTGGCCTCCAAGACAATGGTCTTCCAGGCTTCTCCTCTCATCCCAGCTACTCCTCTGCACTGCCTCTGCACCCCAGCCGTCTGTGCCTGCTCTGCTTTGGGCATCCCTAAGGGTCCCTCCCTGGCCCCTTCATCTCTTGTCCCTCCCCTGCCTAGCTGAGTGCAGAGCCGCCTTCTCAGTAAGATGGAGGACTCACATGGCAGCTTCTCTAGCCCAGACGTTGCCTCTGACCTGCTTAGTCTTGAGTATTGGCAAGTTATCTCAGTTTCAACATGCCCAGACTGAACTCATGGCCTTCGCCACAAACCTGCCTTTAGACCTGCTTATCCAGCTAGCTGTGCCAGACACAACCTGGGGCAGCATACTCCCTGTCACTCACAGCCCAACCTGCCCATCTTCCTCCTTGTTGGTCTCTCAGACCTGCCACTCAGCCTCACTTCCCTCCCACTGCCCTCCCCACCACACTTTGGTAGCATCTAACCTGTCTGTGCCTATTCTAATTACCAGCTGATCTGAAGTCCTTCGTAAAGTACAAATCTTCATCATTTATTATTAAAATAACTTATCATTTATTATTAAAAATCTTATCATTTATTATTAAAATAACAGTTCCTCTCACTGTTGTCTAACTAAGAATACAAGACAGGGTCTCAATGTGTACCCCTGGCTGGCCTGGAGCTGTGTAGACCAGGCTGGCCCATTCCTATTCACAGACATCCTCCTGCTCTTGCCTCCTGATCGCTGGTCACGTGGGCATCTGGCTAAGGATGCACTCCTTAGTGTGCTCTGTGAGGTTTGGTCCCTGCCTTGCTTGCCAGCCTTCCCACCAACACTGGTGTCTGTACAACCAGGCCAAGTGCCACCAACAGCAACAGACAGGGAAAACAGGGCACTAAGACACAATGGAGGACTGCTCATCCAGAAAGAAATGAAGCCCTGTCCTCTATAGGAATACAGAAGAACATGTGTTAAGTAGAATGAGCCAGACTCAGAAAGATGGGCACCGTGCATTCCTTCCCACACGTGGAAACTAAAAGATAAAGTCTATTTGAATGTGGTGGGATGAGGGCTGGGAATTCGAGAGGGTCAGGGTGAAAGGGGTGAAGGGGGTGAAGAAGGATGGGATGAAAGGGGTGGAGAGGGGTGGGGTGAAGGGGGTGGGATGAAGGGAACAGTGCAAAGGGAGGTCAAATCAAAGTGGTATATGTTGTCCACATATGCAAAGATGTCACACCAAACCCAGTTAGATATTCAATTAGACATGGCAACCAAAAATAATCAATTTCAAAAGAGTGTATATTTGAAGTCCTGGGTGGATGAGAAACACTGCCTGCTCATCCAGAGGACCTCAGCACTCAGGTGATTTCCTGTAAACCTGCTTCCTACCTTAATTTATAAATAAAGGCTAGAGCCAGTGGAGAAAGAGGGGAAGGTGGAGCTGAAGGTTTTGGGAGAGAGAGGATGATGGAGGAGGAGGAAGAAGGAAAGTGGAGCAGAAGCACCTGGCCTGGAGAAACCATGAGCTGTAAGGGGTCTCATAGATGGGGAAGATGATAGTGTAGTGGTAGACCTGCCCAGTCTAGGTGCACAGCATGTATTCATATTAATTGTGTTGTGTTTCCTTTGCCGGGGCTTATTTGGGTTGGAGATTTACTGCAATAGCCCAACAGTACTGTCAACAAGAGAGAAAGCAGATGAGCATGGACACTCCGAACTCAGATTCGGACACATGGAACTCAGATGCGTTAAAGACAAAAGATGAAGTAAGATGAGGAGGTAGTATGGACAGGGGCAACTCCTGCAGTGCTGGTGAGAATATAAATCAGTGTAGCTTTTGTGGAAAACAGATAGGAGGTTCCTACAAAATATAAAATTTGGTTATGCATACCAAGGAGATGAAATTAGAATACACTCTATGGTTACTGTGGCATTATTCACAATAGCCAAGAAAAAAAAAATGACCAGTCTAGGTGTCCATCAACAAAAGAATAAAGAAAATGTGGTATATCTACACGGTGGAACACTGCTCATCCATGAACGCGCATGGAATCCTGCCATGGCGAAGTATGGAGGAAGTGGGGGAGCCCATGAGATAAGAAAGCAACTGGCAGGAGAACACTGCACACTCTCGGTCATGTGAGCACCGACACTGCAGGCTCCACAGAAGAAAACAGCGATTATGAGAACTTAGGAAGGGAGGGGAGAAGGGACAAAGGAAGGTTGGGTGTCACTACCAAAACACCCAACGATGACACGCTCACCAGCACAGCAGTGTACAGAGGGAGGAATACACTTGTGTGCTCACCAGCATGGCAGCACACCTGCAGCTTACAGAAATTTGTTTTTTTGGGGTTTTTTTGTTTGTTTGTTTTGTTTTTTGTTTTTTGTTTTTTGTTTTTTGTTTTTTGTTTTTTGTTTTTTTGCAATAACCAGGGGAGTTGGAAGGCCCCTGACACAAGCAGGATAAACACTCAAGAAGGGAGTGCTCATCACCTGGCTTTACATGGTGGATGTTCTGTGGGTCTCAACTCTGTCTCTGCACCCACAACGTGTTCATTTGTACAATAAATCATTCCTAGTGTCACATCACAAGAAGGGAGGAGAGAGAGGGGCTGAGAAGAGAGGTCAGGAAGGTGAGAAAGAAAACCCAGCTGCTATGATGCACAGCTGGGGTTTATGTCTCCACGAGCTGAGCTGCACGCAGTGTGGAAATCCTGGGATTGAAAACCATTCCCATGACCCCATCCTGATCCCATCACACAGTGGGACCCACCTAGAGACAGTTGCCCCGTCTACCCCCGCCACACCCGTGCTCACCTGCAGGTGGTGGGTGGTGATGACTGGCCTCCTCCCTGGACACCACACATCCTCCTTCAGCTGCCTCAGGACCTGAAAGCATTGCCGGCGGCAGCCTCCATCCTCGTCCAGCTGCTCGAACAGCACCTGCTCTGCCTGGGAGAAACTCAGCTGCCAGTGATAGGCGGACTGGGCCACCAAGTTAAACCCAAAGGACTGAAAATGAAACAGGATTGGAAAGATGAGAAGCACGAAGCTGGATACTGTGGAGAGCAGCTCAGACAGCCGGAGGGACCCGCAGCCCACAGCCTGTGGTATGCCTACGCAATGGAATATTATTCAGCCAATAAAAAGGAATTGAATCCAATCATTCACAGGGATATGGATGGGATTGGAGTATAATATGCAAAGTGCAATAAGCTAGAAAAAGACAAACTCATATGACTATTCTCACTCACATGGGCATGTCAAAACATGGAGGCCTAAAGGGATCATGGGAGAACAGGAAGCATCTTGGTATACTCAGGGAGCAGGGATGGCTCAGACCCCTTTATGGCAGTTGTTTCTACCCATATCAGAGTCCTTGAGGACGTACCAGCCTTTGCCTAAGGGTTTCGGATAAGAAACCTGCATTTCTGATGGCAGTGATGCTGTGGTGGTGGGAGGGGGCGCGTGCATCAGAACAGCAGAGCCCCAAGCAAGCTCCTAATGTGATCAGCAAAGCTGACCGCCCTATACTGAATGAACCCCCACCTGGTCATCCATACCTTGATGCACTCCACTCTCTCTGGGGAAGGCCATCGCTTCAGACACCGAGGCCACTGGGCTTTCTCAGGCCAGGTGGTGGGGATCTCCACGGTGGGGGCCAGCTCCAGCTCCACCTGGCCTGTGGACGTTTCCACGGCAACCCAAACCGTAGTGCGTTTTTCTAGCACAGTGACTTTGCCTGATGGGAAGGAACAGGAGGGACCCTTGAGAAGAAAGCCTTGCTCTACACAAGCAACAATGAGCAAACACTCTGGGAGCTGTCCGTGCGACTGTCACAGAGTCAGTTCTGTAGACACCAGACAGTCAGCCATGGTCACAGGGTCACAAGGAAGGCTCATGGCTGGTGGGTCTTTGCTTTTACTCCCCACTCCTCCAAAGCTTTGAAGCATATGTTATTTTAGGGTGCATGTGTACATGTGTACATGTACGTGTGTGTGTGTTTTGCTAGAGATCATGCATGCGTGCATATATGAGTACTGCGGGAGACTGAACCCAGGGCCTCACACATGCTGATCACAATAACTCTGAGTTATAATCCAGCGGGTTTCCATTCAAATTGATGGGTTCTCTTCCAAAAGTTCAATGAAGGAAGGTCATAGAATAAGATGGGGGAGGGGCATATTGGTGATTGTGCAATGGAATCTAGCATTTCTATGTCTCACTGCTAGTTTGGCAGGGAAGGCTGGTGAGGATGAGGATGGAGCTCTCACTCTCCTGGCAGGATCTTGTTGAAGTGTGGCGCTGACCCCACCCTCACGCAGGTGCCTTCCAGGGGAGTCCTACTAACCTGCTCTTCGTTTGACCCAATCTCAAGGACGGTGCTTGCTTCTACTGTCCATCTTGGGAGCCAGCTTGGCCCAGATGTACTTATTGACCTAAGTCCATCTGATCACAAAAGCCCTCAGAGCATGTTGGAAGGGGTCAGGTGTGTGGGAGGGGTCACAGCTGGAAGGGGTGGGGTCAGGTGTGGGGGAGGGTCTTCTTATTTCATTTTCCAAGCAGGCAGTGAGGAAGAAATCTGTGTGGTGAGTTTTCTAGCTCATGCGCCAGCCTGCCCTCATGGCCAGGGAGAATCTCTATTAATCTATGTATACTTGGGTGCCTGTATGAGTTTATGTGCACCACATACATAGAGCAGCCTGCAGAGGCCTGAAGAAAGTATCCGATCCCCTGGAACTAGAGTTACAGACTGGATCCTGGAAATGGAACCCAGGTCCTCTGCAAGAGCAGCCAGCGCTCCTAACCACTGAGCATCTCTCCAGCCCTGACACATGGATGGGGTTTTGGTTTCGTTGTTTGTTTGGTTGTTGTTGTTGGATTTGTTACAGATAAGAATGGGTGTCTGAGCTGGGCATGGTGGCACACACCTTTAATCCCAGCACTTGGGAGGCAGAGACAGGCAAATTTCTGAGTTCGAGGCCAGCCTGGTCTACAGAGTGAGTTCCAGGACAGCCAGGGCTACACAGAGAAACCTTGTCTCGAAAAACCAACCAACCAACCAAACAAACAAACAAACAAACAAAAAACCCAAGAATGGGTGTCTGGAACAAGGTCTGTCATTTCAGTCTTTCCTTCTGAGAGGACAGGAAGCTGTTAACTGTGTTTGGCTGCTCAGAGGAAAGCAAGCTGTCCTGAGCTAGATATGGTGCATGGCCCAGGGTCTCCATCTCACCAGAGAGGCCTGAACAAGGCGAGGACGAGGAGCTTTTCTTGCTGGAAGCTCGTCACTGGTCTGGCCCAGCTTGCCTCTCCCATCGTCCCTTTCACTAATAGACCATCTCCAAGTGCTAGGAGTGAACTTGGAGCTAGACTGCCAGGACCACTTCCTGCTTTCCTCCCTTTCTCCCGCTTTCTTTCTTTCTTTCTTTCTTTCTTTCTTTCTTTCTTTCTTTCTTTCTTTCTTTCTTCTTTCTTTCTTTCTTTCTTTCTTTCTTTCTTTCTTTCTTTCTTTCTTTCTTCCCTCCCTTCCTTCCTACCTTCCTTCCTTCCTTCCTTCCTTCCTTCCTTCCTTCCTTCCTTCCTTCCTAATAAAGTCTCCAGTATCCCAGCCTGGCCTTGAACTTTCTATGCAGTGAAAGAGTAGCCTTGATCCTCCCTCTCCAGAGCAGAGGTCACCAACACGCCAGATGTATGCAGAGCTGGGGATCAAATCCGGAGTGTTGTCCATGCCAGGCAAATATTCTACCAGCTAAACTGCGCGTTACCCCAGTCTCAGACTGCCACAAGACTTAAGTAATCCACACAAGTACCTTCCATAACAACCATGAGATGACCAGGATGGAGACTTTCAGAGCTGTTCTGTTCAGACAAGCAAGCATCTGGCACTGAGTTCTGTAGCCTGTGTAATTTTTCATCGGATGTGTGTGCCTGCGTGTCTCGCTTGGCAGAGGCTGCGGTCTGCTAGACAAAGGTGCTATCATTTACTGGACCAATTTTCTTGGATAGCCAATTAGGTTTCCTTTTTTTCCTACTTGGTTACTATTTTCAAACCTAGAGTAGAGGATACTCTTGGCCATATTTCTTTGTGTGTTTGCAAAAGCTTATTTGCTGAATAGCCAAGTAAGCACTTCATAAAAATAAATAATGGATAAATTGCCCTTTAAGAATGAAATGCTCTGGGCTGGTGAGATGGTGGGTAAGAGCACCCGACTGCTCTTCTGAAGGTCCAGAGTTCAAATCCCAGCAACCACATGGTGGCTCAAAAACCATCCGTAATGAAATCTGACTCCCTCTTCTGGTGTGTCTGAAGACAGCTACAGTGTACTTACATATAATAAATAAATAAATAAATAACAAAAAAAACAAAAAACAAAAAGAATGAAATGCTCGGAGACTGCTTTGGTTGGGGAGGGAGAAATCCGGCCTACATAGGGCCACAAGCCTCTTCCGGTCAGAAAAGCACCGGGGTAGCTAGGGCGCAGGGTCGGCTGACACTCACCAGCTACCCACAAAACCCGCCACAGGATCTTAAGACTTCTGGTGAGTGGAACACAGCTTCTGCTCCAATCCAATTGCGCGCGGACCTGAGACTGCATTAGTTAGGGAAGCAGAAACCGGCCTGAGTAGGGCCACAGGCCTCATCTGGCCGGATCAGCACAGGGGTAGCTAGAGCGCAGGGTCGCCTGACACCCGCCAGCTACCCACGACCCCTGCCACAGGATTTTGAGACTGCTGGTGAGTGGAACACAGCTTCTGTTCCAGTCCAATCACGCGGGAACTGAGACTGCTTTGGTTGGGGAGAGAGAAATCCGGCCTACATAGGGCCACAAGCCTCTTCCGGTCAGAAAAGCACCGGGGTAGCTAGGGCACAGGGTCGGCTGACACTCGCCAGCTACCCACAACACCCGCCACAGGATCTTAAGACTTCTGGAGAGTGGAACACAGCTTCAGCTCCAATCCAATTGCGCGCGGGACCTGAGACTGCATTAGTTAGGGAAGCAGAAACTGGCCTGAGTAGGGCCACAGGCCTCATCCGGCCGGATCAGCACCAGAGTAGCTAGAGCGCAGGGTCGCCTGACACCCGCCAGCTACCCACGACCCCTGCCACAGGATTTTGAGACTGCTGGTGAGTGGAACACAGCTTCTGCTCCAGTCCAATCACGCGGGAACTGAGACTGCTTTGGTTGGGGAGAGAGAAATCCGGCCTACATAGGGCCACAAGCCTCTTCCGGTCAGAAAAGCACCAGGGTAGCTAGGGCGCAGGGTCGGCTGACACTCGCCAGCTACCCACAACTCCCGCCACAGGATCTTAAGACTTCTGGAGAGTGGAACACAGCTTCTGCTCCAATCCAATTGCGCGCGGGACCTGAGATTGCATTAGTTAGGGAAGCAGAAAACCGGCCTGAGTAGGACCACAGGCCTCTTCTGACTGGACCAGCACTGGGGTACCGCCAGCTACCCACGACCCCCGCCACAGGATTTTGAGACTGCAGGTGAGTGGAACACAGCCTCTGCTCCAATCTTTAAACAGTGACAACGACAACAACTAACCCCAAAGATTACCAGATGGCGAAAGGTAAACGTAATAATCTTACTAACAGAAACCAAGACCACTCACCATCATCAGAACCCAGCACTCCCACTTCGCCCAGTCCAGGGCACCCCAACACACCGGAAAAGCTAGACACGGATCTAAAAGCATATCTCCTGATGATGGTAGAGGACTTCAAGAAGGACTTTAATAACACACTTAAAGAAATACAAAGGAACACTGGTAAACAGGTAGAAGACATTAAAGAGGAAGCACAAAAATCCCTTAAAGAATTGCAGGAGAACACTGCTAAAGAGTTACAAATCCTTAAAGAAAAACAGGATAACATAATCAAACAGGTAGAAGTCCTTAATGAAAAACAGGAAAACACATCCAAACAGATGATGGAAATGAACAAAACCATACTAGACCTAAAAAGGGAAGTAGACACAATAAAGAAAACCCAAAATGAGGCAACACTGGAGATAGAAACCCTAGGAAAGAAATCTGGAACCATAGATACCAGCATCAGCAACAGAATACAAGAGATGGAAGAGAGAATCTCAGGTGCAGAAGATTCCATAGAGAACATCGGCACAACAATCAAGGAAAATGTAAAATGCAAAAAGATCCTAATTCAAAACATCCAAGAAATACAGGACAGAATGAGAAGACCAAACCTACGGATAATAGGAGTGGATGAGAATGAAGATTTTCAACTCAAAGGACCAGCAAACATCTTCAACAAAATTATAGAAGAAAACTTCCCAAATCTAAAGAAAGAGATGCCCATGAACATACAAGAAGCCTACAGAACTCCAAATAGACTGGACCAGAAAAGAAATACCTCCCGACACATAATAATCAGAACAACAAATGCTCTAAATAAAGACAGAATACTAAAAGCAGTAAGAGAAAAAGGCCAAGTAACATATAAAGGCAAGCCTATCAGAATTACACCAGATTTTTCACCAGAGACTATGAAAGCCAGAAGATCCTGGACGGATGTTATACAGACACTAAAAGAACACAAATTCCAGCCCAGGCTACTATACCCAGCCAAACTCTCAATTATCATAGATGGAGAAACCAAAGTATTCCAACAAAACCAAATTCACACATTATCTCTCCACGAATCCAGCCCTTCAAAGGATAATAACAGAAAAAAACCAATACAAGGACAGGAACCATGCCCTAGAAACAACAAGAAGGTAATCCCTCAACAAACCTAAAAGAAGACAGCCACAAGAACAGAATGCCAACTTTAACAACAAAAATAACAGGAAACAACAATTACTTTTCCTTAATATCTCTTAATATCAATGGACTCAACTCCCCGATAAAAAGACATAGACTAACAAACTGGCTACACAAACAAGACCCAACATTTTGCTGCTTACAGGAAACTCATCTCAGAGAAAAA
Source organism: Mus caroli (assembly GCF_978045245.1). Lineage (NCBI taxonomy): Eukaryota > Metazoa > Chordata > Mammalia > Rodentia > Muridae > Mus > Mus caroli. Next base: position 58,762,033 of record NW_028227258.1, on the reverse strand, counting down.
GATAGACACTACCTCAGAATGAAAGGCTGGAAAACAAATTTCCAAGCAAATGGTATGAAGAAACAAGCAGGAGTAGCCATTCTAATATCTGAGAAGATTGACTTCCAACCCAAAGTCATTAAAAAAGACAGGGAGGGACACTTCATACTCATCAAAGGTAAAATTCTCCAAGAGGAACTATCAATCCTGAATATCTATGCTCCAAATACAAAGGCAGCCACATTCATTAAAGAAACTTTAGTAAATCTCAAAGCACACATTGCACCTCATACAATAATAGTGGGAGACTTCAACACACCACTTTCACCAATGGACAGATCATGGAAACAGAAACTAAACAGGGACACAGAGAAACTAAGAGAAATTATGAATCAAATGGATCTGGCAGATATCTACAGAACATTCTATCCTAAAACAAAAGGATATACCTTCTTCTCAGCACCTCATGGTACCTTCTCCAAAATTGACCACATAATTGGTCACAAAACAGGCCTCAACAGATACAAAAATATTGAAATTGTCCCATGCATCCTATCAGATCACCATGGACTAAAGCTGATCTTCAATAACAAAATAAATAATAGAAAGCCAACCTTCACGTGGAAACTGAACAACACTCTTCTCAATGATACCTTGGTCAAGGAAGGAATAAAGAAAGAAATTAAGGACTTTTTAGAGTTCAATGAAAATGAAGCCACAACATACCCAAACTTATGGGACGCAATGAAAGCATTTCTAAGAGGAAAACTCATAGCTCTGAGTGCCTCCAAAAGGAAACTAGAGAGAGCACACATTAGCAGCTTGACAACACACCTAAAAGCACTAGAACAAAAGGAAGCAAATTCACCCAAGAGGAGTAGACGGCAGGAAATAATCAAACTCAGGGGTGAAATCAACCAAGTGGAAACAAGAAAAACTATTCAAAGAATCAACCAATCAAGGAGCTGGTTCTTTGAGAAAATCAACAAGATAGATAAACCCTTAGCCAGACTCACTAGAGGGCACAGGGAAAGCATCCTAATTAACAAAATCAGAAATGAAAAGGAGACATAACAACAGATCCTGAAGACATCCAAAACACCATCAGATCCTTCTACCAAAGGCTATACTCAACAAAACTGGAGAACCTGGATGAAATGGAGAAGTTCCTAGACAGATACCAGGTACCAAAGTTGAATCAAGATCAGGTTAATGATCTAAACAGCCCTATATCCCCCAAAGAAATAGAAGCAGTCATTAATAGTCTCCCAACTAAAAAAAGCCCAGGACCAGATGGGTTTAGTGCAGAGTTCTATCAGACCTTCAAAGAAGATCTAATCCCAGTTCTTCACAAACTATTCCACAAAATAGAAACAGAAGGTACTCTACCCAACTCATTCTATGAAGCCACAATTACTCTGATACCTAAACCACAAAAAGACCCAACAAAGATAGAAAACTTCAGACCAATATCCCTTATGAATATTGATGCAAAAATCCTCAATAAAGTTCTTGCTAACCGAATCCAAGAACACATCAAAACAATCATCCATCCTGACCAAGTAGGTTTCATCCCAGGGATGCAGGGATGGTTCAATATACAGAAATCCATCAACGTAATCCAGTATATAAACAAACTCACAGACAAAAACCACATGGTCATCTCGTTAGATGTGGAAAAAGCATTTGACAAGATCCAACACCCATTCATGATAAAAGTCTTGGAAAGATCAGGAATTCAAGGCCCATACCTAAACATGATAAAAGCAATCTACAGCAAACCAGTAGCCAACATCAAAGTAAACGGTGAGAAGCTTGAAGCAATCCCTCTAAAATCAGGGACTAGACAAGGCTGTCCACTTTCTCCATACCTATTCAACATAGTACTTGAAGTCCTAGCCAGAGCAATTCGACAACAAAAGGAGATCAAAGGGATACAAATTGGAAAAGATGAAGTCAAAATATCACTTTTTGCAGATGATATGATAGTATATATAAGTGACCCTAAAAATTCCACCAGAGAACTCCTAAGCCTGATAAACAGCTTCGGTGAAGTAGCTGGATATAAAATTAACTCAAACAAATCAATGGCCTTTCTCTACACAAAGAATAAACAGGCTGAGAAAGAAATTAGGGAAACAACACCCTTCTCAATAGTCACAAATAATATAAAATATCTAGGCGTGACTCTAACTAAGGAAGTGAAAGATCTGTATAATAAAAACTTCAAGTCTCTGAAGAAAGAAATTATAGAAGATCTCAGAAGATGGAAAGATCTCCCATGCTCATGGATTGGCAGGATCAACATTGTAAAAATGGCTATCTTGCCAAAAGCAATCTACAGATTCAATGCAATCCCCATCAAAATTCCAAATCAATTCTTCAACGAATTAGAAAGTGCAATCTGCAAATTCATCTGGAATAACAAAAAACCTAGGATAGCAAAAACTCTTCTCAAGGATAAAAGTACCTCTGGTGGAATCACCATGCTGGACCTAAAGCTCTACTACAGAGCAATTGTGATAAAAACTGCATGGTACTGGTATAGTGACAGACAAATAGACCAATGGAATAGAATTGAAGACCCAGAAATGAACCCACACACCTACGGTCACTTGATCTTCGACAAGGGAGCTAAAAACATCCAGTGGAAGAAAGACAGCATTTTCAACAAATGGTGCTGGCACAACTGGTTGTTAACATGTAGAAGAATGTGAATCGATCCATTCCTATCTCCTTGTACTAAGGTCAAGTCTAAGTGGATCAAGGAACTTCACATAAATCCAGAGACACTGAAACTTATAGAGGAGAAAGTGGGGAAAAGCCTTGAAGATATGGGCACAGGAGAAAAATTCCTGAATAGAACAGTAATGGCTTGTGCTGTAAGATCGAGAATTGACAAGTGGGACCTCATGAAACTACAAAGCTTCTGCAAGGCTAAAGACACCATCAATAAGACAAAAAAACCACCAACAGATTGGGAAAGGATCTTCACCTATCCTAAATCAGATAAGGGACTAATATCCAATATATATAAAGAACTCAAGAAGGTGGACTCCAGAAAGTCAAATAACCCCATTAAAAAATGGGGCTCAGAACTGAACAAAGAATTCTCACCTGAGGAATACCGAATGGCAGAGAAACACCTGAAAAAATGTTCAACATCCTTAATCATCAGGGAAATGCAAATCAAAACAACCCTGAGATTCCACCTCACACCAGTCAGAATGGCTAAGATCAAAAATTCAGGTGACAGCAGATGCTGGCGAGGATGTGGAGAAAGAGGAACACTCCTCCATTGTTGGTGGGATTGCAAGCTTGTACAACCACTCTGGAAATCAGTCTGGCGGTTCCTCAGAAAATTGGACATAGTACTACCGGAGGATCCAGCAATACCTCTCCTGGGCATATATCCAGAAGATGTCCCAACCGGTAAAAAGGACACATGCTCCACTATGTTCATAGCAGCCCTATTTATAATAGCCAGAAGCTGGAAAGAACCCAGATGTCCCTCAACAGAGGAATGGATACAGAAATTATGGTACATTTACACAATGGAGTACTACTCAGCTATTAAAAAGAATGAATTTATGAAATTCCTAGCCAAATGGATGGACCTGGAGGGCATCATCTTGAGTGAAGTAACACAATCACAAAAGAACTCACACAATATGTATTCACTGATAAGTGGATATTAGCCCAAAACTTAGGATACCCAAGATATAAGATACAATTTGATAAACGCATGAAACTCAAGAAGAATGAAGACCAAAGTGTGGACACTGTGCCCCTTCTTAGAATTGGGAACAAAACACCCAGGGAAGGAGTTACAGAGACAAAGTTTGGAGCTGTGATGAAAGGATGGACCATCTAGAGACTGCCGTATCCAGGGATCCATCCCATAATCAGCTTCTAAACGCTGACACCATTGCATACACTAGCAAGATTTTGCTGAAAGGACCCAAATATAGCTGTCTCTTGTGAGACGATGCCGGGGCCTAGCAAACACAGGAGTGGATGTTCACAGTCAGCTATTGGATGTATCACAGGGCTCCCAATGGAGAAGCTAGAGAAAGTACCCAAGGAGCTAAAGGGATCTGCAACCCTATTGTTGGAACAACATGATGAACTAACCAGAACCCCGGGGCTCTTGTCTCTAGCTGCATATGTATCGAAAGATGGCCTAGTCGGCCATCAATGGAAAGAGAGGCCCATTGGACTTGCAAACTTTATATGCCCCAATATAGGGGAATGCCAGGGCCAAAAGAATGGGAATGGGTGGGTAGGGAAGTGGGGGGCGCTATGGGGGACTTTTGGGATAGCATTGGAAATGTAATTGAGGAAAATATGTAATAAAAATATTAAAAATTAAAAAAAAAAGAATGAAATGCTCCCAAATTACCCACTCCCAAGAACAACATGAGAATGCCTGACCCACCCATACCCAGCCGGACCTCACTGCTCAGACTTCCTATAGCTGTTAATATGCTACGTTTCCATTGTTGTTGGGATTCTTTGTCATTATTGTTTTCTTTTACGTTTATTTTACTTTTAATTCAATAATGTGTGAATTATGTACACTCACATGCAGGTACCCATGGCGGCCAGCAGAGGGCATCAGATTCCCCTGGAGCTGGAGTCACCTGAGGTGGGCGCTGGGAACTGAACTCCGGTCTTTTGCAAGTGGCAGCCACTGCTCCTAACAACTGTGCATCTCTCTGGCCCCAGTTGTTTAATTTCATAAGACAGGTTCTCACTGTGTAACCCAGGATGGTTTCAAACTTGTAGTAATCCTCCTGCCTCAGCCTTCCCAGGGCTGGGATTACAGCATACACCTGCCACCACACCTGGCAATCTGCTAGAATTGTCAACATTTTTTTTTTAAATCTACATTTTTTCCTTTAACTATTTATATTCTTCCCCAAGATTCCTGTTTTTGTGTTGTTGGTCTTTCCTTCCTTTCTGATCTCTCTCTCTCTCTCTCTCTCTCTCTCTCTCTCTCACTGTGTGTGTGTGTGTGTGTGTGTGTGTGTGATTATTTCTGCGGATCAGCTCATCTTCCTTCCTGGTTTATAATTACTTTGGTAACTAAGGAATTTAGTCAGTTTTCCCACATATGCACGTGTGCTTATGTGTGTGCATCTGTGTGGACATATGAACCCCTGTATTGTGGCTTCGGTGTTTGCTGTTGCCAAGGTCAGTGTGTCCTCGGGCTGAAGGGCTTCTGCTGGGATGCCTTGGTGCTTTTTGAGCATTTTGTCTCCACAGCCTGTGTGCAGTCAGATGCTTAGTATTGCACAGAAATGTGCTGATACCCAAGGTCTGTGTGTGTGTGTGTGTGAGTAATTTGCTGCTTTAAATAAGTATGATGTGTTTGGGGCTGAGCACCAAACCCACAGCCTGAGGTGTGTTTGTCAGGGTAGTAATTTCTAAGTCACAGAGGCTCCTGAGAATGAATCCCTGCCCTGGGCATTTCCCTCCCCCTCCCATCACCACAGTGCAAATGGTGACTGGCTATGGCTCCCCTCTTACCTTCCCTTGACCTGACCGGCTCACCTGAGAGATGACAGGTTCTCACTGCATTTTCCACCAGCATCCGGAACACCTGCAGGACTTTGGCTGGCACAATGTCCCCCTCAATGTTCACATCTGCCTTGTGCCACTGCCACAGGGTCTTCATGAACATCTCAGTCTCCAGCCACTGTTGCAGGCCTTCGGGGTCCCGCAGAGGGCAGGTGAGCTTGGCGCCCTGCAAGTTGTAGTACCGCCAGCGCTGCGTCCGGATCCCCTTGTACCCTGCAAGGCCTTTCAGTGGGACGGTGACATGGAAGAGGCTGGGGGCCAAAACCTGAGGCCAGAAAAAGAGAGAAGAGGAGCTGAGCTCACACGCTGGGGAGGTGATCGGCAGAGGGGTGCCGACCTGTCCAGTCAGGCAGCTCAAGCGACCATGCAACCCTCAGCAATGTGATGATGTGCACAGAAACCGCCTGGGGAGTGCTGAGATGTACGGTTTTTTTTTGTTTTGGCACTAACCCACCTGGGACTGTGGCAAACAGAGTGACTTGACTCAAGGAGTTTTGGGGTTTGTGAAGCCACAAGTTAAGCATAAAGAAAACCCAGAACTCTGGAGGGAATCTGAAGTCCAGGAGAGAAGAAAGGAAAGCAGAAATCAATCCACTGAGCCTCACACACAACCCAAATCTCTGGCTGTGCCCATCCCTCCTCTGAAGTCACACCAATAGATAACCTGGATACCACGCCCCCTAGCAAGCCACCTAAGGCTCCAAGGGGCTTCCGACCACCTGGGGAGGCTGACAGCACATGGAAGAGCTTCGAGTGCTTGCGGCAGTCTGTCCAATGGTTCTAGTCTCGGGACAGCTGAGCATTCTGGCATTGAGGAGAATATGATAGGACTTTAAAGTGTCACTCTTTCTTTTCTCCTGTCACGCTGACCCAGGGTCAGTATGCATGACTAACCCTTACGGAATTCAAGGTGAGATGAAAGTCTGTCTGTCCGGACAATGTGAGCCATTGAGATGATTCTGAGTTCAGTGGGAAAATGGATGTGAATCCACCCACTCCCACTCTCCAGAAACCAGTTAAGCAGTCAAGGAAGAGAGCAGGCAGCATACCATGCAAAGGACACTGTAAACGCGTTGCTGGTGCAGCTATTCCCGAGGGACCCTGAACTCTGGCTGTGCCCAGGCAGCTCACTGGCAGCCTCTTTGTTCTTCCAGCTACATCTTCTTTGAAGAAAGTAATAGAAAGTCCAACAATAGTGAATTTTGGTCCCTGGTCTGGGCAGTGGCCAACTCAAGGGCAACTGATCCCGCCTCGCTTTTCAGAGGACTTTTGATGCTTTCGATGAGGAAACTGTATGACTTCTGGTGTGCAGAGGTTGGATTAAACAGGGAGGTCAGACACCTAAACTACAAATGGAAAGTGTTCACATGATTTGAATCCTCTGGCACATGAGTTCAAACGTGCAACTGTGGGGCTGGGCAGGTGGCCTGCCAATACAGAGCTTGTCACATGAGCATGAGCACCGAGTGCCAACCACCAGCACCTACCAAAAGTCAGGTGTGTAGTCACATGCCCGTAATCACAGCACTGGGGGCATGGGAGTGGGGCTGAAGCAGGCAGATCCCTGGGGCTTGTTGACCTATATCCACTATAAATGAAGCAGGGAGTCTCTAGGTTCAGTGAGAGCCACCAAGGAAGGAGGGCAGTCTGTGCTGACTTCTACAGCTTCCCCAGGTACACACTCATTGCACACACACCCGAACAGGTGCATCCACCCACACCCATACCCCCCCAACAACGTCAAATAAAGACTAAACCTACTGCATTGCCAGTCACACAGATGCTGCTCAGTAAATACTTACCCAGCTTAGTCCAAGATAAAATTAAAGGCATTTTATGTGGTCATTTTGTTTTGTTTTGTTTTCTTTTTTTAAACAGGGTCTCCATTATCCCAGGCTGGTGTCAAATTTGACATGGATATTCCCTCAGGTATTTTACACTTTGTCCCCAGGTGGTGGCACTATCTGGGGAGGCCTTGCTGGAGGAATTAAGCCACTGGGGGTGGGGGAAGTGGGGGTGGGTGAGAGTTCCCTATTTCATGTTTGTGGTTGAAAACCTACTGTGTGCTCCTGCTGCCTCACTCACTGTGTGCTGCTATGCCTTAGCCACCACGATAAGCTCAAAAGAATTATTTCTTCCATAGGTGGCTTTGGCCACAGTATTTTATCACAGCAACAGTAACGTAAGACAACGCACTAAAACAGATATCAAATGTGGTCAAGCATGTCCCGTCGTCCTCCAGCCTTCGCTTGCCAGGTGCTGGGATTACAGGTGGGCTGGGGATCGAACCAGGGCTTTGAGCATGCCAGGCAAGCACTTTACCACCTAAGCTGTATCTGCAGTCCCATTTCAAAGCTTACTCTACAGGACATAATGTTAGTTAACATAGGATATATTTTGAGCTATAAGGGAACTTTTTTGGCCCAGGTCTGGGGAGAGTGATGTGGTGTCGCTCTCTCTAGTCCTGGGCTGTATGTGTCTGATTGAGACTGGACTGGGAAGGAAGATAAGGACAAACGTTCTACAATGACCAGATCAATGCTAGTCTCACAATCTTTACCCTAGAGTCAGTCTCCTGAAATCTGATTCTGCCTCAAAATCCACAAGTCTTAGAACCTTGTGAGTGGACCCTGTACCCACCAGCCTGGGGTGCACGGGGCCAGTCACAGTTCTTGGTGCCAAGCTTACTCTTTGTGGGTTCAATGTGCACGTGCCGGGCCTTAAACTCCAGGATCTTACAGACCGGTGGGAAGACGAGTGAGGCTACTGCAAGGTGAACGAGGTTTATATGCAGAAAAACTGAGATCAAGAATAGTGAGGATTCAGAGGGGCACAGAGCCCCTTCCTGCTTCTTAGTGGAGATGAGTGAGAAGTCCAGTGGCTGACAGGCTAGGTGGGTTAGGGTCTGAGTGAGATCCCTGCTGACTGTCATGCCCTGGCCCTTATGGTTAGACTCAGTGGGGTCCCTCAGCAGGGAGGGGCTAAAGTGCACTCCTATAGTTCCTCAGAGCTGCCTCAGAGCCTTCCTGCTCCCCCTCACCAGTACCCCAGTATCTATTACCCTCAATGGCTTCCCCATGAGTTCCCTCAGCCTCTCATCTATTCAGCTGTGTTTAATAAGTGAGCAGGTGCTTAACCGAGCTTGGACCACAAGGCAGCATGTTTCACCATCTGTCTTTGGAATGAGATCTGGCTTTAGGGGCAAATAGGACTCAGTCGAGTCCTTTGGCTTCCTCACCTCTAGCCTCTGTGGTCTAGGCCTGTGTGGACTCCCACAAGGGAAACATCATGGGGGTGTGTACACTGTGCCTGGAAGAGCATCTGTGGAAACCTGGGGCTGTACTAGGCTCTCAGTGGCATGGGGTCCCTCCTGTCCCAGGCCTTGGGTGCCTCCTGGAGCTCCTCCCACAGGGAGAGCCCCGTTTACCTTAATGCTCTCGTTGTGTGTGTCAGAGACAGGCACGGCTTCGAAGCGACTGTCCTGGCGGCTGATTTCTGCAGTTAGCAGGTGGATGATTTTCTGCACCTCCTCCATGGTCTGAGAAATCTGCTGCCGCCTCAGGTCCACCTAGGCGTGAGGAGATCAGGGAAACATTTACATAGCCCGAGGAGATACCGGCACACAGGTGACAAAGCATAGGCGCAGTGATGCCTGACCCAAGGTCAGGGCAAAAATCTTGCCTCCCAGGACTCCAAAGGAGTTGGGCTGCTTAGGCCTGACAGTGACCAGCATGACGCTTGCTTGCTTCTGAAACAGGTGCCAGTTGCTCAATATTTATCCGGGATTTTTTTTTTTTTTTACCCTGGGCAGAGACTGAGATATAGCAGCAACCAAAGCAACAGCGAAGGCAGGAGGTAAGGGTGGGGATGGAGGGGCAGGGACACATTGTAGCACACACCTGAGGTAAGGGTGGGGATGGTGGGGGGTGGGGGCACATTGTAGCACACACCTGTAATCTCGGTACATGGGAAGTAGAGGCAGAAGGATTTGAAGTTCAGGACCAGCCTTGGCTCTGCAGTGAGTTCAAGGTCTGCATGTGTCGCATGAGATGGCCCCAGAGCCATTCCTTAGAGAGACAGAGTGCAAGGCTGAGACCACACCCACCTGCACAGGTTTTATGGCCCGAATGGTTAGTCCACTGATAAATATTCATTTAGCATTGGCAGTATGCAAGGTACAGCTTCATGCAGTGTCACGGCAGAGTAGACAGACATGACTGTGCACTTCCAGCATGGGAGAAGCCACACGAAAGAGAACACGTGTGGGGGCTCCATCACAGGGAAGGGCGGGGTGCTGACAGATACAACAGAGGGGGCCTCCCCAATCTGCATGCTGAGATCTCTTTGATATGTATGCTTCATAGACAAAGTCCTGTCTTTGGAAAATAAACTTGTACTGTCCCGATGGCCAACACTACACTGAGTAGCAAGAGACAAAAACGAGGTTTGTAACTCTACCGGCCGGAGAATCTCATGGGAGACATCAAATACTCAAAGTGGTCTTTTTAAAGTCCACGCATCTTGCTTGATCTCGAGAATGGCAGTTGTACCTACAGTGTGAGTGAGCTTCATGTTGCCACTAGCAACCATTCCCTCATATCTAACCCTGTAAGGCCTACCTCGTGATACGCAACAGGGCAGAGGGACCCTCTGAATGGCTTGCACCTGTGGGAGGCTCTGCATCTTCTAAACTGCAAGTGGAAGAAATAAGGTGCTACAGAAGGGCAGGATGTCAGAAATACAAGAGGGTGCTTTGGGGAACCTTTGGTTAATGGTCCTCCTCATAGCTAGAACTTCCCCCGTATGCCTGATTCAATTCCATGTGGGCAGTTTTCACTGAAGGCCCACTTTTTTCTGGAACTATTTACTGCATGGAAAGAGATTCACAGATAGACTGCCAGAGTAAGATGGACTGAAATAGTTGTAGTCAAGTGCTGGAGAAGGCATTCGTGGGATGTGGAGGAACAGCCAGATAACAATTATCTAATCTGGAGGCCAAGGGTCCTTCCTGGAGGCAGAAAGTAAGAGCAAGTTAGCTAGGGGGCTAGGGATCTGTCTCAGTTGGCAGAGTGAGCCCTTGCCTAACATCCACGAAGCCCTGGATCCCACCTCCAGCCCTGCAGACACTGAGTGTGGTGTGCATAGCTGTAGTCCTGGTGCTTCAGAAGTGGAAGCAGGAAAACCATTCTCAGCTTCTCAGCAAGCCCTTGTCTCTATGTGTGACCTGTAAGGTGGCAGGGCCAGAAGATGGAGGAGGAGATCAGGGCCCCGTAAGTGTGCAGAGTTCCCCAACCAGAGCGGGAGGAGGAATTCATGAGGACAAAGGATCACCACTCCTTAAGAAGCTGGACCACAGAAGCAAACAGATTAGATAGGACCAGCAAGGTAACTGCTGGCTGTCTCGAACTGACACAGGGGCTCAGGCATGTTTAAACGCAGAGGGAAGTGCCAGTTGGAGAGGAAGAGGCTGCACACTGGGAGGGATTCCCCAGGAGGAAGGCGCATGCAAATCTCCAGGTACTCACCACCACCTCCTGTCAGAGGGAAAGAAGAGGGGGGGCAAGAAGGGATGCTGGGAACTGGAGAGATTTCCTGCTTGGAGTCTATTTTCTTCACAGGGTAGGAGACAAGGCAATATGGAGACAGGAAGCCGGAGAAGTGGCATTTTCCAGGGGATGAGGGATGGCTTGGGTAGTTTATAAAGATAGCCAGGTTGTGGGGTATGAGTGGACTCAGTTGTAAGATAGAGTGAATCGCCTCTCAACCCTCCATGTCAAGCTGGGGTTGTGAGTTTGGGGGGAGCTAGGAGGAGTTGGAGGGGTAGAAGCTAGGTGAGGTTTTAGCCACTGATTTTTTCCAGTCTGAGGAGGGAATGCAGAGATTCAGACTGCTAGATTATAGGGCACTGAACAGGGTTTAGTTTGCTAAATGAGTGTATTGGGGATGGGGGTGGGGTGGGATTATATAGGATCACTGCAAGTAACATAATACAAAAGTCATGTGAGACGCTCTGACCAGGTAGCACACTGTGGTCAGAGTGGCTGCCATGGGGGATCAAGGATAATAATTCCAAACTCCCCAAATCTTTAAGTTTGTGGATGTGATTCCATAGAACTTGAATGTGAGAAATTCAATGGACACACACACACACACAAACGTGACCTAGGTTGCTTCCCAATGCTCTGGAGAAATTCGGCTTACACATTCCGTTCACATTCTAACAGCAGGGAAGGCAAGGCAGGAACTCAAGCAGAGCAGGAACACAAGAAAGTCAAGCAGAAGCCATAGAAGAGAGCTGTTCTCCAGCTTGCTTGCTCTCTGGCTTGCTCAGCTAGAGCAAGGCACTCTCTCAGAGGAGGTACTGCTCTCAGTGGACTGCCTCCTCCCACACCAACCATCAGTCAAGAAAACACTACCACAGACTTGCCAATCTGATGGAGGTGTTTTCTCCACCAGTGTCCCCTCTTCAAAATGACTCTAGCTAGGTGGAGCCCAGTGGTGAATCCCAGCACTTGGGAGGCAGAAGCAGGGAGATCCAGAACAGCTGGGGTACACGGAAAAACCCTGTCTCAAAAACCAAACCAAACCACCACCAACAAAGACAAAAAACAACAACATACTCAAACTTTTGTCAAGTTGAAAACAAACAAACAAACAAACAAACACCCAAACCATTAGAGAAGATCCATTATAATACTGGAATTACCAGAAGGGACGTGGGCAAAACACCCAGGGGAATAGCCCTCCTCAGGGGGAAAAATTTCTTCATTATGAAGTTGACCACAGACTGGGCGGTGACTGGGCAGAACAAGATTGAACACATCCTGGAAGGTGCCTATAACCACTCTCATTATCTGGGTGCTTAGCTCATCGTCCTGAAGTGTTCTGATCTGCAGGCATGAAAGTCAGAACAGAGGACTCAGCTGTCTAGAAGGTGAGACTACAAGTTTTTCTCTGCCACTTCTTACACATAGATGCCTTAAACTTAGCATCTCAGAATTATTTTGACTTCAGCAATCATCTTATCTGGGGTCACTGAATAGAGTACCAGAGCATCAGGTGGCTCTTCTACGTTACCCTGGCAACTAGAACTACACCAAATGCATGGGGTTTCCGATGGCATTTCCAGCACTCCCAGCCACACCCTCCATGACAGTGCTGTGGGTAGAATGGGCCTCTGATCTTCTTCCTGGACTTAGAGAAGGCCTACAGTCAGGGCTCATGAAATGACAAGTCTAGAGCTGCCATTTTGTGGGGGCTGCTGACTCTTCTTGCATGCCACAAGCACACAAAGGTTAACACAGCAGGGGCCAGGCATTGATGTGAGCATAGGCCAGAGTCCCAGATATGTCTGTCCCCGAGGTGCCTTGGCTGCTGAATCAGGGTGCAGGTCTCATTAGGTGATGCTTGGCCCAGTCCTCCTGCACCACTGGCCATCCATGCAGTGTAAGGTTCTCACTAGGACAGGCACATCACCGAGCCATCCATGGACCCCAACTGATGTGTGCTGAGGTTCCCAGGCCCGTGTTAGGTTGTAACCCCAGCCTGGACCCTGGCACTCCCCTGGACTATTGCCTTCACTTTTCTTGACTGAACCCAGGGAGACAGAACAAGAGGATTCAGACTGAACTTCTTGGTTAGGAAATGCAGAGATGAGGCCTGAGGGTGACTGCAGGGAGTGATTTTGGTGAATGGCGGGCATGTTTTGCCACAGTGCAGGTCCCTCCAAGACCAGCCCAGAATCCTCCCTTTTCCTTAAAATAGTCTCTCAGGTGTCAGTGAGCTAGCAATACAGATTCATCACCAAATGTATTTCAGGCAAAGAAAAGCTTGAAAATAAATATAAGAGGGAAATGAAGAAAATGGATGTGAAACGCAATTCAATCCAAGCTCGACCTTGGGGACCTATCCAAGTTTCACCTTCCTTGCTGATAAAGCCTACGAACCTAAATGGGGTCCTTTCTCTCTTTTCAAAGGCTACATTTGTGGGTGTGACAGAGCCTAGGCAGAACCAAGCCACACTGAATCAACCAGGCACAAAGGGCGGGATGCTCCAAGGTCACACAGAGCCACAGATGACGCTTTCCCACCGGAGTTCTGCCCAGGGCCTCGTCTCTCCAGGTGTGTCTACGTGCCTGAACTCTCATCCCTGTCCCACCCCAGGTTCCCTCCCTCCCTCCCTCCTTCCTTCCAAGCCCCTGGCTTATTGTTGACCCATAAGTCATTTGCTACTATTAATAGTTCAGGTTTGTGAATAATTTACTGTTTCAAAAAAAAAAGTATTGGGAATCCAAGACTGTTCCCTGTAACAAGGCCATGCTGACTCACGGTGTTGCAACCCCCTTCCGTGAACTCTATGGAAGGGCACTTAAGCAGCATGCGGGAAAAGCTGGGGCACAGCTGCCTGCAGAACAGGTGGTCTACTACTGCACAGCCAGGGGCAGGAGTAGGAGGCAGGGAGGAAAGATGGCTGAGAACTTCCTCCTAGACAACAGAAAAGTTAGGCTGTTGATTGTGGAATGGCTTGGATCCAATAATAGGTTACACAGAATAAACAGACACCTTCCCTGTCCTCGAGAGCTTGCCAGTTTAAAGAGAGAAAGACATACACTTAGTGACAGATGCAAAGGGGGCAGCGGGCCTTCCTCTCTGCTAAGGCTAATTCTGGGAGGAATGCCTCCACCACCTGGAATTTGTTCTCCGAACAGCAGCAGCAGCAGCAGCAGCAGCAGCGCTGTGGAACTGGGGTTTCTCAGCCCATCCAGGAGCACTCAGGCCTCCTATACCATAGCATTTGCTGGTGGTTCCTGCTTTATAGATGGGGAAATTGAGGCTCAGGAGGTAACTTACACCAGAGTTAGTAAGTGACAGACAGATCATATTTGCTACCTAAAAGAAAGCATAGCTAAGTGCAACACCCGCCCCCATGGGATGGGGATGGGTGGGTAAATGGGTTTCATCTATTGAAACCTAACACATTCTCTAAGCCCTCATCTCCATCCCTTTCTCTGTAGACCACTCTTCTCCCATCAAAGCCAACATCCTTCCTTCCCCTCTTCAGAGTTCTCCACGGTAGCCTGGGGTCTGCCGCACACTGCAGTTAGCACCCTGACTGTACACAAAACATCCCCTTCCTCCTTGGAGTTAAAAACAGACTCGGCAGGTATGGCTGGCCATCCCTCAGGCATGCCCAGAATTTCGTTCCCCTTTAGCAGAACACCTCTCAGGTTTTGAGCTCCCCCAAAACCACAAAGCAGGATTTGATATAAAGTGGATGTTCCGTGTGCATCTTTGAGCTAGAGAATGTCAGCAGAGGGGATATGGCCTCTGGGTCCAGCCAGCTGTGCTGAAACCTCAGGATAGCCAGCACACAGCAAGCGCACAGCCAGCGCACAGCCATGGGACTTCAGCCAAGTCATTGCACCTCTATGAACCTCTTTATTTCTCTATAGAAATGGAGGTGGGTTACTGTTACGGGCACCTCAGCCTGTTAGCACCTTTTGGGGGTAGGTTTTTTTTTTTTTTTTAAATCTCCAGGGGACTCTGTAGATAATTCAGACCACATCTTTTCAAGATACTCTGGGAGTATGGAAGGAAAGGAACGATTATGTTCAGGACGCTGTTGGCCCCTTTGAAAAGGTAGAAGGAACCTCCAGGGTTGAAGTCAGAGGCTAAGGCAGGGCTAGGGAGAGTCAGTGCTTAACCAATGAGCACTATCAGCTCCACAGTTCCCAGGATTGCAGAAGTGTTCTGTGCCCGGGTGTTAGAGAACCTTTTAGGCCAACTCTGAGCTGTGTGAGAAGGGATTAAAATGAGCCCAAAAGAAAAAGAACAAACACAAGGAAAAAGCTGGGCCTAAGGTCTGTTTAGGACATAGTTCTTAGGGGGAGAAGAGACTTACCCACCTTCAGGGACAAGAGATAAACAAGGACAGAGCTGTCAGACTGGTGGTAAGGGGCTGCAACCTGCTGAGAACTGGCTGTCACACATGCTAACACTCAGCCCACAATTTCCAGGCCAGACACCAGGCCTGTGGTTGCCAGGTAGCCTGATTCTTTTTATCCCTACAGGGGACAGAAGCCTAGATTCTTATGTAGGTATCTTGGTATTTTTGAAATGTCTATGAGAGAAAACTTTAGAAAATGCTCTAGAGACCAAGCATACCATGAATCCAGGCTGGGTTCCACGTTGGGAATACCATTTACAATTTCTGCTGGTAGCAATGCCCAGGGAGAGTGGGTCAGAGGACTGGGCAGGTGAAATCACTTGAATGAATGCCATGCTAAGAAAACTGGAATGCTGCTGGTTTTCCAGAAAACATGAGACTCCAGGAAGATGCTTGTCAACGCGGCCTCTGTGTAGAGGAGTGTCTGTCTGTCTGTCAGGGGGCCTCTGTGCAGAGGAGTGTCTGTCTGTCGGGGAAACCACTTTGCTGGAGATGGGTTTTGGTGCAGGTAGATTTTCCTTATTTTCCCTTGGTGTCTAAAAAATGCACTCATGTCTCACTGTGATAATAATCTTTGCTTTGTTTATATATAAAGGCATGAAAGCCAGAGACCAGTCCCCCACTTCTCAGTTTAAACCTCTTTGTTTAAACATTAACAACATGCCTTAGAACCTTCATGAGTAAGTGGAACAATGGAAGAGATTAAAGTAAATAATATTTAAGGTCCCTATAAAGTCTAACATCAAAAGAGCCTAAAACTGAAATTAGCCCTTCTCTTTCTCCCTATTCCCATTTCCCCTCTTTCCCCTTCCTTCCTCCCTCCTCCCCTTCCTTCCTTCTTCTCCTTCCTTCCTTCCTTCCTTCCTTCCTTCCTTCCTTCCTTCTTTCCTTCCTCCCCTCCCCTTCCCTTCCCTTCCCTTCCCTTCCCTTCCCTTCCCTTCCCTTCCCTTCCCTTCCCTTCCCTTCCCTTCCCTTCCCTCCCCTCCCCTCCCCTCCCCTCCCCTCCCCTCCCCTCCCCTCCCCTTCCCTTCCCTTCCCTTCCCTTCCTTCCTTCCTTCTTCCCCTTCCTTCCTTCCTTCCTCCCCTTCCTTCCTTCTTCCCCTTCCTTCCTTCCTTCTTTCCTTCCTTCCTTCCTTCCTGTCTGTCTGTCTGTCTGTCTGTCTTTCTTCTTTTTTCTTGAGACAAGGTTCCACAATATAGTCCAAGCTAATCTGGAATCCACTCAATAGACCAGGCTGGCCTTTGAGCTAACAGAGAGCTGCCTGTCTCTGACTTCTGAGTACTGGGACTAAAGGTAGGTTCCACCATGCCCAGCTTACAAATGAAGTAATATTTTTTGGAGATTTTGTTTTAATTTTACATGTATAAGTGTTTTGCCTACATGCATGTCTATGCACCACAAATGTGCCTGGTGCACATGGAGACAGAAGAGGAGATTAGATTCCCTAGAACTGGAATTAAAGATGGTTGTGAGCCACCATGTGAATGCTGAAAATCAAACTTGGGTCCTCTAGAAGAGCAGTTAATGCTCTTAACTGCTGAGCCATCTCTCTAGCTCCCAAATAATATTTAAAAACTATCAGTTTTGTAGTTTAAAAACAAACAAACAAACATTGTCTTAAGTTCTTTTTGTTTGTTTGGTTGGTTTGGGGTTTTTTTTGTAGGTTTTTTTTGGTTGTTGTTGCGGTTTTGTTTTGTTTTTGTAGCTGTTTTTGAGGCAAGGACTCATGTAGACCAAAATACTCTCAGCTTCTGATCCCCATGCCTGTCACTGTGCCTGTGCCTGGCTAGTCATATCCCAGTAATCCCATTCAGATTCTCATTTTATGGAAAGAAGTCTGAAGTCTGAGGCTCAGATAATTAACTGGCCACATGGACCTCCTCAGGGTGCTGAAGGTAGCCACCCTGTGTTCCTGAGAATGAGGCATCCATGGCCTCCAGAAGTAGGGGATTCCTTCTGATCAATGGTCATGGGATGGAGAGTTAGAGGGTGTGCCCAGGAGAGGCCAGCCCTGGCTCACCTTGCTCAGCAGGCAATGGTCTAAGTCTCCCTCTGGAAGAGACTTCATGGCTTCTTGGTCAACCCCCAGTATAGCAGCAACCTTCTGCTTTCTTTCCCGATGGAGGACAAATCTGGTGGGTAGCTTTCCCAGCAACGTTACTCTCTGGATAAAACTTCTCTGGAATTGTGAACGTGGACCAGAGACTTGGCTTCTTCTGGCCTGCTCACTGCAGTTTTCCTTTCCAGCATGGAAGAATTCATCTGCCATCTTTCAGGGAACTGTAGAAAGACTAAAAAGGAGACGTGATGAAAACGAGTTAGAACTTATCCTGTTTTGTTTTGTTTTTTTCTTTATCCTGTTGTCCGGACACCAGGTGCACCTTGGTGCCCAGTACCTTATATCTACTCGTCCTTACCTTGTTGACAGTAAATATCCCTTGGCCCTCCACTCCTGAAAATTCTGCAATTGATTTACTTCCTTACCATAAACAAATAAGAAATTGCAAACAAGACGCCTGGTTTCTCATCATGCCCGGCACAAGGCTCGCCAATCAGATGAGGGCCAGGAGTGGCATTTAGAAAGGCCTGAGCTCTCAGGGACACTTGTGTATAGAAAGGCAAGCTTACATGTTCACACAGTCACACACAGGCACACACACACACATCCCACATAAGTTCACAGAGACACTTGTGTATATAGAGGTAAGCTCACACGCTCACACACTAATACAAACACACACATGAACTCACAGAGACACTTGTGTATACAGAGGCAAGCTTGCGCTCTCTCTCTCTCTCTCTCACACACACACACACAGACACAAACACTCACACAGAGAGAGAGAGAGAGAGAGAGAGAGAGAGAGAGAGAGAGTGAGTTACAAACAGGCAGATACACGCAGAGAAAAGTAGGGCAGAGAATCCTGCCTCTCACCTGCTGACCTTAGAATGTGATTTCCTTGTCCCACTTGAACGTTGGCATTCAAAATATACTCAGTATAAACAGGCCCCTTAAGAGTCTAGGACACATCTAGTTTTACCAGTAAAACTCATCCTAGAAAACAGACAGTAAGTTCCCAGTCTGTTTGGTTGGGCCTAGTTTTACTACAGGAGGGAAAATATCCCAGCAGCCTTATCTTCCTGAAGCTCGTGAGTATCACTGTCTTTGATCCGAAAGACTGACAGACAACAGAGCTGGCAGTCTAGCTCATGTCTGAGCAAGGCTTTCATACAGGCAGCTCTCCAAGCCAGCCTCCTCAAAGCTCAACCGCGGCCAATCCAGCCCATCCACTCTCTCCCGCGGCCCCATATTTGCATATCCTTCCTCCCAGACAGCTCCAAGGGAGAGCCACATCAGACCCCACCCACCTCCCTCCTCCAGGCGCTGGGTCGGCCTTCTCCGGGCTTCATCTGCCAATCCCAGGTCTTATACCAGTCCTGAAAAACTGAGGATCCACAAAGGTCCCCAGAATCCCCCTCCACGCTGACTGCCTTGACTTTCCACCTGCTTTTCCGTGTCCTGGAAATCCCCTTCTTTTTACCGCACACGCTCTGAAATGGTATGGGAATCTCTGTCCCTTGACTTCTGTTACTATAGTCATCATTCCGAATCTACCACATCAGTTTTTCACCAGTGAAACAAGAAGCTCTACCCCCTAATCTGCCTTTGGGAATTCTCTTTCCATGTTGCTTTCGTCTCTGCTGAAGTCCCCCCACCCCCACACTCACTCCCCTCCCCACACACATACTTTTATTTTCACCCTAACTTCTGCTTTTGCTGGAATCACTACTGCATAGTCCCTGTCCTACGGCAGGATCTTGCCCAATAACAATAAAGTTGCCCTGGGTTTCTGGAATCAAATGCCCACACCTTCACTCTTCTCGCTCTAACACCGTCCCGTCTCAGTCACTCGGTACTACAGATTCAAGTGTTGTATCTGAAAACTTCTCTTGCTCCAAGATGGAAAGATACTTGCCAGGTATGGAGAGGGAATTCTGAATAATTGAACTATAGGAGGAACCCAGAGAAAGAAAGGCACTGTGAACTCAGGGCAGCTGCCTGCAGATGTATTCCCAGGAGAGCCACATCTTAAGATTGGTGTGTTGTGTGAACACAGCTTAGAGTAGCATGCCCTGGTTCCTAGTGCACTGGTAAGGTTCCACAGCACAGGGCTATGGCACAGACGAAGGCTCTGGCAGCTCCTATCAGACAGGCTGAGGAAAACAGGCTTTACCGGCAGACACAGATCTCCAGTTAATGGGACAACAGGTCAGCGAACGTCTGTTGGGTAAGGGTGTGCCTGAAGCACTGTATGAGGCCACCAAGAGGGACCTAGTTAACTCAGGCTTTCCTCCATCCTCAGGAAATAGAAATCCTCATTTTTTTTTTTATAACATGCCAGTTTGAAAAATGGAAACCAGCTTTAGCCCAATTTAATCTGTAAGGACCAGGCAGGCGAGATGGCTCAGCAGAGATAAGCATCTGCCACCAAGCCGGAGGACCATCTCCCTACCTCCCAGGACCCATATGGTAGAAGGAAAGAGTGAACTGCCTCGTGTGTGCCTCCACACATACATACAAATAATAGATAGATATATGTAATAGATTTGGGGGACCAATAACATGTTTAGTGTTGGCTTTCCAAAGTATCACAATATTTTATTTATAGTCTTGTGTGTGCACACAGAGGTCAGAGGACAAGCTTGGGTGTCAGTCCTCAAGTACTTTCTACCTTTTCCACGAGACAGAGTCTTTCACTGTCTGGGAACTTTGCCCCTTGCTTCCAGGCCTTCTGGGCCCTGCCTCCCATTGCTGGATCCCAGGCACGTGCCTTTGCACCCAGCTTTTCACATGGGTCCTGGGGATCGGAACACATGCCTTCAGGATTTTGAAACAAGAACCTTATTAACTGAGCCAGTTCAAGGTTTTCAAAAATCTTAAGTCAAACCTAATATTCACTCTGAGGCATGAAGCACCCATCTTGAAAGTGATGTTTAATTGAGTGGTGAGGCCAAACAGAAGAATTCAGTCAGAGGCTCAGAGAAGTCAGATCGAATCTGTCATTTTTGGAGAGGAATTTGAGCCAGAACAGCTGAGTTGAACAAGCCATCCAGAGCCCAGGAAACTTATTCAGCAGTAACTCTCAGAGGCTGAAATCATTCTAGGCCTAGATTAGATTGAACAGAGGCTAGAAGCTTCCGGGACTCGGCCTAGGTTGACAGACAGAGGCAGTAAACCTCGGAGACGACAATCACATCAGGTGAATAAAGATTTCTTTTGCAACCTGCTTCATTTGCTGAAGGCAGAGGGCCTTCCTGTAATGTGTGGGGTCACTCTCCCATCTTTCTGTTGCACCGGATCACTTAATGAGTCATTTGTCACAGTTCCATCAAAAAGCTGTGTCTTCCTCTTGTGCTGAGGTCATTTGACATTTTGTCTGAGTTCAGAAGCAAAGGTTTCCAGACTCACACACTTGTGTGGGTGAGCAGCATCTAAAGTAAGAATAGACCATGTAGAAACAGAGTAAGATGAGACCTAGGGGCGATTTCAGGAGCATATACCCAGGGCAGGAGGCATGGCTCAGTCAGTCAAGTACATGCTCAAGGATGGGGGTTTAAGTTTGAATCCCGGAACCTATGTAAAATGCCAAATATAGTGGTCCAAGCTAGTACTGAGGAGATGGAGAAAGGCGGATGCCTAAGGCTTGCTGCTCAGCCAACCTAGCCTATCCAGGGAGCGTCAGGCCAGTGAGACACCCCTGTCTGAAAAAACAGAGTGGAGGAATTCTAAGGAACTATACCTGAGGCTGATCTCTGACCTCCACATTCACAAGAACACACACACACAGCTGACTTCAACCCAGAAGGAGCAAAGCAACAGGAGCTGTGTCTGCACCTGAGGGAAGCCACCTTTCACAGGCTAATGCTGGCAGGAATGCTGAAAAACAGCTCAATGAAAACGCACTAGGAGCCCAGAGTCCTGTTTCTGTGAAAGCTACTGCTTCATCTGGCCGTCTGAAGAACACTATACTGTTTCCTAGCTACTGCGATAATCCCAGCTCCAGAAAGAGCAGCCAGCACCCCTCACAAAAAAGAAATCGGATGCTTACTTAACAGTAATGGCTCTGCCCTGTACACAGCCGGAGGTCAGCGAGAGTGGGAAAAGCCAGGTTGCAAGGTCCAGCTGGAAAGATTGCCCAGCAGTTGAGAGTCTATATTGCTTATAGAGGACCTGGGTTTGGTCTGGTTTGGTCTGGGGCCCCTAGATTCAACAGCTTACAGCTGCCTATAATTCCAGCTCCTGGAGATCTATCGCCCTCTTCTGGACTCCTTGGGCACTACACTCACACCAGTGCGTACCTATATTCATATAATTTTTTAAAAAATTAATTGTTTAAAAAGAGAGGAAGTATGAAAAGTGATTCGGTGTAGGCTGGGGCAGGCACATTTCCCAGGTCTGTGTCCATTCAGGTACAAGATCACTACTATATTTTCCTCATTCGGTGGACTGAGTCCAGAAATCAACCCAGAGACTTTTTCCACAGAGGACAGCCATCAAAGCCGTGAAGCTCTTGTTATGGCTTGGACAACATTTTATTTGCAAATCAAATCTCTCTGCCTATTTTTTTTTGGGGGGGGGGGAATAACATTGTATTTTCATTCAAAACTCTTCCTTATCCACGATGCCACCTCTGTCACCTGAGGCTGGATATTGTTAAGTTGCTATCACCAGAGAAAGTGAGAGGGTGAGGCGAGCACCTGAGAGGAAGCAGGCACCTCAGGAAGCAGGCAGTTTTTTGCTCCTTTTTTTCTGACTCAGTCTGGTAACTGCTGACCTGCTCAGCCCAGGTTCTGGGATGCCTGAGTCAGGAGGAAACACCTGGCTGATGGAATCCGTAATTTCAGCTCTTGGACATACAGAGGAAAGCCCTCTCCCCCCTACCCCACCCATTGTTGCTTATGAACCATGACAAATCTGTCTGATTGCTTACTCTACAGAGACCAACATGAGGATATAATGGGGATAAAAGTTTCCCGTCATAGATTTATGCAAATATGGCCATTTAATCCTTGGCAAAGAATAAATAAAACCAAGCCCACTGAAGAAAAGATATTCAACCGGTGGAATGATCAACAAATGGGGAGGTGAGAGATAGGTGGTGTGAGCGATGGACCCACTACAGAAAAGGAAGTCAGCCTTTTTTAAAAGACAGATTGGGCATGGCTCACGGACCTCAGGAAAAACATAAACCCTAATGCTTGTAGAAGGAAAGGCAGGGCAAGCCCTGTGACTTTGGGTTAAACAAAGATTTCTCAGGAGTGACAATCAAATAGCGCTGGCATCATTCATTGTCAAAGGGACACGATGCTCAACAGGTGTGTGTGCACAGGAAAACATTCTCAGAGAAGAATCACTTCCACTGTTTAGCTAGCCCACCCTGTGGTGTTCGACAGCAGCCCAGGAAGAGCGGAGCTCTCTGTGGAAGAACTCACTTGTGTTTGTCGGAGCTAGCCAAGTGCATCTTAGGGGCTCCACCCACCGACCCATCAATCATCAGTTGCCCGAAGCCCAGACTGCAGTCTTTCAGCCAGCATCTTTGGATACTTTGTGTCTTACTTTCCTCTCCTTGACCCTAGGTTGGTCTCACTTGTGCTAGGGAAGCAATTCTACCACTGATCAGGTTCTATGCCCAGCCTGCCCCAGGTGTCTTACTTTTCTGAAACATATTTCTGTTACTTTCCCCACCCCCACAAGCATCAGAAGGCAGCTTTATCTTTTCCCTTTGGTCACAGGAAACTGGCTGTACCACGCGATCCCCAGAGGGCCTCTTGCCCTCTACCATCTGTCTTCAGAAGACTTAGTAAGTACTCCGTAAATAAGACTCCTGAGCTCAGGTGCTCAGCAAGGGTACAGGAAGGGGCAGGTGCATCTCCAGGACTTGCGTATTGAAGCTCACGCATTAGCAGCATGGTCTCCAGTATCCTGGTGCTGAGAGCAAGTATAGAGCCCTGAAGAGATGGACACTACTAGGAGGTCATTGTCTTAGGGAACACTGACTGTCCTTGGCTGGATTTATGTCATTCTCATAGCATCTTGGGTTGGTTTTCATGAGTGAGTTTTTACAGAAGAGCAAGCCTGGCTCCTCTCCCATACTCTGGCTTTGGGTCCCACCTTGCAACTATCATGATGCTATCTGCCATAGAGTCTTCAATCAAAGGATAAGGCCAAAAATAAGGGACTAATATGTTCTGGAACCTCCAGCACCAGAATTTAACAACTTCCTTTAAAAATTATCCAGAGTACAGTATTTTGTTATAGTGGCTTGAAATCAGACTATTCAAGTATCCTAGTTAAGACCGTACTAAGGGGCTGGAGAGATGGCTCAGTGGTTAAGAGCACTGACTGCTCTTCCAGAGGTCATGAGTTCAATTTTCAGCAACCACATGGTGGCTCACAACCATTTGTAATAGGATAGGATGCCCTCTTCTAGTGTGTCTGAAGACTACAGTGCACTCATAAATAAAATGAATATATATGTATATATATGTATATATATGTATATATATATATGTGTGTGTGTGTGTGTGTGTGTGTGTGTGTGTGTGTGAATGTACTAAAATGAAACTTTCTTCCACGTTTTCCTTTGGGACTTCAGGACTCTAGGAAGGCCCACAATGGGTGTACTGGATTCCTCCTGGGAAAGAGAACAACCTCTCAAAGCAGTGCTGGGGCCTCCCCAGAAGGGTGACCCTTCAGCTCTGACCTCCACCACTCAGAGAGCACTATGTGTGTTGTGAAACAAGTGATTGACAAGGTCAAGTGCCAAGGCAAGCGTGCTCGCCCAGACAGGCTTATCAGAGCATTTGTTCTACAGCCAATGCTAAGAAAATAAGACTTGGCCTTTGGGTGGGGTCTCCTTCAATAAACATGATCCAGGTCAACTCATCCACACAAAGGACAATGGTGGGACGCATGGAGGAGAGATGAAGGATGATCTCCAGCACCAGTCATCTGTCACGATGAAACTACTCATAGAATATAACCAGGGCAGTGTCCAATGGCAGGCACTAATTGGGACAGCTTTACTTCCTAAACTTACCGTAAAATAATCTTCAAGGTTTCTTGGGCCAGGTCTTGCCTACACTTCTTGTGGGGGTCATAGGTGAATGGAGGAGAGACAGGGACAAGCTGGTCCCCAGAACTGTAAGATTTTTGCACTGTTTTCATAGAACAACTCTCACGTCAGGAAGGGCAACATGACACTTCGTGCCCCAGTCAATGAAAGGCTATCAACAAAGTCCTACTAACAAATGATGTGTGGGCTGTTCTCATCTTCTCTAATGCGGCATCCATCATAGTCACTTCCCAGTGCATTTCCCCTATCACTATGGCAACCCCATCCATCATAAGCAACTAGAACAACAGTATCCATCAGAAGGGAAAAGGAGGCCCCTTAGCTCCAGCTCACGTGGTTTCATTTCCAACAATGACCTTGTCTGCTGGTGAATTCTGATCATATTATTACCCTGGATAGCCAGCTGCTGACACTGGAAGGCTCCAAGGACTTCTGAGCTTTTGGCACAAAGGACTGATCAGATTTCATTTTCCTTTTTAATGTCCAATTAAGAGCAGGATTATATAAAGTCTCAACTTCTGTAGTCATTCTCTGCCATAAATGAGACTACAACAGTCAAAGACAAAGACCACGCTGACTGACACAGGGCTGCCAAAGGCCCCTCCAAATGGATAGCATGGGGACGGGATACAGCTCAGTCACTCCTGCAGCTCTGTGCCCAGGCCAGCTCATATAACTCCTATTGATTAACTACTTCTAGAAGCTTCCACAAGCAAAGTATCTATTATGACCTCTTCAGGTTAATAGAGATGACCCAGTTAGAGATACACCCACTGAGGCATGGCTGAAATTACTACAGAGTTATAATAGCTTTCCACCATGGGCTGCAGACATATATATATTCTTCATATAGCTTACAACTCCAAGTTAGGGAAGAGCGCTGATCCCCCAGAAACACTATAGCTAAGGCAGACAGAAGAATACATAAATAACACTGCTGTCTGTCCTCATGGGTCTATGGATAACTTGCTTTTATTGTCCTGGTAAGTGGGTTTCACATTTGCCCCTTCAGAGCCTTAAGTCAAGTCTCTCAGGACAGCAGAAGGCATCTATATTCAGCCTTGGGACATCACTGTCACTCCACACTGAACTTGGTGCTTCACAGCAGAGTTGTCAATATAGGAAGCAGGAAGCGTCTAGTCAAGGCAGAGTCACTCAACTGCAAGGCGGATGGCAGCGAAATGTAAGTCAAATACATACGCGCTGGGCTACTGTTAGCTAGGAAGTCACGGAAGAAGGATTTACATCAAATCGTGAATGGCAGGAAGACTGATGAGACAGTTTCGAAGGGAAGGATGTTCCAGAGAAAAGCAGGCGGAAAAACAAAAGCCAATGGAGTCAGGGCATCACTCGGGATAGACAGAGACCCTCAAGACCCTCAAGACCCCCCAGACTCAGACAGACATCAGCTGTTTCCTTTCATTCGTGTTTCCTGGGTTTTATGTCATATGGATACATCAAATTACATGCAGACACATGGTGTGACATGGATGCAAAGCTGTCTAGGAGAACATGGGACTGATGAGGGGGTGATGTGGGTATGGGGGACTATGCTCAAAGTACAGAATATGTCTGTATAGAAATGTCCTTATCCAACCTACCACCATGTACAGTGAGCATACATCAATAGGAATATCTCACAAAGGTAAAAATGAAAATCACACTATAAAAATATAGTGAGAGAACAGGTAAACCTTGACAGAATGTTTTTTTTTTTTTAAATAGGAGATTAAAGATGTTTTTCTTCTTCTTTTTTTAAAATTCGATTTAATTTAATTTTATCATTCTTAGTGCTGGGGATAGAATTCAGGACCTCACACATGCTAGGCAAGTGCTCTACCACTGAGCTACATCCCTAGCCCTGAGAAATTAAAGACCTGTCAACCTGGGGGATTATTTCCTGAGTAAAGAAAATGAGCTCTGTGTGTTTTGATGTTTCTTGTTTATTCATTAATTCCATTTATATTTCAGTATTCAACTCTGTTGTAGCATTGTGACTTAATAACAGAGACTCTTGATAAACAAAACAAACCACAAACAAACAAACAAACAAACAATTACACAGTGTTTTGGCAGGCCCCAGGGGAGTCAAAGGGGACTTGAGGTCCTGTCATCTGCCGGGACCTTACCTGCTGCAACCTTCCTACACTTCCAGGACCAGACCTCATCTGTTGCCACATTTCCATGTTCCCAGGCCTGGTTCCTGCCACTCAGCCCCTGCACCAGTCTTGCCTGGTGAGTTCCTCCAGATCAAGCCTGTCCACACCATCTCCATGGGCCTAGGCCTGGATGCAGCTCACGCGCTGGCCTTGCCTAATGTAGCTTACAGCTTGTTTCCTCAGTAGATAAACACCAGCACAGAAATCCACAACTGGGCAAAAAATGCAGAGAACAGTTGCTTATGGGATGTGCTGGCATCTACAACATAATCCCTATGCTTGAGGCGCAGGGAACAGTGCAGAAGGGGGTGTAGAAAAATTGCAAGAGCAGGAAGACCTGAATGACCGCTGTGAGATAAGTGTCTTCGGGGCATGACAGAGAAGCTGCAAGCACGAAATCTCAACACTATGGTCACCTAAATGAGACCAGCATGACAACACCAACTGGACCACCATGGTGGATGGGGAAATCTCGCAAGGCTCTACCCCTAGCAAAGAGCTGCAGGCAACCAATGCCTGCTGAAAGAAGCCAACTCAGTCTTCTCTATGGTCAAGCCCTTGGATCCATTACGCTATCCCCAGGGGTCAGCCCTAAACACATGCATATGAACAACACTAAATAGACTCAGCAGGCTGTATGTACACACACACACACACACACACACTTAAAGATGAGGTCATGAGTTGGAGATGGTTTGGGGAAACATGGAGGAGGCATTAGGGGAGAGGGGGAAGGGTACTCTGAGTGAAATTCTCAAAAAATATTTTTTTTAAAAAAGTGTCATATCCTTGCAGTGGTTTGGTGGCCCCTTCCTAAAACCTTTTCCTTGAGGGGATTTCTAAACACAAGCAATCATTTAGTTTCATAACTGCCCAAACAAATGGACAATAAGACAAATGACACATTAGTAAAGAGCTTAAGAAGAAAGGTCAGGGAATGGGACACCCACAGAGTCTTTAGTAAGCATCTACCTATCTCTGAACCTAAAAGTCCATGCCTGTGTGAGCCAAACCAGTGCCCAAGGCTGAAGAGATCCAAGGAGGCCCCAAGTTCTCAATTCTGATGACTAAAGGCTCTGCACAAGCAGGAAAAGATGAAGTCAGAACTGCCTGCATCCTGGATGCTTTCAAAGTCACCAGCCAAACTGAGACCCTGTCCAGACAACCAGACCCAAATCCTCAATGAAAACAGTAAGGTTCAAGGAGGCCAGAGACCCAAACCCTGATCAACACACTAAATCTCAGTGGCTGAACTTCTGACTCCTTCAGTTGCCAAGATCTTCTGCTGTCTGTAGGAACAACAGAAATGTAAGATTCAAGTGAGAATGTATATGAGCCATTACTAACGTGGTGTATCATCACCCGAGGGGGCAGATTGTTAGAGGCTCAAAGGGTGATGGCAGAAACACAGTGGTCCCAACACTTCTCAGTCCTCAACAGAACAGGAAACAGACACACCATCCAAATAAAGACAGGGACAATCCTCTCAAGCGCCCACCATGACAAAGACAACCTTAAGACGTCTAAAAAGTTACACTTGCACGTCAATAAAAACACCGTGTGCTAAGTAATCATGGAAAGGAGGACATTAAAGAGAATAATGAAAAATCAGCAACGGAGACACTCACAGATGTGTTCACTGATCTAAGTAAGTAAAAAGGAAAAACCGACAATAAGCACCCAGAGGTCAGAGAGAGAGAGAGAGAGACACACACACACACACTGTTACGGAGGGCTACTCTGCAAAACCTTCTGGCTATCCACGTAAAACCAGAGCTAAAGAGGTGATGTCCCAGAAGGCAATTAAGGAAACAGCTCGAAAGCAGTGAGAACCTCTGTAAAGGAAGCCATTATAAACTGCACAGCTGTTAGTTTTGTCTCTGCAGAAAATGCTGAGCTCGCTCTTTTTATTCATGGTTCTGTTAAACTTTCAGGAAGTGTAAAATTCATGTAAACATGTATGTATTCTGAATAAAACACCAGAGAAACACAGAAAATATGCCCAAGCTATATCCAAACTTTATACATGGAAGGATTCTGTAAAATTTGCTGATTTTTTTTTCTCTAGAAAGTAGGAGAGACAAAATGGTCCCCATAGGGTTGAAGTAAGTCTCCTGTCTCCTCTCTCCTACAGTCCATTTCCTTTCTCCCTTACCCTTCTGCCCAAGCTGCTAGAAGCATTCGAACCTTCTGGATCCCTAAAGCCTGAAGGTTAGGATGCTCTTTCTTTTCTGAGATTAAGCACAAGACCTACCTTTAGGTGAGCCATTCTGCTGAGCTCTCAGCTCTAGCCCAGGATGGCTCATTTTATTGGTGGAGACAAAATGAGTAGTTGTACTGGCTGGTTTTGTGTGTTAACTTGACACAGGCTGGAGTTATCACAGAGAAAGGAGCTTCAGGTGAGGAAATGCCTCCATGAGATCCAACTGTAAGGCATTTTCTCAATTAGTGATCAAGTGGGGATGGCCCATTGTGGGTGGTACCATCCCTGGGCTGGTGGTCTTGGGTTCTATAAGAAAGCAAGATGAGCAAGCCAGGGGAAACAAGCCAGTAAGTAACATCCCTCCATGGCCTCTGCATCAGCTCCTGCTTCCTGACCTGCCTGAGTTCCAGTCCTGACTTCCTTTGGTGATGAACAACAATGTGGAAGTGTAAGCTGAATAAACCCTTTACTCCCCAACTTGCTTCTTGGTCATGATGTCTGTGCAGGAATAGAAACCCTGACTAAGAGAGAAGTGAACAAGTGGGGGAAAGAAAATGCTCAGCACATTCAAAACTAGGTAAGGCTAGACCATTATGTCACTCTGCTTCATGTATCAAAATAAATTCCAATGAAACCAAGAAGTTAAACATAAAACTGGAACTAGGAGAAAGAGATGCGCTCATATGCATGGGGGTCTTCCGTGGTCAGTACCTCAAATTTCTGATAAAAACTAAAAACGTCAACAGTTAGGGAGGGGTGGCACAAGCCTTTAATCCCAGGACTCTGGAGGCAGAGGCAGGCAGGTCTCTCTGAGTTCAAGGCCAGTCTGGTCTACAGAGTGAGTTCCAGGACAGTCAAGGCTACACAGAGAGACCCTGTGTCAAAAAAAAAAAAAAAAAAAAAAAAAAAAAAAAAAAAAACAAAAAAAAACAAAAAAAAAAACAAAAAGCAAAATGAAACAAACAAAAAGCATAAAACTTCAAAATTAGGAACCATGAATTTGAAGAAATAATCTTCAAAGAAAAAATAGAAATAGACCATATTTCTAGGCATCAATCATATGCAAGGTAAGTCCTAACATTAAGGCAGCCCCTTAACCACCCAACAGACACCCCCACCACAACTGATAATTTGACAAAGACCGGGAGATTTTCCAAGTGTTCAAAAGATTGTGAAAATTCTGCCTTCATATATTACAAACAGGAGTATAATCTTGTATAAATGTTTTCATTATAACTTACTAAATTTTGCCTACTGACCCAATAAGTTATCAGAAGGAAAAAAATAGGCGGGAGACTGTCTGCGCACCTCATTTATATGAACGAAAACTAGACAGGAGCTGAGTAAGTAACCGTTGGAGATTGGCTAAATAAATGACAACACGTCAGGTAGTAACACTCTGTAGCCTTTAAAAACATGGTTTGGAAAAAGACAATTTACTACTAAAACGTTTTCGTGAGAAACGTCACAGAAGCTTTGGAGTGACTCTCTCTGGCTAGTAAGGTTGCCCCGAGTTTTTCTTTGTTTTGCTGGGACAGGATCTCTCCTTTAGCTGAGAGATGGTGGCTTTAAATCATAGGTCCTCAAACTGTGGGTCACAACCCTAAGGGGTCATGTATCAGATGTCCTACAGATCAAACTGTTGCATTACGCTTTACAACAGTAGCAAAGTTACAGTTATGAAGTAGCAACAAAATAATTTAATGGCTAAGCGTTACCACAACATGAGAAGATGTATTAAAGGGTCGCAGCATCAGGAAGGCTGAGAGCCACAGCTTTGAACTCTTTAAGTATCCCAGGCTGGGCTTGAACTTGCCACCTGCCTGCCTCAGCCTCTCCAGAGGTAGGATTAGTCATTTATAACACCACGCCTCATTAGGGTTTTTAATGTTAGCTTTTCTTGTATTCCCCAACATAATGTTTTTAATAACCAACAGTTATCAT
Source organism: Mus caroli (assembly GCF_978045245.1). Taxonomy (NCBI): domain Eukaryota; kingdom Metazoa; phylum Chordata; class Mammalia; order Rodentia; family Muridae; genus Mus; species Mus caroli. The sequence goes on along the minus strand of NW_028227258.1, from coordinate 58,731,081 downwards.
TTTAAGAAAAAAAAAAGATATTATAAATCACAGAACCCAGTATTCCAAGATGGTGGCATTGAGAGGGCTCAGAGAGACATATAAAGCAGAAAGAAAATAGCGTATAGGAGAGCTATAAGGAGAGAGAGAGGGTGTGAGAACTAGCAGCCTGCCTATCAACCCTAAAAGTGATACACACAGCGTGCAACACACTTTGTCACCTAGGGCTCCCTTGGGCTACTGTAATTTGAGCAAGGGCAACATTCTTCCCAGGCACACTTGTAAGCAGAGAGACAGGGAGAGAGAGAGAGAGAGAGAGAGAGAACACCTTTACCTTTTTCTCCTCTGCAGAGCAGGCCTCAGCCAGTGTGCCTGATCTTCTCCTTCTCTGCTGAACATATGCTCACTCACATAGATGCACTCACGCACATATATATATATATATATATATATATATATATATATATACACATACACACACACACACACACACACACACACACAGAGCCCATGAGGGAGCCCGCTGTACCAGCTTATCCCCCACTTACCACCGTACCTTCACGGGTCAGTAGTCCTTTGCTGGAGGAAGTGTTTTTGTGTGTATGTGTGTAACCCTCCACCCCTCCCATCAGAGGCAGCAGCCAGGCCCAAGATTCTTCAGAAAAAAGGGAGGGGCAGTCAGCTCGCCCCAGGGGGCAGGTGGTTTTACAGACAGTCCTTCCCAGAAAATGACAGGTTTTCCAGGACCATAAAGAAAAGGGAAATGACCTCATAAATGTCACATTTGCTCAGTTACATTATTAGTTGGCAAATCATTACTAGTGGCTCTAATCAAAGTAAAAGGCCACTTTAAATATATATAAAAGAAAAACAACAACAACAACAAAAAACCACCAAAGCTCTAAGACTGCTGGGGCTTTACCCTTGGGCCTTTTTCATAAGCTAAGCACAGAATCTGTCACTGAGCCATACCCTATTTTATATTATTTTATTGAGGATGGCTTGCAGCTGCTAGATTCAAGTGATCTCTCATCTCAGCATCCTCATTAATTGCCACGGTAGGCATGAAATGCTGGTCTAAATGAAAAGCATATTCAAAAGCCATCACTTTAAAAAAAAATATGTGTCATGACTGGGCAGTGGTGGTGCCGATCTTTAGTCCCAGCACTTGGGAGGCAGAGGCAGGCAGATCTCTGAGTTCAATGCCTTTAGAAAAAACAAAAAACAACAACAAAAAAAACCTCGTTGACAGATCCCGAGTGACACACCTTATGGTACACCCTGCTATGTGAGATATTTATAATTATCAAAGCAGATTCACAACTTAAAGACTATTAATGTTTTCTGTTGCAGGTGAGGAGAAGGAGGAACCACTGCAGTCTAGAGACATTATTTTTACAGGTTCAGTTACTAAGAGTTCAGGAGGCACTAAAGTGTCTTTAGAAAATATTTTGAACTGTTCCAAGGTTAAACGGATACTGACCACAAAATAAATGGATGCCCTGTGCCATGTGAAGCAGTTTTTGATGGCCTCTGAAAGGCCATACTGTCTGCCCTGGGTTACTAAGTGTTCTGAGGAGAGAAAGGAGAGACATTTCTAAGAGCAAATGTTCCCCCTTACATTTCTTCTCCATAGCATGGGGTTTAGTCTTGATGAAAGTGCAGGGGTCAGGCTGGAGAAATGACTCAGTGGTTAAGAGCACTGACTGCTCTTCTGAAGATCCTGAGTTCAATTCCCAGCAACCACACGGTGGCTCACAACCATCTATGATGAGATCTGATGCCCTCTTCTGGGGTGTCTAAAGACAGTTACAATGTACTTATATATATATAAATAAAGAAATCTTTTAAAAACATGCTAGGGTCATTAGAAGTTATAGATTTCTTCAAAATTCTAGCCAACATTTCTAACATCTGATTTCTCAAGCGAATTGTCCCCTCAGAAAGCAAAGGTTGCTGCTATTAGCCCATTGCCCAGACTCAGATAACTGAGGTCTTCCTTTCCTTCCTGAAATATGTCAGCTCCTTCTGCTGTCTTCCCCATGTCCTAAGCACACAAACCCAGTCAAGTCAGAGACTGGGAAGTCTCACTCACACCTTGAGATGCCTGTCTCATTGATTTTTGACTGTCCCAAGGCCACTACAAAATCTTAGTCCTCACATTACTTGAATGGACTCAAATGTAATGTAGGTTAACAGTGTCCCCAAAGTGATTAATAAGAGCAACCCCTAGAGACAGCCCAAAAGTCAGCCATTGCTGTAGCAACGTCTTACTCTCCACGGCCGGTTAACGAAGGCTCAGACTCCTGACAGGCCATGTAAATGAATATATAAATATCTTCCTCCACTGACTTAATACTTAAGAGAAAATAAACCCTCATGCTTCCTGAAAACATGGGAACCCTTAGCTGACCTGAGTCCTACATGCTAGCCCTGCTCAGCAGCCTTCTGTTCTAAGAGCCAGGCGTGATGTGGAGATGCTGCTAACAGTCTCTCAAACAGCATTGCTCCTGCTTGAATTTTCTCTCTTCCCCAGGAGGCAGAAGCAAGTACTTGTGTGAGCCTTGCCATCCTCCAAACAGGTCTAGACTCAGCACTGCCACCCATGGCTGTGACCCTGGGAAGGTCCCCGGTTTCCATGTTTTCATTCACCTGACAATTTTAAGAACGATATGGCAGAACCCTGGATGGTCTTATCATGCTAGCATGGAGTCGGAACCCTCTGAAAAAGTACTGTGCCAGGTCTCTTCACTAACCAAAGCCCAAAGAAAGATGAGTTCAGGGGAAAACCAAGCACACATCTGCCAGTGCAGCACATGTTCCAGTGAGACCCGGGATTCGGCAGATGCTCAAGAAATCACTGAATAAATATGATTCTTCCTGATGCTCGAGGGTACTAGAAGCTACTTGGGTCTTCTGGTCATTTATACATGTCCATACATGAGTAAGCTTCCAGCTCCAAGAAGCAGGCTGGAACACGGGAGACAAGGTTTATCATCCCTGTACCCCTTACTGCTCACATGACAGCGTCACGGGATGCCAGCCAGCTGGGGGTACTGAGCTTGTTCTACTTATTCCATGTGACCTAACCTCCCTCCCTCCCTCTAGTTTTTCCCCCCTCAGGCTCACCCTAGGGTGGCAGCTGCATAAGGCCCCTCCTTGCCATCCCGGGTCAGCTGACTCTGTGTCTAACCCTTCCCTGCCCTATAATCAGGACTGGAATGATCATAAATTCCTTCCCTGTGAAAGTGAGTCTGTGAAACTGGTGCTGCAAAAATCTTGCTGAGTCAGCAGTGTGGAGCTCCGCAGCACAGAGGAATCAAAGATGTCTCAAAGATGTTCTGGGGCCCGTTTACTAAGGGGCCTTTTTTTTTTTCTTGAGGTGTGACTAGATGAAAAATAACCACAAGGGCTTATCAAGTGTTCTCTCAGGCCACACTTCCAGCTGTTTTCATTCTTCTGACTATTCTAAAGTTATCTGTATTTAGGTTAACCCATAAAAGCCAGCTTTTGAGGACTAACGAAGAAATCTAAATACTGATTTAATAGGGGTGATTTTTAAAAATTTATTTATCTTCAGATGCCTGGAAAATATATCACAATATTTGCAATTATTTTGCAAAGAATAAATTGACCCAACTGACAGTATTCCTGAAACTCTGACATGCTATTTCTATTAGAGAGTTATTAAAGAGACACAAATGATACAACATTGATGCTTAGATCCAAAATTCCTCCAAAGAACACCTTCACAATGCAGCGGCATTGAGGACAGAAAGAAGATCAATTAAACACACACTCAGACACATACACACATATCATGTGCACCATACATACAACCACACATACAACATTCCTACTTCCTGAATATCACACATAAACCACATAGACAACATACACGTATGCATATATATTATATACACACATTCACACGCATACTATACCATCTACACACCACATATATACAAAACACACATTTACAGACAAATATCCACTATACATGCCCCTTATACATATTACATATACCATTCACACACATACCACACTCTCAGATAACTCCACATCACACATACAGATACTGTAGGCAAACATATATACACATACTCCATCTCCACAGAGCCTATGGGCTAGTAATGAAGACATCGTTCTTTTAAGTTACAAAGTTAGCACTAGCATAGACAAGTATACGCTGCCTTAAGAGAACCTAAGTAAACAGTGAACCACAGAACTGACCTTGCTAAGGCAACTGCCGAGCATTAGGAGACAAGTGGAGCGGCTGAGGGCTAGTATGGGGGCTAGTTCAGTGGTAGAGTGCGTGCTTGGCATGCAAGAGGTGCTGGGTTCAAGCCCCAGCATCCACACCATGATAAAAGTACAGCGAATGAAACTCAGAAATCAAGACTTGTTAGTTACAAAGGTGTTGTGGACAACTCAGCTTATTCTTTCAAACAAGAGCCACACTGGCTCTCAGTGGGGACCATGGCTTAGCCACCAGGTAGAGAAGATCAATGCACAGAGATTATGGCTGCTATTCATGGTCTCTGTCTGCCTTCTCTGGCCAGTTAATCATTCCATTAAATTTACAATATGTTGAGCTACGAGATCAATAATAGTTGATCCACAGGTTCTTTCTGCTTGATGTCTTAATGACACATACTTCAAGAGATGATAGGCTCAAGTCATTCACATTCCAGTCCCCTGAAGCTGCCTTAACTTTGATTGCAAGAGATACTTCTGAGCTGTGATTAGGGTTAAGGCCTTCAGATGGGAAGATTAGATGGAATTCTTTGGCCAGACTGATGATTACACAGGGGCCAGTTCTTGAGGGAGGCAGGAGAACAGAGGGGGAATAAGGCTCTTCGGTGATCGGGAGTGATGACATCAGAGCCAAGGAATACAGCAGCCAGTACTTCTTGATTGTCTGTCAGCAGGAATGCTTTCCAGATTCTCTGTTGCAAACTTCCTTCCCTCCCTCCGCTGCTGCCCTGCCACTTCTCCATCCTGGGAACTTCAGAATCAACATTTTGTTCTAAGTGCTGTATCAGAACAAGCATAATATTATAGACATGCCAACCCATTTGGGGTCACTGTTTGGATAGTTTGTGTTCTCAAAGAAATAGGGGTGGCATGTGAGGCTCTAAAGCATTTGGTGACCCTGGTTAAATTTTTCCCCCTTCTAGAATTGTCCTCAGGGTATTGAGTTAGAGACCTTGATGACAACCTCAGGGTATTAGGACTTTGTGAAGGGGTTGTTTGGCAGATGGCCCTCCAGGTGTAGGCGATATCCTTTTCATTCAGATATGCAGGCCTGGTGCCTGCTGCACAGTGGGGGCACGCTAGCATCTACACATGCTGAAATGCATCTGTAATTACAAAAGTGGCTGTAGGAAGCGATGGGAATCTGATATGAATATGCCCACCAAGAACAGCACAGTGTCGGCCATCCTGAAGGACCCCTCTGAAGGGACAGATAGCTACACCAACTCCTGAGTGTCCGTAGAGGTATCTGCACATGTCTGATGCTTCTTCCTCAGGTGAGCCTCGGGTCCTGCAGGGCATCTCCTCACTGCCCTGCCCACTCCTCTGCTCTTGCATTGGGAACTCTTTCATTAAATTCTTCTCTAAGCTGAGTGTATGTGTGAATGTTTGCATGCCATACACAGCCATTTAATTCCATTTCTTCACTTTATTCTCTGAAGCAGAGATTCTGAAGAGCTAGTTTTATTCACAACCAACTATTCTACATGGTCTAGACAGAGGTCTTTTAAATAAATCTTCCCTTACTATTTCTAACACATAAGCTTTTCTAAGCTTTATAAGTGTTAGAATTGTCCACATGTTTCTGCAAATGCAAGGCTCTCTTTTTAGGAGAAATTCAGGTCACCATGTGGCCTCATGGGTAGACTTCTTTATGGAGAAAAGGAACACCTCTTCATGTGGTGGAAATAAGCCCAGGACTTTTGTATTTGTGTAACATAATAGTAATTCTTCTGATTGGAAAATATGGCACAGGAAGGAGAGAACTTCATTTAGTAAGTACTCCAATCACTCTTTAAAAAAGAAATAACTTTATTCTTTGATAACTTTATATGCCTCCCAGGTCCTCTTTATTTCCCCACTTCATTTTCCTTCCTTTAAAAAAGTTAGTAACCTGTCCACTCCAATTTGTGCTATTTGTATACTTCTGGAGAGGTGGTAGGGCATCACTGGAACACGATAGATCTTCCAGAAACCACAGCTTTAGAGAAAACCGCCTTCCTCTCCTCCAGAGCCACTCACTCTTGAGACCTTCCCACCTCAGTATTAAAACATTTTTTATTCCATCCTGTGCATATAGAGTATATACATTCTCTGAATTGTCCATGTATATATACATGGACAAGATATATATATATATATATATATATATATATATATATATATATATATTGTTGTACAATTAACAGTGGGACTTCTTTGGACACATCTCTTTGCATGTATGTGTACTTGGTAGGAGCTATGACAGCATGTCTTCTATAGCTGCACACTCTGACTTAATGTATTGTGAATCATCCCAGAATTGTCACCAGCATTCTTTTCTCTTCAGTGAATCAGTATGGTGTAGATATGGGTTATCTGTGTGTACATTCAAATATGTTGTCACTGCAAAATTAGTACTTATGTTACACTAAAAAGTTGAAGGAAAAAAAATATTCCATGATTATAGAATTTGCATTTCAACCTGACTTGCTAAGAAAATGTTTGAACAATTTTATGCTTATATCATGATGTCAGTAAATTCTTTTTTCTTCAGTTTCAATCCTTGGTAGTCTGACTCATTTTTCTGAATTTTTTTTTTTTTTGGTGCCACTTACCTTTTTTGATTAAGATTACAATTCCTAATTTTGTTATCTTAGAAGTCTGGTTATTTTCTGTTTTTTTTAAGAATGTCTTAACTAATTTTTAAAAAAATCCTTACTTTCTGATGTGAATTCCAACATTATTTCATGCCTATGTAAAATGTTATTTTAATTATCATTGCCACTGACTATCAACATCCCCAGTAATACTGCTTGAAAGAAATCAAATGGTCCACCGCTATGAAGCACAGCCATAAAAAGCAGCTCTCTACCTTACTTCCATATTTTAATTTCTGCATTTGATAGACTGAGGCTAAATTGCTTCAAGAAACATAGCTGCAAGGGAGGCCAGGCAGTGTACATTTTTAGCCCAAAGCTTCTGCAATACAAGGAAAATGGTGTATTTCAAGTAGGGTTACAACTTATTAATGGCCCATAAAGTTTACTTATGTCACAAATGACAATAAAAATGAAACAAAACTTGAATTATATTTTATGAAAGTTATAGACATTTATTTTATATTTTACGCATATTTACATATCTCTAAGGGGAGAGAATATATAAAAGCATTTCTTAGGCTGAGGAACTGGTTCAATGTGTAAAGAGCCTACCATGCAAATATGAGGACCTCAATTAGGATCCATGTAAAAGCTGGATGCATCCTTTGTAGCCCCAGTGCTCAGGAGTGGAAGCCAGTGGGTCTTGGAGCCTACCTGGCCAGCCATTCTAGCCAGAAAGGAGCTCTAGATTCCATGAGAGACTGTCTCAAAAAATTATGTGGAGAGCAATAGTGAAAATTTTTCAACATCAACTTCTGGTCTCCTCACACAGAAGTACACAGGCACAAATGAATACATACATTTTTAGAAATATTGTGTATCTGGTGTGTGTGTGTAAGATGTATGTATGTGGGCATGTGCATACCACAATGCATGTGTGGAGACAGATAAAAAGAGGTGTGGAGTCAGTTCCTTCCTCCCACTTTTATGTGGGCTCTGGGGACCAAACTAAGGCACCAGGCTCGAATTTGCACTGCAAGTATCTTTACCCACTGACCTGTCCTATTGGCTCCATAACAGTTTTGTCTTTTTTGTTGTTGTTGATTTTTGGTTTTGCTTTTTTTTTTTTTTTTTTTAAGATTTCTCTGTGTAACAGTCCTGGCTGTTCTGGAACTCACTTTGTAGATCAGGATCCATAACAATTTTAACTGTGGATCAGGATCAAGTAGTCCGCAGACTATGGTCCCAGGAGATGCAGATGCTGTGTGCCACTCACCATATCTACACCACCACCTCTTATTTCACTAAGGAAGCTTTTGTGGAAGTCCTAGGAAATATACGGGAATGAGTTCTTCACTTCTGTTATACGGGGCCCAGGCATTAAACTGAGCTTAAGTCTGAGCCATTTTGCTAGTGTTTCCTGTATTCTTAGTCGTTGGTAGCTTTAATTTGGCATGCGTATTGAATGCTGTGCCCACTGAAGTGTCATGAATCTTTCTCCTCTGATGTACCCCACGCATGAATTTTCCAGAATTGCACCATCTTTGTATTCTGCAACACTGTTCTCCTGGGTTCTTTTTAAGTCCCTGACTTGTTACTTGTTACAATCCATCTCACAGATCACTGGTGACTTCTAGTAGGTTCTTCACTCATCAAAGTTGTTACTGTGCTCCTAATGTACTCTATATGAACAAAAGGCATGTATTCTGTGATCCTTTAGTAAATTCACAAAGGGCAGGCTTTAATTCCTGTTTGTTTGGGTTTTTTGTTTGTGTTTTGTTTGTTTTTGTTTTTTGTTTTTTTCCAGACAGGGTTTCTCTGTGTAGCCCTGGCTGCCCTGGAACTCAGTAGACCAGGCTGGCCTCCAACTCAGAAATCCGCCTGCCTCTGCCTCCCGAGTGCTGGGATAAAAAGCGTGCGCCACCACGCCCGGCTGTTTGTTTGTTTATAAGATTTATTTATTTTATGTTAGTACACTGTAGCTGTCTTCAGACACATCAGAAGAGGGCATGGGATTCCACTACAGATTTTTGTGAGCCACCATGTGGTTGCAGGGAATTGAACTCAGGACCACTGAGCCATCTCTCCAGCTCCCTAACTCCTGGTTTTATTTAGTTAATAAAATACCCTGATCTTTGTTACCTTTGCAAACTAAGGACCAATGATCAACTACCTGTAGGAAGAAGTCCTACTGAAAAGTGGAATTTCAGTTCCAAAATCTTACATGACAGTTACTTGAACATGTATGCACTGAGAGTATAAATTGTGCACTAAACTGGACAGTGCCTATCCTGGCCACCGTCACCCGCCAGTGCCCCAGAGACTTTACTCTTCTTGTATTTTGTGTTCATGCTGAGAATTGAAGAACATCTCCCTTGCTCTGGAGCCGCTGAAGACCAGAAGCCATGCTGTGGCTGTGGTTTCGACACAGCATCTGAAACTGAAGCACGGTGGCTTTGAACATTCTTGTCACTTTTAAGGGAGAAACCTTAATTTTAATGTTCTCCCCCCAATTTTTTACCTCATTCTATTGTTACATGTATATGTATCACACACACATGTATATATATCTCCCCACACTTCTGGAGGGTAACCACGGGCAATAGCAATAGTCTATAATGTTTCGTGCGTCTCTTGGACAACCCTGGCCAACAACTCAAGGGAAGGGAGGGATTCTCAGACTGGTGTTGGACTTTTAATTACGACTCTTGTCAGCTCAAAGGGGAAATTCTTATTTAAACTCCGTGTGTTTATTTATTCGTTGATTTCCATGTATTTAGGTATTTTAGGAAGTTAGTAGTACGATACCTTATGACTTTTCAGACATCCTTACTGTGTCTTTAAAGATGCTTTTAATAGACTAGCTATACAAGCAAACTAGGCCACCTACCAAGTAAGACTTCTGTGGCTTTGTACCATCAATACCCATTAGCAGCCATCATAGGGAATAAAATTCATCTTTACAAAGGCAGAGGAATAATTATTAAACTGTGCTTAGAGGACTACCCAGGGAGAAGAAAATGTAATAATTTATCCAACAAGAGCAGCTGACAGCCAACCGGGCCTTATTACTCGGCACATAATTCACCCTGTGGACTGTCCTTCTACCTCTAGGCTGGGAATTACCTGGACTTCACTTTCTTAGCCAGAAGCGGCAGGAACTTCAGCAGCAGCAGGGAATGAATAAAAAGCCCTGGCCCTGCCTCTTCTGCGGCTAGACTGACGGATGCACTTTCTAACTTCTAGTACCAAATTTTCTCTAATGGATTATTGTAGCTCTTTGTATTCCAATGTTAATTGTATCCCCTCAAAACTCTTTGCACAAGTGGGGCTGCATGTAGCTTCTGGGAACCTGCCCCCAGTTAATTGTGATTGGTAAATAAAGATGCCAGCAGCTAATAGCTGGGGAGACAAGAAAGAGGAGGTTTGGGGTTTCCAGGGCTTGGGACCTGGAGGAGGAGGAGGAGGAAGAGCAGAGCAGCATTGCCTGAGAGTGAGGGCCAGAGAGGCAGAGCTACCATGTAAAGGTCAGGGGCAGCCAAGATGGAACATAGGAATTAGTAAGTGGTAACTCGGAATTATTGGTGGGAGGTAGATTCTAACAGCATGGAGGTTAGGCAGTTGACCAGCTATTGTGCTCCTTAAAGCATATTAAAATATAAAGGCTCTGTGTGTGTGTCTTTCATTTGGGAACAAAAACCATTGAGGTGGGAAACAACCTTGTGTAGGGATATATTAAAAATAATACTCCTACAGGTTACATTATATAAAGAGTTCAATAAAAATTTTATATATATAAAATTTATATATATATATATAAATTTACTGCTTTATTTTAAACACTTTATTTGACAAGAACCAAGAGTTTCTGGAAGCCCTTTTCTTCCTCTCCTAAGGAGAGCTGACCTCCATTTCCCAGAGAGGAGAGCAGCAGGACTTCGTACTTTGGAGTGTGGGACACCCTTTACTGGAATTTTCAGATATGATGTTGCAGGGAGTTCTATAACCTTTCTGACAGCTAGACACAGGATCACCTATGGGGTCTTCACTGCATCCCGGCCAGCCAGTGTTCCTCATAGTGGTAGAAACGGATCCCCCATATCCAAGGGCACAAAGGAAAAATGATTTAACAGAGGACCAGACGGGTAGAGTAAAAGCCCAGACAACACAGAGGAGTCCAGGAACACGTCTGGAGGCAAAGAACGCAGGCTTGCACAGTTTCCAGGGGCATCTGCAGAGCACCTTTCTACTCTGTGCAAAGAGTGCTTTCTACTCCCGAGAGATGAGCAGACACAGAAATCCTAAACACACAGCCATTTCCCTGGTTGGGACGTGATCGATCGATTGCTCGCTCACATGTGGACTCCTGGCTTATATGCTATTTGAGAGTGTTCAAGTTTTGTGAGAGACAGGTTATGATTCATTTGGAAATCCATGGAAGCACTCAATGAAAACCCACCATTTTCTTAAAAAACAACAAAAAACACCCCACCCTGTCTTTTAAATAACCAGTAGAGGCTGATGCAGGGCAGAGTCCAGCCCTGGTGTGCTGTGCATGTCCCTTGTTGCACACTGGCGACACTGTGAGAGAGACTCTCCCCTCTTAAGTCATTTACAAAGTGCTTAGTGCGTCACTTGCTCGCCACCCTCAGTCTGTAAAGTTTCCTCGTTGACTGGGCATGATTTTGAAGTTATTGCTGATGCTAGAATCTCACAAAGAAAAACATTCCCCAAATGCTTCCAAGTGGGGAAAAAAATTGCATGACGCAAGCGTCAAAGGGAGCTTCCCTGCCACAGCCAGTCCTCTGACGATAAATGCTCCGCTAATTCTGCCCTTTATTAGTGAATGACCACAGACTAAAGGCACAAGCTGCACCAGCAACCAATGAGCTGGGAACCAGCCAACGAGCTGATGGGAAGCTGGGAGCTCTGTACACATCAGCCTGCACCAGAAGATTCCTGGTGGGGGAGAAGCAAGTGACAGGGATGCTTGCTAGGAAGATGAAATCTCGGGGAAGGTCTGGCTAACCCTAGTTAAAGTGCGAGCAGTTTCACACACCCGCTCTTAGGTCCCGAGGAAGGGTAGCAGCATGAGGCACCAGTCCTACAAGGTGGGTCTGAGCTGTGCAGCCAGAGGTGTGGTGCTGAGCTCAGCCCCAGTCTTGAACAAGTCAGCAATGATTCCCTCAACGCAGCAAGTTGTCCCTTTTGGAATTTCTCCTCCACTGCCTCTCCTGTCTGGAAAGCGTCAGTGTGGGCTGAGTACATCTCTGGTGCTGAAGCTGAGGCACTAAGGATGATGGGGCTCTGCTTCTGGGCAGGAATGCGGGCTCTTCACTTGATCATCTGGGTCTCCTCATCTGCATCATAGAACTCTTCCTCCTCCTCACTCTCGCTGCTGGCCTTGTCCAGGGGCTGCAATGGCAAAGGAGATCTTGTAGAAGTGGTCATGACAGGCCTCAATGAGAATTACCACCCAGGCACTCACAGTGCAATTTTGCTGTTGTTTTGAGACAGGGACCCATGCAGACCAAGTTAGCTTCCAGTTTTCTAAGTAGCTGAGATCACCTTCCGATCTTCCTGTCTCTACCTCTCTAGTGTTAGGTTTACAGGGGTGTCCCACCACACTCAGGTTTACATGGTTCTGGGGATCAAACACAAGGGCACCTAGATGGTTTACAGCATGTGTCTCTATACCTGTGGAGGATCCAAGGTCTGTAGAGATAGCGCTTCCTCTCCTAACCTCCTATATGAGTACGTTTGAAGATCAGAAAATGTCTCCAGCAAAGGGCTGTTCAGAGTCTCTGGCAATAGCAGGCTCAGGAGGCCTGAGGTCAGGCCTGTGGCTCCAAACACGATGAAGGGCAGAGACCACTGTACATCCTTCTGTGGAGACAGGAAGTGGAACAAAACCAGACAAACCATTCAGCTTCTCAGCAGGTGACATCAACAGTCGTGTGATCAAGAATTGCCACGTTTCCTGTCTAGTCAGCACCTTCCCACAAGAACACCACACACCATGTTTTCTTTGCTCTAAGACAGCTATCCAGGGAAGTCACATAATGTTTCTTCAGACATTTAGTGATAGGTCTAAGTGAGCCAAAGGGCTAGACAAGAATATGGACGAGAAGCCTTGGACCAACCATGTGAGACAAAGCATGGCCATGGCCCTCTGTGAGCATGGCAGGCTCACACTGGCAGAGGTCACAGGAACTCTCAAGTCCAGCTTCCACCTGAGGGAAAAGTCTGCTCCACACTGATCTCCACATTCTCATCATATGAAGATGACCCTGGACTATCTGCTGATAATAAACTTTGCAGTGGTCGAATGTGTTATAATGTTCATCATTGAGAGACCCAAGATTAAAAAAGTAGAACCCTTCCCCCCCAAAAGCCCCATGGCACACAGAGTTCATAAACTATTTGAGTTGAATATGGTGCTACCAGCAACTGCTTCAGCGATACAAAGAGCATTCTCAGAGAAAGTTGATGATGTCTTTCAATACACAGGCTCCCGACCATCGTGGGCTGGCTCTATTGGTTAGGGTATTTCTTTTCAATGTCCTCTAGAAAAGCCCTTAAAGGCAGCGTCAAAACCCACAGTGTAACTAATATCTTAATGATATTTTATTATATAATAGCACATTGTGATATAATACTCTAAAATACATTTTAGGATTTTAACTGTGTATGTGTGTGTGTGCACAGATGTGCTGGTGTCCACAGCAGTGGCGGAGTCCCTGAAGTTATAGGAGGTCATGAGCTGCCTGACATGGGTGCAAGGATCAAACTTGGCTTCTCTGTAACAACAGATGTGTTCTAAGCCATTGAGCCTTCTCTTTCCTCTCTTTTATAAACATTCTAGGATTCAGTGTCTTTGTTAGTTTACATGGGGGAAATGTCCTGGATTCAGTGTCTTTGTTAGTTTACATGGGGGAAATGTCCTGGACCCTACCCAAGAACGCTGAATAACGAAGGGCCATTCTGACCTTCAGAAGATACAATCATGGTTATCACATGTCTGACTCTGAGACAGCTCAAGGTCCAATGCCTGATCTCATAACTGTCTATCAATTAAGACATGTGTGGTCTCAGGGTTCAGACAGTCTGCAATTTTAGAAACAACCTTTACTATGAAAGCTGGGTCTATAATAGCTTGTCAGCTTCATAAACAGGGCCTGGGCTACCTGCAGGACCCTTTCTCTCAGATCTACCGTTCATATCTGACAAAATCCAGGAGAGACCTGCAAGGGCCCCTAGGGCTTTCACAGGACCTGGGCATTTGAGACCTGGAGGGTTTTAAAGGGGTCATTTGTTTCCCCTGATCCCCACCCTTGTTTTGGGTTATAGAATTTTAAAAAATGCCCAAGAGGACGGGGCATGTGTGCTGCTAGGTGTGTTTTTCCTTCCTGTTTTTTCCCCCACTTGTGAGCACATACTTAACCTGCTTCTAAACCACGTCTCATCTTTAGAGCTGGTGACAACGCCTATCTCTTACAGCAATGGTGAGGGTTACATGCAGTGCAAAGTACTTAACACGGAACCCAGCACACCATAGAAGATTGATCGTACACACTAATTGACTTCTGAATGTTGATGGAAAGGGGAATACTGGTATCACCAGCCCCTCCAGTGGGTCCATGTGAACAAACAGTCAGACGCACCAGGGGTAAATGCCCCAGTCCATCCACCCTGATGGAGGGCAAGGCTCTGCGTCAGACAGGCACAAGCTCGGCATCTTGGCTGAGCTTACTCATTGCCTCTCTCTACACAAAGCACAAACAAGTGGTGAAGCAGAGGGCCCAGGACAGAGACAGGAGGTACAAACCAACCAGGGAGGGGATGAAGGGGGCAATGATCCCACCGACTCGGGAGAACATGGAGCACGCTCCCAGGCCAACGTTTCTGGAAGGCAGGAGAGAAACAGAATTAGTTAAATAAATACAATCATTCAGTCTCAGGGGGACAATGTAAAGATCCTGGGTAGAAAGAACACAATGAGCCAGACATAGTAAGTTCCTAAGGACAAGGACCCCATTAGACCTTTCTACGAGGCGAGGAGTTCTGTAATGACGTCACCCTGTGCAACAGCACTAGACACATGAAGCGTCTCAGCACTTGAATGTGACTCCTGAGGATAAGGAAAGGAACTTTTATTTTAAGAACAAGATCTTGCTATGTCAGCCCTGGATGGTCTTGAACCGTGCCAAATCCTCTTGCCTCTGCCCTCATGCTCTTCGAACTGAAGATATGGGCCACCATACTCAGCAGAAACTGACTTTAAAACGGTGTATTTCTTTTTATGTGTCTAAACGCTTTGACTGTACATACGTGCACCATGTCCATGCCTGGCACAGACCGGTGCAGTCAGAAAGCAGGTGTTGGATCCCCTGGGGCTGGACTTTCAAACAGTTGTGAGCTGCCATGTGGGTGATGGGGATTGAGTCTGGGTCACCTGCAAAGGAGGCCAGTGCTCTTAACCACAGAGCTATCTCTAGGGCCTGCAATCGTCATTAATTTAAAGTCACGTGAGGATAGCAGTAGCCATATTAGTCAGAAGGCGGACAGAACAAATATCTGAGCCTGTCTCACGGGAAGTAGTGAACTTTAGTTCTTCCATCAGTTATGAGAGCCACAACCAAGGCTTTGTGACCCAAAATCTTTGACTTTTTTATTTTTTTAACTCAGCTAACTATTAAAAGTCAGGTGTGTAAATAGGAAGTGATGCGTGCACATTGTGAGGTAACCCACAACATGAACAGTTTAAGCAGAAAAGGTACTGAGGGAACAGAGAATGGCGCTGTTTCCAGATAGGCTAGGCCTCCACTTCTGCCTCAGCCCCACTGTTAGCATGGAAAGCCTCCTTGTGTGGATGGGGTGGCTCCCAAGTTACAGAAAAGGTTGCAGAGACAAGATGAGAAGACGCCAGCAGAGCAAGCTGCTTCTGGGAAGACTTCAAATCAACAGGTGGAGGGCATCCATAGGCTGCTTGGTTGAGGGAACAGAAGGGGTTCTTTCGAGTGCTCTTTAGGGAGACTGGTAAAGGGCTGACACAGGGAGGACCAGCCCAGGGTACAGGAAGCAGGGCTGAGGCTGCAGCCCTCTTCTGAATCTGGGTTTGCTCTTTTCCTCATGAAGGGAGATTAGGATTGAAGATGTTCTTTCTTATATAAGTATGCCCTCACTACTCCTCGTAAACAACCGGCTCTCTGAAACTGTAAGCAAGCCCCCAAGTAAATGCTTTCTTTTATAAGTGTTGTCACAGCCACAGAACAGTGCCGAGGACAATTGGTGATTAAATGCTCTTAGGACTGACATGTACCCATGCACAGGTAGAGAGGACCATCTCTGTCCACGAAAGCACAGTTAACAAAGCCCAGACGGCATGAATGGGGCACAGCGATAAGAGACCCTTACCTGATGACAGTGGGGTACAGCTCAGAAGTGTAGATGTAAACAATGTTAAAGGCAGCACTGATGGTCAGCTTCCCCAGCAGGGACAAGGAATGGCTGTTGACCACCGCAAACACGCCTGTATCTGAGGAGGGCAGACAATATTAGTGAAGTCCATGGTAAGAACTGTCAGCACATAGGGTAAACTTAAAATACCAAAGCATTCCACTGAGGTGAGGGATAGTCTCATGAAATTTTTAAGAGAAGATATGACAATGCTCTCTAGAGAACAAAAGATGAAAGAAATTTGAAAAAACTTGTAATCTTTCTTTTTTCTCCTCAATTTCTTCCTTGGGTTATTAATTGATAATTAGATTTGCATTTTTAATCTATTTACACAAAATGTAAAAGCATTCCAGTTTCACAGTCTTAAAATACTGCTGACTATCCTGTGGTTCTTTCCTTTATTAACAGGGGCTCTAGAGTTGTCGCCTGCCTCCAATGAATCTGTCCCCTTCAAAAATCCACATACCTCTGCCTTCGGAACAGCAATTTTCTCCTTGTGAGAAGAAAACAGTTCTGAACTTTCTGTGCCTCCTCCTGTCTCTGCCAACCTTGCCACCAAACTTCCTCTCTAGCTCCCGGCACCCAGCTGGCTGGCTGCCTCTCTTCAAAGTCTCCAAAGGCCAGCAGCACCTTCCCAATCTCAGATGTAATTGCCCTTCTTATTGACACTTCTGCCAAATAGGAGACCTTGTCCCCTCCTGTGGATGATGTCTTAGTCGGGGTTTCTATTTCTGCACAAACACCATGACCAAAAAGCAAGTTGGGGAGGAAAGGGTTTATTCAGCTTACACGTCCACACTTCTGTTCATCACCAAAGGAAGTCGGGACTGGAACTCAAGCAGGTCAGAAAGCAGGAGCTGATGCAGAGGCCATGGAGGGGTGCTGCTTACTGGCTTGCTTTCCCTGGCTTGCTCAGCTTGCTTTCTTATAGAGCCCAGGACTACCAGCCCAGGGATGGCACCAGCCACAATGGGCCCTCCCTGCTTGATCACTAATTAGCAAATGCCTTACAGCTGGATCTCACGGAGGCATTTCCTCAAGAGAGGCTCCTTTCTCTGTGATGACTCCAGCCTGAATCAAGTTGACACACAAAGCCAGCCAGCACAGACAATGTGGCACTTGAGCCCCTCCTTCCCTGAAGACCTCAGTGGCTCCGCTGCTCCTCCTGCAGCTACCACTGCCTCTGCCTCCCAGTCCACCAATCAGCATATCTTGGGCGCTTTCTTGTCATTGCTCACTTCCCATCTTGTTTATAAAAGTGTATTTCAAGGTATTCTGTGCTATGGTTGGTATCCTATTTATTCCGGTCTGGCCCAGAATTCCCTGGGCAATAGGGTACACTGTTGGTCACTTATCTGTTGAGCTAAGAGGCACTGGGACTCCCACTGGCATGAGTATGGTGGGAAGAAGCTACTTCAGCTGCCAGCGAGGAGGGCAGATCACATACCCAGTCCTAAACCATGTTAGTCTACTTTAACATGGTGGCATGAGACCAGGAACAGGCATCCTAAACACGTAGGACTGCATTCAATGCTGCCAAGATATTTGGGGATGACCATGGCTAGTTTAAGTGATCTATATTTAAGCCAATGCCTCTCAACATTTGCTCTAAGGTATGTTTCTAGGACCTTGATAGAACTTCCTCTAGTAACAATTTAACTAGATTATTCACTTCACCATTTAAACCAATAATTCGGATAGATGAGCCTCTTCTCTATTTTCTAGAAAACTGAATCAGGAAAAAAAAAAAACCATTGAGTAGCAAGGATGAAAACAAAACTGTGTAATTGTTTGTGTAAACTGAAGTTCCTCAGAAACAAACAAGCAGGACACCTATGCTGTGGACTCTATGTGTAGGGGGTGAGCAGTTAGAGCTCTGGATTCCTGGAGCGTTAGAATGGTACAGATCCTAGTCCAATTATCAGGCTTTCTTAGTGCCCTCATCCCCACCCCTGTGTTTGATCTAATGTCTTTTGACCATAAGTAAAGCCTTGCAAATGTACCACTGTCTTCCACCAACTCCAGCGTCCATCTGAAACTCGTAACAGAACTGTTGCTTTAATAAGTTTATCATAACCCAGCTACCTGCAGCACCCCGCAAATGCAACTGGTAGACACATTTCTTACTTCTCTCATTCTGAGGCTAGTAAATGCTTATGTGACTGCTTCCTTAATAAGCGATGTTATCCTGGGCACCCTGGATCTATACAGGTTCCTGGACACGGTCAGTAATATTTGGCTCAAGAATAAAGTATCTCTTCTTTCTCTTGAGGTGTGTTGGCTTCTAACTGCAACGGCTTTTGGTAGGGACGGATTTCCCTCATGTCCTGCCCTACGCACAGTAGCATCTTTCCAAATCACACGAAGGCACCCTACATCTCTACTAACAGGACAGAAGATTGCCATCTGGAAATTTAAATTCACGTGGAGCACACAGAGACAATCATCTAGCCGCCGACAGAGTCCAAAGCTGCAAGAGGATTCCCACGTGAGGTGGGAGACACCTCCAGCAGTAGCTCATTTGGGGAGGCTGGCTCTGGCCACAGGCCAAAGCCAGTCCATCTGCTGCTTGAACCCTCTCTCCTCTGCTCCTGCCAACGCACCTGCAGTCACTTCTTCAGGGGGAACCCACCTCTCCCCTAAGATGGCTTATGTCAATAGCAGACAGCTTTCTTTGTTAAGGTTCCTGCGTGTGCAGCTGCTGGGCTGCTGGCTGTGTTCCGGAAGGCTCTGTAGCCACTGAGCGGTCCCCTGCCTTCCTGACCTACATTCCTAGTCATTCCCAATGAATGGGCAAAGTGTTGTTTGGGGAAAAAGGCAAAGTGATTTAGAGGGGAAATTAAAATGAAATTACAGTTTTTAAGAAGTGGATTTGCATAGCGCTTGTTTCTTTCCACATACCAAACTCCATGAGGTCATAACTTAGCTCCCAGAAGGCCAGAGTTTTCAGGACTTGCAGGAGCCCTTTGGAGCCATCAGAACAAACGTCTCTTTTGTCCACTTATTACTGAGTTTAACTGACGCCATTCCTTAACTGACTCACTCTTCCACCGTGTGTATGTATTTTATGATTATTCTCTCCTAGCCTGTGCTATACTCTTTCCCTTTAAGGGTGTTGTTTTAAAGGACTCAGGATTCCTCTGTTGCTCAGGTTGGCCCTGAACTCCTGGCTCAGGCAGTAAACTGTTGGTTCCAAATAGCAAACCTCAGCTCAGCCATTCTCTTCTCTCACAGAATGATAAGCATAAGGCAATTTGTTTTATTTTGCTGTGTTGTAAGACAGACAGGGTTACAGGTAGCCCAGGCTGTCCTTGAGCTTGCTGTGTATCCAAGGATGACCTTGGACTCCTGGTGGTCTCCCCTCCTCCTCCTGAGTGTTCTTCTAAAATTCAATCCCTTCCCCTGATTTAGCCTATCAAGTATCACACTGTCTTGATTGCTATGACTGTTCAATAGGTTAAACATGATCGTCTACAGCTTTGTTTTTCTTTATAAAATTATTTTGGCTAGTCTAGAATCCTCTGAATAGTCGTATTTGCACAAATTTATTCTATCAATGAAAGGATTCTCCTGGACATTTGATTTTGTGATAAAGATAAACTGGTGTGGTAAGAGATGGTGGCTTGATAATCTCCTTATTTGTGAGTATTACTAGTGCCAATTCAATTCAATTTTTTTTTTAGTAGAGAATAGAGTTTATTCAAGGCATGGGAAGGGGAGTTAAGGGTGTAGTAGAAACAGAGAAAGGCAGAGAGAAGGAGAGAGTAGAGAAGCAGAGGTTGGCCGTGACCATGTAGAAAGAGAGGGGGAACAAGGAGGCATGAGGGAAGAGTGTAAGTGCCATTTCAATTATTTAGTCCTCTTTAGTTCCTCCTTCCATAATTTTATGTTATACTTTATACATGCTATGGAAATTTTATCTTTAAAATTTTAAACATTTTACTACCAGTACCATTGTTTAATTGCATAGTAGATTATTTGCTAATAATATATAGAAATAAAATTGTGTTATCACATGATTCTGACAAGGTCATTTATTAATTCTATTTTCTAATGTTTAAATTTGTGTGTGTGTGTGTGTGTGCAGCATGGCGTGTGTGTGGTAGTCAGAACAGATCTCTGTGGGTTTGGATCTCTCCTTTCAGCATGTGGGTTCCGGGATTGTTTCCCTCTAACTCAGCCTGAGTCCCTTTCCTGTCTTCTCACTGTTACCTTGCATTGATTGGTCTGTTTCTGACCATGTTCCATAGAGAATGGGCATCCTGATGATAGTGAATATTATTCACTCTTTCAGTGGTAAATACAGCATTTGCTAGAGGGTTTCCCCTCATCCCATCTGTCAGGTTAAGGAAATTCCCTTCTGCTCCCAGCTGCTAATGTTTCTTATGGAGGATGCATGCTAAACTCCAAAACCCGAATTTTCTGCCTGGGCTGGATTACCACTTTTCTTTCTAGGCTTCCAATATGGCGAGTGACACTGATGGGTGCTTGTACTTGAGAGGTAAAGCTTGCTTTTGTTTGACTTGGTCCTTGGGGTGATTGATGGCCTAGTGTGAACTGCTGGGAAATCAAATGGATGGGAATCTCTTCTGGTGGGAATGTCTCTAGCCTCACATTGGACTTCCCTCCAGCAAAGGGCTGCAAAGGCCACCTGCTGGCTTTCACAGAGGCTTTCTTGGATTGTTTCTCTACAGACTGGACCTAAAGTGGCTTTACTGGCGCAGGAATATTCATGATGTTTTCTCATTCATGCCTAAGGCTCCTTCAGTGACGGCCCCATCTTCATTTCTGATACTTGTGATCCGTGTCCCCTTGTTTTTTATTTGTTTAGAGATTTATTAATTTTAATTGGCCCTAAACAATCAAGATTTTGGTTTCCTTGATTTTCTCTCTTGTTTTTCTCTCTATCATTTCATTTTTCTGCTTGCCCTCTGTCTCACTTGGCTTTCCTTCTTTAGAGTTTATCTTCTAGAGACAGAAGTTGAGATTACCAGTCTGTCCTCTTGAGTGTTGATAATTATATAAATGATCATACTTAAGCCTTACAAAATTTTCTACACGTCAAGAGTTTTGATATTATATATTTAATTTATGGTTTAACTAAAATATCTTGTAACTTTCTTTGTTATTTTTTTTTGACCCGTGTGCTTTGAAAAGTGTTGCTTAGTATTAAAATGTTTAGGGTTTTTGTTTTTTTCAGATACCTTTTATTATTGACCATTCTGGTCAAGCAATGCTTTTATAAGTCTTCAGTACTTTTAATTCTTTTTACTTTTGTCCATGGTCCAGACTATGGCATCTTACCAGATGTCCTGTGGCTTTTCAAATGGAAGCCATGTTTCCTTGCACTAGGGTGTGGTATGTTTGAATCAACTGAGTCACGCTTGCTCTGTCTTGAATTCCTACTTTTTCAACCAATCACTGAACCAGCTATTGAAGGATCAAGTCTAAGTTCTGCACAGTTTTGTTTTGGGGACTACGAATGCTTTATAGTGGGCACACACATACAGGATCCTTCCATGGTCACTAAAAGGCCACTCCTCAAGCATGCATTCGAAATTTGATCAATTTATGGAGCTTCTGGTCATCATTTCTGCTGATAACATTTTCCCCTGAGACCAAAGTTAGATGCCAGGCCACTTGATATTTTCCTGCAACTCACTGGTGCTCTCTTAGATTTTATTTATTTTTTAAAAATTTATAGTGAATAGTTTTTTTGTTTGTTTTGCTTTTTTTGTTGTTGTTTTGTTTTTTTGCTATGACTGAAATTCATGGATCTCTTTTTCTGTGGTATCCAGTCTGCTGTTGGTCTCATCTCTCTATTGCTTTTGTGTGCTGCATGCTTCCTCTTGAGATATTCTGTGTATGTCTTCTTTATAGCTTCATTTTTCTGTTCATTCCAAGGATGCTTTTTGTCTACTTAAGCACACACACAGTTATAATAGCTTCTTGGACTTGTCTGCTTAAGCACACAGAGCATAGTCATAGTAGCTGCTTGCACATTTGTCTCCTTAGGCACATGAGCCACAATTGCAGTCGCTGCTTGGATGTCCTGTCTTCCTGGTCCTGACATTCATGCACCTCTGGGTTGTCTCTGCTGATTCCTCTCCTTGTGAGGAGGTTTTCTCCTGCTTATATGGATGTCTGGAAATTCTGACGGAGAGCTGTGTGTGAGACCATTCCCTGATTAGGTGATGGGCTCTCTTAGTGAGTTTGCTCTATGATGCAGCTCAGTTACTCAGAATCAGTTGATCCTGAAATGTTTGTGTTGAGCATTTTGGCAAACAGCCTTTCTTTCACTTAGGTCTTTTACTTTTGGTCCAGGTTGTCGTTTCTAATGGTTAATGTCTAGCTAAAGGATGCACAACACATTCATGGCCCTGGGTTCCATTGATGGCTCTGCCTGCTACGGTCTGATGATTTCCTTCACTTTTATTTGGTGGTCCTTTCCATTTCTGTTTCACCGTCCTCCCTACTACTGTCTGGTGATCCTCTTCTCTCCTGTCTGGTGATCCTCCCCTCTCCCGTCTGGTGGTCCTCCCAGTCCAAGCTCATGATCTTCCCCACTCTTGTCTACGGGTCCTCCTCAGCTCTATCTTATGGTCTTTTCCACTTATCTAGTGATCCTACCCACTCCTCACCCATGATCCTCCCCATTCATGCCTGGCAGTCCTGCCCACTGCTACCTGACAGTCTTCCCCATTCATGCCACGCCATCCTACTCTTGTCTAGTAGTTTCCTTCTGTCCTCATGAGCATCCTCCCCTGCATGCACAGAGCCTGGAGGAACTTTCTCTAGATCTCTGGAAGTCTTCCTCTGTGGGTTTTACTCCTCTCAATATTTTTGCCCAGCAACATTTAACCACCTTAATATCTATTTCTTCTAGCCATCTCAATACTTTTGCTTAGCAGATTATAGCCATGTTCAATATCTTGTTCTTTGATTCTTTGGTTGACCCTGAGCAATCGCTCTTGGAGCCTGCCTTTGTTTAGTGTTCTCTTGCGGATCATCGCCACATGCAGCCTGCTGCCCAATGGCTAAACATGGACTTTTTAATGTATGTTTTTTAGTTTTTTAAAATAGGTTTTATATTTTAAAGTGGGACAATCGTGGCCTAAAGTCCAAGCACTTGTCAGTTCTCCCATGGCACTGTAGTTCATTATTTTTGGATCACTAAATTCCCTCATTAGATTTCAAGCTGCCTGAGGCCAGGAAGTGGGCCTTGGTTACAGGCAGGACCTTGTATTCATAGACGCTGGAGAAGTTGGGACAGAGATGGGCAGATGACTCTGAGGAAGGAGATGGGTTCTCAGCTGCCGTGGGCCTTGCCTACAGTGGTCAGTGCCATCCTAAGGTCAGTCTTTTAACCAGTCCCCACCAGGCCTGCCACTGGAGGGTTAAGAACTGGCCGTAATCACACAGTGTTAATGCTCAGACACCACAGCTTTACCGTGTGAAATCATGATCGTTGGTGCATCTCCATGAGAGCCTAGGCTGTGCTGTGAGCCAGGGATAAAATTCCAACCCCTGGCTATAAAGGTGGACATGCTCCCTGACCAGTCTGACTTTTATTTTCCTTATGTGGTGACACATAAGACCTTCTGTATATGGAGAGAACCCAGCACTTAGTCAACTCCAAATGGCAACTTCTATTGTAAGATTAATTAGGACCCTTCGCTAAGCAAGAACACAAACCAAGGAAAATGCTTGCTGATGAATCTGTTTTAAAAAGTGAGTAAGTGGCCCTGCAAACACTCCTAGAGGAGACCACACCAGGAGGCTAACCAGGAAGAAAACACACGGATAGGAAGCCTCTCTCTATCAGTGCTGAAAGTTTTTGGATTTTGGAATATTTTAGATTTCAGGTTTTTTTGGATTAGGGATATTCAACTTATAATTATAAATCACAGACTGCAAGATACTAAACATCTGGGCTTTAGCTTATTTTCTGTGTCTCTTATAGATATATTGTCACAGTATTCACAACGGTCCAGAAACTGAGAACCACAACCATATGCAGATGCTAAAAAGAAGCCAATGGGTAAAGGGCACCTGAGTTGGCAGAAAGGGGAGAGTGCAGGTGTGGAATGCTTGGTGGAGAAAAGCAGAGAAATGAGCAGGAGCACGGTGGAGAAATGAGCAGGAGCACGGTGGAGAAATGAGCAGGAGGACAGTGGAGAAATGAGCAGGAGGACAGTGGAGAAATGAGCAGGAGCACGGTGGAGAAATGAGCAGTCTTCTAGCTCACATGAGCTGCTAATAGAAACTGCAAGGTCTCTTTCTTAGTCCATACTTATCAGATCTTTCATAACCTGTAGCTTGAAACTCTTAAAAAAAAAAACAGGTTTAAAAGAAACCAAACAAAACATCTTAAATAAAGGGTTTAAGTTGTTAAATGAGTAGTTTAAAGTTTTTTTTTTTTTTAAGCTCAGAGAAGATTCCAGAAAGAAGAGCAAGGGTGAGGCACCAGACGCTAGCCATCTGTTCTCTGTCTTTAGTGACTAATCAAATGGGGAAACTGGGCGCAGCCGCAGTGGAAGAGGATCATTCTAGTAGCCCTGGTTATTACAAGCAGCAATCATTTACTAAGGGACATTACAGAGTTTCTCTCCTAGGGAATCTTTAAAATTTGCCAGGCTTTTCCCAAGCATAACTGCTGTGTTATATTCCCCAAGGCTGTGGGAAACATTGCTTCACTGTGTCTCAAGCGCGTTTATCATGGGGCAAGTCCACAGAGGGTTCCAGCAGCTCTTGGGACGGATGGGGATAAAGAGGGCTGGCTGATCTGGTTAGGAGATTGTGCATGTGTGTTCATCTCTGGTTTTCGTTTTGTTTAGAATAGAGCCAATGTTAAGGGAAAGTCGGGCGCAGAGTCATAGGGGTGGGATACCTGAACATGCAAGGGGGAAGAGGAAAAAAAGATATCCCTTGGCCTTGGCTTCCAGAGTGGGATGAGATACAGAAGAGGTGGTGGATGGCAGTAGGTCAAAGCTCCGCTCTCTGAGGTGATGCATAAATACGACAGTCAGAGTAGAAAACGACATCTCCAAGTTGTCTGTTTCAGCATGAAACACGCTCTGCTGAGCATAAATCTACCACAGTTAGAAGCCCGTTATCTCAGACATACAGAACTGGGGCGCTGGCACTGGCATAGGACAAGACATGCACATGCATCCTGAATTCTCTAGTCTCCATGAGTTGATAAAGATCCCTGTCCAGCTTTGATGCAATCCCAGACTAAATCACTGTTAAACGGAGAAACGGTGTGTGTTCTAGTTCATGGCCCAGAACTTCAGGTGGTGGCTGATGGAGGAGCAGGTACTCCACAGGGTCAGGGAGTGAGTCTGGGCCATCGGGAAGGCTCCGGATAAGACCCTAGAATGACTGAACTTCAAGGAGCAGCAGCCTAAGCAGAGGGGCACTTAACATGCAGGCTGCCGCTCTGGGGAACAACCACCTCGTGCTTCCCAGAAGCTACCGGACTATCTCCATGACTCCCATCCGGACTATCTCCATGACTCCCATCCAAACTATCTCCATGACTCCCATCCGGACTATCTCCATGACTCCCATCCGGACTATCTCCATGACTCCCATCCAGACTATCTCCACGACTCCCATCCGGACTCTCTCCACGACTCCCATCCGGACTATCTCCATGACTCCCATCCGGACTATCTCCACAACTCCCATCCAGACTATCTCCACAACTCCCATCCGGACTATCTCCACGACTCCCATCCAGACTATCTCCACGACTCCCATCCAGACTATCTCCACAACTCCCATCCGGACTATCTCCACGACTCCCATCCAGACTATCTCCACGACTCCCATCCAGACTATCTCCACGACTCCTATCCGGACTCTCTCCACGACTCCCATCCGGACTATCTCCATGACTCCCATCCGGACTCTCTCCACGACTCCCATCCGGACTATCTCCACGACTCCCATCTGGACTCTCTCCACGACTCCCATCCGGACTATCTCCACGACTCCCATCTGGACTATCTCCATGACTCCCATCCGGACTATCTCCATGACTCCCATCCAAAGCACGAGAGCCAGATGACAGAGCAAGGTCCCAACACTTGGTGCAGGGTGTTATTAGCCTGTGTGCCCTGGTAGCAAAGCCGGTAGGACCCTCCTCACTGAAAACCACATCACTCTGTGCAGCAACAGTCACGCCTCCAGTGTGCAGGTACCGTAAAAGGAGCACAAAACAAAGAAGCGTAGAAAGCTGTAAATACCTAGGTATCTATAGAAGTTCTTCGTGTTCTGTAATTGAAATGGTGTTGTGTTGTGTGGCCCAGGCCTGCCTCCAATTGGCTACATAGTCCAGATCGGCCTCAAGCCTGGGTGGGGTCTTACTGCTTCAGTCTCCTACGTGCTGGAATCGCAAGCATACGCTGCTATACCTAGCTTTACAGAATTCCTATACAGGGGTCACAACGTTAAAGGAGATGGCAGAGAAACATTAATTTCTAGATAGGGTCTTGTGTATCTGACCTCAGACTTGTAATATAGCCAAGGATGACCTTGAACTTCTAATCTTCCTGCCTTCCAGAATTCTGGGATTACAGATGTGCCACCATGCCCAGTCTTTATGTGATCCTGGGAATTGAACCCGGCGTTTTTATGTAGTCAAGACAAGTGGTCTACCAACTAAGCTACATTCCCACCCCAAAGAAATATCTTTTGAAGCTGTTTGTTTAGTAAAGCTACAGAATTATAAAGGTACCATAGCTTCCTACAAATACACTTTATTTGAACTCTCTCTCTCTCTTTGTGTGTGTGTGTGTGTGTGTGTGTATCACAGCATATGTGGGAGTTGTTCTCACCTCCATCATACAGGTTCTTGTGATCAGACTCAGGTCACAGGCTTTGTGGCAAGGCCTTCCCCAGCTGAGTCACCTCCGCAGCCATTAGTCATGCTTTAAAGTGACCAAGAGCATAACCACTGTGCTCAACAGTGAATATTATTCTTATGGTGTTGCTGTTGTTATTATTACTAACCTTGGGGTACCACATGGAGACATTTAGGGGTTCCTAAGCTACCCCTGAGAACCAGCATCCAACTGCCAGTCTCAAGACTGGCCAGAGCTCACAGTTTCATTTGCAGCTTGGAAGGAGTGTCTTTCCTGTGCAGAGTGGGCCTTAGCTTTCCCTGTTACCAGGTAAACAGCTCTAATGTCTCCAGTGCTGCATCCCAGATACCCCAGATGGTAGCTTAATAGCCTGAAAGAATTAATAGCACACCTCTGAGCACATTATTCACCCAGAGAATAGTTCAGGCAATGCAAAGAATCTGGCCCATTATAGCCTGCACAATTGCTAAGTAATATGCAATCACAGGAATGAAGCACAGCATATGGTAATCCCTTTACTATATTGAGATTCATTGTAATAAAAGTGCTGTTCAAAACCCTCATGGAAATGTGAAAAGCATACCTTTCTTTTCCGGAAGAAACATCACAATAAGACAGGCCAGTCCTCCAAGGCACAGAAACGCTGCTAGTGTCCGCTTCCGACCAAACCTAAACAATAGGAGGAAGTCACATGTCTCTCGAAAGAATCTTATGAAGCCATTTCCCTCTCCTCTAACTTTCCTACTTAAATGTTCTCAATTTTATTTTTTTTTTTTTGAATGGGTGGCAAATGCAGCTGGTCAGGCGACGGTTCAGGATATAAATAAGCATGAAAAGGGGGACCCACTGGATGGCAGGATCCGATCATGTACACAGGAAACAAACCATTGTATTTCCAAGAGCATGCACTGTGGCAGGAACTGTTTTAAATGCACGTCACCTATTACCTCACTGAATCCTAATAACAAATGTGTAGGCTTGCGTGGTGACACTCTCCGTCTTTTAGAGACTTAATCCAATAAAGAGAACAGAGTCTGCTAGTTTGTTTTATTCTCTGGGTATCCAATTCTTATGGTGTTAAAATTTTTAAATGCCAAGGTTTGTTGGTCTTTGTCTCAAACCTTTAGAAATATAAACAGGAAAAAAAATTCTTGCTAGTGGTTTCAATTTAAATAAAAGGTACTGTACACTGCAACTTCCATTCATCTCCACTCTCGGCCAGCAACAGGCCAGCTCCTCGGCTAGGAACTTGTAATTCTGATAACTAGTTTGTCAGAGTAGTTTTAGGACTAAGTACAAATGAAAGCTTAGTGGGGGGGACTTCCTGAAGTCAGGAAGCTAACATGTGGCTCACACTAGAAGGAAACCCAGGTCTGCTTGACCCCAAAGGCACTAAACTCCCTGCAGATTCCAGCCCTGCCTTGAGGCAGTAGCTGCTGGAAAACAGGAAAGCCCTGGTGTCTTTTTGACAGCTATTTTCCAGGTTATTTTTAACAGCTAGCATGCAATGGCTTTTGAGTGACATTGACCACGATAGGCAAACCCGGGCATAAACTATCCCCATGAATGCCTTCCTGGTGATACTAGAAGTGGCCATGAGAGGCATATACAGGATCCTGTAGCTGGAAAAGAAGAGGCTGTGCCCTTCCCGGGATGCTGAGTGTGATGACTGGCCTGCTTCTGGGACCATGGGGAAAGTGAGCGATGGTCACCAGCAGAGGACTCAGGCAAGGGGTCTGCAATGCTCTCTGGGAGGCAAGCCTCCAACTGAGCAGGGTCCTGCATTTGGCTCTCAGCTGAAGAAAGCTGTCAGGAGGGGCCCGGGAGCCAGGGGTGGGGCTATTCAGGGCATTGCAGCTCATGGCCCAGTGCTTTTGATGTCTTTTCCCTTCAGCTCACTAGCCCACCCCTATGCTCAGCAATGCATTACTCTTTGCTTTTTAAGAACAAAAGTAAACACAAACCTGGCACCTGTTGGCCTGGCACCTCAAAGGTCAAGCACATTTTCCTTGGCACTCTGGATAGCACTGTTTCTCTGGCCTCCATGCATAACTTGAAGGCTGGCCTTCTCTCTATCTTCCCTGTGCCCGGATTTCCAGCCTGCCTGTCTCGTTATTTTTCTTTCAAATGCTTTGTCCTCAAGCGTCCTTCCAAGTCTGTTCCTAAATTCTTTCACTAACGAGGCTAAGTAACCCTTCAAGGACTCTTGGCTTCCTCATTACTAGGCAGTATTATAGTTTGGGTTGAAATGATAATGTCCAGGCAATAAGAAATGGCACAACTCACCTGGTCCCTCAGTCACTAAACAACAGAGGGGCTAAGCAGACAGACAAAGACGCTGATCTCTATGACATAACTTTTGGAATTTTACTCCCTTGCTCACAAGCAACATAAGCAGGGGTACTCTGAGCCTTCCTAGTAGTTCTTAGGAGGGAGGGAGGGAGGGAGGGAGGGAGGGAGGGAGGGAGGGAGGCTTTCTAGTTCTGTCAGGTTTTGTCTTAAAAGAACTTGTAAACGCTGACACCATTGCATACACTAGCAAGATTTTGCTGAAAGGACCCAGATATAGCTGTCTCTTGTGAGACTATGCCGGGGGGCCTAGCAAACACAGAAGTGGATGCTCACAGTCAGCTAGTGGATGGATCACAGGGCCCCCAATGGAGGAGCTAGAGAAAGTACCCAAGGAACTAAAGGGGTCTGCAACCCTATAGGTGGAACAACATTATGAATTAACCAGTACCCCAGAGCTCTTGTCTCTAGCTGCATATGTATCAAAAGATGGCCTAGTCGGCCATCACTGCAAAGAGAGGCCCATTGGACACACAAACTTTATATGCCCCAGTACAGGGGAACGCCAGGGCCAAAAAGTGGGAGTGGGTGGGTAGGGGAGTGGGGGGTGGAGTGTATTGGGGACTTTTTGGATAGTATTGGAAATGTAAATGAGGAAAATACCTAATTAAAAAAAAAAGAAAAAAAATAAAAAAATAAAAGGGGTGATTCTTACTCTTGTAATTTATTTAACCATTTTAATGTGAAACATATCTTCCAAAAACAGAACAGAAAATGAATGCCCACATATTAATGTAACTAATAAATGATCATTGTAATTATTTAAAAAAAGAACTTGTAATTTCTGAGTTGATGGGATTCTACCTATGTGGAGCCAACCACCACATTGCTTATGCTATGAATCTGCATTGACTACTCAATGACTATGAGCTAAAGCCTATGTAAGCATACACAAAACTCCAGGGCTACTACCATAAAAAGGGAGCTTAGCCGCATTTAGCCTGAGAAAAACTCTGCTGGACAGTGCTGGGCAAACACTGCCTAAGGCCATGGAGCAGAGCCGTTGGGTATGCGCATGTCGAAGGATGTGTATGCACACCTCTGTGGGGTGCCTCTTTGTCATCCATACTCACCATCTTTGGTTAATCAGGTAGATGCAGAGAGGGTAGGATGGAATCTCTATGAGGCCAGATAGAGCCAGGTTGGCATAAATGCTGCCCCCTAGGTCACCTGCACTCAGGGTGAGGCCGTAGTACACCAAGCTGCACACAAACCTGTATGGGAGATCAAAGGACTGAGAGGTGAGGGAAAGTCTATAGGACAGGAACAACGCTTTTCCATGAGAGATTAAATGGACCATGCAGTACTTCTAACCCATTTGATGAGTTTTACTCTCCCACTGAACTTTCTGTCTTAATCTAAATTTCTATCCTATTAAGAAACAAAAGCATAATGGGGCTTTGGGAGTGATTTATGTCTACACGTTCTATAAAGCAAATGGATGTATAATTCCTGCTTGAGAAAAGACGTTGTTCCTGCCTCCTCAAGCGTTTCTGCACCGCAGTGAAAACAATGACCCTATTCTTACTGCACTGGGTCCAGTAATCTAGGGAACACAGCCTGTGGCCTTGTGATGTTATCAGAAGGGCAGGACAGAGCCTCCTATGGGGAAAGCCAACAGAGGATGGCCAGAGAATGGCCTGGATCCTCAGGTGGGTCATCTGCGGGCCACAGAGCCTGGCTCTCCATCCCCCTAGAACCCTAGTCACTTCCAATCAAGGTCTTCAGCAGGCACACATACTAGAGACTAGACTAGAGAAGAAAAGGCCAGGGTCACAGCAGAGCAGGACCTCCAGGGAAGATCAACAGGGAGGGAGGCTCTTGAGAGACATTAACTCATTTCTGCACACCATCATTGAAATTCACACTTAGCAAGCACTTCCCAGCTGTGGTATTGTGCCGGACACACACTCCAGCAATGGGGAATGATATACCATAAAGCTTAGCTCAGTCGAGTGCCCACCTGAAGCTCCAAATCAGATGAGGTACTCAAAGGAACATCGGCGATTAGCAAGCTGCTCTATCAAAATTACAACACAGAACAGCTGCTCCTAACAACCCTGAGCCTGGCCTCTACTGGTGTATGAACATGGCTACCCAAGCAACAGATTACCTGGACTTTCCAGCTCCACTGGTCGATCATCTGTTGCAGTTCACAGTGGCCAGTGCCTTGCTAAACAGGTTGCTCATTTACTTCTATCTTGTTTTCCCTAGAAATAACCTGGTATGTTGTGGCTGCACTGGGGTCACATGGCAAAGGGGATACTTTACTCTTCTCTCTACCAAAAATCATAGAAGTGGGCCAAGTGTCCTAGCCTATGAAGGACAGTCCATGGCGGGCTATAATATAGCTCAAAGACAAAGTAGTAGTAGGACATTTGGCCTGATAGGTATAATGCCCTTCACTTCCTTATATGATATACCATAAAGCTTAGCTCAGTCGAGTGCCCACCTGAAGCTCTGGTCGACACACACACACGCACACAGACATACATGCACATATACACACACATAGGCATGCATGCTCGCTTGCATGCATGCTCACGTACACATAAGCTTTTAAGGTAGAAGCTTCCTCCAAAGCAGCTGATGGAGTGTGCGACAAGCAAACTCGCAGCTGGGTAGAGCTCTGAGTTCCTGTGCTCTGGGTATTTGCTTCTAAGCAGTAAGAACCTCCAGTCAGCAGTATCAGTACTGTACTGCAGGTTTGGTTTTCAAGGGTTCTCTTTAACCTTCATACCTCTAGCCCTGGGTCTTTGACATTTACCATCCACTTATTCCCTGGGACAGGAGCCACATAATTGTCTCTCTGAAACTTCACTCTTCAAAAGGAGCCACCTAGAATTCTGGATGCCACTTATACTAACCCAGAAGCATTCCGAGAGGTAGGCTGGAATGCTCTAAGAGAGAATCAGGCTCAGAGCGTTAACCCTTCATCTACCGACTTGATGGCTGGTTTTGCTCAGCCCTGGAAACCTATCAGTGCCAGAGATAGCATTTCCAAGAGAGCAGAGGGGTTCACATAGCAAGCACTGAGGTGAAAAAGCCTTGGTGTTTTGGATTGGTTTGGTTTGGTTTTTATAAAGCAACTTCTTACTGACACTGGAGTAAGCCTTCTACAGCCCTGTGGCTGCAGGTAACCCTGATAAACAGGTTATCAAGAGACCTTTAGCATTCAAATCAAAGATTCCATAACATCCCTCAGGATTACCAGATGAACATCAGGATCAGGGTATGTCCTAGGAGGGTCCGGTAACGGAACAGATCCAGGAAGCTTCCAGCTGCCCTGTAGCTCCTGTTGGCCGGGTGTGTTAGTGAGAATGTACACTTGAGCTTGCGGTTCCTCTTGGCAATGAAGTACAGAGCCTCTTCCGCCTCACTCAGCCGACCCTGGGAGTATAACCAACGAGGTGATTCAGGAATGAATCTGAAAGACACGTCATTAAAGGCTGGATATTCATACAGGTGCACGTGCAGAGGAAGGAGACAAACATCCCCTCGGTAGGTGGCTTCCCTCACCACAGCTCACTTCCTTCTCAAGCATAAAATGACTTCCCCAGTGACACAGGAGAGAGAACAAAGGGGCCACCCGAACACTGTGGTGACTGTAAACAGTGGCTCATTTTTATCAGTCGGAACTGAGCTTTTCAAATATTGGTTTCAATAAAGGTAAATAGCTTCCATTTCCTTTTAAATAAGTTTCAGTAAGTGAATGGCAAATCTCCAACACTGGAGGCTGCATGGTCCTCACAAAGCCTAGGCCAGGCTCCACTCTGAATCCCCACTAGATGTTGTTGATGGACAATTCAGCAGTGGGTGTAGCCTAGCTTTGTCTTTTTCTGGTCTCACTGTGTAGAACAGGCTGGCCTCAAACTTGCTACAAAGCCCAGAAAAACTCTGAACTCAAGACCTTCCAGAGTGCTGCGATTATAGGCTCTTTCCGCTATGCCTAAACAACTAGGTTCTTAAGCTCTGGAAAAGTCTAACCCTGAGATGGACATGTTTATCAAACAAAACGTTTCAAAGGCGTTTGTAACATAATGACATGTTACCTAGGAGGAGGCATTAAGATTACACAGAAGCATGAAACAGTGTAACAGATCTTTTCACCTGTGACTGTTCATTGCTTCAAAATACTCAAACCATCCAACACACCAGCTTTAGAGTGGTGGGAGGAGCTTTCCTGCTTTACAGGAACTTCAAAGAGTAAGAGTTGCTGGCAGTTAACTTCTAGTTACAGAACAACCGGGCATTTCCTAATACAACCACAAGGTGTCGAGCCACTCTGTGCTAGGCCACTAGGGTCCTTACAGTTTCAAAACGTAGGCACTGCATGGAGTTCGCTTCATCATTCTGTTTTAGGAGAGCTTCCCAAAGATGTGGCAGAATGGAAGCCTTTAAAAAGATTATAGTGTGCGTGTGTGTGTGTAGGTTTATATGTTGTGTTCTTAGAGGCCAGAGGAGGATGTCAGGTCCTCTAATCTATTTGCTCTTTGCCTTATTCCTTTGAGGCATGGTCTCTCACTGAACCTGGAACTAGTCTGGTGGCCAGCAATTTTCCCTGGGTCACTGGTGCATGTGGCCACATTCAGTTGTTTACATGGGTACTAGGATTCGACCTCAAGTCTTCAAGCTTGCAAGGCAAGCACCCTTACCCATTGAACCGTTGTCTTTCCAGACTGGACACCTTCCTTACTAAACACAACATCAAAAAAATACTTTATTTTTTAAAAGTCCAATCTGACATTTTCTGCCTTAAGCCAAATTTTGATGGATAAAATAGATTATTTTTTTTTTCTCAAAATTCTGCTACTTCTCTGTAAAGATGGTGAGAGCAATAGTAGACAGCCACTCTATCAGTAACCACTGCGTGAGCACCACTCTATACAGAGTAGGATAACGGGTGCTGAGAGGAGAGATGTTGGAACAAAAAGAAGTTCTTGGAGAACATATCCGATGGGGACAAGAACACTCAGGTACAACCCTGGACTGTCAATCAGAGCCATTTATAATGTCGTGTAAAATTCTTTAGCCACTTCCTTGTTGCCATTTAAATACTGATGTTAACTAATATGTAAATAACCGAGTCAACACTGCTCTGTTTGGAAGCTGCGTCTGCCAGCAATCAAGCTTGACCCACTGACCCAGATGCGTGCAGAGCTACTGTGTCCACGATCTGATTGAGTCTTCGTGTAAACAAAAAGAACTGTTAGGAGACAGCTAACCTACCTATGCAGAGGAAACCTACGAAGAGAATTTAAACTGGGCAGAGTTGGAAGGAAAGAGAGAGAACCAGCAGGAAGTGTATCAAAACCCTGATGTGATTATGGGTTGTTAACGGGAGCCAGGCTCTCCATCAACCATACTGAAGATGGGAGTGAGGATGCTTTTAGAAGCCCTGCATCCGTCTCCTTCTGCTCACCATTGTTCATATCCTGACATCATTTCCCAGCGAGGACAGTTCCTCATCTAGCACTAAGTAGTAGCTAACCCAGACTATAGACTCAGGGAAAACAAAGACACAGTGGCTCACAGCCTCCACTGAATTTGCACTGCTTTTGAAGGAGAGATAAGAGCTAGGCTAGGCGCAGAGCTATGAGCTTTGTTAAGTATTTGAAAAGAAAACTCATTTTATTCACTAATACGTGCATGGATGCTTATTAGCTCAATGTAGCATATGAAGTACAGCTTTACTATTTTTAAAAATGCACAATGTGCAAAGTATAAAGTGCTATTATTTCCCTTTATAATAAAATTACCTCCCCACAGTTCACAGAACTCAATCCTTTAATGATTTCTTTCTTTACTACAGGTTAACCATTCTGCTGCATTCATTTCTGCATTCACTATTCTCTTGTTTTCAAAGACACATAGAAGCCAATTTCAGTTCAGATCTCACCAAATCTCAACTTATAAACAATAAATAGCTACTAAATGCCAGAGCCACTGGAGTTATGGTACTGCCACAGGTCTGTCTCACTGTATGCCACAGACGAAACCCCAGCTACCATTGGATGAACTCTTTGTTTACATAAAGGATTTTAGTCTGATACCTTAGAGAAGATACAGCTTTTATTTGACACATTAAAGCTTGGTGAAGTGGGCTGAACTTGGTGGCTTGACACCATAATGTGACACTTGGGTGACTAGTTTGTGGAGCCCACTCTGGCCTGGGAGGGAATTATTCTTGCATTGCTTTGAGCACTCCTGTGGACAAGATATCTCCTGTAGACTCTGTACTTGGAGACCCTGAAATGAGACTCCTGTGCACAATGGACAGATGTCACTACATGGTCAGCCTTTACACTTGGCTCCACAATATCAGACCTCAGTCTCACACCTAGCCCATGGTGAACCCAGCTTGAAGATCTTTAAGCTTAAGGCCTTGGGTTAAAAAGAAGAAGAAAAAGAAAAAGGGAAGGAATTTCCAATAGCCTGAAGGCCAAATGCAGCTAACTAAGAAATTAAGCAGGAGATACCCACATTCTCAACTAATTAACTAGCACCTCTCTCTCCAAGGAGCCGGCAAGAATTGAATGTGTGCAGTTTAGCTCTCCCCAGAATTCACTGCAGGCAAGCTCCTGGCAGACGGAATGCTGCTTGCTTGCTTGCTTGCTTGCCTGCTCACACCCTTCCAAGACATCCCTGTTTATGGAACAAGAATTCCAAGGAGACAAGACTACTTACAAAGATAAGAGAAAGACCAGTGTTCCCTGAAGGTTGACCAGAACAGCTAGGGTCCTCCAGGAGCGGATGAAGTACCCCAATAGGGCATACTGTGCAATGCCAACAGCGAAGAAGAGACCGCCAATCGACCCTAAAGCAGGGAAAAGAGAATTGTCACTGGAGAAGATCACCCATGGCACCCTTTCCAACCTGATCAGTGAGCGTGACCTCCTTGTGAGACATCAGTCTTGCCCTACTAAGTGTGAGAGGCAGAGGAGGGGCAAAGACCACATAGCACCCAGCTTCTAATGATATAGCACCACGAAGGGCCAGAAATCTGTGGAGATGGTGGGAGGGCAGCTGAAAACATGTACCCTGTGTGGACGAGAAGGAAGTCCAAGGTTTTAGTCAAGCACTTTCTGTCCTGGGTGTTGCAATGACTCTGTCTGCATCTGGGGCTGAGGCTGGAGATATATTTTTCAGTGGGGGTGATGTGGCTTTTGGGTCATGCAGTTCCTGCAATGCTGATCTTAATCTTTTAAAGGGGTTGTATTCTGTTGTTTTATTTATTGTTATGTGTGTCTGTGTGTGTGTGGGCTTGCATGTGCCACAGTGCACCTGAGGAAGTCCGAAGGCTGGTCCCTTCCTTCTACCACGTGGGTTCCACAGATCAAACTCTGACAGGTTTGTCAGAGAGGGTCTGAACGCACCGAGCCAGCTTCCAGCTCCTGGCTCTTAATCTTTATTACAGAGGCTATTCATGAAAATATCTTGAGCCACCCCCTACTCCCCCTCTTTTCTCTACTTAATTTATCACCATCAGATATATGACTCTTTACATTTTCTTGTTTCTCACCTGCCTCTCCCAAGTAGGAACACAATCTGTTTGAAGCACGTATTTTTGTCGAAACACTAATGGAAAAATATCAACCACAGAACCGTAAAGAAGCCTATGTTTTTTAAAATAAGTGTTGAGATAAAGATTAAATGTGCCAGCTCGCCCGATGTTCTTGCAAATTCTGTACCTCTGGCACTTTCTGTACCTGCTTTTATCACTGTGGGCAGGTTATTGAGTTTTGTTGAGAATAATCTATTGTGTGTGATGTTTTATGAAACAAGTACCATTATTAACCGCACACTGAAGCAAGAAAATAGCTTGCGGGTTAAGGGAAGGTGTCTCCAATACAGCATGTGAGATTATGGCAAAGCCAGGCCCTGTACAGGCTCCACTGCACTCTGAGCCGTTCCCATCTCCTTTCTCATCTCTATGGAAATGCAGGGTGTTTTATTGTTTTCTGAGACAGGGTTTCTCTGGGTAGCCCTGGCTGTGCTGGAATTCATTCTGTAGACCAGGCTGGCCTTGAACTCACAGAGATCTGACTTCCTTGGGACTCAAGGTGTGTGCCACCATTGCCTGGCAGGAAAGGCAGTTTTTAGATGGGCTTTGCTGGTTTTAGTCTTATTTTTTCTATGATAAATAAGTATTTTCTTTGATCTTTTTTCATAATTTATCACTTTATGAAAAAACATGGTGACTTGTATATTTTTTTTACCCTAATTAGGAAAAGAAAGAGCCAAAAGGATGTGTGTGTGTGTGTGTGTGTGTGTGTGTGTGTGTGTGTGTGTGTTCAGCATTCTGATAGCAGGATTCAGCAAGTGAGGGACTAGAGACAATATGGAGGCCTCAGGAAATTTGAGACAATCAATAGCTAGCTGTACGTCAAATAGCACCTGGCTGGCTTCCAAGGATACGGCTTCTTTCTCTGTCGCTCAGTATTCACCCATGACCACACAGTCAGGGGATAGTATAGGCTGGTTTCAGAGGGACCAAACTTAAACCCCAATTCTACCAAAGTCTAGAGCAGTGGTTGTCAACCTCTGGGTCGTGACCCCTGTGGGAGGCAAATGGCCCTTTCATAGGGGTCACATATCAGCTACTCTGCATATTAGGTATTTATATTATGATTCATAACTAACAAAACTACAGCTATGAAGTAGCAACAAAGATAATGTTATGGCTGGGGTCACCACAACTTGAGGAACTATATTAAAGGGTCGCAGCATCAGGAAGGCTGAGAACCGTGCCTACAGTGTGATTTTGAGCAAGTCACTAAATCATCTTGAAAGTCTGTCTTCTCATCACTGAAATAAAAACAACAGTGATCTCAAAAGGCAGTGTTCATTATTAATAACTTCCAAAAAAAATAGTGCTTGTGATACAAGGGTTATATTTGTAATCTCTGTACTTTTCTCCTCACAGTGATGGAGCGTCTGAAAGAACTCAGTGTAAGGGTGGAAGGGTTTATTTTGGCGTCCGCTCTGAGAGGGCTGGAGTCTGCCGTGGTGGAGGAGCATGGCAGGGGGAGTGTGAGACTGCTTGTTCATGCCTGGGCGGATCAGGGAGCAGAGAGAGGAATCCTGGAACTCACTTTTGTTTTCTCATCTTTTGTTTTCTGCTTTCCTCGGTCTGCACTCTCAGCCCATAGGATGGGGCCACCATCTTCAGGGTGGAACTTCCCCTCTCAGGTCATCTTCTCTGGACACTCTATCTCAGGCATGCCCCAAAGTGTGCTCACTAAAGTATTTCCTAACACAAGTTGACAACTGTAATTAGCTCTCACAGCATCCCATTACAATCTGGGTTTGGGTTTGTATGTATCAGAGTCAGGGCAGGAAGGACATATGATTATGACTATCCTTATCAGAAGATTTTCTTTCTGCCTTCCTTTCCTTTCTAATTTCAAGAAACCCTCAACCACGCTGTACCGGAGGACTGACTCTTTCTTATTGCTCCTGTCATTCAAATGGGGACTACCAATCACGGTTCCCTTAGCACTAAGAGTAACCCTTGATGGACCAATCAGATCTTGTCACTTCAAATACTATGCTCAGAGCTCCTGGGTCTCATGGCTGGCTGAGAAAGTTTTCAGACAGGATGGAGAACAGAGAAGCATCCAGCTTCCAGGTTCCAGAAATCTCCTCGGCCTAGCTGCACCGACATGAGATGCTGAGTGACATGAGATGCTGAGTGACATGAGATGCTGAGTGACATGAGATGCTGAGTGACATGAGATGCCGAGTGAGTGGGTTCCCTCTCTATCCACCCTCTTCAGAGCTGAGCATCCGTCACAATCAAATGGACACGGTGGACAAGGGAGGTGATCCAAAGGGATGCTGTAGCTCGGTGGATAATCATAACCAGA
This sequence comes from Mus caroli, assembly GCF_978045245.1. Lineage (NCBI taxonomy): Eukaryota > Metazoa > Chordata > Mammalia > Rodentia > Muridae > Mus > Mus caroli. Next base: position 58,691,715 of record NW_028227258.1, on the reverse strand, counting down.
GGCTTCCAGCTTACACACTGTGATGACAGTAGCAGGCAGAGGTCCAGACAGTAAATGTCAGTTGTATGTGGAGAGACGGTAGTGTTGAATCTGATGAGCTAATAGGCAGGTCACAGCTAAGGTCCAGGGGGAAGCCACACATACATACCTATAAATGACGGCAGGCCCAAGGAAAAGAGCTACAGACCTGGCTGACTCAGATCATTGAAAATGAAAGAATTCCAAGTTCCTTTATCATTGCAATCCTGGAACCCCATGTGTGGCCTACTTAATGTTTCTGTGCAATGGGGTCTTTGTGCTTTCATTCACATTTGTTTCCTATGTGTTTCTTATACATTTCAAGTCTCTTGTTCCTGCTCAGTTAGGAGCAGGCTAAACCTGCTAAATGTTGGCAGGCTAGAAGATAATCTAGTTCTGACTTGATTTCGTAAAAGACACCAGTGACTGCCCCTGTTTTCAGACCCAAATCCTGAAGCAACGCTTGGGCCTGTGTCCCCTTCTCTGCTGGTCCCTCTCCAGGTCATGGCCATCCAAATCTAACCCAGTTTCCCCTCCTCTCTCTCTATCTGCAGCAGTCCCCACCAAGTCTAAACCATCACTGGGCTCACATAACCAACTACACGGCTCCTTTAACAACCCCTCAGTTTTTATTTTTCTCTTCTCTGTGGTCATATATTCACGAGAACAATCTTTCTGGATGAGGTCCCATCATTCCTTTATGTAACTTAAGTCCTGTGACCTTCATCTGCATTTTGAATAAAAACCCATTATTGCTCATGCAGCTCACTTTGGGCCAGGCACGCGTGGTACACCCCCTCCTCATTCCTCTCTCCTCCACCCCTTCTTTCACCGTTTCCTACTGCACCCTCAGGCCTTGGTCCTTGCCATTCCAACTTCAGGAATTTCATTTCCTGAATTGCACGTGCTCAGGTTTTCCTATTCGTTCAAATCTTAACTCAAACATGCAGTCTGAGGTTTTCTCAAACCAGCCTATTTAACAGCTTATTTAACTACTCTGGAAATTACTATCTGTCCCATCTCATTGCTTAATTTTTCTCACTGTCCTTAGAATTCTCTGAAATTGCTTATTTTCTCGGCGTCCCCTAATTAAAAGATATGTCTTCGTGGCAGTAAGCTTCTGAAGGCGGGGAGGCAACCTACAGTCCTTCCAGCTACGGCCCTAATCAGCCACATCAACAGCCGGCATGGCACAGTAGCCCTAACGGTGCAGAAGTGGCACGCATGCCTTAGTTGTAATCAGCGTCTCACTAATCAATCTTAAGACCTGTTCAGCAAGAAGGAAACCGTACCTGGTGCTAGGGAGTCAGTGTTAATGACAACGTGGCTATTGGAGGAGTCGCTGCAACCCCTAATTTACTTAAACAGCACAATCTATAACAATGATCTATAACCATCTGTCCTTATATTGGACATATAAGTGTAGTGTTCATCCCTCGTCAAGGAAATCTCTCTTTGCGACAGACACAAGTACCGAGAAACACAACCGACCTATGCAGAATCGCCGCGCCTCATCCCAGTGGACACAGCTACTGAACATTCCCTCAACTAAGGCTCAGGGGACAATGCGGGGAGAGGGGTGGGAAGACTGTGAGAGCCAGCAGATCGGGGGGGGGGGGGGAGGGCGGGGGGGGGGGGAAGGGCGGGGGGGGGCGGCGTTACTATGACAGTGTGTCTCCTAGAAACGTTAGAAGCTACACCCATAAAGTCTCACCAACATTACTGCCGCCCAGAGGTAAGCGGAACTATGGCGATATCAGTGGACATGCCAAGATGGACAGGGAAAAGCCCACAAGGTCTCAACCTTACACGCATAACTCCGGGTACCTGAGGCAGGCTGGGAAGGGGAGGAAGGTCTCCCTTAGGGAAGAGCACACCAACTGCTGCCAAGTGCTCAGCCCTGAAAGCATACATATGAATAACATTATATGGACTGATGAGATTATATTTAGAAGTATATGTGCATATGTATAAACATTTACATAGATGCATACAATAACAATAAAAAGAGGGCATGGATTTGAAGAGGGCTGGGGAGGGACATGACACGAGGGAAGGTCTGGAAGGAGGTAAGGCAAGGGAGAAATGTAATTATAATTCCAAGAGAGTTTTTAAAAATTAGCGACTTAGTTCTAAAGAGTAATCATAATTTTGACATTTAGATGCATTTTTTTCCAATCATAAGGTCAACTTTGTTGCAAAAATATTGTTTGTACCAATGACTGTCAAGTAAATGAAAGTTTTTCTTTTTTAAAAAAGAATCTCCAAGTTATCAGTGCAAATCTATAATCTAAAAGGTAGAGGTTTAGATATAGGCACTCTCCTAAGACAATATTTGAAGCCCCATAGCGTGTGCGCGTGTGGCACAGGGATGTGTATGCAGGTGCTTGTGACTGGCCACGTGGAGGCCAGAGGCTGATTACTGTCTTCCTCTATTGCTCTCCACATTGTGATATGAAGCAGGATCTGTCACTGAACCAGAACTGTTGCCACTTCCCCAGCAGAGGTGACAGACACACACTGCCTGGCTTCTTATGTAAATGCTGGAGAATCTGAAACCAGCGAGTGTTTCACTCACTGAGCCACCTCCTCGGGGGAGGGGCAGCCTTTATGCTGGTTACTTTATGTCAATATAGCACAACCAAGAGCCGTTTTGAAAAAGGGAACCTCAGCTAAGAAATGCCCCCACAGGACTGACTGGACCATTGCCAAGCTTGTGGCGTATTTTGTTGGTTGGTGATTGATGGGCAGTGACACTCCGGGGCTGGTGGTCTTGGGCCCTATAAGCCAACAGCTTGAGCAAGCCATGAAGAGGCAAGCCAATGACAGCACTCCCCCATGGTCGCTGCATGCAGGTTCCTTCCTTGTGTTCCTGCCCTAATTCCCTGGACTGCAGACTACAAGAGTAAAGTGAAATAAACCCTTTCCTCCCCAACTTGATTTTAGTCACGGTGTTTCATCATAGCAATAGAAACCCTACCTAAGACAACCTAGTGAGATGGCTCAGTGGGTAAAGGTGCTCGCTGTCAAGCCCGATGACCTGAGTTCAACCCCCAGGTGCCCCATGGTGGAAGGAGAGAACTGACTCCTGCAAGTTTCTTTCTGAGCATGTGCGTAGGGGCACCTGCGCTCGCACGCATGCACGTGGGAATGCATATACACACAAAATTTTAAATTTGTAAAAATTTTAAACACTTCTTTTTTACTGTATGTGCCACCTTGACAGGATGTTGGAATTATTAGAGATTCAAAATATGGCCTCAACTTAGAAATTTAGCACCAGCAAGAAATGCCCCTATGATGCCCTCTATCAACCAGAGAGAACAGTAAGAACGAGGAAAGCCACGAAACGGGAGTCATTAGGATGAAGTAAGGGGCCTCAGGAGAAAGAGTTCCCTGCCCTTGCCCTGTTTCCCGGTGTCGGGAGAAGTTGATGAATGCTGTTCTGAGCAAATGGGCCACTCGCCACCGTCATCTGGCCACCTGTCTGTGAGGCAGGCCCAGGGAAGAAAGACTCTCACCAGGGAATATGAACATCACGATCTCTGACACCTTGAAGTGCACATGTGAGAGAACAAGTGTGATGCAGGCTGAGCACCCTCAAATCCGAAAACCCCCAATCCCAAATGTCCTGAAATTGGAAACGGTTGGAGAGCTGACACAATTCCTCAAGTGGAAAAAAATAAAAATAAAATCCATTCTTTACCTGGACATGACGGTTTGAACCCAAAATAGAGACACTAAAAATGCCGCATAGCATCATCTTCAGGCTATGCGCATAAAGCAACTATGAAATGTAAATGCATTTTGTGTTTAGAATTGGGCCACATCTCCAAGGCATTTCATTATGCAGAAGAATGTGGAATCCGGAACACTTCGGGTTCCCAGCACTAGGGTACGGAATACCCTAATACACAGAAAACCACAGGGGAATGGAAGGGAAGGCGTGGCTGCCCTTCACTGCTCTCTTCACCTGTAGATCTCAAGTGCCTCAAGTCCAAGTGTGTTTTCTCTCACTGCAAAAGTAAAGCAGTACCTGCAAGTGCCCAGTAGGCGGTGCCCACGCACTCATTTAGCAAGACAAAGGCCACCAGGGACATCCCTCCATTCATCATGCCCACCAAGAAGCGAGTTACTGCAAAGAATTCATATGAGGGGGAAAATCCATTTGCGACAGCAAATAAGATGTCAAGAGCAAAACCTGGGGAGAGAGGAACAATATTCAGTGACCCAGAAGCAAAACAGCATTTGGAGAAAATAATAAATTATATTCATCAGTTTGTAAAAATAAATCTTTGTAAACTTAAATGTCCTGAGATATGTTTTTTTTCCTGCCAATTTGCCTTGAAAATGAGGAAGAAAAACCAAGGCCTGTTTTCTTTGTTTTACAATTTCTGTCAATCACACACCATTTTCAGTTATATGTAATAATGCTAGGAATTGAAAATCCTTGCTCATAGTCGGCCTGTCGAGACAGCTACGCCAGGTCCTATAGAGCTCATTTGAAATAAATCAACACAGAAAAATACAGGGAAATGGAAGGGAAGGCTGTGGCACACCTTCGCTGCTCTCTTTAGAAGCAGGGCAGAGATTACAATTTGGGGGTTGCAGAAAGCACTGTCAAAAAAAAATTTCTTTAACAAAACTATCTGGTCTTAGCCAGGTGAGCTCATTCCAAAAAACTGCTTGGCCGGAGTCGTCACTCGTGCCGCGTGGCTTCGCGCCAATGTAATAAACAGAAGCTCTCTGTCCACCTGCGAACTCACAGAGGACTTTAAGGAAATAACCCCCCTTTGTATTTCCATAACAGTCTTGGGAAAATAAAGCCCCCTATTCAGTGTATGCATATGGTGACAGATTACCTGTGAGATAGACTTTTTTCCTTCCAAATCGATCTGAAAGCTGACCAAAGGAGATAACACCAACAAACACACCACTGAAGAAAAAGGAGCTGGCCGCGCTGACTTTGTAAGATCGGTTGGCAATTAAAAACCACTAGAAGAAAAAGAAAGAAAGAAAGAAACAGAAAGGGGACGATTTAGGCCACAGACAGCAATAGATGCAGTGAACTAAATTAGTCTTGTATACAGCCCAGATTGGGACACCTTACGGCATCAACTGCTCTTAGCCAGAATCTGGTATCATATTCATCTTAGACCATATCCAAGCTTCAGAGATGCTGGAAGCCATTGCTGGAGTGGTAGATTCCCAGAGGATTCTTCATATACTTCTAACAGAACGGACACAGCATGTAAGTGCTAATTGCAGATCTGATTGTTGACTGTGGCTTTATCCTGCATCCATGGCAGTCTTTGGAGAGGAGATGCATTGCTCCATTTCTGTTTTTTTTTTTTTTTTTTTTTTTGATGCCTGCACATCCCAGAGCACATTTAAAGTGACCAGTGAGTAATTCTTTCTTTTAACAGACTAGTGTGTTTAAAATCCCTTGAATACATTTCTCAAAAAAAAAAAAATTAAAATGGGAAGTGGGGCTAAAGAGATGGTTCAGAGGTTAAAGATCACTTGGCTGATCTTCCAGAGGACCCAGGTTTGATCCTCAGCACCCACATGACAGCTGACAACTGTTGGTGGCGCCAGTTGGTTCCAGGGATCCAATGCCATCTTTTGGGTTCTGAGGGCACTGCACAGACATACGTGCAGGAGAAACACTCTGTGTGTGCCATACTCATATACAGTGGAATGTTATCCAACCTTTAAAGCGAACACAGTCGGATTCATGCTACAACCCAGATAAACTCTGAAGGCACTATAGCAAGTGAAACAAGCCAGGCACGAAGGAATAAATACTGCATGAAGCTAGTCACATGAGGTACCTGTACGAGACAAAGACAAGGAGTAGTGGTTGCAGGGACCAGAGGAGGAGGAGCAAGGGAGCCACTGTTTAATGGGATCAGACTTTCCTCTAGAGATGGACACTGGCAATGGCTGCAGGATAGTGTGAATATACTCAAGGCCACAGAATTCTACCCTTAACATTATTCTTTATGTTACGTGGATAATGTCAGCTTTGCGCCATGTACATTTACCACAACAGGAATTCCTAGAGTATGATTATCTACTGTAAGACAATCATGACCTTAGATTCTGATCAGCACCATCTTCTGACACCTGTCTAGGGACACTTAGTAGTAGGATCAGCACAATATGTCACAGAGATAGCAACCTCGGAGGGTACAAGAATCTTCATATTTCATCTTCCCAGTGCCCTTGCAGGGTCACCCAAGAGCCCTTCTTATTGAGAATGCTCAAGTGGCACTGTTCTGGGCCGCCTGACTCTGTTTTTATGTTACCCCTTCTCCAGGCTCGGACACTACTCATTAGGGTCCTCAAAGTACGTCTTCTCTCTCTCTCTCTCTCTCTCTCTCTCTCTCTCTCTCTCTTTCTCTCTCTCTTCTTGCTTCGTATCTCCTATAAGCCTGGACTGATGAAGGTCTCGACAAGACAGTCCTAAGGCTCATGACAGACAGGGTATAATATATGTCAGAATGTCATGTAAGAGTCATGAAGAGAGCTCTGGCACTTGGAGAAGAGTTTTGTTCTGTGAGAAGTTAATTTGTTTTGGATACACCGGTAGTTCTGCAGAAGAATGTTCAGCTAGGAGGAATGAACGTGGTGACATATTCTGAAATGGACAAATGAGACATTAGATGCCATGCTGTCCTGGAGAAGACAGCTCAGCATCCATTACAGGGTCAGCCCTGCTCCTGTGATAGACAGACAGGAGCAGATGGAATTACCCTCCTAATTCAGATACTTGTTATAGTCATCATGTTCTTAATGTTCATGCTTACATGCTTTTAAAAACTGGCTTGCAACTCTAGCCTTCCTTTCTCTGTTCTTTAGGGATTGCCAATCTGTTTAGGTGGACACTGAGCTGGGTCTGTTAATCAGGAAGAAATGAGTATTCTGTTGACTGTATTTACCAAATTTCTCATATCCACTAAAAAGGCTACAGTACTTACTGTCCCTCAGCAACTGAATAGCTGTCAACTTGGACAATGATTTTAGGAAGAAATGGCCCAAGGGACAGTTAGCCAGCAAATTCCAAATCCTGATTCTCAGCCTGCCAGTTCCAAGTGTCAAAGTAATTTCTACTAATCTTTCTTCAAGTCAATGTTGGTTAGGCCCTCACTTCTCCTGGAATTCATTCAAGAATGACCAGAAAAACTGAAAAGCAGATTTTCCTCCCCCAATGCTAACTAGAGAATGGCTGGCTAGAAGATGAGGTATCTCCCTAGCAGAGTTCCATGAAATGGAGTGGCAGAGGCAGGCCATCGGCTGACAGACAGATTTCCACAGCCCTGACCTGACTCTGTTTTATGTGTTTTGCCTTCAGTTTTTCTAAAGTATCATTTACATTCTTGTTACTTAGCTACTATGTGATCTAAAGGGTTTTTTTACTTGATCCAAACTCAACTAAGATAAAGTAAGACAGGGTCCCTGTATCTTGAAGACGGTTCGCAGATTTAGCTACCTGGAGAGGGTTGGAAGACGAGCTCAGTCGCTAGCTCATTTTCTTACCCAATGGTTGATATTTAGTGTCAGGATAAGAGCCAAACCAGGAAACCATCAGGACATAAGAAATTAAACTATAACAAATCAAAATATAATGATGACCCTGACATTTTCAAGAAACATTTTAATGAATCTTAGATTTTAAAAATCAAAATGTGTCAGTCATTCAAGTCCTTACTGGCTGGAGATTACTGAAGTGGTTCTTCCCTCATTTTTTGTTAATGGCAGGGCAAATTTTAAAGCAACCAGAATGAATATTCTCTGTACACTAATTCATTTCAAATTGAGCAATCGCTTGCAAAGCCAAAGTATGAAGGCCCCACTGTCTCTCTATGTATATTAATAGGAAAGAAACTCTTTTTTATTTATTTTATAATTAGGTATTTTCTTCATTTACATTTCAAATGCTATCCCAAAAGTCCCCCAGACCCTCCCCCCCCACACTCCCCTACCCACCCACTCCAACTTCTTGGCCCTGGCATTCCCCCCATACTGAGGCATATAAAGTTTGCAAGACCAAGGGGCCTCTCTTCCCAATGATGGCTGACTAGGCCATCTTCTGATACATATGCAGCTAGAGACACGAGCTCCAGGGGTACTGGTTAGTTCATATTGTTGTTCCACCTACAGGGTTGCAGACCCCTTTATCTCCCTGGGTACTTTCTCTAGCTCCTCCATTGGGGGCCCTGTGCTCCATCCAATAGCTGACTGTAAGCATCCACTTCTGTGTTTGCCAGGCCCCGGCATAGCCTCACAAGAGAGAGCTATATCAGGGTCCTTTCAGCAAAATCTTGCTGATGCATGCAATGGTGTCAGCGTTTGGAGGCTGATTATGGGATGGATTCTCAGGTATGACAGTCTCTAGATGGTCCATCCTTTTGTCTCAGCTCCAAACTTTGTCTCTTCTCAAGACAAACATGTTTATCCCGTCATGTTGACCTGACTCAACAATCTACACCCATTTTTGTGCATGTGCTCTCTCTAATCACTAAATAGAATGCTTGAGTATTTGTTGTATTTATTTCAAAATGGATTGGAAGGGCCTGGTGGCAAAACCAGATAGCATAGTTCACTCCCCTACAGAAAAATAGGCCTGAGAGGAAATCAGGCATAGTGCAGGCCAGAACCAGGAGCAGATGCCTCTACCATAAAAGATGAAAGGAATGTAAATATGTCTAACACAGGTGCGAGCCCAGCTCCAGGTGCTCGGCGGAGCCTTCCAACTCGCAGAGAGGGGTGAGGCGAGGAGAATGAAGGTGGACTTACTCTTGGCTGAGTATCAGAGTCATGCTTGGGAGAGGGTTTTGTTCAGTATTCAAGCTTGCTTGGTTACAGGCTGAGGATAGAGGGCCACTGAAGTCTGGGTACGTGGAGGGCAAATCTACCCTGGTCGCAAACCAAGTGTGGGACAGAGATGGCAAGCTGACAGTGGTGAGACCCAAGATGTAAACATCCCACTCCCTCTTATTAATTAATAGGAAAGAAAGACCATGAGGACAATTATTTTCATCCCCAAATGCTTAGTGAGCCAGGCTGGTCTGGATAAAATGGGGAAGAGAGCGATTCAAGTTAGTTGTGGAGACCTGGTGTTCACAGGGTTGGAGTCTGGGAACAGGAATTACTACTGAATGGAACAAACCAATCAAACACAGAGAAAAGCTTGCTGATGAGTTTTAAAGAACATCATAAAACGTGTCTTCAGCATGTCTTGAATGCATCAAACCTCGTGCTTTATGGAGATGTCAAATCTATCATTTCTCTGACATGGCAGAAATATCATCATCTGAAAAAACAGAATAACCGACGTACTTCCCTAAAATGGACTCCCTGCTCAGGCATAACCCTAAAAGCAAAGTTAGCAGCCAAGAAATGAAAAATACAGACATCAAGGAGCTGTCAAACAGGCGGGCTGCACACTTTACAGCTAGATAATTAACCAACAGACTTTTCCACATTCTTCTCCTGTCCCCACAGCTACCCTGCAAACACAAGTGACAACATACCGGGGAAAGAGTTTCTATTTTTAGCCCTCAACCTGTGTTCTGTTCAGGAAACATGCAGGGAAATCAGCTCTCAGAAGGAAATTAGGAACTAGTAGACTTGTAACTTAGAGCAGCGATTCTCAGCCTTCCTAACCGTTGTGACTCTTTAATACAGTTCCTCCTGTGGTGGTGACCCCAGCATAAATGTACTTCTGTTGCTACTTCAGAAGTGTAATTTTGCTACTGTTATAAACTGTAATGTATATCCGTGTTTTCTGATGTCTCTGTTTTCTGATGGTGTCAGGCGACCCCTGTGAAAGGGTCATTCAACCCCAAAAGGGCTGTGACCCTCAGATTGAGAACCGCTGACTTTAATTTTAATATTGCTGGAAAGTAAGAAGCTGGGGGTGAATGCTATGTGGCCTCTGTGCTTAGAAACAGAAGGCTGTTGGGAGGAAAAAGAAGACACTGTTTTAAAGTCACCTTCCACCGTGATTTTTATTGTAATTTTTCATTTTCGGCTTGCCTTATGTCCCAGGGTGTGCCTCCTTTCATGGTATGTGTGTCTTAAATATGAATGCCCCAAAATGTTTCTGGCTTTTTACTGGGTTTGTATCATTGCTGTAAGGATCTGACCTTTCCTTGTACATTGCTAGACCCCTGCCTTCCCCTCCCCCACCTCCATCCTCCCCATCACTGGACTCCTGTCCGTCCTCGTAACTATGTCCACACCCCACCTGACCTTCCTCAGCAGGCTGTGTGCTGTACTCAGGTCTCCACAGGACATCAGGTGTCACTATTTTCCTTCCATACTGCATAGTGTGGGGCCACCCCATCCTTCCCCACTGCCCCAGTACACAGAAGGCCCTCCCTACTGGCATTGAGAACTTCAGTGTGTGCAGCCTGACTCTCAGCAGTGTTGGAATGTCACAGGTCACAGGTCTGTCTGTTTCATGTCCCCCACCCCCACCCCCACCCCATGGCCTAAATGACCCACTCTCCTCTACTTTTGTTTATCCTCCTAGTTTATGGTGACATTTTATGGGACAGTAGTTGGGAGATTTGATCTCAAACACAGACCCCTCTTTTCAAAAGGAGCTGTGCCTGGTAAGCAAAGAGCTGAGCACAGTAGGCTTTTACAAGAATTAGGTCATTCCCTCCTCCAGGGAAACCTGGACCTCTCTTGTTCCCCTTGTTTTGGCCCAGGGCAGGTGATGACTGCATCACCCACCTAAGAGTGACACGTGACACACAGCCTACCTTGCAAGAACCCAAGTGGGGACGTGGCTTCGCTTCCAAAGCAAAGCAAACATTTCTATTTGTGCCAGGAAGCCTTATTGCTGTAAGGATCTGACCTTTCCTTGTACATTGCTAGACCCCTGCCTTCCCCTCCCCCACCTCCATCCTCCCCATCACTGCCTTCCCCTCCCTCATCTCCATCCTCCCCATCACTGGACTCCTGTCCGTCCTCGTAACATATGTCCACACCCCACCTGACCTTCCTCAGCAGAACGGGCCCTCTCTTCTCCTTGTCACATCTTCCCACATTTCCTTCTTCATGATGCCGAGTGAGCCTCGTGCTCCCCTGTCTCTCAAGTGATGCCCTGAGCTTCCTGGGGGCACACTGGAAGCCTGTGTGCTAATCTCACAGTGCCTGCCAGCACGAGTCGAACACTCACTGAATTGTGTGTGTGAGGGTGAATGCTGCAGTCTTACAGGCATCTTCACAAAAAGAGGACTTCTGTTTCTGTGTCTGGCTGACCTTGAACCCGAAGTGCTCCTCCTGCCTCTCTCCTCTGACTGCTGGGATTCTGAAACGTGCTACTGTGCCTCCTGGCACCTTTACTGCCAGCCTTGCAGCTTGAGTTTACTAGAGTGCAGAAACGAGCTAACTGGCCACTTTGCCTTCAGGGCCACCGAGGGACATTTGGAGTTTGAGGGGTCATCTTCTTTCTATGGTCAACCTGGCATTTAAACTACTTTATCTCATGTTCATTAATACGTAAGTATTTCTACTAAGCACAATACCCATCATCATATAAAAAGCAGTGCCACGGGTGGGCACACAGTGGGTCAATGAATCTATGAGACAGGCGGTGACTCCAGCAGGCTAAAGAGGCATAGCACCCCTCACCTGCTGCTGAGTCTCCTCTGAAAGGTGGACTTGTACTGGGGCCCTGTATATTTCACAAGTACCACCTCAGCTTTCCAAGAAATGGGGGCCAACCCATGGCCATTCAGTCCACCTGGTCAACATGCACAGGAAGACAATGGCAGCTCTCTGGTTGTCATGGCAGGCCACCTAAACACGGGCACACAAGACTGGCCTATACCCACTGATCCAGCACCCTGCATCTTGAAGACACACTTTGGGAAAGTCAAGTTATAACAACCACCTCCATGCCCAGACTCCTAGCGCATGGATATTCCAAGACTGCGGAGCCAGAACAGACAGCAGTTTCCCAACACCCCAAGGAACGACCTTGAGGGCCCTGCAGGACCTTGAGTGGGTACTGATAGCAATTCCACACAAGCATCATCGCCAACCTCTTTGCCCTTGTCTTCTCCATAAAAATTACAAATGGCTTTGTGCAGGAAAACCTCACAGATCAGGTAATGAGAGCTCCCGAGAGTGGGGTGTACTTGGACCGGGCATCTCCAGAGCAGTTTCATGGTGATTAACTAACTTGCTTCATTTCCATGTTGTTGTCACTCTGAATCACCACTTAATGGGTGAAGTGTGCAGGCGAGAACAATCCATAGCACAGGCGTAAGGAAGCAAGACATTAAAAAAAAATTAGCCCCTACAGCAATTAATTGCAGTGAATTTTTCAAATACTTTTAATACTCTGCCTTCTGACCCCAGAGTCTGGCTTGGGGAAAAGTATATTAATCTCAAGATAATAGTCAGTCAACTTCAGCTCTTCAATATCCACAATGATATTAAAGATTCCAACCTTGTGCTTTTTTTGGTTGCAAACATTAATTAAGCATGATAATTGTGCGTCTCCATGATATTTGGTATTTTCTGTAGGAGTCAGAGCTCAGGGAATAATTTGAATACAGCAGACAGCAATTTGCTACATAAATCCACCCCAATGGCTATTAGCTCATTTGAGAATAGTCAGGACTGCTAGATTAGAAGATTTTTTAAAAATTAAATACCGTGTTAATCACATAACCTTTTATTCACCCTTTCCAAACCCTTCATAAAACAGTTCTTCAAGATTAAGTACAATAAGATGTTGGTGGAAGCGATAAACTGTGGATTTTAACACAATACCCTAGATTGTGGAGTTCCGTGAACACTATCTTGATATCTCTGTACACAGGTAAAGAGAACTTCATACCTTATTTTATTTGGATTTATTTAATAGGCTGAGGGAATGTGTGCCCACCCCCATGCCTTTGTCAAGGTCAGAGGACAGTTGCTGGTTTCCTCCATCTCCGTGGGGTAGGTATCAAGCTCAGGTTCCCACACTTAGCAGCAAGGGTCCTTCCTCTCAGCCACCATCATGCTGGCCCAAATAATTCAGACTAAATAATTTCAACAAGAGCCAGGTCTTGGACTATGCATATGCCACAGGCTGCTTCAGTGTGAAGACTGAAGGGGGAGCTGAGATCGAATCAGTGCTGAGGGGAGTGGAGGTGGGCTTGGAGCTGTACTTCAGCTGCTAGTGAAATGAACCCGGCTTGGTGCACAGCCTGGTGAGTGGCTGGCATGATCGGCCCGTGCTCCCCACCATGGCTGGACCTTTTTCACCAGCCATTAATCTACACTGATGCCAGTCCTCGGCTGGATGGTGGTTTGGAGTCAAGAGGGAGGGGCTGGAAGCCACCACCTGTACCAACCACATCAAGCCATCCCAGCAGACCTCTAAGGTGCCAGGCAGGAGCAGCCTGAGAGCTCCCATGTGGCTCACGTACTCTGGACGAGGAGACAATGTACATAAGGCAGATGCAAGTGCTGTCCCTGACCCTTCCAATAAAGTAAGACTTGGAGAAAAAGAAATGATTCTATGTTTCAGTTATGTCTTCCCGAATCTCCACCAGAAGAGAGGAGTGTGTGACATGACGCTGCCAGGCTCCACCTGCTGAGGGGCAAAGGACTTGTCCCTTTCCTCTTCTCTCCCCTTTCCCCGCTGTGGCTTTCTTCTCCTTCTCTCCTAACCCTGTCCCCTTTTTGTGACAGGATCTCATCTTCAGTCCATGGTGGCTTCAAACTCATAATTCTCTACTCCTTGAATTCTGGGGTTACAGGCATGTTCCACCATGCCCAGTTTTTTCATTAAACATCTCTGTGGTGATGGGAAGCAGGTTCCTTCATGTGGGTTAACAATAAAGCAGGGCAGAAGCCTGGCCTCTCCCACTGGCCAGTACAGGCTTGTGTGTGCAAGACAGCTACCCAGGCCCTCCACGTGTCCAGAACAAATCCCCTAAGTCATATCTCCTCGGAAAAGGCAAGTGTCAAATACCGTTCATAGACAGTTGCTTCCTTGCCTGTCTGCTCTGTGCCTCAGAAGGATCACAGGAGTCAGGGGACAGGCTCCTCCCTTTACTAGCAGTGCACACTGAGCAAGTTCCCTGGCCACTCCAAGAATGCATCACTCTTGTTTCTCTATTGTTCCAAGAGGCACCCTCTAGCAGGTGAGTGGCAGCGGGAAGGTACTCCTTTTATTCGGTCTTCTGTCTGATGTGTGTGTCCCACAGTCTCCCCATAGTCACCTTGCTTGAATGCACTGTCACCAAACTGCCCGACCATATTTTCATTCCTCACTTCTTGCCACTTCAGTGAAGTTAATACACAGCTCAGGAGACTGAGTGGCTGGTCACGTTTCCAAACAAGGGCTTCTGGAGCTGGAGCAGAGCTCAGCTTAGCCCTCTCTTCAAGGACAACAACAAAGTCCCTGCTCTTGGATATGATAGGGATGGATCAGTGGCCTCATCAGTTAAAAATGCATGCTGCTTTTGTTGGGGGCCTGGGTTTGATTCGCATGCACATTGGGCAACTCACAGCTACCCAGCTCCAGCTACTCCAGCCCCAGGGCATCCAATGCCTCTGTCTCTCTGCCTCTCTGCCTCTCTCTCCCTCCCTCCTCTGCCTCTCTCTCTCTCTCTCCCTCCCTCCTCTGCCCCTCTCTCTCTGTGCCCCCTCTCTGCCCCCTCTCTCTGCCCCCTCTCTCTGCCCCCTCTCTCTCTGCCCCTCTCTCTCTCTGCCTCCCTCTCTCTCTCTGCCCCCACCTCTCTCTCTCTCTGCCCCCTCTCTCTGCTCCTCGCTCTCTCTGCCCCCCTCTCTGCCCCTCTCTCTCTGCCCCCCTCTCTCTGCCCCCTCTCTCTCTGCTCCCCTCTCTCTGCCCCCTCTCTCTGCCCCCTCTCTCTCTGCCCCTCTCTCTCTGCCCCCTCTCTCTCTGCCCCTCTCTCTCTGCCCCCTCTCTCTCTGTCCCCCGCCTCTGCCCCCCCCACCCCTGGTCCCCCCTGGCCCTGCCTCCCCGCCTCTCTGCCTCTCTGCCTCTCTGCCTCTCTGCCTCTGCCTCTCTCTGCCTCTCTGCCCCTCTGCCTCTCTGCCTCTCTGCCTCTCTGCCTCTCTGCCTCTCTGCCTCTCTGCCTCTCTGCCTCTCTGCCTCTCTGCCTCTCTGCCTCTCTGCCTCTCTGCCTCTCTGCCTCTCTGCCTCTCTGCCTCTCTGCCTCTCTGCCTCTCTGCCTCTCTGTCTCTCTGCCTCTCTGCCTCTCTGCCTCTCTGCCTCTGCCTCTGCAGGCACCGGCTCTCATGCACACACACACTAGATACACATACACCTATATATTAAAAAATTAAAATAAAACATCTTAAATATGACAGTCTATGCAGGACATGCTTTAAAACTAAGGTTTATATGGAAAAGTGTTTGGAAGCCACTCTGTAATGGAAAGAATATGGACCCCAGGAGAGCAGCTTATGTGGGATACGGTTTAGGGTAAACCCCTTGACACCTGTCTTAGTTGTTTTTTTGTACTGCTGTGATAAGATACCACAACCAAGATAGCTTAGAGAAGAAAAAGTTTATTTAGCGCTTATAGTTTCAGAGGCTGAGTTCATGACAGCAATGGTGGGGAGCATGGCATTGGACCAGTAGCTGAGAGCTCACACCTTGATCATCAAGTAGGAAGCAGAGAGAGCTAACCTGGAATAACACCAGCCTTTGAAACCTGAAAGCCCATCCTCCAGTGTATACCTCTCCAATAAGGCCACACCCCCAAATCCTTCCTAAGCAGTTCCATCAACTGGGACCAAGCACAAAGAAATACGTGCCTACGGGGACCATTTTCATTCCATTGTTGATTTATACACTAGGGCTATTGGGCTATGGAAAACCTATGGTAGACAGCCTCTTACCTATGAGCTCTGAAAGACAGTCACATTGTCCGCCTCCTCATTGTCTCTTCTACCCATGAAACCTTCTGGAGGTTCACCTTTCTACCTCCAAGCTTGGAGCAAAGAATGAACAGTCTCGCCACAGCTGAGTGGCCTGTAAGGGTAAATGGATTTCTGTCCCAGTAGTGGACAGTGTTGCCACCTGTACTACATTATAAACAAAGCAGACAGGCCATGGCCAGCCTTGCAAAGCATCATGGACCTACTCAGTCTGAGGCAACTGGTTAAAAGTTGAGATGCTCCACAGATAGTCATGACTCCAGACATCCTGTAGAGGGTTACACATCGACATTTCCCGACTGTGCAGCAGAGCAGCCCTCTCCCACCTTAGGTCTAGACACACCAGAGGAATGCTTGAGGTGCAGGCTCACTCTCTGCAGGATAATTTGCTCCTTGCAATATAACTCTGAAGGTGGAATATTGATGCTCAGGTAAGAAAGGAACATAGTCTTTCATGTGCCTTTCTGCCCCAGAAAGAAAATAATTACAGACCTATAGTCAAGATGAATGATATAGCATATATACCCAGTTGTGGGCATCTAAGTAGTATCAGTGAGAATGAAAGAGACAGACAAGCATTGCAGGAAGAGATAGAAAGGGACAGGGAGGAAGAGAGGATGAGAGATAGAAACAGAGAAGCACATGGAGAGAACAGAAAATAGGGTCTCAGTATGTAACTCTGGCAGGCCTGGAGCTCACTGTGTAGACCAGGCTAATCTTGAACTCGTAGCCATCTACCCATCTCTGCCTCCTTAGTACCAGCAGCCCTCTCTTGTTTGATTCTCTGGTGGTATTGGGGATTAAAGAAATGCACCATCAGGCCCAGCAAGTCAGAGAACTTATCACAGGAAAGCGTCTCGTGGAAGAGAATAGGGAACTCAGCTTGGAGAATGCAGTGATGGAGAAAACTGGAGCCAGGATGCCAGAGACAAGAGAAGCAGTGAGGGGATTGGTGGGGGGGGGGGGGGGGAAGGAGCTGACACAGATGCAGACCGACAGACAGATGGTGAGAGAGACGGTGACTTACAGATACACTCCAGTGGGCCAGACACAGGTAGTGTAAAGACAAGGCCCATCTGAGCCCTTTAGTTATTTGCCCTCAGGGATGCACTTGCTGGAGAAGCCGCTTAATTCCATTTCTCCATCACCAACCACCTCTGTCTCTGTCAAGGTAGCTCTCTGAGCTCCCACTTGATAACTCCCCTGTCTGTCTGGCCTCAGTCAGTTGTGGAGCGCTCTTTGCTGGGAGCCTCCAGAGGATCAGCACAGGGCCTGATGAGACTGATGGCCTAGTCCCGCTGCCCCGAAGTGGAGGGTCTAAAAGTTCTCTCTCCTACTGTGGAGAGAGTCCTTTCAGTCATGAGACAAGTAATAGTCGCTCAATGAACACTGGTTAATAAAGGTATCCTTCCAGTCAGAAGGGCTTCTAATTATTCATCTCATTAGTATTAATTTCACTCAATTCTACTACAATAGGCTGTATACCTGCAGTGCTGAAGCAAAGTATAGCTCTATTAACTAAATTAAAATATTTAATGGATTCCGTGGGATAGTCTACCCAGGTATCACTGAGGCCCCATTCTCCCTGGCCTATAGTCCCAACTGCTTGCAAGGCTGGAGCAGTAGCCAGCCTGGACTAGAGTGAGTTCGAGAATGGGCAGGGAAATCTAGTGAGATCCTGTCTCAAAATAAAAAGTAAAAAGAAAGATATGAAGACAGCTGTGGTAGAATACTTGCTTAGCATATGCAAGGCCCTGGGTTCAATCCCCAGGACCACAAGATAATCAAGGAAGAAAGGGCTGCAGGTGGTGAACTGAATGGATTCGGAATACACAGAGTAGCTCAGTGCATTTGGACCACGCTCCCTACACTTTGTGTGCAGCAGCTTCTGAGCTAGGCAGTATGGTGTGTACTCTTTACCTACTGGGGTGACCCCATTTCAGTCCTGAACTATCTGAACTCTGGAATCGTCTCTTGTCTGGTGCTTGTGGGAGGGGAGGACAAACAGGGTTCAGGATAGCTCCGAGGAGGAAAGTGCCAGGATTCTCAAGCCTGCAAGGAAGTTTGCCGTGAGCTTCTCTGCTGGTGATAATTAGGTTGAGAACTGTTTACACGTGTAGCAGACTTTGGTCTAAGACTCACTTGCATTACAGTATGATGATAGACTTAAAAGAATGGATCTACAGCTCTCACCCACTTCACACTCCTAGGGGAGACTAAACGGAACCAGGCTTTTCTAGAAAGATGACTGTGACCACAGCTTAGATATGGAGCTGAAAGATAACCTGCAATATATTAAGTCAAAGACACACAGACACATAGGCAGGCAGGCAGGCAGGCAGACAGACAGACAAATATACCTTCTTTCTCCCTCCCCACTTTCTTCTTCTCCCTAACTCTTGGGTATGTGGGCGGGGGGCTTGAACCAGGCCCTTGTGTATGTTAGCCAAGAGTTCTACTATTGGGCCACATCTCTATCCCTCAACAAAGGTGTCTCAAGTACTTTTAAAAATCAAAATGACCCAGGAGGATGTCTACTTTCTAAGGGCAAAGGCACAGGGCAAAGACAAGGTAGAAACACATTTCCTACTCTCCCCCCAAACACTGCTGAATATTATACATGAAACAAACACAAGATGACTCTAAAAAGTAGAAAAATCCATCTAGGGACCCTAGATTTCAATAAATGACACAGAGGAGTGCTCCCCACGTTCTCCAGCCTCATGTTCAAGACTAGATGTTGGCGAAGCCAGCAGGTCGAAAGTAAGACAGGCAGAAGGATCCAAGCTTGCATGAAGGTATTGGCTGAGTACTCGCTCAGCAAGCACTGCCAAGTACTGTTAAAAAATGTTAGTGTTCCTGTAAGCACCCAGTAGTGCTTCTTTTTCTTTCAAATATACTAAGCTGGTTAGGGTGATGCTGTCAGAGTTTCCCTTGAGCCCGAAACTTCCAGTGAAGCAGTCACTTATGGACACCCAGCCAGACCAGCATCATGGTCACCCTACGGCTTGGAACATTTCAGGTAGAAAGAACTACAACCACAGTGGATGCTGAAGCTACAACCCTCCAAGAGGCCGTGTTCAAGTCATGACCAACCAAACTTACCCCTGCTTAGAAAGACTTTGCTTCAGCCATGGCAAGGCTCAGGGAGCCCTGCCCAAGCTGCAGCTGTTCTCACTCAGGCTTGTGATTGGTGAAGCCCGAAACCATTCCACAACAAAGCTGTGCCTGCTAAAGATGCCAGTAGACTCATATATAGATAGGCTAAAGGCAACTCTTAATGAGAGAAAAAAAATCACCCAAATATTTATACAGACAAAATTACCGTGTGCAGCTTTATTATGTAAAACTTATGTGCAAATGGAAAAGAAATGAAAAGATATATTAACTTGGAAAACAAGCAAGCAAGAAGAATCTACCCAATCCTCCCCAAGCTTATTGACAGCTGCAATAATACAATCCTAGGCCAGTCAGTCAGCAGAGAATTACACTGAGTGGAAAAAGTGAACCATGAAAGTCTCCAGCAATAAGAGCCAGGTCTTTATACAATTCTTCAAGTGATATCTCCTAAACATTGAAGTTTATGAGAAAACATCTGTAGTTAGGAGGAGCTACCAAAGGGTGAGCCACGAAGAGAAGCAGGACCGCTCTAAAGGCCAGCAAGAGACGCCGCAGCAATGTCAGCAGTCAGCTGTCATCAGCTGAGGTGTCATCAAATGGTTTGGGGAGATGTTATTGATGGGGAGACTGGGCAGAGGGTAATATGGAATTTTCTGTATTATTTTCTTGTGACTGCATGTAAATTCACAGTTATTTTCAATTAAATTTTAAATTAAAAATAAAAAGGGCACTCCGTTGGTAATCTGGGGGATAATTTAGGCAGTAAAATAATTAAGGGCTCTAATAATCTATAAATCACTAAAGAGAGATCTTCACAGACATACTTTTGATAGATATATAGATCAAATAAACAGACACATGGGCAAAAGGAAAAGATGGCAGCTTACAGACGGAAGCAGGCTCCAGGCCTTGCATGTGGAGGGTGTGCTGAATTAAGACATAATCATTTGGCCACTCACTAGCAGCAGCATCTATACTGGATCACACAAGAATCATGGGTGGCCCCTAAGCTGTGCATGGAGATCTGATAAACAACAGTGACTATAATCTGAAAGTTAGTCCCCATAGTCTTCTCAATTATTAAAAATGAAACAGTAGCTGTACATGGAGTAGGGGAACTCAGATGATTCCTGGAAGACATGACTCAATATCATTAAAGCAGAGATAACTGGCCTGAGACAGGACACATAATACTAATGCAACATAGACAATATTTCAGTTTTTAAAAAGGGGAGGTGAAGTGGGAATTTCTGGTTTCACTGGAGACTCGGTTGTGTCATGTGATCTTTTTCTGGAAACTGTCTTATGGAAGATGTGTTGGTGAAGCAGACACCAGAAAGGATGCTTTGCTGAGAACAGACATGTGGTGTTTTTCTAGAAGCTGTCTGGTGAAAGGGCTTGTGATGTTTTGCTGGAGTGGACTTGAGAGCACTCGATGTTTGGAAAGAGTGTAAGTCTATCCCAATAGACAGTGGACGGCACGCAGGCATTGGTTCCCTTTGCTGAACTTCCTTAGGCTTGCTTGCTTTGCTGAGCTTTGCTTGTCGTGACCTCGTAAAGAGAAAGACACCAAAGAACTTCTGGTTATGTTCCGGCAGCTTCTTTCAGCTTCTGTGGACTCATGGCAATCGGCAGAGCCTTGAGGTTTCTCCTAGGATAGAGACACTGCTCTGACTCATGAGTTGGACTACCGCTGCAGATTCGTGCTAATGGACTGGACTTCTGACCATGAAGATTGGAATCACCCCAAAGAACTACTTCTAAACAGTCCACTTCTCCCTTGATCTATTAGCCATCTTCCTTCTCCCATGGCTTTGGTTGGTGGGCTATAAGGGAGGTTGAAGCATTTAAGGTCCCTTACTAAAAAGTAGGTTTTGAAAACGCTAAGCCTGCAGGGAAGAGTGTGGATTGTATAAAAACGGAGTCACAGAGACCAGGAAAGTGAACGGTCACAAGACCCTGAGCAGCTCAGGATGTTATAGAGGATCCTGGGTTAGATCCGACATATTTAGAAGAGAAAAACAATCCTGTTGTGGGAAGTATTAATCACGTGACACAACCACATGTGGATGGAACACAACTTCCAGCGAGGTATCAATCTGTTAAGTTGGTAACTGAGGTGTAGGTGGGAATCCTCTCTGAAACTTGTGGTCATAATTCTCCTCTTTGTTGTTTTTTGTTTTGTTTTTGGTTGGTTTTTTTTTGTTGTTGTTGTTTTGTTTTGTTTTTCGAGACAGGGTTTCTCTGTGTAGCCCTGGCTGTCCTGGCACTCATTTTGTAGACCAGGCTGGCCTCGAACTCAGAAATCCGCCTGCCTCTGCCTCCGGAGTGCTGGGATTAAAGGCATGCGCCACCACGCCCGGCTAATTCTTCTCTTTGTGAGAGAATGTTACTGTCCTCAGGAAATACTGGAATACTTAGTATGGAAACACTGGTGTGTACAACTTTCAAATGGCTGAAAACCACGGACAGCAACAGCGCTGCAGAAGCAACAGATGAAACCACGGGAAGTTAAGGGCTGGCCTTTTGTTTAAATCAGTTCGTTTCCATCACTCCTCCCCTCCCCCAGTGAAGATAGAACTGAGAGCGTCATATGTAATAGGCAAGCATATGACCTCTGAGTGGTATTCACAGCTCTCTCAGATGGAAATTATTCACAAACAAGGGCAAAAAAAAAAAAAAGAAAATATTAGGCTACTGCTGCCAGTCCAAAGGAAGCTCAGAGACATGCACCGCAGTCTAGGGGCAGACGATGTGTGCCTTCTTGGAGTCAGAATGAAGAGCGCGGACTTCCAAGTTAAGGTCAATCTAGGCTCCAATACCAACACTGTCATTATGAGTTAAGCTTGACCTCGGAGTCTCAGTTTCTCCATCGGTCAAATGAACAAACAGCCAACCCCCACCCCAGAAAACAGCCTGTCCCCACCCCCCAAAATTACTCTGAGTGAGTAAGACAAACCTATAAAATATCACAATGTCTAGTCTACAGCAAACAATCAGCAATGCTAATTGTCTCATTAAGAGGCTCGTGGTGGGCAGTTACCATGGCTGCTGCTGGGCCACAGACATACAAAGACCATCGAATCATGATTTCTTAATGCTGCCCTCAGTAGATGGTTCTCAGCTGCTTCATCTCTGGTGGGCTCTGCAGCACCAGAGTCTCTTGGTCAGCAGCGGCTTCACAGAGCAGGTTCCCTGCTTACAGCGGGGAAACCATCTGTACTTTATCCTGTGCAGCCAAGGGGTCTTGGGTCTCCATACAGCATGGGGCTGAAACATAAACTCTGGGGGTCACAGATAGACCGCTTGCACGCTCTTGCTTTATTTACATGGCTTGTCATTCACTGTGTAAAGGACTCTACAGTCAGTGCAGGCTCTTTCAGAATTGATAACCCTTTGTCCCCTGGCCCGTTTGGTGGCCTGCTTACCTCAGAGGCGATAGAGGTGAAGCTGTTGCTGAAATGCACGTGCTTATGGATCTCACTGCCATTGGCGGTCAGCAGCCAGTCCCCGAAGGCCTGGCCTTTGCCCAAAGTCTGGTTGCTGTGGCTCTGGTTGGGCAGGAGATCCGCCATGTCCCAGTGGTATGCTGGTGTAGCTCCAATCAGTGCAATGAGGATGGCTTCTGTGGCCACATAAAGCTGGAAGGAAACACACAGAATCAAACGCTGCAGACAGGCACATGAGCGTAGGAAACAAGGGAAGCCTGCTAACCATGATAGATATAGTGGTTGGGCTGGGGATGAAGCTCTGGTCCAGGGCTGGCCTAGCACTGCCTAAACCATGTATGCTGCCTCCCTTCCATAGTCCCAGCACTTAGGGAGTAGAGGCAGAAGGATCCAAAGTCGTCCTCAGTTACACAGTGAGTTCAAGATAGCTAGAAATGCCTGCTGAACTTACTTGCGAAAACAGAGAAGAAAAGGACAAAGAAGACAGGGAAGGGAAAGGGCTGGAGAGATGGCTCAGCAGTCAAGAGCCCCAGCTCTTCTTCCAGAGGACCAGGGGTCATTCCCAGCACCCACATGGCACCTTACAACCATCCATAACTCCAGTTCCAGGGAATCCCATACTCATGGGCACCAGGCATGCATGTAGTACACATGCAAACAAAAACATGAACACACATAAAGTAAAAACAAATAATCAAAGAAGAAGAGGGGGAAGAGGAAGAAGAGAGGAGGAGGAAGAGGAAGAAGTGAAAAGGAGGGTTGGGGGGCGGCGGCTGGTTCTTCCTTCTGTGTTTTGTTTTGCTTTGCTTTGTTTGGGCTACAGAAATGGACCACATCAGAAGCCAGGAAGAAAAAAAAATGAAAAAGCACCCATGTTATGAGAGGCCATCAGCAGTGCACTCACGGAGCACTCTACTTCCTTATACAGTTTTCCTTCCATAGCTGCAATGTGTCTGATGCTGTGGGCTTTGTGTGATATTGTCCAGCACTGGCGTAAGGCCCACATTGCTGGCTCTGGTTTAAAGGATTGATATTCCAGTTATTTTCTTCTCAGCACAGTGTTTTCAGCTCAAAAAAAAAAAATGTTCCTGGGAGCCTGGAGGTTCTTGGCTTTGCATTCATGATCTGAAGGTGTGGTTTTAAAATGTGGCGTGCAACTCCTAAGACTTAAAAAGCTTCAAAATCTCAGGCATATTCAGGTTGCAATTTGTAGCTAAGTTTAATCTTTGTTTACTCTAACCATAACTGTCCACTAACGAAGAAAAAATTACAGCAGCAATTCACATGCCATCTGCTGACTGCTCTCCATCTTGTGGCTTCTTGCAGTTGGGTTTATGGGGTGTTGAGCCCTCTCAGACTTGACTGATATGGACATCTGTTTGTGTTAGCTCTCATCGCTGAATGATTATTTCAGATTTAACATTCACTAAGAAAGGACGTAATTAGTCTGCATGTTAAGAAGATCTTATTTCAAGGAAACAAGACCCCTGTTAACTTTGAACTTGGTCTTAAAATAAACAGACTAAGTGTCTAAAAGATACAAAGCATGTGATTTCTATCATTGTGTGGCCATGAGGGCTGACCAGGCACATGGAAACAGGGAGTCTGCTAGAAGATTCCTCTTCTGTCCACTGAAAACTCTAGCTGGGGGCTCTTTTTTTTTTTTTAAGATTTATTTACTATATGTAAGTATACTTTAGCTGGCTTCAGACACACCAGAAGAGAGCATCAGATCTCATTACAAATAGTTGTGAGCTACCATATGGTTGCTGGGATTTGAACTCAGGACCTCTAGAAGAGTAGTCAGTGCTCTTAACCGCTGAGCCATATCTCCAGCCCCGGGGGCTCCTTCCACACCTTTCTGCAGGGGCATGTTCAACTAAGCAGATAAATAGAAGAGCCAACAGCACAGCCATTCATCAGTGACAGATGGTGGAATTAGTTATGGAAAGAGAAAGAAGTCATGATATTTTGTGACTAGTATTGGAAACGAATGCAAAAGTTGGGCTGTGATTTCTTCCCTCTTGGTAAGGCCGAGTGGGCACAAGGCTATTTTGCGTTGATAGACTGTGGAACTTCTGGGAGAAGGGCAAAGGTACTGTGGGTCCATAAGCTGTCAGATTTCTGATAAGGTACAAAGGAAAATCTGTTCCTAGGCTTGCATATTTCCTGTACCTTATTTGCATGCTATTAAGGACATTTTAGAAGAGGAGGCAATCAGCTTATAAAAATAAAAACCTTAATAATCACAAGAACAAATAGATTACATATCTAGCAGTAGCTATAATTACGAAGCCACTTTCATCCACTTAGTAACTGCCCCTCTGATTACAATCTGCTGAAATTTAATTGATGGGTATAAAGAAATGAAAAACATGGGCCAAGGGAATGCAGGAGATGACTCAAATCACAGCCTTTCATCAGGCAAAACAAACCAGCCACGCTCCCTCTCTAACTATCCCCCCTTCTACCTCTGTGTGTTCTGTTCCTTCCCCTGGAGGCACCATCTCCTGTCAGCATCGTTAGAATGCTCTCATTCTCTGAAAGTCCGCTTCATTTACCTGCTTCCATTCTGACTCAGCTTCCTCTCCAATGGCCCAGAAGTTCTGTTCATGTACATTTGTTATGTCTGATTCATCTTTGGGCTTCTAAAGTAAATAAACCAGGGTCCCCACACTCAACAAGGGGATGAATAAATGACCAAGGAGGACACTAGTAATAATAGCACATGGTTTTATAATGTTAGCTATGTGCCATTCCTAGTCTAGGTTTCTGTTGAATGCATGTTAGCACATAATGCTTTTATCTGGATTGTTCTAGGACAAGCAATATTCCAGATGAAAGAGGAAATGCCCTAAGGGGTCCTCTCATCTGAGTTTTGCCTCATCCTGATGGTCACACAGTCCTTGGTATGTACTACAATTTGGGGAAAGCAGTTCAAAATGAATGGGTGGTAGAATCCAGTTAATCAGCCTTGGGAAGCAGTGTGCGCTCACTTCATCCCTAGCCATCAGTAAGAATAAATAACACACATTCTTCATCCTCTCTCCCTTCTCTCTCCTCTCACAATGTCTCCTTGGCCCCTTTATGGATAAGCATGAGTGTGCATGATGTGTCATACACACACACACACATTCAAGGTCCTTAATACATATGTGTTCATCATTTTATGCTAACAGAGAGGCTAACATGTGGGACTCTTCTATGCAGTGCCAGTCCATGTTCATGCTTGGTTTTCTTACTCATCAGGGAGACACAGTAGGCAGGTAGCAGCCATGCTGTGTAATAAACGTTACACAAGGCACCATGAGATTAGGTCAGAGAGGTAAGGTTCAAAGCCCATGAAATGTCAGTCTTCCATCCAAGAGGCACATCCTGGGGTTACATGGTCATATGAAGTCAAAGATGACACAACCATCCATGGGATGTACCACCCACCCAGAACATGCAGGTGCTTTTTCTTGGTTCGCCATTTTTGACCGTGACACAGTTTACATCCTCTTCTGTCCCCCAAAGAACCAACGTGGTCTCTCATCATTTACTGCCACTCTGCATACCATGTATCCATGCACCCACATTTTTGTCTAATGAAATCACACCTACCAGCAGATGGACTTTAAAGCCACAATGAGAAACCACTGTCTAGTCTCCTTCTGTGTCGAACTAACAACATCTTAGATAAATCATTATCTCCTTTGGCTCCAGCTCCAGGGAAGAACAAGTGCCCCAGATGGCTGGACTCCCTTTCCAGCCCCATCCCCACCCGCCCCAGTGTAATTAAAATTACAAAAATGACCCAAGGGTATTGAAAATTTGTTTCTGAAAGTGAAGGTTTCTAAAGTAATTTTGTAGTAACACCATTATGGGCTTTCATAAGGCGTCTGGGGACACCATCGCAACCCTGCACTGTGAAGTCATGGTTAAGTCTGATGTTTACTTTGTGAGTTGGAACAAGATACAGAGCAATTAAAAACCATTCAAGGTTTCCCGTAACAGCAAAACCAAGATGAGAGTGGGGTCACCTAACTCTATGGACAGATCATTTTCAAGGGAAGATAAGGAACAAAAATCAAAGTTGATTTCATTGCCGGCATTGCTATTAGTCCTTTATGCACTTAGGACTCGATTGTTTAACTGGTCAACCAGAAACACTCTGTGAGTAAGCCCGGAGTCGTGAAAGCAAGACCACATGCCCGGTCTGGAGCATGTGAGCACTCTTAGTTATTGAGTGAGTGTCTTACTGATAAGGATGTATTTGAGGGGTTTTAAATGTGGGACACACACATTCTAAAGGACTGGTGCCTCTTCTCTCAGTTCTAATCAATCTACATTGTATCACCAGCTCAGTCTCCTGAACTCAACAAACTCTTCTGGTCAAAACATACTAATGGGTGCAGGAGTATTTTCCTATAACCCAGTTGCTCTCTAGTTTGCATTCAAGCTTTCTGCACTCACCACTCAGGTATGACTTACCACGCTTAGCTACACATCTCTAAACCTCTTGTCTTCTTGCAGTACAACTGGATATTAATGTATGCCTCCGTCTAATGCACTCCCATCTAACTAGCCTCTCTAGAGGGTCCAGTGGAATACTTCTCTACTGAACAGCAAGCTTGTACAGTACTATAGGAACAATATGTACCAGGGCTTCCCAAACTTCAATAGGCAGATCGTGATTAAGGGATTTGTTTTAATGTAGTATATGTGTGTATGTGTCTTTGTGAATGTATGCCACATGGTGTGTGTGTGTGTGTGTGTGTGTGTCAGTGGAGAACAGAAGAGGCTGTGGGGACTCTGGAACTGGCTGCAGGTAGTTATAGGCTGCTTGATAGGGTTCTGGGAATCAAACTCAGGTCCCGAAACATCACACTATGGAGTTTGGAAGAAACTGAGTTAGCTTTAGGTTATTTCCATGGGACCCTAAGAAACGTGCTATCTGATCCCCCTCCTCTGACTGGGCTATCATTTTTTGTTAAGAATTCCTTCCCCCAAGCTTTGCAACACCCACAGCAGCCTCTCTTTACTTATTCCAGTATGACATAGACAACTTTTCCCTGTAAGATCAGCAAGGACTTAACTCCTGAGCCATCTCTCCAGCCGCACCTGATACACACGGAAGCAGAGATAGGAGGTATTCTCTGCTTCTGCAGCAGTGTTTTCCTATCTAAAATTACCTTCAGGTTTCTCTCTAAACCTAAGCTTCAAGTTCAGCTGCGCATCTTTCTGAAGGCTGCAGCAAAGCCCAATCTCCTTCCTTCCTTTCAAGGCATTGGTTGGGGTGTATTTTTCACTGAGGGAAATCGTACTTTGTATAACTATGGATAGAGTTAAACACTAACTTTCTAAAGAGCTGTAAAG
Organism: Mus caroli; assembly: GCF_978045245.1. Taxonomy (NCBI): domain Eukaryota; kingdom Metazoa; phylum Chordata; class Mammalia; order Rodentia; family Muridae; genus Mus; species Mus caroli. The sequence goes on along the minus strand of NW_028227258.1, from coordinate 58,663,840 downwards.
AAAGTTACATTCATGCACCATCTAAACCCTCTTTGTACCACTATGGCAACAGCACATCATATGTATGTTTAAACTGGTTCCTTCCACAACAGTAAGGCAGAAAGGCAATCAAATCCAGCAGTTTTGGGCCAGGCATGGTGGGGCAGGCCTTTAATCACAACACTTAGGGAGCAGAGACAGTAGGATCTCTGTGAGTCTGAGGCCAGCCAGGGCTACATAGTAAGACCTTGTCTCAAAAATGAGCATACAAACAAACAAAACAATGATTCTTTTTTGTTTGTTTGTTTTTCGAGACAGGGTTTCTCTGTGTAGCCCTGGCTGTCCTGGAACTCTCTCTGTAGACCAGGCTGGCCTCGAACTCAGAAATCTGCCTGCCTCTGCCTCCCGAGTGCTGGGATGAAAGGCATGCGCCACCACGCCCGGCTGATTCATTTTTTAAAATCCTACTACTTACTAAGATCCTGGAAAAATCTTTTATCAGTCCCCATTTCTCTCCTTCAAGCCAGATGAGGCTCATAAGAGCACAGAGAGGACGTTCAGGAAGAAGTGTCTGACATACTTGTGTAAGTGCAGAGAGGCTGCTCAAGGGTGGATTAAAACTTAGGGGAAGGAGTGCTTAAAAGCAAGAGCGGTCAGGAGGGAGAGCAGAGAGCACACTTCTTAGGCTGCCATGAAAATACCCCAGAACTAACTCAGTTCCTGCCAACCTCTGCCATGTGATGTTCCTGAAAGCGCTCTAGGACTATCTCTGCCATGTGATGTTCCTGAAAGCGCTCTAGGACTATCTCTGCCATGTGATGTTCCTGAAAGCGCTCTAGGACTATCTCTGCCATGTGATGTCCCTGAAAGCGCTCTAGGACTATCTCTGCCATGTGATGTCCCTGAAAGCGCTCTAGGACTCTCTGCCATGTGATGTCCCTGAAAGTGCTCTAGGACTATCTCTGCCATGTGATGTCCCTGAAAGTGCTCTAGGACTATTATTTCCCTTATGCTTTTACTCACTAGTTTCTTCTAAATCAATTCAATTTCTAAACTTTTATTACATTTTTATCCACTGCTGGGGGTGGGGTGTGGAGGTCAAAGGATAAGTTTTGGGAAAATCTGGTTCTCTCCTTCTACCACGTGGGTCCAGAGAATTGAACTCAGGTCTTCAGGCTTGGCACCACACACCATACTTGGCTGAGCTAGCTCACCAGCCCTCAATTCAAATTTTTTTGGGGGCCGGGCGGTGGTGGCGCACGCCTTTAATCCCAGCGCTTGGGAGGCAGAGGCAGGCGGATTTCTGAGTTCGAGGTCTGCCTGGTCTACAGAGTGAGTTCCAGGACAGCCAAGACTACACAAAGAAACCCTGTCTCGGAAAAACAACAACAACAACAAAATCAAAAAATTTTAAGTAAATCAACATAAAAGTACAATCTGTTATCAATACAGCTATCCTTTGGCAGATGGAACTATTAAAGATGCACTTAATATTACAAACTCAAGGATAGCCTGGGATATCCTTGGGTTGGCAGGAACTGAGTTAGTTCTGGGGAAGGGACACGGCAACCCATACAGCCCACACCTACAAGATAAACAACCATCCATTGCCAATAACACTTGAAAACTTGGCAAATGGTGACCATAAATCAACCAACGGTTGCTGAGCAAAAAGATCATGGGCTTGGAACTCTTCCTTAACAAACTACAATGAACTAGGTCAGCCATTAATAAAAGCATGGGAGGGAGGGGAAGAAGGTATAGGTCAGCAGTAAAGCTCTCGTCTAAAAAGCACGAGGCCCTGCATCTCCAGCTGGCAATGAGGCGATAAAAGCCCAGGAAAATTAACAGGTCCTGACCCAGAATACTGGCCTTCTCAGTGCCACACTCAAGATTTTATTCTAAGTTGGCAACCACCTGGTTAGGCAAATAAGAAGATGCTAACACAAGAAGTGGAGCAGAGAAGTGGCCAGACAGATTGCCAGGAGAGGGGATAAATACTTGGAACTCCTGGTTAGATGGAATATTGTCAAAGAAACCATTATACATGAAGACCAGACACTGCAGTTACCGTTCTAGCTCTCTATACTAAGTCTTATTCTGCTAAGAGAAAGGCTTCCAAGTATCACCACTTGAACTGCTGTTCTGCCTGGTGCTGAAGTCAACTGAAGATTTTAATGGGGAAAGAGAATCAGTAGATTAAGTTTTACCTTACTGCCTCTCTTCCTGCCGCAGCATCAACGCAACGTTGAAGCAACTTGTGGGCTCTGGTTATAACGGCGGCCAGCCAGGACTTCCCTTGGAATAATATCTTAACTTACTTAGCTCAGCTGTCAGCTTCACAGTGTCAGTGTCACAGACCACTTCATCCCAGGAATGCGAGCCGCCTCCGGGACAGGGAGCTAGCTTCATTTTCTGGCCCTGGTGATAGGGACCAAACCCAGAGCCTTGCACATCTAGGGCTTTACCACTGACTGACCTGCTTCCTAGGGACAATCTGAGCGGCTCAGGCTGGCTTTGAATTTGCTTAGAAGAAGAACCATCCTTCTCCTGCCTCAGTTTCCATAGTGCTAGGACTACAGGAATGAACCTCTTAAAGAGCCCAAGGACTCCTAGAATCAAGAGTTTTAGGTTGAGGTGTGCATTTGGGTTCTGAGAATTCAATACAATGAACCACACCGTGTGGATGGTATCATTTCCCTAGACCAAAGCTGGCCTCGGAGCTTAATAACCCAGTAGAACTTTAACTAGAGAGAAATAAATTCCCGTGGATGGAAAGCCCCTTTAATAGGAAGCCTCCCTCAATCTCAGAGAGGGCTGAAGGAGGCCATACTAGACCTGATCTTTTGTGGGCAGGTTGTCCATGCTTTCTCTGTCTCAGAGTGCAAGGGGTTAGGGTGCCGACTCCTTTTGATCCCGGGTAATGGGTTTCATTCATCTTTCAACTAGCTCTGGCGGCAAAGTGTCAGTGCCAGGCTCTGGGTGACAGCCTGGGAGAGCTCAGTGGCTGGCCCGCCACCGCGCGGCGCCCGCCCGCCCGCCCGCCCCCTCCCTCCCTGCGCTCTCGCGCCACACCTGGGGCCAGGCTGAGCTGAGAGCGCCCCGGGGGCCGGGGGAGCCGGGGGAGCCGGGGACTCACCTGCAGCAGCACAGCCAGCAGGAAGCACAAGTACATCTGATAGAGGCCCATCTCGCCCACCGCCTGGAACGCCTCCTCCACCTCCATGGCGGGATCGCGCCCGAGGACCCGGCCGCCACCGCGACGGAGGACCTGGCTGCGCGGTGGCTGAAGATCGGGCGACGGAGCGACCGAGGACTGAGCCGGGCGGGGACGGAGGGCCGAGCGGCGGGGACAGGGAAGGAGGACCGGGCGGACCGCGGCCGAGGCGGGGACAGAGGACTGGGCCGAGCCGGGGGTGGAGAACCGGGCGGGGCTGGGGCCCAGGCGCAGGCGGGACCCTGCAGACGACCGGGTCCCGGGCGCGGAGGAGATGCGATGCTGGTCGCCCCGGCGCGGCCTCCCCGCTTCCTGTCAGAAGTGACAGGAATTTTTGGCGAGCGGTTGGCTGGCGCGCGGAAGGGAAAGAGGAAGTGGGTGCGGCGCGGGCGGCCACGGAGACTCACGGGAGGGGCCGGCAGCTCCACGCCGCGTCCCGCGGGGTTCGCCCCTTCGCACAAAGCGGTGGAATGCTGGGGCGCTCAGAGCTCTAGAGCCTTCCGAGAAGAGGGCCGGAAGGCATCTGTCCCTTTCCTCCTTTGTCTTGCCTTAGGTACACAGGGTCAGATGTAAGCTTCGCGCCTCGAGACATGCACTTAGTAGTGCCCACCAGGCCCACGGACAAGGGCAGGGGGTCATGGTTGTCACAGTCTGTCAATGGAGTTTGGCACAGGGCTGAAGAGGTGTGGGGACAGATTACTAGTGGCCCCACTCCTAATCCTGTTTTGTTTTTAAACTATTGCAAGTATCTAAACCAGCATATTTCAATCTGTGGGTCAGGACCAAAGACCCTTTCACAAGGGTCAGATATCAGATATTTACATTACAACTCATAACAGTAGCAAGATTACAGTTATGCAATAACAAAAAATTATTTTTATGGTTAAGGGGTCACCACAACATGAGGAACTGTGTTAGAGGGTCACTGCATTAGGAAGGTTGAGAACCACTAATCTAAACTATCGCTAAGTTTACCTTTGCTTTCTGTTGGTGTGATAATAGCATGACAGAAGAAACTTAGGGAGGGAAAGAGTTTATTTGGCTCACAGTTCCTCTCAGAGCCCATCATTGCTGGGAAGTAGAGGCACCAGGAACTTAAGCAGCTGGTAACATGGCATCCACAGACAAGAACAGAGGGCAGTGGTCTGATGGATGCCCTCACCAGGGATCAGCTAGTTCCCTCCCTCATTCATTCAGACTAGGACCCAACCTATGAAATGGCCTCACGCATATTCAGGGGGGCCTTTCTAACTCAATCCAATTTTTAAACAAATTCCCTCAGAAGCATGTCCAGGGCCAACCTACTCTAGACCGCTCCTCGCTGAATTGAATGAATGGGAACTTCCTTCGCAGCCGAGGCTAGGTTTTGATCATTAAAACGAATCTTCCCCTGAATATAATACAGAGTATAATGGATGACCAGGAAGCCCCCTTGTCTTGCAAGCATCCTTGTTGTGCTTCCACAATTTCCCATTAATTATGTCTGCTGTTTATAACTGCCCTTTAGTGGTCATCTACCTAATTATTGTAATAAAATGATACAATGTTGACTATGGCAGGGTTGGAAGCAGCCAGTGTGGTAGCCACAAAAGATGAATTGGAAAGTGCTTAAGCCAGTGGTGGTGGCAGCAGCCATAGAGGCAGCACAGACCTTTGATTCCAGCCCTGGGGAAGCAGAGGCTGGGCTCAGCTACAGAGTGAGATCGCTGGCAGTCAGGACTACAAAGATAAAGCAGCAAGACTTCCCTTTAACCATGTGGATCTAGCTTTCTTGGCAGGCAATGCTCTCTGTAAGAAGAGGGGGAGGGGCAGGGAGGAGAGGGGTCACTAGGCTTTGTTTCTTATTAAAGAACTTTTACTATTTTTTTTTCTAAAAATGTTTCCATTTTTATTTACGACTGTTTTGGGAATAAACGTGCTCATTTTGCCCTCCTAGACCATGATCTGGCTGTATTTGCACCCCAGTTTTCGTTATTTTTATTATGACATGATTTGTTTAGTGTTACATAGTTATTTATTAAATAATTCATTATTTGTTTTGCATTTTTCCCACGTTTTTTTCTACACAGAAAATATTTGAATATAAAATTGTAGTTCACAGACTTTGGAATTTTTTTTTATATATATTTTGTTTAGCTTTGTTACTTTGTGATTCTTTTACTAGCTAGATAGCATGAGTGTTTATAGCTTGTTGGCTTTCAACACTTTCTCTCCCTACCCATCTTTGATTTATTTGAGATAAGTACTGCTGTACCCCAAGTTGGCTTCAAATTTGTTATATAGCCAAGGCTATCCTTAAACTCCTGATCTGCCTGCCTTTGTCTTCTAGAAGGCTGAGAGAGCAGGCTGGCCAACCTACTACACCTTGCTACCATTCTCCTTTGTAAAGAGTGATGATGTGAAAGGGTATACAATCCTCTAAGTACTATTTACCCTGATTTACCAGTTCTCCTAAGCAGTATTTTGATAAAGTATGTTATGGTATTGCAATTTGCTCTTTAACCAGTGTTATGTTTTTGAGCATTCTTTTTACCTTTCTAGTTAAAAGTTGTACCTTTTAACATTTTTTAATTTATTATTTATTTGAACATTTTGTGGGCAAAGACAATATTAAATCCTAGAACTGCCTGACTTTTCCTGGGACCTAGCATCATTGTATTACAGTGCATTCATTGTAAAAACAAAACAAAACAAAACAAAACAAAACAAAACAAAACAAAACCCTGCACCATATGTGTTGAGAACAACACATGATTTTCATTTGCTGGGCTCAGAACATTCTGTACGTTAGTACATCATACTTGTAATCTTACTAAAATCATTGGCATGCATACTAAAAGCTTATATGAGTCTTTAATAAATATACCAACATCTTCCAGAATTATTTTCTTTTTAGATTCTCTTTTTAAATTTATAACTTCACAAGAGGACAATCTAAGTCACTTATTATTAATAATTTCCTTGAAATCTTGTCGTAGTCTTCATCTTATTCTTATCTTTTGTTTACTCTTTCTTCCTTTGGATGTTTATGGAGGGAGGACTTATTTCATTCATCTTGATAGTCTCTTGTTGAGGTTTGGTCTGTTGATATGTATTGTAATGCTAAATACTGACCCTGGCTACCTCGAGGAAAGGAGATCCTCAGTACACCAAGTGATGCTGCCCCTCAAGTTATCCCTGATTGGTCAATTAAAAAGCCTATGGCCTATGACTTATGCAGGAAATAGGAGGTGGGTCATTCACAAGGAGAAAGAATTCTGGGATAGAGCCAGGTGGAAAAGCCACCCAGGAAGATGTGAGGAGACAGATAAATGGTACCTGAGCACAGGTAGCCAGACACGTAGTAAATGTGGATTAAAATAAATGTGTTATCTTAAGTTGTATTTAGTCAGAGAAGAGCCTAGCTATATGGCCAAGGTTCTTTTAATTGACAGGTAATGCATCCATACAATATTCAGGATATTCTCTCTACAGTCTTTCTCTTCCCATTCAACCTGATAGTCTATTGTTTGTTCCTTTGCTCTGTCTGTTTCTGTTTGGTTTGTTTTTGTTTTGTTGTCTTCCTATTTAGCCTTTGGTGGCCTGAAACTTGATATGTAGACTAGGCTATCCTTGAGCTCACAGGAGTCCACCTGCCTCTGCCCCTCTGCCCCTCTGCCCCTCTGCCCCTCTGCCCCTCTGCCCCTCTGCCCCTCTGCCCCTCTGCCCCTCTGCCCCTCTGCCCCTCTGCCCCTCTGCCCCTCTGCCCCTCTGCCTCCTGAGTGCTGGGATTAAAGACATATACCACTATACTAGACATTTTAGTAGGAGAATAAATCTCTATATATTTGTGATGAATTATATAGTCAAAATTGTTTTCGCCATCCTGCTCTGTGCTTCTTTTAACTGCCTTGGTCATCTGTTGGATTGTTGCATTTATTTTTAAAGACAAGGTCTCACTATGTACCCCTGGCTGGCCTGGAACTCACTTTGTAGACCAGGGTGGACATTAATTCAGAGACATATCTCCCACTGTCTCCCAAGTGCTGGGATTTAATCTATTTTTTAAGATCTATCTTCCTTTTGCTACTCTGGGAGCTCTGGGTCACATCTTTATTAGTGTTTTGGAAGTTACACCTACAATTTTTAACACCTATATAACTGTGCTTTCCCACGATGTTTTTATCTATACATTCTACATAGAATCTATGTGTGTATCCTCTTTGCAAAATGATTAAGAACCTATACAATGTTTTAGGAATACCGTATCTGAGAGAGCTCAGGGGGCACAAAGATGTCACATTCTGGAAATGTTTCTAAATGATTGTCAGCTTGGCAAGTTTTAAATTACCTAGGAGACAACCTTCTGGATATGCCTGTGAAGGTGTTTCTAGGGAGGCTTAATAGAGGTGAGTCCTCATGTTTAGAGATTGCGGGCTGCCATCTCAGGATGAATAAAGAGCCGAGCACAGTCAAGCAGCAGCCTTCTCTCAGCTTCCTGAGTCTCTAACCCGGGACTCAAGGTTCATGGAAAGAGTTTTGATTAGAAAGATTCAGAACATGTTTTATTGCTAAGAATAATTATTTTTAATATAGAAACAAGAAGGCAAAAAACAAATGTGTTTTTCATGGCAGTGATAATGGATTATTTAATAGCCCAGGCTCTTTTAATAGCAAACTGGGAGGCCATGGGTCAGCTTACCTATGTTATGTGTGTGGGGAAGAGGCAAATGATTATTCTTAACCGAAAAGATAACTGTGATTATGTTGCTCTGTGGGGTATTAATTCACTCGGTGCCTGGTCTAGCAGTACCACCCTGACACTCACGTCCTGTATGCAGCCATTTATTCAAAGGCTGTGGGGCCATCTTTGCCTCCCTTCAGGTCCCTCAACTGTGTTCCAGTTGCACAAAACCTTAGCAAGGCTTTGTCCCATTTTGGACCAAATAGACATGAATTTAACTTTCTTTTCCCCACAGGGTTTCTCTGTATAGTAGTTCCTGTCTGTCCTGGAACTCACTTTGTAGACCAGGCTGGCCTCAAACTCAGTTTCTCTTGCCTCTGTCTCCCAGATGCTGGGATTCAAGGTGTGCACCCATACCCCCAGCAATGTGCATTTAACTTTAGACCCCCTTTTTTGATGTCATGAAGAGTTGTAAGTGAAAAAAATCACAATTAACATTATATATGACATATAGTTAAATTAATATATTGTTAAGTAGAAGGTGAACTCTTACATCCTATTCTCAAAAGCAGAAGTATTTTCAGTTGACCAAGACTTGTTCTGTAGTTCTGTATAATCAGTCTCTGCTATATCTACATCTACATCTCTATCTCTATCTATGTAATGTATCATCTAATCTGGCAGCAGTGAGTGGAAATACACGTAAGATACACCAGTGGACAAATGAAAGCAAGACCTAGAGAGAGAACTTAAACGCAAAGAGCAACAGATGCAGAGACAAAGTCACATCTAAAGTAAAATCAGCCAAAATCGATAGCAATTAAAGTTTGCAAATATAATCAGGGTAAAACCAGGATTCACCTCCAAATTCAGTCCTGAAAGCCAGATTAAAAGAGTGGAGGTGCTGTTAACTGAGGCGGGAACCCAAAGTGTGGAGGTTTGTGGTAGAGGGTGTATGCCAGAGTGGTGGGGCCAACATTGGTCTTTTAAATGTTTGCTGTCCCTTTAAGATCCTGCCCTCCCCCCTTAACCCAGCCAGGCCCCTGCTGGGTTTCCATGCCCTAATTTACAGTTAGAGACAGAGCTTCTGAGCATGCTCTCTAGAAAGAGCCAGGCTAATTAAAGCTCTCCTGAGGTTCAAGGTATTGCGTCTGTGGCTCTCAGCAATAGCTTCCATTTGAGCACATATTTCCCTCATCTGACCTCCCAGCCCCCACCTCATTTTGTTTTTTTCTTAAGTTTTTTTTTTTAACCATAATTTTATAATATCTGCATCTTTATCTATAAGTCAGGAACAGTACACATTGGGTTTTTTTAATAATTAAAAATTAGAATAATGTTTGGAATACAGTGTTTATCAAATGCCCCTTGAAAGCATACCTATAAAAGGAAGCAAAAGATCAACTCTGAAGCCCATGTCAGCCATCACTGTCTTTGTCAGTGGTGATCCTGTGTCCCTGAGCTCTGCCCTGCCTTTTGTTTCACTGGTAATTTGGTGTCCCACATGGCTAATGAAATTTGGTGTGTGAGATATCAGATTAGTGTACAGTAAGTGTTCTACACCAGCTACATAGACCCAGGGCTACAACTGTCTATCTGTCTGTCTTTCTTTCATCATCTGAAGAATATTTTCCTCTGCAAATCCTTCATTCACACTGAGAGGACACTGTATTGTGTTGGAGGTGGGGGGCACAGCAACTTACTTTGATAAAGACAGCTGTTGTACACATCTGTGTCAACAGTAAATGGACAAAAACCATACAGCATATATGGTCGGGATGCACAGGTCACAAGGGAGTCAATAGTATCTCCAGGATGGATGCCTAGGAAGGAAGGACAAGAACACAAGGGGCAAAGAAAACTGTTTCCTGTGATATGGATGGATGCCTCTGTCTTCTAGGCTCTTGAAACAACTTCCCTTCAAAAACCATTGTTAGGTTGGTGAAAAACATTAAACAGGTCCCCTAATTAATGTGGAGAAATTGGCTATTTCCATACCTCTAGCCTTAGCAGTAAAGTGTAAACAGAGCTAGGCGAGATTCAGGAGGTTAAAGGAGAGAAATAGGAACGAAATTAGCCATTAATTATGCTAGAATTTAGATAGTTGAGTGTTTTGCTTGCTGAGAGTCTAATTTTACATGTTGTCCAAGAGGCACGAAGCTTAGATAATAGGACATTCACTTAATTCAACAGATTCATCCCTGAGTGCCTGTCTTTAATGAGAACGTCAGTGTTGCTGCTGTTCCTGTTATTGCTGAGGCTGTTTCTTGCATCAAAGAGTTCTATAATAGGGGGAAGAGGCTGAAATGATGAATTTGGTATGTGCATGGGCTCAATCAATTGAGGTTATGATTCAATTGAATGGATCAAAATGTACCCTGTATAGAAATGAAGGCCCCTCAGTTTCCCAGTGTTTATGTAGAGAGACTGACTAAAATGGCTCGAAACCAGTGCAGTTGGTAGAGTATTGCACAGGGGTAAAAATAACCTGTGGGGCATTGGGCTATGAATAGACAGGTTGGTCTCCAGTCTAGCTGAGGTCTGAACCCCGAAAGTGGTGATAATTCACCTTTCTGACACAGTAGGCGTTCCTTCATGCTTCTGGAACTCTGGCCCCTGCCTAAGTTACTGCCCCTCACAGCCCCTACAAGAGAAGCATGGCTAAAAGTCAGGTAGGCTTCTGACCTTCAGGCTAAACTCCTCCCCAGTTACCTAGCAACAGTGAAGACCATAAAAAGGGCTGTTCAGCCCCACCTCTCTCTCTTACTCTCTTGCTCCTCTCACTCCTTTGTTCTCTTACCTCTCACTTCTTTCACTCTTCTCTTCTCTTCTCTTCTCTTCTCTTCTCTTCTCTTCTCTTCTCTTCTCTTCTCTTCTCTTCTCTTCTCTTCTCTTCTCTTTCCTTTCTCTCCTCTCCTCTCCTCTCCTCTCCTCTCCTCTCCTCTCCTCTCCTCTCCTCTCCTCTCCTCTCCTCTCCTCTCCTCTCCTCTCCTCTCCTCTCCTCTCCTCTCCTCTCCTCTCCTCTCCTCTCCTCTCCTCTCCTCTCTTCTCCTCTCCCTCTTACTCTCTTTCTCTCTAGCCTTCCCCCCTCTCCTTCTACCTTCTCTCTTTCCCCCTGCATTTCTATAATAAAGCTCTAAAACTATAGAGAGTCTCTGCTTATCAAGACTCACTGCGCTTGGAGGATGGGACAGGCTTTCTCCTAATGAGCCGTTTCTAATCTCCTATTAGAAGGCCTTCCTGTGCTCCAGTCAAGATCCGCTGCGCACACTCTCACAGGTGTTGGGAACCTCTCTTCCCTCATCCCTCTCTCCTATAACCCTGGAGGCTTTAGCAAAGTAGCTCTGGGGTTCCCAGGTAGGGCTGCCCCTTGGCCACCCCCTGAAGAGTGGGTCAGAGGCTTGAATGCCCACTCAGGGCTGAGTGGAAGGTGTATGGCAGTCCTCCCATGCCTGACTGACCAGAGAATAGGTGGAACTCTGGATGGGTGTGGGTCTCTCCTCCCCCCTCTTCCCCAGGGCCCCCTTTTTAGTTCCCAACAATAACCCACGTGACTCTGGGCTGACTCCCATGGGCTGACAAGTAAAGAACAGCAGTGTTTATTGCTTGTGGAAAACCAAGTTCTGTAGACTTCAGAGAATGCAGTTTGATGTGCTTGGTCTACTCAGGCTCAGAAACAAGGTGTCAGGATTCTGCGAGTCTCCCACATTTTACATTCATTGACAAGAGCTGGCCTGCTCTAGTCCTAACAACAGTGTTCAACCAAGTAAAGTCCTTTCCTTGCTGAGTTTACTTAGACTCCTGGGGAAGACCTCTCCTTCCTGGCAGCACTGAATGGGATGACAGATGATAGTGAGGAGGAGGAGGCAGAGGAATTTGTAGCACAGGAGAACCACAGACTTGTTCTGTTCTCCGAACATGAAATCAACCCCAGTCAAAACAGCAGCTCAAGCAGATTGTAGCGGAGGACGGTACCCATTAAATCTTCCCGGTTACAGCTTTTCCCTAGGGTTATCTGCCGCAGGAAGAATGCAGCGCCATCTTCTCGCTCTACTGTGAAAGTTATACTACAAAGTTATATTAATGCACAAATTCACAGAGAGAATGCACATGATTTTCAGAACCAAATTAATCCTTAATTTACTGTCATACAGCTACTTGAGCCAAAAGATCATATTGCATTTTAAACAATATAAACTCATGGTCTTTCTCAGTCTCCATTTACATAAGAAGGGTGACTTACTCTCAGCCAAATGGAGCAAATCAAATAAATCCTCCTGTCATTTCTCTCTTCCAACCAAAGACTTTGAATATTCTCAATCTCATTTTCCAGTCTTACAGATAATCTGTCATGGCCAAGATATTTTTTTAATTGAAAAATTTTTTTCACACTGTATATTTCAATCAAGTTTTCTTCTCACCTCTTTACCCACCTAACTTTCTCTCTCTCTCTCTCTCTCTCTCTCTCTCTCTCTCTCTCTCTCTCTCTCTCTCCCTCCCTCCCTCCCTCCATATGTAAGCTAGAAGAAATTTGAACATTTTCTTGATTTTATTATTTTTAAACTTTTTACTGACTCTGAATTTCACATCATGCACCACACTTGCACTCATCTTGTTGTCCTGTATCCACCCTTCACCCTCACAGCTACCCCCAGTCAAAGAAAATAAAACACAAACAAAGCATAAAACGAACAAAAAGTGCCCCCCCAACCCATCTCACTGTAGAAGCTGCAGTGTGTCACAGTGGGTCACACAGAGCACTGTTTTGTCCACATGTCTTTGCTTGCACATGGTCACTTCAGTGACTCATTGGTTTGGTTCTGCTACCCTATCAATACTGGATCCTGATTGAACCTCCTCCAGGATACCCCATTGTTAACCTGTGTCATGGAGATCCTGCAGCTTTGTGTTTGTAAGACTGGACCCTTCAAGAACTTCAGCAGCTCCTAGATGGGGTAGATGTTGGGATGGGCCATCTCCAAGCCCTGGATCTGGGCCTGGGTTGTAACTGAGTTGCTCAGACCATCAGCTCTCCAGCTTCCACACCAGGGCGAGCTCACCAGCAGTTTCAGCTAGCTCACCCAATGCCATAGCCAGCAAGGGGGTGGGGGTGATGCACACACACACACCTCGTCCACTCTCATGCCCTCAGGGCCAGGTCACCCACACCTTCGTTACCAGGGTCAGCTCAACTGTGCTGCTCACACATGCTACAGCTGGTGAGAGGCTGCTCTTCCACGCTAATGACCTTGGGGCCAGCTCTTCCACCTGCTGTAGGTGGCAAGGTGGGGAGGAAGGCATCTCTCCCACATTCACACCCCATCACAGCAGACAGGGGTGTTGTGGCCAGCTCTCCAGAATTCATGCCCTTGGGGCTAGATCCCCCCCCCCATCCCCACCACCAGGATCAGCTCTACTGTGCTGCTCAGGCAAGTTGTGGACTGCTCTCCTGAATTCTGCAGCCAGTGGGGAGAGGCCAGCTCTTCCTCCTGCAGTGAGTGGTGATGGGCAAGAGTGGGGAAAGAATCTCTCCTGGGCCTGAGGCCACTTCATGACCCACAGGGATGGAGCCAGCACTCTCACCCTCCAGCTGGCTCTCTTACATCCCTGCCCTGTACTGTCTAGGTGTGGTTCAAGCAAAGGGTGGGGCCAGCTTTCCTGTGTGCTGCAGCCAGTGACGGGACAGGCCAGCTTTTCGCAGTCCTTGGATAGCAACATGGTCCCAGGCAGCAGCCCAGATCAAGGATGTCTGCATGGCCTTTGGTGATAATCTGGGGAATGGACATTGTTATCAACACAGATTCCTGCCGCTGCATGACCACAGACCCAGACATGACCCTCAGAAACAGCATAGGGCTGGACTTCACCATGGCCTCAGGTGGCAGGGTGGGCTACTCACATCAGGCTATTCCTCTCCACCATCATGTCTCCAGATCCACCTGTCTTAATAGTGCTCAAGCCATTTGGCTTCTGTGGTGGTTTGAATTGATATGGCCCCCACAGACTCATGTGTGCAAAAGCTTGGCCCATAGGGAGTGGCAGTATTAGAAGGTGTGGCCTTGTTGAAGGAAGTGTGTTACTATGGGTGTGGGCTTTGAGGTATATGCTCAGGCTATGACCAGTATGGTACCCAGTCTCTTCCTTGCTGCCTTCTAATCAAGCTGTAGAACTCTCAGTTCCTTCTCCAGTCCCATGTCTGGCTGCATGAGCCATTATCCCTGTCATGACAATAATGGACTAAACCTGTAAGCCACCCCCAATTAAATGATTAGATTACTTTTATGAAAGTTTCCATGGTCATGGTGTCTCTTCACAGCAATGAAAGCCAAACATTGAACTAAGACAGCTTCTCTTTTTCTCCCTTCTCTCCACTACACACTTGCACAATATAGTGGTTCCCACTATGGGTGGGCCATGAGGCAGGTGTGGCCTCTGGGTCTCTTCAAATGTTTGTTCAACCCAAAGATTCCAAAAGGAATAAATTCCTGGCTAAAGTTAAACACAGCACAGTGAAACTGTACTTCAGCACAAGTCATCCAGTCTCATGGTTGAGCCACCACCTCAGCCAGCTAGAGAGATTGGCAGGTAGGCCAACGGTGAGAAGTCAACACAGTGGGACACATTCAGTCAGCTGTGGTCTCCACTCTGCAGTTCCTGCTCTTCTTCCTGGGCTAGGATGCAGCTATGGGATTCACAGCCACTCACAAGGTGGTCAATGTTCTCAAAGGAAGAAGGCACAGGCCTACTGGCACTTACATTTGTTACTGGCTCTGTTGATGGACAATGTAATTCACCATTTCCCAAGGAACAAGAGCTGCAAGCCAGGTGCCTTCAAGTCTCCCGTTCTGCCTCACTTCACAGCACATGAAACACGCGGCTTCTCTTCATCGTCCATCTCACCACCACCCATTTGCTTGTTTCCCACCCATCACTGCCACATCTATTTATTCAGTACTTCCATTCTCTCTCTCTCTCTCTCTTTCAAACAAACAATACATTCACTGACCCCATGAAAATGACATCAAACAAGCAAAAGGCCAATAAGACAAAAGGAAAAGGAAAGAAAAAGAAGAAAAAAAAGAGTCTAAACAAAGCAAAATGAGATAGTCTACAAAATACCATTGATGTGATACCCAGAGAGACTCCATTGGTGAAAAGATTTTTTCCTTTGCCAGTCGGTATCATCCACTTCCCTCTGTCAGTGCTGAGACTCCATCTGTCTCGAACTTGTAGGCCTTGAGGGTGCCACCAGAGTCTCTGAGTTCATATGGGTATCAGTCCTGTTGTGTCTGGAATATTCTGTTTCCATGGAGTCAACCATCACCTCTGGTTCTTAAAATCTTCCTGCCTCCTCTTCTTTATATATCCCTAAGTCTTGTGGGGCAGGAGGGGCTTTGATGAAGACATCATCACATTTGGGATTAAGTGCTCCAAAGTCTCCCGTTCTCTGCACATTGTCCAGTGGTGGGGCTCTGGGTTAATTCCCATCTACTGCAAGAGGAAGCTTCTCTAATGAGGTCTTATCCAGGCACTACTCTATGAGCATGCCATTAGGAATCCTTTTATTATTATGTTTCTATAACAGAATAATAGTATTAGTCTTTCCCCTAGGCTCACCTCTTATCTAGTCTCAGGCTCAGAGGGTAACTTTTGAGCATCAATTCTCTTCCTTCCACACATGGATTCCTGGGGTCAAATTCAGCTGGTCAGGTATGGAGGCAAGAACCCTTACCAGCTAAGTCTCCCTGGCCTTGAAGAACACTATATTTTTAAGTGATCACCGAATCTAACCCCACATTACATACAAATGTAAGTCTGAGGTCTGGGAGATGGCTCATTCATTAAAAACCTTGTCATGAAAACATAAAGGACCTGAGTTTGGATCCCCAGCACCCACATAAAAGCCACATGTAACAGTTTGATGCCAGCAGGGAAGAGGGGTACACACATGCATGAGAACCCTTACACATACATACATCACACACAGGGCTAAGGCTAAATGGAGATCAAGTATGATGCTCAGGATGGCTAGTGAGCATATGGAAAGTCACACACCAAAGCAGCGACTGTAACTAACTTCTCAAAAGTGTGTGTTCCCACCCATGTGCACTATCACAGACTACTCACAGATATAGGCTGCTGTCTGTGGGCTACTTTCTCTTAGTACACATTAGCTTGGTAGCCTTGTCTTCTGGTTTCTCTGTCAGGAGAATCAATGTTTTGTGTCTCCAGTTCCACAATGATTTTGGGGTTCAGACAAAGGCGAAAGTAAGGACTTTGCCATGTCTCCTAAGCTAGAAGCCCTAGCTGGGCACACACACAATGTGCCCTAGCTGGACACATTGCTCAACAATGCAACCACAGACATAAGCACATGCAGAGTGCTTGTCTAGTGTGTTTGGAGCCGGAGAATGGAATTGTTTGTCAGTCCGTGGAAGTGGAAGGTTAGTCCTTATGTAACGGCTATTCTGCCTCTGATTAGAAAGATGCTACACCTTAGGATATGCTTATTATAAATTCGGGGTATGTCTAGTTACAATTCCCACCTCTTTAAATGTTCTGCAATCCACTAAATGCTAATCAGACCCTTTGGCTTACTGTGTGTAGCACTTTTTTTGCAAGCAAAGTAGTCATTGTTTCCATTGGAGGCACTTGTAACCTTTCAGATGGTGATGAATGGTGAACTTGGAGCTCGGATGTTAATGATACATTCTTAGCCTCTCTGTTCAGTGTCCTGCTCTTAATGATGTGGTCTTTGCCACTGTCTGTGTCCTGGTGACCATCTTTCTCTTTCTCTCTGCCATCCTTCCATGGTGGACACATTGGTTGTTGAAGATGAAATGACAGCTAAGTCGGGAGGGAGGAGAATAAGGAAGGTGATTTTTAGCAACAAAATGACTGTGGCATAAAACAAATGTGTAGCAGTGATAATTAGAGATGTTGAAGTCAGTCCTTCGTTATTATGTTTTCTTTTTCTCTTGGCTCTTTTCAGCTGTATTTCTGAGGCAAAAAAATGCTGTCTGTTGGAAGGAGATGGTTGTCTCTTAAAACAACATAAATGGAAATATATTGGCTCCGTGTTAATTTTGTTTTTAATTTGTTAGATATTAAGATGCAAGCGGATAACTAAACATCACTTAAGCAGAGAGGTTTTTCACATAATGAAGTGGTTTGCACAGGGGGAGGACAGTCTGAGAGAGACAGTCTGTTTGTTGTCAAGTGTAGAAGGGCAAGATGAATTCATCCCCAGAGTTCTTTGCTGGCCCTGCCAACAGGTGCCCAGCTGGCACTGGATAGCAGCATAACAGCTTGACGCATTCAACTGAGACCCATGTTTCCATTTTCCTTCAACCAGGGAGTAGCTAAAAACATGACCTCCAATCCCCTTACTGCTTGGGGGACATATAGAAGTAAATGAGCTTCTGGCTAAAGGCTCTAAGTAGGAACATCTCCAGGAGTTTTAATTTTTAAAGTTTAGCTGCAGGATGGGTTGGGAGTCCCTCGTCTGAAATCATTGGGACCAGAAGTGTTTTAGAATTTCTGATTGTTCTTCTCAGGTTCAGGAATATATGCATACACGATGAGATGTTTTAGGAAGGGACCCGAAACTGAGCACGAAGTCTATTTGTATTTCCTGTATACCTCACGCACAGCCTGGGGGTTATTGTCTTTTCAGCAGCCTGCCTCATAAGGTCAAGTGTAGGCTTATCTACTGGTGATTTTATGCCCATGCTGAAAACGTTCTGGCTTTTGCAGCAATTGGAGATGTCCAAGTTGCAGCAATACCTTGTGAACTAAAGTAATTTGTGGATCTTGAGCCCTTGACTGTGTGAACAAATTCAGAAAAGCTGATAGTCTGGGGGATTTCAAAATTGGAAATTTAATTTCAGGATCAAGGTTAGACTTTATGTATTTTTAAATGAGACCCGTGTTCCAGGATCCAATCCATACACAACAGAGAGAAGGATTGTCCCTTCTCTGTGAACTCAAATTCATTTAATTTGACCTAAACCCAACATTGCTGTCATAGGCTCACAAGTAATTCAAATTAGCTTTTGAATGTGAATATTTTCTTTTTAATTGATAGTTTTGTTTTGTTTTTTTATTTTAAGCATCTCTTATAGCCCATTAAAGTTCCCAGAGGATCATGTAAAACAAGAAAGAGCTGGTGAGATGGCTCAGAGCGAAGGATGCTTCCAGCACAGGCCTCACAGCCTGAGTTTGATCGGCAGGACCCACATAATGGTGAAAGCAGAGAACCAACTGCACAAAATTTCCCTCTGCATGCCATGCACATGTGCCATGGAGCACGCACACACACACACACACACACACACACACACACACACACGAAAATAAAAATTAGGTTGGGTGTGGTGGTACACACCTTTAATCCTAGCACTTAGTAGGTAGAGGCAGGTCTCTGAGAGTTCCAGGCTAGCCTGCTCTATATAGCCACTTCCAGGCCAGCCAGAGTTACAAACTGAGATCTTGTCCCAAATAAATAAATAAATAAATAAATAAATAAATAAATAAATAAATGCAATTTAAATTGGTGGAAAAATAAGAGAATATGGTTAGCAATTGAGAGAGCCTGCAGCAGTGGGGGTGGGACAGGGAAGATAGACCAATGAGGCAGGTGGACCTTAACTGTTGCAGCAGAGAGCACTGAACAGAGGGGGCTCCTACAGCCCAGCCAAGGCCCTGGGTGCAGACCAGGGTGCAGTCTTACAAGCTCTGGGAGACAAGAAGAGCAGAAGTGTGTTTACACTTGTCTCACAATCACAACTACTCCCACATGTGCCACTTTAAACATGTACATAATATGTTTCTCTAGGTAATTCTTAAAAAGATAAAACATCGAAACACAAAATTACCTGCAATCAATTGTCTACAGAAAGAGGGTATAGGGCTAGCATCCCCTGCTGTGTGTGTGTGTGTGTGTGCTTCTATCTCTCTTTTTATGCTTACCATTTTTATTATATTTATATTGTCTTTTAAATATATGCCTTGTTTCATGATTTTTTTTTATTGTACACCAGAAACATATTTTTGGGGGTGGGGGTGGGGCAGGTGATGGTGGCACACACCTTTAATCCCAGCTACATGGAGGAATCCTGTCTCGAAAAGCCAAAAAAAGAAATAAATTTTTTTCTTCTTAGGAGAGTAGATTATGTTCCTGTGGGCAGTTAATTTACAGCCCATTCACCTGTGGAAGTGCAAGACAAATAAGCCATCTCTTTCCCAAGTTCCTTTGGCTGTGGTGGTTCATAGCAGCAACTGCAGCCCTGCCTAAGACAACCTTCTACGCCTGTGCCAACTTGTTGACACTCCCTGTTCATCCTTCTGTTTCCTGCTTAGCGGCCACTCCCTTCTCAAAGCCGCACCCTTGGCTTGATCAGGCTGTGACATGCCCACTCTCCTCTGTTCTCTGTCGTTTCACCTCTGAGCACTTTGGGACGAGGCAAGGCCTCACCACCTCCTGTCAGAAGACAGGGTGGGTGCATCAGCACCTAGACAGAGCCGTCTGCTGCAAAGAGAGCAGGGAGTGAACAACGGAAGGAGTCCAGAGAGCCATTCCTACCAAGGCACTCCATTGAGGAAGACTTGCAGAGGGCAGAGGGCAGCCAGATGAAATTCTCATATTTAAAGCTATGTGTCTCTGCTGGTTAAGCCTCCATTCCTGACAGATTTCTTAGTTCCTGGGCCTCTAGCTCCTGATACTTCCGGCTGTTTGATAGGAGAAAGGGAAGAGATATGTCCGCCGTTACCCTTTCTTTTTCTTTTCTTTTCTTTTCTTTTCTTTTCTTTTCTTTTCTTTTCTTTTCTTTTTTTTAAGATTTATTTATTGTTATATGTAAGTATACTGTAGCTGTCTTCACACACACCAGAGGAGAGCATCAGATCTCATTACAAATGATGTGGGTGGTTGCTGGGAATTGAACTCAGGACCTTCGGAAGAGCAGTCAGTGCTCTTAACCACGGAGCCATCTTTCCAGCAGTTACCCTTTAATCATAATCTCACCTTTCCTATGATCCCACTCCTCCTACCGTGCACAACTCATATTCCATGTACGCATGGAGTTCACTCCCCACCCACTCCCCTTTACAATGCAAGTGCCACTTTAAAAACCTAATGTTTACAGATTGCTCAAACTCACTGGCTTTCCTGTGACATTTCCACATGTGTATATTGTGTCTTGCCCATGCCCCTCCTCCCTTCTTCCTTGTCTCTTGTTTGTTCTGTCCCCTTCCCCTGGTCACCTTTCCATTCCCTAATAGTCCCATGTCAGGGCTTCTGTGGGAGGTTGTTTAGTTTTTGTTTGTTTGTTTGGTTTGTTTTGGTTGTGTATTTGGTTGTTTGGTTGGGTTTTTTTGATGGGGTCTCACCTTGTAGACCTGGAACCCACAGAGATCTGCATATCTCTGCCTGCCAAGTGCTGGGATTAAAGGCAAGCCCTTCTATCACCAGCCGTTTGCCTACTTTCTTTATGTTTCTACACACTAGAGAAAGCAAATCGCATTTTTTTATATCTAGCTCATATCCCTGAATACAACTTCCTCCACTTCTATCCGATTTTCTGTAAGAACACACTGTGTTCTTTTGTATGATAAGCAGGTAACATATTATTATCTACCCATCTATTGATTGGCACTAGGCTGGTTGGGAACAGAGCTTCAGTAAACACAGATATGCATGCACCTCTCTTGATAGCTTCCTTTCATACGCCCAGTAATAGGGTGGCTGGGTCATATGTCAGGTCTGCTGTCAGTGTTTTGAAACACCTCCATACCAATTCCCATACTGACTGGATGACTGGACTAATTTGCATTCCCACCAACAATGTATAAGATTTCTTTTTTTTCATATCCTTCCCAGCATCTATTTATTTATTTTGAAAATAGCTATTCTATTAAGATGAAAGGTCAATGTGTATTTTGTTTGTTTGTTTCTTTGAGATGCACTTTTGCTCTGTGGGCAGGCTGGCCTCAAACAGCAATCCTTCTGTTAGAGCCTCCTGAGTTCTGGGAACGATTCCATGATGTCTAAATATATTGAACATTTCTTCACATGTTGGCTATTTGTATTCTTTCTGCTGCTAAGTGTCTGTTCAGATCACTTGTCCATATTTTATTGGCCTTGTTCTTTTGTTGTTAAGGCTTTTTATATTCAGGATACACAAGTACCACTTCCAAGGAGCCTTTTCTGTCCTGGCACCTCCCACAGTTAGTCATTTTTGTCCCTATCTCCTTTATTAATCAGTAAATAAGGACTGAGTCTATTACATTTTCTGTTATGTTCCTGGTATCTAGCATGGTGCTTAAGGTATAATTCATCACGAATGTGCTGAATAAATTAATTAATATTTGCAATAAACCAGAGC
Source organism: Mus caroli (assembly GCF_978045245.1). Lineage (NCBI taxonomy): Eukaryota > Metazoa > Chordata > Mammalia > Rodentia > Muridae > Mus > Mus caroli. The sequence goes on along the minus strand of NW_028227258.1, from coordinate 58,642,596 downwards.
TGATAGTTTTACTAATTATCCATTATATCAAAAATTGCTGGAAAAATAAATTGGAATGTTTTGAATGTGGTGATGGTTTGGTACCTGAATCATAGAAATACGTTTGAAGTTGAACTTGGTTAGATTTCATTACAAAATACTCAGGCTCTGAGAAAGGGGAAGGGAGAGCGGGCAGGTTTGGAGAATGGGGTCAAAGATAAGAGAATGTGGGGGAGCAAATGCCACACAGGGTATTTAACCCTTCACCTGCATTCTCTGGAGAACTTAGATATTTCTATATTCTATGTTTTAAGTCTGAAAATTTTTATATATTTGAAGAAAAAAAAACTTATTATATCTTAAAGTGAATTTAGCCAAGTCACTGGGCCCCCTATCAATTTTTTGTTGCTGATACCTGGGGTCCTAGCCTTTAACATACAGTCCTTGAGGGGTGGGGGAGCAGTCAACATACAAATGGGAACAAGGTCTCAGCCATGTGCAAACCAGCCTGAAAGAACCTTCATGTGCCAGGCAGCTAAGCTGTAGGGGCAGGGCAGCCTAAACCCTGGGAGTTCGTCCACCAAATGATGCAGAGGATGCCAGAGAAGGGTGTGAGAGCTGCTCTGCTTTTGGTCAAGGGTCAATTTTTAAAATCTGTCCACGCCCATTTAGCTACTCTCTGATCCAAATTTCCATTGAGAAATTGACCCAAAAGCAGCCAGTAATGCTCCTGTTGTAGCCCAAATGTATTGCCATCTTGATTTTTTTTTTTAGATTTTATTCATTTAATGTAGATGAGTATATCATAACTGTCTTCAGATACACCATAATCTGTTACAGATGGTTGCGAGCCACCATGTGGTTGCTGGGAATTGAACTCAGGACTTCTAGGAAGAGCAGTCAGTGCTCTTAACCACTGAGCCACCTCTCCAGCCCCCTTGCATTTTTTTCTCCATCAGCAAAAGAAGCCCATACTTCCAACCTCAGTTTCCCACAGAATAAGAGAGTATCAAGGTATTGTGGTTTGAATTCAGTTTCCCCTTACAGACTCATGTTTTGGATACTCGGTCCCCAGCTGGTAGTCCTATTTTAGGAGGTCCTAGAAAATTGAGGAGGTTGGTTGTAGTTAAAGAGAAGAGTTCACCGGCGGTAAGTTCTTGTGGGTACATTATCCCTGGCCACTTCCTATTTTTCTCTGCTTCCTGCCTTTCATGATGTGAATAGCTGTTCTCTGCCACAGACACCCACTGCCAAGACATCCTTGCTCAACTGTGTGGGGCAAAGGGATCGAACCATGAGCCACACAAACCTTCTTCCCTTAAGTTGTTTCTATGAAGTGTTCTTTTAGTTGGGGTTACTATTTGTCTTAGTCAGGGTTTCTATTCCTGCACAAATATCATGACCAAGAAGCAAGTTGGGGAGGAAAGGGTTTATTCGGCTTACACTTCCATACTGCTGTTCATCACCAAAGGAAGTCAGGACTGGAACTCAAACAGGTCAGAAAGCAGGAGCTGATGCAGAAGCCATGGAGGGATGTTCTTTACTGGCTTGCCTCCCCTGGCTTGCTCAGCCTGCTCTCTTATAGAACCTAGACTACCAGCCCAGGGATGGTCCTACCCACAAGGGGCCTTTCCCCCTTGATCACTAATTGAGAAAATGCCTTACAGTTGGATCTCATGGAGGCATTTCCTCAATTGAAGCTCCTTTCTCTGTGATAACTCCAGCTGTGTCAAGTTGACACAAAAATAGCCAGTACAATTGACCCCTTGTCAACTTGACACACAAACACATCACTAGTAAGCCTCAACCCTTACATTCTTATTCATCCCCAAGATCTAAATAACTTTAAAAGTCCCACAGTCTTTACATATTCTTAAAATTTCAATCTCTTTAAAATATCCATCTCTTTTAAAATCCAAAGTCTTTTTACAATTAAAAGTCTCTTAACTGTGGGCTCCACTAAAACAGTTTCTTCCTTCAAGAGGGAAAATATCAGGGCACAGTCACAATCAAAGCAAAAATCAATCTCCAACAGTCCAACATCTGGGATCCAACTCACAATCTTCTGGGCTCCTCCAAGGGCTTGGGTCATTTCTCCAGCCATGCCCTCTGTAGCACACACGTCGTCCTCTGGGCTCCAGATGCCTGTACTCCACTGCTGCTGCTGCTCTTGGTGGTCATCTCGTGGTACTGGCATCTCCAAAACACTGCATGACCCCTTCAGTCCTGGGCCTTCAATTACAACTGGGGCTGCACCTTCACCAATGGCCTTCCATGGCCTCTCACAGTGCCCAGCCTGAGCTGCTGTGTGACCCCTTCATGCCTTCAAAACCAGTACCACCTGGGTGACCCTTACACATTACCAAGTCCCACTGCAGAAGGAGTACAACCTTGCCTATCTCTGGAACACAGCCTCTTTGTGCTTTCAGAAAACACTTCCCAGAAGATGTCACCTCAACGATGCTGGTCTCTTCTTTTTTTTTTTTTTTTTTTTTACAGGGGAAATGAAAGGTTTTATTTTGTGTATGTTTGGCTCACAAAGAATGTAGGGTATTTTTCCTAAAACAAACTAAACTTCCATGGAAAAATCATCTTTTTTTTTTTTAATTTTTTTTATTACATATTTTCCTCAATTACATTTCCAATGCTATCCCAAAGTCCCCCATACCGCCCCCCACTTCCCTACCCTCCCATTCCCATTCTTTTGGCCCTGGCAATCCCCTATATTGGGGCATATACAGTTTGCAAGTCCAATGGGCCTCTCTTTCCAGTGATGGCCGACTAGGCCATCTTTCGATACATATGCAGCTAGAGACAAGAGCTCCGGGGTACTGGTTAGTTCATCATGTTGTTCCAACTATAGGGTTGCAGATCCCTTTAGCTCCTTGGGTACTTTCTCTAGCTTCTCCATTGGGAGCCCTGTGATCCATCCAATAGCTGACTGTGAGCATCCACTCCTGTGTTTGCTAGGCCCCTGCATAGTCTCACAAGAGACAGCTATCTTTGGGTCCTTTCAGCAAAATCTTGCTAGTGTATGCAATGGTGTCAGCGTTTAGAAGCTGATTATGGGATGGATCCCTGGATACGGCAGTCTCTAGATGGTCCATCCTTTCATCACAGCTCCGAACTTTGTCTCTGTAACTCCTTCCCTGGGTGTTTTGTTCCCAATTCTAAGAAGGGGCACAGTGTCCACATTTTGGTCTTCATTCTTCTTGAGTTTCATGCGTTTAGCAAATTGTATCTTATATCTTGGGTATCCTAAGTTTTGGGCTAATATCCACTTATCAGTGAATACATATTGTGTGAGTTCCTTTGTGATTGTGTTACCTCACTCAAGATGATGCCCTCCAGGTCCATCCATTTGGCTAGGAATTTCATAAATTCATTCTTTTTAATAGCTGAGTAGTACTCCATTGTGTAAATGTACCATAATTTCTGTATCCATTCCTCTGTTGAGGGGCATCTGGGTTCTTTCCAGCTTCTGGCTATTATAAATAGGGCTGCTATGAACATAGTGGAGCATGTGTCCTTCTTACCGGTTGGGACATCTTCTGGATATATGCCCAGAAGAGGTATTGCTGGATCCTCCGGTAGTACTATGTCCAATTTTCTGAGGAACCGCCAGACTGATTTCCAGAGTGGTTGTACAAGCTTGCAATCCCACCAACAATGGAGGAGTGTTCCTCTTTCTCCACATCCCCTCCAGCATCTGCTGTCACCTGAATTTTTGATCTTAGCCATTCTGACTGGTGTGAGGTGGAATCTCAGGGTTGTTTTGATTTGCATTTCCCTGATGATTAAGGATGTTGAACATTTTTTCAGGTGCTTCTCTGCCATTTGGTATTCTTCAGGTGAGAATTCTTTGTTCAATTCTGAGCCCCATTTTTTAATGGGGTTATTTGACTTTCTGGAGTCCACCTTCTTGAGTTCCTTATATATATTGGATATTAGACCCTTATCTGATTTAGGATAGGTAAAGATCCTTTCCCAATCTGTTGGTGGTTTTTTTGTCTTATTGATGGTGTCTTTTGCCTTGCAGAAGCTTTGCAGTTTCATGAGGTCCCACTTGTCAATTCTCGATCTTACAGCACAAGCCATTGCTGTTCTATTCAAGAATTTTTCCCCTGTGCCCATATCTTCAAGGCTTTTCCCCACTTTCTCCTCTATAAGTTTCAGTGTTTCTGGTTTTATGTGAAGTTCCTTGATCCACTTAGACTTGACCTTAGTACAAGGAGATAGGAATGGATCGATTCGCATTCTTCTACATGATAAAAACCAGTTGTGCCAGCACCATTTGTTGAAAATGCTGTCTTTCTTCCACTGGATGTTTTTAGCTCCCTTGTCGAAGATCAAGTGACCGTAGGTGTGTGGGTTCATGTCTGGGTCTTCAATTCTATTCCATTGGTCTATTTGTCTGTCACTATACCAGTACCATGCAGTTTTTATCACAATGGCTCTGTAGTAAAGCTTTAGGTCTGGCATGGTGATTCCACCAGAGGTTCTTTTATCCTTGAGAAGAGTTTTTGCTATCCTAGGTTTTTTGTTATTCCAGATGAATTTGCAGATTGCACTTTCTAATTCGTTGAAGAATTGAGTTGGAATTTTGATGGGGATTGCATTGAATCGGTAGATTGCTTTTGGCAAGATAGCCATTTTTACAATGTTGATCCTGCCAATCCATGAGCATGGGAGATCTTTCCATCTTCTGAGATCTTCTATAATTTCTTTCTTCAGAGACTTGAAGTTCTTATTATACAGATCTTTCACTTCCTTAGTTGATCACGCCAAGATATTTTATATTATTTGTGACTATTGAGAAGGGTGTTGTTTCCCTAATTTCTTTCTCAGCCTGTTTATTCTTTGTGTAGAGAAAGGCCATTGATTTGTTTGAGTTAATTTTATATCCAGCTACTTCACCGAAGCTGTTTATCAGGCTTAGGAGTTCTCTGGTGGAATTTTTAGGGTCACTTATATATACTATCATATCATCTGCAAAAAGTGATATTTTGACTTCATCTTTTCCAATTTGTATCCCTTTGATCTCCTTTTGTTGTCGAATTGCTCTGGCTAGGACTTCAAGTACTATGTTGAATAGGTATGGAGAAAGTGGACAGCCTTGTCTAGTCCCTGATTTTAGAGGGATTGCTTCAAGCTTCTCACCATTTACTTTGATGTTGGCTACTGGTTTGCTGTAGATTGCTTTTACCATGTTTAGGTATGGGCCTTGAATTCCTGATCTTTCCAAGACTTTTATCATGAATGGGTGTTGGACCTTGTCGAATGCTTTTTCTGCATCTAACGAGATGACCATGTGGTTTTTGTTTTTGAGTTTGTTTATATACTGGATTACGTTGATGGATTTCCGTATATTGAACCATCCCTGCATCCCTGGGATGAAACCTACTTGGTCAGGATGGATGATTGTTTTGATGTGTTCTTGGATTCGGTTAGCAAGAACTTTATTGAGGATTTTTGCATCAATATTCATAAGGGATATTGGTCTGAAGTTTTCTATCTTTGTTGGGTCTTTTTGTGGTTTAGGTATCAGAGTAATTGTGGCTTCATAGAATGAGTTGGGTAGAGTACCTTCTGTTTCAATTTTGTGGAATAGTTTGTGAAGAACTGGGATTAGATCTTCTTTGAAGGTCTGATAGAACTCTGCACTAAACCCATCTGGTCCTGGGCTTTTTTTGGTTGGGAGACTATTAATGACTGCTTCTATTTCTTTGGGGGATATATGGTTGTTTAGATCATTAACCTGATCTTGGTTCAACTTTGGTACCTGGTATCTGTCTAGGAACTTCTCCATTTCATCCAGGTTCTCCAGTTTTGTTGAGTATAGCCTTTGGTAGAAGGATCTGATGGTGTTTTGGATGTCTTCAGGATCCGTTGTTATGTCTCCTTTTTCATTTCTGATTTTGTTAATTAGAATACTTTCCCTGTGCCCTCTAGTTAGTCTGGCTAAGGGTTTATCTATCTTGTTGATTTTCTCAAAGAACCAGCTCCTTGATTGGTTGATTCTTTGAATAGTTTTTCTTGTTTCCACTTGATTGATTTCGCCCCTGAGTTTGATTATTTCCTGCCGTCTACTCCTCTTGGGTGAATTTGCTTCCTTTTGTTCTAGTGCTTTTAGGTGTGTTGTCAAGCTGCTAATGTGTGCTCTTTCTAGTTTCTTTTTGGAGGCACTCAGAGCTATGAGTTTTCCTCTTAGAAATGCTTTCATTGCGTCCCATAAGTTTGGGTATGTTGTGGCTTCATTTTCACTGAACTCTAAAAAGTCCTTGATTTCTTTCTTTATTCCTTCCTTGACCAAGGTATCATTGAGAAGAGTGTTGTTCAGTTTCCACGTGAATGTTGGCTTTCTATTATTTATTTTGTTATTGATGATCAGCCTTAGTCCATGGTGATCTGATAGGATGCATGGGACAATTTCAATGTTTTTGTATCTGTTGAGTCCTGTTTTGTGCCCAATTACGTGGTCAATTTTGGAGAAGGTACCATGAGGTGCTGAGAAGAAGGTGTATCCTTTTGTTTTAGGGTAAAATGTTCTGTAGATATCTGCCAGATTCATTTGATCCATAACTTCTGTTAGTTTCACTGTGTCCCTGTTTAGTTTCTGTTTCCATGATCTGTCCATTGGTGAAAGTGGTGTGTTGAAGTCTCCCACTATTATTGTATGAGGTGCAATGTGTGCTTTGAGATTTACTAAAGTTTCTTTAATGAATGAGGCTGCCTTTGTATTTGGAGCATAGATATTCAGGATTGATAGTTCCTCTTGGAGGATTTTACCTTTGATGAGTATGAAGTGCCCCTCCCTGTCTTTTTTGATGACTTTGGGTTGGAAGTCAATCTTATCTGATATTAGAATGGCTACTCCAGCTTGTTTCTTCAGACCATTTGCTTGGAAAATTGTTTTCCAGCCTTTCATTCTGAGGTAGTGTCTATCTTTTTCTCTGAGATGAGTTTCTTGTAAGCAGCAAAATGTTGGGTCTTGTTTGTGTAGCCAGTTTGTTAGTCTATGTCTTTTTATCGGGGAGTTGAGTCCATTGATATTAAGAGATATTAAGGAAAAGTAATTGTTGTTTCCTGTTATTTTTGTTGTTAAAGTTGGCATTCTGTTCTTGTGGCTGTCTTCTTTTCGGTTTGTTGAGGGATTACCTTCTTGTTGTTTCTAGGGCGTGGTTCCTGTCCTTGTATTGGTTTTTTTCTGTTATTATCCTTTGAAGGGCTGGATTCGTGGAGAGATAATGTGTGAATTTGGTTTTGTCGTGGAATACTTTGGTTTCTCCATCTATGTTAATTGAGAGTTTGGCTGGGTATAGTAGCCTGGGTTGGAATTTGTGTTCTTTTAGTGTCTGTATAACATCTGTCCAGGATCTTCTGGCTTTCATAGTCTCTGGTGAAAAATCTGGTGTAATTCTGATAGGCTTGCCTTTATATGTTACTTGGCCTTTTTCTCTTACTGCTTTTAGTATTCTATCTTTATTTAGTGCATTTGTTGTTCTGATTATTATGTGTCGGGAGGTATTTCTTTTCTGGTCCAGCCTATTTGGAGTTCTGTAGGCTTCTTGTATGTTCATGGGCATCTCTTTCTTTAGATTTGGGAAGTTTTCTTCTATAATTTTGTTGAAGATGTTTGCTGGTCCTTTGAGTTGAAAATCTTCATTCTCATCCACTCCTATTATCAGTAGGTTTGGTCTTCTCATTGTGTCCTGTATTTCCTGGATGTTTTGAGTTAGGATCTTTTTTGCATTTTCCATTTTCCTTGATTGTTGTGCCCATGTTCTCTATGGAATCTTCTGCACCTGAGATTCTCTCTTCCATCTCTTGTATTCTGTTGCTGATGCTTGCATCTATGGTTCCAGATTTCTTTCCTAGGGTTTCTATCTCCAGTGTTGCCTCATTTTGGGTTTTCTTTATTGTGTCTACTTCCCTTTTTAGGTCTAGTATGGTTTTGTTCATTTCCATCATCTGATTGGATGTGTTTTCCTGTTTCTCTTTAAGGACTTCTACCAGTTTGGTTGTGTTTTCCTGTTTTTCTTTAAGGACTTGTAACTCTTTAGCCATGTTCTCCTGTAGTTCTTTAAAGTCCTTCTTGATGTCCTCTACCATCATCATGAGATATGCTTTTAAATCCAGGTCTAGTTTTTCAGGTGTGTTGGGGTGCCCTGGACTGGGCGAAGTGGGAGTGCTGGGTCCTGATGATGGTGAGTGGTCTTGGTTTCTGTTAGTAAGATTCTTACCTTTACCTCTTGCCATCTGGTAATCTCTGGAGTTGTTATAGTTGTCTCTGTTCAGAGGTTGTTCTTCTGGTGATTCTGAGTATCCTCTGTCAGCAGACCTGGGAGACAGGCTCTCTCCTCTGAGTTTCAGTGGTTAGAGCACTCCCTGCTGACAAGCTTTCCTCTTAAAGGGAAGGTGTACAGATATCTGGCGTTTGGACCTCCTCCTGGCCGAAGAAGAAGGCGGAAAACAGGACCTTTCCCAGATGCTGTGTTGCTTTGGCAGGTCACAGAAGCTGTAGGCTTCTGTGGTACACACTCTCAGCTGTGCAGACTAAGTTCCTAAGTTCAGTGGAGTCCTGGATCCAAGATGTGCTCCCTGCTCCTGAGGCAGAGGGCTCCTGTGCAGGGCAGACCACTGTCTTCCAGCTAGGAGGGTGCCGGATGTCTGTGGCCCCAAAAGGGTGCTGCCTCAGCGGCTCTGTGGCTCCCGCCTGTCCCAGAAGCTGTCTGCCTCTGTGGTCCTCAGTCTTACCTGTACAGACTAAGTTTGGCGGAGTCCCGGAGCCAAGATGGCGCTCCCTGCAGGGCAGGTCACTGTCCTCCGGCTGGGAGGGTGTCGGATGTCTGCGGCCCCAAAAGGGTGCTGCCTCAGCGGTTCTGTGGCTCCCGCCTGTCCCCGAAGCTGTCTGCCTCTGTGGTCCTCACTCTGACCTGTACAGACTAAGTTCGGCGGAGTCCCGGAGCCAAGATGGCGCTCCCTGCAGGGCAGGTCACTGTCCTCCAGCTGGGAGGGTGCCGGAAGTCTGCGGCCCCAAAAGGGTGCTGCCTCAGCGGCTCTGTGGCTCCCGCCTGTCCCAGAAGCTGTCTGCCTCTGCTGGTCTCTTCTTAATCACCACTAATTTCTTAGCTCCAGCTAACCAGCATCAATAGTCCCAGTAATGCAAAGTTTTTGCTTTAGTAGTTCTGGTATCTTGTTAATCTAGCTGATTCTTCAGCCCCAGCTAACCAGAACTACAAAATCTTCACAATAAAACAGCAATGGCCCTGAAGAGAGTCTTTAATTTTCCCTCTGAAATTTCACAAACCAGGCCTCCATCTTCTGCACTGTTCTCAGCATTATCTTCCAAGCTCCTACACAACATCTGACAGAGCTCTTAACAACGAATGGATCTTCAAGCCCAAAGTTCCAAAGTCCTTCCACAGTCCTCCCCAAAACATGGTCAGGTTGTTACAGGAATACCCCACTCTGCTGGTACCAATTTGTCTTAGTCAGGGTTTCTATTCCTGCACAAACATCATGACCAAGAAGCAAGTTGGGGAGGAAAGGGTTTATTCGGCTTACACTTCCATACTGCTGTTCATCACCAAAGGAAGTCAGGACTGGAACTCAAACAGGTCAGAAAGCAGGAGCTGATGCAGAAGCCATGGAGGGATGTTCTTTACTGGCTTGCCTCCCCTGGCTTGCTCAGCCTGCTCTCTTATAGAACCTAGACTGCCAGCCCAGGGATGGTCCCACCCACAAGGGGCCTTTCCCCCTTGATCACTAATTGAGAAAATGCCTTACAGTTGGATCTCATGGAGGCATTTCCTCAATTGAAGCTCCTTTCTCTGTGATAACTCCAGCTGTGTCCAGTTGACACAAAAATAGCCAGTACACTATTGTTCTGATGAACCATCATAACCAAAAGCAATTTGTGGGGAAAAAGGTTTATTCTGCTTACATTTTCAGGTCACACTCTACCATTGAAGGAAGTTAGGGCAGGAACCTAGAGGCAGGAACTGATGCAGAGACATGGAGGGGTGCTGCTTACTGGCTTGCTCCCCTTGGCTTGCTCAGCCTGCTTTCTTATAGCCCTCAGGACCACCAGCACAATGGGCTGGGACCTCCTCCATCAATCATCAGTTAAGAAAATGCCCTAAATGTGTGCCTACAGCCAGATCTTACTGTGACATTTTCTCAACTGAGGTTTACCCCACATAGGTTACTATAGCTTATGTCAAATCGACATCACACCAGCCACACACTTCTATAATTAATGACCTCACTTTTGGTACCCAGCTTCAGATTGGTCGGCTTCCTGTCTCTCTAACAAAATATGAGAAGTGACTGATAAATAGAAAAGGGTTATTTTGGCTTACAGTTTCCAGTGTAGAATGAATGGCCCCAGGCTTGAAACTGTGTAAAGTGACAAGGTCTCATGCAGTGTCCCAAGCTGTCCTGAAACTTACTATGTGATCTGGGCTGGCCTTTAGGTTGCAGCAATCCTCCTGTTGCAACTTCCTGAGTGCCTTTTGTTCATGCTTATATGTTGAGCTAGGGAGCAGAAAGGAAAGAGATGCTGGCTTGAGAGCCAGGTATCTGCTCAGCCCATGAGAGTGGATATAGCACAATCCTCGTCAGTCACGGAAGAGCAGGATCCTTGGGAGCTACTGGTCTCCAGCCTGTGCTGGATGGCTGGGAAGCTGGATCCTGACTTCCAGTGGGATAGATACATCCAGATCCTGCCAGCAAGAAGCAAAGCCAGGCAGCAGCGCTGTGCTTTCCGCAGACTCTGTGTCTGGACCACTGCCACCGAGCTTCCCACCCTGGGTAGGACTCTTCCTCTTCTCAGTTTGTCATTCCCTAGAAATGTCTTCAGAGACAGGCGCTGAGGCGCCCTTGGAGTTCATTCCAGTGCTGTCACAAGGACTTTGCAAAAGGTCCCGCCTTATGTCTCAAAGGTTTCACTGTTTTCCAGAAGTCTCATCCAAAAGAGCAATTTTTAACATATGTTCCTTTGGGAGACAGTTACCATCTAAACTCCAGCAAAGCCTCTTCCATGTCCCAGTGGCTGCTAGCATCCCTTGGCTCCTGGTACTGTGGTTGTGCAGCCTTCTCTTCCTCTATAAAACTGCAATCACACCCCTCTCTCATTTTTCCTTACCTTTAAGATCCGTTGAGATAATCCTGCATCATCCCATATCAAGATGGTGTCCTTTGGCCAGGGTCCTTAACATATCACACCCACAAAAGCCAATGGCAATACTCTTGGTTCCAGTGCTTAGGGAATGGTTACATTTGAGACCCATCACCTATCCTATGACAGCCCCATTTCAAACTTGCCTTCTTAATTTTTTTTAAATGGACGCTCTTTTTTTGTGCTCTTTATAATTGATTTTCTTTGGGGTTCTAGAAACTGTTAACCAGACTTTGGCTCTAACCAGATTGAATCTTGTTCTCCTGCTTCCCAAACTGTTTTCCTAAGAGAAAGTGCACTGTGAGCCATCAAAGCGATTTCAGCTTTGTTTTTGTCTCTTTTGAAAGATGTTTTTCAGGGAAACCAACTTAAATAAATCTTTATCTAACTAATGATCTGTTCGCAAATTCTCACAAAACAAAAACTTTCAGCGTTTCCCCTCAGGCTGCTCTATATTAACCCGGAGGCACTGCTACGATGCATCTCTGGGATAAAGTTGAGTCGTTGTTTCATCTTCTCAGTGTGTATGTTTGTCTGCATGGAAGTCTGTGCACCATGTGTGTGTGTGTGGAGCAGCCGGGACTGGAAGAGGGTGTCAGATCCTTTGGACCCAGAGTTAAAGACAGTTGTGAGCCACTATGTGGGTTCTGAGACTTGAATCCAGGTCCTTTTAAAGAGCAACAACCGCTCTTAACCAATGAGCCATCTCTTTTGCCCCCAAGTCAAGTTATTCTTTAGGAAACAAGGTAACGACAACTCATAGGAGTTATGCAAGCCTCTTGTGTGTTTCAGAATCCACTTGCTGCCATGCATAAATGGACAGAAACCGGCATGGAATTCTGAAAGCCTTGCTTTCTTCGTGAGTCAGGAGACTTTGGCCAGCTAAATGAAATTCCTTGAGCCTCAGGGTGCTCATTAAGAAAACGATGAAGTTGGAGGGCATCAGCTGCTTTCTGACAGTAAGCGGGGAATGTGGTTTCTAAACAAACAAAACTTATCAGAGATCCAAATGGATCAAACAGACCAAAGTGAACCTGCTCCGTGCCTGAAGGACAGGGGCTCCGTGGATGGAGACACCGGAGAGCAAAGAGGGCCCGGGAACCACTGCTTCCACCCTCTCACCCGAGGAAAACTTGAAAGCTTGCACACTCTCTGTCACCGCTTGAGAATTAAACATCTTAATTCTGTGCCCATCTCGATTGTCTGTCTTGAGGCTTGTTCTCAGACTTGAGGCTGGCTCAGAACTCTCAAAGGCTCTCAGGTTCTGTTCCCATTGCTTTGATAAAATATCCTGACAAAATCAACTTAAAGAAGAAAGGGTTTATTTGGGCCAACTTTTAAGGTCAAGTCAATCTCTATCAGGCAGTAGGAACTAGAAGCAGCTGGTCACGTCACGTCACATCCACAATCAAGAAGCAGAGAGGGATGAATGAGTGCTACCACTCAGTTCCCCCTCACAGTCTCCCTGCCAAGGGAATGGTGGCACCCACAGTGGGCAGATCTTCTCTGGCTCAATACAATCAAGATAGCCCTCTACAAGTGTGCCCAGAGACCCATCTCTCCAATGATTCTGGATCCTGTCACGTTGACAATTAACACTAACCACCATAGACTAAACGTGCGTCCTTTGGCATTCCACTATGCTCCCTTCCAAAAGCATAGTTTACTTTTGATATTTTAGGGAGGGTCTATTTTCAGATCTCAGATATCTACACAAGTTCTTAAAAACCTTCTGAGGTAGAGAGTGGAATACGTAGGCTGGGAAAGGTGCTTCAATGGAATATCACCATGGCCCAGTTCTACACATTTCAGAGATTAAACATGACACAGCAAAACTGGATAGTACTCACAGTCCTCCATGTCCTTCCTGGAATGTCTCTTCAGTCCCAAATTGCCCCATCTATCAGCTAGGATGTAAAAAACATCCAGGTGGAGAGAGTAAAATGATGATAAATAAATGAAGGGAATGTAAGATTTTTCAGTAGAACTGAAGCTTTGTCTGATAGTCAGCCTTGACCGACAATTTGGCCAGGTTTTGAATCAACATGGGTGTCGCAGGGAGGGCATTTCCAGAGAGGTTTAACTGAGGAGAAGAGGAACCATCCTGGATGTGGGTGGTACCATCCATCGGGCAAGTCCCCAGTGAATAGAAAGGGAGAATGGACGAACCAAGCTGAGCCCCTGCATTCATCTCTCTCTGCTTCTGGACACAAGGTGATCAGTGTCTCATGCTCCTGTCCCTGTGATGTCTCTCACATGATGGACTGTATCCCTAAAGCCAGCTGTCACATAGTCATGTCTCTATGGCCTCCTTTCCATGATAAACTGTATCCCCTAAGACCTTGACCCAAAACAAACCTTCCTCCCATAACTTGCTTCTGTTAAGGACTTTGCCCCAAGGATAAGAAATTAGCCAACAAGTAAAATTTTAAAAAATACTAAAATACTTGATGTAGACCCGAGCTTCCCAGGTATGTTGCTGTTGACATGTCATGTCTGACACTGATGCTCTTACTAACTGAACGTCTGTCTGGGTTCTTTGCTCTACCCAGATAGAAATAGTAGGTAGGCAAAGAGAAGCTCTTCAAGTGCTGCTGGTATTTGGTGGCACATCCCTTGGAATCTTTAAGAGTGGGCAATATCACCTGATGGGTGAGATCAAGAGCAAGCAGGAGTTAGTGTTGTGGCTTCTGCGTAGGCCTCAGGTAGATCAACCCTTAGCTCTGTGATTCTTGTGGAGCCAGGGAGTCAGGCTGCCTTAGCCCTTGGCAGTAGTAAGCACTGCAGTGTCTTGGAAAACCCAGGTAGCAGGACTCTTTGGTGTCAGCTGTCAAAGCTGCAGCTCCTGGGCCTGCGCTGCCTGTGACCTTTAACTCTAAAAGCGTGGCAGTTCTGGGACACTTCCAGTTACCAGAGCCTGCTGTTTCTCTTTGCTGATTCCACTGTCTCTTGGCCCTCACCATCCTGGTTCCTGCCCTGTCTGTCTACTGTTGAGGACTCTTCACCTGCCTCTTTTTTTTTTTTTAATTGGATATTTTATTTGTTTACATTTCAAATGTTATCCCTTCTCCTGGTTTCCCTTCTGCAAACCCTCTATCCCATCCTCTCTTATCCTTCTTCTATGAGTGTGTTCCCCCACCTACCCACCCACTCCTGCCTCACCTCTCTCTATACTAGGGCATCAAGCCTTCACAGGACCAAGGGCCTCCCCTCCCATTGATGCCAAATAAGACCCCTTCAACTCCTTCAGTCCTTCCCCTAACTCCTCCATTGGGTACCCTCTGCTCAGTCTGATGGTTTGCTGTGAGCATCCACATCTGTATTAGTCAGGATCTGGCAGAGCCTCTCAGGAGAAAGCTATACCAGGCTCCTGTCAGCAAGCTCTTCTTGGCATCAGCAGTAGTGTCTGGGTTTGGTGACTGTATATGGGATGGATCTACAGGTGGGGCAGTCTCTGGAGGGCCTTTCCTTCAGTCTCTGTTTCACTCTTTGTCCCTGTATTTCCTTTAGACAGAAGCAATTCTGGGTTAAAATTTTGGAGATGGGTGGGTGGTCCCATCCCTCAACTGAGAGGTTTAATGCCTAACCTCTGGATATGGTCTCGACAGATTCTCCCTTCCCTTTGTGGGGTATTTCAGCTAATGTCATCCCCATGAGGTCCTGGGAGGTTCTTGCTTTCCTGGCATCTGGGACTTTCTGGTTGCTACCCCCAGTTCCCCTCCCCATTGCTATATACCTCTGTTCAATTTCCTGACCCTCTGTACATCTCCTCCATTTCCTCCCATACCTGATTCTGCCTCTCTTTTTCCCCTTCCCCAATCATCTGGCCACCTCTGCCATTTCTACCCCTCAACATGAATCGGCTGAGCTGTGCCTGCCACTCTTTTACCTCTGCTACTGTTCCACTGTCTCTGCTTCTTCTTTCTTCATGTTCTCACCTCAGCCCACACTACTGAAAACAGGCAGAGAAGGCCAGTTTTGTTTTTGTTTGTTTTGTTTTGGGTTTTTTTTTTTTGGGGGGGGGTTGGTGGCTTAATGTTGCTACACCAGGAGAGGCAGCACAGGAGAGGTGATGCAACTGACTAAGTGATCCAAACAGCTTGTTTATGCAATCAGAGGAGTGAGAGTTGTTAGTCACAGCAAACCTCCAGTAAAATTGAAGGTTGGTTCATGGCCCTGTTCCATTAGCACTAGCTCTGCCAGGTCATGAAGGGAAGTGCTCTACCTCTGGCACAGAGAGAAAAGGACGCAGGGTCATCTAGAGTTCAAGGCCTGTGACATCAAACTGTCTGAAAGAGTCCTGGCTCTGATGGTGCCTTCAGAAGGTGGCCCAATCAGCTGGGAACCTTGTGTAGTTTCCTCAAGGCAGTTGTGGAGTGCACAGAACCGCTGGTGCTGGCAGGAGAAGCTTCTGGCCCGTTGTTTGGCTGACAAGCCTTCTGTTTAAGACAGGGAGGCCAGAAGGGAAGAGCCCAACAGTTGTGGAGTCAACTTGCTGCATCTCCCAACACCTTTGCTTATTTACAAAAGAATGAACATCAAAAATGTTTTCAGTAAGAAGTTAAGGAAATCATCACCCACACTAATGGTACGTTTAGCAGATGTTAACAATGCTTTGACTATGCCCTCAGAGAAATGTAGTGCCCCTCATCTGTCTTAATTTACTATGAGGAAAAATATGCATGCCTAATTGTGGGGAAATTGATATAAATACTGAATTGAAATTTTGTTTTTATAATGTACTTGATAATACTTATAATCATAAGTTTAGGCAATGTTTCATTTTGCGGCACTACCCTAGAATGACATATTTCTATTTGTTTCACAGAACAATATAGTTCTCTCCACTTAACTAAGTTTATGATGTTTTCTGGTGTGTGTGTGTGTGTGTGTGTGTGTGTGTGTGTGTGTGTGCGTGCATGCACACGCATGCATGGGTGTGTGTGTGTGTGCACGCGTGCATGCATGCACATGTGTGTTTGTGTGTTCATGTGTATGTAGGTGCATGTGTCAGCACTGGTGTATGTGCACATGTTTGTCCTTGCATGCAGAAGCCAGAGGACAACTTTAGGTGTCCATCTTCAAGTACCATCTACTCTTCCCTGGTGACAAAGTCTCTGGTCCAGAGCTCACCAAGGATTGGCTGTCTGTCTAGCAAGTGCCAGAGATCCCCTTAAAGGCTACTTCCCTCAGAGCAGTTGCTGCTTGGCTATCATAACTAAGGCATGAGAGTCAAGGTTTCCTATTCCGATGAGAGTTACACTTACTTCCTGAGTTTTATCCCAGGGATGTCAACTAACTAAGAGATTGGTTAAACTGACCAAACCAACACAATAATAAGTAAGAAAAGTCAAGACAGAAAAAAGTAACAATAAGAAATGGTTTTAATGACTTATAGAAACCACACATCAGGATGGCTCCCATAGGCACATATATTTGAAGACTTGGTCCCCAGTTGGTGGAATTGTTTGAGAAAGATTAGGAGGTGTGGCCTTGGTGGAGTGGATATGTCACAGGGTCGGGCTTTGAGGCTTCACGACCTTCTGATGATGCCAAGTGCGCTGCCTCCTAAGGGTGTTGGAGAGGCTACCTCTCAGCTATTCCAGGATCCATGCTTCCTCTCCCCACCATGGACTTGGTCCCTCTGGAACTGGAAGCCCAATGAAATTCTTTCTTTTATAAGTTGCCTAGGTCATAGTCAAGGTAATGTCCTAACTCTCTGCTGTGCTGGCTACATTTCTCCACTTTCTGTTTTAGATTCCCAAGCTTGAGGTAGAATATGACTATGCCTGAGACAAATATAATATACAGAATGTAAGTAGAGCCCAAGGTCAGGACACATTTAGTTAGTGCTAGGCAGGCAAGGATAAGAACCATCAGTCACAACTTATTGGCTTTTAGTTACTTTTAGACGAGCTAACCTCTCACCTTATTTCCTGTCATTCTTTAAAGTCCCTGTTGGACAGTTCAGGCATCGAAACATATCTGAAACAGGTTTTCAATTGCTTGGTGCTGTTCTTTTTTCCTTGACTCTCTCTCTCTCTCTCTCTCTCTCTCTCTCCCCTTCCCTCCCTCCTTCTTTCCTTTTCTTCCTTCCTTTTTTTCTTGGTCTTAAGTTTTGATTGGATGTAAGACACTGTGTGCAGAAGAACGGTGGATGCTGAGATACATAGCACACATATCCACAAGTAAGCAGGTATCTCTTCACAACAAGTTATCCACACAATGGGATAACATCATCTAGTCAGAAGTGAGCAGAGTCACCTCCCTTTGATACAAGGCAAGATCCATGTTCAATCATGAAAACCCAAACAAGTGTGATTAACTGAGAAAAGACACTTCCACCACCCAAGCGCTATTGATCTATAATATAAAGTTTGACATATTTGATTTAATATAAATAAAAAACCCAGAAAACCCATTAAAAAGATGGGATACATATTCATGTGGGCAATCCTTGGAAGAAAGGAACAGAACAGCTACAAGAATATTGAGGCAGGTTCTTTGTTCTTGCTCTCCAGAACTGAAAATTAAGTTGCCACCTTTCACCAATCAGATCACCCAAAATTAAAACATCTAAGTAGGTGAATTATTGATAGTGGAGGCACAAGAACACAGGCCCAGGTGTGAATTGTGAGCCGGGTGCTGGTGTTTGGTGAAACTACAAATATCTCTGGTTAGAGCCTTACACAAAAGCATCAGCGATCACATATCAATCTCTTGGTAAATGCATATTTAATGAAAACATGAAGGTATCAATCAACTCAAGCCCTCCATGACTAGGATTGCAGGAATGAAGTCGTTTTCAAGGAATGCTTTTGATGGCACCAGACATCAAAGTATTGTGGTGTGCCCAGCAGTCTGTAAGGGCCACCTTATGTACTAACATAGTTACCCTCAGATTACTGCGTGGCCTCTTTTACCTAGAAGACGCTTTCATGTTAAGCTGAAGAACCCTCAAGCAATAAGTCAGAGCTGTATTTGAACTCAAGCCTCTGGCTCCTGCAGCCAATCACGGAACCCCTTGATGGCGGACCACTTGCGTTCTGTACTAGAATGCTTGCGCACACCTGCCCCATGCTATGTCCACTCGCTCCTTCTCTGGCAGTTTAGTGTTGCTGACCTTCTCCTTTGTCAAAAGTCAGCCTTCCTCTTCATCCTCCACTGCATAGGAGCAACCCAACACTTTCCTCCACGGTGAAGAGTCTCTCACAGCCTCTGCAGGTCCCCAGTGAGGATCTGGGCCTCTTTTTCCTGGGCTGCTTGAGACGCATTTTCAAATGCTTTGAAGGGATGCGGTAATGCCCCACTTGAGATCTCTTTCCTCTGGGCCACAGGCACATCCAGCCTTCCCTGCATCTTTTGGAGATGACCACACAGATGTTAACCATAGCAACAGACTGTGATACAGTCGTCTGTGGTACAGAGATTACTTACACCTGTAGAGCAATTGTCCCTAACTGGAAGGACCCCAAGGGACCCAGTCTTCTTATATATTTATTCTCTCTTTTAGTGCTGCTTGCTACCTGGGCAGGTGGAGGCTGAGAAATCAGAATACACAGCTAGGTAGAATTGCACATAATGAAGCTTCCAGATCCTAGACCCCAATACTTAAGGTCTCCCTGCATGGGCTTGTCGGATGTGTTTCCAAATTTAAATGAGACCATCTGTGGACTCATCCCTGAGCACTCTGTGGCCTTGGTTGTTCTCGGTCATCCTAGTTCACCTGCATGGCTTCCCTGAGAGACAGGAACGTGTATCTTTTGCACACACTGAATGCTAGGAGGTGGAGCCTTCCAGAGATGAAATAGTTAAGGACTGCTGAGCTGGAATTCAGCTCCAAGTCTTTCAGCTTGACTACCTCAAAATCTTCCATTCTTTTTTTTCCCCCCTTCAGATTTCCATGTTCTAAATTGCCAGTTAATTAACCTCTATTTAAAGGTACATTTATATATTTAATTTCCTTTCCCACCCCCCAAAGCAAGTTACCTATAATTCGAAATATTCTCTTACTTTAGAATATTCAGGGGCTTGCAAGAATAACTAGAAAATGGAAATTTCCTACAAGGGAAGCACATGTCTGTAACAGGAAGCACAGTTCACCTCCTTTCAGCTCCATGTGCAGCAGCAGCCTGGCTGCCGTTTCATGGAACACTCTTGTCTCCTTGGAGTGGAGCAAACACGTTTCCACAGGGTACTGTTCACTAAGTGCTGTTCTGGTCCCTTCTCAGGCGATACTCTGCTGAGTGAGTTCATTCACTTTATCCTGCAGGTAAAAATGAGCAGCCAGCCAGCCTTACAGATGACAAAATGAAGTTCAGAGAACTCAAGGCATTTGAACTCAAGCTGCATGGCAGCTTCCCAGATTCTTTGCTCAGCCATCATCTGTGTTAGGCCAGCACAGGGAAGTGCCCTCAGGGGAGGGATCAGAAGCAGGAGATAGCCCAGGGAACATCCTCTGTGGCAGGGCACAAACAGCCTGAAGAACGAGACTGCCTAAGCTGAGCCCATCTGTAGAGCCTCTACTAATTATTACTGGCTGTATTACAGGCAAAGTGTCATGGGACAGAGAGGGAGATATCCCATGGCACCCTTCAGCCTGCCACGCCCTTCGCCCCCACTGCACCCCTTCACCCCCTCCTCACTCCTTTACCCTCTCCACACCACCTGTTTCCATACCTCTTGCCTAGCTGGCCTTGCTTTTGTCTGTGGGAGATTCCAGTGCAGGGGGAGTCATTAGCTAAGCTACAGCAAGATGGCTGCTACTCCACTTTACCCTTCAGACCTGGCTTGGAATTTTAGAGGGAGGGGACCCAGTGTGCATTTGGAATACCTTAGACTTAAGTATGGAAGGTTTTGAATCAGCATATATGTATAGAATATATAATGTATTATTATAATACAAAATATACATATTATATTATTTATATTATATAATGCACACATATAAAAATAATATCTATTGAAATATTTTTAACAAAAAAGTTCATGAGACACTTAGAGTATAATAATGAAATTGTAAAAGAAAAGAGAAGGCTCTTTGTTCCTGCTTTGGCATTTACAGAGTGAAAACTGCCCTCAGTTCTGTCTTCATCCACAGAGGGGAGCAAAGAGGTTATAAAAGCCTGGGTTTTAACATGAAATAGTCATGCTCTGCCCTTTAGCGCCTGCATTTGTCTGTGGCTTGTCCAGAGGGCGTCTGCATTCCGGTCTCCATTTTACAGAGGGTTTGTAAGCTTTCCTGGGATGTTTCAGTGTTTGGATCCCACTTTCCATCCCTTCAGCTTCATCTTTGGCTTCACCGAGAGCATCCCGAGTGTCTGTTCCCCAATGCCCAGTTTCCATAAGAGCTTCTTGTATGGCACAGCTCGGAGAGAGGCTGCTCAAGCCACGGGTCACTCCAAGTCGGTGGCCCAGGCAAGTTGTTCATTGCATTTCCATTATAGGAATTAGTGTAAACCATGTATGCCCCAGGTACAAGGTCTAGATAGAGGTGGGTGCTGCTCTTAGGGAGCCTGGAGATGGACAAGCCCAGTAAATGATCCCAGTGCAGGCCAGGGCAGCTTGGTTAAAATGCGTCCATTGCCTGGAACCACTCTTTAAAGGTAACCCTCAGCTCTTGGACCTGTGACTTTACTCTACATTTAAAAAAAATGATCAATATCTTTATGGCTCTTCCAAAGCAGAGTCCTCTGGATGGACTCCAAGATCGATACCTTTGATACTGACTTCTACAGTGGTGAACAGCAGTGTGCAGACTTTATAGAGTACAATCTACGGCCTTAATTTATGCTAGCAGAAGTAAGGGGGGAAGTTAAGCCTGTTTGTTGGAAAAACTCCAGGTCTTTGTAGGAGGCTGGTGATCTCCACACGGACATGTTCATCTTTACAGCACAGGCAGGTCATACCAAAGGCCTTGTCCCAGTACCTGGCTCACGTGAAGAAGTCAATAAGTGGCCAGGGAGACGGCTGAACGGAAAAGAGCAACTGCTTTGTAAATGTGCCAACCTGAGTCCAAGTCCCCAGCACCCACAGAAAAAGCTAGCTGTGGCTTTGTGTGTCTCTGACACCAGCACTGGAGAGCAGAGAAAAGCAAATCCCACAAGCACTGGCTGGCCAGCCTGGCTATAAGCCAAGCTTCTGATCCACTGAGGACGTCTGTCTCAAGGCAATAAGGTGGAGGTGATCCAGGACAGCCAACGTCCTGCTCTGCCCTGTGTGCATGGGTGCATATACCTACACACCCACACACATGCTGCATAACACACAGATGCACATACACACTCACAGATACATACACAGACATACCACACACACACACACACACACACACACACACTATCATCAACAACACTAAAACCATCACCATCACAAAAAAAAAAAAAAAACCTCTGAAAATGCTACTCGTCTATGCCCATGTCCCTGATCATAGTTCAGGATTTGTAGGCTTGAATATAACCGAGAGGTTGATATTAAAATGAACTGCTACATAGAGATTTGGGGTTCTCTAAACTCTATCAGGACTCCTGGGTCCCTCCTGCTCCTCTCTCACTTCCCAGGATCTGAGTGCCATAGCTCAGATGATCTAAGGGAGCTGCTGCTGCTGCTGCTGCTGCTGTTGCTGCGTATCCCAGCAGCTCACACCCTGGCCAGCACAGCACAGCACACCGTGCTACCACAGGGAACTGCTGGAACCCAAACAGATTTTCACTGCTGTTGGTTCTTTTCCTCACTCATGGATTACAGCTGATGTGACGGCCACCTTGGCACTGTGAGGGAAGACTGTGCCTAGCAGTGGAAGACAGGGGTCATTAGAAAGAGCCTATAGACTGCCTTCCTCCAAGTCCTGATTTAAACTTTTTAGGATTTAAGTCATTTTAATCTGTTTTAGATTGATTGATTGATTGATTGACTGACTGACTTTTGTGTGTCGTGCTCTTTCCTGCATGTACGTCTGTGTACCATGGGCATACAGTACCCAGGGAGGTCAGAAGAGGGTGTCAGATACTATAAAACTGGAGTTGCAGATGTTTGTGAGCTGCCGTGTGGGTGCTAGGAATTGAACTTATACTCACTTGGAGGAGCAGCCAATGCTCATAATTTCTGAACCATTCTCCAGCCCTCATTAAAAAAATATATTGATTATTTATTTACTTTTATTTATTTTTTTGTGGTGCTAAGGATTGTATTCCAGGTCTCATGTAGTACTGTAGCCATGGAACCACTCAGCTAGATGAAGTATCACCTTCATGTTCAATGGGTTGCTCGTTTCACTAAACCCAGGCCACACTGACCCATTTGCTCTCAAATGCCTCTACAGGGTATTCGAAGTTTGGTCCCTAGACCTGTCTAAGAGATGTGGCCTAATGGAAGTTGGGCCCCTGAAGGTGTGCCCTTGGAGGGAATGTTGATACTCTAGTCTAGGGAGAAAGACAAAAACTAAGAGAAAATGAAACACAGAGTCTGAGGCTTGCCTGTGCTAAAGCCGGATGCTTCTTTGACAAAGTCATTGCCTGTTGGGTCTTGCACAGCCTCACTGATGCAGAGGCCCTGGCAAGGGTTCCAAGATCCAAGTCCTCGGAAGCATGAATATAACCAATTTTTATTGAACTGGGAAATAATTTTACATTCAATGATAACTTCATTTTTGTCATTTTGCTTTATATTTTTAAGTTTTATATTTATATTTTATATTCAAGGTTGAATGCAGAACCTCATTCATGCTAAGGACATGTTCTACCATTTTACATATTAAAAGTTAGAGTAAAAGTTACATCTAAATGTATGTACAATGTATAGCCTATGCACTATTATATAATCCTGCATGTATGAGATAAATCTTGGCTTGCTCTGGCTGGCATAATGAACTATCAAGACGAAATGCCACAGATGGGTGGCTTCAACAACAGAAATGCATCTCTCACCACTCGGGCGATGGGAAAGTTCAGGGTCAAAGGTGCTGACTGTTATGTCCTGGTAGGGGCTCTCTTCCCAGCATTCAGACAGCTGCCTTCCTTGGTATTTGGGTTTATGTGTACAGACAGGGACACAGACCAAGTTCTGCTGTCTCCTCTTCAATGGCACTAATTCCACACACCAGAGCCTGGCTCTCATGAATTCATCTGATCCTAATCATCTTTATAGTCCCCATCTTCAATATTTAATCATAAGGATGGCTGGGGTCTCTACCACTGAATTTTGGGGTGGCGGGGTAAGTTTTAACATTCAATCCACACTAAGTACTGTTTCTAATAATATGTATAAGTATTAAAAATCTTGTCTTCTCAAACTGAGGGCAAACATCCCTCCATCCACCTACTGTGTGCCTACGTTGAGCACCTATTATGTGCTAAATCTATGCTATCTCAGGGTCTGATGTCCTCAGGTTCCAAGGTCCTGCACCTCATGTTAAATAAATACTCTCATCAACTTCCCTCTTTCTCAGTGGCTCTCATTATCACCTATGTTCCTCTCTCTCTCTCTCTCTCTCTCTCTCTCTCTCTCTCTCTCTCTCTCTCTCTCTCTCATGCTTGCCTAGTGAATAGATTTCCCATGGGGGCTTAAATACTTTTCTTCTTAGATTTCCACTTTTCCTTTGAATGTGGCCAAGCCAACAGACCTCTCTGTGCGCCCCATGCTTCCCAGTGTGACTTCCCTGAGCCTCGGCTTTGCAATTAGTTAGCGCGTCTCACAGGAGAGGCCTCTGTGCCCACAGGTGCTATATTTGGCGGTTGAGTGCTTAATAATTAATTGCTCAGATTTGCGATTCTTCTCTTCTCATGAATTCTAGATGGCATCTAATTCACTTATAGGGTTGATTTGGATTTTTAAATGGCTATATTTTTTAAAGTAAAACCAAACAAAACCCGTATTCTAAAAACCATGTCTATGCAATGTTAAGAATTGTGTTTAAAACAGTTTCCCCATCCTACTACCATGTTAGAATTAGAATGGAAAATTGTGGCTACTGTGAAAAAGAAGGGTTCTTCTGCCCATGGTTGGTATTGTAAACACCGCTATTTCCCAGGAGCTGGCTGGACTCCAGCACATTCACCAGTGTAGGTTGGTTGTGTATTCCCTTCATCTGCCTTGAATAATAACACCCCCTTAAGATTGAGAAATGAGGTGGGTTGCACATACTCAGGATCTCCCACATCATCATGCCTTTGTGCCATCCATGTCAGGAAGTCTTCAGAGCTAACTTGAGGGTGGAAGACATAATAGAGAGAAAGTATCAGAATCTTAGCAGTCTCAGCCCTGCCTGAACTCCTGTGTCTTAGTCAGGGTTTCTATTCCTGCACAAAACACCATGACCAAAAAGCAAGTCGGGAAGGAAAGGGTTTATTCAGCTCACACTTCCATACTGCTGTTGATCACCAAAGGAAGTCAGGACTGGGACTCAAGCAGGTCAGGAAGCAGGAGCTGATGCAGAGGCCATGGAGGGATGTTATTACTGGCTTGCTTCCCCTGGCTTGCTCCGCTTGCTTTCTTATAGAACCGAAGACCACCAGCCCAGGGATGGTACCACCCACAATGGGCCATTCCCACTTGATCACTAATTGAGAAAATGCCTTATAGGTGGATCTCATGGAAGAATTTCCTGAAGGGAGCCTCCTTTCTCTGTGATAACTCCAACGTGTGTCAAGTTGACACACAAAACCAGCCAGTATATCCTGGGAAGCCCAGATGAGTGTAGAACCACTGTGCGCAAGCCCAGGTGTCCTACTCTGCTTTCCTATTGCTGTTATAGAACATTCTGAACAAAAGCAACTTGTAGAGGAAAAGATGTATTTGGCTTGTAGGTGATGGTCTGTCATCAAGGGATGCCAAGACAGCAATTCAAAGCAGGAACCTGGAAACAGGAACTGAAGTGGAGACCATGGAGGAATGCTGCTTATTGGCTTGCTTTCTCTGCTCTGCACAGCTGTCTTTCTTATACAGCCCAGCCCCACCCGCCTAGAGAGGGGACTGCTCACAGCGGGCTGGCCCTCCTGTGTCAATTAGCATGCAAAAGATTGCCCCAAGGACATGGCCGGAAGACTAAGTCCATCAAGGCAGTTCTTCATTTGAGGGTCCCCCTTCCCAGGTGTGTCAAGTTGACAATAAACTTAAGCAGGACAACAGGTGAGACAGCAGACCTGTTCAGAAAACACACAGTCATAAGAAATATTAAATGAGTGGGTCTAGTCTCGCTACATTTGGGGCCTTATGTTGTAGTGTAATTAAAATGCAGGTTTCCCTTACTGTCCGTCATAAGACCTGCTTGCACTTATTCAGCATTTATTTGTCACCTACTCCAGAGATACCTTGATGAACAAGACTGAACAACACCTTCATCCATTCAACCAGAGCTGGAAGACCTACTGATTGATCCAAAATGCCCCTGCAGCCTGGAGTGGGGGGTGAGGGTGGGGCTGAAGGCTTGGAGGCAGGGGAGGATTTTCCATTTTAGAGTAGTGCTTGTTCAGTTAAGGAGTTTCCCCGGCCTGGTGTGCAGTTTCCTGGTTTGTAATTCACCAGGATGAGGGTGTGGTCAATTGGATGTGGTCTATTGGTTGGTGACTAGTTTGAGGACATTAGTCTGAGATGCTATGTACACAATTTCTGCTTATGCAATCCCTGCCTCCCACAGAAGGGCCATCCTGGCTGGTCAGGGTTCAGTTTTGCAGCAGAGACTCAGGTCACAGGAACTCAGCTGTTTGGCTAATGTCACCAGTTACTGGCACTAATATAATTTCTTCTGAATCTCAGGTGAAGACTGTGCATTCAAAGTTGATTTAATAAGAATTTGGGGTTTCATTGACTTGTTTAGTTTAGTTTTGCCTGCAGGAAAATGCATCCTCACTAGTAACAGCTAAATTCTTAGGAGTTTTTGTTTGGTTGGTACTGGAATCAAGCTCAAAGCCTTGAACGTTTGTAGACAAGTATATACTACCAGTGGGCTTCTGTGAACTAAATTCTTCAACCTTTATGAACTAAATTCTTCAAGTCCTGGACAGCCAGGCTTTTGCAGGCATGATTTTCTAAAATAGATCAGTGGTTTTTGTTTTTATTGTTTTTTGTTTTTACTAAAGATGAAAGGGCAGAGTAAGTTATTACATTAGCTAAGTTTAAGTCTTCTTAAAACACACTTGTCACGAGGCCTTGGTCCCCAGATCCTCTCCCTTCATCAATGTGTGTGTGTGTTTATGTGTATGTGTGTGTAAGTGTGTGTATGTGTGTGTGTGTTTATGTGTGTGTATATGCATGTGTATGTGTGTGTATATGTGTGTGTATGTGTGTATGTATGTGTGTATACGTGTGTATGTGAGTGTGTGTGTGCATATAGGTGTGCATATGTGTGTGTGTATGTATGTATTTTTATATGTGCTACTAGAGAGGAAATTACAGAATGACACTTAAAGGAACAAAACATTGATATGGAGGGTTTGGGTGTTTTTTTGTACTTCAATTATTTTAATGTTCACAAGCCACTGTGTCACCTAACTGCATCTCCCCCAAAACAAAAACACACCCCAGCAATCCATTTCACACCCAGAAGAACAGATGCCCTGAGACAAAAGCAGTGTGGACCAGTGAAATGGCTGCATAGACACCTAGAGGTGTTCCGAGTGTCTCAAGCCCGGCTCTCTCACTAAACCCTATCTGAGCCAAAGCCCATGAATGTATGGGGAAACAAGGGGAGCCATCTAGAAAACAGTCCTTAAAGCATGGTTTTAATTAGTTGAGTAAGGAGACTAATTAATATGCAAATGAGGAGCTTACCAATATTAATCATCTGTTTTACTAGGCTGCTTTTTACTAAAGAGTTTCTAACGAGTTTGCAAATTAAGTTTCTTTGACATTAAAAATCAGCTAAATGCTTGTCTGAGAATAATCTCTTCTAACTCAAGGGTGGGAAGGGGGAATTTTTTTTTTTATTTTTTTTCTTTTGGATCAAAAACAGTAGTGTTGAAAAACCAATTCCCATGTTGGCAAGCATGGTGCGAGAGTTCCGCATCAACCCTTTCCAGGTTCTAATTGAAACCATTTCGACAGGAGAGACACCAGAAAGCAGTTGGAAAGGGGACAACTGTGAGCTGAAGGGATTTAAAGACACACGAGCTGGAGAGTTGCATCGCAAAATTCATATGGAAAGTCGGCGGCTACCATGTCGTCACGACCCCAAAGAGGCTCCAGGCAGCTGTGAATCCCCCTTTATGGCCCTTAACAAACCCCTAAGACTCTGCTTTCTCAAATGTATTGGAGATGGTTGGACCTTGGTCTGCCAGGAGTGACTTCAAGAGTAGGATGGATCATCAGGCTGCCAGGGGCCTCCTGACCTTCAGGATTCATTTGCCTTCTATCTGGAAAGGTGCACAAGCTCGAATTCAATCATGTCAGTCATATGCAGTCCAGGTCAACTCCATCATCATTCTAGATGGCCATTAATACTAAGCAACACAAATACACACATTGCTTTGAGGGCCTATATCTTCAACCAAAGGCCACATGAGACTTGGTCTTCTCCAATTTTTGGCTTTAGCAACAGAAACACAGAAACACAAAGTTGTTCCTTTTTTGTTTGCTTGTTTTGTTTTTGTTTTTGTTTTCTTTCAGACAGTAGTTCTAGTCTCTGCTTACTTTTTGGTATGTCTGCTTGTTCGTTGTTTGTGATAGTGTGTCATTATGTTGCCCTACCTGGCCTCAATGCTCTATAGACCAGGCTGGCCTTAAACTCACAGAGATCTGTCAGCCTCTGCCTCCTGTGTACTGGGATCAAAGTGCCTGGTGCCTTCAGAAGCCAGAAAGGGGTGTTGGATCCCCTGGAACTGGAGTTATAGATGGTTGTGAACTGTCACATGGGTGCTGGGAATTGAATCCAGGTCTTCTGGGAGAGCAGCCAGTGAGCCATGTGTTGAGCCATCTCTCCAGCTCCACACAGTTCTTCAAAGAAGCTTGGGACAGGCACCTTCCCGGTCAGCTCCCACTGGGGAATTTGCACCCCTTTCCTCCTCCATCCTCTCTGTAGACATCAGCTGAAAGTTGACACAGTTCTGCCTTGACACGTTTGTCACCGACCTTCTCTTGCATATACATATATATACATACATACATACATGCATGCATACACACACATGAATAAAAAGTAAAAATTAATAAATAAATATTGATTGACTGATGGGGTTGAACCAAAGTGCTCAGCACCTCCCATGACATCAGGTAGGGGTACAAATATGTGAAATTCAGTTTCAAGGGACTCACATACTACCAAGAAAATAAAATGGGTCCAGTGAGCCCACTCTGAAGAATAAAATGGGAAAGAATCAAGAGAGGCGCACATCTTATGAGATCACTGAAAATGACTTTGGGCCATCCTGTAGAAACATTCTGGTTCACTCTCCTGACATATGAAAGATACTCTCAGAAAATGAGATAGGTGGAAAAGGGCATAGGCTTGCTGATATTTTGCTTTTTGTTATTAGTTTTTACAAGTCTATAGTGGCAAATGACTGGAGAAAATCCCCATCCTTTCACTGTAGGGAGAGACCTTTCTTCAGACTGCAGGGAATTATCAATTGCTGACCGTCGGCCACTGTGAGCCAACCGCAGTCACCTAGCCACGTCCACTCCAGTGCCTGACACTTATCTCCAGGTCTTCGATACAGTACTGGCATGTCTGAAGCCTTACTTCTTTTGGTTAGTGGTGATACTAAATGTCATGGCTGGCAGGAAACACTGTTCAAGTCCAGAGTCATTGAAATTCATGACAAAAAAGAAAAGAAAGCCCTTAATCAGAGGCACGGGCTGGATTTTGCAAAGAAACATTGGCCAGAAAATTAATCCAAAATGTGCTTCACTTTGGGCGCCTGTACAAGCATGTCTTGGCGGCGGGTCTGGATGGAGGTTCAGGGAGCCGCAGGAGTGGAAAATGGGAATGGTTCGTCTGCACCTGCCCTTTCTCCAGAGAGTTGGCTCTTCTGCTGCTGTGACACACAGGACCAGTTCACACTCTGACAAAGAAGGCCCAGGCCACCCCCTTCATGCCAGGCTCCAGCAGGCTGATCCCACAGTCACTGAAACCTTACATATAGCTTTACAAACGACTATGTACTTCTGTGACATATGTGGGTTCCAGTCTTTTGCACAAGGACAACTCTGACCAATAGCATGTCCTGCTGGAGACATAAGTATCCTGAAAATCTGCACTCCTTCATGCCATAGCTACTGGCCACACGTGGCTTTGAAGTGCTTACAACGGGCTGCTCAGTTTTTGTTTTTGCTTTTTAAATCTAACTCTAATTCGTTTTAACTTAAATGGTTACATACGACGTGTTCCTACCGTCATGGGAACTATATCTATTTGGATTTCTATGAATGGAAAGGAATCCACGACCATCCTAGGAGAATAACTCAGAAACATGAGTTAATCCTCACAATTTTGGCATAGGTAGAATGAATAAATGTCTGAAACATTTTAGTCTCAGTATTAGGTGGCATCTCTGGCTATGTGTTTTCAACACCCCAGTTATCAACATGAAAGTAAGATAGTTGAAAACGCTAGATCTTTTAGCAGATGCTTTGAACATCAGCAGGTAATTACAGTCAGATTTCTCTCTGCTCTCAATCAGTCTTCTGACTCTAAGCAAAGAGGAATGACGTAATCAGGCCAGGAATGAGAGGAAACAGTCAAGGCTCTGCTACCAACAGAGCAAGGCTTGACAGCCGTTATCTCAACTTAGTATGTAAGTTGCCAATTGGTGGCTATGACTCCCCCCACCCCCGTTTACTCTGTTTTGTTTCCCATTCCTAACAATAGACATGTAAGACCAACCCTTTTTATTTTGCTAGTTTTTCATCTTAAAAACAACACAAAAGACTCTCAGGATTCAAAATTATAGAGCTGGGCGTGGTGGCCCACACCTGAAAGTCTGGCCCTTAGGAAGAGGAAGCAAGAGGGTGGGGACTTGTGGGCCATCCTCTGCTACATGTGGAGTTCTAAGCCCAGCCTTCGCTCTGGGAGACCCTGCTTCAATATAATCCCAGCCCTCTTGAAGTTCAAAGTTCAAGGTCACCCTAGGCTATATATCTAATTCATGCCCACTGGGGCTACTTGAGACTCTAGTATAAGCAAATGTAAATAATAGTATGAATAACCCCAACATAATTTTAGATCCTGTTCTACATTGGATTAAATTTGCCATTTTTGAAAATTATTACATCAACTATCATAAACAGTATGTTCCAGTGAGGAAGACAATCTGCTCTTGAGTACATGGTTATTTATGAATACAATAAAGTACAACTGAGATAACAACAATGGTTATGTACACACACATATATGTACAGATACACCTATACAATCATATAGATCTATTAAAAACAAAACAAAAGCAAAGCCACAAACCCTCCAGAGGTTTTCATTTTAGGATTTGTGGTATCTCCAAATTAGCACAGACTTATCTGGAAGGAAACGACCCTCGTATCTGCAGCAGAGTTCCAAGTTTGGAAGTTATCAGAGACACTGATTCTAAAGGCTGGGGAGTGAGCCTCCCTGAGGTCCCCAATTCTGTGCCCTCCACAGATTGTTCTGCACTCATCAGCACAAATGCACCCAACATACAAGAATATCGCTGGT
Organism: Mus caroli; assembly: GCF_978045245.1. Lineage (NCBI taxonomy): Eukaryota > Metazoa > Chordata > Mammalia > Rodentia > Muridae > Mus > Mus caroli. Next base: position 58,611,817 of record NW_028227258.1, on the reverse strand, counting down.
TTAAAATCAACCATTAGGTTGGCGCCCCATCCACTAATAGAATAGGTTTAGGACAGACAGAGATGTAGTGGTTCAGGTAACCAGGAGGGTCAGCCCACGTGTGGGGTGAGCTAGAGAGGACCACTCCTCTGGGTGAGTTGATGGATTCCAGGAAAAAATGACCTGCTTGTTTATATGGCTTGTCTTCCTTCACCAGGTTCTTATTTGAACCAAATGAGATCCTGGGAGAGTTACGCTCCTGCACAACGGCAGGATGCGCGGAGAAGCTGTCAGAGCACTTGAGTTTTGACCCCAGGCTTTCCTTAATGGCTTCACTTTTCTGTTCTCTCATCCACTGCCTGCATCTCAGAATGTCCACAAAGGTCACAGGACACGCCCTCTGTGAACACAGCCCTTAAGCTAAGATTCTGTCAGACAGAGGGATTTCCAGTCACTGGATTAGCCGGTACTCATTGATCTCTCGTCTCCTGGTCACCAGTTGCATACAGACAACACAGTGATTGTCTGGGATTAGTGGCATGATGTGTGAAGGTGTAACTGAGCGCAGCACAGGTTCCGTGAAAGGCCTTGATGTCAGTAAGTTCACCTGGTGATCTACCTTCAGTCAATGCAGCCTTCTGACCTTTTACCCACTTAGTCCTGCTGTCAGCAACTGGAAGCCCAGTCAAAGGGCAAGGCAGGGAACCCAGGGCCCCCCTCCCTGCAGACTATCTTGAGAATATTCAAGAAGAATTACCAAAAGACCCCAGACTTGTCATTTTACTTTAAGCAAACCAATAAAATCTCCCAGACAGTGAGCATCCTAGGCAGATAAGAACTGCAGGTTTGATTGCATTCAAACTGTTAACGCATCCCTGTGGTCAGCACGGGGACATGGCAAGGCCTCTCCATTCTCTGGAAACAAATCATACAAAAGCACTGGAGGTGAGATGGGTTCAAATGTCTGTTCGTCAATAGACTCAAGATAATGGACTCAAAGTGTTCTTTTAAAAAGGTAGTGTTTATTGAGAATTTTCTCTGCAGTGAGCAAGCAATAAACTCTGATGGTTATTGTGAAAATCATCTTCAGGCACGATTTTTTTTTTCCCTGTGAGTCCTGAGTGAGGGACTGAAGCTTCTGCCATTTTAATTCCTTTGTTAATGTCTTTATGAATGCAATTAACACTTCATTCACGCTCCTTTGTTTCTGGATCCCACTAGGATGTGGTTTGTGCCAGTTTCTCTCTCCCGGGAGACACCCCACATCACACAATACTTCATTCAGCCGTGGGGCTGAGTCCTGACAAACCCAATTTCCAGAAGACTGAGTGTGAGTTGACACCAGGCTGCAGCAGTTGCTCTGAAGGGAGCAAGTGACTCTTTCCCTTCCAAGATGGAATCCACCTTCTCAGAGAGGCATGCTTGTACAGGAGCCTGCCATGGTCAGGGAGGGAAGAAAGGTTCTGTGGCAGACACAGAGTCAAGAACCGAAGCCAAAGAAGTACTCAGAGCTGAATGGGCTTCCTAGGTTTTGTTTGTTTGTTTGTTAGTTTTTGGTGTTTTTTGTTTTGTTTTTTGTTTTGTTTTGGTTTGGTTTTGGTTTTGGTTTTGGTTTTGGTTTTTTCGAGACAAGGTTTCTCTGTATAGCCCTGGCTGTCCTGGAACTCACTTTGTAGACCAGGCTGGCCTCGAACTCAGAAATCCGCCTGCCTCTGCCTCCCAAGTGCTGGGATTAAAGGTGTGCGCCACCATGCCCGGCTGGCTTCCTAGTTTTAAAAAGAACAACAAACAAACAAATTCCAAAACTCTCAACAGGCTGAGGCAGGAGGATTGCTTGTTTGAGGCCAGTCTTGATCACGTAGATAGTGGGTCTGAAAAAAACAAAATCAGGGCTAGGGAGATGACTCAGCCTATAAAGTGTTTGTTGCTCAAGCTTGAGGACCTGAATTCAGATCCCCGACACACACATACATACACCGCTGGGTATTGTGGCCAGTGCCTGTAGTCCTAGCACTGGTGAAGCAGAGATAGGAGGACCTGTGGAACTTGACAGCCAGCCAGTCTAGAATTGGGGAGCTTCTGATTTAGTGAGAGACACTATCTCCAAGAAAAAGGTAGAGAGTAACTGAGGGAAATAATGTCCATCTGTGGACCTCTGTCATGCACACACACACATACACACACACACACACACTAAGATGTAAAACACATAAGTGTATAAATGAATGAATGGAAACAACCAAAACCTCGGAATGCCCAGGGCGCATCACCTTCTAAGTTTCACAGACTCCTATTCTCTTCTGCAAACTTGTAGTGACTGGCATGTCAGCACATGGTAAAGGGAGGCCCCACGAAGAAGTGAGTGACACGGTCTCCACCCTCTGGAGCTCACGTTAGAGAGGTGAGAGGCACTCCGTGGCTGCTCCGAGTGAGAAGTAGAGTCAGAGCATTTGGAGTTCAGCTATCTGGGCTGGGGGTTACAGGAAAAATGCACTGGGAAGACAGGACTTGAGTAAAGCACTTTCCCAGACCTTTCCACCATTGCGCCTCAACAAGTGGAGGCGGTAGGAGGAACTGCAGAGAACCTGGCAGTGGCCACGATGCAGAGGTGAGAAATGAATAGGAGGTTCGTGGCCATGACAAATTATTTTCCTTTTATATTAAAGTCTCTCCTTCAATTGATGGAATCATTTCTATTTCAAATACCAGTGTGATATTTGCTTAACAGCCGAAGGCGCTGCAGATGAATCTATCTGGATCTTGCTAAGATTCTGTGCGTGAGGAGAGGCAGGAAGTCTGGAAGAATATGAGCCGGGGCGGGGGTGGGGTGGGGTGGGAGGAGGAGCAGGGAGCACTGCCCATGGATGGCATCTGTTCTTTTATATGGGCAGGTACTGCCTACCTGCAGACCCATTTCCAGACTATAGCTTTATTTTTCCTGGTTTTCTCCAGGAAGCTGAAAAAACGAATAGATTTTTGGGTAGCTGTTACCAAGCATGAAAAATTGGAACAAAAGGGAGAAAGACAGGCTGTAGCCGCCGTCATCTGTGCCTAATGCTGACGCCAAGGGACTAAATCAAGGACACTATTTCCAATGCAGTTTTGACTTTGTTTAATAGCATGATGGTTGTTTTCCTGTCCTAGAGCTACTTCAAATATCTAGCCTTGATTCCATTTGGCTCTCTGTCCTCCATACCGAGACCTTTTTCAGATGTATGTCAACAGACCTGGGCCGTGAACCACAACACATTATAATATGACCCAAGTGTGTCTCTGCCAAATTGGGAAGCCCCTAGGACTTAAAGCCTTACAGACTGCAGCCAAGCCCAGGCGCCTCTTGCATTAGGAAGGACCATTTGGAGTCAGGAGCAGTTGTGCACGCCTGAAATCCCAGCATGGACTCAGAGGGGGCAGATACAGTAGTTCATCCTCAGCACCAAAGCAGTCTGGGACTAGCCTGGGCTACAGGAGACCATGTCTCATACAAGCAATAAAAAGGCCATGTTGGTTATATCTCATTATATAGCTTCCTGAATTACAGCTAATTCCTGGCCAAAGAGCAACTCATTTTAACAAGACCTTTGACCTCAGTGACAGATTAAAGTATTGGTAATTTTTTGCATGGTTGTTCAACTGTCTGTGTTGGGACTACATTGTAATCTGCTGAAAGACTAGCAGTTCATTGGAATGAGTCAATTAATTCTCAAACGTTAACAGGGGTAAGAGAGAGAGGGGATTGTCTCTGAGTCTAAATGGTGGACTCTGAGACTAAAAAAATTCTGTGTGGTGTGTGTGTATATGTGTGTGGTGTGTATGTGTGGTATGTGGTGTGTGTGTGTGTGTGTGTGTGTGTGTGTGTGTGGTGTGTGTATATGTGTGTGGTGTGTACATGTGTGTGGCATATGTGTATGTATGGTGTGTGCAGTATGTGGTGTGTGTATATGTGTGGTGTGGTGTGTGTGTGTGTATGGTGTGTATAGTATGTGGTGTGTGTATATAGTGATGTGTGTGTGTGTGCATATTAACAACAACAACAACAAATACGGCCTCTCTTTATCCTCTGGCCTGAAGCCACTGGGTAGCTGTGTAAAACCACACCCAGGACCTGTGTTCTGCTGCTTCTGAGGAAGATGTAAATGTGTAAATATGATGGAAGAGGTTTTATTTTCTCTCCCCTCTCAGGAATGGTCTGACAGCCCCAGGCTGGAGAATGTGTCTCTCCCAAGTACTCTGTCACCCTGGTAACCATGGAGACTGTGACGATCGATTAGATGCCATCTGATCTCAACCTCATAAAAAAAGGCAGCAGATGGCAACCAGGCCACTAGATCTGTCTCAAGAGAGACGGAGAGGAAGAGAAAAGAGAAGGAAGGAGAGAGAAGGGAGAGCTGGGGTGGGGGGAGCTCACACAGGGAGAAGGACACAGAAGCAGGCAGAAATGGGAGGAGAAGAGCAGAGATACACACAGAAACCAAGGAGATCAGAGCAAAGGGGCAGAGGAGACACAAAGAGGGGAATGAAATTAAAACCAACCAGTGCACCAGGGCTCCCAAGCGAGCTGCAGAGAGAAAATCCTCTAGGGGAGAAACATCAACGTCTCCTGACTTCTCCTGCAATGTCTGTCTAAATAGTGATGAAGAACAGTGCAGAGCCTGGACCTCCAGGCTTTTCTGAGGGACACACAAGCTTGACCTTGTAGCTCTGGATGACAGCTGGAACCTGATGTGCCCTTAAAGTTCACAGGCTCGGCTCTGAGATGAGGCCTTTTAGAGAAATGGGTGTGCCGAACCTGGGTGTCCTTTGTCACTCCAGCCCAGCAGTGTTAGAGTCACCCTTCAAAGGAAGAAGTGACAGAAACCCAAGGTGAAAAGACAAGAACCACTGAGCCAGCGATGGTAATGAGGAGTCTCAGACTGCATCCTGAAGCGATGTAATAATGTCTAAAGTTAATGAAGGCTTTGTCATGTCTAATGTGTCATCATTTATTCAGTGGCATCCTCATTTCTTCATATCCAGATTGTTACTCAACATATAAGCAATAATCTTATGATCATCCATCGTGCACGGAAATGTCTTTGTTGTCTTCTCAACTCTTCCTCAGGGTAAAAGCTCCAGTATTAAGTCAAAGAGGTTGTTTCCTTGAAATGTCTAAATTGCGTTATAACAAATACAGTAAAGTGAGTAACTCTCGAGGCAGCTGAGCAATCACACACACACACACACACACACACAGACACACACACATGTATGATTGCAAGCACACAACTGCATAAGTCATGTCAATGCAGTGAGCATCTGTAGTACTCTAGAATCTTTATGCCCATCCAAGTCATTCAATCCTACGTTCTTGAACTTGGTACAGATGGAATCACAGAGTATGCCTTTTTGTTTCTGGTTTTAATTCCCTCAATATAATGTTTGTTAGATTAGTTTTGCTGTAATGTCTAGTAGTAGCTTATTCTTTTCAATCTGCTTTATAAACCTTTCACTTTTTATTATTATTTTATTTGAATAAGTGTTTTGCCTGCATGGATGTCTGCACACCATATACATGCTTTCAGAGGCCAAAAGAGGGCACTAGACCCCCTACGACTGGAGTTACAGATGGTTGTGAAGCTCTATATTGGTGCTGGGTGTGGAACCCAGGTCCCCTGGAAGAGCAGCCAGTACTCTTAGCTGCTGACCTACTTCTCTAGCCCCTTGTTCTATTTTTAACACAAATTATTGGTTCATTTTATTTTGGTAGACATTTAGGCTGTTTCTGAATAAATTTGCCATGAATACTCTTGAATGTCTTTCAGAAGTTGCCATACGCACACCCTGTAGCTCTGGCTGGCCTGGAACTTACTATATAGACCAGGCTGGCCTCAAATTTACACAGCTCCTGCTTCTGAATATTGGGATCACTAATTACATCACTTTACTGACACAGCTTATCTTCTAATTACATTCTACGTGGCTACCTTCATATGCACAGGCAAGTGTAGCTCTTACTAACAGAATTTCTCTTTGCAAGAGATGGAGATTATTACAGAAAGCCACAATCAATCAAAACGCAGAGGACAAGACAGCGTGTGGAGCCCAGCCCCAGTTGATACATCAGGAGCATAACCCCTATACCCAGGGCTCAGGAAACACCTCAGCAGAGGGGAAAGATTGTAGGAGCCAGAGGAACCTGGAATCTGCTGGGAGATTTTGTCCTCTAAAAATGTCGGGAAAGTTATACAGATGAAGTCTCATCAATGTGGCTGCCTAAACCCAAGAAGAAGGATAACTAACAGACACACCGACATGGAGGAAGCACATCTCAAGGGGCTTCAACCCTAGACAAAGAACTACAGGTGAGTAAAAAATGCTGAGGTCGGGAGAAATAACTTTCCTAAAGAAAGAGCGCCTCCCCAAGTTGGTTATTCAGTTCCAAGTGGTCAGCCCTAAAAGAGTATAAATAAAATAAGAAACATTAAATAGGATGAACAGGTTGTCTTTTTATCTAGCAACCGATAAAGAAAAGAGGCCGTGGATTTGAGAGAGAACAAGGCAGAGTCTGACATGGAAGAGGCTGACAGAGGAAAGGGGAGAGGGAAATGATATAATATTTTAATTTCAAAAAATAAAAATTATTAAAAAAAAAACACACCAAAGGTGTACATTACCATGCCTGGCTAGATTTTTCCTTTTTTTTTACTATAAGGAGTGCAACCATACATCACGAAGTGTTTAGATTTTAATGCAGGGTAAATGCAAGTCTACTTTTACACTGCCCTTCAAAATTGTGCTCATTTGAACTCCAACTATCTAATGCTTCAGGCATGCCCCTCCCTCCTGTCCTGCCAACGGCAAGTGGGCATTCCAGTTCTTAGTCTACATGATTGACGTGGCACCTGCGTGCTTATGCTGCTTGGATAAGCAAGTGTGCTAAACAATTCTTGCCTTGTCAGCAAACACTCTTATTTCTCTTGTAAATTGCACATGTATGTTGCCATTGTCATGTTTAGTATATTAGCTTCAGGATAAGGCAGAAAGAGAAAACACAGTCCAAATAATCCATTCAAATCCACTGGCATAGTGGGGAAGAACGTAGCAGTGGCATTTATGGGCAGAGCAGATTTGCATTGTGTTAGTATTGTCCTGTGTCTTGTATTTCCAAAGGAAGGACCACTCATGAACACATATTATGATCAAGGCATCTTTTTAAACAGCCCACAGCAGTTGTACCTCCATTTAAATTTCACAGGACTTTAAACAAACATCTAATATTCTGTCTCTTTTTGTAGATGTAGAAGCTGTGGCTCAAGAACACAAAACTATGCTAGCGGTGTGGCTGGGATTTAAACCTGAGACACTACTTGTCTAGACTAAAGTTTTTCTCTGTTCTTTAGGCAACTGTGACAGAGGCTTAATATTTTCCTTTTCACAGTTTACATGTTGAAATCCTTCAAGCTGATGGTACAATGGGAAAGCATTGGAAGGTGACATGTCTCTGCCCTCACAATATGGGATTAACATCCTTGTGAGAACTTCCTGCCCCCTCCCCCACTGACCTGGTGCCTATCTGGAAGCTGTACCCACAAACCCCAATTGATCTGGTACCTATCTGGAGGCTGGCCCTCTGCAGATGACGAATCTGATGCTCACTTGATCTTGGACTCCCAATCCCAAAACCTGTAAGCAATGCTCTCCAGCTGTTTATAATCCACCTAGCTTATGGTATTTTGTCATCAGAGCCCAAACAGACCAAGACAGATCCACATGGGCGTTTCCCCTTTAGAGCCCTTAAGAAGGCTTCTGCATTCAGAACCCTATCCTTCACCACCTTCTATCCCCAACATACCTGCATCCCACTGTCCCAGCACCAGACCTCAGAGTGATGTCACAATCTGTGTCATCGAGGTTGAGAAGATGACAAAACTTCATCCAGTTCATTTTATTCTCTTTAGAAATACTACTTTTGTGTTCCAGTGTGTTTGATGTGGGCTTTTAAATTGACTTAATCAATCCAGATTGTCATGAGAAAACAAGGTGGATCTAGAGGTTTTCTCTCTTAACTCGATGCTTTTGGCATCTGACACTCTTATAATTTTAGATGTCTAAGTAAAACCAGATAAAAAGCAATCTGATGTGATTGTGCTTGCCTGCAACCCCAGTATATAGGGGTGAAGGCAGGTAGATAGGAATGAAAGCCAGCCCTAGCTATATAAAATCCTTCTCAAAAACCCAGAAGAGAGAAAGGGATGGGAAGAGGAGAAGAAAATAAGATTAATGTAAATTTTTACATTTTAAAATATTTAACCCTGGTGGTACAGACCTTTAATCCCAATACTTGGAAGGCAGAGGCAGGCAGATCTCTGTGAGTTCAAGGCCAGCTTGGTCTACAGAACAAATTCCAGGACAGCCAGGGCTACACAGAGAAACCCTGTCATGGAAAAATAAAATTAAACCACAAGAATCACAAAATCCCAAACAAGATAAAAAGTTAATAGTATTTTCTATTGGTGCTTATATTTCCTGAGAGTCCTGTAATTATTTTCATTTTTTTGGTCAGGGGGAAATCATCTCTTCGAACACAAATATTCTGTAATTAATGCTGCTAAGAGAATATAAAATGGAGTCAGTCTTGCCTGCAACATAGTTAATTAAATTAGTTCTCAGTTGGTTGTTTGGGAAAGGATCTAGGAACGTCAAATGGTATCGTCACATCCATGCTTAGGGTGACCATCAGCTGGAGGAGCTTCTCTCAAACCTTTGTAACACAGAAGCTAAAAGTTTCAGAGCCGTTCTGGTTTATTGTTGACACTCAGGGCTCACTCTTCAGTGTGTTTTGATGTATTTGTCCTCACTGTTAGCTCCTTTGTTTTCAGTGTCCTTGGTGGATTCAAATTATATCCACCACCAATCCCTACCCCCGACCCCTGTGTGTGAGCCATGCATGCCTGCTCTTGGGACAGAATCTCTCATTGGGTGACAGGGAGGCAGCAAACCCCAGTGATGCTCCTGTCTCTGCCCCCTCCCGTCTACCGTGCTCAGCTTTTTTTTTTTTTTTTTATTTTTATTACATATTTTCCTCAATTACATTTCCAATACTATCCCAAAAGTCCCCCATAGCGCCCCCCACTTCCCTACCCACCCATTCCCATTCTTCGTGCTCAGCTTTTTATTGGTATTAGGGTTCTGAGCTCAGGTCCTCATGTTTAAGCAGTAAGCATTCTTACCCATTGAGCCATCTTCCAAACCTCTATACTTTTTCTTGTTTGTTTGTTTGTTTTTTAGGGGAGGGGTATTGGTGACATAACCCAGGTACACACATACTCCAAGCACTCACTATGTTGATGATCTAAGCCTTCACATCCACAGTCCTACTGTTTCTCGTGTCCCATCTTTCAGTATGAATACTCTTGCCATATCCAAACCAATCTAAACATTGAAAAATATCTTCCCATTGTTCTTGACTGATTAAATCATTTAATAACTGTGATGGCTATTCTTGGTTGTCGACTTGACTACATCTGGAATGATTCAGACATGGAGGGCATACCTGTGAGAGGTTTTGCTTGATTTGAGGTGGGTGAAGCTACTTCCAGTCCAGATCTTTGAGGTAAAAAGATACACCCCTTTGATCCTGACCTTGGAAGATACACTTTCAATCTGGGCCATACCTTCTGCTGGAAGTCTATATAAGGACTTGAAAGCATTAAGCTTTTCCTCTTTGCCTGCTTGCCCTCGCCTTGTTAGCATATCCATTCCTTCACTGGCATTGGTGCCTATGTCTTTGGAATTCCAAAATATATTGAAGACCAGCTGAGGCATCCATCTTTGTGGACTGAGCAACTACTGGGCCATTGTTGGATCAGCCTGTAAGAAGTCATTCCTCTGTGTGTGTGTGTGTGTGTGTGTGTGTGTGTGTGTGTTCATTCTATAAGTTCTATTACTTTAGAGAACCCTGACTAATACAGGTTTTGGTACCAGGGACTAGGGTATTGCTATGATAAGCCTTTTGTTTAGAGGAATGTAGATTTTGGGATTTTGGATTAGGAAAGCAGTTGAGCATTTTAAGTGGAAATTAATGGGCCATATTAGTAGGAATTGGGAAGACAGTTGTACTGGGAACAATGTAGATTATTATTGTCTAACTCAAGAAGTTTCAGAGGGGAAGAATATTAATAAGAGGCCTAGAGATGGTTCTTGTTATATTTTGATGAGGAATGTGGCTATTTCCTGTCCTTGTCCAAACAATTTGCCTGAAGCTAAATTGAAGAGTTATGGATTAACAGCTTTGACAGAGTAGATTTCCAAACAGCTGAGTATTGACTGTGTTGCTTGGTTATTAGTGGCTGCTTATGATATATATTGAAAAGGAGCAAGCCAGGCACCAGCACCCCTCCATGGCCTCTGCATCCGTTCCTGCCTCCGGGTTCCTGCCTTGTTTGAGTTCCTGCCCTGACTTCCTTCAACAATAGATTATGATGTGGAAGTATAAGCCAAATAAACGCTTTCCTCCGCAACTTGCTTTTGGTCAGGGTATTTCATCACAGCAATGAAACACTAAGACAAGCACCCAAGAGATTATTGTTTATTTACCAATTAAATTCTCAATTTAATTCTCCTAATGATTTTCTGTGTTTACAGGAATCTATTTTTATTATAGTTTACTTCTGAATGTTAAGATAATTTCTGTTGACTTTGTGTACAAACCTGTAAAAATGCTTTTATTCAATGACACAAGAAGATAACAATATACCCATGCTCCTTCTCATGTACCCCTAAAGGAAAAACCTTCCTTTTAATTGTGCATCTCGTTGTACAGATTAGGCACCTCTTTAGTTACTAGGGTTACAGAAGGTTATAATGGAGTGCTAATGAGACAGAAAGAAAGCTGATACCACTTTTACAATGGCTGAGGCAGCCTTTGCTGAGACTTCTTCCTTCCTCCCTTCCCTCCCTCCCTCCTTCCTTTCCTCCTTCCTGTCCCTGCAGTATTATGAGAGCCAGTTTTCTGAAAAACATTTTTTCCTGATGTTGGTCCTGGGGATCGAACCCAGGCCTCGGTGCTTGCGAGTCGTGTGCAAACTGAGTGATATCTTCAACTCTGAAAATAGTGTTCCTATGGATTCCTTAAGACACAAAGAAGGGCAGCCAGCCCAGCAGGCTTCCTTTAAGGGGACAAAGGGAGGAAGAGAAGAAAAGTTAGCAAAAATTTCTTCCTCTCCACCTCCAGGTAGGTTTGAGTAAAAATGATAATGATAATAACAATAGGAATCCATTCTAGAAGTTACTTTGCCTTTCACAATCTACTGACTCCAGATTGGACCTGTCTCCCCTTTCCTAAGCCACCTTCTGATTGGTTAAAATAAAAAGCCTATAGTCTATAGCCTATAGCAAAAGGCAGGATAGTCCCGTGGAACATCTGGCAAAGAGAGGAAGTCGGGAAAGAGAGAGATACGGGAGATTCGCTCCCCAGACTCGAGGAAGTCGGGAGTATGAAACTGAGTAGAGGTAACTAACCAGCCACACGGCAGATGTAGAATAGTAAATGGACTTATGTAAGTTAAGAGCTAGTTGGGGAGCAAGCCTAAGCTACGGCCAAAAGTACTGTAAATAACCATAAGCCTCCCTGTCATTATTTAGGAACTGGAGCAGGCATAGAAACATCTTATAGATGGTTACATTACTCCCTGGGAAAGTCACATGTCTTGAGTTGTGTATTTTCAAACTGGTAAAAGTGATAAGCTAAACTGTATTTACTCGCCATTGGAGAGGGTCTTGTTAACATCTTCTGGATGTGCTAGTAGTCCTTTCTAAGGGAAATTATGCAACCAAACAAACTATTAATCAGATCAAGAACATCATGTGCAGGCCTACAATATGCAAATGTGTAGATCTGGAAGGATTTGAGGCAGGCAATGGCCTTTGGCTACAAAGGACACCAAGAGGTACTGCTCTTGTGTGTACCTCACAGGAAGGACAACAAGGCCATTGTGCCTGTTCACCTCACCACCTCAGGGTAAGGGCCAGAGGAAATATTTTGGTACACTATTTGAACTTTCTAGAACTACGGAGGGAATGAGGGGCTCCGTGACTAATACAGGACTCAGGAAAGCTGTGTAGAATTTTACAAAGAGACTTTTCTGTCATTAGCGTTCTTGGGTGATGTAGCTGGCGAGCGACTTTCTGAGAACTGGAGCAGGTTCCCTGTATGAAGAGTATGGAGTGTGCTTCGTCTGGACTTGTCTGGCTCGGTCTCGGTGTGTCTCCTTGGAGGACTACTTGGAGGCCTATGAGAGGACGTGCAGAAGGCTGTCTTGCTCATTGGTGCTGATGGATGGTAACTCTGCTGTGAGGGACTGTGCTGCAGGCCCGTGGTCCCAGGTGTGCTCCAGTTTCATCGCTGGCTCAGTCTGGCCCTGGCTCTCTCTTGACGCTTTATTGCCCTGGCAATGTCTCTCCATCTCACTGGCTGCTTGCTCTCCCCATTGGGTGACTGTCAGTAGCACAGCTGCTGACAGAGTGGTGTGCGAGCTCCCCCTTCTCCGGCTCTAGGATTTGTCTGTCTCTCCCAAGAGCAATCCTTGTTTGTCTATTTTTTTTAAACTCCCCTTTCCTCCTTGTTTCTTTTTTCTTTTTCCATCCTAAGATTTTTTTTCCTTTCTTCCTAAAACATCACTGGGTGTTGTACATGAACTTTGCAAAAGTGCCTGACTTTAAAATCCAGAGTAGGGCTAACCAGCAAAGACTCTGTATCAGCCTCATCAAAGGCCTCCTCCTCCATCCTCCCATGGAGAACAATAACCAAATGGAGACTCATGGAGACCAGTAGAGTGAATCCTGAATGCCACCAAAGGCCCAGGTGTTGAAGGCCTGGTGACCAGACTTTTGGTACCAATAGCAGCTGCTGGAACCTTTAGGAGATGGAGCCTGTGCAAAGGAAGTAAGGTCCCTGAGGATGGGCTTTTGAAGGGTGTATTGGGACCCCAGTATCTCTTGCCTCTATCCTTGCATCCTTGTCTGCCTTAGGATGAACAGGGTCACTCTCTGCTGCATGTCCCCACCATAAAAATCTAAACTGCCACAGGCCCACAGCAATAGGCTAAACCATCATGAGTTGCAACTTCTGGACCAAGAATCTCAGACAAGGGCTTTTTCTTTCACAGTACTTTATCTCAGGCATTTTATCCACAAGGATACAAAGCTAACTAATAGAAACTTTCCTTTCCTTTCATTTTATTTTACTTGTTTGTTTTCAGACAGTCTCACTATGTAGCTCTGGCAGGTCTAGAACTCACTATGTAGACTAGGTTAGCTTTGAACCCACAAAGATCCCTCTGCCTCTCCAGTGCTGGGATTAAAGTTGTGCACCACTAGGCCCAACTGAAACTTTTCTTTTAAATCCCAGCAGGGTTACTGGCTTAAGGACACCTGAGATGCCACCACTGGAAATGTCAGTCCCTTTGACCTTGTAAGGTATTTCCTAGTTCAAGTGAATACTTCAAAGAGAGCTAGCTCCTTTAAAAGCAGCAAGACATCTGGCTTTCTAAAGCCAGTTCTATGGAGGTCGGGGTGGTAAGGGCAGTGGAGAGAGAAGCTGCCATCCACACTCTGAGTGGGAGTCAGGTTGGGGGAGGAGGAAGGCTGTGTTCTCTAAGCAGAGTCTTACCTTGCACCTTTGCTGAGGGCCAGGCCTCCCAAGACTCAGGCAGGGTCACAGCTCACCCTGGACCCTGGCTGACCTCAGGAGGATGCTCAGATTCTGCAAAACTGTCTGTTAGCCCAATGAAAAACAATCCAGCCTCTGTATGTGGGACTCTCCCCCTTTTCTCTTCTCTTCATTGAAAGGTTGTCTCCTGGGATAGAGTCACGTGTCACTGACACAACTATTCTGCTTGCAGAAGACTTACAAAAGACATGACAGGACCAGTCCTTTGTTAAGTAGTCACTGCCTTCAGAAATCAGCCTTTCTTGTCTTCTTTGTTGTGTACCTTAAAGGATTGATCTCTTTCTCCCTGGGAAAAGGGTCTGGTCTGAAGTATTTCATCTGCAAATGGGGATAATAGAAACTTCTATCTTGTAGAGTTGGGTTTTAAAAATGTACTTGTTATTATGATTTTTATTTCGTATGCTGTAAGGGGTTGGGGTGGTCCCTTAGAGTCAGTATGGGACACACCAATACAACGAATTCTCAGCCCAAAGGAGATTTATTATCCCATAGAGAGGAGGGTTTGGGGAGTGCCTCTGTATCAGGCAAAGGCTGGCAGTAAGGAGCAGCAGCAGATGTTTTCTGTAGGAGTGGGATTTAAAGAAGAAACGAGGTGTCTGTGTTAGGTAAATTCTGATTGGACAGTGGAGTCAAATAATGCATTTTGACTGCGGGACCTTGTTGTTTTGATATTTGGACCTTGGTGATCAGCCTGAGGAATAAGTCAGTGGCCAAATAAGGGAAAAGACCTTCGGGGCTAGCTTTAGGAATGTAATCTAATGGTTTTTGGCAAGAGAGAGGGGTAAGGGGCAGAACCTATCAGTGCCATGTTTGCCTGTTAGAGCTCTTCATATCCTCACTTGTGAACGTGAGTGCAGGTGCCCTCGGAGGCCAGAGGACCCCCTGGAACTAAGGTTCCAAGCAGTTGTGTGCTGTGGGATTGGGAATGGAGCTTGGGGTTCTCTGCAAGAGCAATGTACCCTCTTAGCCACCGAAGCATCTCTCTGGCCTCATCTTGTAGAGTTCGTGAAGGACACATGTGTTAAGTATTTGCTGGGTGCCAGGCAATGACTCAGCATCCGATAGAGGCCAGCTCTTCTTCTTAATATTGGTAGAAAGTCATCAGACCAGCTAATTCATAAGAAATATCTTGACAATCAAGGAAGATCCATATCATCTTTCTAACAAGTATGATCTCTCTCCAGAAAATTTTCAGCCTTATCAGTGGTTGGCCTATTGCTCTCAGAAATAGCATGTGCCCCCAGAGATCCCTAAGTCTGTGAGCTTAGTGTGTGTGTGTGTGTGTGTGTGTGTATGCAGAGGGTGGACACACATGCACATGATGTGTTTTCTCTGGCTTTCCTTCCCAGCTCCTGTAGCCTTTCAGTCCGTTTGGGCGTAATTATGATTGCTCTGCTGGCTTGGTTCTGCAGCTCTCCAGAGTGGAGCAGATGTCGACAGCTCTGAAAGATCTTGTGCTATTACACAGCAGAACAAATGAGAATGTCAAAAAAAGGCTCTTCTGTCTAACAAGAAAACAGAGGAAGGAGACAAAAAGGATAAAGCCTTGGGAGACCCGCAGACGCGCTCTGATTAGATCTTATGCTAACTCGATGCCCACTCTGCCTACCAATAAAATGCTTAAATGAGATGGGAGCAAAATGTGTCTTGGGGGGAAAAACAGAGAAAACAGAATTTCTTCTCTGGCAGGCATGATTAAGATAGTGTGAGGTTCCTTGCAAAATGTGCCAGCAGCCTCAGACTGTCATGTGCTGTCCCAAGAATACTTACTTACAATGCCTGGTGCTGTCTCAGTGCGCTGGGAAGAGCTGACTCTCCCCACCCCTGGGTGAGAGAGAAGGGGAAGCTGTTCAGGTGGCTTCTGGGACTGCTTACTAGGAAAAAAAAAGGCTATAATTTGAAGATATTTCTTATTTGAAGCCATCAGTCTACAAATCTTAATTATCTACACAACAAAGATTTAAAAAAAAAAGGAAAGAAAGAAAGAAAAAAGAAAAAAAAAACTCTAGAAGGTTTTGGGAGGGAAAGGAGGTCCTAACCAATCAAAATGGATGAAATAATGTCCATGTATGCAGATCATGTAATTTTCTGATACAATATGTCTTCAGCCCCCAGTGCTGGATGTAATTGTTTATCTTCAACTTACAATTATAATTGCTCCTGTTGCAGTCAGCTCTATCAGTGGAAATGACTTAGCAGCTCTGGTATGGGGACATGGATTGGAAGGCTGTCACATGCAAATGAATCCTGACAAGAGGTATCCAGTAAGGTGACAGGAAGTGAGATGACAGACCACAGGGAGGCGGAGGATTTCTTGTTCATGCAGATATATTGGTTCCTTTAATCCTTCCACGGCCTGAGGGCTGATCTATAGCAGCCACTTAGGGCTTTTGTGAGCAGACATCCCTGAGAATAAAGGTTAAAAATCAAAGCCAGGCATGTAATCCAGGAATTTGGGAGACAGGGGAAGGTGGATCTCTGTGAACTCAACTCCCATATGGTCTACATAGAGTTGCAGGTCAGCTAGGACTCTTACTCTATCTCCAAACAAGCAAACAAACAAACAGAAAGTCTGAGCTGGGCATAGTAGCACACACTTTTAATCCCAGGACTCAGGAGGTAGAAGCAGGCAGATCTTTGTGAGTTCAAGGCCAGCCTGGTCTACATAGTGAGTTACAAGACAGCAGAGATATATAATGAGATTCTTGTCTTGAAAACAAACAAGAAGTCTGAAGACAAATTAAAGACCAAAATAATAGAAATATAAAAGCAAACGTTCCCAGAAGAAACAAGTTATCAAGGTCATTGTTGAACAGGAAGACACTAGAAACCCCTGGGAATCCCCCTGTGTCTGAAAGTGTCTGTGATTTGACATAGAACCTCAAAGCCCAGCGTCTGGTCCTGAAAAGATTCCGGGTTGGCTGTGCTGCAGGTCTTCTAATGCTGGGGCCTCAGTCTCTGGGGACATTCTAATCCATTGTTAGAATGCTCTAGTTATTGGAAAACCTGGGTTTAAAGTCCTTTGTAACTTCCCCCTTTATCCCTGGCTCTGCCCAGTTCCCAGTGAGGTAGGAGCTAAGCTTGCTACACACAGGACGGGGATCACAGTCGTCCGTGTGAGGATCACCTTCCTCATCTTTTTATTTACTTATTTACTTTGAGAAAGGTTTCACTATGAAGCCCTGGCTGGCATGGAGCTCACCATGTAGATCAGGCTGGCCTTGAACAGAGATCTACCTCTGACTCTCCCTTTGCTCGGATTACAGACTTGCACTGCAGAGCTGGGAGGCTTCCTCTGGACTCTCTGCCTCTTCATTACACTTGAAGCTCACAAGGTGCTATCAATTCATTTTGAACTTAGAGTCAATGGAACCATCGCTATCATTCTCATCAAGGCTCTGGTCAAGCAGCATCCCATAGACCATCTGCCATGCATCTCGTAGAATTTGCTTGTTTATTTTAACCACATGTAATCTTGTTGGACTGGATCCACTGTTTCAGTCTATCAGATCTCTTATTGCACTACGGCTCCGCTGTCCAATGTATTAGCCGGCCCTTCCAGCTTCCTGTCATCCAGAAATTTATCACTGGGCCATCAATGTCTTCATCAAAGACATTAATAAAAGTGCTTAATAAGGCGAGACGGAGCCCAGAAGCTAGTGGAGTACAGATCCCTTCTGGAGATAGACACCAATCTATTAATTAACACTTTGCATCTAATCAGTTGCTCATCTACCTGACTTGGCTGCCACTATTCCTTGTCTGAGGGGTTCACATCTGGAGGGACCAAGATTCTACCAGTCACTGCACTGCCACCATCCAAAGGCACCAGGTCAATGATATTGGAAAAACCAGCCCAACCACTTCCTAGGAGTTCCACACCTGGGACCAACATTCACATCAGCAGGCAAAAATTTCCAAACTGCCTGAACCTGACCTTTGTTTTAAAATATAAAATGTCCATGTATTTGGGGGGCGGGGAGGGGTAGCATATGACATCTTTCCCCAGAGCTTCAAAGGAGTCAGGAAAAATCTCCTGTGGCTGGGCCTGTACAGTTTAGTAGAGCTTTCTCCTTCCCCAGAAAGGCAAAGACTTTCCATGAAAACCAACAGGTCAGCCTGCCTTATATCCTCTGTCTTTTGAGTAAAGTCCAACAACTTAAAACCCACAAAGCACAATGGAGACCTTGCATGTTGAAAAGATTATGAAACCCAAGATTCAGACTCCATTTATATTTTGTACACCTGCTTTAGTCTCCTAGAATTCTTTTAAGGGCTGGAGAGGTGCTGAGTGGTTAGAAAGACGTATCGCTCTTGCAGAAGACCTGGATTTGGTTAGCAGCACCTACCTGGTAGCATGCAACAACGGTCTATAACCCAAGTTCCTGGAGATCTATCGCCCTCCTCTGACCTTCATGGGCTCCTACACTCAGATACACACATACACACACACACACACACACACACACTGGGCTACATAGAGAAGTTTTGACTCAGAAAATATAAGTAAAACCAACCAGCCAACCAAACCAAACTGGACCACAGTAGCAGCTAGAAAGAGAACACACAGTTAGCCTGACTTAAGCAGAAAGACAGAAATGCCGAAGACAAGCCCAGAAATCGGTGTCATGGAAGACAAAGGACAGAGAAAAATCAACACAGTCTAAAATGATCTTAAAAGGAAAATCAATAAAATTGACAATGCCCTTGACTAAGGAAGACAGAAACCGTAAGCAACCATAGGAAAAACAAAAAGTTCCCAGCACGAGAGATAATGATGGGTCACGGTAAACAGCCCCATCTGCCGCCTTTGACAAGGTAAATGAAGTGCCTGGGTCCCTTGAGAAACAGGACTAGTCACAACTGACAGGACACAATAAGCACCCTGAATATCTTTAAGGAACTCTTGGGAGGAGGATGGGTTTGGTGGGGAGTTTTATCAGCACTTGAGGAAGAAACAGAGCACCCATCTTAATCCCCCGCCTGAACAGGGCAGATTCCACCTTTCCAGGAAGTGACAAATTCCTAATGCCCAGACCTGAGGAGCACAGCTTGAGAAAAGTACAGACCAATCTTCCTAGTGAGTGAAAAGTGGACCGCCTCATCATTTGGATCTCACTGACCTGACCACGTTAGGATCATCTGAGCCTTATGGAGCACACACACACACACACACACACACACACACACACATACGCACACGCACACAATTGCAGTATTGGTTAAACCATGAGAAAAAGCAATCAGTGCACTTCATGCAACTGTTGCTGACTAAAGGAAGTGAATGTCCCCAGCTCAGGGAAGCTAGCAACATCGTAGCAATGGTTTCATCTCCATCCCAAGATAAAAGCTCTCAGCAAACTGGCAAACTAGGAATAGACTGAAACCTCCTCAGTCTGATGAGCAGCATTTGTTTAAAAAAAAAAAAAAAGCCAGTGTCTAGCATGATCATTGAATCCATGGTGATGTCTGGGTCTGTGCTGCCACTGAGCGCCAGGTCTGGGTCATATTTCTACATCGTCCTGGGTCACCAGGAAAGGCCATGCTGATGACCGTGGTCTGTGCTGCAGCCTGAAGCCATGGTGCTGTCCTTGCCCTGCGGTGCCACTGAGGACTATGTTAGCCCATGCAGCCTCAGAGACCCCATCTGGTGTCTATGTTGCTACTAGAGACATGCTGAGACCAGTAGCACATGCTGACCATGTGGAAGTCTGTGGTCTGGGCTGTCTTCAGAAACTGTGTGCAGGTCCACAATCCATGCTCCCAATGGCTGTAAAGGGCAAGGAAGCTACACTTGCAGCGGTATTGGTGACTGCAGATTCACCATTGAGAAAGAGGGACAGAGAAGACTTGTGTGACAACCCTTCCCTGCCCCTCAAAAAAGGTAACAACCTAGACAGAAAGCCATCAAAGAGAACTCTTTAAAAATGTGCTAAGTATGCGGAAGTGTGGCTCTCCACAATTCCATAGTTGATGGCTTCTGGTGGGGGTGCAGGTGGGCAAGGGCTCAGTTTTCTTTAAGGAGTTTGATCATGCTCCAGTGAATATATGGGCAACACAAATTAGACATTATTATTATTATTATTTATTATTGTTATTATTATTATTAAGGAGGGAGGAGAACATAAGATGGGAGGAGCAGACCAAAGAGAACTGGGAAGGGACTGTGCTTGGGATTCAGAATGTGAAATTCCCAAATGATCTATTAAAATATTATGAAAACAAAAAAAGGATGAGTTCTTCCAGCCTCAAACCGTATTGGACTTCTTTTTAAAATCTTTGTCTGATTTACCTGTCAAGATCCAGTCCATCTGAATCAGCCAAGAATCTCGCTGCTTCTAAACAAAGAAAAAAATGTGTGGTTTCACATACTTAACGCATCAAAATAAAGCCAGGTGTATAAAAGAGAAAACTTTAAATGCACTCAAACTTGAAAGTATTAAGATTAAAATTGGTTAGTGTTCTGGGTGGGGAAGAATTTTCAAAACTGTTACGCATTAGAGGAGGTGAAAAGGGAACGGGATTCTTTAAAGAAAATGAGGCTTAACATAAACATATCAGTATAATATCATTTTTAGATGGGGAAAAACAGGGGTAAAGTATCTACTACACATATTACAGGCGACAGATTTAGAGCCTTAGAAACTAAAATAACTTATTCCTTAAAAGAATGACTCATACTGGAGCCCAGAGCTCTGAAATATGGTTAATCTGGCTACTCAGCCTCCTCTGGGGATCCTGCCTCTCCCTTCTGAACGCTCGAGTTACAGCCAGACAACCCACCCTCCTTGCATTGACGTGGGTTCTGGGGATCCAAACTTGGAATCCCATGTCCTTGGCCAGGAGTTTATTCATTGAGCCATCTCCTCTGTCCAGGTGAACACAATTTTATTCACAAAGATGTTAAACCAAAAAGAGAAATCACTTAAATGGTTAATATAATATAGTTGATTGGATAAAATTATCAGTTTATCAACATGATGGGATTACTTTTTTTTTTAACAGCCTTTAAATCTCAAGCTTTTTCATTTTGCTGTTGTTTGTGAGACAGGGCTTCATGTATCCTAGGTTGACCTTGAACTCACTACGTAACCAAGGATGACCTTTCCATTCTAATCCTCCTGTCTGTGCCTGAGCGGCTGGGATTACAGGCATATGCCACTGCGCCTGGTTTGTGCAGCTTTGGAGCTCAGACTCCGGGCTTCTTGAGTTCTAGGCAAGCACCCTACCAACAGAGCTTTATGGCTTTGCTTCTGAAAGTCAAATTTTTGAAAATAAGTTTAAAGACTTCAAAGGTATCCAAATATGTCAATTAAAAAAGGCTACAAAGCTGAATACTTCATGATTTCATCATGTAATAAAATAAGATATACACACACAAAAGGAGGGGGAGAAAGACAGACAGAGACAAAGATGGGGGTGGAGGTGTGATTGAGCATTCCAGCCCCTAGGGGAACAGACCTACACTGCCAAGCCTTTATAGAGGAAAGGCAGATATTTCTTCCCATGCGAGGCCAAATGAGAACACTCAGGACCTTCCAGACTGTCTCTAGCATTAGAAGGTTCTAGAGCATCCCTCGTGACTTCTTCATTCAACACACAAGAAGCCCAGACTTAGGAAAGGGTCAGGTTCATGGCACCCTGATTGGAGCACTTGGGTCCGAATGTTCCTTGCTAACCAGGAAGTCAAAACCAAACCAAACAATACATGGCACAAAGCAGTGCTTGTCTCTAAAGATGTAGGCTGCCTTTTGTGCCCAGTGTTTCTTAGCTGTAGTCGGAGCTGACCCTCCTTAGAGTGGGAAATCTGAGCAGGGATAAGGTAATGCCTTTCCCTGGCTATGGGGAGGAAGCAGGTCGGCGCAAAGAGGATGGTGATGCTGAAGATCAGTCCCCAGGGGTCCAGCTGTTGCCCTGCTCCACTGCACTGTGACCTTGGACAAGTCACGTTCTCTACACATCTTTGCTTATAAAAGGGGCATAGTGGCACCTGCCCAGTTTGCTTCCTGGGGTCCAGGGAGGATTAAATTTGCTAGGTACAAACTGTGGAATTGCTTTATAATGCAACCCCCAAGGAATGACTATGCATCTGCTATATGCCGTCTGGTTCAGGACTGATCAGGACTAATCAGGACTGAAATCTTGTGTGACCTTGTTTTTCATCTGCTGTGTAATTTGGGAGTGGGAGGCAGCAGAAGCTCACAAATAAAAACATTTCCCTGCTAATCACGAAGCTGGCTGACTGGTGTGCACCACGCTTAACATACGATCAGTAAGGCCACATAAAAATAAACAAACCAGAACAACTGTCTCATTGAGGAGAAATCGAATCCTGGGAGTCACAGCCCTCTTCCTAACCCTTTTTAAATCATTGGATCTTAATCATCACAGAAACAGATGGTAGCGGGAGGAGGTTGTAGCCAGTAAGGAAAGCAGTGACTGGTCTGTGTCCAGCAAGTGGGTGGTAGAGAACCTGTTATAGATGGCGGATCTAAGGCACATTAAGTAAGATACCACTGTATACAGAATCAATGAGACTGCAAACACAGAAAAACGGAAGTGTTCTTAGTGTTAGTTTGGCTACTACCTCTCCTGTTAATGCTAAGGCAGGTGATGCAGGCGGTTCTAGAATTGCTACAATTGATGCAATAGAGTCAGGCTGCCTGGGTTCAAGTCTCGTTACTCACCTGACTAGTCGTGCCCTAGCCCCTGTGTAACTCCTCCATGTAACCTTGGACTCTGCTCAAACTCAAAGGGCAGCAGTGAGAACAAAGGAGCTGTGTGTAAGCTCACAGTGCCGTGGCCAACAGAGAGTGCTCTGCAAATGGCAAAGAAACCACCAAGTAAGTCATTGCCGCCCTCCCCAGTGTTTCCACCAAACTTCTTTCCCTCACAGTCAGTTGCATTTTCAAATTGGCTGAAGCAAGTCACGTGATCGTGCCATTATGCGTGTAGTTACAAGGCAACACATTCTAGGGAATTAGGAAAAGCAAGATGTCTGTAAACTACTCACTTGCCTATGACACATAGCTGATGCCAAGTGGTAACTGTCATTACGGATGTTTCATACATTTCACTGAAACATGTAAGAAGGACCTGTTCACACTAGCAGAACACCCAGGGGAGCAAGAAGGTAGGTTAGGATTGTACCCAAGTCCCACCCAGCTGTCTTACTGTGTGTGTGCATGTGGGGTGTGTGTGTGTGTGTGATTTGTAGAGGTGGGGATTCATGTGGAAGTTGGATTCTGACAATGAGATATCTTCCTAAATTGTTTATTATTATTATTATTATTATTATTATTATTGAGTCAATCCTAAGACCAGGAGCTCACCCACAGGGTTAAGTTGACTAACCAGAGAGCTACCTCCCACCCCCCAAAAGTCTTCAACCCCAAGAATAAGGGTTATAGATGTGTGTCATAAAGCCTTGATTTATATTTATTTTATATTTATATTTATAGATGTGGTGCTAGGGTCTGAACTTAGGCCATCACGTTTGAGCAGCAAGTATTTTATCTGCTGAGCCATCTCCCCAGCCCTGGACCACATGTTATTAATACTTGTGCTGCCAATATCTAGAAATATCTGGTCACTTTCCATAAATAGCAAACCGAAGGTAGTAAACAACTGGCCAAAACATCAAGGACAGCTCTGGGGAGTGTCCCTAAGGTGACAGCATGGGCTACTCCCCAGATTACTAGTCCTCACAGAGACTTTCTGGGCATCACTTAAAAAACTAAAAGTCCTGGGAAGAAGAGTCACCTGGGCTACCATGGCTGCCATGTGTCCTTAGGCAGGATGTGGCCCCTGGTGCAATGGTGGCATGGTTGTTGGGGGAAACAAACCACTTTTTGACTGAATATGAGACCTGCTCGGCAGAAAGGAGTTCATGCCTAGCACTGTAGATATATTCAAAAGCCCGATGGCTGGGCGGTCTGAGATCTTTTGGCTTGTCAAAATGTTCAAGCAACAGGGACAGAAAAATAGAAAGGGGTGCTATGAAATGTTAGCCTTTGGTCATGACATGGTTCCTGCACCCATGAGCTCATAGCGGTGTTGCCCAACTAACTGAACAAGATTTGCTCAATCCTCGGTCTACCAATATTTCATCAGGATGGGGAAAGCACTCATGAGGCCTTAGCCCACTCCAAGGAGATATAGTCATTAGGGAGGTGAGTCATAATGGTTACTGGTCTAGTCATGGGTAGGTTGCCCTTGCTCAAGTAAATAACCTCTCATTCCCCTCTTCAAACCCCCACCATGTGTACACACACACACACACACAGGGCCATAAAGTAGAAGGCAGACTTGTTCCATTAAGGGGGTAATAAGAGGGGAAGGAGAAGAAGAGAATAATGAAGGGAGCATATTCAAGGTCCATTATATACGGTGCTAGAACAAAGCATGTCCTGAATGAAACCTACAGTGAGAAAGATGATGGCAAAGGGCTCTAAAACAAGAGCAGGGATTCTTCAGCTCTGCTGAGTCTAGGCTCCTCTGTGTCAGGAGTTTGAAGTGTTTAATAAAAGCCTCGCTGAGTGTAGATTTACAAGCACAGAGTCTAACTTTCACACAATGGAGGGGTGGATCTGTGAGTTATGTGTGTGGTTGCATTAGACTACTTAACCCAACTATTGTTTATGTTTCTATGTCCACAAAATAAGAGTCAAGGTTCTCCCTAGAAGAAAGCTGGTGCCTCTGATTCAAAAAGGGGAGATCCTTACAGGGTGGACCTCATACACTGGGTAGAGACCTAGTGTAGCGGTTTGGTCTGATACTATATTAAATGCTAATTTAATTTCATTGTATTTAAATGCTAAATTCTAAACCCTAAGATCTGATCGCTCTGAGATGAACAGATTCTCATATATATCAGCTTTTGTTGTATAAGCCTTGCCCCCAAGTTATCCATGCTTGGTTAATAAAGATGCCTACAGCCTATAGTTGGGCAGAAGAGAGAAAGATGGGGCTTTGGTTCCTGGGCTTGGGGTCTGAGGCGGGGACCACAGGGGATCATAAGAGGAAGGAGAAGGCTCAATGGGGTTGATGGATTGTGAGCACTTGGCCATGAGGGTCGGCCTGGTGGAGTAGGAGATGGAAGTGATATTTCAGGGTTACTGACAGGGAGGTAGGCAAACCAGCATAGAGGGCTATCTGCCCAGCTCTGCTATCTCAAGGCTATTATGAATGTAAAGGTTTTGTGTCTTTTATTTGGGAACTACATGATTTAAGGTGGGGTAGAAACCCTGAAATAATCTTTACTGCAGCAACTAAGTCTCACAGACCTTAGAGTGAGTCCTCTATGGGTGTGGTGTGGGAATGAGTTGAGTATATCCTGGGCTGGAGAGAAGAGGTGATGGACCAAGTATTGAGTTATGAAGAATCTTCCCAGAATCCTTAGCAGATTCTACACTGTAATACCCTGGCCCTTGCCCCTCAGTCCAGGGTGTATAAGCCCTTAGTAAGGGCAATGGTAACTCTGGCCATGCGATATCAGTCATTTAAATAAAAACTAAAGCCCACGTTACAAAAATGTTTTATTCCTTAGAGATAAGAAAAGCTAATTTCTGAAGGTTGTTAAATGAAAATCAACCGTGCATGGAAACTGAAAATCAGTTACCCAGAAGATACAAGAAGTCTTTTCTTCTTGCCTTCACTTTCATAGATATTTGCAAAGGCTGTTGAGCAACATAGAATAAACACCCTCCTCAATCTTGTCTCTCCTGCTAATTGCAACTCAAAGCCTCAAAGTACATCACTGAACGCTCAGAAATCTCTGAAATGTGGGCAGAAGCAGGCAAAGAAGGCAAGGATCCCAGAATTAGGGGATGAGCTGGCGGTGATTTATTTAGGGATTCATAAAATTCCCCCCCCCCCCCATATATCTATATCTGATGTGAGTGCGAGTGTAACCTGCTCAAGAACCCAGGGTACCGAGGGGATGCCCTGAGGGCAGAACCCTATTGACCTTCCGACCTGTCATCAGGCAAGTGCCAGCCAAGAGGACAACCCCTTACTTCCTTACCAGAGCAGCAGGCCCTGCAGTAGGGGCTGAGGAAATTCAGAATTTCTAACTGGAGTTTCTGGAAGGGATGATGCTGGAATCCAGAGGAGGTGGGCAGAGATGAGCATCGTGGTAGAGCAGGCAGGAGACAGGATGCTTTCAAACAGCATGGATTTCTGGTTGGAATCATCACGGTTAAGACTTTACATACTGAACTGTGGGGAGATGTGGGAAGCCACATGTGCCGGTGCAGGGTGGCACTGGCTTCTGCTGGCCACCACGCATACATAGGCAGTAAAGATTTTTTGCCAAGATGAGGTTTTGAGAATTAACCAAAATTAACCAATCAGATGTGAGAGAAGTTAACCAATCAGATGAGAGAGAAGTTAACCAATCAGATGAGAGAGAAGCTAACCAATCAGATGAGAGAGAAATTAACCAATCAGATGTAGGCATGCAAATGAGGTGGTAAGCATCAACCAAGCACAACCAATCTGGGTGTGAGACACGCCTCTCCTAGGCCTATATAAGCAGCACCAGTTCTGGCCTCGGGGTCTATTCGCCTCTACAATCAAGCTCTCCCAATAAACGTGTGCAGAAGGATCCTGTTGCAGCATCGTTCTTGCTGGTCGAGGGATGCATGCAAGAGGGAGACACTACTCCGCTTTCAGACTGGGTGGTACACGGGCAGAAATGCTTTCTAAAGCATTGACAATGCTTTAGAAAGTGGACAAGAGTATGCAGGCTAAACTTAATTGGACTACTTGTTTTCAAAGGCAATTCTTTCCCTTCCTTCCTTCCTTCCTTCCTTCCTTCCTTTCTTTCTTTCTTTCTTTCTTTCTTTCTTTCTTTCTTTCTTTCTTTCTTTCTTTCTTTCCTTCTTTCTTTCCTTCTTTCTTTCTTTTAGAAGATTTGAATAGAACAGATGCTTCTGTTTCACAGCAGAATATTTTAAACATATAAGATACAACCTAAAATGGCTTGGCAAACAAAGGACCAGAGAAGCCTAAAACCCTCCCAGGGGTGGACTTCTTACTGTAATCCCTAACACTGGAGAGATGACTTCATGCTTTGTTGATTGTCAAGATGCTGAGCCACAAGCATGCTGGGCCAGCACTCTGTCGTGGAGCTCCAGCCCAGCCTCAGTGGATGTTTTGAAAGGAGCCCAACTGCATAGTATGAAAATACGACGTCTGAGATTTTCCCACTCTGCTGGTCATTCCCAAAGTGCCTACAATCCAGTGGACAGCATCTCTCCTACAACTTTTTCCGTTTGCTGGCCCCAAGCAGTCAAAGGATGAGAAGGATAAGACCAGACATACATGAAGTGTCAGAGAAAGGGGATTGGATTCAGAAATTGAGACCTTTCTCTTTTGTTCATGACTGACGCATACAAGTAACTTGAAACTGCAGAGCAGGCACTAGGAAAGGGGCCAGTCAGTCCTTAGCTGCCCACATTGCTCTGCTCCAGAGACAGGCAGGGTCTCAGCTAATCTGGCCTTCTGTTTGTAGGCATGAGTAGGAGAAGGGTGGGAAGGGTGAGAATGAAAGTTTCTATTCGAATACACAAGGTTTAAAAAAAAGGTCGACATGTCTATAATGGTGGAAAGTGGGTTGGTGATACTGAGCAGTGTGGGGGAGTAAGACAATGGATCCTGAGCAATCAAATAATAGCGTTGTTGTCCGGACTCAGCCCCAGTGCACTCACTCTCTCAGAAGTGCTCTGATTCCAGGATGGGACTCTGTGGGAAAGAAAGACTTTAGTCCATGGAAATCTAGAGGAGACAGGGTTATAAACAGAATAATGGTGTTCTTACATAGAGTAAGACCAAGTCATTCACCAAGAGATAAAAAGCTTGGATCGTATAGGTGTGCTTCACACACACACACACACACACACACACACACACACACACACAGAGAGAGAGAGAGAGAGAGAGAGAGAGTGAGAGAGGAGGGGGGTCTCAAATGGCCAAGGAGATTAACACTGCTGAGACTATTTTCATTTCAAAGAGGGTCCACTTAAAATATTTACTCTGGTGTCTCCTTCAAGTGGAGACCACCGCAGGGCATTGAGATTTTTTTTCCATAAGTCATTAACCACGGAGCCAGCAAGGGGGAGGTCAGAGCCCCTGTCAATGTAAGATCAATGGGGGCTGAGCTAAATCATCTCAGAGAGGGTGATGCTGGTCAACATACTTATGCTTAGGGCCGCAGGAGCTCAAGTGCAGAAAGCAGGGAGAGGGCAGTCCCTAGGGTGTATTGTTCTCCCCAAGGTGAGCTGCTGGGTGCCTTCTGCCTGTCACCTCTCCTTTTTGTCCTCACTCCTTTCCCAAGGCCTGCAACTGGATGTGACAGGTAGTGTGTGTGTGTGGGGGGGGCACAATCCATCTGCCTCCTGGGCCCCACTTGCTCATTATGAAAGCTGCAATTTCATCTCAGATGGGCGGTAGAAAGCCTGCTGTCATATTTTATGTGATGATGTTAACTCTGCTATGAAATTATCCCCCGAGAATGCCCTAGAGTCGGCTCGATACATATAAATAGCCATTTATCAGATGCAACCCATAATCTCCTTGTTGCCATGACCCATCCTGTAATTTTCCCTCAGCTGACAAGCTACAAATAAAGAGTGTACTTAGATTTCAGTTATGAGTTTTTAAATATGAATGTGCGTTTTTTTAAAAAAAAGAGGCTAAGAAACCAGGGAATTTCCTGTTAAATTCTAGGGACTTTAGCCCATCTGGTTTATAATTAGGCAAAGATTTCGTGACACTTTGCCTTGCCTCCCACCGGAAGTCCCGCCCACCAACACCAGCAGCACTCTCCTCTGAGTTCTTGTTCCTGGATCACTGTAAGACGTACATTTCTCTTACCGTTCATAGACGACCGCTGCAAGCTAAGGACCTCACTGTGCTCAGGGACATGGTATAAGCTTTACAGACACACACAAAAAAATTCCCATAAAAATTAACGGGGTATCAGTGTGTTAGAACCATATCGCTCCATACTAGAGACCTTACACGTATGCTCCCATTTCATATACGAGGAGATTAAGGTTCAGAACACGATGCTAAAGATGACAGTTAATAGTTGGAGTCATGATCTGGATCAAGACCAACACTCTGGATTTTGTTTTGTGGCTACAAATAGCAAATAGTGTGGTTTCAAAGACAGAAATATATTCGGTCAAGGATCCAGAGAGGAGAGATCTGAAGATAAGATGCAGACAGGAAATGCACTCTTTTGGGGCGCTCTAAGGGAAAGTCAGCTCCCTGCTGCTTCTAGTTTCTAAGGCTAACCATGCAGCCTTTAGCTGGTGACTGCATCTCTCTGCTCCATCTTCAAACCTGCTAGCCACCGCTATCACCACAAACAACTCTTACATAAAGATCATGTGATTACACTGAAGGCTGTCCAGGTAATCTGGGCTTCACTCGCTCTCAAGGTCCTCAACTTTATCATATCTTTTGTCATCTATGGTTGCATTTGTCACTTTTAGATGTTCAATGTAGGTAACTTTAGGGGGGCTCTTTTACCCCACCACAGACTGCAAATGCGTCAAAGTTCCAAAACCAGAATCCCTATCACTACTTACATATTCACAAGACATCCTTTAATTTGTGGAGCCAGAGGTAGGAGCTGCCAAGCTTGGAAAGGACAAGTTGGTCAATTTTCCTGAACATAAAATATGTCGGGACCCTAGGTTCATAAAATCCTTTAGATTCAAGCTTGAAACATACAGAAAACAAGATCTCTGAGAACAGTGATAATCACCTCTTTCCAGATGTGCTTTCTAGATAGCCTTGGCTCCTCAGTGCCATACAAGAGAAAACACACAGTAGGCCACATCTGACTTCCAAGATGAGCATTCACACTCCATCTACACAGTGATAGTGACAGAGACAGTGGCTTTGAAATGCCCTTGAGCCAATTCCTTTTTGAGGTTTTTCTCTGTTGGGCACAGGAACAGTTGGATGGGAAAATGAAACACTTCATTAATTATGTGTACATCTTTCTACATAATAACTTTGACATGCCGATTATCCATAGAAGTCAGTCATCCACAAATCCCTTTATAGGAGAAAATTGTCAAATCTGCCACCTTGACACATGTGTTTGCTGTCACAATACATGTCTTCCCATGGCTTGGATCTCTCCGAAAAGACTTTGTTTTTCTTATTAGAAAAGACTTTTCTGTAACCTTTTTAAAAAAGCTTATTTTTCACAGAATTTTGTGTCAACAGTAAAGGACATTTTTGAAATGATTAAAAAGAAAATCGTCTATAATCCCACCAACCTAGCAAACAGTTTTCATGCTGGTAGAGGAGCCAGCCTGACCGAGCGTCGCAGCACGCCTGCATCAACAGCTGGAGGCGGTACACAAAAGGTAAACAGGAAAATATTTGCTTTTCAGTTGTGCGGCATAGATCTATTGCGTGATTTGATTAAAGCTCTTAGGTGCCCTGGCAACTGCACTCTTATGAGTAAATAGACCCCATTGTGCTTCAGCACCTGAAGCCAGAGGAGAGAAAAATGAGTAGGCAACAGTGTGGAAAATTCCAAGATACTAGAGGACTCATTTGAGGACATCAAGCCAATGCCAGGACTCTGGCAAATGAGGTCAGATAGGGTGACGATTGGTGACAATTGGTGACGACTGTGTTTCCCTGGTACAGATGGTCTTTTACAAGGGTTCACACCAATTTTCAAGTCTTCATCCCTACCATCTATTGACTCTGTGGGTGCCAACTTTAGGATTACCAGGAAGTACTCCCAAGGAAGATACTATAGCATACAAAATGCAAATTGAATCCAACCAATTGTTTCCTACTTTATGGACAATGTAAGTGAAGATAATTGCAAGTTCATTGCAGGGGGAAATTATAAGGTTCATGGGCTATCCTGAGGGTGATGTCATACTCTATTCCTGAAGTAGAACACCCCTGGGGTGCTCTCACACTGCTCTTGGCCATCATGCCTAAGACTGGCAGCCCTTCACACACTCTAAGTTATAGAGGAGCAAGACAGAACCCTTTCCACAACTTGAGTTCTCAAACTTCCAAATGCTGCAATCTTTTAAGACAGTTCTTCATGTTGTGGTGACCCTCCCAACCATAACATTATGTCATTGCTACTTCATAACTCTAATGTTGTTACTGTTATGAATCATAATGTAAATATCCAATATGCAGGATGTCTGATATGTGACCCCTGTAGAGGTCACAACCCACAGGTTGAGAACCAAAGGTCTGGAGCCTCCACTAGCCGACAGCCGTGCTTCTCTGATGCTGACTGTGGGGTTTGTGACAAATGAAAGCAGGTCAGCTCTCCTGGAGCTCCCAGACCCTCAGATTCTGCCTCGGTAGCTCCTGAATGTGCTTAAAACACTGGATCTCCTTGTTGGATCACTATCTTGAGGTGTGTTTGATTTCAAAAGGGAACTCAAACAATAGAGAATAAATAAATTCACAAATAATCCCACTGAAGGACATCATTAAGTAAGACTGGTAGCAAATATGGTTAAAGGAGCATGTTTTGGTTTTCCATGTTTTGTTTAGTGAAGCTAATATCAGGATGGTGCTGGACTAGAAAGGGAGGGGGCCCCAGGTCTCCGTGTTACTACAGGTAAAGCAGGATACCCCTGTCCAATCTGCTTGCCTCTTCTTTAAAATAGGTGCTGTAGCCGGGTAACTAAAAGGGAATCTTCAACTCTAAAAATCTGACACTTGCTTTATAACGTCAGAGGTACTTAAAACTGGCTTGCGCTATGGGGTAGTAAAGCTAGTAAAAAAAAAAACAAAAACAAAAACAAAAACAAAAACAAAACAGGGAAACTCTGAACAACACTGACGTTGTCTTCAGCGCCATCCTGGCTAACACGCATAGCTAACACACAGAGCAAACTAGAGTATGCTTCCATTGACATTTTTGGTCTCACCTGGTAGTTATTTTCAGAGTCAGAGACACATCAATTCAGAAGGACATTTGGAAATCTGAACAACCAATCACCGGAGTGGGACTGGACTGGGGCGTGGCCTCTGAGCTCTAAGCCAATGCTTCACATTCACAACTTCACCCCGTTCCTCCCCTTCCCTCCCCCTTACTCTCAGGTTTTTCAGTTTTGGAACCAGGTCTCATCATGGAATCTATGCGAGCCACAAAAATCACTATATAGCTCAGGCTAGACTTGAACTCTTGAGTCTCCTGCCTCCTCCTCTCAAATGCTAAGATTACCGGTTGACACCTGTTCCCCCCCTTTCTTTTTTAAATCTTTGAAGCTTTCGCACATGTAACCAATATATGTTGATCATATCTGCCCCCCAGTCCCCCGTTTCAGCTCCCACGGGACCCTCACAACTTCCTGTCCTCTTTTTATATCATTTATTTTTTAACATTTTTTATTGGCTCTTTGGGAATTTCACATCATGCACCCGAATCCCACCATTCCCCACTCCTTCCCTATCCATCCTCCCTCCTTGGAACCTCTCCATCAAAATAAAAAATAAAATAAAATAAAATAAAAAACTTAAAAATAAAATCCTCGTCAAACCCTCTGGGCACAGCCCGCTCCTCTGTCAATCACAGCTTTCTCTCATGCTGTCTACCGCTGTCTCAGCTGCTGTATCTCCAGTCCCACCGGACTTGAACCACCCCATCCTCCATCTTTCCTTCCTCTCCATCACAAAGGCATCCGTCTTATTGGCATTGGGAGCTGCAGTGTGTCATGTAGTATATATTCCCTTTTGCTCAGATAGCTTTACTTGCAAATGTTCGTTGAAATGGGTCCTTGGTCTTGTTCAAGGCCTCTGGCATCTACTACACCATCAATACTGGACCTTCACCAAGACTCCTTTTGGTTATCCTGCAGTTGCCCAGAGTCATGGAGATCCTGTGTCTGTGGTTTTACCGGAGACATCCCTTCGCACACTACAGTAGCTCTCAGACGGAACTCAAGGCCCTGGATCTGGGCCAGGCTGGTAGCTGAGTTAGTCAGCTGGGGTCTCTGCTGGGTATCCTCTCCTCCAGTCGATGGCCAGGGCCAGCTCTCCCATTTCAGGGAGTGAGAAAGGGGCTGGGAGTTGGGGACAGTTCTGCATCTATACCATCGGGGTTAGCTCTCCCATGCCAGCCTGGAGATGGGTTGGACCAGCTCCCCATCATGGCCTCGAGTAAGGGGCGGGGACAGCTTTCCTGTAGCTGGTAAGGGGCGGGGACAGCTCAGCAGAGCACTTGAACAACCTCAGGGGGGCAGCCCAGACCACATCGGCATAGCATAGCACACAGGTTTCACACATCAACACAGCCCCCCCCCCCAACTACAGTAGGGTTACAGACCCAGACGCGGCTTCTGGTGACAGCATGGCCCAGACATGACAGTTCAGGCCACTGGGATCAGGTTTGGTCCCCAGCAGCAGTATGAGACCAGACATGGTCTCAGGAGGCTGAGCAGCCACCTCATCATCAGCCTGTCTCCAGCTCTACCTCTTTCCAGCACAGGGACTCCACTGCTTCTCAGTCTCCCATTGCTCTACCATGTAGTCTTTCTCATCTCTCCATCACATGTGTTCATTGTAGTGGCACCGGTACCCTCTGGGCCTAGGAGTCAGGGTCTGGTTGCTTGGGTGTCTTCTGGCAGATCTCTGGGTAGGTCAGAAAGGATCAACTGAGAGAGTAGTCCCCACCCCTGGATGTTGGTGGCACCTTCTCACAAAACAGGAGATGTGAGAATCCAGCCTTGTGCCAGCGTTCTCACTTTCTACCCTGTGTTAGCATGAGCTGTTCTGCAAAGCTGTTTACAATACAATGGACAGAATGCTCTGAACACGAGAACCCACATAAGACCACTTCAAGTTATCTCTGTCAAGTATGTTGCTATCTCAGAGGGAAAAGACACTGATGTGTGGGTAGCATGGGTGCAGTACCTAGGTGTACCATCTCCCAAAAGTTCCTTCATCTCCTATGACTGGGTCTTCTCCATCTAGAAATGGAGACAGTGACAGAATCTGTTTCCCAGGATCCTTTGCAGCCTGGTGGAGTGGAGCACTTGGAGAGTTTCTGAGACTTGCAGATGCTCTGACCATGTTGAGAATCCATTCGTCATTGCTGAATCGGTTCTCTTTACTCCTTTATTTCAGCACTTTGTAAGCTGTTAATTAAATCAGCCTGGAATCTTCACAGGGTCCAACACCAAGCTTCCCTGCTAATAGTTTCTGAAATACACATTGCACTTTTGAAAATAAGCCAATCTCTTCTTCTTTTTTTTAAGTATTTATTTATTTATTTTATGTGCATTTGTGTTTGCCTGCATATATGTCCATGTGGAGGTATCAGATCTTGGGGTTACAGTTATGAGCTGCCCTGTGGGTGCTGGGAATTGAACCTGGGTCCTCTGGAAAAGCATTCAGTGCACTTAACCTCTGAGCCATCTCTCCAGCCCCCATGACCTCTGCTTCTTAAGCCTTTCAACATAATCCTTCCTGGTATGTCCCCAGCGTTGCATAGGCTAGGCTGTGAATCTGCTAACCAGCCAGCATGCTTGAGCCTATTTACCATGAGTTGGGGATCTTATTTATGCAACGGATTAGCTAGTGTTTTAGGGGGATAGCACTGCCTTTAACTAGGAGCCCCCAATGTAGATAACCACATACTACTTTTTGTGCCTCCTCCCCTCTCCTCATTGCTGGCTCCATGCTAAGTCCATCCTCTGACACCTGGTTGTCACCACAGGTGTGTCCCCATAGACAGGGCTGATAGAGACTTCAGCTCCTTATTTTTTTTTTTCAACCACCGTCTGATAGGCTCCACCTTCACTGCTTAAGTGGCTCTGAATTGAGAGCTCTACTTCCCTCTGTCACCAAATGCATTCATTACCATGCAGATTTCTAAAGTCCACTAACATCACTGCTTCTGGTGTAGCTGTCACAGCTCCTAACTCTTTTGGCATCCTGTGTCAAAAGCACTGGGCACCAGGTACCCTTTCTCCCTCTGCTCAATCAGAATTGCAGAAGGAAGCTGACATACTCAAAGAGAGGGACAGGTCTAACTTATAAAGAAGAGAGCATGGTACGGGGAAACTGAGGCAGAATAATGAAGCATCCTGAGTGTGACCACTACAAGGCCTTGTAACTACTCTTGGGCCTGAAGGGATAAGAAGAAC
Organism: Mus caroli; assembly: GCF_978045245.1. Taxonomy (NCBI): domain Eukaryota; kingdom Metazoa; phylum Chordata; class Mammalia; order Rodentia; family Muridae; genus Mus; species Mus caroli. The sequence goes on along the minus strand of NW_028227258.1, from coordinate 58,576,966 downwards.
TCAGAGTTACTACACAATGCTTCTCACGTATCAAGCCAAAGAGAAGGCTTGGGAGCCCAAGGACTCAGCCATATGGTCAGCTTCCTGGGCCTAGAGAGGGGCAGAAGGACAGAGGAGAATCTGGGAATGCAGGTGGAAGATGTCCAGCACAAGGGCTATGGTGTTGAATGAGAATATTTTCCTGCTCCTGCTCCTAAATTTCATTTTGAAATTCTCTTCCTCAAAGTCCCTTGCCAAATATATTCATCCTAATTTTTCAAGAGCTGATTTCCCGCCAGGAGCCTATCATCCAAGTATGACTTGCCCTGCTCTAGAAGATCAAATTCTGATTTTGGATCCCATCTATGTAGCCAGCTGTTCGTTTCTCTTCTTTTACCTCTTCCAAAATCACAAGCCTTGTAGAGAGATGCAAAGGGAAGGTAAGATTGCCTTGTGAGGTCTGGGTGGGTTTCTCCACCAGCATGACGTCAGGATCAGGCTTCACAGATAGCGCATAGATGCTCTTGTGGTTCTCAAGGGTACAAGTACCACCTTATCCTAGGGTCTGCGGTCAGGGGTTCATCGTGGCCAGTAAAGAGATCTATAGGGCTGGGAAACTCCTGTCCATTTTCTCTTGTGTCTGAGCCACACTTCTGTCAGGATGCCCCTCTGTCTTTCAAAACATCTGACTCCATGTTTACTGCGTTCAGCCATACTTTTTCCACCCAGTCTTTGGTCTTTGTACTGAAGACAGTGGGAATCTTTCACCCTTGCTGAAGACCAATAGAACATTTGAGAGGAGGGAGGCAGAGATATTATATACCTCTATGTGAAATACATTAAGAAGTTTACTAGTCAGTTAGGCAAATGGTAAAAAGATATTACATAGCAAATATATACTGCTAAATGCATCCTCTAGAACAGTGGTTCTCAAGCCTTCTAATGCCGAGACCCTATACAGGGTCCAAGTATTGTGCTGACCTTTAACCATAAAATTATTTTCGCCGGGCGTGGTGGCGCACGCCTTTAATCCCAGCACTCGGGAGGCAGAGGCAGGCGGATTTCTGAGTTCGAGGCCAGCCTGGTCTACAAAGTGAGTGCCAGGACAGCCAGGGCTACACAGAGAAACCCTGTCTCGAAAAAACCAAAAAAAAAAAAAAATATTTTCATCACTATTTCCTATTTGTAATTTTGCTATATGCCACCCTTGTAAAAGGGTCATTCGAATCCCAATGGGGTCTCTGCTCACAGGTTGAGAACCGCTGCTCTAGAAGCTGTTGTCTAAACAGCTTGATAAACATCAAAATCAATCAAAAATTGTTTAAGGCTGCCCACTCCTGAGCTGAGCTAGTATGCACATGGCACTGGTGACAAATGCTACCCTAGCCTAGACCAAAGGAGCATGTCTCTGCTGGAGAAGGAGGTAAACACAAGGACACAAGCCTGCTCAAGGTGGAGAGGCTGCATAAAAGTTGAGTGCTCCGCCATAAACAACGCATTTATACCCGCTCTCTATGGCTCAGGGAGCACTGAGGATGAAGGGAGAGAAAACTAAGAGGGAACATAGGAAGTGGGCTCTGGAATGTCATCTTCTGGGGAGGATACAGCCATTCCACTCATGGCCTGTGCTTGCCTACACTGAGACTGCTTAAGAATGGGCCTGTTACCAGCCAACCATGGACAAGGGAGGGGCTTGAGAGACTGGGTTAGTTCCTCTTACTGAATTAGTGGTCCACTGATAGATTCTGAGAACTGAGAGCTACTATCATCCACTGGTGAGCCCACTGGACTGTGATGGGGAGTTACAAACCCACAGCATACTAGCTGCTTCTTGTTGCTGTGATAAAACACCATGACCAAAATCAGCTTATTGAGCTAAGAGTTTATTTGGGTTTATGGTTCCAGGGTAGGGGGTGGGGAGGGGCATGGCAACAGGAAACCAGATCAGAAAGCTGAGAGGTCACATCTCAACCACACAGAGGAAGTAGAGAGAGACATGGAAGTGGGGTGAGTCACCTGAGGCCCATAGAGATGGCCCTCGGTTAACTCACTAGGTCTTAATACAAACCAAAGACAGGGCCATGGAATGGGGGATTGTGGGAAGGAGAGGAGGGTGATGGGATGGGAGGTAGGATGAGAGGCAAGAGTTATAAGGATGCAATATACACATAGGTGAAAATGCTAGAGAAAACAATTAATAAATGAATGAACACATGGATGTGATGTGTATGTGTGTATGTGTGTGTGTGTGTGCAGGCGTGTGCGCATGTGTGTATGTATCTTCATAGCTCTGACTGTCTTGGATCTTGCTGTGTAGACCAGGCTGGCCTTGAACTCACAGAGATCTGCTTGACACTGCCTACCAAGTGTTGGGATTAAAGTAATGCACTACAATGCCTGTCGAACTAATATATTTTAAAAGATTTACTTTACTTTATTTTATTTGTGTACCATGTATCTGCCTGGTGCTCCCGGAGGTTGGAAGAGGACGCCAGATGCCCTAAAACTGGAATAATACAGGTTTGAGTCGTCCTGTGGGTGCTGGGAGCAAAGCCCTTGCCCTTTGCAAGGGCAGTCAGTACTCAACTGCTGAACCATATCTCCAGCCCTGAATAACTTCTATTTACTAAAACAAACAAACAAACAAACAAACAAGAAAAGAGATTGTTTAAGCACACTCTTGCAGCTCCTGTGTGTTTATACTTCACACACATGTCCTTACTTAGACATTCTGTATGTTATAAGCAACCATAATATCAAAACTGGAATACTCAGACAGTAAATCAATTCTGTTTTAAACTCATACTCATGTGTAATCAATAAGAGAGGATGAGGAAAGGAGAGCAGCTGCCTCTGTCCTTCCCACCACCTGAGCTCAAGCTGAAAGCCACTGCCTGTAATTCTCCCAGTCTCGGTTTTGTCTTCTGAGTTCCTGGTCTCTTGGGGACCCAGGATAATGGTGCCTTGAATCAACATGGCTGTTTTTCTCCCTCTCATTTGACTCCTGTTATCTGCAGGCTATTGGTAACTGGCCACAAATGGCACTAGCAGTGATGCAAGTTGGAGACCTTTCCAGTAAACATGAAAAAGTGGCTGTCCTGCCCCGCCCACAAAGACTGATGATTGGCAGAGCTCCATCCACATTTCTTCAGCCTCAGCCTCTCCCCCAGTGCCCCTTCACTGCTGGGCCCCTGACATAAATCTTGAGAGTAGCAGGCTTATCTGGAGACTCTTTTCTCAATGAAATAGTAAATTAATCAGCATTTGTGTGTCTATACACATAATGTATGTGCACACTTATTATGTAACACATATTTTTAAATCAAGAAAATCTAGTGCTTTAAAACAATGCTGACAATAAGTATATTTACCAACAATCACTCATACATATATGTAAATACAAATACAAAACAAAACTGATAGAAAGTAACTATAACTACCTGATTTGCATGGCTTTTTTTTTTCAAAGGTCTTTTCTAACATTTTCTAAGTGTTCCCAACAGTTTCTGGGATTTGTAAAGCACGAGTTAGCTTTCACCTCACTGACATTCGATACATTCTTACCTTTGAGTTCAGCACTGCACTGTCTGCCCACGTCAAATCAGTGATTGTAAACTGCCATCCATATGAACAATAATGTCCTGAGGTGATAGGCACACTGTGGCTCTGTCCTTGTTTCAGCAAATAGACACTGAAGGGTTTGAAAATAGGAGTAAAGGCTATTGCTCATTCCCAAATGGTTAGTGCACGTTTTATCGTATTTATTTATTTAGCTTCCTTTGTGCTGGTCTCAAGTGTGAGTGAGTGTGTGTGTGTGTGTGTGTGCGTGCTCACACAGTAAATGGGAGGTGAGAGAGTGTCCTCACAGGCATCTGCCAGGGCACGTATGTGTGTGGAGATCTGAGAACAACTTGTGGGAGTTTAGTTCTCTCTTTCTACCCAGGTTGGGAGTCCCAGAGATTAAATTCAGGTCACCAGGCTTAGTGACGAGAACCTTTACAGGATCATCTGAATCATCCTGCCAGCCCACTCAAATTATATATATCTATATGTATGTATATATATATATATATATATATATATATATATATAAACTGAGTGGGTGTGAGGGAGAAAATTCAATAGAGACAGGATGCCTACTGGCTATTCTGAAACTTGAAACATAGAGGGAATACACTGTACAAGCTTACTAAAAGCTTATCAGTTAAGTATTAGCAATATAAGGTTGTTACATACGGGTTAATATGTTTATATTGCTGATCATCTTTGTCATGGCTAATCTTGGTTGCCAACTTGACACACTTGGGAAGAGAGAGCCGCATGAAGAGCTGCCTCCATCAGCATGGCCTCTGAGTGTACCTTTGGGACACCTTTTACATTGATTATATTGGATGGCTTAGCCCACTATGGGCAGTACCACCTTATAAAAGAAAGCATTTAGTTTGGCCCATGGTTTCAGAGAGGAGTTAGGGTCCATGGTGGCAGAGCAAAGGCATGGCAGCAGGAACAGCTGAGAGCCCACATCTTGATCTATAAGCAGGGGCAAGAGAAAGAGTACATCGAAGATAGCAGGGGCTTTTGGAACCCCAAATCCCACCCTCATGACACATTTCATCTAACAAAGCCACACCTCCTAATCCTTCCCAAACAGTCCTACCAACTGCAGACCAAGTGTTCAAACATATGAGCCTGTGGGAGCCATTTTCGTCCAAGCCACCACACCATCCCTAGGTAAATGGGTGTGGGCTCTGCAAAACCCATAGCTGAGGAAGGGTAAGCAGCATTAGTCATGGCCTCTGCTGCAGTTTCTGCCTCCAAATTCTGCTCTTGAGTCATCCTGACTTCCTCAATGATAGACTGACATTTGGAAGTATAAGATAAAATAAACCTTCTCTTCCCTAAATTGCTGTTGGCCATGGTCTTTATCACAGCAATAGAAAACACTCTAGGACAATAATCTGTAGAAGGTTCTATCTGAACCTTTGGCCAGCCAGCCTAGTCAAATCAATAAGGTGAGCTTTGGGTTCTGTGAGAGTGTCTCAGGGTAGTTAGATGTAGAGCACTAGAGGAAGCTACTTGATTTCCTACTCTGACTGCGTTATCTCACACAAATGACCCCCATCCTCACACCCTACAACTATTTCTGTCAGTAATACAAAGACCTCTTTGAAGTCTTTCGAGAATATGTTGGGTTAATTTGTTAAGATCTTGGTTAACATTTTGTGATCCCGCAGTTAAATATTCTGCCTTTCAGCTTAGGGTATCCAGTTCATTGTTGCTGTTACTGAGCTACTCCCCAGCTAATGGACCTTGGCTTCAAAGACTGACATAAAAGAGAGGCTGTCCACAGAAGAGGTGTCACATGGCATGGGGTTCTCACATTAGCTTTATTGAAATTTGACGATTATAGCTACAGGTCTTCTCAAAGTCACCTTTTCTTGCAAACTAATCAGAATGCACCGGGTTTAACTGTTTAAGACATCTGGTTTGAGCATTGACAGAATGCCCTTGTTTTGGAAAGCTTTTAAATAGAGACTCAAATATTTCTAAAATGGCACACACCTTTTAGCATATAAGAGACAGAGGCAGGCAGAGCTCTTTTGAGTTTGAGGCTAGCCTAGACTACCTAGTGAATTCTAGACAGCCAAGGCTACATATTGAGACCCTGTTTTGAAGAAGAAGGAGGAGGAGGAGGAGGAGGAAAGAAGAAGAAGAAGAAGAAGAAGAAGAAGAAGAAGAAGAAGAAGAAGAAGAAGAAGAAGAAGAAGAAGAAGAAGAAGAGAGAAGAGAGAAGAAGAGGAGAAAGAGGAAGAAGAAGAGGAAGAGGGGGAAGAGGAGGAAGAGGATGGAGAGGAGGAGGAGAAAGAAGAGGAAGAAGAGGAAGAAGAAGAAAAGAAAAGGAAGCCCACCGGTTCTGACTCACTCTGTCTATCTCCTTTCAGTTGTATGAGCTGACCAGCTGCAATGCCCTGCCTTACTAGGCCTTTAACAAGTGGAGCTGGCTGACCGTGGAGTGTTGGGCCAAAAGGCCATCTACCAACAGAGGATCTAAAGCCTGTACTACATTGTTGGTAATCAGAGCAACAAAACCCAAACCTAATTTAATTTTTGATAGGATGAATCAACCCTCCACAAAACTGTCTTACATAAGGGCACTCATGTGCATTTTCCAGCCTTAACATTGACCTCAGCCTCTGCACTCTGTCATCTATAGATAGCTAGTGTGTCACTCAGGATTTTTTTGTGACTGAACTACTGATCCTCAAGGTGGCTTTAATGGAGGAATGGAACTAATGAGAAGTCTTTACTTCATTAGGGGTGTGCCCTTAGAGACAACTGGTAGACCCAAGTCTCGCTGCTTTCTCTAAGTGTGATGATGAGCTCCTACCCATCCTTCTGCCAAGATGTTTGGCCTCCCCCCCCCCCACCAAAAGCCAAAGTAAAAGGGCTAACCAATCTCTGAGCTTCTGAACAGGCATTTGAGCTTAGGGATGCAGTTCATCAGCAAAACACTTGCCTGGGATGTAGAAGATGCTAGGTTTGACTCCCAGAAACACACACACACACACACACACAGAGATAAAGCATTTATTTTCAACAGCTAGCTGCCTCATTTCATTACACTGATGAAAAGATAAGTAACACACAGCTGTTGTACAAACAACAGTAAAAAAAAATCTATACACATATACATGTGTACAAGTGTATGCTTACACATACACACCCAATACAGGAATGAGGAACTTTAAAATTTTGAATTCAGATGAGAAGGAAGGAGAGACATGTTAGACACAGAATAAAGATACGAACAGAGCTGACTTCTCATTAGAAAACACACACACACCACACACACACACACACACACAAAGAGATGCAAGGAAAAAAAAATGAAGGCAGCTGCCAACTTGGACTTCCACAGCCAGAGCTCATCTTTCAAAAATGAAGCCAATACATTTTCAGAAAGACAATGGGTAAGAAAATTCAGTGCCAAGCAACGTACCTGGCAATGGACACTAATGGAAGTGCTTCAGACCAGAGAACCGGTTGCCAAATAGAAGTTCCAATCTACACATAAAATGAAGAACTCTGGGAGGGAGGAAAAGGCAACTTGTGAGCAATGAAAGTGAACGGAGTGCTGATTAGTGGCCAAGTCTCAAACTGAGGACCATTTAAAAGAAAGGAGCAAACCAAGGGGACGTGCTACCTGACTGTGTTCATATGAAATTCTAAAAGCACACAATAGTCTCTAGTGACAGGAAGACCTGTGGCTCCTTGTGGAGGGAAGAAGAGGGCGCATGTGGGGTACAGACTATAGAGACTGGTGGATATGCTTAGTACATTGAATGCTGGGAGGGGAAGTGTCAAGGCCATACACTGTCACACACACACATACTCACAAATAGAATAAACTTTAAAGAGCTAAAATTAGCTGATGTTAGAGTAATGAAGTGGAAATACCGTGAATCTGTACTGAACTCAAAGATTGGTACTGTTTGGTTTTTAATGTTTTGCGGGGTTGGGTGTTTGTTTGTTCGTTTGATTGTTTGTTTGTTTGCCTTGTGTTACCAGTATTTTGTTCTGTCTCTCTATGGGATCTGTCCATACAGGAGCTTGCATGCAAAAGGGTTAATGCTGTAGAGGGTCTTTGTGTCTAGTTCTCTTCACTCTGCATGCCGCTGAGGAGCATTCAATGCCTCAACACATACCAGAACTATGTTCCACACTATTATGCAGTGATGTTCCACTGTAGACTATATCACATGGGTGTATCCACTTAACAGTTGAAGGGCTTTTAGTTTGCACTTCATTTTATCACTATCTTTAAATTTACTAACAAAAAGTATATACATTTATAGGGTACAAACTCGATTTTTTTGAAAATTGCCTTTGAGTTATGTGTATGCATATAAGTGTGTCTGTGAGTGCGTATGTTGTAAGTTAGTACAGATGCTGGAGAAGGCTAGGAGAGGCCATCAGATCTCCTGAGATACAGGCAGTTGTGAGCTTCCTAAGAGGGATGCTGGGAACTGAACTCATGTCTTCTGTGAGAGCATTACATGGTCTTAACTGCCATCTCTCTAGGCCTCGACTTAAATGTTTGATACACCCATATTGTGGAATGCTCACTGGTCATATACACCCATATTGTGGAATGGTGTGTGTGTGTGTGTTAACATTTGAATATTTGTGTTACCTCCCATGTTAGGTATAAAATCTGAATTGTGATATAATAAACTGAGGTTAAAAGCAGACCATCAAATCACTTTATCATAAAGGGTTAATCAATGACTGAAAAAGACTATTACTCTCGAAAAGCATGCACCACTAATATCTTGTGCATATGTCTTTATGTTTATAAATAAAAATCAGTTATTCCATACATATTATTAAGTTTGTTTCTCATTTAAAAATACCCTTTGTACATTTATGATAAAATATTATGCTATACTATATGAAATCTATGTATAGAACTTATGAATGATTAATAGGCAAATGCTAGTCATATATGCTCAAAACTTTGGTTATGGAGTCCAAACTTTAAGACAATAAATTGAAAACAGATGTCTAATGGGACTAAAACTGACGTTTTGTTTTGTTTTGTTTTGTTTTGTTTTGTTTTGTTTTGTTTTGTTTTGTTTTGTTTTGTTTTGTTTTGTTTTTCGAGACAGGGTTTCTCTGTGTAGCCCTGGCTGTCCTGGAACTCACTCTGTAGACCAGGCTGGCCTCGAACTCAGAAATCCTCCTGCCTCTGCCTCCTGAGTACTGGAATTAAACTTTGTGCCGTATCTGTTAGTAGATATGAGTGAGGCACTGAAGGGCATGTGAACTCACACAGCTCAGCGGAGGACAGGAGAGGGTGGTGACAAAGTTTGTTTCCTGTGTATGTACATTTCTCCTACAGCTCTCACACTTCATGGGGTACAGAATTCTCCTGCATGGGGTATTTGTACAGGGCACAGAGCCACAGGATCAGGACATGGTGGGTGAAGGTCCAGTTTCCGTTTCAGAATCTAGGTCACCTGAACCTGTCTTGTTCACTTCGTGTTTGTACATGTGTACCTGCATACCCACGCATGCATGGCTGCATGCCAGTGTGCATGGGAGGTCTAAAAGACAATTCTCCCCCCTCCTCTCTCTCACTGTCTCCGTCTCTGTTTCTGTCGTGTGTGTGTGTGTGTGTGTGTGTGTGTGTGTGTGTGTGTGTGTGTACATACATATGCCTGTGTGCCGTGGTGTGAGTGTGGAATCAGAAGACAACTTTCTGGAGCTGTTTTTTTTCCTTCTAGAACAAGCACTGAAGGGATCCAGCTCAAGTGTTCAGACTTGGTGGCAAGTGCCTTTTCCATCCCCCACCCTAATCGTAATCTTGTTGGCTCTGTGAGTCACTAGCTATGTGTCTTTGAAGAACTCACCATCTTTTTTCCCTGTCTTAGTTTCTCTCTATATAAAACAGGGGCAGCAAGAGTGCATTTCTTAACTTTCTGGTTAAGAAGGGATGAACTAATATATGCATAACCTTATGTTTATGGTTTAATGCTGGGGTAGTATTTACTCCAGGTCAGCAATTGAGCTGTGGATACACAGACACACACACAGACACAGACACACACACAGACACACACACACACAATCTGATGAGTATACTTGGATATGTTAGTATTTCTATGTAATATAATACTGAATGTGCTTATATTTAATAACCCTATTAAGAGCATTCAATGATTTAAGTTGTTCACATGTATTATTTTTTATGGCTTGTTTTGTTTTTTAAGTGTGTGTGTGTGTGTGTGTGTGTGTGTGTGAATGCAGGTGCCCCTATGGAGGTTAGAGGTGTCTCACCCTGACTGGAGTTATGGTCATTATAAGCCACCCAACATGGATGCTGCGAAGGAAACTCCAGTCATTTGCAAGGGAATATACTTACTCCTAACCACTGAGTCCTGTCTCCAGCACCTTATCTTGATCCTTTTTTGGAAAAAAAGAAAGTAACATAGCAGCATGCATAGCATACTGCATAGCCTGTGTTCTTTATTCTCACTTTTCAGATTAGAAAGCTGGGGTCCAGAAAGGCTCGGTGACTCCTAGCCAACAGAAGCTATACAGCTAGCTGGTGATGACAGAGAGCCTGGCTTTTAAAGTCACTACCTGCCATCTCCTTCTTGCTTTAACGTTATTTAACAATATTCTTACACTTTAGGATATCCTAATCTGTGTGGTGATTAATGTTTTGTCAGAGATTTGTACATCCGTGGAGTGTCACGGCAAGCTGATGATGGGAGAGAGGTGGTCACTACACACACCTTCAAGAATAGAAGCCATCAAAATGGAAGGCTGGGCATCTGTGAGTGGAAGTGGTTCATTACCAGGTTCCTGGGAACCTCTGTGCACAGGAAGTTATCCTCTGTAAACTTGGTGCATGTAGTGTGTCAAGGTCAGACATGGAGGGGTTGAAGATGTAAGGTATAGACCTTTCCTGAAAATGCTCCAGCCTCGTGGGAGAGACAGATATGGAAACCAAGAACCATCGTGTACAATATATAGTCTCTAAGGGGGATAGGGGAAGAGGAGCCATCTGTGCCTGGGATGTCTTAGAAATGGCAAATAGGGAGGGGGATGGGAGCTTTCCCACCAGAGAGAATGTACCTGTGTGGAAACCCATGTTGTGTCTAGAATGGCGTGTCTAAACATAATTGTGTGTGGATCTGGAATGTTTCTACACAGCTTTAGTCATGTATTAATTTATGAATATGCAGGTTGTCGATGGCCTGGCTATAAAAGCGAATTGGTCTGGACTCACATGCACCATTGCAGAATCAGGCCAGCCATGGTTCGAACATCCTCTTCCCCATCCAACTCCCAACACTAGGGTGACCAGGGACACGGGCCATTCCTATCCTAGCAGCTGTGTTTTCTAGAGCTCAGGTGACAAAAGCCACCACAGTTTCCAGTCCATCTGCCCAAGCATCTAATTTAGCCAGACAGCTTGTGTGAGCTCTAGATGGGGAAGGAGACATGAGTATCTGAGGGTGCGCATCTGTGTGTACATCTCTGTTGTGTGTTAGTGCTTAGTGTTGGCTGCTGCTAGCCAGGCTGGGAAACCTTCCTCTCTCCCACATAGTCACTCCTGGCTCCCACTGGCCCTGCAGGGAAGGGGTTTCTCTGCTTGCCCATCTCTATGCTTGGGGATACCTGGGTTGAGCAGAGGTGAGGCTGAGCAGCACTGGTACCATATTCCCTTCTCTCCCTCTACCCTGTCTATTCTGGCCCATTACCCTCCTGGAGCTGATGTGAACAAAGGCAAACCGTATACATCACAGCCATGAGGAACCCAGAGGGCTGCTCTCTAGGTGGGTAGCTCTACAGCCCTCCCCTGAGGACAATACCTCTTTATAGGACAAAGGTGATTATGAAGAGAAAGTGAAGGTTCTCCTCTCCACAAAAACTCACCTAGGAACAGGGAGACAGGAGGTTGGCTATTATTGTCTCATTTCCTCTAAGCTTAATCAATATTTAGGTGTGGTGGTACATGCCTTTAATCCCAACACATGAGAAGCAGAAACAAGCATATCTCTATGAGTTTGAGGTCAGCCTGGTCTCCATGGTGAGGGTCAGGCCAGCCAGGGCTACATAGTGAGACCTTGTCGAAAATACCAAAAAGAAAGAAAGACAGGAAGGAAGAAAAGAAGGAAGATAGACAGAAAGAAGACAGAATTAGTGGTAGCACTGGCAATGTGTAAATAATGGCAAATAATATATAATTGATAGTGACTAACAGTAAATTTCCCTTATTTTTGTAAAACACATAAATTTGGGACTGGGGGTCATCTAAGGCAAAGGCATTGCATGCTAGAATACTTAATATTTACATTTTAGCACAATTACATTGCCACCCAGCTAAATATATCCACTCACATGTTAGGCTGGACAAGAATAAAGTACTATCTTTGCACATACTGTGTGCCATATTCTACAGCTAATAATGAACATGAGTAAGTGGGTAAAGAAAAAGAAAACCAAACATAACTCAAAAAGTAGAATTATCTAGTGGTCTCTAACTACTTGGATTCTGTTCCTAATTCCACCAATGATTTAAGCTAATGTGTCAAACGTCCTTTAAAATATCATCTATTAATAAGCTGGCCTCATAGTAGAACCTTTCTCCAAAACATCCATATGCTTAAATAATCATGATTAAAGCATCCTCTAAAAGACACTTCACTTTACATAAATGTTAGCATTGCCTGTCTGGATCGTTCACCTTAATGACAGTGTCATAGACAGAATATGCTTTCATGTGCCGAGCACAACTATTTTTCTAACTATTGATTTAAAAAAAAATGCTAGCTCACAAAATGCCAGAGGAATTTTCCATGTTCATATAGTGTCTACTTGCACTTAAATATTGCATCAATAATCTGAAAACAAGGAACCGCCTGTGTGGCCAGACGATGTAGATGCTATGGCTTCTATCACGGGCTGCTTTCAACTGCTATATTTTATGGCACAGATTCAGTGGGAATCTGATCTGCTAAAATATTTGGGCTGTGAAAACTCCCACACTGTGACAGATGTCAAGTCCAATTAAGTGACTCGTGTCCAGGTTTCTGTCCAATAGGATTTCCCATTAAATATCAATTTAGGGGGGAAAAATTCCATCCCCCTTCTTAAGCCTTTATCTCTTCCACCATCTCCAGGCTAAATCAATTGGTACCAGAAGAGCCAAGAAGCCACACAGGCAGCTGCCTCTCCGCTCTGGCTCTCCCAAGCTCCCCTTTCTCTGCTTCCCTGTCACTGTTACTCCAGAAGACATCCACTTCTCTCCAATCTCTCTCCAGCATCTCCAAGCTACTGACTATATACATTTTACTACAAGGTAAAGAGGGGAGGGAGTGGGGTAGGGGAGGGGGTGTAACCAAACCTTGAAAGACTTTGAAACTGCAAAATTGGTGTCTGCTTATACAACATAGAAGTAGATGAGGGACAAGACAGAGGCAACCTTAAGCCCTAGTTACTGTATTGTTGTTCCTGGGAACTGGGGAGACACTGGCTGAACAAAGCATTATCTTGAAGAAGAAGAAAAAAAAATCACTTCTGAGCCCCTTCCATCCCTGACCGCACTTCCCAGTTTCGCCCCAGCCCGATTAAGGGAAGGGAAGGAGTCCTCAAGGAATGGAATTTTATCTTAACCATCTTTCTTATTGATTATTCTGCTATTAGAAAGTGTAGGAATCGTCCCTTTGATGTGATTGTTTTTATCTCTGCATCTCTTTTGTTATTTATAGAGCCCTTTGAGTGGAGAAGCGCGAGGTTTCAACACTTATAAAGATCAACAACGAATTTTCCTGAAATGTTTAAGAACAATTAAAAACAAACAAACGGGCGTTTTCAATCCATCAACTAAGTGAACAACCCTACACCCGCTAAGACACCGCCGCTCATTGTGGTGGTCGGCGAGATGACAGCTGCTTTTTCATCTGCGAATGTAATAAATATTGGCTGCTTTTAATATTTGCCAGAATCTCTCCTCCTTGTTTCCTGGAATTTTAACTCTAAAAGATTGACGAAAAGATTATCGACAGGGCTCTTGCAAGGTAAGACATCTTCACGTCTCTTTTTCTTTAGATTAAGTTGAGTCATATTGTATTTTATAGATGTATTCCTCACACATGGTCATAGACTTAAATGCCCACGAGAAATACCATTTATGATTATTTAAATATCTGGAGGATTTAAACGCGTGTGGGAGACAGCCCGGGAACTTTTTGTCCGATCTGTAACTATGTCGTGGTTTGCTGTGATTTTTCTCCCTGTGTATTTCTACCCCTTCACGCCAACTGCGTAGGTGTGAGTAGTTATAAACGTAGAGAAAAGTCCGGGGGGGGGGGCATCATGCGGTTCGTTTGGTTCATTTATTGTTATTCTGAGGATCCGTTTTCCTTGCACGGAAAGCTGTTTCTGAGCTCAGGTCTCTCCTGGGCAAATCCGAGGCCAGGAGCCGAACCTACATCCCCTGGCTTTTGTTTCTCTGGAGTGAGGCTCTTACTCAGGAGCCTTGCCTGTGAGGGGCAAGGCGGGGTACAGAAGTCATAGCCCAGTCGTCCCTCCTGGTGGCCGAGGCCCAAAAGCTCAGCTCGGGCAGGTTTCTATCCCCATCTGCCCACCCGGATCACCCGCAAGCCCAGCGAAGACGCGAAGGCCCTCGAGCTGCCGGCCCGAGGTGGCTTTTCCAGGAGGGCATCGTCTGGGGAAAGCCCGGCGCAGACACGGGGCCGCTGCCAGGCCTCCCTGGGCCGCCGGTGTGTTGGCGGGGCTCAGGTCCCCTAAGATCACGAACTTCACCCGCACAAATACAGCTTGCGCCCGGGGCGTCCCGCACCGGTGCCTCGGAGTCCATCCCTCTCTGGCCCTCCCCAGCCCCTTCGCCCTTGGCCCGGCCGCCTGCGTTTTCCCGGGAGGTGGTCGGCAGACTGCCGGGCATTGTGTGATCCACGTCCCTAGGTCCCCAATGTGTGTGGCAGTCTGCGTGACAGATGGTGCTCCGGGAGAGTATGAGGGCCGAGGAGTCAATTTTCTTTTGAAAGGACCGAACACATGTGTTCGGTCATTTCTTTATTATTTCGGAGAAACGCGGGGAGGGGACGGCAAGAAAGCCTTCCCGGCCTAGGTTCCAGGATGGGGTTCGCCCGCACCCTAGCGCAGACCAGACCCTCAGGCGCTGGGAGTCTCCAGCTGCCTTGCCCTAGGCCCTCGGATAGGAAACACACTCTGCATCTCCATTAAAACCCAGATGCATCCATCCTTTGGGCATCAATCCTTCGGGATCTTTCCTGTGTCTGGGAAGGGGAAGGAGCAAGGGAGACGGGAGAAAACAGCTGATGTCTGGCCAGAGGAGACACAAGATGTCAGCCGGCCCCAGAGGTCCGCGGTTCTTCAGTCCCAGCGCCACTGGCCGCTCCACCGGCAGGTTTCTGTGTGGGTTCGGAATGCGCTTTGATACCTGCTCCTTGCCTCCCCACTTGCGTGGGCCTGAAATGAGGAGAGAACCAGTGTCCCCAGGTCCCCTTCTAGGAGTCCAGGCTTGCTAGGCCCTCGCCCACCACTACTCCTTGCAAATCAAGAACCAGATTTCTTTTATTAACTGACTTTCTGACTCCCCATCAGCCTCCAAAATGATGCTGAGTCCGGACCAAGCCGCCGACTCAGATCACCCCAGCTCGACTCACTCGGACCCGGAGTCTCTGGGCGGCGCAGACACCAAGGTTCTGGGCAGCGTGTCCGACCTAGAGCCGGTGGAGGAGGCGGACGGCGACGGCAAGGGCGGCAGCCGGGCCGCGCTCTACCCGCACCCGCAGCAGCTGAGCCGCGAAGAAAAGCGCCGTCGCCGGCGCGCCACGGCCAAGTACCGTTCGGCCCACGCCACCCGCGAGCGCATCCGAGTGGAGGCTTTCAACCTGGCCTTCGCCGAGCTCCGCAAACTACTACCCACGCTGCCCCCGGACAAGAAGCTCTCCAAGATCGAGATCCTGCGCTTGGCCATCTGCTACATCTCCTATCTCAACCACGTCCTGGACGTGTAGGGAGGGGGACGCCGCGGGAGGCCGCCGGTCCGGAAGACTGCCAAAGGCGACTCATCCGGACTGCCAGGCTAGAGGTTTGCCCAGAGACACCTGAACGCAGCCTGTTCTTTCTAGTCATCAAGGCAACAGGAGAAGATTTCCCAGCCTGGGAGGTGGGGTTGGGTAGAAAGACCTGGGGCTTGCAAAGGTATTTTCCTGGCCAGAAAATCCTTCTGGAGGTACCTAGAATGAGATGCCCTGGGGCCTCCCCTCGGTGTGTTAGGATCCCCCGAGGGGGTGGGTTGGTTTAAGCTACTGGAGGCTTTTCGGTTCCCTGTATTTCTATCCTACACACCTTTACGTTCTGAAAGAATGAGGACAGCTTAGCCCAGGCTGATGGCTTCAAACTATGACTATCTGGGATTTTTCTAACTGACAAATCACCAAGCCTTGGGGAGAAAAAAAAAAGATGAAAATCTTTTCCATACCTAGATTAAGACACAGAAAGGTATACCAGCAAACTTTTTGTTACCATGGCAAATGAAAAAATACATTCTAATCTAAATAAAATCCTGAATATTTGGTGAGGTTAAAAAATACATTCAGAACAGACAGACATGCACTGTGGCAGGATTTGAGCTTGGTGAGACTTTAACCCCAAGATAGGACACTAAAGTAGATAGAAAAATCCATATTTAAATGGAAAATGTAACATCTGATTGCTTTTTCGGGCAAAATGCCCCTTTAAATATCCAAAAACACCCCGTCTATTTGTGACCTTAACATGTGGACTCATAGATGCAGTTAGAAAAAGACAACCTATTTTTATTTATGTTAGAAGGAGTAGAGTATTTTTTTCAAGACATTTATTTTTCAGAGTGGTGATAATTTTACTTTGGATACTCTGTGCCAATTTATTTATAGTCAAGTGTTTACACTCCCTCCCAACCCCCGTGAAATAATTGCGTCTAACTCTTTATGTGTTTGTTGAGATTATCTTGTGGTCTTGCCTTTTTTTTTTTCCTGATTATATTGCACTTGTACAAGAGAGTCCCTGCTTCCCCCTGTTTCTAAGCATATTTTATATATCAAGAAGTTGGTTCTTTGGTTGTGAGATCAGCAACACTAGCCCTTCACTATTATAGTTTTATAAAAAGTTAAGTGTTGTTATTCTTACTGGTAGTTTTGTCTGAAAAGTACTTTACAAACTGTTTCTAAGGAGAGTAGCTTCTCTGTGTGTGTGTGTGTGTGACGTTTGTGCGTGGGATGATTTTAGGAAATTACATTATTTTCCTAAAAAAGAAACGAAAAAAGAATTCAGAACTACTTTCCTCCGTGACAACCAAAAAGAAAAGTCTATGACCTAGAAATGTTTCATGTTCTCAGCTGTGAAACTCTTAAAGTAAGAGGTGTATTTTAGAGACAAGGAAGAAAGAAGAAGAAGAAAAAAACCACATCTGCTATCCAAAGATTTTAGTCTTTTTCAGGGTTTTTTTGTGTCTCTGTTGCTTTATATAATGCAATATTTTGTAGTGAAAATAGATATAACCTGGTTTCTACCTGACGAGTTTTTCATATCTCATGACTGGTGCGCTGTTTTGCATATAAATAAAGGTATCAGATTAAAGCTCTCCTCTTTATTTTAAGCATCTGTCTAGAAATCAAACATCCTGGCCAGGCGTGAAATGTCATAAGGGACTCAATTCTTTACAAAGGAGTTAGTAAAGCAAAAACACGAACAAAGCAGAACATATACACATATAAAGTTTGGATGCAGCCCAGCCTGGGATGGTATAGATCAGGTCTCGTCCATGAGGAAAAGCAGGGAGATGTGTCCATAAGAGCAGTACAGAGATCATAAGATGTCTGTTCTGTCCTAAAAGGAACTTTGTAACTGTCTAACCCAAGCTCTTGGGAAAACTCGGGGCTAAGGACACGTCTGCATCCAGTGGTGGGGAAGATCAGGGAGTGGTCCCCTACATCCATAAACCCAGCACCTGAGAGTTGGAGATGGGAGAACCAGTGGCTTAAGGTCATCCATCCTCAGCTATGCAGTGAAATTGAGGCCAGCCTGGGCTACGTGAGACCCTGCCCAAAAGAAAAAGGCAGTGAGCAGACCCTTTTTGACAGCTTTGCCTCTGGGCACTTAAGCACAAGGCATGTGTCACTGAAACATCTAATTGGTACCCATGCTTAGCACCATGACACACTTGCCTTAAAACAACTTTTTATCGGGAACACTCATCTGCACAAACCTGGGTCTGGCATTCTGTATAAGTAGAACCCATGAATAACTTGTAACTGTATTCCTGTATGTACATGCGCATCTAGACTATTGTGAACTATACCACACCAAATCTCCAGCTTCCATATTAAAAAGTGACTATATGGATTGTCAATTTATGTCCACACAGTCTGTGGCTCATAGTGCTTTTGGTTTTCTTCCAGGTTTCTTGTAGTAAGCTTCACCAAAACTTAGCAAGCAAGGCTTTGGTTTCTTCTATCTGGAGGTGTGGGGTTTGAAGTCCCTCCTGCCCAGGGTATGCAAAAGAACATCTCCCTTTTACTCCTCATGGGACAAGGTCTTGGCCACAGCAGCAGTGGCTGTTCAGTCTATGGGCTTCGAAGACACCTGTGATCTGTGACACTATTGTAGCTGTGGGTGGCTCTAGGGAACAGGAGGACGTGACAGCTCTCAGCCTTCACAGAACCAATCTGGTAAATACTCTTGTGCTAAAGAAACTCCTAACCTCTGGAAAGCTCCCACAGACCTTGTCTTGCACTGAGTTGAAATCTAACCGACCAACACGGCTCTCCCTTTTACACCTGAGAGGGATCCATTCACTGACTTCCAGGGACCAAGTATGTCCTTGTGCTTGAAGTAGGACAAGGGGCAAGATCCCCAGGTACACAACCCTCAGGGTCCTAGAGGAGGATCTTTACAAAGCTGTTTCAAATCCTCCAGGGAGAGACTAAAGTGTTGTGACTCTCCCTAGAGCAGAGAGTAACTGGCTTATCCCTTGAAGGTAGCAAGGATCCAGCACCATGAGGGTTGGGCAGACTGAGAGAAGAGGCTCTGAATAATAATGGTGAGATAACTCACTCTCACAGGGACCATTTGCTGAGGACATACTGTGTGCCAGGAAATGTCCTAGATCCTAAAACGTGAGATCGAATTAGACATTGTGGAGCAGGACACTGACAACAAACCGGCTGAACCATTCATTTTGAATGACTTTAAATGCCTCGAAGAACTGTGCATTTAACAAAGAATGGGGAAAGAGCCATGGGGGTGAGCGGGGGGGGGGGGGTCGGGGGGGGGGTCGGAGCAGTGCACTCAACAGGGCTAAGAAAGGCCTTGTGGCCTTGCGTAGGGACACGGATCTACTTGACCAGCTCCCACAGTTGCTACCATGTGTAATCCCACAGCTTTTAATTTCTTGTCATGCCACGAAAACAGTCCAAACTTAAGCCACACCTTAAATTAGCACAAGGGAAAGCTGTCACAGCAAGAATCAGCTGACTGCCTACTTCAGCCATCTTTCCCAGCTGGCTCCAGCCTCATCCTTCGCCCACAGTGGCTGTCTATGCAGGGATGTGGACCATGGTTTCCTCCGACTGCTCCCCTCACTTCCTCTGCCTCAGCTGCTCAGTGACTCGCTGGACCTTGCTGCTCCCAACCGCACCCTGTGGACACTGGGGCAGAATGCTCAATGCTCAGACTTCTCCCCACTGGGATCACCTGTCCATAGACTTTCCACACCTTAGGTGCAAAAGTGCTGGACACAAATATGTTCCTTCCAGGGAGAGAGCGGAGGAGTGTCAGAAGGGGAGTGTATATGTGATGGGTGGGGTGGGAAGGAAGCGAAGACTGAGGAGAAGGGAGGTGATACAGAGTCAAGTTGGATGGAAGGTTGGAGGGAGGGCAGGGAACACTCATAGGATGGGCACCTTCTCTAAGACCCTCTGGAACCTGAGATCCTACTGGTAGTCATCCTTACAGAAAAAACGGTGAAAGGAAACAGGTTCCTTCAAAGCTGGCCCTAAAGATGACACGGTTGATCATCTCATATCTCCCGCAGTGGGCTTTAGGGCTCAGGCTTTGATGAAAGAAAACAAAATAGGGGAGTACGGTGTGACAATGGCTAGAAGTCCATGCACTCGGTGTGGTCTCTGTCATTCAAAGACCCATCTTCCTTCTTCGCTGGCTAGGACCTCACAGTGGATTTTGCTCTCCTGTTGCTGGCCAACATGAACCTTCTCTACAGCACAACAGGCTGGCGAGAGGTGGAGATGTCAAAGGGAGGGAGAAAGGAGCCGCTATTTGTGAACTCCTTGTATAGCTCTGTCCTTGAAAGCGTGTCCCCACACAGCACAGGGAGGTAAGCAGCTAGCCTCTGGGTTGCTGGGACTTGTGTAACACTCTTCCTGCCGTCCTCCATCAGATCAGCATTCTTCCCATTTTGCAGCCAGCCTGAGAGCACGACTGCCCAGTACCCTTTCCCGGGTTAATCGTTTATTATTATAAAGTGTTTATGACTGTTAGCGATCACCAATAGGCAGTGTGTTGAATGTAGTAGACTCTGGACATATCAAGAGTGGCATTGTGTGTGCATTATTTTATGTGAGTCGCACCACTCAACAAGGTAGATACTTTCATTGTTTCCATTTAACAGAGTAGAAAGTGAAGCCTGAAGCAGTTAACTTGCCTGAGTCATGAAGTCACTTTGATTGATTAACAGATCTGTCCTTACTTGTCACCTTCTAGAGCTGTTCATGGATGTCTGAGTGGCCATGCCATGTGTATACCTGTCCCTTGACTTCTGTACAGACAGTGTCCGTCCACATACTTAGATGCCTGCAGCACCTCGGGATTGGAAGGACTGCGGTGCACAAGGCTGCTTCATCTGCAGGATGAATGAGTGGAATCCAGTCAGAGCTGTGCCCTAATGTGGGGCTGATGGATGGGGGGGGGGGGGGTGGACCTTTGGTTTTTCACTTTGTAAGATGATCCAGGACCAACCCTAGGGAGGAGTTTGCAGTTAACCTGGCACTGTCCCTGGCTTCCCAGTCTTCTCTATCATATACCTCTCCTACATCTCCTGTTCTCACTCAGACCATAGAACCATCCTTTAAAATTAGCATGCCATTCTATTGCCTGAAATCTCTCAGTGCCTTCTTAGGGGGAATGAGATTCAGCTCACGCTCTAGGCATAGAAATATTTCACAATGTTGTTCTAGACCAGCGTTTCTCAACCTATGGGTTGTAACCACTGGGGGTGGGGGGACATATTTCTGATGATCTTAGAAATAGAGACACCACTCAGTAGCAAAATTGCAGCTAAGAAATAACAACAGTTAGGAAATATGTTTTTTCCTATGGTCAAGACCCACAGGTTGAAAACTACTGTTCGAGACTTTTGCTAGTACTGTCTTCAGTTAAAGGTTAAACATTGTTGCTAAACCCAGATACACACACACACACACACACACACACACACACACCCTGGCACACCATAGTCCTTCCTAACATGGGCCTTTGCACCTCCACTGTGATCCAGTTTCCACTGAAATGCCCTGCCGCTGCTTTCTCCCTTGTCTTTGGACACCATCATTGCTCTGTCCTTTGGTTTCTAGTCCCACATTTCATTATATGAGAATCCACTGTTGATCTTGTCACTGTCCTAAGACTATAGAGTCATGTTCAGACACTGCCTGTGACTTAGTTGACTATGTCACCGATCCTTCTTAAAGTCAGTCATTTCAAGAATAAGACAATATATAGTGCTCTCAGATGTGGTGTGTGTGTGTGTGAGAGAGAGAGAGAGAGAGAGAGACAGAGAGACAGAGAGACACAGAGAGAGAGAGAGAGAGCTTTTCCTGGAATAGAATATAGTTTCACAGACTAGCAAATCATAAGACATGATCAATGAGTATAATCTGTTACCAGCACCTTTGTATCTATACTTGCCTAGGAAGCAGTATAGGAGCTAAATCTATTTTATTTTTTTAAGATTTATTTATTTATTTTATGTATATGAGTACACTGTAGCTGTACAGATGGTTATGAGCCATCATGTGGTTGTTGGGAATTGAATTTTATGACCTCTGCTCACTCCAGTCAAACCTGCTTGCTCTGGCCCAAAGATTCATTTATTATTATAAGTAATACACTGTGGCTGTCTTCAGACGCACCAGAAGAGGGCATCAGATCTCATTACGGATGGTTGTGAGCCACCATTTGGTTGCTGGGATTTGAACTCAGGATCTTCGGAGGAGCAGTCAGTGTTCTTACCCGCTGAGCCATCTCGCCAGCCCCTATTTTACTTTTTCAATTTAAAGTTATTGTATATGTGTATGTGTGTGTTGGTCTGCACAAATGAGCACAGAGCGTGCAGAGTCCAGGAGAGGCTGCCATCTCCCCCGGAGCTGAGTTATAGGTGGTTGTGAGTCACTGACTATGCATGCTGGAAACCAAACTTCAATCCATTTGAGGAGCAGAGCTCACTCTTATTCACTGAGCCATCCCTCCAGTCCCTAAAGGTAGTATTAATCTGTGAATGTACTAATGATTTGCGATCTCCACCAACTGTATCCACCTGCAGGTGACACTACAGGTGAACTCTGCAAAAAGCCAATCAGAAATCATCCCTGATGATGGTTACTAACAGGGAATAGTGGAATTTGCCATAAATGCATAATTTAAAATCACCTATACTTCTGACAGCCTCATTCCATTACCAGGCCTCAACATTTTCTCTTCTTACATTAACTTTTCCCATATCCCTGAGTTCTGTGGCTAGTCTTGTAGGTCAAGAGTATCATAGATGCTGGAAAAGCAAGCTCATTGCAAATCTCTCTTACAGCTGGACACGGCCTTGACCAAATTACTTAATTCTGTGCTGTAGTTTCTCCATCTGTTAAATAGGGAGTAGGGGTGGGGGCACGACCTCTCATTTTTAAAAAGTTTTAAAATGTTTTCAAAATATTATTTATTTATTTATTTATTTATTTATTTATTTATTTATTTATTTATGTGTGTATGTATGTGCAAGTACATGCATGTGCCCAGAAAAGGGCATGAGATCCCTTGGAGCCGGAGTCACAGGTGGTTATGAGCTATCTGACCTGGGGAGTTAGGAATCAAACTCAGGACTGCTGGAAGCACAATGAGCACTCTCAACCACCTCCATCTCTCCAGCTGCAGATCATGCAAATGGTAGCATTTTAAGGAAAGACGATTGGTTCATGTAAAGCACTTGGAACATGTTTTGTGCATGTTAAAATACTCAGTAGCACTGTTTTAGATCTTTTGTTAAGTGACCTTTTAAAAAAATGGGTCTTAACAGTAAAATTCATAAGGTAACAGGCAGAGAAAAATTTGTTGGGATTTCCTGTTCAATGTTACTAAGTAATTCCAGGTCCAAAGTGAAATTTCTCATCTTGCTGGCCATTGTGGAAAGCTAGCTGCAAAGGTATTGGGGAAAGGGGCACCCTCGGGAACTTCTTAAATCACACAAAGATGGTATAACTGTAAATGTGGGCAAGAGGGTCTGTCTCTCTAGGCTCTCTTGAGTCAGGACAGATGGCAAGGTCAGGCCCCTAAGGTCCCTGAGGTCTGCCTCCTATGGAGGAGAGGGTCAGCTTGAGGGAGGAGCTGGGGAAGAAAAGAATTCCCTCAGAGGTGAGTGGCCAGGCCTGGATTCCTGGGTGTGGCAGGTGGGTTGTGGTGAGGGTGAGAGAACATTGTCTTAATGAATCCTTGGGGGTCTCAGTAGGCAATGTTCTGTCATCAGGAATTTACCAAGCACAACATTTTCAAAGACACTCTTATGGAGGGTTTCCGTATCTACAAAGCTAGGATGTCAAATGGCTGTTGGGGGTCCAGCATCCACCTTCACAGAGTTCATTTCCTTTATAGTCTTATTCTCTCTGTTCTACGATTCTTTTGGATTTTACAATTTTTTATTGCCTATAAATATTAAAGCAGGGTATACCTGTATAATCAATAATAAATTCTACCTCGTGTTTTAATTTTTAAAAGATGATTAAAACATAAATGCATTTGGGTCGTTTTTTAGAACAAAAATAGGCCTTTTAAATACATTTAAAAGCAAATCGTGACACTAATTTTTAAAAATCTTCTATCTAATATCTCCAACGTTTATTACTTTTAGGATTAAAAATAAAACAAAACAATAGAATCAAATAGCTATGTATTTCGGTCTTAATATTTTAGAGGAAAATATACTAGCATATACAGAAGCCGTTGGTTACTTAAGAAACTTCAAAGGGGGCTTCTGGTTTTGGAGTATTTAAACTAATTTTTAGAAACATTGGGATGAATGGTTATACGCACCATGGCCTCTAAACTGGGAAAAACCATCTCCAACCATGGGAACTGAAAAACCCAAACCCAACAAGTTTAGATTCCACAGTTATAAGTACAATGTAAGTCTGTAAAACCATATGCAGCCATGTCCATCAGATTCACAGAAAAATGAGCATTTATATAACTCATATATAGCTTTATATAACATCTTTATTACAGAAGCCAATGTGCCTTTAAGCCTCCTCAAAAGCCATACTATTTCTGGAAATTCACTCATTATCTGGGAGGGATGTGTTCATCCAAATAAAGATGATGTGAAGGGAGATGTCTGTATGCCCTCGGGGATTCTACGTTCAGCTTTTTCCATGTGAAACTACAAGGCATTAATAAACAGTAAGTTAGAAATCAACCATTTGCTTTCTGAAGCAAACCCTCAAACCCGACAGCACCATCTCATCCGTGAAAACATTAGCAAGTATCTCTGAAAGCTCAGGCCTCCTTCATTCCTTTTAGCATAACAAAAATACTGCCATCACTGACAAACTCACTCCTGGGCATTTCTTAATTACCAGCCCGAAGCACCCACTTTGCGAGGGGAGTTTCCCAAAAGGCCCAACTCATTTCTTCCAGATAGCCTTTGCCTTCAGTCTCTTGGGTCCTCTCTCTGGTCACCCCCTTTGTACTGTGCAGATAGTCCCCTAACCCTCACCTTTGGCAGTCCCTCTCTCCTTTTCCTGTCAGGAGGAAAGAATCTCAGAAAGTCCCAGCAGGAGCCAAGGTTGTCCTGTACTGGGTAGTAAGGGTGAAGAAGATCATATTGGAAATGTCTCGAACGTGTTTGAGTGTGCACAGTCAGCCTTACTTTAGCCAGAATTGTTTTGTTTAAGCCACGTGATTTTTCTCAGGCATTGGTCAGGCACTGGGAACAGGGGGTGACCTGGAGTAGCGAGCTTTCTGAAGACAGAAGAAAGGAAACCTGTGGATCTTCTCTGTCAGCAGGAGCTTGTGTGTCTTCTTGGGTTCCCCATTTCAGTAGGGATCACTGGTATCGAGGGCAAAGTGCCTCACTTGCAGAATCATACCCCGCAGGACATAGACCTGTCCAGAGGCTTCTACCGTCCTGGGATCCTTCCGGGTATGGACCCATGTGCTCCCTTGTCCAGCTCCAGGACTAGCACTTGGAGGCAAAAACTCTTGCAGAGGTGGGACTCTCTCTCCATCCTTGGAGGCTCAGTCCTCTCAAAATTCAGGGAGGAGGGCAGGAAGGGACTGATTCATAAACTACAGGTGAGGACACCCAGACTTCAGGGCTGAGCTTGTTAGATTGTTTGAGAAAGTGAACCTGAAAATGTAAAAGCTTATGCAAAGTGGTGGGGGTGGTGAGCCCTCCCCTCCCCTCCCTTCCTCTCCCCTCCCCTCTCCATGGGGGGGGGCGGGGGGCGGAGCAAAGACCTACATTTGAAAGTGGCAACATTTTATCTCTGAAACAGCCTTGGTCTTTGTTTACATTTTGGTCTGACCAAGTAGAGTTATCTATTAGACAGATACAGAGGGGGAAAGGAGAGAGGGAGGGGGGAAAGAGGGAGAGGTGGAGAAAGGAGAGAGGTGGAGAAAGGAGAGAGAGAAGAGAGAGGGAAGGAGGGAAGGAGGGAGGGAGGGAGAGAGAGAGAGAGAGAGAGAGAGAGAGAGAGAGAGAGAGAGAGAGAGAGAGAGAGAGAGAGAGAATATATCCTATTACTGTATTACTGTCTATTTTGAACTTGGCTACAGTGGCAGCAGATTGCCAGGCACTCTGTTTATACCTTGGTGTGTGCCTGTGGAGTAAACGGTGTTGTTCGCTACAGGAGTGTAGGAGTAGCTCTCTGATTTTTTAAGTGACAACTTGAAAATGAGAGCTTCTGGTGGCATTTAGGAGTTTGAACTTGAGGAGTTCCTAGCTGTCTGTAGCTGCAGGCTGCTCCTCTCCTCCGGGTCCTGTTTGCATGTGGGCTCGGATTTGTCTCTGGCTTCTTGTACGGTTTGGGATGAGACCCTCGTGTCCCAGGGGAGGGGGGCAGGTGTTGCTCCAGTCGAGCGAATGGAACCAAATTACAGGCCCGTCTGTCACCTCCTCTGGGAGAAGGAGGGAGGGGGTCGGGAGCCGAGGAGGGGCGGGAGGGGGAGGGGAGGGCCGGAGGGGAATGAAAACTCTGAGCTGGCGAAGGGCGGGGCGGGATGAGGCACCGCCAGCTCCTCCACCACCGCCACGACCCCGCGCAGGAACAGTGCGACCTCGGGTTCGTCTGCGCGGCGCCAGCCCCGCATCAAACTGGAATTGCATTTCACTAAATTGACTGATTTCCCGACTGTCCTGACTCAAGGCTCTTGTCTCTAGTCTGCTGAAAAAACAAAACAAAACAAAAACAACAAAACAAAACACCAAACAGGACGCACCAAGGTCCTGAGTCCAGCTAGCACCTACATTTTCCGCCATTTGCTTCGGTCTTAACCGGTGTGTGTGTGTGTGTGTGTGTGTGTGTGTGTGTGTGTGTGTGAGATTGGGGGGGGGGTCCACTTCTGTCCATAGGCTGCGATTTGACCTATGCCCTTGGTGGTGTCAGTAGCATTGTTACCTTGGGGCCCTCTGACTTAATGAGGACTGGGAAGGTCTTGTTGGGGTCTGGGGTTGGGGGTGGGTGGAGTCTCCAGAGTTCTTTGGCAACAGAAGGTCCCAGTGGGGGCTGAACAACACAAACAGGCAACCGGGCTCCTTTGTAGAACTCCATAGATAGGGATAACAAATGGCCACCACTTTGCTTTCTCTTGCAGGTGGAATGACACAATGCTAGATGGGCCAGGCTGGAGACAAGACCAGAAAGAACGTTTCTATGAAGAGATAAGGTCCTGTCAAATTCTGCAGACTAGACCTCTCTATTCTTTCGCCCTGCCTTCAGGACAGGAAAGATTAAGTAATAGTCAGTTCTTAACAATTCTTTCAATAAGAACCAAGGTTTAGATTTGTCATGGCTACCTCAGGGCCAAGAAGAGACTGGAAACCTCAAACCCCCCATCCCACCCCCATTTTTGACAATGAAATGATTGGCAGAGATAATTTCCCACATGGGAGGGGGTTTAGTAGATAATGGGCCCTGCTTAGATTGTGGCTGATAGGACTCTGTCCATTTGATGGCAAGTGATGACTAAAGAGTGAAAAATTAATTCCATTATCCAGCTGTTACTGCTGTGAGGTGCCCAAATATCCAGATGTTTCTAAACATCTGGATATTTGACAGCATGTTTCAAACTACACATCCAGATGGTTGGTGTTTGCAGACAAAGAGCCAACCTGGACACAGAAAACAGAGTTTACAAACTGGGGAGAGGAATGGCAAGAAGGGGTTAAAAGGACAGGGAAGGAAGATGGCGTAGTAATGAGTGAGGGAGGAAGTTAAGGAAAAAATGTGTGAGGAGAGGTTCAAATACTTTAAAAGTACATTTTAAAAAGAGAAAACAATCTTTTGTTTTTAAACAACTCATATTTCTGGCTGCACTCTTGCTCCATGTAAAGCATTTCTGTTTATCTATGTCTAGGTGACAAAGGAGCATGGGTAAGAGAATGACCAAGATGTGACATCTAGTCTTGGTCCAGGCTACACGGGGAGGCCAACCATGTGGCCAACCACGTGGAAATGCAGAGAGGAAGACTGTCGAGGCAGGGGAGTAGCTACTACTTACTGGTGAAAGACCAGTCAAGACTCCAGTCAAGGAGAGCCACAGTAAGCGGAAAAAGTAAGCTCAGAACAGTGAGATATGAGATATGCTGATGCGCTGATACGTTGGCTAGTCAACTCCCTTTCCAGGTACCCGTCAGGATGTTGGGTGTCCTCGGAGCCAACGCTGGCATAATAGAAGGAAAAGGGTAATTGAGTGGGGGAAGGTTGTGCAGTTTGGTGACAGATTTAGGGGAGGAGACACGATGTGACTGAGGTGATGGTGGGTGTGAGTGCTATGCTTTGAGACTGCTCACAAAGGCTCTGTAAGTCCCAGGCTGTCTGTTATCTATGAAATGCAAATCAGGAGGGGAGTGACATCATGTCGGATTATGGCCACAGGGAGTAATTATTTAGACATTAAAGGCTATTGAAGGGAGTGGTTGACAATATTAATGATGTCCAGATGGACAGAGTGTGATGCTAAAATTATTTCCTAGTACAAAGAACAGGGAATTTTTTTTTAAATCAGGTTTATTCTTCTGTTGGACAGCCTATCTCTCAAAGTTTTGCCCCTCAAGAGCTGGTGACAAGGATAATATGATCCCTGGAATCAAGCAGAGAGAGATTTGTAGAAAAGGTTGCATTCTCCAGTTCCAGGGAAGAAAGGCAATTAAAAACTCAAAACATTTACATGTAATTATAGCCATAAAAATAAGAAATTAGCTTAAGAAGACGGTAAGTGACAGGCTGCCACTGGAAACCCTCTGTCTCCATAGTCCCCACCCACTCTGTCTTCACTACCTCACTGCCAGAACAGTGGAAACCTGTTGCCTACACAGCACTTTCCCTTAGCAACGCTGCCTCGCACGCGCCTACCTTACCCTTCTTACAAAACCAAACCTGTCTCTGATGTACGTGTACGTCCCAAACAAATAAAAAGGACCAGGGCACAGGTGATGTTTTTTGCTTGTAAAACAAAAGAAAGTCATGAAATTGGCAAAAAATGAGACTCAATTCTAGAAGTGAGTAGATATTTCTAAAGTTGGTTTCAACCCCCGCCCCCTCCTCCCATATTAATTCTTTTGAGATTGTGTCTCAGTACAGAGATAGAGCTGTGTGATTTTCCTAAGCTAGGAGCCTTGTATATGCCCTCATAAACCCGCACACCAGCTTTTAGGATAATACGGATACGGCCATACACGTTGGTGTATTTATTGTTTTGATTTTTCTTCTATGTTATGAGCTTGATGGAGGCAGGAAATCTGACTGATTAGTGCCTGTGGTGGGCCTGGTAGATGACAAACCCTCTGTCAATATTTAAATAACGAACTGGAAGAACACAGAGGCAAACTCTACAAACTGTTCAAGATGTTTAATGCGAAAACTTGACCAGGAGGAAGAAAAACGTTGATGACATCATTAAACCTGCTGTTACAGGGAATGACAGCCGTGACCTGTGAAGAACAACCGCCGTGGGAAAGGCACTTGGTAACACTTGAGAGAAAATCTTTGTGAAGAGCCTCAAGAATGAAATGTGTTGACTCGCCCATGCACCAACTGAATTCAGTTGAGTTCAGCAGACACATAGTGACCACCTGTGCCAGTGTGCCTGTATCACAAATCCCAGGAGTTGTGAAAGAAATGCACATTTTAAGGCATGGCAATACATATTTTATAGAAAGTACTTCAGACCTGTTAGTTTAGAAACCTGAAGAGGAAAATGTCGATAGTTCACATAGAAAACATTGTGCCAGGTGTGGTGGCACATGCCTTTAATCCCAGCACTCAGGAGACAGAGGCAGGTGGATTTCTGAGTTCGAGGCCAGCCTGGTCTACAAAGTGAGTTCCAGGATAGCCAGGGCTATTCAGAGAAACCCTGTCTCGAAAAACAAAACAAAACAAAAACCAAAAAACACCATGCTGCAGATTAAGGGTTAATAACATTCACAATTTGAATTATGTAATGTTCACATTTTAGCAAAGCAAAACCTTGGTGGAGCATAGCCATACCCACCTGGTATGTGTCTTTATTTGTGATTGTCCTTGAACTACAGTGGTGGAGTTCAGCAGTGGCAGCAAAGACCTTATGACTCTCAGAACTTACAAATCGTTACTCCCTGGCTCCTTGGAGAAAGTCCATCAAACCGTAAAGCAGAGAATGAGCCTCAGCATCAGTGTCTGCTCTCAAACTCCAGGACCACCACGACCTACCTGCCAGCCCTGAGACTAGAAGGAAGTCACTAACCATGCTTACCTCCATGTCTTCTATTCAAAGGGAGGCAGTAACAGTGCCTTCTTTCGGGGGCTTGTGGAAGAAATGAAAGGTCTCTGGATCATAATTTAGAAAGGACCCAGCATATACGGAATTCCCAGGACCCAGAATATAGAGTTCTCAAAACTCCAGAGCAAGACAACACAAACACAAAGAAAAGCCAGGCGGAAGACTTAAAACATTCATGACACCAAAGAAGATGAAAAGCAAGCCTGGGATGAGATATTCCTGTATAACCATTAGAATTGCTAAAGATCCAATTTTTAAAAATGTGTTATTGATTCTTTGTTTCACATTCCGCACCCCAATCCCAATCATCTCCTTGTCCCTTCGTATCTGCCCTCTGCCCTCGTAAACTGTCCACCAAAAGAGAATAAAGAACAGAAATCTAAAAATAAATAAAACAAATCATAAAAAATGTCATTGTGAAAGCAGTTGTAGTCTGTCACAGTGTGTCCCACAGTACACGCTGTTGTCCATACTTTTTGGCTTCTGCTACACTTGTCAACACTGGATCCTCACCAGGTCTCCTCTCAGTTATTCTGTTGTTGCCCTGTGTCATTGTGGTTCTGTAGCTTTGGATCTGCAGTTCATAGATGAGGTAAATTTGGGGGTGGACCAATCCAAAGTCCTGGATCTGGGCCTGGGTGGTATCTGAATTGGTTAGCCCACCAGCTCTTCCGTACCTACACCACCAGGGGGAGCTCTCCAGCACTGCCTTGGCTAGCCTTGCAAAGGGCAAGGTCAGCTCTCTCACTACCACGCTCACTCTCACGCCCTCAACCTCACCCACACCACCAGCACCAACCCTACCTTGCTGCCCAGGAGAAGCGCAGGGCCCACTCTCCTGAGTGCTAAAGCTGTCGAGGAGCTGTGCCAGCTCTCCCGCTCTTATACCTCTGGCTGGCTCACCCGGGCCCTTGACGCCATGGTCAGCTCTACTGTGCTGCCTATGAGAGGTACAGGGCCCCTCTCCAGAATGCTGCAGTGGATGAGAAGTGAGGCCAGCTCTGCACAGCCATTGGATGTCAACATGGTCCCTGGAGGCCGCCCAGGCCAGGGATGTCTCCATGGGCTTTCGTGGCAATATGAGCCATGGACACAGGCACAGATTCCTGCTGCTACATGGCTACAGACCCAGACGTGGCCTTTAGCAGCATCATAGGTTACGACCTCACCGTGGCCTCAGGTGGCGGAGCAGGCTACTCACATCAGGCTATTCCTCCCCACCCTTCACATCTCCAGCTTCATCTCTCTTCACAATGCTCAAACCATTCTGCTTTCCTTCCTCTCCCATCTGTCTAACACATACTTGTCCATTGTAGTGCTCCTACTGCAGGGTCCTTCCTACCATCTTCAATGTGTCTTTCCTTCTATGATCTTCATGGTGCTGTAATCACTCACCTGGACTCTTCAGGTCACATGAAGATATTTTAACATGTTGGTAAATATTCAGATTGATATTTTGTGATGAAATGAATGCTTTGGAAAGTCATAGCCTCCCACCTTGATGATGTCACCCTCAAGTAACTCTGACATTAGAGTTAAGAAAGATGGTTGGGTGTGGTGGTGTATGGCTTTAGTCCCAGAGGTGGGAGGTAGAGGCAGGTGAATCTCTAGTTTGTGACCAGCCTGGTCTACAAAGTGAGTTCCAGGACAACCAGGGCTACACAGAGAAATCCTGTGTTATAAAACTAAAAGAATTAAGAAAGATAATACAAAAAATATGTTACTTAACTTTGCTATGAGTAATATTTCCATAGCCATAAAATATTAGTGCTGTTTGTGGTTTGTTTTTTACTTTTATAAAAAACAAAACAAACAAACAAACAAACAAACAAAACCCTTGGGACACGTACAGAAGCATCACACATTACAGTGAACTATCTGCTTGTGTCCTGTCCTCTGGGCTCCATCTCACAATGAGTTGTAATTTGCACTTCTTTCCACTTCCTGTGGCATTTGGAAATACATCACAATTTTCTATTACTATGCATCCTTAAATAAATTGGCACGAAGAATAGTCTCTCAAATAAACTTTACATGTGAGTTGGTACATACTGTAGCTTAGATCGTATGTGTTCCTCAAAGGACCTGTATGAGAGGCAGGGCTCTCCAGCTGTGGCAGTGTTGAGAGACAGTGGAACTTTTAGGGGACTGGGCTGGTGGTGGATTTTAGGTTGTTGGAGGCTTCACTTTGCAGCAGCGTCGGAATCCTCCTCTCTGTGCTTCCCACTGCCAGGAGGTGAACAGGCTTCTTAGGTGAGCTGAGTTGCAACAGACCCAAAATAACAGGGTCAAGAGACTGAAGAGACCTTTAAAAGTTCATAAAACTCGAGATTCAAAGCCACTGATAGTTTCCACTCATTGCTGTTATCATTTCCCTGGTGCTCAATGTTTCCTGTCCTTCACAGATTGGCTTCAGGGTCCCTTTGACTTGACTCTGTAATGTTTCCAACTATTCTTGCTTCTGTTTTGATAAGCTGTTCTCAGACCATCTTGAACATTCTCTTCCCCGGTTCTAAAATTAGCCATTTCTCCAAATGCTCTAGTTCCTGCCAATACAGTGGTGTCCAAGGACCATAGCTCAGGTAAGGATACACTCTGCTGTTACTGCATTGGCCATTGCTGCCAAGCAAGTCTCCTGATTTCTGACTTGGCCCCATAAATACCCCCTTTGGATGTGAAGAACTAGGAGACACTTTTGTTTGCTTCTTTGACTCCAGGAAAAGCCATTCCTTCTGATTCAAATTCCAGACTCTGGGCTACTAATCCCTTTTTTATAACTTTATATTTCTGCTGTTTTCTCCCATGTTAATATTCATTTGCATTCTCCTACAGAGAAGCACAATGCAATCTTAAGAATAACAGAACCGAAGTTACTATGAAAATCTGTGATTGATCCCCAGAAGCCTTTGTGGCTCAGAGCATGTGACCGTGGGGACACACAGCCATATTTATTGCTTCTTTTTTTTTTTGGTTTTCCAGACAGGGTTTCTCTGTGTAACCCTGGCTGCCCTGGAACTCACTCTGTAGACCAGGCTGGCCTTGAACTCAGAAATCCACCTGCCTCTGCCTCCCAAGTGCTGGGATTAAAGGCGTGTGCCACCATGCCCTGCTATTTATTGCATTTTAAAACTTACTTAAAACAGTTCCTCCCTGCGTAGCAACACCACCAACTGTATTTATAGTTATAATAATTTCTTTCATTTTGCTTGCAATTTTTCATAATTGCTTTTGTAAATTTGATCTTGCTTTGGAATTATGGAGGTTATTTGCACACTTTATGTACACAAGAAAAGACTCTGCTTTATGCATTCCCATCCCTCTTTCAATCCTATTTCCTGACTTTCCCTAAAGAAATCTGTCTTGACGTTTTCTTTGTGTGTGTATAAACAAGTCTATAGGAGTATATGTGACCACCAGAAATACCATTTTCCTTATTCCATTTCACATGTCTGCAGTTTCCAGGTTAAAGAGTTGTAGGGGCTCTGTGTTGAGCAAGTTTATCTTTGCCATTCCCCACCAGCACCATTGTGCATCAGCAACTATTAGCAGTTACAGAAGTGTGAGGGAAGGGTGCACCCTTGTGTGACATTATATATGCACGGCATGCATGCAGATGCCCACAGAGGCCAAAAGAGAATCTCAGACACCCTGGCATTGGAGTAACAGGTGTCTGCACACCGCCCAATATGGGTGCCTGGATCTGAACACAGGTCTTCTTCAAGAGCACTGAGTGCTTTAAACACCAAGCCTTCTCTTCAGCCCTTCAATCAGCTTTCTAAGGTATATAATTCCTCATTGAGACACAGTACCATTGCATGTTTGGTAGATGACAGCATAGTGTAAACATAATGGTTTTTGAGACAGGGTCATACATAGGAGTCCAGGCAGGCCTGGAACTCATTCTGTAATTTAGGCTGGCTTTAAATCCTCCTGTCTCTAACACTCAAACCCAGGAATTGCATGTGTGAGCCACCACCAGCTTTGTCATTTCTGCTAGGCAGATTCCTAGAAGTCAAGTTTTTCATACAGGTGTCCTAAAAGATGAGCCGTTGAGGCGGGGCTTGCCAGTGACCAGCGTCCTCCAGGGCAGAGCTGTCAGTTTCATGTTACTACAGTGCAATGTCTAGGATAGGTTACTTATAAAGACAAGAAGGTGTATTGAAAATTTTGGAGTTCAACACTGGGCAGGCCTCAGTGAGATTTGGCTGGGCCCCTGAGAAGGGTGACATATCACCACAGTGTGTGTGTGTATGGGGGGGTGGGTGTGTGGGTGTGTGGGTGTATGGCTTCTGATAAGTTTCAGCTCTCACCCAGTCCTCCTGTTTCTCTCCAGTTTTTCTATTTATATTTTCTATATCCATATGTATGTATGTATGTATGTATGTATATGTATATATATATATATATATATATATATATATTTGCCTACATACATGCCAGAAGAGGGTCCTGGATGCCTGAGTACTGGTGTCACAAGTAGCTGTGAGCCACTATGTAAGTGCTTAGAATTGAGCCTTGGTCCTCTGGAAGAGCAGCCAGTGCTTTTAACCACTTAGCCATCTTTCCAACCCCATCATTTTCCCCTATCAAATGGAATCCATGGCTAACTTGTCTATATTAGGGATGGGGTATGGTAGAAATCTTGTTATGACTGAAGAGATAATCCTCTATGGGTTCCTTGAGCATCACGCATGCACACGCCACACAGACATACATGCAGGCCTGGAACTCATTCTGTAATTTAGTACAATACTTATACACATAAGCTAAAATAAGATAATTAAAATAGAAATAATTAAAATTCTTGTTGCTATATTTATTATACTATATTAAGTTTATAAAATTGGGAAAATAGATGTATCTTCCTAGTCACGATTATGTATTTTTTTCATTTATCCATGTCTATATTGTTTGTCAAATCTATTTTTAGCTCTTGGCATAAAATCTATAGCCAAATAAAATTATTAATAACAGTTACAAAACAATTATTTTCAAATTTTGGTGATATAGAAGGAAAACACAGTTGATTATAGGTGAGGGAGGACGGAAACCTGGAGGTAGGGAGAAGGCTGGGGCTTTGATATCCTCACATTAGAGAGGAGTTGACAAACCAAGAAAGGATGGTTTATATGTAAACATTGGTGAAAGTGGGGCTGGAGAGATGGCTCAGCAGCTAAGACTTCCTGCAGAGAATCCAGGTACCATCCCTTGCACCCACACGACAGCTCACAACCAAGCGTACCTTCAGTACCAAGGGACCCGGTACATACACGATCATATGCTCATATGCTGGTCATAATGCTGTGACTTAAAGATGTGCAAGAAAGCTCTGCCAGAACAAAAAGAATAAGGACAGAAAGAATAAAAAGAGGTCACCTTTTAGACAGCAGATACATACAAAGAGCTCGTGTATCTCACAAATAACTGTTCAGTTGGATGTCTTAATTACATATTTCACCAACATAGAAACAATTCTAACATATCATAAATTATAAAAACTAGTCTTATTGTATTAGGTGTAGCTCTCTAGAAGAAATCATATACACACATGTAGGACTGTAATGACCCAGGGTTACAAAAGAAAAGACGAGGGAGTTTCAACCCCACTCAAACATGAGGATAGCAGGAGTTGGCTACCTCCCAGCTCCCATCCCAGTACCATAAAGTCAGACCCCCACCATCAACCCTAGCGGGAATTTATTACCCTGACATTAATCAGGATTCACTCATTGTTTGACCTTATCAGGGTTTTTTTCCCCAGGACCCTACAGTCCCTTCTTATGTAGATGGATTGTCTTCTAACACCCCTGCCCTGGCCAATGTACACAACCACACAAACTTTACCCCAGAGACCCTGGCTATCTCACCTTGCCCCTCCCCTCCAGTAAATCGAATCAGTTCTCCAAAGCTATCCCAGGTGAGGTCATTGTCTGTGCACTCATGGCAGACAGAGATCCCGAATTGCACTTACCCACGCCTGGCTAAGTAGCCCTCCCTGCAGTCCAGCTTAGTGTGTAACATGCCTGGCTACCCTGAGGGGGAAGTGGATAAGGAACAGCACACATAGACAGACATAAACATAGACATATGCATATACACCATAGATTCCACATTCATCATCTACATATGCATCATTACATATACATCATATATATTTATATGTGTGTATGTCATAAACACATACATATACAGCTTGTTAGATTGGCTCAAACAATAGTGTACTGGCTAGTTTTGTGTCAACTTGACACAGCTGGAGTTATCACAGAGAAAGGAGCTTCAGTTGAGGAAATGTCTCCATGAGATCCAACTTGTAAGGCATTTTCTCAATTAGTGATCAAGGGGGAAAGGCCCCTTGTGGGTAGGACCATCTCTGGGCTGGTAGTCTTGGGTTCTATAAGAGAGCAGGCTGAGTAAGCCAGTGGAAGCAAGCCAGTAAAGAACATCCCTCCATGACTTCTGCATCAGCTCCTGCTTTCTGACCTGCTTGAGTTCCAGTCCTGACTTCCTTGGTGATGAACAGCAGTATGGAAGTGTAAGCTGAATAAACCCTTTCCTCCCCAACTTGCTTCTTGGTCATGATGTTTGTGCAGGAATAGAAACCCTGACTAAGACAAATAGGGTAGCCCAATGGTCTTCTGCAATCTGGAGAGGCTGAGGACCTGGATCTGCTCAGTCCGTGGAGCCTGATACCCAGCAATCCCACTCCAGCAATGAAACCCTGAAGGGTCCCTTGAGAACCACTAATGTTGAATCCACCCAAAGAAGCCCCAGAAACTACAGCATGGCCTAAACTGACCTCACGTGTGCTTGCTCAGAAGAGACAAGGGCAGACAGATGAACGCACATGGCGTCTCCTTAGGCCCTTTTCATCCGGGCAGCCTGAAGGAAGGTGAAGCTCACACTGAGAGTGGGTCCTTCCAGTTTCGATTAAAGCTCTGGAAAAGCCCCTTACAGACCTGTCAAGAAAGTGTATCTTCTGGGTGACTCTAAATCCAGTCACACTGATACTCAAGACCAATCATTGATTGGATTGTGTTGTGACTTGGTTAATTTATGGTTTGGGTGTGTGCCCAGCTTGCCCTCTGTGCAGGGCTGCAAGAAGCAGTAGAGGAGTTATGGGGTAGAGTCTAGTGAGAGTTGATTGGGCTGCTGGGGGTGTTGCCTCAGAAGGAGTCAAGACAGTCCCCATGAGACCTGGATTTAGTGCTATAGAAAGAACTCTGTCCTCTTCTCTAGCTTCCTGCCCTGCCATGTGATCTTTTCTCTTGCTGTGTGGTACCATGCCTTTGAACCTCCAGAAATGCTAGTTAGATGTGCCTCTTTATAGTCACTTAGCCAGCCTTAGGTATTTCTTTGTAGTGATAGAAAACAGACCAGATAGAAAGTGTATTGCCTTATGAAAGGGAAAGTCGTCCAGTCAATCAATAGTCATCAGGACTTGGGGCATAGGTGGTGAGTAGAGAACGTGTCCCATAAAACCAGACATGGTGACACATACCTTAAATTCCAGGAGGACCAGCAGTTTGAAGCCATTTTCTGCTACAATATTATTTTGTGGCCAGCTTGGGCTACATGAAACCCTGTCTCAGAAAGAAAAAAAAAATTAGGCGTTAGGCCAAGACTTTCCTAATCAAACCTGTTTTGGAGATATTTCTCCTAAACAACAAAGATGGGCAGTTGTAAGCCTATTTGTACGACATGGCTCCTGCCTGGAGGACTATGTGACAGTTGGGAACGATTTTCTCAATTAGATGTTGGGAGAGATTTTCTCAATTAGATGTTGGGAGTGATTTACTCAATTAGATGTTGTGTTTCTTTTCCATTTTGTTCTTGAGGCTCAAGAGGAATGTTTAAAACAATTATGGGGACTGGAGAGACAGCCCAGACATTAAGAGCACATACTGCTCTTGGAGTGGACTTGAGTTCCCAACTACTTGTAACTCCAGCTCCAGGAGATCTGTCACCTCAGGCTTATGTGGGTACCTGTACTCATGCATGCACGTGTGCATACACACACACACACACTGAAAACTGTAAAATAACATTTTAAAACTATATTCTAAGAATTCATTTGATTACTCATGCATACTAAGAAAAAGAAAGTAAGGTATAAGCTCCTGACTTGAGTTTACAGAATTCAGTCTACAATCCCAAGCAGTGTTATGGGGAGTGGAAGACAATGCAAGAGGGCCAAGCTACTTGGGTCAGTGTTTAGAAAAGGCCCAAGCTGCATATGTAACCAATCCTTGAATCCTTGCCTGACCCTGGCACAGCTTCCTCCCACTGCTGGCCCCTTTGTCTGCTTATCTACTTAGGTAAAAAGCTAAGCAGTGGTCAGTGAGGGTAGGACAAGGAAGGAGTATGAAATTCTAGAGTGTTGTCTAATCCCCATCTTATATACAAGAAAGACATTATTCCATAGACTGAACTTTCAGGTTGCAGAGCACCCAGCCCTGACTTCATTCTTGTGGCAAACTTACAAGATAAAATGAATTATAACCTGAAAAACCTTTGGTGAGTACTGTGTCCTGCACGACTTGATCCTGGAAATCTGACTGGGGTATTGGGAGACTGAAGAAAAGACAGTCACAGGTACAGAAAAGCTGGGGTCAGGTAGGTTGTGCTTGCTCTGAAACCCAGAAGCAGGCGAGGGGGGACACTTAGCTAGTCTGGTGGGAAGTCTCTGTAAGTGAGCAGTTTCTCGGACTGTGAGAGAAGTCTGAAGCTGCCTTGCTAGTTTGCACACATTGGTCAATCGTTAATAAACATGAATATTTGCATGTATCATCAACATTTGCCCATGAACCAGATGAAGGCTTTGCCATTCTTCCAAGCATCACCCCAGAGGAAGGTTTTGCCACTCTAGGGAATCCCTGACAGGGCTGTGCACGGCTCACGATACACATCCCCTCAGGCCTTCAGCTGCTCTTACTGTATTCACACAAAGCTTCCTCTACCCCCACCCCCCACAGGTGAGTGTGGAGTGTAAACAAAGAAAGCTGATGGCTAGCCTCCCCCTCAAATAAAGACACACTGTGCAGGCCACCAGTTTCCTAACAGCAACATCCCACTGGGCCTTGGAGCATCTCAGATGTTCAGGAAGCTTGTCCACCAAAGGCTGACTAAGGGGAGCCAGTGCTTACTGTCTCCACCCCACACTGCCTCCCTCCCCTGAGGTTGTTCAAGGCTGAACTACTAAGACACACAAGTGCATGTTCCTGCCCTGGGCTGCCGGCTGAGCACAGACCCTTCCGCATAGGGCGCTTCATTCTCAAAAGCTTCATTCCTGAGCTATGTGAGTGGTAAAACAACTGATTTGACTTTCTTGCTATTTAACAGCGGGGGTGACCACATGCTTTTTTCCAGGAAGATGAATTATGTTTAGAAACATTAGCTTGGCAGAAGGAAGCAACTGATCTAGGTATTGGGACAGTTATGGAAGATGAGATGGACTAAGGTGACTCACACATGGGAAGCAAGGGGGAGACAGAGGCGAGGAGGAAAAACATACATGAGAAAAATTGAG
Organism: Mus caroli; assembly: GCF_978045245.1. Lineage (NCBI taxonomy): Eukaryota > Metazoa > Chordata > Mammalia > Rodentia > Muridae > Mus > Mus caroli. The sequence continues at coordinate 58,537,599 of NW_028227258.1, read as the reverse complement.
AGAAAGCCCTGGGAAGAGTAAAGGGCAAGATGGCTAGTCTTGTGTTAGAGGAGGAGCTGTGTGCTGGCTGATTTTATGTCAGCTTGACACAAGCTAGAGTTATCTGAAAGGAGGGAACCTTGACTGGGAAAATGCCTCCGCAAGCTCCAGCTGTAGGGCATTTTTAAAAATTAATGATAGATGGGAGACGGCCCAGCCCATCCTGGATGGTGCCATCCCTGGGCTGGTGGTCCTGGGTGCTCTGAGAAAGCAGGCTGAGCAAGCAATGAGGAACAAGCCAGTAGGCAGCACCCCTCCATAGCCTCAGCATCAGCTCCTGCCTCCTGGTTCCTGCCGTGCTTGAGTTCCTGTCCTGACTTCCTTGGGTGATGAACAGTGCCACGAGAGTGTAAACCAAATGGCCTTTCCTCCCCACTTGCTTTTGGTCATGGTGTTTCATTCCAGCAGTAGTGACCGTGACCAAGACAAGCTGTGACTGATGTGAGCTGAGGAATGAGCTTACTTCTGCCCAAGTCACCCTCTCCAGGCTTTCACAGGCATAGGTTAGACTCGGAGCTTCTCATACCAGGAAGATGGTGAGAGGCCAAGGTCCCTGCCTCTAGCCTTTCCCCTCACTGGATTTAGGACTATAAGAGATGTGGAGCCTGAGCTACAAGTGAGAACAAGAGGGAGGCACATGCTAAAAAGATTTTCACCTTCGTGCAGTGGTGCCTAAAGCCACAGAACCAGGGAATCTCGGCTCATTTGCCACTCCATGTAAAGTCTGAAGATCAGCCGCCTTTAGAAGTTTCTAAAATCAACTGTGATGAATCTCTGGCCTTTAGAAGCCTGACTTGGACTTGACTCTGGTAACCTCTACTGTGGTACAACTCTTCCCTGACAGCTTTCCGTGCAGCTCTGTCTTACAGGCTTGGTCCAACCCCACCCACAGATATCTTCCTTTGCTGCCGCCACCACTCTCGCCATTTGGCAATCCATTCAGTGTTTGCACTGTGGGGTTGTTTTCTAGTTCGAAGGAGGTGAGATGTCTCTGACAATAGCAGTCACTAACACAAGCATAGGACAGAAGGAGGTAGAATGGATGAATACATTAAACCTCAGGGAAGTGCAATTGAAAGGTGAATAATTACTGCTAAATGACTCGGGAAATAGTTCATGGGAATTTTATCTGTGCTGGGCCGCTGTGGACAGGTTTCAACAGGCAAAGGGAGAAAAAGTCACTCTCAGCGAAAGGCATGATGTAAGACAGGATTGAACCTGGCAAAGCTCAGGGCAGGTGAAGTCCTGAGCATCCGACCCCCCCACTGCTGCATCTAGGATTCGGAGAGCACTCTGTAACAGTGGCAGACTAGCAATAACCTCCAAGAAGGGAACTGACAGCGTTGACCACGTGATGATGATACAGACCTTCACGCTGACCCCATGAGGATAATGAACAGGCTTGGGAACAAGCCAGAGCACCATGGCCAGGGAAGAGGCAGCAGGAAAGGCAGTGGATGCCAGGGTTTAGGCTCCTGTCTCTACGGCTTGACATCTACTAGAAGTGAGAAGTGTAGAGGGAATTCTGGGAGATTGACTCAGTAGACATGGTGGCCACTAGTTCCCAGAGCCTGGCTTCCATAGTTCCCCACCAGAGCCCCATCTCACAAGAGGGTGCTTGGCTCTCAGTTGAATATGAAAGTTGGAAGCTCGGGAAGATTATGGCAATGAGGGCATTTTTGGTTGGGCCAGATGGGAGGCCAGCCAGGATGGATGGCAAAGCTGGTTTGGTGTAACAAAAGCTCTTCGCATGTGGCTGCCACTGGGCTGAGCAGTAGTTGGTCTCCCCTCACTTCACACAGACAAGAGCCCTCTGCCTGTGGTCCCCACTTTACTCTGAGGAATCCGGGGGCGGGGCGGCCAGGAAACTGGCCTGAGATCATGTTCTCACGTACCAGACCCAAGAAACACCCTGGAGTCTGTACCTCTGACTGAATGTGTAAGAAGACAAATTGTCAAGAAGCTAGCAAGACAAGTCCAGTCAAGTCTGGCTCATTCCCACATCTTGTCACAGGTTTGTTCATTTACATTCTTTTATTCATGGGCTAAGCACATATTAGGTGCCAATTACACGGCAGAAGCTGTGCTGGGTATTTGGGAAAGGAAAAGATAACACTTTTTCTGTTATCATCAAGAAGATTCTAAAAGTAAAGCCAATAAAAAAGCAGACAGCTAGAATGGGTAGAGAAGGGCCCCAAGCTACCGTTAGGGGTAGGGATGGGGTATGGAGACCTTCTGAGGTTATGGGCAGACTCTCTGGAAGGAGAAGAGGGTGACTAGGCTAAGGCAAGGAGGGAAGAGGTTGATGTTCTAGACAGGAGAGCCAGGCAAAGGCAGGGAGGAGGCTGAGGAGCAGGGGGAGCTTCAGAAGCAATGCTGGCTGCCAAGTGCAGGAACAGGGCAGGAGAAGGACTCGCTAACAGCCAAGCAAGCAACCTGGACTTCATCTTCTAGGCTACCAGGAGCCTTCCAGAGCCACGGCTCAGTCCTTAGGCTGGGAACAGGGGTCTGACTGGACACCTATGGTTATAAAGGCACCACTGAGATGAGAACTTTATTGCTAGGACCTCTGACCAGGAAGGGCATCTTTATATTCTTCTCCTCCTGAGGAGTTGAGTTTAGGAATACCCAGGGGAGATGAGCTCGGAGCCTCCAGAATATTCTTTTGGTCTGTAGCTTTGCACATACGGGAGTGCTGGGTCTACAAGGTATCTATGCTATCAGGTAGTCAGAACGTTCTTGGGTAGACATGGGCTTTGGCACTTTGGGACTAGACTCTGAATAGCTGAAGGCAGTCACATAACTGTAATGTTCCTGGTCCCCTAGGGCTGTGAGCCTCCTTAGGATGTGATCCCATACACCAACACTGAGACAACCAAATGCACTCCAAGCTCTATTGGGAGGAACACTTGAAGGTCGCCTGGTCTCTGGACGTTGTCCCAGGTGTCTTTTCCACTTGCCAATGTGCAGTAACCTGGAACCAGATTCTTCTGAGCCTCGGCTAATGAGTCAGAAAGCCTGAGGCAGGTCTCAGATCTCTGAAATAAACCACACTCTACCAGGCAGGAGGAACGAAAGGTTAGGAAAACACGCAGAACCTGGCATTTCATCCCGGGAACAGTTAGGATGTCTACTGCTGTGTGTGATGAGACACTGTGGCTAAAAGCAACTTATCAAGGAAAGGGTTTATTTTGTGTTGCAGCTTATAGTACATCATCCAGGGAAGTCAGGGAAGGAACTCAGGGCAGGAACTGAGGCAGAGGCTGTGGAGCACCTGCATATTGGGTTGCTTTCCACAGGTGACTCAATTTGTTCCCTCCCTCCCTCCCTCCTTGCTTCCCTCCCTCCCTCCCTCCCTCCCTTCCTCCTTCCCTCCCTCCCTCCCTTCCTTCTTACAGGGTCTCCTCATGTAAATCTGGCAGGCCTAGAACTTGCTGTATAGACTAGGCTGGCCTTGAATTCATAGGTGTCCACTTGCCTCTGCCTCCCATGGGCTGTAATCAAAGGCATGAACCACTCTGCCCATCAGCCTGCTTTCTTATACATCCTGGCTCTGCCTGGCCAGGGATGGGACCCCTCACAATGGGCTGGACCCTCCCACATCACTCACTAATTAAGAAAATGCCCCAGAGGGTTGTGTAAAGGTCAGTCTCATGGAGGCGGTTTTTTCTCTGCTGTGGTTCTCAAATGACTCTAGCCTGTGTCACATTGACAAAATCATCTTCAGGTCAAGTAGGTTCGACAGAGCAGGCTGCGATGATCAGTCTTGGAGAGTGCTGGCAGATGTCTCCAGGTCATCCAAGGCCACTGTGCCCTTCTCCTAGTGCCCTGGGGCTGGGGGACTCTTGTGTGGTTCTTGCCCTAGAGTCCAATGGAATATTACACTTTCTCACTTTCAGCTTTTTCGTGAACTTTAACTGCCCCCTTTCCATCCCTCCAATTTGTTTCTTTTGCCAGATTGTTATGACAACAGTGTATAATATTTAGGTACTATGAAGCAAAATGTACCCTGAACAACAGATGTGAGCTTTCAGTTGTTTGCTGTCTGTTACTGTGATAAACACTATGACAAAACCAACTTGGAAGAGAAAGAGCTTATTTGGCTCACATATCCCAGCCGCAGGTATCCCATTATCCAGGCATGTCAGAACAGGAACTCCAGCAGGAGCAGAGGCAGCAAGCATTGCTGGTTTATTCCTTAGCTTTCTCTCAGCTACCTTTCACATACAGCCCAGGGTCCACCTGCCTAGGGAGAGTACTAACCACAGCCTCCCACATCAATTAGCGCGCCCACAGGTCAGTCTGATGGAGGCCTTTCTCCAATGTGGCTCTCTCTTCCCAAATGTGTCAAGGTGACAGCCATGGTTAGTTATTGCACCAGCAGGCTCCCGAAACAAAATATGCTGCATAATAGTTACTCAAATAACTCGCTGGGATACAGTGGGGGAAATTAGCCTTTTCAGTATGGATGTCATCCCTGACAGAAAGCCCAAGAGTCAATTTCGTGTGACTCCAAACTTCTGCACAGCCCTAGCCTTTCTTTTCATCCTTTCCCCTTCTCGTTTACAGAATGAGGTAGACTCTTAGTAAATGATGCTTACTTCCTGTGTCGGTTGCTTTCCTCCTTGCTGTGACAAAGTATCTGACAAAAGGAACTTCCAGAAGGCAGGAGGGGGTTGTCTTGGCTCACAGTCTGAAGGTTCAGTCAGTCCATGATTCTAGGAAAGGTGTGGCAGACAGCTTGAGGCAGCCAGTCCCACTGCATCTTCAATTGGGAGCAGAGAGAGAGAGAGAGAGATGCATGCCTGCTTTCTCCTTCTAATGCACTTAGGGACCACAGCCCATGGAATGACTCCTCCCATGATTAGGGTGGGGTTTTCCCACCTCAATTACCTCATTCTAAAAGTTCCTGAAACAAACATGCCCAGAGGTTTGTCTCCTAGGTGATCCTGTTACGTTAATATATTAACAATCACCCTTTCTCATCATATCTATCGGGTAGTCTGAGCCCACCCTTGTTTTCAATTCCAAGAGTAAGAACTAGGCATTTCTACATTTCATTTCAATATAAACTTTAAAGAACAAAATCTTACCTTCAAAAAGCCTTTCTGAGTTCTCCTCATAATCCAGTCTTAACAGACACCCCTCCCCTGGTCCTGGCACATCTTCCACTTTATCTCTCATCCCTGGTACCACTAGGCTCTCAGATTCTGCATCTAGATTCAGATAAGGTAGGGTTTCCTCACTGCTTATGACATCATATAAGTCAGGGCTCAATGCATAAAGTGGGTTATTTTAAGAAGACGAGAACTCAATACAGAAGACGAGTTAGTATTTTGTCATTGGAAGAACTCTAGAATGTACCTCTAGATAGACAAAACAGGAACTACTGGGTTCAGGCACACACTGCCATGCCAGCTAGGCAAGGGTCTGCATCCTCAGCTGCCTTCCCTTCTGCTGCCTCCAGGAACCAAGGGACCAACCAATACAGCTGCAGGACACACTCTGAGCTCCTGGCCTTACTCCCAGCAATGATAGCCAATAGAGCAAGAAGACAGCCCCTTACCTCACTACTGATACTAAAATCTTGCTCATGCATGTAAGTGACAGAGCCTGAACTGCATGCAAGGTCCTAATTGTAAGCAAAGCTTGGGAAATCAAGCAAACTTGATCCTCCCAGTATGGCACTTACTTTCCAGTAAGGAAGCAAGCTAAGAGGGCTGTGGTGGTTTGAAGGAGGATGGCCCCCAATAGGAGCAAATGCTTGAATATCCCAGTTGGTGGCGCTGTTTAGGTAGGCTTAAGAGGTGTGATCTTGAGAGGGGAAGTGTGTCACTGAGCTTTGAAAATTTAAAGCCACACACCATTCCTAGTTTTCTCTCTCTGCTTCCTGCTTGTAGTTTGAGATGTGAGCTTGCATCTGCTTGCTGCTTCCCCACAGTAATAGTGATGAGCACCCCTCTGGAACTGTAAGCCCCGAGAATCCATTCCCTCTGCAAGTTGCCTTGGTCAGGGTGTTTTATCAGAGCAACAGGAGAGTAACTAATGCAGAAGCCAAGTTGAAACTTGAGTCTGAAATTTTGCTGAATTCATTGCAGGCTGCCAAGGTTCCTTCAAAATTTGACAGGCCACATGGATCAGGAGCCACAGAGGCGAGGAAAGGAGATTTCCCTGCTTTGCTGTCAAATTCAGCACAAACTTTAAGGCTATGCAGAGCTGGGAGCATGAGAGATGGATGGCTTTTGGCTGCCTGGAAGCAGGATGGGGGCGCCATCTACAGTAGCATCACTGCCTCCTCCTGGAGGCTCTGCTACTAACACAGGTCTGCTAGAGGGAGGAAAAGAAGTGTCAGCAGATGCTATGTGGTGACAAAGAGGGCAGACAGGTTTCTCTCTATAGAGAGCACCTTGGTGGTGACAATCCTGAACAGGAGTGGGGAAAGCAAGAACGTGAGAGGGCCAGAGAAGTGGATGGAGACAGGGCTAAAAATGGAAATGTTGGTAAACAAATAGAGAAGTATTATCCGCCAATGGAAGAAGCAGGAGATTTGGACTACATGTAGTTCTAAGTGGTGACAATAATGAGACAGGAAGGTCGGGAATCCACTACATGTCTGCTGTTATGAGAATCATCTAGCAAGGAGGCTGAAGTTGTCATCCCTCTGTAGGTAATGGTTTGTCTGTCTTCTCAGACACTCCAGGGCCTAGATTAGCTTTGGTCATTGCAAAGTTCTTGTCTCCCAACATTACTCCCATCCTGGACCCCCTTCCAAGTTCATACACATGTGCCCATGTCTCTTTTGTTTGACCTTGAAGAAGTTATTTAAATTCTATAGTGATTCAGAAATTACTTCAAAGACTGGGGATGGGGACACTGTGATGCCAACTGCCTGTAAGTGATAGTGTAAGCCTCAAGGTGAAGGCAGAAAGGGACTCAGCAATCCTGCTGAGTTATCTTCCAATTTGCCACTCAACTGGTCCCTGCAACTATATCCCTGCTAACGTCAACTGATTCTTCTCCATCTCCTGGTTCCTATCCAGGAATGGGTGCTGGCACTGAGTCTGGAGCTAGAGAGATCCTGGAGTCACTTCTTTAGTGCCATGCCTTCAGTTTTCAGGAAATAAGCTCTACTTTGAGAAGCCCCGTGACTCTCCAGCTCAACCTTGGGCATCGTCTGTGACCATCATCAAAACACTTAAGGGAGCTCAACCAGGCATGGATGCTTAATTTCCCATTTTCAAAATCAGCAAAGGTAACTTGTATCCCCATCTCAGCCTCTTCTGTCAAGGGTCGGTCTTTTAGTTTTGAATTTAAACGGCTCTGGGAGTATCCTGTTTCAGTGGACCTTGGGTAAATGCACCTTATGTGAACTGCAGGGCATACTGACAGAGAATTCTAACCCATAGGTGTCCCTGCATTTGCTTTATTGGTTGGCCTGCTTCCTTCCTTTTCTCTTCTCATCATTTGAGACAGGACAGGGTCTCATTCTGTAGTTCAGGCTAAACTCCAACTTGTGACTACTCTCCTGCCTCAGCTTTCTGAGTGCTGGGACTATAGTCATGCGTCACCACTCTCTATGGTCTGAGTCTTTCTGTTCTTCAAAATAAACAACATGGGGTGTGGAGAAAAATCAATTCAGAAAGAAGAACTTGAAGGGGGAAAGAAGGGAGGGGTGGAGGGAAGGGGGAAGGAGTTTGGATTGGAAATAGGATGGGAACTTATTTAGTAAAAGAGCAATGCATTGGAGACATTTGATTCTGGAGGCTATTCCAGAGCTGTTTCTAGGATAATTCTGAAGGAAGAAGTTGAAGATAGCTAAGAGTGAGCACTTAGGAATTCAGATGAACTTATAAGAAGGGCAGAGGCCTGAAAGCCTGGGAATTTGCATATTGCAATGTGACCAGAACTGGGAAAGGACAGACTGATGTAAGGCATGTTACTTCAAACGAGCTGCAGATATTTTGCAGCAGATGGTGATGGTGGTGTTGGTGACGGTGGTGGTGATGGTTTGGAGGTTGTGGCCATCCTGTGTGCTGTAAAATATTTGGCTTGTAGCTCTCCCATCCCAGTCTTAATCACCCAAATAAGTCCCTAGGCATCTCTAAGTGTCCTCAACAAACCCAATCATTCCCAGTTGACAATCATTCTTTAAGGATAAGCTTGGGATTCTGTGGGTAGACTCACAACGGCAGGCATGAGTCATGGATGGGGAAGGAAGAGAAATGAGGCTGCTGCCTCTGGACCTGGAAAGTTAATTCCCTTTGGATCTTACGTGGTCCTTCTAAGGTGTCCTCAGAAGTACAAAACATCTCTCAGCATCTTCTCTGGTTGCTGCATACCACTGTCCTTAATGGCTGTTCCGTTATTAACCCTTCAGCCTTCAAGAGTGTAGCCTTTCCCTTGAGTTGAACTGTTTGAGCAGTCCTTTATCTCCCTCCATCACCTGTCTTCTCTGTCGTTAATGCCCTGATGATATTCAGTGGTCACCTACTTACTCCATGAGTGGAACAGTGCCACATGAGGTCTTTCCCAGTCTGCCTGAAAGACAGAAGGAGACCTTCTGTGTAGGCATGGGTGATTCCTTCTGCTCTGAAAATGGCACTTCAGCTTTCTCTTGGCTAACAACCATAGGAAACATTGTTGCTTAGAATGTCTCCTTGCAGGTGGTCCTGAACCTCACAGAGCTGCTGTCTCATAATGCCATGTAACTTGCTGAGTCAAAGATTCCGAGTAGGCCTACAATGGCAGTCCACAGTGCTTACCATTCCAGCCAGGGCTAAAATATCTTCTCTTTGATGCCTATATGAAGACGAATAGGGGCATATTTCCTAGAAGGATTTTGGTGTTAAATTCCTTCTCATAGCTAGATAAGAGTGTAAAGATACAGGCAAGCAATGGTCTCAGAAGATGGGGGTGGGGCAGAATTCATCCATTAGGTAACCATTGGCTTCCAACTGGAAGCCCCACGGAGTGGTCAGGTAGAGAGAGAAGGATCTTACTGAAGGGAGAGTTTATAGCCAAGCAAAACAAACAAGCAAACATCTGGGGAAAGCATGGTAATGAGAGCACAGGTGTGGTTGAACCCAGGGGCAAGGGAAGCAAGGTTCACAGTGGCCGCTGAAGCCAGTAAGCAAGATGTCGATGAAAAACTGTCTAAGAGATGTTTCGGTTCTAGTCATTTGAACCCAACTCTCAATCCCAACATCTCAAAAAGTCAAACAACCAGGGGTCATGTGTCTCTGTTCTACTCATGGAGTAAGTCTTCCCTCATGTGATGGGGGCAGAAACCAGACCATTCAGAGAAACATTACTTCCCAAAGCAAAAAAGATTGGATCTAATTGCATCATAGGAAGGAGGAGACGAAGGAACACGTTAAACAACATCACAGGGAAACAAAGTCAAAAAGAGGGAAATTCTATAGAGCAAAAAACCTGCTTTCCGGACTGGTGAGATGGCTCAGCGGGCAAGAGCACCCAACTGCTCTTCTGAAGGTCCGGAGTTCAAATCCCAGCAACCACATGGTGGCTCACAACCATCCGTAACGAGATCTGACTCCCTCTTCTGCGGTGTCTGAAGACAGCTACAATGTACTTACATATAATCAATCAATCAATCTTAAAAAAAAAAAAAAACCCTGCTTTCAAGAGATGGGTCAAAGCACTAGCTGTACAGTAACTACCGATGATAAGATGAAGATAGAGGATATTAAACATTAGTGGGTTTAACTGCCAAGCCAGTTAAGGGTACTGTGTAGCTACAGTTTAGATTTGTCTTCAAACAAACCTACTATGAGAAAGATGTATAGGGACAATTACCACACTTGCACACAGACAGAATAGTAAATGTATTATCAACTTTTTGTGAATTAATCATGACTTATTTTAGATAGGAGAAAAAGATACCATACAGAAAGTGGCACAATGTTTGTTTTATGTAAATTATCCTAGATATATGACTTGTACAATTCAGAACGAAGTGGAAAGAAAAAAATTAGCTATGGGAGGCAGATCTTTCTTTCTTATTTATTATTAAATAAATTGGCATGCAGAGAGGTCCCATTTACTCTAAGGGTCTGGCATAGAGGGATGTCAGTAGAAACGTGCTGTCGATAATGTAGATCATTGCAGATGAGGTAGAGGTAGAAAAGAAGAACCACATAGCATCTACGATCTCGTGTCACAGTGGTCTACAGGCCTGCAACATTGTAATCGCCTGGATTTCATTTTCTTTTTCTTTCTGCATTTTAATAAGTGCAAAATCTTAGCCCCACATCAGACCCACTAAGTCTCAAATGACGTGTTAACAAAATTCCTTGGTAACTCCTGTGCTTGTGAAAGTTTAAGAAACCCGATTCTGAGTCACGACGTATGTCTGTTAATAAAGCTGCTTCAATTTCCAGCTCTGAAACCTCCCAGTGATCAAATGTAAGATTTCATGCAGGGTCTCCTGAGAGCAGAGATCCACGCATTAATCTGCGGCAACACCTACACCACTTCCCTTACTAATGGCCGCTCTACCATCCATTCCTGGACCCCAGCCACACAACATCCTCCCTGCCACGCTTCCTAATTGGTAATCTGCCACCCATGACCTTGGCCAGATGGTGTGCTGCCTTGGGACCTCTGGCCTCATCAGCTGATTCCACACTCAGGCAGAACCATATTACAAAGAGAGGCTAGTAGTGCCTGGAGCGTCCATAGAGATGGATGGGCCCCCGAAGATTGTGGCATGCAATTAAAGGGAAAGAACTCTATTAACAATTTTCAAGAGAGGCCAAGGCCCTGTATAGACAGGGGTCACTAGTCCTACCATTAATCTAGTCTTGCTTTGTCTTCCAAATAGAAAATATTTTACATATGAAGACCTATGCGGGGGCCCAGGGGCGGGTACTGGGCGCTTTAGGTCCATTCAGATGAGTGGAAGTTTCTGCTTTGCTCCATCTTCCTATGGCAGAAAGGAAGGAAGGTGTGTCTCCATGAACGCCATCCTCCCTTTTGAGCAGAACCAATTTGGGAGCAGCCTCTGGGTCCTCCTCATGATTAACTTTTGTTCATGCATGCGGCTGTAATGAATATTGATTTTGGTGATGGCACTGAGTGAGTCTGAGGAATTTCACACTTAATGTCTCAGTCTAGATGAGACAGGTGGTATCCCTTCCATTCTCAGGGAACTGGCAGCCACAGCACAGGCTCTTGGGTGGAGCGTCCCAGGAGAAAGCCTTCCCATATTCCTCAGTATTTGCCACCAGCTGATTGAGGATCCAAAGTGGAGGACAAGATGGGGGTGTGGTTTCCAGGATGTGCCCTGGGGTCAAATTGCTTGAGTTCACAATTTTTCTAGTTGTGTAGCACTGAAATTTCCCACTGTGTGCCTCAGTTTCTTATACATAGAATGGGCAGTAGTTGTGGCAGTACATCTAGAGCACTCAGTATAGTGGTTGACCCAGAGCGGGTGCTCTACTATCATTGACTGTGGCCTGTGCAAAGGTATAATGTGTTCTAGCATTAGTCCTTCAGACAATTGAGAGCCCTATAATTCAACCCTGAGGTCACACAGCGTAAGGGCAAAGTTCTCTGAGTCTGACTCTACTCAAAGTGAACAGTGAAAGCCCACAGCCATAACCCCTAACCACCCTTACTTCCAACACTCGGACTCTGGTGCTCCTAGGATTTCTGTACTTAAAATCCAGAAGACATTTTGGTCCCATCTTTACCAGAAAAATTCACTGAACTCACTGAAAACACTAGGCTAATAAAGTCTTGTGTTAAATAAAAATTAGAGCCAGCCATTGTTTTAGAATAAGTCTCTGCACTAGGTCACCCACAGAGCAGACTAAAAAATCACGATGGAGTCACTCATAATAAAGTTTAATGTTGTTACTATGCTGAAGTTAACCTGTTTAACTGATCATCAGGGGATAGTAGGGGTAGGTGGCAAACAACCGGTTTTAACTGGTATGATCATGAAGCTCCCCTTGCCTTAGTCCTTATTCCATAATGTAACCTAGCCAGACCTGGTGATGCTGGCAGGTAATACTAGCACTTACAAGTCAAAGTCAGGAGGGCTGTGACTACAAGATCACCCTGGGTTGTGTACTAAGAATATATATATATATATATATATATATATATATATATATATATATTCACACACACACACACACACCTGTGCACAAGTCTGCGCTTGACATTTCTGCCTCAGTTCCCTTGCTTATGTGGGAAGTAACTAACAGCTGATGGTTTTTCTAGACTCTCTTTCCCACAGCCCCTCTTTGTGTGTGAAACCAACCTCTTTAATTTGGCCTGGCAAAGTGTTGTTTGGTTTTAGAATTAAAGGTAAAGTCCATTAGATTTCTAAATTGTTGCACGTTGGTCCTTTGACAATGACAAAGAGCTTCAGTTCCCCAACAGCCAAAGAACTCAGCCCCAGAGGACTCATGGTCCCTCTCTCTTCTGAGTGGCGGGGCTGTTAATCTCCCTGCACTCCAATTGTGCCATCCCGAGTTCTTACCCAGGCTTCCATTACAGAGCTGTGATTGACTACGTCATTGGCCGTGAGGTTGAACTCCATCGCTGGCACTCCTCAGAGGTGAGGATGCAGGGCTGAGAAGTTTGGTGCCTCTGGCCTGACTCTTCCCTCCCTTGAAGTCATCTAAGATCCGGTCTTGAGCCATCTCATCAGTATAAACTTAGGAGTGATCTTATGATCATGGGCTTCGATGGAGACAAAAGGCGTCCTTAACCACTTAGAAAAGTCCACGGCGTTTTACAGTCTGTGTTGGTGTGGGGATGGGGTACTGGAGAGAGAGTTTAGCAGTTACAGAGGTTCAGAGTTCAGTTCTCAGCACCCACGTGGCACAACTCACAACCCTCTGTGACCTCTGCAGGCACTGCACTCATATGCACAAAGCCACCCCCCCCACACACACACGCACGCCACATCTACAACACATATCATACATACAAAGAGAGATCACACTCCCACAAGCAAAACCCCCCCCACACACACATCTAACCCCCCCCCACACACACACACACAGAGTGTCAGTCAGGGTTTCTATTGCTGTGATAAAACACCATGACTGAAAACAACATGAGATGGAAACAGTTTATTTTGCTTACACTTTCACATAACAGTCTATCATCAAAGAGTCAGGGCAGGAACTTAAAGCAGGAACTGAGAGGCAGAGACTGAAGCAGAAGCCATGAAGGAGTACTGCTTACTGCCTTGCTCCCCGTGGCTCACTCAGTCTGCTTTCTAATGTACCTCAGGGCCAGCAGCTGGGAGATGGCCCCACTCACAATGGGCTGGGTTGTCCCACATCAATCATTTTAATTAAGAAAATGCCCCCACAGGCCAATCTAGATGGACATTTTCTCAATTGAGGTTCCTTTACTTAAATGACTCTAGCTTGTGTTAAATTGACAGAAAGCGAACACACACACACACACACACACACACACACACACACACACACACACACAGAGAGAGAGAGAGAGAGAGAGTCATAAAACAAAACAGTCTCTGCCAAGTACCAGGGGCAAAGAGGTGTAGCATTATGCCTCTATCCCGAGTCGTCCTGGGTCCTGTCTTTGGCAGCAGAGATGTAAGAGATGAGTGATCTTTTCAGTGGTTTTCTTTAAACTTATTTCAGGAGGAACCCAGCTTTGCTCCCTGGAGAACCGCCACCAGGCATCTCCCACTGGGCTATACCCAATCACAGGTCCCCACAGCTGTCTATTTTTTATAGATCCTAAGATAAAAATAGTTTTCCTTGGTCTGTTAGTCTTCAGTTTGAAGTCTCCTCTGTCATGTAAAACTGTGAGTCAACACATTTGCTACACTTTTTGTTAATCTGCCTCTGTGACAGGTGTGTTGGCCCTTCTGGCCTCTTAAGGAGGAGGCATGGAGCCCCTCTGTGCGCCCAGTGCAATCTTTAGAGTTCCAGTGTTCTTCAAAGTCTGACTGCTGTCCCCACTTCACCCTCGACGAGGCAGCCCACGCCGTGTGACACTCTTGTTTACCGATGAGGGTTCATGGGAAAGTAACCCTGTTCATGCACAAATTTCTTTTGTAGCCAAGAATTCAAGAGCGCATCTCTTCTGAAAAGCCAGTGAATTCCAATTCCTACTTTGCTTAGGGACAAAAGAGAGACTCAGAGTGGGCAAATGAATTCAGCTCTGTTATTATGCTGGGGACCAAATCCCCTGTGGACCAGCAGGGCGTGGCTTTCATTCTGGGCCTACACCGACCTGGGTACCTGGGGAATAAGAGCGCATTTTAAAATTAGCCCATGCAAAAATAAATAATGAGGAAAGAAAATGCTGTGTTCAAAAACAAAAGCAACTAGTAATGTCATTTAGTGGTAAAGCTTAACCTGTTCAAGGCCCTGGGCTTGCTTCTCAACACACACACACACACACACACACACACACACACACACACACACAAATACACAAGAGGGAGGCGAGGAGAGAGACAGAGAGAGACAAAGACAGAGAGGCAGAAACAGAGAGACAAAGATACGAGATACAGAGACAGAGGCAGAGAGAGAGAGACAGAGGCAGAGATAGGGAGACAGAGAGACACAGACAGAGACAGAGGCAGAGAGAGATAGAGACTGAGAGACAGGGATAGAGACAGAGACAGAGAGATACACAGAGAGAGACAGAGGGAGAGAGAGACAGAGATAGAGACAGAGACAGAGAGATACAGAGAGAGAGAGACAGAGGGAGAGAGAGACAGAGGCAGAGAGAGACAGAGACAGAGGCAGAGAGAGATAGACAGGGATAGAGACAGAGACAGAGAGAGACGGAGAGAAAGATAAAGACTGAGAGACAGAGAGACAGGGGCAGAGAGAGACAGAGACACAGAGAGAGTGACAGAGAGACATGATAAAGATCAAGAGACAGAGATGGGGGCAGAGAGAGACAGAGATAGAGAGACAATGACAGAGAGACAGAGATGGAGAGACACAGAAACAGAGAATGTGGAAGCTGACGAGGATGGCCTTTTGTTAGTCCCCTCTGTGACTGTCCCCTCTGCTCTCCCTTCTGCTTGCATGCATAATTGATGGCTGACAATTCAATGAACTTGGCCATTTCTGAAAAAACATTCTACCAAGACGGACAAGCTGTGCTTTCCTGAGCTTCCAAAGTTCCCTCATCAGCTCTGAGTCATCTCCCCTTTTCAGAAACCACACACAACCTAGTTTCCTGAAGTGGCTTGCTGTATTAGCCCCTGACGGCCCCTGTCCCAGTGTCGCCAACGAGTTTCCTTACAAAACTTTGCTGAGTGATGCCAGTTCCTAGGAGATGCTGTAATAATCTTCCTTAAAAAAAAAGTATTACTTCTAGGTGCAAGAGTGTTTTCCTGCACATAAATGTCTGTGTACCACATTTGGGCCTGGTGGCTGCAGAGGGAGAAGACCAGATCCTCAAGAGTGATAGTCACAGATGTTTGTAAACTGCCACATGGGTGCTGGGCATGGAACCCCAGTGCCCTGGAAGAGTAGCCAGTGCTCTTAACCTCTGAGTCATCTCTCCAGCCTCATGGTGACATTTCTTCACTCTTTAAAGGCTATCTAAAACTCTTCCCCAAAATGGGCTCTTCCCTTTCTTAAATCTGGAGAAACCCAAACATCTTAACTTCGTAACAGTCTATATTCGTGAGTCTCTCCTCATAAGAGTGCAACCATCAGTGTTAACTCTAGACAGAACAGAATCAGTTAGACACTTTCCAAGAAAGAGAAAAAGACAAGCCTGCAGGTATATGACTACGGCACAGCCGTGGGGACAACCAACTTGAAATGTAAGTTTTGTCAGACCAAAAAAAAAAAAAAAGACACCAAGTTACGTTTCCATCTTGGTGAGAGGACCTAATGGCTGTTGCTTAAATGTGATGATCTCAAACCAGGAAATCGGTTCCTCCCCTATCCTGATGGAGAGCAGTGTTTAGCAGAGCTTTAGCCAGCTCTGTGCCATCATCCCACAAGGCTAGCCTTGGATAGGCTAGGAGCCAGGGAACCTCACTGAGCTGCTTCAGGAAGTCGGTCTGGCCATCCGGGATTCTAGTGGTTCTTGTGTGGCACAGGCTGGAAGAAGCCCTTTCTTGTCCACTGGACACTGCCGTGTTCTCCTGGACTCCTCTTGGGAAGTAAAAGGAGAGCCTTCTCTCCTCCCTGTTGTGGCAGCATGAACCGGCTCTATTTGAATTTTAGGCGAAGTGAGAACACTTGTCTTTTAGGAATTTCTTTTAATGAAAGTCTTGCACAGCGGCCCACACAGGTGGGTCACTCTGTACATTTCACTACAATCAAAATGCTTCTTTTTTCATCCTTTTTATATTTTCTATTTTCCAATTTAGACTTATAAATGTAGTCATTGGGGGAAAAAAAGATAACCTAAGCCTTTGGGCCTAATGTAGTTTTTTTTTTTTTTAATTTGGTTTTTTAAAAAAAATTTAAAAATGACATTGGTCTGACTTCTTTTGTCTGAATAAAAGCTTAAGCTCAGTGTAAAAGGGTTGCATGTGCTGAAATGTTGCCCAAGGATATATGTTATTATTCCTCCCCCCTTGACCAGCAGGGTCTCCCTCTCTTTCCCTTTCAGCCTTTTGTTTGAACAGATGGGGTTGGGGAAGCTGGGGGAAGAAAGGCATTCTGTTCTCATTAACTCTCCCCATACACAAACACAACCTGGGCTTCAGGGACTCAGGACAGAGACAGCTCCCACTCCATTGCCATTGAGACCCCAAGTAGGAGATACAAAGGAAGCCGTGCTGAGGACAGACATCACCATATCAATGCGACTGACTGCTAACCAGAGAGATGGCGTTTATGGATGGTTTTAGAAATATACTCAAGCCAAACTAAAACAAACAAACAAACAAGCAAACAAAACCCCACCGGTGTCTCTGCCTAACATAGGACACAGGCAATCACTATTTGGAAAAAATACACAAATCTGAAACATATACTTTACTTCAATGTATTCCTTTCAGACATTCTTTCATTGTATATAATGATATCTTAAGAGTATGATAATAAATTGTGGGGACTGACAAAGTTATTCTATGAACTATTTGGTTATTTTACTTTATATGTGGTACAGTTAAAAGCTCCAAGATGAAGATCTAGAGTAGTGCAAGCTCTTTCATTTCAATGTAATGTAATAAAAATTATGATTAAGGTTTTCTGTGTGAGTGATCTTGCCTATTAGAGTATTCCTGACCAAGAAAAAAGTTGCAAAAATTAAAAATATGGTCTGAATGCTGACATCACCCCCTCTACAACCCTTCTGAAAGTCTAAGAATCCATGGTATTTTGAAGAAAAGAGTAAGGTTTCAGAGAATGAAGTGAGGTTGTCTGTCCTGGTGAGTTAATTCATGGGTAAGATGCTCTTCCCTCTGGGTTACAGAGCTGTTGGTCCTCTTGATTTCCTGTCTCTGCCTATCCTCACTGCTGGGATAAGGACACTGGGGCGGGCGTGTGTGTGTGTGTGTGTGTGTGTGTGTGTGTGTGAGAGAGAGAGAGAGAGAGAGAGAGAGAGAGTAGTGTATATGTCTGTGTGCCTGTGTGTCTGTGTGTGTATGTCTGTGTCCGAGTGTGTGTGCATGTGTGTGTGTGTGTGTGTGAGTGTGTGAGTGAGTGTGCCTGTGTGCACATGTGTGCGAGTGTGTGTGTGAACATGCACCCAAGCTCACAGGTTGACATCAGAGCCCAGCTTTCTGGAACAGCGTCTCTCTTTCCTCTAGGGGTTCCAGAGACAGCTCTGCCTGTCAGGCTTGTACAGCAGTCATTTTACCCACTGAGACATCTCTCTGGCCTTGCCTGGCCTCTTTATTGTTGGGTCTCCAAACAGGATTGGGATATTTGTCTCGCATGACAAAGCTTTTCCAGAGGATAATCAATCCTTCGGAGTTGCATCAGGCACATCTTGGCGTTTGTTGTTAGTATTTAGGTCGGGTTACTTTACTGACATAAGTTCCCAGTTTGAGTCTGTGATCAAAAGGAGACAGAGGAAAATTGTTATCCTTTATCAGCAATTGTGAAACCATGAACTCAAAGCTCCAAGTGACCTGTTAGAAATGAAACGGTCAGCTTCCCAGATGACCTCAAGTGGTGTGGATGCTCAGTATGAGCTGCTCAGGCTTCCTGCTGAATGGAAAAAGACACAGATTCAGACTTTTGCTAGGCAAGCTGGGAGTAGCTCACAACACTTTCCAATTAGCCAGCTGAGGGCAGATTATAAATTGGACAAACAACTGCACGGAAGAAAGGCTAGAGATGAAGAGGCAGCTTATCTCAAGGGGAGGCGTCAGGCAGAGTACAGCAGGGTCAGAGTGGGACTTGGTCCTGTTGAATACTTTTATCTGAAGGGGGAAGGGAAGATGACTTTGCAGATGGCAACCCATCATAGACGAGCTGCAGATGGAAGGGGGGGGGCATCAGAAAGGGAATTACAAGGTTCCACAGCTAGGAAGGGTGGTTAGAAAAAACGGGAAAGCCCAGGGGTGGGGTGTAGTTGCTGCAGGGATTTGAAACCAGAACTGTGAAACTGTGTTGGTTGGGTTTTGCCAACTTGACCAACCCTAGACATCTCTGAGAAGAGGGAATCTTAACTTAGGAAAATGCCTCCATCAGATTGGCCTGTAGGCAAGTCTGTGGAAGCATTTTCTTGACTTGATGGATGTTGGAGTATGCAGTCCATGTGGGAATGCTATTCCTGGGTAGGTGGTCCCGGATGGTGTAAGAAAGCAGTCTGAGCAAGCCAAGGCCAGCACATCAGCACGAATTCCTCCAGAGTTCCTGCTTCTCGGTTCATTGCCCTTGAAGTCCCTTTCTTGACTTCTCTCAATGGTGGAGTGCGAGCTGAGAGTAAGTAAGTTGTAAGTTGAAAGAAACCCTCTCCTTCCCAAGTTTTGTTTGGCTTTAACACAGCTATGGAAACCCTAAGACACTGTCATCATTAGACCACTGAATATTGTTCTAAAAAGATGGGGGGGGAGGTGTCGGAGGGGAGCTGGAAAGATGACTCAGCAGTTAGAAGCACCTGCTGCTTGTGTAGAGGACCCTAGTTCAGGTCCAAGCACCAATGCTGTAGTTCACAACCATCTGTAACTCTAGCTCCAGGGCATCTGATGCCATCTTCTGACCTTCTTGTCTACCAGGAGTGAATTTGGGACACATGTATCCATGTAGCCAAAACACTCACATAAAAATTTAACTTAAAAAAAATTTAAAGACAAAGAGAATTCAAGTTGTAATCTCTGAGTGAATGGTGGTTGGGATATTGTGAATATTAGGGTTCAGTGGGCCCCTCTGGAGGTATTCCAGGCTCTTGTGTCCCCAAAGAACTGGATAAGGACACACAGACATTAGCAGGAGCAAGGGCTGGTTATTAATAAATGGCACACTTGAGTCCAAGGAGGAAGACGTGGGCCAGAACAAAGAAAGAGGTTAGTAGCACAAATGCAATGCTGTGCAAAGAATGGATCTCATATATGTCACACATCTGTCTTTTGAGTTCATCTGCCAAACACGGGATTTCTTGATCATGCTTTGTCTTCTACATGTAGTTGTACATACAGTTTCATGCATCACGTGTCTCATTAGCACCTTAAATTTTCACCCAGGGAAATGTGCTTTGTTTGTAATGAGTCACAGGTCACCTTCAGACACAGGCATGACTGCACTGGGCCAACCAGTTCTACTTAGCCTGAGCAAGGAAGGATGGTGAGGCGTAGGGACATGGAAGGGCGGGATCGGAGGAAAGTTCCAGCCTTCCTCTTTTCCAACCAGCTTCTTCTCCTGTCAGTTACATGGCCTCTGTGTGATGTCCTCTAGAGCTCACCTGGACCTCTTGTGCAGTATTCTCCTGCCTCAGTTGAAAGCACAAGGAAGACTGGAAGGCCTTGACTCTGGGCCACAGTGACCTCATGTTGCTTTAGGGGTTAGCTGAAGTGGGCACATCCAAGTGGCACTCAGGATGGCTTGGTTCCTTCCATGTGTAGTTTGCTCAAATCCTCTCCACAGGAATTGTGACTCACCAACCTGGTCTTTCTAGAACTCCAGATTCCCAATGTCCTATATCTGACTACTATAGCCCTGCTCTCAAAGAGTCTCTTCTTTATCTTTCACCTAAGAGAGGTTTTCAGCAACACGTTAGATGCCCCCTGTGCTCATTGTCCCGTGCAGCTCCCCACTCCTAACTCAGAATCCTGTCTCCCAAACAACAGACAGTTCCTTAAATGGTTTGATCTGCTGTAAAGCAAGTCTCACCAAGATCCAGCCATTCACTGTAGGTGGTCCCTTTAGTTACCATATGACAATGATAAAAGTCACAGCTGTCGCTCATGTTGCTTTGGGGGTTAGATGAAGTTGACACATCCAAGTGTCAGGAGACAGCCCAGAACTGCCACCAGTAACCTAAAGAGGCCCCCTTCATCGTTTAGGGACCTTGGCGTAGGTAAAGCCAGGTTGTTGACTTTGCCAGAGAGGAGTTTTAAGATGAGGAAGCATGAAGTAGGGTCAGACTTATTGAAAGACATTTTACCATGGCTCTGAACACAGGGGTTAGGAGAAGTGCACAGGGAGGAGAGGAAGTGTGAGAATGGCCTTGGGTGTGGCCTTCGCAAAGGAGAGTCTTGCTTGTCACAGTGGTGACTGGATGCAGCGTTTTGGTAGCTTTGAGGGTTTCATTGTCCCATGGGTTTCTAAAGGACTCTCCTTGCCTCTACCTCCACTGCCATTTGACTGTTGAGATTAAATGGTGGCTCCAAAGGTGCCTTAGA
Source organism: Mus caroli (assembly GCF_978045245.1). Lineage (NCBI taxonomy): Eukaryota > Metazoa > Chordata > Mammalia > Rodentia > Muridae > Mus > Mus caroli. The sequence continues at coordinate 58,516,766 of NW_028227258.1, read as the reverse complement.
TGCCATTGTAACAGATAATATAAAACCAGGAACCATTACGGGGTGAGGACATGTCCTGTTACTGTAAATAGGGTTTCTGGTGAGTCTTAGAGAATTAAGGTTTACAGCCTGGAGGAGAAAAAGAAGCCTAGAGTAACCTTTAGTTGTGTGTGTTGGAGTTCTTGATTCTTAACAGCACGTAGGCTTCAGGCAGACTTTGGGGTCCCTATGACTTTCTCTGCCTTCCCACCTGCACTACAAACCCTTCCCCAGTGTCTGGGCACACAGCAAGAGCTTTGTGGGTATCTGCAGAGCTTTCCTGTTGATACAGGCTCACAGCTACACCCTGATAGCATTTTCTGAAAGTATTCTTCTTCGGCTTGTTCACAATGTGACTTAAGCTCCAGGAACCACATCTGCCACACAGAAGGGATATTTTCCTATAGAAGCCCCGTGACCCTTTACTTTCAGACAGGTGCTGCTGACACATGCAGCCCCATCGCCTCACTGTGAACTGGCTTGTTCCAGAACATTCTTGGCCCTTCAATCTCAATCCAGCCTGTCCTTCCACTGTGCTTACCACAGTCCTTCACAGGGAGCCTTCTGGGCACTAGGATCACCTGCCACTGACCCAGCATCCGGAGCTGGTTACCTGTCCTTCCCACCTCGAGGCATTGGGCTTTCTGCCTCTTTGGCTTGTCCCTCTGTGCATAATAAAGGCCAGCCATTCTTGGTAAGACAGTGAAGGGTAGTTCTTCTGTGAAGCCTTTCAGAGTCACCCCTTCCCACTCCTGCGTCCCCACTGTGAGAACACCTGTTTGTCTGTCTGTCTCTATTTTGAGAGCTCCTGGTGTGTGGTACCTGTCAGTCTGGTTTGAAGATTTTTATTTATGTGCATTTGTGTGTGCCTATGTGTGGGTATGCACAGGAGCATGCACACACACACACACACACACACACACACACACACACACATGACGATGCTCTCAAAGGCAGAAGGGTGTGGGGCCCCCTGGAGATAGAGTTACAGGCAGTTGTGAGCTGCCAAATGTGGGTGCTGGGGATCCAACTCAGGTCCTCTGTAGTAGCAGTGGGAGCTCTTACCTGCTCAGTGATGACTCCAGCACCTGCTTTTGTGTTCTGTTCTGTTTTCTTCCTTCCTTCCTTCCTTCCTTCCTTCCTTCCTTCCTTCCTTCCTTCCTTCCTTCCTCCCTCCCTCCCTCCCTCCCTCCCTCCCTCCCTCCCTCCCTCCCTCTCTCTCTCTCTCTCTCTCTCTCTCTCTCTCTCTCTTTCTTTCTTTCTTTCTTTCTTCACAATGTCTCCTGTAACCCAGGTTAACTTCAAGTTCACTATTCAGCTGAGAATGGCCTTGAACTTCTGATCTTCCTGTTTCTGCTTTCCGAATGCTAAGATTACAGGCAATCACCACCATGCCCAGCTTGTTACCAAAAATTGCAATCCAAAAGCTTGGATTCCAGCAACCACCACGGGCTACCGTTGCCTGCCTATCCCTGACTTGTCAATTAAAGAGACTGGTAACAGAAAGAATTAGTGGGGATTTGTTCAATATGGCCACTTAGGAAATATGAATAAATAATAGGATCCAATGTACCCAAGACTGTCTGTCAGGGACAGGAGTTTAGGTTTAAATAGAGGGCAAGAGGTATAACTGAGCAGTCCTGATCAAGGGGTGGCCCCGCCCATCACTGACCCTCATAGCTCAGCTCAGTATTTTAGGTATTTCAAGGTGGTAGGAAGTTGATTGACAGCTAAGCTATTAATTGCTGAGGCAGCAGACTTGTCTTCATGAAAACTTGGCCACGTTTGGTGAAGTGAGAGGGATCCTGAGAGGTTTCACTCTTCAAGGTGACTCAAGAGGAAAGGTGACAAGGTTTGGGGAGTTAGTTCACTGGTACAGAGTTAGCGCCAGAGCACTCGGAGTCAGCTCTGAAAATAAGTGAGTTCTCGGAAGCCAACAGGAAAGGACAACAGCTTATCTCTGTGACGTCAGTCTAAGTACAGGAATGAAAGGAAGGCAGAGATACCAGGACTCTAGTTGCCATGTAGGTCTGAATGGAGCCAGTGCTTCCCCCTCCCCCCCAAAAAAACACAAACAAACAAACAAACAAACAAACAAACAAAAACAGCATCTTCAGGTGTCTGTTTCAAGACGTCTGGTTTACCCGAAGTTCCAAACCTAAAGTTGCTCTCATGGAAGCCCTCTCAGAAGTGTTCGCAGAGAGTTCTAGCTAGATTTGTTAAACCCCTGAACAGAGGAGGAGACAGCCTGAGGAAATCCAAGGATCCCCTTAGGAAAGGGTAGACCTGAGGTCTGGAGACAGGATCGGGTCAGTGCACCCCGCCCCCTGTTGGAGAGAGGAAGAACTGCAAGCGGCTTTGGGCCGGAATCTGGCTGCCTAAGTGAATTGAATGGCAGCTAGCCCAGCCCTGGAGAGGTGCTGGAAGGAGGGTAGTTCGCCCTGGACCTCTCCTCTGCCTCTCGCGCAGCAGTCCACATCTGTCCTGGGACAGGCACACAGACTGTGTAATCAGGCTCAGCTGGTAATCAGGGAAGTGCTGAACAGACGCTAGACTAAATTATCTCCCTGTCCCAGACAAAGTGGCCTTGCAGATGAGGGTTAAAACCAGACATGGTAGAAAAAACAAAGGAAGGAGAGCGGCAGCTGCTAAGGAACACCTGGCCGGTGGCCGGCTCCCAACTGTCTGCATTCACCCACAGAGCCTCCGAAGCCAGGGTGGGTTACCAAGGGAAGGGGGGCTTCAGACCAGTGGCATTTGGTGCCAGAATCATTGTTACAGGAGGAATAACCTAGACCCACAGTTGCAAGAGAGGAGAGCAGAATCAGTTTCCGGCAAATGGCCAGCTGTGTAAATGAGCATGGAAACGTGCTCCCGTTTCACGGAGGGGACTGTGCTCCCACTTTCAACGTACAGATGGTATTAGCTTTCCCCCACCCTCTTCCCAGGATAAGAGTCCATTTCTATTCCTGTACTTGTGACATTGGGGTCTTCAGAAGGGACTTTGCAAGTGTTGCCCGAAGCTTCCGAGTTCACAGGCTGTGGCAGAGGGGGTTTAGGGGGAAGTAATCTTAGGAACTATAGAGTTTGTGTGGAAGAGGGAGAGTTCTGATACTTGGAGGGAGACATGCCTGGCCCATTCTGCAAGGGCTCTGTGTCAGGCACAGTGCTGGACATATGGTGTTGAGCCAAAGTGAGCTGAGCAGGTTTTTGTCCTCACAAAGCTTCCGGTCATTGGGGACTGGGGGTGGCGGGGGCAAAGACCATTGAGCAAATACTCACACAATGTAAAACTGTACCTGTTCAGTATTAGGAAGAAGGGATGGGAGTGTCGCTGGAGTAGACTTGATCCTGCTAGGGAAGGCCACTGAGAAGGTGGCAACTGTGCTGAAGGGGAAGACAGGTGAGCTAGCCTGACAGGTGAGAAAACCAGGAGTGTCCCAGCCGCTGGGTGGGCGGGGTGGGAGGGGGCAGGGGCAGGCACAGCAGCTGCAGGTGGGTGGGGCTTGTTCTCCATTGTGTGTTAATGTGCCGTTCAGCCTTAGCTGCACTATCTACCCTAGTTTATAACACTCTGGCTTGAGACCACTGAATACAGGATTGAAAAATTAAAAAAAAAAAAAAAAAAAAGCCAGCAGTAAAAGGTTTCTGAACACACAGTGACCAAAAGCAGACGCAAAAGCAGGCACATAGTGAATCTGAGCTGGGTCTGGTGCTGCTTGCCTCTGTTGCGCTGCGACCTTGCTGCAGCTTTGGTTCTGAAGCAGACTTTGCACTGTGCCTGCCATGAAGCCCACGTGAGGCTGTTAGTCTGCCTGAACCACCTCTGCTGAGACTCCAGGCGGCCGTGTGTTACAGACTAAGATTGCTCTGCTTTAAGGGTAATGTTTTCTACCCTTCAGGAAACAACATGATTTAATTATGCAAGCAGACTTTGGGCATTTTCTTACTGTAGTTCTTCAGCTTGCAAGTATACAATAAGGTTGTGTTTGGGATGTATTGTGTTTGAGTATTTAATTAAAGAAAACTGTTTCAGTCACTGACTTGAGTTTCATTTAAGAAAAGTCACTGAGTTTTGGCTTTGGACTAGGACAGAAATTCCAGCACCTTCGGAAATGACCTAAACATCCTTGTGCGGTTTCGTACTTTGCATTGTGCAAAGCGTTAGCCTTATCGTTGAGTATTATAAAATAAAAGCACAGGTCAACTCTGACAAACGGCGAAGGTGCTCTGTGTCCAGCAGTGTCGAATATTCATCTAAGATTTAATTCTTTAATTAAAAAAGGCACGTCTCCAAGATTTTGCTGAAAGGACCCAGATATAGCTCTCTCTTGTGAGACTATGCCGGGGCCTAGCAAACACAGAAGTGGATGCTCACAGTCAGCTATTGGATGGATCACAGGGCCCCCAATGGAGGAGCTAGAGAAAGTACCCAAGGAGCTAAAGGGATCTGCAACCCTATAGGTGGAACAGCATTATGAACTAACCAGTACCCCGGAGCTCTTGACTCTAGCTGCATATGTATCAAAAGATGGCCTAGTCAGCCATCACTGGAAAGAGAGGCCCATTGGACTTGCAAACTTTATATGCCGCAGTACAGGGGAATGCCAGGGCCAAAAAGTGGGAGTGGGTGGGTAGGGGAGTGAGGGGGAAGGTATGGGGGACTTTTGGGATAGCACTGGAAATGTAAATGAGGAAAATACCTAATAAAAATATTTTTAAAAAAGGCACGTCTCATCAGTTTGCAGATATGCGTTTGTCTTTATACAGGACAAAATTATATGTATGCCAATTATTTGAAAATATGTTTCTTTATGATTTGTTATCAGTAAATGTTTGATTTATACTCTTCTTTTATATATTTGTATATCTTGAATCATGGAAAAAATTTTCTGAGGCAAAAAGGGATTGAAAGTGGAAAAGCTTAAGGAGCCTGATTGCACCCTAATAGTGTTTACAGCACGAAGGTGGGGGCCAGAGGCAGGTAACATCAGTGGAACTGCAGGGAACCACCACAGCCATGTAGCAAAACTAGCTACAGTGGCTACTGAGTACTGGGCCACTTCTTAGAACTGTGATAGCAGGCGATGACAGATTCAGTTGGCACGATGGCATGGGACAAGTCCTGCCCACACTGCTCTGGTGCTGATCCAGGCCACATCTACCTGATTCTAACTGGCCAGATAGCTCAGCAAAACCCTCTGCTGAGGGAGAAGTTTGCCACCTTACTCAGGAATAAAAAAAAAACCCATAGCCCTTGCCATAACAAGAGAGCATGGGGCACTCAGGGTTTTAAGCTTTTCCCCATTTGCTATCCCTTTTGCCAACTTTTACTGATAACAGATTGCAAAGACATCTATTTTAAACAATTGATTGCTGACCATGCAATTTTACCCTTTATTAAGGCCACAAGCAAATTTGCATTGGTGATGAAATGGGTGAGCTTATTTTCACATAAAAAATTAAGTCGTAGTTAATAGACTGGAGGACGCTGCAATGGGTGTGCCAGCGGCTGGTGATCCTGGCTCAGCTTGGCCAGGTCTTTTCCATGTATCATACTGAGGTCTGACTGCAGGCAACTGTGACCAAGGCTAACTAGTTCTTCTCAGGACAGGTCACTGGACACAAAGCCAAGCCTGTTTACATTATGTCCACTAAATTCCATGATGTGAAAAAGAAGACACCAATGGGTCAGGAAATGAAGATTCCACCCACAGTGGGAAGGGGCAGGAGATGAGTGTTTGCTGTACAACAATCCCTGAGACCACACCATTCACATGAGCAGCACAGTCTGGAACAGGCATTTCAACCGCCCACCCTTTCCTTCTTGTTCTTCCTAAACATTAAATACTTCCTGGGAACATTAGGTTGCCTCAGTTGTGCTGTGAAGGATGAAAGGGAGCAAGTCTGTCCACCATTGAGCCTGAGCATTAAGTGGAAGTGAATGTGCTTGAGTCCCAAGTGGGAGATGGAACTCAGGGGACCATTTTCTAAGAAATCCTGTCAGAGAGCCACAGTCCTCAAGGCTTTCCTTCCCAGAACTCCTCCCGTTGGGCTCTGGGGATGCATACAGAGTTCAGTTTCAGAAGAAGTCAGTTTCCTTGAAGTGCGTGTGATGAGTCAGATGACAGTATATGTCAATAAATGTGCAATCTATCCGGATGACTCTGGGTGCCTAGCAGCAGCTATGTGAGCATCATCAAAGCAGGGAGCATGGGACATCCCTGCCCACTCCTCACCACTCCTGAGGGACATGTCTGACAAAGCCAACAGCTCCAAAAACTTAACTTGTGAATCCCAAGGAACCTCTGGCCCAGATGATCTCCCAGATCTCTGTTGTGAGAACCAGCCATCACCTCACCCGAAACCATGTCACCCTCAGAAGAAAGACTGGGTCTGTACTTTCCCCAAAGCAGGACACCTGCATGCAGAAGGCTTGGGTCCATCTCTCTTTGCTAGCTATTTTACCCACAAATCCAGAGGGGTGGGGGCAGTACAGGTAATATCTGAATACATCTTAAATTCTTGAACATTGAATTTGGTCACAAATCTTTGGTGGCATGGGATAAGAAAAAATGATCTTGCTTGAGAAGGAAGGATGGAAGGAAGGAAGGAAGGAAGGAAGGAAGGAAGGAAGGAAGGAAGGAAGGAAGGAAGGAAGGAGGAAAGAAAGAGAGAGAGAGAGAGAAGGAAGGAAGGAAGGAAGGAAGGAAGGAAGGAAGGAAGGAAGGAAGGAAGGAAGGAAGGAAGGAAGGAAGGAAGGAAGGACAGGGCTTGCTGATCTAGAGATGGTTGCAACAAGACTGCAAATTTCCCTTCCTCTCTGTTTCTACTGAGTGTGGGTCCCACAGAGTTCCCTGATGTGGCTAGTGTCACGTGACTCTGGACTACTGGTCTTTAAGAAGCTGAGGAGTGTTTCCTCTGACCTACCACATCTACTTAAAACATCAAAAAGTTACATAGTGAGAAAACCATTTTTTATTCTATAAATATCGTTAAGAGCCAAAAACCTTCCTCTCATATCCATTCATCTGCTCATTCATTCATTCATTTTTCAGTACTGAGCATCTAACCCAAGCCTTCATCCATGGTGGGCAAGCAGCTTGCCATCAAATTATACCTGCCACAATCAACTATTCAAATATTTGTGTGACTCAGCCCTCCAGTTTGTTCCATTGATGAATGTTTCTAGGTGTATGTGAATATAATTCTGTCTTCACAAATATAAATTTTTATAGTATCTTGAGATCAAGGTGGATAGATAACTCCTTAAGAAAGAATAATTTAAAGTTATTCTTAGCCCTTTATACTCCATACAAATTTTAAAATCAACTTGACAGTTTGTATCAAAATGACTCCTGAAATTTTCATTAGCATTAAATTGAATCTACAGCTCAATTGATCATTTATTCTTTTATTCTTTTTCTGTGAGTAAGTGTAGGTGGAGTGAGTGAGGTGGGTTCCAATGGAGGTCAGAGAACAACTTGACGAAAGTCAGATCTCTCCTTCTACCATGAGGAAGGGGTGTTTGGGAGCAGAAAGAAAACAGAAAAAACCTGAAGTCAATCATGGGTACAAACTAACAGCCTATGTTCTGCTGAGACAGCTCTTTCTGACAATCTCCAAACAGTTCATCCAGATCAATCAGCTCTCTCAGACCAAAGCCCAGGCTTTTTTTTAATTGGGTATTTATTTCATTTACATTTCCAATGCTATCCCAAAAGTCCCCCACACGCTCCCCCACCCACCCACTCCCACTTCTTGGCCCTGTCGTCCCCCTGTACTGAGGCATATAAAGTTTGCATGACCAATGGGCCTCTCTTTCCACTGATGGCCGACTAGGCCATCTTCTGATTCAAATGCAGCTAGAGACACAAGCTCCGGGGGATACTGGTTAGTTCATATTGTTGTTCCACCTATAGGATTGCGGATCCCTTTGGCTCCTTGGGTACTTTCTCTAGCTCCTCCATTGGGGGGCCCTGTGATCCATCCAATAGCTGACTGTGAGCATCCACTTCTGTGTTTGCTAGACCCCGGCATAGTCGCAGAAGAGACAGCTATATCTGAATCCTTTCAGCAAAATCTTGCTAGTGTATGCAATGGTGTCAGCGTTTGGAAGCTGATTATGGGATGGATCCCCGGATATGGCAGTCTCTAGATGATCCATCCTTTCCTCTCAGCTCCAAACTTTGTAACTCCTTCCATGGGTGTTTTGTTCCCAATTCTAAGAAGGGGCAAAGTGTCCACACTTTGGTTTTCGTTCTTCTTGAGTTTCATGTGTTTAGCAAATTGTATCTTATATCTTGGGTATTCTAAGTTTCTGGGCTAATATCCACTTATCAGTGAGTACATATTGTGTGAGTTCCTTTGTGATTGGGTTACTTCACTCAGGATGATGCCTTCCAGGTCCATCCACTTGCCTCGGAATTTCATAAATCCATTGTTTTTAATAGCTGAGTAGTACTCCATTGTGTAAATGTACCACATTTTCTGTATCCATTCCTCTGTTGAGGGGCATCTGGGTTCTTTCCAGCTTCTGGCTATTATAAATAAGGCTGCTATGAACATAGTGGAGCATGTGTCCTTCTTACCAGTTGGAACATCTTCTGGATATATGCCCAGGAAAGGTATTGCTGGATCCTCCGGTAGTACTATGTTCAATTTTCTGAGGAACCGCCAGACTGATTTCCAGAGTGGTTGTACAAGCTTGCAATCCCACCAACAATGGAGGAGTGTTCCTCTTTCTCCACATCCTCACCAGCATCTGCTGTCACCTGAGTTTTTGATCTTAGCCTTTCTGACTGGTGTGAGGTGGAATCTCAGGGTTGTTTTGATTTGCATTTCCCTGATGATTAAGGATGTTGAACATTTTTTTCAGGTGCTCCTCAGCCATTCGGTATTCCTCAGGTGAGAATTCTTGTTTAGCTCTGAGCCCCATTTTTAATGGGGTTATTGGATTTTCTGGAGCCCACCTTCTTGAGTTCTTTATATATATTGGATATTAGTCCCCTATCTGATTTAGGATAGGTAAAGATCCTTTCCCAATCTGTTGGTGGTCTTTTTGTCCTATTGATGGTGTCTTTTGCCTTGCAGAAATTTTGCAACTTTATGAGGTCCCATTTGTCAATTACAGCACAAGCCATTGCTATTCTATTCAGGAATTTTCCCCCTGTACCCATATCTTCAAGGCTTTTCCCTACTTTCTCCTCTATAAGTTTCAGTGTCATTGGTTTTATGTGGAGTTCCTTAATCCACTTAGATTTGACCTTAGTACAAGGAGATAGGAATGGATCAATTCACATTCTTTTACATGATAACCGCCAGTTGTGCCAGCGCCATTTGTTGTAAATGCTGTCTTTCTTCCACTGGATGGTTTTAGCTCCCTTGTCAAAGATCAAGTGACCATAGGTGTGTGGGTTCATCTCTGGGTCTTCAATTCTATTCCATTGGTCTACTTGTCTGTCACTATACCAGTACCATGCAGTTTTTATCACAATTGCTCTGTAGTAAAGCTTTAGGTCAGGCATGGTGATTCCACCAGAAGTTCTTTTATCCTTGAGAAGAGTTTTTGCTATCCTAGGTTTTTTGTTATTTCAGATGAATTTGCAGATTGCCCTTTCTAATTCGTTGAAGAATTGAGTTGGAATATTGATTGGATGGCGTTGAATCTGTAGATTGCTTTTGACAAGATAGCCATTTTTACTATATTGATCCTGCCGATCCATGAGCATGGGAGATCGTTCCATCTTCTGAGATCTTCTTTAATTTCTTTCTTCAGAGACTTGAAGTTCTTATCATACAGATCTTTCACTTCCTTAGTTAGAGTCACACCAAGATATTTTATATTATTTGTGACTATTGAGAAGGGTGTTGTTTCCCTAATTTCTTTCTCAGCCTGTTTATTCTTTGTGTACAGAAAGGCCATTGACATGTTTGAGTTAATTTTATATCCAGCTACTTCAATGAAGCTGTTTATCAGGCTTAGGAGTTCTCTGATAAAATTTTTAGGGTCACTTACATATACTATCATATCATCTGCAAAAAGTGATATTTTGACTTCTTCCTTTCCAATTTGTATCCCTTTGATTTCCTTTTGTTGTCGAATTGCTCTGGCTAGGACTTCAAGTACAATGTTGAATAGGTAGGGAGAAAGTGGGCAGCCTTGTCTGTCCCTGATTTTAATGGGATTGCTTCCAGCTTCTCACCATTTACTGTGATGTTGGCTACTGGTTTGCTGTAGATTGCTTTTATCATGGTTAGGTATGGGCCTTGAATTCCTGATCTTTCCAAGACTTTTATCATGAATTGGTGTTGGATTTGTCAAATGCTTTCTCTGGATCTAAGGAGATGATCAGGTGGTTTTTGTCTTTGAGTTTGTTTATATAAAGGATTACGTTGATGGATTTCCATATATTGAACCATCCCTGGGATGAAACCTACTTGGTCCGGATGAATGATTGTTTTGATGTGTTCTTGGATTCAGTTAGCGAGAACTTTATTAAGGATTTTTGCATCGATATTCATAAGGCAAATTGGTCTGAAGTTCTCTATCTTTGTTGGGTCTTTTTGTGGTTTAGGTATCAGAGTAATTGTGACTTCATAGAATGAGTTTGGTAGGATACCTTCTGTTTCTATTTTGTGGAATAGTTTGTGAAGAACTGGGATTAGATCTTCTTTGAAGGTCTGAAAGAACTCTGCACTAAACCCATCTGGTCCTGGGCTTTTTTTGGTTGGGAGACTATTAATGACTGCTTCTATTTCTTTAGGGGATATAGGACTGTTTAGATCATTAACCTGATCTTGATTCAACTTTGGTACCTGGTATCTGTCTAGAAACTTGTCCATTTCATCCAGGTTCTCCAGTTTTGTTGAGTGTAGCCTTTTGTTAGAAGGATCTGATGGTGTTTTGGATTTCTTCAGGATCTGTTGCTATGTCTCCCTTTTCATTTTTGATTTTGTTAATTAGAATGCTTTCCCTGCGCCCTCTAGTGTGTCTGGCTAAGGGTTTATCTATCTTGTTGATTTTCTCAAAGAACCAGCTCCTCGATTGGTTGATTCTTTGAATAGTTCTTCTTGTTTCCACTTGGTTGATTTCACCCCTGAGTTTGATTATTTCCTGCCGTCTACTCCTCTTGGGTGAATTTGCTTCCTTTTGTTCTAGAGCTTTTAGGTGTGTTGTCAAGCTGCTAATGTGTGCTCTCTCTAGTTTCTTTTTGGAGGCACTCAGAGCTATGAGTTTTCCTCTTAGAAATGCTTTCATTGTATTCCATAAGTTTGGGTATGTTGTGGCTTCATTTTCATTAAACTCCAAAAATTCCTTAATTTCTTTCTTTATTCCTTCCTTGACCAAGGTATCATTGAGAAGAGTGTTGGTTAGTTTCCACGTGTGTGTTGGCTTTCTATTATTTATTTTGTTATTGAAGATCAGCCTTAGTCCATGGTGATCTGATAGGATGCATGGGACAATTTCAATATTTTTGTATATGTTGAGGCTTGTTTTGTGACCAATTATGTGGTCAATTTTGGAGAAGGTACCATGAGGTGCTGAGAAGAAGGTATCTCCTTTTTTTTTAGGATAAAATGTTCTGTAGATATCTGTCAGATCCATTTGTTTCATAAATTCTGTTAGTTTCAATGTGTCCCTGTTTAGTTTCTGTTTCCATGATCTGTCCTTTTGTGAAAGTGGTGTGTTGAAGTCTCCCACTATTATTGTGTGAGATGCAATGTGTGCTTTGAGCTTTACTAAAGTGTCTTTAATGAATGTGGCTGCTCTTGTATTTGGAGCATAGATGTTCAGAATTGAGAGTTCCTCTTGGAAGATTTTACCTTTGATGAATATGAAGTGCCCCTCCTTGTCTTTTTTGATTACTTTGGGTTGGAAGTCGATTTTATTAGATATTAGAATGGCTACTCCAGCTTGTTTCTTCAGACCATTTGCTTGGAAAATTGTTTTCCAGCCTTTCATTCTGAGGTAGTGTCTATCTTTTTCCCTGAGATGAGTTTCCTGTAGGCAGCAAAATGTTGGGTCCTGTTTGTGTAGCCAGTCTCTTAGTCTATGTCTTTTTATTGGAGAGTTTAGTCCATTGATATTAAGAGATATTAAGGAAAAGTAATTATTGCCTCCTATTATTTTTGTTGTTGAAGTTGGCATTCTGTTCTTGTGGCTGTCTTCTTTTAGGTTTGTTGAGGGATTACCTTCTTGCTTTTTCTAAGATGTGGTTTCTGTCCTTGTATTGGTTTTTTTCTGTTATTATCCTTTGAAGGGTGGGATTCGTGGAAAGATTATGTGTGAACTTGGTTCTGTCGTGGAATACTTTCTTTTCTCCATCTAAGGTAATTGAAAGTTTGGCTGGGTATAGTAGCCTGGGCTGGCATTTGTGTTCTCTTAGTGTCTGTATAACATCTGCCCAGGCTCTTCTGGCTTTCATAGTCTCTGGTGAAAAATCTGATGTAATTCTGACAGGTTTGCCTTACCGCTTTTAATATTCTATTTTTATTTAGTGCATTTGTTGCTCTGATTATTATGTGTTGGGAGGAATTTCCCTTCTGGTCCAGTCTATTTGGAGTTCTGTAAGCTTCTTGTATGTTCATGGGCATCTCTTTCTTTAGGTTTGAGAAGTTTCCTTCTATAATTTTGTTGAAGATATTTGCTGGTCCTTTGAGTTGAAAATCTTCATTCTCATCTACTCCTATTATCTGTAGGTTTGGTCTTCTCATTGTGTCCTGGATTTCCTGGATGTTTTGAGTTAGGATCTTTTTGCATTTTCCATTTTCTTTGATTGTTGTGCCAATGTTCTCTATGGAATCTTCTGCACCTGAGTTTCTCTCTTCCATCTCTTGTATTCTGTTGCTGATGCTTGTATCTATGGTTCCAGGTTTCTTTCCTAGGGTTTCTATCTCCAGTGTTACCTCACTTTGGGTTTTCTTTATTGTGTCTACTTCCCTTTTTAGGTCTTGAATGGTTTTATTCAATTCCATCAACTGTTTGGTTGTGTTTTCCTGCAATTCTTTAAGGGATTTTTTGTGCTTCCTATGTAATGTCTTCTACCTGTTTAGGTGTTCTCCTGTATTTCTTTAAGTGAGTTATTAAAGTCCTTCTTGATGTCCTCTACCATCATCATGAGATGTGCTTTTAAATCCAGGTCTAGCTTTTCGGGTGTGTTGGGGTGCCCTGGACTGGGTGAGGTGGGAGTGCTGGATTCTGATGATGTTAAGTGGTCTTGGTTTCTGTTAGTAAGATTCTTACGTTTACCTTTCGCCATCTGGTAATCTCTGGAGTTAGTTGTTATAGTTGTCTCTGGTTAGAGATTGTTCCTCTGGAGATTCTGTTAGCCTCTATCAGCAGACCTGAGAGACTAGCTCTCTCCTCTGAGTTTCAGTGGTCAGAGCACTCTCTGTAGGCAAGCTCTCCTCTTACAGGGAAGGTGCACAGATATCTGGCGTTCGGACCTCCCTCCTGGCTGAAGATGAAGGCCCAAAACAGGACCTGTCCCAGAAGCTGTGTTGCTTTGGCCTGTCACAGAAGCTGTTAGCTTCTGTAGTCCACACTCTCTCCTGCACAGACTAGTCTCGGAGGGATCCAGGAACCAAGATGGCTCCCCCACGTGCTCCTGCAAAGCCCTCCCGGGCTGGGCGGACACCTATCCTCTGGCCGGGAAGGTGCCCGGATGTCTGGAGCCGAAAAGGGGGCTGCCTCAGAAGCTCTGTGGCTCCCACCTGTCCCAGAAGCTGTTAGCTTCTGTAGTCCACACTCTAATTATGTTGTAGTATCAAGATGTCTCCCGCTGATGCTGAAGCCCAGGCTTTTATTTACAAATCAATTCAGTCCTTTACTCCAGGTTCCCTTTTGATTATCCCATGAATCAGCATTCCTTGACCCCAGCCCCTTGACTCTTAAAAAGAGTTAGCAACCTCATCTTTTTTTTTTTAACATTTGCAAATGAATTCAGAGATTTGTCTGCCTTTGTAAGCACAGACTATAAACTAGCTGGGTGGGACCTGGCTCTAAGATCACCATTCCCACCACACCTGGGTCTAAACTGGCTCTTCCCCAGCTGATCTTGAACTCAGGAATCTGTCTTTGTAAGCACCAACAATAAACTTAGCCGGTGGGATCTTGCCATCACAACTCCCCAAATCTCTTTATCTCCTTCTTTAATATCTTTCTGACAAGCTGGCTCTTAGGTCATTGCAATACTTTATAGCTTTTAGTAAATGGTACAGCATAATTAGAGTTTCTGGCAAGTAACCTCTGAGGTTCCTTTTTTCCCCCTCTATAGTCAATCATGTCATCTACAAATAGGGACAATTTTATTGTACCTTTTAAATTCATATATGTTAGATTTCCTTTTCTTGCCATATCACACTGGAGAGACCTCCAGTATGATGTTCAATAACAGTAGCGAATGCGTCAGATTCCCTTACACTGACTGCCTAAGAATCACACTGTAAGAAGCAGCAAGTTTCTCTTTCTTCTCACCTCTGCCATTGGCTCCACAACCACCACCATGTGGTGCACCATGTGAGTGCATCTGGGAGCTTCTGCCTGGAGCATGGCACCTAGCCTGGTGACAAGATGCCAAGTGCCAAAACCATCAGAGGAAGAGATGACTTTTTCGATACTTTTTTAAGTTAGATGAGTGCTGGCTACATGTGCCCAGGGCAGTGTTCATAGGTCAGAAACTCACAGTCATTGGTGAAGTTCACACTGGTACCTGTTTCCAGCTCTCCCACCCTGAACACTTCAGCACAGGCAAGGAAGATGTTGCTAATAACTACCCGTTGGCTCCTACACCATTGACTTGTAAAGTTTCTAGCTAGAAGCACTCTTAACACATCATCTTCTCTGGCTGTCTTTGCTATTTCTTGTTCTCCCCTCTTTCCAAATGTTTATCATAGGCCTTACCTATTTCCCCCTTCCCCTTTCCCTGGTGAGGTTTGTTAAACTGCTTGGGTCTGTGGATTCATTGTTTCAATCAAACCTGGGAATTGTTTAGCCATTTATTTCCTTAAACATTGTATCTGAGCTTCCTCTTTCTCTACGCCTTCAGAGACTGATTATAATGTCCCAGGCTACTTGATAAGTGTCTCACAGACTAACAGCTAGATCTATCTGTCTGTCCTTTCCTTCACCTCCCTTCCTCCCTTCCTCCCTCCCTCCCTCCCTCCCTCCCTCCCTCCCTCCCTCTCTCCTTCCTCCCCTCCCTTCCTTCTTCTCTTCATCCCCTCTTTCTTTCTCTTCCCTTCTTTCTTCCTTTTTTCTTTCCTTCTTTCTTCTGTCTCCCTTCCTCCCTTCTTTCCCTCCTCCTTCCCCCCTCCCTCCCTCCCTTCCCTTTCTATCTCCCCCTCCTTTCTCCTTATTCCCTTTCTCCTCCCACCCATCCTTTCTTTCCTATTTTAGACCTGCTTTTCATTGTTCCTTCTTGTGTTTTGCTGTTCTCCAGCAATGTCAAATCTGCCTTCATTTCCAGGTATTTTATTTGTTGTGTTTAGAAGTCCATTTTGCCTTGCTAGTGAGGACACATTACTCGCCACGTCAACACTTAATTTGAGCCACTCCAGTAGCACCTCCACCAACCCCACTTCTTAGTTAAGACAATCAACAATGTTTACAGGCATTGCCATGCTTAACAAGGTCAATGCATTTCTTGAAATAAATTCAGCCAAGACTGGGATATTTTCAATGTGTAGACACAGGTCACCCAGCTTGCTAGTTCTGTCACCTTAAGAAAATCATTTAACTTCTGAGTTTAAAGACTTCCATCTAGAAATGGTTGTGTAAGAATAAGATTAGCCAGCTGGGTAGGATTTGCTGAATTCACAAACAGGTGGAGGAGGTATGTGGAATCCACTGTCTCTTCTCCAATCTCTCCAACCTCACCGCTGTGGCTTTAGTGAGTCAGAGGGAAGATTAGCAGTCCCTTTGCCCTCAGAAGGAGGGGCTGAGGAATGTTTCTGGATACTGTGAACACTGGCCACACATTACAAGATACAGTGGCTATTCTTGGAACCTTGCTGAGATGATGAAGTGGGGATATTAAGAGCCCACAGGTGTCAGAGGCCATGTCCCATGTCCCAGAACACCAGAAAGGCTTACCTCATGCCTCACTGGATTATATGCCCACATGTCCCTATGTAGATGGAAACTAAATCTCAGAACAACCTCTCCAAGAAGCTTGATCACCTTTGCTCCATCAGCCTGGTTGTTTTCCCTAACTCTGAGACAATGTTGAGGGTTTGCTACCACTAGAAAGCAGAAATAGGAGTCAAGGACCACATTAGAATATAACTCAGGAAAGATGAATGGAGTAGGCATACCCCCAGATACTTCTCTGGGAACAGCTAAGGACAGTATTCTTCCCAGTCTATACTTAACCCACAGTCTGTCAGACAAGAAGACAGAGCTATAAAGAGCAACTGACTACACAACTGGGATAGAAATGCAGGTTCTTGCACAAGAGTGAAGTGTGCTGCTTATCCAGGCAGTGTTGTGAGCAGCAGTGAGAATCCTGCTATTCAAGTATTTACCAGAACCCTGGGTAGTGTCCACAGAGAGCAAACCTCAGTGAGCAGGCCGTGAGCTGCTTCTGTCTTGCCTGGGACATCTCCAGTGACACTTTCGAACTGGATGATTTCTTCCTGAGCCTTATAAAACATTTACTGCACCCCTAGATTGACCCACTCCAGTAGCACCTTCACCAACTTCCCTCCAGAGTTAAGACAAGCAACCCTGTTTACAGACATTGCCAAAGGTCTCCAGGGGAAGCACGGGCAAAATTGTTCTTGAATGAGAGGCATCGATGGAGCCTTCTGGTTTTAAATCTAAAAGTGGTTACATTTGTAATGATTCTCAGGGCTGGAGCTTAGTGTGAAATGCAGAGATATCTCCAGTAAAATAATAAAATAATAACAATAGTAGTAGTAGTAATAACATGTATAGCTAACACGTACACTAATTTGTTTATGTCTGTGAAGCCACAAGGCATTATTTATATGTGCCCACCCCACACACTTAGCTGAGGCATACGGTGTGGTTCATCACACATGCTTGAGTCAGAGTCCCAGCTGCCGAGGTCCCAGCTCCATCTGTTACTGTGCGTGATGTCGGACAAAGGAATCCTGTCTCTGCACCTCACAGTCTTGGTCCATAATGTAGATGACGGCAGTGGGCACCTCACTGTGCATCTGTCACACAGGCATCCCATTCATCCATGGATATAGGGGGCTCAGCACCACCCTGGATGAAGTGGGGAGATGGAAGTGTTCTAATGTTCATGTGAGTAGTGCTAACGTTCCTTCTTCTATTTGAAAGATAAGCGCCCCATATAATAGTGGAACCGTCCTGCCACCCTGTATAATAGTGGAACTGTCCTGCCACCCAAAATAAAGCTACTAAGAACTTTCAATTGCCCAGGAGCCCGTGGACATTAGGGTTATCACCCGGGCAGCTCCTGGATCAGGCACCCTGACCACCACTTAGCCAGCACCATGGCTTTGACCACTGCAGAACCTTCAGTTGCCATTATCCTTGGCCATCACCAGGACTAGTCTGTCTAATCTGTGCCTGGAACCACTATCATAAAAGGCAAGACCTGCAGGGAATGTCAAGGCTGAAGTGCAGGTTAAGAAGGGGCATACTAGCACCATTAATCCGGGCGAGAAGACCTGGTCTCTAGAGTCTGGTTAGTTTTGTTGATCAGACTCAAATCCAATTTTTCATATCTAGATGTCTCTGAAGTATCTCATTAGAGTTAAGAAATAGTACCATCATCATATGAAGTTGGCTTTTGTGTTTTAGGAGTGAAGAGACAGTTCATAGCTGTGTTTCGCTACTTTTCTGAAGTGTTTACAACTAGGGTAAAGCTTACCAAATCCGGCATTGAGATTGCTGAACACGATGGGATTCAGAATCAACCAGAAGACATGGCTGTAGATAAAGGACTTTCCAAGGAAGTTTAACTGAGGAGGAAAGGCCTACCCTGAATTTGGGGGTAGCTATCTTCTGAGCTTAGCATAGTTCTAAGCTTTTAGAACTATGAAAAACAGATCTCTGTGGCTTATGAGAATCTCAGGGAGTCAATAAAGAGGAGAAAGTGAGTAGAGAGCCCAGCATCTATCTCTCTCACTGGTTCCTGACTGAAGATGATATGTTAGCTGTTGCCCAAGCTTCTGCTGCCATGTCTTCTTCCCTGCCATAAGGCACCCTCACACTGTTAGCGAAAATACTGCACCAGCTGGGAAACTCCATCTGCTCAATCTTATGGAGAAAACTTCTGGCTGACACATCACACACACACACACACACACATACACACACACACACACACACACACACACACACACACACACACACACACACACACAGAGAGACAGAGAGAGAGACAGAGAGAGAGAGAGACAGAGACAGAGAGAGACAGAGACAGAGACAGACAAACAGAGAGAGAGATACAGAGACAGAGACAGAGAGACAGAGAGAGACTATTACACACCTTTCCTCCCCGAGTTGTTTCCCGTCAAGCATGTCGAGGTAGCAGTGAGACCAGTAACTGATACACTTTCCTACGCTCCTCTGATCTTTTAGCAATGATGAGTAGTTCAAGCTTTGGAAGGATTCACCCTACCCGTATCTGAAGGATTCAGGATGAGTCCATTGCCTGGGCTGGAGCTTTTAGAGGTGACTGGAGAAGATGTTGCTGTAGTCTCTAGGAAGAAAATCACTACAGTTTCTTGTAGACGATAGAATTGAGTGAAGAGTCCAGAAATTGTGCAATCGCTATTTAACAACCAGATAGTCAATATTATGAGTTTAAGACAGGAGAAGGTAGAGTAGAGGGGACAAGGTTGTTGTTGGTGGTGAGAAGATTCATAGCATAGTGAATTACATGAGCAATGCCCCCCATAGGCTCAGATGTTAGAACAGGTTGGTGGCACTGTTTGGTGAGGCTTAGGAGGAGCAGCCTTGCTGGAGGAAGTATATCAGTTTTGATGGGCTTTGAATGCTGTCTTTTTCTTCTTGTTCACTTTTTCTGCTTTCTGCTCACCATTGTGGTTGAGAAGTGACCTCTCTTTGCTTCCTGTTCCTGCCGTCATGCCCGCTGCTTGCTGCCTCCGCTCTGTCATGATGGACTCTTATCCTGCTAGAACCATAGCCAAAGAAGCCCTTCCTCCTGTAAGGTGCCTTGGTCTTGGTGTTTATCATTGCAACAGAAAAGTAACCAAGACACAGCAACTCACAGCTGCTATCTCCAGGTTTTGCTGCCAGATTCTTAACATAATCTTATTTAAATATCTCTAGTTTTTCCCATTGCTTAAGAGTAGCCCAAAATACAAACAAACAAACAAACAAACAAACCAATAACACTCCTAAACTAAACTACTTGAAATAACTTTGACCAGCCAGAACGAGAGTATGCTACTACACTCCTCACCCTCAGTGTTGTGGGGTTAGTGGTAAGGTTTTGAGGAATCAATTAGGTCTTGAAGGTATCAAGGTATCAATTATGTATAGCCTTCATGAATTAGATTATTGTTCTTATAAAAGAGGCTGCAGGAAGCTCCTTCGGCCTTTCTATCACATGCATGCAGTTAGAAGCCATCTTCTATGAAGCATGATGTAGGACCTCAGTGGCTGGCACCTTGATCTGGGAACTCTAAGCTTTTAGAACTATGAAAAATAAATTTCTGCTGCTTATAAACCATATTTTTTATAGTACTCTGTTATGGTAGTCACACTGACTGAGACTGAATTCCTATTTTCTAACACTCCTGCTTTTAGCCCAAAGAGAACAACAGGAACAAATGTATCTTTCTATTCTTCCCACCCCCACCAAGAAACACAAACAAAGCAGAATACAACAACGCTTAAAGCACCATCCATCAAGGACCAGGAGGTGACTTAGAGGGAAAGGGTGTAACTGGGAGGTATTCCCACCTGTGACAAAGTTCCAGAAATAAGGACTCTGAGACTTAATATTTCATGAATAAATGCCTAGACCAAAAGCTCTGACGTGTTTCCTGACAGACTTATAACTTAATTACTGTTTATTCTAAGTCCTGCCAAGTGGTTAGTAGCCTCTCTTCAGGTTCATGCATCTGTCTCCATCAGTGTTTGGGTGAATCTCTCATGCCTGACTATTTCCCAGAATCCTCTCTCTCTGTTGGATGTCCCAGCTTCTAATCTTGCCTCAGCTCATTGGCCATGTGTTTGTTGTTGTTGTTTGTTTGTTTGATGGGCATTGCTTCCATTCAGTACAAGAGATTCTACATAACGGCACTTGCTGCTAAACCCAAGGACATGAGTTCTACCCCCAGGATCCACATGTGGAAGGAGAGAACCAACTCCAGTAAGTTGGTCTCTGACCTCCACATTTTCCTGAAGAGAGTGTCTGGGAATCAGATGACAGGGTAGAGTCTCTATGTTATGATAGAGCAGAGGGTCCAAGAAGACGAGAAGGCTTAAGTTCCTAAGTACAGAGTATCACAAAGACTGCTACCAGGGCTGGAGAGATGGCTCTGCAGTGAAGAGCACTTGCTGCTCTTGCAGAGGACCTGGATTCGGTTCCTAGCACTTGTACATCTCACAAGCATCTCTAACTCCAGTTCCAAGGGATCCAAGGCCTTTAGACTTCTGCAGGGAATCCAGCAGGCATATGGTAGCATAGACACACATGTAGGCAAAATACTCACACAAATAAAATAAAATAAAATAGTCTAAAAATAATAACATCCCCCCCATAAGATTGCTACCTGAGACATTCTTGAAGACATGCTGAGGCTCACCCTCAAACATGGAGCCAAGCCCTTGAGCCCCGTGCTTATTTTAAAGATTACTTGAGACGAAGAAAGAATGATCTGAAGAGCTAGACAGGAGGGGCCATCAAGCAGAGCTCACACAGAACCAGCCAGGGGCTTAGACTTTAGAGATGAGAGCCAAATGCCCAGGGTGAAAAAATGCACTAGCAGGTGATAACAACAGATTCGGTGAAGGGAAAAGATTAGTAAACAACTTCGAAACTCAGAAAGAACACAGCAGTATAGCGAAAACATCAGCTTCAGCATTTCCTGGCTCACCCAGAAAAAAAAATGTTTTTCAGAGACAACAGCAAAATAAAAACACCATTAATCGGTAATAATGGGCATAGTAGAGGGCTCCTTGGTTAAGAGTACACTCTGCTCTTGTGGTGGACTAGAGTCTAGTTTCCGGCACTCATGCTGGGTGGCTCCCAAGCACCACCTCGAACTCAGCTCTAAAGGATCTGACGCTTCTGGCATTGCCAGACACCCGCACTCCCACACACGTTCCCCACCACGTAATTAAAACACTGAGCGTAATAAAAAAGTAATAAATGACACCGGACATTCGAACACGTAGCTGAGGCATACAGGATGTTTGTCATCGGATGCTAGAAAGTGGGACGCCTGTGACCAATACAGCAAAGAAGGATTAAATGGCAGTGGAGGAGGAGGAGGTGGAAGTCACTTTGACAGTCCGTCTGAGGTTGGCTTCACATTCCAGAGCCCAGATGATGTCTTCAGGGAATTTTTGGGTGGAAAGGACCCATTTTCATTTGAGTACTTTGAAGATCCACTCACTTTTTTGGAAACCGCAGAGGTCCACAAGGAAGTAGAAGCCGAGGTGCCGCTCCCTCGTTTGGAGGTGAGTTTACTGCTTTTGATACAGGCTTTACTCCATTCCGGTCGCTAGGTCTTGGGGCTCTCACTTCATTCTCTTCAGCGTCATTTGGCGGCAGTGGAATGGGCAGCTTCAAATCAATATCAACTTCAACTAAGATAGTTAACGGCAAAAAGTCACGACGAAGAGAATTTGTGGAGAACGGTCAAGAAAGAGTAGACGTTGAAGACGGACTGTTAAAGTCCTTGGCGATAAATGGTAAGGAGCACCTGCTACGCTTGGATAACAAGCAATTCAACGCGCGCATTTAACAGAAATGTTAAATCTTAGCAAGTTTAACAGAAATGTTAAACCTTAGCAAGCACCATTTGAGGAACGACAAGAACTTTTTTTCTTTTGAAGATTTCAAACGAACTCGACTTTCTGTATAACTGTACCAAATCCAAAGTATTTATAAAACAGCCCATGAGAGCCCCTATTTGTCATAGATGTTTGAGTTTGTTGTTGGGACCACAAAATAGGACTTTTTTTTCTTTAAAATTGTTGTAATGTCTGTATGCACCTTGCTTTAAGCCACACATAACTGAGGTGAGCCCTGTGACTCTGGAATAGTGCCAGGGCGAGATTGTCTTTAACCCCAGTGTGGATCTGCTTCCATTGTGGTGAAGTGTGGGTGAGTAGTGTCAGCCTGCGGTGAAGTTAATACTGCCAGATGAATATTCTTCAGAAATATTTCAATTTTATTTTCAGCATTTAGAGATGAAAGCCATTACTCCATGAATGGTTTAGTGTATAGTAAGGATGCTTTCTAGCTGTGCATGGATTATGGCAACCTTGTCAGTCTGACTGTTATTTAAAATGTAATAGTAAACTTGGGTTTTAAAAAGCAGGTAATTTGGGCCTTTGTCATTTGCTTTAAGAAAGAAAGAAAGAAAGAAAGAAAGAAAGAAAGAAAGAAAGAAAGAAAGAAAGAAAGAAAGAAAGAAAGAAAGAAAATACACTTAAGTGTGTTTGGTGCTACCAGGCGTGGTGGCACACGCCTTTAATCCCAGCACTCGGGAGGCAGAGGCAGGCGGATTTCTGAGTTTGAGGCCAGCCTGGTCTACAAAGTGAGTTCCAGGACAGCCAGGGCTACACAGAGAAACCCTGTCTCAAAAAACACCAAAAAAAAAAAAAAAAAAAAAAAAGTGTGTTTGGTGCATTCTTTCATGAAAAAAAGGTAAAAGAATTGTCACCAATGAACCTGTACCACACAAATGCGAAGGTCACGATCCTGCTGCGGGAGGATACTGATACCCACGGCCACTCAAAATGTTACAGACCCGTGTTCTTCAAGGACAAATGGGAAAAAGCTTAGTGAATGGGGAAAAAAAATCTATAGAGATGGAGAGACCCAAGGTTTATCTACCTTCTAAAAATCAATCAGTTTGGTAACCAAGCAAATCAACAAGGTAGAGAAAAAATATCTGGAATACCTCAGTAGATAAAAGAACAATTATCATTTAGTTAATTTTGAAGTTCACATGGAAATACAAAACAACAAACAAAGAAAAAACAGAAAACAAACACAAAACAAAATACCCTGACACAAAAGTCAGGGGCAATTTTATCTGCACTGAAGGCTTTCAAAGCTACAGATTTTGAGGCCGCCCTATTAACATTTAAAGAGATATATTGATCCAAGCAACAAATAGAGAAGCAGGCCTGCACACACACAGAAAACTGACTTTTGACAAAGGAGCAAACCATTGCAGTGGAGATAAACTGTCATGCCCAGAGGTGGTACAAACCTGATGGAATATCCATAAGCAGATAATAGTAAAACTGTGTCGCCGCCGTTCTGCACCGACTTTAATAGGGACCGCAGACGTGAGTGGAATGCTCTTAGTAGCTCTGTGTAAGGAAAAAAACCCTCAAATTTCTACTTCAGGCAACAGATTTAAAAAAAAAAAGATTATGTTGACATCACTCAATTTTAGTTAGCCATAGAAAAAATGAATAATTAAGGTATGCAGCCACCTGACCGAATCTCAAAATAATTACAGTGAGAGGAAAATATGCCAACCAGAAAAATAAAGAAGACCAAAGTGTGTCCCCATTTACAGGAAACTGTACCAATGTGCACTAACTTATAGTCACATCAACAAAAAGACAAGGAGAGGGAAATGGTTGGTGGGGCAGAGACTAGAAGACCCAGTCTGTGGGTAGACACCCATAGCCACTGTCTTGACTGTGATGGTGGCTTTGTGGATGTATGCAGGTCACCATGCCTCAAATTCCTTATTTCATTACATTTATTTACCTATGTGTGTGTTTATGTGTGTGGGGTCATGTGCACCACAGCACCAATGTGGAGGTCAGAGGTCAGCTTATGGAAGTCAGTTCTCTTTTTAAACCAAGTAGGCTACACAGATTGAACCCTGGTCATCAGCCTTGGTGGCAGGTGCTTTCATCTGCTGGGCCATCTCCCTTGCCCGTCAAATTTTAGACTTTAGTTACTCGCAATGTTCTGTGGTGTCTTAGTTACTGTTCTGTTGCTGTGAGGAGGCATCAGGATCAAAGCAACTTATAAAAGAAAGGATTTTATTTGGGGCTTGCTTACAGGTTCAGAGGGTGAGTCCATGACCATCATGGGGAGAGAGTGGCAGCGGGTAGGCAGGCAGGCAGGCAGGCAGGCAGGCAGGCATGCTGCTGGAGTAGTAGCTAAGAGCTCAAGGCTTCTCCATGAGCACCAGGTTGGGGAGCAGGGGGGAGACAGAGACAGACAGAAATCAGAGAGAGAGAGAGAGAGAGAGAGAGAGAGAGAGAGAGAGAGAGAGAGAGAGAGAGAGAGAGACTGGGACTGAGACTGATGTAGGCTTTTGAAACCTCAAAGCCCACCCCCAGGGGCACTCCTCCTCCAACAAGGCCACACCCCCTAATCCTTCTTAAAACAGTTCCACCAACAAGGGACCAAGCATTCAAACAGTGGGGGCCATTCTAATCCAAACACCACATACAGGATATTTTTTTTTTAAAACAATCTTTATATCTAATGTGTGTTTGTGTTTGCTTAGCCAATGTGCTATGTAAGCATTTGTTGACAGAGTCACCTTTCTCTTGCATAATTATTTTAATAAATACAAACAGAATTAATGATTTGTAAACCAGCAAATTGAAACTCATCTGTAATCTGTTTGCAGTGATTATGAATGATGTGAAAATAAACATTTAATAGGGCTGGACTGGTGAGCACTCAGTGGAAAGGCTCTTGCCTCCAAGCCTGTGACCTTAGTTCAACCCAGAGCGCTCTTGGTAGAAGGAGGACACCTGACTCTCAAGGGTTCCCTTGACCTCCACATGTGTGCTGTGGCACACGCATCCACTCAACAGTATACATACACTGACAGAATACATAAAAAAAAAAAACCAAAAAAACAAAACAACATAACAGAGTCTGGAATAATGAATTCATCCAAAACAATTTGAGACTCCTTCTTTTTAAATGTGTTATGCAAGAAGAGAAGCTTGCTAGGCATGGTGGCTCAAACCTTTACTCCCAGCACTCAGGAGGCAGAGGCTGGAGGATCTCTTTGAGTCCCAGGCTGTGGAGCAGTGGACTAGACAGAAAACTTGGTAAGGTCGAAGAGATTCAGGAACCCTGGCAATTCTTATAATTGAGAATGGTAGGCAATTTAATCCACTCCCGGCCAGGGTCCTGTCCTGGAACATGTGACCATGACACCCAATTGAGAGGAGTGTGATGTGGGATCCCCCATATGACCTGCAACCCATTGTGGGTGGTGCCATTTCTGGCCTGTTAGTCCACGGTTCTATAAGAAGCCTGGCTGAGCAAGCCATGAGGAGCAAGCAAGTAAGCAGCACCCCTCCATGGCCTCTGCATCAGCTCTCCCATCTCGGTTCCTGTCCTGTTTGAGTTTCTGCCCTGACTGACATCAGTGATGAACTACACTAAGGAAGAGTAACTGAAATAAACACTTTCCTCTCTAAACTGCTTTTGGTCTTAATGTTTCATCAGAGCCATCACTCTAAGTGTAACAGCGTCTTCCTCCTTCCTGTACTCTCAACGAAGAGTTTGTTTGGTTGAGTATAAAAAGCCAGAGTCATGGATCAATCTCCATGTGGGCAGCCAGTTGTAGCTCTGTAGCAATCCTAGGCTTGTGTGAGGGACACAAGACCTCAGAGAAAGATGGTGGAGGACAGGGATAAGGGTTCCTCAGCTGGGTTCAAATCTGGGCTCAGCCAGTGCTAGCTACACGGCCTCAAAAATATACTTAATCTCTCTGTCCCTCAGTTTGCCCATCTGTTAACTGGGAGGAGTAAAATGACCAGCTTCATAGAGATGCTAAAAGGAATACATTTGCAGTGCTTTTGAAAAGGCCAGGCACAAAGTAACTCCACAATGCTACTTACTATATTGTAACCGAGCTCTGCTCTGGGACCATGCTCATGAATGCTGGTAACAGATGGCTCCCTGATCCAGTAACCTTCAGGCCTATCTAAGAGGCCAGGAGCCCCGGTGGGAGGGATGTTTCCAAGGAGAAGTGCCAGTGCCATGTATCAGGAAGCGAATGGGAGGCCCAGTCTAGACCGACACCCTCCCCAAGGAAGTAACATTTGTTAAAAAGCTGGGTCGGGATCAGGCTAGTGGAGCCTTGAGGCTTGTTGTCAGACTAACTTGGCTCTCTCTGTATTTGATTCCATTTGGAAGTTTCCAGATGCTGGGGAGGTCGAAAGGCTGCTAAGGGGCACCTGACATTCAGCGCTCTGAGGAAACATAGCCTCGGGGCAGCTACCACACCTATGCTGGATAAATCATGCTGTGCGGGAGCTGCTGCTCTCCCCTAGGACAGCAGCTACCACAGCAAAGCCAGGGCAGGACAGGGGGTTCAAAGGCTTACACAGAGAAAGATGCCATATTCGGCTTGTCCACTGGGTGGAGTATTTTAGTCAAGGAAGAGTGCTGTGGAGGCAGTCAGCGCAGGGACTTCATTGAGGAGAGAGGCAGGCTTGGGCCTGTCCTGAGTCCTGACCCCTCAAAGCACCTCCTCCCGCAGGGAATGCAGGCCTCTCTTCCTCAAGCCCAGCACAGCCCAGGAGAGGCCCCAGGCCTGTCATCCTAGAGGAACTCAGAACCAAGGAGAAAACTTGAGAACCAGGAAAGGCTCAAATTTGACTCTGTCACATGGAAATCTGAGTGCTAAGGACGAGTAAGAAGAGGGGAACTTCTTCGCCTTTGCATGTAGGTATGACCTTTAAAAGTAGATGAGAATGTGTGTGTTTAAAGGACAAATGTCTGTTCTCAGTATGTAACTGCCCTTGCAGAAAGGAAGTCTAGGGAGACACCCATGTCCCTTCCATCTTTTGGCTACCAAGAAACTGGAATTTCCACGGCAATCTAGTGCTGGGGGTTGGAGACAGGACAAGGATAAGGTTGTATGAGGGGAGACTTATGTCTCACACCACTCTGAGACTGGAGACAGACCATGGTGGATCAGTGTCAGCCAGGACCTCTCTACCTTGACTAGGACTGCTTAGTCACACACAGCTCTTGGCCTCCCTTTAAACCTACATCTCAGGCCAGAACCCCAGGGATGCACGAGACAGTGTCTGGACCCACTTACTAGCTTCTCTTCTGGTGTGGCCATATAGAATAAATCTCCTTTCTCTGCTTTTCACTATTGTCTCAATTGGCCTGTTGAGGACAAGTGACCATAGGCCTTGTCTTCTTCCTCTTCTCCTCCTCCTCCTCCTCCTTCTTTTAAGAACGGGTCTCACGTCTCGATGGCCTAGAGCTCATCATATAGACCAGGTTGCTCTTGAAGCTGCGATGATTCTCCTGCCTCCTCCCTCAACTTCTTTCTTGCTTCAACTAGCCCACGGCCATCATGATTCTTCTGTCTTTCTTGACTGTTCTTGGGAGCATATTTCCTTGTGACATACTGTATGATGTGAGTGCTCTCCCCCTCAAGATATAAATTCATGAATCCAGGTCTACAGTGTGTCTAGTCCCTATACCCAAAAGGAGGCCAATAGAAGATGTTCCAGAAAAATCTGTGTAATTGACCAGTAAAGAAAACACCTTGGCTTCGAGTCCCAGTTTACCCGTGAGGTGGATTATAGGGAAGATCAACCAGAATAATGTTCCTGGAATCATCTGGCCACCTTTCAAGACAGAACAAGTGGGAAGGGATGAGGTTGGGGGTCTCTAGGTGTCCCATTCACAGAGGTAAGGAATAGAGGCTGTTAGAGAGACACAGGCTTGTATTACAGTGTGACAGCGAACATTCTATCTGTATTTGCTTGTTTATTTATCTATTCTTTCTTGTTCAAAATCAAAGGCAATAAAACTGAAAACGCCTGTCATTCATTGCACACATAACCAACCTTACAGGCTTCAGCAGACCTACACAGACCTATAGTGTGCTACCTACCAGTTGGGGCAGCTTTGATGGGGACTGAAAGCTGATGTGAGGCATGAAGGTTGCTCTAGACGTGGATGCAACATCCATGTTTATAAACCACGTAAGGCTGGTGAATGAAGCAAGAAGAGACACCAGGAAAACAAGGAGGGAAGGCCACTACAGTGGAGTGTCAGCCAGAAAAAAATGTGCTGCTCCCTACAGGGTGGACATGGGTTCGTCCTCCCCACTTCCACCCACTCGAGAGTACCCGCAGACCCTCCACACTACAGGGGTGTCAGAGACTGTGCATCCACCCTCCAGTGTGCCTGCAGGCCCCTCCCAGAGTTCCCCACCTACAGGCACTTCTTACTGGAGCTGTCCATCAAAGCCAGAATTGAGAGACAATAAAAAACAAACAGTTCTCCCTCAACCCTTTCCAGTCGGTAATAAGCCTGACAGAAATGAAAGCATTCTAAAGACTCCTTTATCTCTTAGTCTGTGAAACAATGGGCTCCAAAGACATGGAAATTTCACCAGAAATCTCAGACTAGAAGAAAGGAAGGACACCAGCCAGAGAGGGAACTTAGCTCCCAAGAAGTCGCCATGGGATTCTAACAACTTGTTAGAGCACCTTACAGGATGAGCTGGGAGCCCAGACAACAAAGTGGCAATGATGGGTGGGATCACACAGGTAGGGCTTCAGTACCCATCCCCACATGACTTTTCTCATTCTTTTCATCTTTTCAAATATAAACACTGTCACCTACATTTAAAGGGTACCCGGAGAATACTTAGGTGGCATATCCCTGGGCCCCTATTTAAGTTTCAGTCTCACTTCAAACCCTGAACGTGGGCTTGAAGAGGTCACTGTATCTCTTTGTCCCTCTTCCCAGTGTGCACACATCGACTAAGCCCATTTTCTGCTCCCCACTATCAATTTGACTCTTTTAATTGGTTTATTGAGAACAGATGCTGGGTCCAACTTGGGGCACAGATTATGATGCCCGTTTGATAGCAAGTGAATAAGAAATGCAAAGACCCTGGATGTTAAAGGTTTCAAAGAGGTAGGGTGGTGGGGGTGGGGAGAAATGAAACAGCAAGGGAAAAGGAGACAGTTACATATTGAGGAAAGTAGAGCGACTTCTAAATAAAGGTAACCCCATGAGACTCAGACAACGGGGGACAGTTTGCAAAGCTGACCTCAAAAGAAAAGATATCCATGCCCACCCCACCCACCTCACCCCCACTGCACTCCACCTCACCTATCCCACCCACCCCACCACACCCACACCCACCTCCACCTCACACCTATATTTTCTAAGGAGGAATCTTGCAGGCTTGGCAAGGACTATCGCTCAAGACTCTCCATGTAGACAGCCCAGAGACTGCATTCCTGGGAGGACAGTGACCCTGGGAGGACAGAGAGCGGTCAGCGTCATCAGTGCTGGACTCGCCAGGCCCTGCTTACCTGCGCATGGCGAGTTTACAGAGCTTTCATGGCAGCAGAGAGCCTCGATGCAGTCAGGCAGGACACTGGGGTTAGCTTTTCCTTCTGGCCCCTGGGAAAGGTGCTGGTGGGATTTCTAGCACAAAGAAGATAAACCTTGGCCAGGCTCCCAAGCACCACTATCTCCTCTGAAGAGCACGCAGACAGAACCACCATCTGACCAGAAGAAAGTTCCAAAGAGTCACCCGAGGGACTGGCAGGGGATCTGCTGAACGAGAAGCCACACAGTGCAGAACCCTGGCTTCTGCAGTGTGGCGGCTTTGAGAACGATGATTCCCAGACACACCCATGGTACAGGGTCCGCCTAAGTCAACTCATCTGCACACTGCACGGGAATCAGGTCTACACAGTTGGCTGGCTGAGCTCATGGAGAGAGTGGGCAGGCCAAGCTTCACACATGATATTAGAAATGGACGAATTATTATAACGCCCGTTCCATCCTCTCCAGTGAGAGGGAGCCACATAGAAAGGCTACTGTTTTCAAGGGCTTGCTAAGTGCCAGGCTCTTCCCTCTGTGTGGTCTAAACACCAGGGTTACAATCTCCCCCATTCTAAATAATGGGGATCTGGGGCTCAGAGAAGCTGCATGGTCCTCCAGAGTCAGCCAGCCACTAAAAAGTTAGAGTGGAGATTGCAGCTCTGGTCTGTCCCAGCTTGGATAAACTGCCTATCTCTCTCTGTTGCTAATGAAGAAAGGAACAAAACAGCGTCTTGTCTTAAGAGTTAATAAGGGTGGGGGTGGGGTGGGGACAGGACCTTGGCAGAGACCCCAAGGATGTTCCTGTGGTGACCGGTAACCTTCTCTAAAAATTGACTTTAAAATAGATCACCGGCTTCCCTGCCTCTCACAGCCCTCCCACAGCTGCTGGAAAAGAAAGTGGGCTGGATCCACTACTCGTCCTCTGTATGCTGGGTCAGTAGAAAAGCATGTCTCTGTGTCCCTGGACGGCAAGGACAAGTGGACGTGGTACTGCCAGCACTGGGCTTCCAAGAAGACCTAGAAAGGCATGTGGAGAGTGTGCCTGTCCTCGGGGGAACAGCGCAGCTGGGGAAAGGCTGCAAGGCTGTCCTGGAACCGACCAACGCAATGTCTAAGTGGGATTTTTGATGCTCTAAGGGTTCCGTGTTCTTACTGGCACCATCACCCCTTCTTGCTTTCCGTCCTCATCCATCCCCATGAGTTTCCTTCTTTTCTTTGACTTTTGGTGCCCCTTTATTTCACTTGCATACGGTCCCTCCAGTCCCCTCCTGACTGCTATCCTTCTGCCGCTGACACGCTGCATGGACAGATACCTCAACAGTGTCATATCTGACTTTTTTTAAAAAAAAATTATTATTCATCGCATGATTTATTTTTAGCTCGAAACAACTGCATCCTAAAAATGGAGTTCTTAATGAGACAGAGGCTGGGAGAGCTATGTAAGGTATCTAGGGCTTGGCCTCCCAGCCCGTGCCTGGCTCTGCTCTGTGCGCATGTGTGCATTTGAGTCTCCACAGTTTGTTCTGAGTCCAGGACTACACAGCTGCAGGACCAAGGAGGTGAGAGCAGCCTCTTTGTTCCCTCACCAACATTTCTAAGAACCTTCCATCCTGTCTTCCATGATCTCTATTCTGGAGACTGAGAAACAAGACTTTTCCCAAATGAAGAGGATTTACTTGCTCGTGGTGGGGGTTTATCTGCTGTCCCTGAGTGGGGCAGAAGAGGGGCTGAACTTCCCCACGTACGATGGGAAAGACCGAGTGGTCAGCCTTTCTGAGAAGAACCTCAAGCAGATGTTGAAGAGATATGATTTGCTCTGTCTCTATTACCACGAACCCGTGTCTTCAGACAAGGTCTCACAAAAACAGTTCCAACTGAAGGAGATTGTACTGGAGGTAAGTGAGCGGGGGCAGTAGCCACCTGTCTGAGCGAGCATTGGTGCCAGTGTGGCATTTAACAGGAATGTGGGAACAAGGGCATGGAGAATTTGTGCAGAGCTCCCCTGTGTTGTAGTCTCACATCTTTTTTTTTTTTTTTTTCTGCAGAACTGGACTCTGTGGGCAAACTCTTAAGGTGGAAGGGAGTGAGGGAGTTGCACACTGACGCTTCTTTATCCAGGGAGCAGGGCAATCATTGCTCCGGACAAACAGCTGATGCTCACCCATGCAGAAGCAGTGCAGGGCAGAATGAGAGGCCCTGCAGCCAGGCTCTAGACAATGATCTAAAGCGCTTCCCTCAGAGGTCCTGATTCGTCAGGGGTTCTTCTCCCACCTGCCCCTTTTCTAGAACTTTCCAGCTATTGTTAAAAACCACTGGTTTAAAGGAAACCGAAGGATTTCCTGTGAGTCCCTTCAGGGCCGATTCCCCATGCTCTTCTCAATACTCTCCCTTGGATCTGGAAAAGCCAGGGTCCTTTGACCTTGCCTCTGCTCTTGGTCACAGGGAGAGTGACCATGTCATTTTCCCAGGCAACTTTCGAGTGTGGGTGTGTGCTCTTCTGGACTGTGTATTCATTAACAGACAGGTGTTTTTTTTTTTTTTTCCTCAGAAAGTTCTTGATGTGAGTTTTGAGCCCACACTGAAGTAATTTCTTATTTTATCTGTATTACATGACCTGTTGGTCATCTGGCCCTGGGGGTGGGGATATTTCTAATCCTTTGCAAGTGCCACAGAAAGACTCTACATCTCCTGGACAGCTAATGGCCACTTACACTTCAAGAATACCCATGCTGCCAAGATTCCTTCCCAGTCCCCATGGCTGGCTCAGCACACAACTACAGAGCTGTGTGAGAATTAACCAGACTATACTTCCAGGACATTCAGGCTAACCAAATAACACCATTAGCAAACTCACCATACAAAACCAGGGATATTTAGAGTCTCAAAAAAAAAATGACTATAATAAAATCCAGCAAACCACCCGAATATATCAAAGTCACATTGAAAGAGGGAAAAGAGCATTTCTTAATTCAAAATGTCCCCTAATCAGCCGAGTGCTAGTGTTTAAAAATATCTCCAGAGCCATCCTGTTCTTCCCAGGCTCTATCTGCCCTGGGGCGAGGGCAGTGATTCTTGTCTCTTCTGTGGGAGGCAGATGGAGGGAAAGTGGGTCCTAAGGCTGTAGAGGCAGGAAAAGCAACAGGCTGGGAGAAGAACAGGGCTGGAGCACACTGGCTGCCCAGCTCATGAAATGGACACATTATCGCCTCTGTGGCAACTGCCATTCTCAGGCTCTGAGATCCCGTCTTATGTCGCTGAAAGCATAGACATTTTATTTGGTAATTTCATCACTGACTCGTTAAGCTAGACTCAAAAGAACTCCTCCATGGCCAGGGCAGTGACAGCTATGCCTTATTAAAGTGCACATGCACACACATTACTGCAAGTATGTCCCTTGTGAATACTTAGTTCTGGGGCCCCAAACAAAACCATAAGAAGGGACCACCTTGGGCTCTACGTCCTTCCAGGCACCTTCCTGTGAGAGTTCTGGGCTAGCAGAGATTGGTGAATGGAAGTTGAACATCTATTCTGATGTCCCTCTGGGAAATTTTAAGGGAAAGGGAATCTAGGGATGGTTACCAGGAACTCTGAATGTAAGTTCTGGCTTTGCCCCTACTACACCACACATGTGCCAGAGCTGGCAACTATTTCTTGGAGCTGCAGTTTCTTATCCATACATATGTGAAGGTAAGGAAAACCCTACAGGTTCTGAGTTAATCAGGTTGATGGTTAATCAGGTTTATGGAAGGCTCGCTGGGCAGAGACTGTTGAAAGTACTTTGTATGTCTCTGTCAGTCACGGTGTGAAATGAGTAAGTGGACTCTCTCCATTTTACAGACTGGGGAAATGACAGGTTTGGGGTCCATTGTTTTAATTATCTGACAGTCAAAGGGAAGAACGTCGCAGGATCTTTTCAGGGTCTTTTTAGGGTCTTCTCTCCCACAAGAATGGTTAGATGTCCTTTACTTAAATAGATAGATGATAAGCTCATTTCCTGTCTGGGTCTCTTATTAAGCATGTAGCACAAGCTTCTCTAGAAATTCAATATATATACATACATGTGTGTGTGTATATACATACGTGTGTGTGTGTGTGTGTGTGTGTGTATATACATACATGTGTGTGTGTGTGTATATATACATACGTGTGTGTGTGTGTGTGTGTATATATACATACATGTGTGTGTGTGTGTGTGTATATATATACATACATGTGTGTGTGTGTGTATATACATACATGTGTGTGTGTGTGTATATATATATACATACATGTGTGTGTGTGTGTGTATACATACATGTGTGTGTGTGTGTATATATACATACATGTGTGTGTGTATATATACATACATGTGTGTGTGTGTGTGTATATATACATACATGTGTGTGTGTGTATATATACATACATGTGTGTGTGTATATATATACATACATGTGTGTGTGTGTGTGTGTATATATATATACATGTGTGTGTGTGTGTGTATATATATACATACGTGTGTGTGTGTATATACATACATGTGTGTGTATACATACATGTGTGTGTGTATATACATACATGTGTGTGTGTATATATACATACATGTGTGTGTGTATATACATACATGTGTGTGTGTATACATACATGTGTGTGTGTGTATATATATACATACATGTGTGTGTGTGTATACATACATGTGTGTGTGTGTGTGTGTATATACATACATGTGTGTGTGTGTGTGTGTGTGTATATACATACATGTGTGTGTGTGTGTGTGTGTGTGTGTGTGTGTGTGTGTGTGTGTATGGAAGAAGACTGTCATAAAACCCCTCATGGCCAAGTGGGCATGGTCAGTATTCTGACAGCTGTTCCCATTGCTTTTGCTGTGCCTTAACGTGCAACTCTGGTCAGAATTACAACCTCTACACAGCTTTGTTTCCTGCCTTATTCTACATCACTAAAAAGTTTCATGTTTGTAAACATAATGTCAGCACCAGCATATCTGTTGTATAGCTGTGCACATTTCAAAAGGTCATTTTCCTATTTATTTTTAGAGTCTGGTACAATTTTCAAAGCATTTTAAAAATTAGTCTGTTTAAACGTCCAAAGTTTTAATGAGCATTTTGGGGTTTTGTTGTTCTTTTTTTTTTTTTTTTTTTTTTTTTTTGTATTTGAGACAGGGTCTCACTTTACTGCTCTGGCTGACCTGGAACTAACTATGTAGACCAGGCTGGCCCTGAACTAGCAGAGATTTGCCTGCCTCTGCCTCCTGCGTTCTGGCATTAAAGGCATGTGCGCCACACCTGGCTTGGAAATTGTTTGCCATTCATGTATTTTTTTCCATAAATCATTTATCTATGCCATTTCAACTCAGTCGCTAGGTGATGGTCTCAGGGATTTCATGGGCAAATTGATGCTTTAGACGATGAAAGTGAGCATTGTGGATTCCTGGTTAGATATATTCATCCATCCATCCTTAGTGCTCTCAGCAGACACAGTAATCTTAGTGTGTCAAAGTGAACATGGGGGTGGAGGATGGGTGATGAAGGGCCAATGTTTTCCTTATCACGAACAGTTAGAACCGGTCCATTTGTTTGGGGTGAACAGGGCCCCTTGGGCTAACAAGCAACCTTGGGTTTTGGCATGGAGTTGCTTCGTAGCTTCTTAACAGGCTATATCTGGGTCCAAAGATTTGGGACTGCTCTTCAGTGTCCCTTCTGAGAGCACATCTGTACTTACTGCTTATGATGGTCACCCTGTAAAAAGCTGTGTTTGCCATCAGATAGCATCTGCATAGCGTCTCTCCTAACAGTAAATGGACATTAAATGGTGTACAACCTATATTTTTTTGGAAATGGCCTATTGTAGAGCATAAAAACTATTCTGATGATCAATTTTCCAGCACTACAACACAGGTAATGCCTGTTTACTATAGTTTTTATGTGGTGACTCTAGCACAACTTCCCACAAGACCCCGTGGGGAAGTGGGAGTCTGGTTCTATGATTCATGGGTAAAAACAGAATGGCCATGTAAAACGGTGCATCCCAGGATAGACTCTTAGATGAGTCTCCAAGACCATTTTGCTTAGTCTTCAGTATCCCTTACAGTTGAGATCCCCCTAATAGGTATGTGTGTCAGTCCCTGTGGTGGTTTGAATATGCTTAGCACAGGGAGTGGCACTATTTGCAGGTGTGGCCTTGTTGGAGTAGGTGTAGCCTTGTTGGAGGAAGTGTGTCACTGTGGGCATGGACTTTAAGACCCTCATCCTAGCTGCTTAGAAGCCAGTCTTCTCCTAGCTGCCTTTGCAACAAGAAGTGAGACTCCCAACTCCTCCACTCCCATCTCTGCCAGGATGCTGCCATGCTCCTGCCTTGATGATAATGGACTGAACCTCTGAACCTGTAAGCCAGCAACAATTAAATGTTGTCTAAAAGCTGCCTTCATCATGGCGTCTGTTCACAGCAATAAAACCCTAACAAACAGTCCCCGTTTGATCTGTATGCCAGTGGAAAGTCTTTAGCTTAGTGTTATCATAGCCTCCTCAGACAGCAATGCGTCTAATATCATTGATAGGTCTCACATGTTTTTGGTGGTTTGAATAACGATACTCTCCTCCCTCCTCTCCCATGTCTCATATGTTTGAATGGTTGGCTCCCAGTGGGTGGAACTGTTTGGGAGGATTTAGAAGTGTGACCTTTTTGGAGGAGGTCCAATGTCACTGGGAGTGAGCTTTGAGGTTCAAAAGCCTATGCCGTTCCAGTTATCTCTTTCTGCGTCATGGTTGTTGTCTAGGTATGTAAGCTCCCAATTACTGCTCCAGCACCATGTCTGCCTGTCTGCTGCCAGGCTCACCAAGTGATGGTCATATACTTTACTCCTCTGGAGCCACGAGCCTTAAGTTAAATGCTTGCTTTTGTAAGTTTCTTTGGCCCTGTGTTTTGTCACAGCAATAGACATGCATCCAAAATGTATGTATGTGTTCAAAGAACACCATTACACTTATATGCCCATCCTTGTATGCAACAAGGAAGCCAAAGAGCTTGAATTCTATGCCATGTACTCATTACTTGATCAGATCAAACCACAAAGATTCATCCCCTCACACCACATCTGTAAGATCAACCATATAGCTTTAAACACATTGAATTAAAAGAACCAAGTGAAAGCAAATGAGTAAGAATTCTGTGTACTATAGAAGCTGTACAAAAAAACGATGTCTTATTTTGTTATGCCATTTGCAGAGGGGGAAATTCATCCCTGAGGAATACAGACAGCTGTTTGCACCCAAAATGGACACTTCCATTGTTGGAATTTTCCAACATCATCTTAGCCTGTTTCAGTAGTTCTCAGCTAACACCTAAGGAGCTTTTATTAAAATGGCACAGTTCATGCCCTAGGTTCTGTTTTAATTGGAATAGGTAAGGGAGGATGTCTAGACACTACATATTTTTCGCATGTATTTATTTACTTGTGTCTGCGCACACCATGATGTGTGAGAAGTCAGAACACAACATCTGGTAGTCAGTTCTCTCCTTGGTGGTGAGTGCCTTTACATGTTGAGCCATCTCGGCAGCTTCCTGAGTTTATTTTTTATATTTAAAATTTCTCACTCTGAACAATGTACATTCTTTTAAACATTGTTTTTTAAGTTTAGAGGTTTATTATATTTGTGTGTGTGTGTGTGTGTGTGTGTGTGTGTGTGTGTGCCTGAAGAGGCCAAAAGACAGTTTCTGTTCTCTAAGAGCTAGAGTTCTAGTTGATTTTGAACCACACAACATGGGTACTAGGAGCTTAACTTTGTTTCTCTGGAAGAATAGCAAGATCCCTTAAATGCTCAGTCATTCTCAATTCCCAATTCCTTTAGTATTTGTTTGTTTGTTTGTTTGCTTGCTTGCTTGCTTGCTTGCTTGCTTGCTTATTTATTGTGTGGGCATGGCCCATATTAGACAGTGAGCATGTGGAGGTCATTGGACAAAGTGTGTGCGTTTGCTCTTATTATTATATGGATTCCAGGGATGGAACTCAGGCCCTCAGGCTTGGTAGTAAAGGTTTAACACTGTGCTATCTGCCCAGACAGACACTGCAATTTTTGAGCATGGTTATTCTTATATGTCCAACTGCAAGTGAGGTAGAGCATTCTCTGGGTGATGCTAATGTACAGGCAAGTTTAAGGACCATCTAAGCCTTGATACTAAACACACAAACCCCATGGCACTGAATTCCTTAAGAGTCTGTTGGAAATAGAGGCTTTCAGGGCCCATTCTAGAATCAGAATGTACATTTAAATGGGATCTCCATAATATTTGTAGGCACACTAAGGTTTGCAAAGCACTGGTGGGTCTGTTGGACTCCAGAAATTATCTATATAACCAAACATCATGCTGCATGTTTGACTTCTGCTCTTTGACTACTTTGAATGATGTTGACCTGCTGGAATACCCCTGGTTTTGTATGTTAAGCTAGGTCTTGGGGGGACAGTAATTCAACACTGCTGTGGAACTCAGCCAAGTCTCTCAGATTTCTCCCATTGATCCCTACCTCATGATTGGGAGAGTTTTCTCAGAAGAGTATAATATGGGTATTTATGGAGTCTTGCCCTCTTTGAGATGTTTTCCATTGAATTGCTTCTATTTCTGGGACCAAATCAGGAGGTGACCATCAAAGTACCCTTAGGGAGGACTCAGAAGCTAGCTGAAAGAGAACAGAACATGTCTGTTTGGCTGCTGTACCTTCATTTTCCTTTCCCAAGAGAGCTGAAGCATCTGAGGACAGTGGGAGCATGTGCATGTAGGACATGAAGATGCCATGATGACCAATGATGGGGACATGAAGATGCCATGGTGACCAGTGATGGGGACATGAAGATGCCATAATGACCAATGTTGGGGACATGAAGATGCCATGATGACCAATGTTGGGGACATGAAGATACCATGGTGACTGATGTTGGGGACATGAAGATGCCATGATGACCAATGACGGGGACATGAAGATGCCATAGTGACTGATGTTGGGTACATGAAGATGCCATGATGACCAATGACGGGGACATGAAGATGCCATGGTGACTGATGTTGGGGACATGAAGATGCCATGATGACTGATGGGGACATGATGATGCCATGATGACTGATGGGGACATGAAGATGCCATGATGACCAATGTTGGGGACATGAAGATGCCATGGTGACTGATGTTGGGGACATGAAGATGCCATGGTGACTGATGTTGGGGACATGAAGATGCCATGATGACCAATGATGGGGACATGAAGATGCCATGGTGACTGATGTTGGGGACATGAAGATGCCATGGTGACTGATGTTGGGGACATGAAGATGCCATGATGACTGATGGGGACATGACGATGCCATGATGACCAATGATGGGCACATGAAGATGTCATGATGACTGATGGGGACATGACGATGCCATGATGACTGATGGGGATCATGGGGAGTGGCTCAGGCAGACTAGAAAGTGTTCTGTAGTGTGAAGCTAAGTTGTCCTTTCATCTCTGCATCAAGTAGTCATCTTACTTGCAGAGGCAGGTGACATGGTCTCTGATGTCTATGAAGTTCCTCTTTTGCAAATGATAAAAAGCAGTGTCCCTTAGATCTATGTTTAAGTGTCACTGTCTTAGTCAGTTTCCCTTTGCTGTGAAGAGACACCATGGCCACGGCAATGCTTATAAATGACAACATTTAGTTGGGGTTGGCTTACAGAGGTTTAGTCCATTATCATCATGGCAGGGAGCACAAGAGCGTGTACACAGACCCGGTGCTGGAGCAGTAGCTGAGAGTTCTACATCCATATCTGCAGGCAGCAGGAGGAGAGAGACTGGGCTTGGAATAGCTTTTTGGAACCTCAAAGGCCACTCCAGGGACACACTTCCTCCAACAAGGCCAAACTCCCTAATCCCTCTCAAGTAGTGCCACTCCCTGAAGCATTCAAATATATGAACCTATGGGGGCTGTTCTTATTCAAACCACCTACAGTACCTTAATCAAAGATGTCACCTCCCACTGGGCAGTGGTGGCACAAACCTTTAATCCCAGCATTTGGGAGGCAGAGGCAGGCAGATTTCTGAGTTCAAGGCCAAGCCTGGTCTACAGAGTGAGTTCCAGGACAGCCAGGTTCTAAAAACAAACAAACAAACAAACAAAC
This sequence comes from Mus caroli, assembly GCF_978045245.1. NCBI lineage: Eukaryota > Metazoa > Chordata > Mammalia > Rodentia > Muridae > Mus > Mus caroli. Next base: position 58,477,082 of record NW_028227258.1, on the reverse strand, counting down.
AAACAAACAAACAAATAGATGTCACCTCCTATGTTCATGTATATAAACCACTCTTCAAGATGCTTCCTCCTCCTCCTTTTCCTCCTCCAGTTCTTCATCCTTTTCTTCCTCTTTCTCCTCCTCTTCCTCTTCTTCCTCCTCTTCCTCCTTCTCCTCTTCTTCCTCCTTTTCCTCTTATTCCTCCTCCCCATCCTCTTCCTCCTTTCCATCTTCCTCCTCCTCCCCTTCCTCCTCCTCTACTCTTCTTATTTTTTTCCTATTACTTGGGTGACACATTGTGCTCAGTGTGATACTTTCTATAGAAAGTGAAATCTACAAAGTTCAGGACTTTTTCCTAGTCACTAGTCCCAGCATCTGGATCATGGGCTGATACAGTGGGTATTCTGCAGTATTTTAAAAACAAATATTGAAGGAAAGGAGAAGAGAAATAGACAGTATTGAATGTGGTTTTGAGTCAGGCCCATGGCAAAGGTCTTTGCATATAGTAGCTTATATAATTCTTGTATTCTCACATTACAGAGAAATTAGAAAGTAAAGGGAAAAAATGCCCAAATCACAAAACTATGAAATGGCAATATAGCATGAAGCAGGATTTAAACCCAAACCTATTTGGTTCCAATGGCATGGAACAAACAAACAAAAAACTCAGGCTGGAGAGACAGCTCAGATTGTAAAGAGACTTACCACTACACCTGATGACCTGAGTTTGATCCCCATGACACACACGACGGAAAGGAAAACAGCCCTCCAAACGTTGTCCAAATGTGAAGGCGTGTTCCTTCCACTACCCCACAGAACAGCTGAATGGGATAGTTTCAGGTTTGTAAGTAGTACCAAGTTATGAAAATACATGTCCAATACTTTGGACTTTCACCCACACTTAGCCATACTGAATTGCACCCTGGCCTCTGTGTGACTCTTAAGTGGTTACTTAGTGTAAATGGGCAAAAGCTTAACCCACAGCTAGACTTTAATGAATGAAAGACGATGGATGAATGGATGGATATGTGGAGGAGAGACTGGGAAAAGAAGTATTTATACACATGTGTGTACATCGGAAATACATTTTTTCTTGACTTCTTTTAAAAATTAAATTATTGGTCTGGTGAGTGTATACCATGGTGCACAGGTCAGAGGGCAACGCTACAATCTGAGCTGTCTCTCCAGCCTGAGTTGTTTGTTTGTTCATTTGTTTGTTTGGTACAGAATAGAAAAGGAGGTTGAATATGTAAGGTCCCATGTGTGTGTATGTATCTGTGTGTCCTCCTTTGCTTCCTCCCACTGACGTATGGGTAAAACGTGGTTCTGTTTGCTTAGTTGTTTGATTTCCCAAACCTTGGGACTCTCAGTCCAGCACGCACAGATACCGTGCACACGGGCAGAAAGCCCCAAGCTTTTTAAGGCTGACCCTGCATTCCGAGCCTATTTAGCACTGGCAAATGTCCCAGTAGTTGCTCTTCCAAACCCCAAGGCAGGATGAAGTTGCTGGAGTCAAGTAGATCAACAGATGGGATGATGTGGGAATGCTGGGCAGAGAAGAGCACCACACACAGGACTCGGGGATGCTTTCCAAGCGCTCCCTGCCCAGAGACAGCCCTCTTCAGTCTCACACCTGCTCCACTCTGGACAAAATCAGATGAGCTCAGGCCTATTTTGGTTTGGCTTTGAGAACGAGTCCTCACAGAGAGCCTGAGCTATCCCGGGAGAATTGTAAGAGTGGAAGGAGAGGAAGCTGTCCTCTGACCTCCACATGCATAGTGTGACACATGAATCCCATGGCACATGTGTCTCCACATGCATTGTGCACATGCATACACTAATAAAAACAGTTATTTGCAAAAGGGAGACACTCTGAACTGATCCGCTGTTTAGATATTTGGAACCTTTACACTGCTCCCATCCCGCAAAGCCCTCAGTGACACTCGACCTAAGCAGGACACATAAATCCTGCTCTGTTTATCAGAACCATAGTTCATCTTGAAGCTTCTCCATTTAGAAACACAGTCTTATGTTCTCAGGGTAGGCTCCCACCCACAGTCACATAATTTTAAATGGGGCCATTTCCAGCATCATGAAAATATGGTAAGAACTCTTATTCTACAAAGCAGTCAAAGAAGGCACAGGGTCTGCTGGAGAAATCGGAAGACTTTTCATCCTCGCCGCCAGCCCTGCTTTCTTGCAGCTTGTGCTTTACAGGTTGGCGTGGGCTATGTCATGTGACCATCGGTCCCAGCTTACACCTAAGATCACTCACTTGTTCTCCCTAGAAAGCCGGTCTAGCTTGAAGTGCTAGCATGCTTGAAGAAGCTTCAAAAGCTCCCATGGTTTCTAAGCTACAGGCAGCAGGCCTGAATTATCCATGCGAGCTGTAGCTGCTTGGACAGCCACTCAGGAAGGCATCCAGCATGCCATCTTGCTATGTAGTGGGCTGGCAAGACATTGGAGTGTCCAAGGATCCTGGTTCCAGGAGCTCCTTCCTGCTGCCAGGTACCCAAGCCAGGCTGCCTTTCCTCCCCATCTGCTGTGTGCTGGACCGCCTCATCAGGCTCATCTGCCTTGGCTTCACCCCTTCCCCACAGCTATCCTAGCTCTGAATACCAAACTATTCGATGGCCACACACCCCAATTTACCTATGAAGCAAGTGAGTTTGAGTCTGTGTGTTAGCAGTGTGGCTGTAAGCAAGACAGGATTCTCCAAGGCTGAGTGCTTGCTTTGTAAAATATTCCAGCGGCCACAATATAATGGTCACTTATAACAGCGGCCATTGGTAAAACAGACACGAGATACATGTGAAGGAACTCACACAAGTTTGGGCACAGTTAAAAGACTGCTTTTGAATTGGCCATGGATGTTACATCCCATAAAATCCCCCTCTCTCCACACAAGCTAGATTTCTATGATATCTGCTATCATTAGTAGATGCTATCAGAATATTCGAATCAGAATTTATTGTTGCTTAGTTGTTGGTGTTTTGTTATTCTGAGTTTGGAGACAGGGTTTGCATATGTCACCCAGACTGGCCTTGAACTTGTGACCCAGATCCTTGTGACTCAGCCTCCTGAGTGCAGGGATCCAGTTAAACTCAGCATTTCATAAATTCAGCCAAGCAGGAATAGACTTCTGCTTTTCAATGTCCACCATAGACAGAGAAGTTTTAGTCCTTCATTTATGTATAGGAGGTCTCTCTGCTGGTGGGGCGCCTGCTCCTCTGCTTTCTCATGAAGGATGATATATACCAAGAGAAGTGAATTTAGAAAGAAGTCTTCTCTTCCTGCTTCCAGAAAGGTTCTGGGCACTGTGTTTGAATATCTGTGTGTGTGTGTGTGTGTGTGTGTGTGTGTAGCCTGCAGGGATACCCTCCTGCCAGACTGCTTTTCCATAAGCCCTCAAGAACAGAGCTCTGCTGAGAGCATTAGTAAAAGGCATGGCCTAGTCCCATATTATTAAATAATTAATTAATCAATTTATTTATTGATATGGAGATCGAACCAGAGCCTTGCTCACACTAGGCAAATGTTATACCACTGTGTTCCCAGCCCAAATATTACCTTAGGATTAATTTTGTTGTTAGCTGTGTGTGTGTATGCATTTTACTGAGAATCAAATCCATTTTTTCTTATTCTGTGAAAGGCTCTTGTTAGTATAAAATGGATAAACAAAAGCTCTAACCTCCAGGGACAGAATCCCTTGTTCTGTTGTATTGGATATCACCCAAGGCTGTACAGCGAGAGGCTATGTTCATATGTTAGAAGCTGTTCATGGAGCAAAGGTTCTCACCATATGTGGGCCCAGGGCTCTGCATGGGATCTGATCAGAAATGTTTGTTCTTGGGTTCTATCCCCGACATGCTGAGTGAGAAGCTCTGGGTGGGCTCCCTGAGTTGTGTTAGCATCAGTTTTCCCTGTAAGGGATGCTGATGTGAGCTTGCGGTCAGGGTAGGGCTTAGAATAGAGCTTTCCCTGAAACAGTTTACAGGGAGCAAGCACTTGCATACAGTTATGCTAGCAACAGTTGGCTCTTGTTTCTTTTTAGAATAGAAACTCGAGGACCAAGGAAGCTATAAGTTGTTCAGCTCACAGCTGGTCATCAGTAGAGCCAGGGCATGCACTCGGGTCCCTCTGGTCCCCTCTGCAGAAGTAGGCTGCCGTGGAGGAGTGTCTAAGTTAAGCCTGGTTCTTCTTTCCTGCCCTATGCTCCCAGAAAGAAGACTCAGGCTCAAACTATATTTAAAAATACCTTGGCCATATAGCTAGGTTCTTCTCTGACTAGATCATAACTTGCAATAATCCATTTATTCTAATCTACAATTTGTCTTGTAGCTGGTTACCTGTGCTCAGGCACCATGCATCTATCTGGTCATATCTTTGCGGGAGAATCCCCTGCCTGGCATAATCCCAGAATCCTTTCTGCCTGCCAGATATCCCACCTCTTATTTCCTGCCTAAGCTATAGGCCATCCAATTTATTATTGACAGGTGCCACATCCATACAGACACAGGGTATTTTCTTTACAGAGGAAAGCTGGGTCTCTGGAAGAGTGTCAGGTCTGGGCTCTCAGTGAAGTTGCTTAAAAACTCTAAACCAGTTGGTTAACTCCTATGCCTTTCCATTTCCTCATCCGCAAAGTGCTATCTTGGGAGACTTTCATGAAGATTCCAAAGGATAATTCACATGAGTAGTTGGTGCTGTAGTTGGCGTAGTGAACACCCATTGAATGCTATGAATCTTTTTAAATATTATTTGTGTGTGTGTGTGTGTGTGTGAGAGAGAGAGAGAGATAGAGATAGAGATAGATAGATAGAGAGAGAGAGAGAGAGAGAGAGAGAGAGAGAGAGAATGTGTGCGTTCATGTCATGGTACATATATGGAGGTCAGGGGACAGCTCTGTGAAGTCGGTTGTCCTCTTTTACCATGTGACTACTGAGGGTCAAATTCAAGTTGTCCAGTTTAGTGAGCCACTCCACTGTTCCCCTAATTGGTGTTTTACTGTAGTTGTTTTATAGACTTTGAGCCTGGAGGGGGACATCAAACACACCTCAAAGTGCTAGTAGAGCAAACCAGTAGCCCCTCCCCCCCCACCTCAGCACTTTCACGAGTGACCCAACACCAGCTTCAAAAGGCTTCAGCGCACGCTTGGTTCTCATAAATAGCTGTCCCCTTCCCCAGCCATCCTTCTCGGTGGATGTAATGTGTGCCAGCTGCCAGGCTAAACATAGCCCGGGCCTTGCTTGAGAGTGGCCAAAAGGGAGAGGAGATTACCGGAGATAAACGTGGGCTCTCGTGTTTCAGGGGACACACGGTTTGGAATAGTGTGGCCTGTTGCCAGATGGTGCCAGTGAGCATGGCCCTCTCCAGCTTGGGGCTTGCTTGGAAGGGACAGCAGTGCAGCCAGCATGCTTTTAATGGCTGCCTGGAGGGACATTCACTTTGAGCAGAGAGCTGCAGAATCCTCGGTTCTTTCTTTTGATGTCCGAGGATTCTTGAGACTGCAGAAAAGCACCGCCACCTCCCTCCGAGTCACCCTCTCTAGTGTCCACCTCAACTAGGAAGGGCCTTCCTGCTTCTACCCATGAAGACAGTTCGTGAGGAGTGTCTTCATCTCTGCCCCCATGTTAGAGCTGATAAATTCTATAAAGGGACTTGGGATGCCCCACAGACCTATCGGATGCTCTGCCCTCTGAGGCCCAGGGTTAGGCAGCAGGGGGACCTATCCTATCTCACAGCACTGAGCACTGACTTCCTTTCATGGACAAACTTCTGGAACAAGCAAGCCACACCTGCTCCAGCCTGTCCTCGCCACCCACTCAACTGTCCAGTTCCCCACACTGGCTTCTGTCCCAGCTTTTCTTTACAAGGTCAACCATGACCTTCCAGTCCAGAAGGAAGACCTGACAGGAGTCCTTCCCCTCCTGGGCTCCTGGAGATGTCATGCCTTAGTGATTTTGGAGTCAGGGTACCACAGTGATTCTGTCATGCCTTTTGCCTTCTGAACAGTTCCTCCTTGCACAGGATAGGTGCTTCTTCATGCACGTGTCTCTAACACGGCCAGCTCTGGCCTACAGCTTTCTCATGCATCAGCCCCAAGAATGCCTTCTCTTCTCACATCTCTAGATCCTTTGGGTAGCTTGAGTGTCTTCTGTGATCATGAATTCACTGCAGTCCTATCTGTTCTGGAACATTGTCCTGCTGTTAACCTTTGTCCTTTATTCTGTTTTCCGGGTGGAGAGCCTGACTCTCCTGATGGCCCCTCTCTTTTGTTCTCTCTCTCAAACACCAATGAAGGGCTTCTGCGTGGGTCCCAGCTCACATGACCCACCACACAGGCAGTTGCTTCTCCATGGTTCCAGTCCTTTGTCTGAGACTAGAACCACCTCTGTGTGAGACCACAGCACCTGCCAGTCACACGGATGTCCTTCTTCAGTCTGGTCTGGGCCCTCAGATCTATCTTCTCTGAACTCAAATCAGTCTCACTCTTCTACTTAGCTTCAAATTACAACTTCCAACCACAGTATCCAAAGTTCTCCTCTCCCTCTCCCTCTCCCTCTCCCTCTCCCTCTCCCTCTCCCTCTCCCTCTCCCTCTCCCTCTCCCTCTCCCTCTCCCTCTCCCTCTCCCTCTCCCTCTCCCTCTCCCTCTCTCTCTCTCTCTCTCTCTCTCTCTCTCTCTCTCTCTCTCTCTCTCTCACACACACACACACACACACACATACACACACATACACACACACATACACACCTTAAACACAAGATTTTATTTTTATTGTTTTTTTTTTTTTTTTTTTTTGAGACAGTGTTTTTCTGTGTAGCTTTAACTGTCCTGGAATCCACTCTGTAGACCAGTCTGACTTCAAACTCCGAGAACCACCTGCTTCTGCCTTCCAACTGCTAGGATTAAAGACATGCGGCACCATGCCTGGCATAACACATGACTCCTTTTTGCTTTCTCAAACACAATCTGCTTCACTTAAGTTAGCTTATTCTGGTCCGATCCTTGTCACGTGCACCTTCAAACCTAAGGTGACACCGTTTTTACCCCTGGATGTATACACTCCATCTGTCTGCCTGTCCTGCCCTCTGACACTGTTTCTAGCCTCTGAATGTACACACTCCATCTGTCTGTCTGTCCTGCCCAATGTCTCGCTGGCCTCTGCTCTTACAGGCAATCTCCCTTTTCATTTACTTGAGGCACTAATTTGGGGATCAGCCCAGCTACTCTCCTGGGTGCTAGAGATAGCACTAGAAGAAAGGCACACACAGACACAGAGCCTGCAGGAGCAAACACCAACAACAGTAGAGAGACAGTAATCATAGACAAACCAAGGGATGGTTGCATAGGAAAGGCTTGGGGTACCCGAATAAGCACTGAATTGGGAGTGTGTAGGGGGGGATCAGGAGACACTTTCTGGGGAACTAACATGTTCAAATATACTACAAAGGTAGCAGAGTTGGTGAAGAACGGGGGGAAGAGTCTTCCAGAGGGAGCCAAGGGCAAACACAGATGCAGGGAATGTTTTTGTGCCCTTGTAGTGTATTACACAAGATACAGAGTATTGCCAGTGAGGCCGAAGGGGCAGAAGGCCACACCATGCAGGGATGGTGGCTATGTAGGGATGTTCAGACACACCCAAAGAGCATGGAAGCCAAACCCACAGCACGCATCACGGCCTGCCAGGCTCTGTATGGTTTGCCACCCCCACCCTTGCCACAAGCTCTCTCTTCTGAGACTTCATAGCCTTTAACTGTGCCCTGCTGTTCTGGCAATGACTCTCCCTCCTCTTCCAGTTCTGATCATCTAGGCTCTGGCATTTTGGGGATCAGTAATGATCCAGAACCCTATTCAGTGATCATACTACCAAGGAGGAAGTTTAGCATTTATCAGGTACCTACTGTGTGTGAAGAACCATGCCGAGCACGTCATATGCATGATCTCAGTTAATCTTCAAAAGAATCCTGTGGCACAGATAATGTCACTGCCTCCGCTGGGCAGTGAAGTCACAGCATAGGCTGGGAACAAAGTCAGCAATCCAGGAGTTGACACTAAATCCCATGCTCTTCATCACTAGGGTCTAGCAAGCATAGGTCACCTACTCATTTAAAGATGACACACACGTGGACCTCATCATCCAAGCAGCAAGAATTTTATCATAGCTATCTATAAAATATAACTCCAGAAAGAGAAAGACATGCCAGAAACACTTATCAGTTTTGAATTATTTATTTATCATGTTAGCTATGATATTGCTTATATGGAACTTTGTTAGAAGTCCATTTGTGTTCAAAGGATCAGCAAAAGTCTAGCCAAATCCCGGTGTTTCAGAGGGAGTGAGCAATGTTTCCATTCTGGAAGCTATACATAACCAGCCAACAGATAGGGCTAGTCCCAATGATGGACTCTCAAGTGAGGCTATGAAGTCACCCATCAATCAGCCCACCAGGACAAGGCAGCTCAGGAATGGCTGTAAGGCAACAGGAGAAAAATCACAGGCACGTATAAAGAATATTCCAGGTTTTTTGAACATTTAGGAAACGTGGAGGAGACCTTTTTTCTCACACAGGACTCACAGTATTTGGTGATAACTGCTTCTTGCCTCTCTGGCTCACAAGCCCTTTGAACTCCTGAAGTATTCGCACCAATGCATTCATGGACCCACAAAGGTCCTGACGGTCTCCAGGGAACTGCACAGCATACAGGAGATGCTTTGCCTTTCAATCCTTAGTGAAGAAACGGTCACAGTACAGAATCAGGGCACTGCTGATCTCACACTGGGCGCCTGAGTTCACTCCTGGGGAGGGACCACTGGGATTCTAGAAAGGAGAATGGAGTGAAAGACAAGCTGGGGCTGCTCTCCTCATCCCAGGTTGGCTAAGGCTCACAGGAAAGAAGACAAGTGAGGTGGGGGTTGGGATAGATGGAGAAGTGGGGGATGGAGGAAACCAAGCCACAGACAAGAAGTAACAGTGGCCCGTTTGTCTACTCCAGCGTCCCCAGATACGATTGGTCCTCGGGGACCCAGTCATATAAAAAGTTAGCCCAGAGGCCCCAAGTCTCCACCACAGACACCCACCTTATTCAGTCCCATAGTACCCTTAGGTGTCTGCTAGCTCTGGCTACTGTGATCTAAGCTTGTTATGGGTGCCTGCTAGAGCTGATGGTGGTGATAACGAAGCCTAGATGGGCAGGCTTTGGGTCCAGTTAGAGTGGGAGTTGGTAGTAATTCAGGTGCTGCAGGGATTTCGAGTCAGGATGCTGAGGAAGAAGACGGGGAGAAGGAGGGTACATATCAGATAATGGGCTTTCTGGCCCATCTGACAGTCTGTTCTGTGTATACATCTAGGGCACGGGGTAGTAATTGGTACTTACCACTTAAGTATGCAGAAGTTCCATGTAGATATCAAGATAGAAAAGAGTATGCTTTATGTGCCCAGGAGAGGAACGCATTTGTTTTTACCTAAAGTTGTCATTCTTTCCTTCTCTCTCTCTCTCTCTCTCTCTCTCTCTCTCTCTGTGTGTGTGTGTGTGTGTGTGTGTGTGTGTGTGTGTGTGTGTAAGAAAGGGAACGGTATTTGATACCTATATGTCATCAGGGTACACTTGGTATGGCATGCCAATGGAGGTCAAAAGTCAACCTTGTGGAATCAATTCTCTTCTTCCATCTTTACATGGATTGCAGGTATAGAACTCAGGATATGAGACTTGCCAGCAAGTGCTTTCAGTGGTCAATGGGGCATTTCAAAGGTTTCTCTGTCTCTGTCTCTGTCTCTGTCTCTGTCTCTGTCTCTGTCTCTCTCTCTCTCTCTCTCTCTCTCTCTCTCTCTCTCTCTCTCTCAAATTATTGTTAATACTCACCCCTTAACTAAATGGAGTGCACAGTTGGAATGGTGCTATGTGGCTTTCAGAATCGCAGCCATGAATAGTTGTGCTTTCCAGAGCTTGATGTGAGAGTTGAGGCACCACAACCATGGGTGTGGCTGTGCGGTGTAAGAGAATGTACATTCCTGAGCCTCACCCCAGCTCTATTGTCTATGCTCTGGTGAGAAGGACCAAGAAGCCCCATTTTAACAGAGCCCCAGGTCATTCTTGTACATACTGAAGTTGAAGAGCTGCTGTCAGAGAGGTTCACGCTGGAGAAGAGGGAGTTTACTGTACTGCCAAGTCTTGTGACTTTGAATGATTGACAGGGAACATTTGTTTAAGATTTTGACTTCAGTAAATAGGACAGTGTGGCTGGTAATAAAAACAGGGGAGTGTTTATTAGGAAAATAAAACACAACGTGGTCTGATGGTTTGCATGTAATAGCTTATATACCCAAGGGGTTTTGCAGACACACTGGCTTGGAGGACCTCAGGAAAGCTCACAGTGAGTCACAGCGAGGTACTAATGGTGATGACTCAGCCTTCCCAGCTTCAGACAAACCCAAGGAAATAGAAAGCTGGAGGGCAAGCAGGATGATGTAGTTCCCAGCTCCTGGGGTCCACCCCATCACCTGGGCACTCCTGGAGCAGCGCACGCTCAGGTGACATTCTGTTCAGAATTCTTAGTCTCAAGAGGAAGAGGAGTGGTTTGGAGTGAGAAAAAGAGAGAAAGGAACAGATGACCAGGAAGCATGGATAGGCCAAAACTGACCTTAGGAAGTCTAAATGGCAAGGGAGTAGAAGGAAGGAGAAGGTACAATCAGAGAAGACGCAGGAATGGAGAAGGGCAGAACCTAACAAGTAGCCACAGAACAGAGGGTAGCTGGACTTAGGGAGCCCTCACAGAACCAAATAGTCCCCAGGTTACTTGGTGGAGATAAGACACCCCAGGAGGGTTGCAGGATGCACAGAATCAGACTGCAAATGTAACAGAACTGGAAGGACAGAAAGGGAAAATAGATGTATCAGTAAGACAGATGCAAATAAATAAAATGGAACAAGAATAAACAAAAACACCAGGTAAGAAGCAAAGTATTGTCATCAAAACAGGAGAGCTCTCACTGGTAGAGTAAAGAAGCATAAGAAAATGAAAGGAGATTTTTTTTTATTGGTCGAGTGAGGAAGCATAAGGAAATGAAAGATCAGATGGATGGGAAAGGGATAAGGTTTTAGCATGGTTATGTACACAGAAAGTTCCCAAGAATTCCAAAGAAAGAAAGATATCTTAGAAAGAATCAATGAGTTCAGGAAAGCTACAAGATAAACATGAAAATGCAATGATATATTTGTACTAGAAAGAATACAGATTCAAAACTAAAAAATACACCACTGTGGTGCAAACGACTCCCAATAGTTAAATGTATATTTAACAAAACTTGCACTAGATTTGCATGCTAAAGTGAGTGTGGCAGTGCATGTCAGTAGTCCCAAGTGCTTGGGAGGTGAGGGTGGGAAGATCAGAAGTTCAAGGCCAGCCTGGGCTGCATGAGACACTTTGTCAACAAAACAAAACAAAACAAAAAAGGCTTATGTGCTCAGAGCTGCGATGTGAATGGAAAAGTTATAAAGCAATGGAGAGATACAGCATTGTCCCACATCGACAGACAACACCCGGGATGCACTACTCTCTCCAACTTGATAGGGGAGTTAACACAGTTACGTCTTACTTATTATATATATGTATATGCATACATGGATATAAATACATACATACAACAAAGCACAACACAATGTGATATAGTACCATAATTGTCCAAACCCTAGGGGATTCCTTCTTGCGTATAAATAAGATTATTCTGAAGCTGCTGTGTAAGAGAAAAATTACTAGTTAAAGCAACACACACACAAAAAATTGATTGGAAACACAACTCCTATGTGTTTTCAGGACTCACCTCATAGAGGCTACAGCCTGGGCTGTGTGGTGCAGACAGAAGGACAGACAGAATGGAGACAGCAGAGTTAGACCCCCTGCACCCCACCCCCCACACAGATGTGTCAACTGAGTCTTGATAAAGGCATGGACTAAGTGCAGAGGAAGGAAGGCTATCTACAAATGGTGCTGGGGTCAACTAGCACAAAGGAGAAAAGGCCCCCAAACTGATTCATGGCTTCTTTAGGACTTCATCCAAATAGTCTGTGTCCCATAGAACAAAGTGTAAAGCTGTAAGACTTTTAGAGAAAAGATGGTACAGTTCAGAATTTAGCACTTGGCCTTAACATTAAAAATCCCGTTTATAGCCAGGCACAGTGACACATACCTTTAATCCCAGCAAACTGGAGGCAGAGTCAGATAGACCTCCATGAGTTCAAGGACAGCCTGATCCACATACTGAGTTCAGCCATAGCTACATACATAGTGAGATCCTGTCCAAGAAACAAAAAAAAGCAACAATAACAAAAATCCCATTTATAAATGAAAAACTGCTAAATTAGACTGCATGGAAATTAACTTCCCCATTTATGTGTTGGCATGTATGTTTTCATGTGTGCACAACTGCTTCAACTGCTCTCTGGCCCTAGTGTGTGTGTTTGTGTGTGTGTGTGTATGTGTGTGAGTGTGTGAGTGTGTGTGTGTGTGTGTGTGTGTGAGAGAGAGAGAGAGAGAGAGAGAGAGAGAGAGAGAGAGAGAGAGAAATGAAAAGTTAATGTGCTCTATTAAAAAAAAAAACAGGGAAACAACAACATGGGGAGACATTTCACAGAAGCAGCCATACATAAACACAGCACATGTTCAAGTAAATGGTCACAAAGCACACATTCACACCACAAGGAAACATTGCTGCATCCCTAGGAGAGATGACTAGAATGTAACTGATGATAACACTCATGGCTGCCAAGGTTGTAGGGAACTCATACATTATTCATGAGGATGCACAACCGCTCCACGGGGCCAGAGACCAGTGTGGTGGTTTCAGTGAGAACTAAGCCTGAAACTCCCATATGAGTCACAATTTACCCTCCTAGTCACTTATTCCTGTGATTAGGACTAACGTTTAACTCAAAATCCCACAGAGCAACTCTGTTCATCAGAAGCCGTTCGGAAACAACTCAGGTACCGTTTGGTAGGAGAATGGTTAAGCAAACTGTGGTATGTCCACACCATGAATGCTGACTTAGCAGTGAAAAGGGACATACCTAGTGATACAGGCATCGAAATGTCAGATGTTCCGGATGGATCATTATGCCAAGTGTAAAGAGTTATCTCAACTCTTGTGAGGCTATGCCAGGGCCTGGCAAATGCAGAAGTGGATGAAACACAGGGCCCCTAAGGAAGGAGCTAGAGAAAGTACCCAAGGAGTTAAAGGGGTCGGCAACCCTATAGGAGGATCAACAATATGAACTAATTAGTACCCTCCAGAACTGTGACTCTAGTTGCATATATAGCAGAGGATGGCCTAGTTGGCCATCAATGGGAGGAGAGGCCCTTGGTTTTGAGAAGATCATATTGCCTCAGTATAGGGGAATGCCAGGGCCAGGAAGCGGGAGTGGGTGGGTTGGGGAGCAGGGTGGGGGCAGGGTATAGGGGACTTTTGGTATAGCATTTGAAATGTAAATGAAGAAAATAGCTAATTAAAAAAAAAGAATTATCTCAAAAAGGTACCTGCTACATAATTCAGTGTTTAGATGTCATATGATTGACAGCAGATGGCAGAATTCCTGGTTTCAGGATCCAAAGCGGGGGAGGGGATGGGACAGCACACAGTAGCTGTGACTATGAAGGGCAACAGCGGGCCCCTTGTGGTGAGGGACAGTGCTCTGAGGTACAATGTGCTCTTGTGAAACTGAGGTACAATGTCACAAACCAGACAGTGCTCAACTTTAACTATTGTTGCCACTGTCTGGTTTGTGACATTGTACCTCAGTTTCACAAGATCTTGCTTCTGTAGAAAACCAGAAACGTGTGTGTTTAAGGGATCTTATAGCTGCATATGAACCCAGACACTTTGAAAAGTAGTATTAGGGTTCAAAGTGTAGCACAATGTTTCAGTTAGAAATGGACCAGCATTTGTAAGGTTGCGGGTTCAATCCCCCGACAACTCATTTTTTATGATCTCCCCATTTCTGTCCAGACCCCTTTTGAGATGGCGAGATGACAGAGAGATGACACTCTATTAATTTAGAGTCCTTATTTGTTCATAGCTCAGTTTCAGGAAGCTTGGCTGGATGGCAGTCTTACATGCAGCACCATCTCCGGTATTGCTGTCTGCTTAGAGTGCATTTTAGCTAACTCTCCATCCAAGGCTTTGCTGCATCCTCCTGGACATTAGGGTCAGTGGTACCTTCTTCCTCAGACACTCCCTGCAGTTCTTCCTCACTATGGGCTGGATACCAATGGGCACCTGCATCACAGCAGTTCAGGGGCAGGAAGCCTTCAGGCTTCAGGACTCTTTTCCTTAAAGGGGTGTTCTTCATTTGTCAACTACAAAAGATCTCAGAGCTCCACGCCGGGTTCCCACTGGGTGTCTGAGCACCCTTGGTTTCTTTCAGATTCTCTGTGCCCCAATTTTATATTCTCAAAAGCAGAAAGGGCTGGTCCCCATGGATGTGTTTTTCCAGGGCTCTCTTCTTAGTCTCTCAGATTCTCATCACTCTCCTGGCTCATCTGTGGTCAGAGTGGCAGTGAGTACAACTGGTACTGACACTTGTGATGGTGTCTGCCATCTCTCTTCCCTTAACTCATTTCCCCTACCTATTTGTCTTTTCAGCTTGTGGCCCAGGTCCTGGAACATAAAAACATAGGCTTTGTGATGGTGGATTCGAGGAAAGAAGCCAAGCTTGCTAAGAGGCTGGGTAAGTTTGAAATTTAAAATCTGCTAGGAAGAAACAAATATAGCTCATAAAAAATGAAGTTGCACTTATCTTGCATGGCAACTGGATTATTTTTCAAACACATATTAAAAAAGATAGCATATACACCATTCTGGGTCAGAGTAGAGCTCATTATAAGAAAACCTAGACCTCAACCTAATGGTTTGGCAGGAATAGTTTAAGTTATCTTTGCAGTAGTCTCAGGCAGAGAAAACTTCTCAGAGAAACTAATGTGGGCACTTGAGCCCTTATTGACAGCTCTCACAGCAGCTAGAAGCCCAGTCTCTCCATCTTCATGCCTCAATGACTTCAATGGGCCTCTCTGGGAACATTGTAGCAGCCAGTGCTTCTGCAGAGGTCCCAGAGTTTAGGCTGGCCCCCAGTTGGGAACCTTCAGCCTGGATGGATTTCGGTGAGGGGTGGTGGAGAAACAATATGCTGGGAGTGTAATCTCTCGTGTCAATATGTCACGACCAGGTGCCCTTTCCGATTTCTACTCAATAATCCCAAGGAGAAAGGGCACAGGGAACCCTTCTGCTTTCCAAATGCCACCCCCCAATGGTGTCCATTTAGGTTTTTCCACATGACCAGTGGAGAATGGCTATTAAAAATAGCAGGAGGGTTTGAAACAGTACCTTTGAAGAAAGGTTAATTGAGTTTGGAGTAGTAAACACAGAAAAAGAAAAAAAAAAAAAGCTTAGTGGTGGCTCGGTGGATATCTTTGGGTACATACAGGTGCACTATCCCAGGTGCATGCTGTGCATTATCCCAGATGCATGCTGGTGCATTATTATCTCAGTTCCATGCAAGTGCATTATCCTAGCAAATTAAAAACAACTCTTTCCTATTTTATTTCTTAGAAGACCAGACATTTTTAAAGACAAAATTTATATTATAGGAAGCTACTTAAATTAGACACAGAGAAGAACTGGTGCCTATAAAATGGTGACTTGCTGAGACTGGCTGGCATTCCTCTTTCCCTGGAGACATAAGAATACCTTCTCTGCCCAGTGCATGGAAATAAAATACATTCAACTATTCCTAGAGTCAAAAACAATTTAATGAGTTCTGCTTTTTTTCCCCTAGCAGTTCATTGGTTCTTAGCCTTGACCCCAGCCCATTACTGTTTTAATGATTGGGTGGCATATGGGAACATTTTTAAATAAACTTTAAACAAAAATGCTAGTGTTTTAGAAATATTCACATTTAGGCAGCACGGACTGAGCAAAAATTCACAAGAGCAGACTGGCCAAGGACATGGTGGGGCTTGGTATGTCTAACAACATTCTTCTCTGAGCTTGAGGGACGAAGCAGTTGCCCTCTTGATATTAGGCGTGTGGTTGTGCTCTGCATACCCGACCCTTTATACTTAGGCCCTCTCCTGTCTGTCTTACTTTGGTTATGGCTAAAGCTGTAGGTGGCGCTCTGACCTTGTCTCATTGGAGACACACTCCCAAGCAGGACCCTGACTGATGCTCCCCGGGACTTATTTTAAGATCAGATGTCACAAGAGTCAAGAATACTCTATGTGTCCAGTGCTGGGATGTGCCGGGGTCTCCTTAGGCGGACCACGGACCACGGGGCAGCAGGCAGTGTCCAGCCCTCTTGCTCTTGAGTGTCATTTGTGATTCATTAGGAGAAAGCATTTCCTAGGTGACAGAGTCTGAAAACTGAAGAATTAAAGATACTGTGGAGTTGCCACATCAACCTTAGCTACTTAATATTCAGCCCAAAGGATACTGTGCCCCAGCAAGGGTTGGTTAAAGTACACAGCTCTGTGCCAAGGGTGTTGGGGCTGTTGTCTGCCCTCCCAGAATCTGCCAGTGACCTCAGTGAAGAGGCATGTGACTCAGAGAGGCTGTCTATCGGCATGTCCAGGCTCTGTACAAGAGGCTGGGATCTGGAGAAGACAGCACTCCTATTGTTCGAGATTGTCCTGTTAGAGCAAGCAGCAGCAAGCAATGGGGGCAGGACGGAGACATTAGATGAAAACTGGCCTGAAGCCAGAAGGAGTCACCAAGATGTAGTCAGGGATAGAGGCCACTCTGAATTTAGAGGAAAGAGAAAGAGGAGAAAAGCCCATCTCTGTGCCTATTGCTGGGCACACCTTTTCATAAAATCATGCAGCCCAGAAGCAAGGAGACTGTCTCAGAGATGAGCAGCCCTCTTCCGGCCAATCAGAGATGAGCAGCCCTCATCCATCCAATCAGAGATGAGCAGCCCTCATCCGGCCAATCAGAGATGAGCAGCCCTCATCTGGCCAAGGTGGGTGGAGAGGTAGGGCAGGCATTCGCTGATTGAAGACCTTGAAACCCAGGTAAGGCGACAGATAGACAATGATATTACAGGTTCTAAGAAGAATGGCAAGGTTCTGCAGTATTTGTGGGAACTCAAGCAGTAGTGGAATGGAGAGCAGCTTTTGAATTCAATGCTAGCTCTGACAGACTGACCTGTCTGTGTGAGTTCTACTGATCCTGGATCCCAAAGTTAAGGGTTTTCTGCACCCTTAACTCACTTTGGCCTCTCGTTCCTTTCAGGATTCAGTGAAGAAGGAAGCCTGTATGTTCTGAAGGGTGACCGCACGATTGAGTTTGACGGGGAGTTTGCAGCAGATGTCTTAGTGGAATTTCTCTTGGATGTAAGTGTTTAAGCAAGTGGCTTTGTGTGCAGCTGTCCCATATAGGAAAGGCCACAGCTCTGACGCAAAAAGAGAGGAGCCAGAGAGCCTGGCATGGCCTCAGGCATTGATCAGGCTGCCCAAACAATGAGCAGATAGAAACAGTACTTGTGTTAGAGTGGAGTCTTTTCTGAAAAACAGGCCCTTAAGTCACCATAGAAATTGTTATAAGTGACCCACGGGTAGTTCGGGTGTTTATATGGGTGTTAGAAGTTACATGGTATTCTCTTACCAGTTATACCCTGATACCCACTGGCATTCCCTTGACATTGGTACAGTGACATTGAGAGAAGGCCAGGGAAAGGCAGGAAAGAGGGGCAAAACAGTCACCAGAGATGGCAGTTGGGACCCACAGGCTCAGTCTCCCTGAGCCATCTTCTGAGCTGACAGTGACCTGAGAGACCATGGTGGCTCAGAAGGTAAAGGCACCTACTGTCCAGCCTGGTGACCTGGGTTCAATTCCTTGGTTCCACAGGGTGGAAGGAGAGAACCAACTCTCACAAGTTGTTTTCCACACTCTCCACTCTTCTTCAATGCTCCCAGCCCCCAACGTGCCCCTCCCTGGTCACTGCTGCACATGTGTGCACATAATGGCATACACACATCCTTTTACACACATAAGCAAATGCTAAAACAAACCAACAAAGACAGAGCTAAGAAAACCTAGGGGCCACCCTCCCCCACCACAAAAAAATGTCACTTTTAGCCATGGAGATGTCACATCCTCAAATCCATAAGTTTTAACAGAGGAAAAAAATTATAAAATATTTCTGCCATGTATACATACTCCTGTCATACTCAGTCATACTCCTGGTCCTAGCTGTGAGGATAAAGGCTTTGGAACCCATGCTCTGCACAGATAAAGAAACCAACTCTGCCAGGATTGGTGATCCACCTGTTACCCTGGCACTGGGGAGGCTGAGGCGGGAAGATTGTCGATGAGATGCCAGCACGGGCTCTGTGGGGTAGCCAAGGCTCTGTGGGGTGACTCTGTCCATAAAATAAACAGAACCAATAACACAAAGAGCTCACAGCTGACCACTAACTCTAGCAATTCTCTGGCAGACACCAAACAAGTCTATCAATTTCTCTCTATACCCTCAAAAGCCAGAGAGGGCAGAAAAAGACTGCCAAATATAGTGTCCATAGTGTCTGCTTGGCTATCTCATTGACCCCCCACCTAGAAGTCCTAGGAAATGTTCAAAAGAAACAACATTGTAGTTGAGGCCAGCCTGGCACTGTTCCAAGCTAACCAGATGAGAGACAGCTCCTGGGAGCAAGACTCTACTTGCTTTAAATAATAAATTGTGTGATTGACCCATAGAAGTAGCAAACCAGAGTTAGGGGCAGTGTTTAGACTTAACTAATCGGGTTCCACCCTCTGCAAACTACAGATAGTTCTGTTCTCAGTATGTAGTGTGTCTTAGGGTTTTCTCTGCTGCCATGACACATCATGACCAAAAGCAACTTGGGGAGGAGAGAGTTTATTTGGTTTACATCACAGTTCACGGGAAACCAAGGCAGGAACTGAAGCGGGGTAGGAACCTGGAAGCAAGAACTAATACAGATGCTATAGAGGGGTGCTACTGACTGGCTTGCTCCTCATGGCTTGCTCACCCTGCTTTCTTATTGAACCCAGGACCACCAGCTCAGAGATGGCACCACCCGTGATGGGCGGGGCCCTTACCTATTAATCACTAATTAAGAAACTGCTCTATAGGCTTGCCTGTAGCCTGATCTTATGGAGGAGGCACGTGCTTCCTTCCTTTCAGATAATTATATCTTGGTCAAGTTGACACAAAACTAGGTAGAACATGGCCTTTGTCTCCAAGGTGGGTGCTGCGAGGTTGGTGATGAGGTGAACCATATCAGAACCATATCAGGATAAGTGGGGACTTATCACACATCCTTTTTCATATTCACAGAGGGAAGAAAACGTTCCCCACCATTTTCTTAAGCATAAAGAATCATTTTCTCAAGGCCGTTAGCAAACTGAGCCAGAAGAGGGACACTTTCCCATTCTTGACTCTAATGTCAAGAGATGCTATAAAATTAACAACTCAACTGATGAAAAAGAAAAAGAAAAGAAAAAAAAAACGTTGTTTCCAAAATACAAGGGAAGAAATTGGAGAGCATTAGGCTCATGAGTTTGGGCAGAGATGGCACATAGCATACACTGATCACTGTGACAAACACCTGGGGGAAACAATTTAAAAAAAAAAAAAAGGATTTTCCTTGGCTCTCAGTTTTGGAGGTTTCAGCCCAAAGTTTGCTGAATTCATTGCGCTGGGCCTAAGAAAGGGCAGAAATGAGGTTGGCAGGGAAGGAGAGTGGGGGCAGGTTCTGGGGACCAGATTCAGCCTTCAGGGCACGTCCTCCATGACCCACTTTCTTCCCTCCTGACTCTCATCCTGGCCCTACAGCATCAGCCTCCTCAGAGTTTATCTCCATCAGTCATCAGAGGCTTCGCGCTCTAACCACAGCTCAGTGAGGGAAGCCCGAGGTGTGGACCAAGCCTTCAACACTTGAGCCTTGTGAGAGACACTTCATATTCAAAACACAAGTCATCTTTTTACTTACATGCAGAATCTAAGAACATTGAATGTCTTTTAAAAAGAAACAGAAGCAGAGAGCCTATTTAATGCTGGTTACCGGGGTCGGTCGGGCATGGGGTTGAACATGAGAAGAGTGTGATCTGAGGGGTAGAGTCTCAGCAGGCAGGAAGAGTAAGTATAGAGTTCACAGCGTGTTCAGCATGGCAAATAAAAACCTCCATTCAGAATTGCTAAAAGGCTACACAAATATTCTAACCACATGAATGGTAAGTATTTGAGGTAATGGATGTTAATTGGCTTCATCTAATTATTTCACAATTTATTCATAATTCCTAGCACTTTATGTTCCAGGAATACAAACAGTTACAGGCTGGGGAGATGGCCTGAGCTTGAATCTCCAAAACCCGTGTAAAAAGGCTGTCGTGTCTTCTTGTACCTGAAACCCAGCACTAGAAAAAGTAGACAGGCAGTCCTGAGAGATGCCTGGCCAGTAGCCTAGCCAGAGAGGCCATCTCCCGGTTCAGTGAGATAGCTGTCTCTAGGCAAGAGAATGAATGAGGAAGACACTGATTTGTGCTCCACAGCTGAGTCCATGGACCTCGCACACTCATACACACACATACACAATTTCTTAGAGTCTATCTCTCTTGTACACACATTTTATGTGTATGTGTGTGTATGTATATATAGTTATAATTGTTGATTTATAACTTAAGATACAATCTTTAAAAAATGTAACTAGCAAGAGGAATCAAATCACCCCCAGGACAACCATCCCAAGTTAGGACCAAGTCTTCCTGGGGGAACTGTGGCGGCCATGCACACTGGTGTAGGCTGGAATGGGTGTACTCAAGACCTTTGTGTCTGCATACACAGTCACATACACACAATGATATATATAATCACACACACACACACACACACACCTTCAAGGCAAGATGGAGAACATGGCCTGACTTCAATGTTCTGTCTCGTTGTCTATCTTTCACAATTTCTGTACATGTGTCCCTTCCCTCCAAAGTGCTCTATGTCCCCACTCTTGTTTAAACACCTTTGCCTCTCTGTGTGTGTCTCTCTTGGCGTGTGATTTCAGCTCATTGAAGACCCAGTGGAGATCGTGAATAACAAGCTGGAGGTTCAGGCCTTTGAGCGCATCGAGGACCAGACCAAGCTTCTTGGCTTCTTCAAGAATGAGGACTCAGAATGTAAGCTGTCTGTCAACATAGGCCTGTGGGTCTGAAGGCTGGCTCTTAACAAGGTGTGCTAGGCTGTCCCAACATAGGCTGAGGCTTTAAGATCTCTTTGGCTGGGGGCAGCAGAAACTGGATTTCTTCCTGTTGCCTGTACAAAGGGACACATGGGCAGAAATCATGCAAAATAGGCAGGGGGAAGGAAAGACCATTACAGTTAGGCCGAGTTTTCTAGCCCTGAAACTGTGTGTGTGTGTGTGTGTGTGTGTGTGCGTGTGCGTGTGTGTGTGTGTGATTGTATGTAGATTGTGTATGTGAATGTGTGTTATTGTGTGTCATTATGTGTGTATGTGAGTGTATGTGTGTTATTGCATGTGCTATTGTGTGTAAGCATGTGTGTCATGTGTATGTATTCTACTAAATAAATAAATGCCTTCTGTTGTCCTCCACTCTCCCTCCTGTCTATCTCCTCATGAGGCTCTCCTGTAAAATGGACACATAGTGGCCATCTCCCTGATGTTGGCAGTTCCTGTGATCACCAGCTGGAGAACTTCCCTATTAGCTGGAGAGGATTAAATTAATTTTGGTTGGGAATGGGTCCAGTAGTTGCTAGCGAATATGGAAAATAGCTGGCCAAGCTCAGAGCTGGCTGGCCATTGATCTATGCTTATGGTACCATGTGCCATGTGTATTGTGGTTTTTTCTCTCTCTCTTTCTCTCTCTCTCTCTGTGTGTGTGTGTTTCCATGCATGTGTGCACATATGTGTGCATGTGAAGATGTGCATGTGTGTGTGTTCATTTAGATATGGGTGTTTGTATGCCTTGTGTGTGCATGTGT
The DNA here is from genome assembly GCF_978045245.1 of Mus caroli. Taxonomy (NCBI): domain Eukaryota; kingdom Metazoa; phylum Chordata; class Mammalia; order Rodentia; family Muridae; genus Mus; species Mus caroli. The sequence continues at coordinate 58,455,102 of NW_028227258.1, read as the reverse complement.
GTATGGATGTGTGCATGTGTGTGCTTATGTGAGTGTGGGTGCAGCAGAGAACAGATTTTATTATTAATAATAAATTTTTTAAGAAACGTTGTCTCTCACCAGCCTGGGACTTTCCAAGTCAGGGCCAGCAACCTCAGGGCTCCACTTGTCTCTGCCTCCCCTGCACCATTAGGACAAATATCCACCACCCTGCCTGGTCTTATTATGTGGGTTTTGGGGACTGAACCCCAGACTCAAGTCCTGGAGTTTATCAGGCAGATACTTAACCAACTGAGATATTTGCCTAAACCTGTGACTCTTAAAAGACAGGCCCCTTCCCAGGCTGAGGCGCTTGCTTGACATTAGTGTGTTTGTCTTTTTAACCTGGGTATCGCCTACCCACCATGATCATAGAAAAATATACAGTCGAATCTTATACAAGTCTGCCTAGCTCCGGAGAAAGGGATATGAAATACAATGAAACTGAAGAAGTCAATGCACTGAGAGGTAAACATAGGCTCAGGGTTGCAGGGCCACAGAGCTTACACCAAGTCCCACCGCTCTCTTCCTGGAGTGGAAGGCTGAAGCCAGACACTTCATGTGAAATAGTGAGCACAACACTCTCACATGGCTGTGGTTCCTTTCTTCCATGACAAATATGGATACATGTTTGAAACCAGAGTCAAGTATAGGCTTGGTTTAATTAAAATAATCTCAGAAGATCAGGATTCAAAAGTAACCCCCTTATTTTAGTCTTTGAAAATGTTATACATGTAGATGATGTGCTTTGACTATATTCATCTCTCACTGCCTCCCTGAATTCCTGACATGACCCGCACATTATATCTTATGTTATCAAACTGCCTTCTAAATATTTATATTTTCAGAGTATTTAATCCCATCACTTGAGACGCAGAGGCAGGTTGGATCTCTGAGTTTGGGGCTAGCCTGGTCTACAGAGTGAGTTCCAGGACAAGTCAAGTACACATTGTGAGACCCTGTCTCAAAAAACAAATCAACACCCAAGAAAAGCAAGCAAGCAAACAAACAAATAAACAAACACGTACGTCTGTACTCATCTGAGCAGCTCCCAAGTCTGGTCAAACAGCTTTTTACTGCAGTAGGTAAGAGCAGAGAATAAGACTATGAGTGTTCAGTGTAGACAGGGCATCTCTATGAGTTTTCAGTGTAGATGGGACATCTCTATCAACCCCTGTCCCCTAGTGCTGGTCTGTGTAGGTCTGTGTGCTGGGGTACAGCTGGAAGCTAGGAGCCAAAGTCAGGGCCACAAAGCAAGAAGTGGCTGCAGTCAAGTGCAAGCACCCTGGCTGGTTGGGCTGGGTTGAGGTCCAGCTTAGGAAAGGAAACTCCCCCCTGGAGTGTTACAGCTCAATAAGACAGGCGCTCTCAGATGATCTTTGGTGAAATAACTCGCACACTTTATTCCTTATGGATAGGACCTTATAAACACTTGGAGGTGGGTTGAAATCTAGAGGCAGGCGCTTTCTATTGGCTTGTTCTGAGATGCTAGGGATGCCTCATCTGCATGTGGAAGGACTTCAGGTGCAGTATCTACATTACTGATTGACATAGTCCTCTCAGTGGGGTGTCACAGTCACGTGTTCCAGGATAGGAACTGGTCAGGAGTAGATTTAAGTGCCTATCATTTTCAATTATGAGAATTACTGGGGTTCCTGGATCTTCTGGACCTTACCGGTTTTCTGTCTGGTGGCAACAGTCTGCTGCCCCATACCCCAGGGCTTGGGAACATGGAAAGGGGGCAGACATGGAGGGTGGAGAGGAGGGCTATGAAACTAAACTGCTTTTACAAAGGGAAAGCAAACATAGGAAAACTAGGAGCCCGCCTTTGGAGAAGCTTAAAGTACTTTACCGGACAGTATTTTTCTCTTAATTGTAAACACGGGGCAGTGAGTTTCCTTCCTACTTGGGGCTCATCTATGCAGAAACTGTGACTTCAGCAGGTACAATTTTAACTGCATGCACTTGGGTGAAAGGAGGTTTTTTTTGGGGGAGGGGTATCCAATTTTTTTCTTCTTTTTCTTCAATTTCCTGTATGTGCTGCTTTCTGTCCACAAACCTGTGGTGGAAGGAGGCTCTTCTTGGGTCTCTGAACAACAGTCAATTTAAACTTCAACTATTTTTTAAATGGTATTAAATAGCTGTCTAACACCATTCTCTCCAAGTGAGCAGTTTGCCTCTTGCAAACATTTCTCTTTTCTCCTAGATTATAAAGCATTCCAAGAGGCAGCTGAACACTTCCAGCCTTACATCAAGTTCTTTGCCACCTTTGACAAGGCGGTAAGTAGCCATGAAAACCCCATTTAAACATGTTCAGCGATAAGGACAATCAAGGTTTGGACTCTTCCACTATCCTTCTTAGCCTCTTTGTCAGGAAGGGTTAGAGGACGCTGGGAAACCACTTCTGAGAATACAGTCCCTGTCTTCCAGCCCAAAATCCAAAAGGAAGGGCTAACTAATGATTCCAATATAATGTAAAGTCAAAGAACACTTGCCCCAATTGGTTGAGGTTTAGAATTGATAGCAAGATAATGATAATGATCATACCTTAAGTACTTATTATGGGCAAGGACCAATCCTATCCTCTCAAAGGCCCATAACGGGGGAGAGGGGCAGTATTCTCATTGTGTAGAGGAAATAATCAAAGTAGGGAGTGGCAGATGCATTCATCTGAAGTCACATAGTCAGCGACTGGTAAGACTGGATGTATCTGAGTCCTGACTGACACGAAAGACTATTCTGGACAGCTGTGCTCAGAGAAGGAAGCTTCAGGTAGTGTGTGTGTGTGGCTAGAGTTTGTTCATGCAGTAGATGTTAGCTAGCTATAGGAACTGCTGTCAGTAAAAAGACATCTAGACACAGGAGGAGGGGCCCAGACAGGTTATAAGGCAAAGGTGAGTGCAGAAGCCCATATTGGATTCTTCATGGCCGCTGGTTTGCTGATGCAGGCAGGGGTGACTAAGAGATCGTAGGTTAAGAGCTTTGAGGGCTGGGGATATAGCTCAGTTGGTATAGCACTTACCCAACATGAACCAAGCCCTAAAGGTTTGATTTCCAACACTGCATAAACAGTATACTGGAGGCCATCCTCGGCTACATAGGGAGTTCTAGGCCAGCCTGGTCACTTGAGATCCTGGTGAAAAGAAAAGAACTAATCTAATAGAATCAGCCCAGGTGTTCATAAACACAGATGCAGTTAAAGGAAATGTGGGGCTAGAGAGATGGCCCAGCAGTTAAAAGCATTGGCTGATTTGCCAAATGACCCAGGTTCAAGTCCTAGCACCCATAAAGTGGATCATAATTATTTGTAACTCCAGTTCCAGGGGCTTTGATGCCCTCTTCTGGCCTCTCCAGGAACCACACTCAGAAGTGCTGTACAGAACATCTGTACACATGTGATGGTGTGTATATGCTCTGCCTAGGGAGTGGCACTATTAGAAGGTGTGGACCTGTTGGAGTAGGTGTGTTACTGTGGGTGTGAGCTATAAGATTCCCTAGCTGCCTGGAAGTTAGTCTTAAACTAGCAGCCTTCAGATGAAGATGTAGACCTCTCAGCTCCTCCTGCACCATGCCTGCCTGGATGTTGCCATGTTCCCACCTTGATAATGGACTGAACCTCTGAACCTGTAAGCCAGCCCCAATTAAATGTCGTCCTTATAAGAGTTGCCTTGGTCATGATGTCTGTTCACAGCAGTAAAACCCTAACTAAGACAACACGTAAAAATCAATAAAATGATATATACACATGAACTTTTTTTCAGTCATAAAGGAGAGTGAAGTTAGGTGTGTTGCAGGAAAATGGGACAGAGTTGGCGATCGTTACATGGAGTGAATGGAGTCAGTCTAAAGAACACGGTTATTACGTTTCCTCTAATGCATGAGTTCTATATTTTATGTAGATTCATAAAAACCCTATAGTACACGTGACATAAAATAGAGGCTGCAAACAGAAGGGAATGTAGGGGAGGGGGCATTGAAAGGTGGCAGGAGAGGGCATTAAAGTATGGAGGATTATACATTTGCATAACAAAGGCCTGATACAACCCAGTGTAATTTTTTAAAAAATGTAAAAAGAAAGTTCATCTGAAGGGAAGAAAGGCAAGCGCGCTGGGCAGGTGGGCTTAGCTAATCGCCAGGGCCCCAGTCTTCTGAGTGACAGACATGCTGTTCCGGGTTCAGGGTAGTATTTGTAGAACTAGCTTCCAATCTAGCCAGAGTGTGATTCCGTGTCTGTGGCTATGAAGAAGGGGAAGCCAGGGAATCTCCAAAGCTGCTTTACTAACAAGGAAACCAGCATCCTAAGCATAGCTGTGCATGTGGCCTTGTGTGGTTCACACCTTTTAAAAACAGAAAGGCCATCTCTGCAGCTCCCTATGGAACACAGAGTGGGGACCAGCCTAATGCCACCTGGGACTCACACCCATCCTGCAGAAGGCGGTGCCCAGTGGGAGGTGGTGGGATTCAGAAGGCACGGTCGCAGCCTCAACAATGTCCAGCAGGGGGCGAAAGAGCTGAAGACCAGAAAAAGTAATACAACTGGGGAAGTGGAAGACAGTCTTGTTTGCAACAAGGACATTTGGCCACCAGTCAAGGAGTGAAAATCCCCAAATAATTGGAGATTGCAAATCCAAGCTGGGGAAAAAAAAAAAGACGTGAAGCGGACATTAAAAGGCCTGGAAGGAAGCCACTGTTAGGAACACAGTTTGGGTCCAGTTTTTCACACACTGAGAAAACTATTCAACACAGTGGTCTTTCTTTCATGGATTCAACGAATTCATCCATTCATTTAGCAAGTATTTATTGAGTGACTTCTTGGCTCCCAAAACACAACAGTTTCAAGCAAGACATGCAATTGGCCCTGTAAAATTTAGAGTTTAATGTGAGAGAGAAATTGAAGGAGCAGAAAATTAGTAAAAACCTAAAAATAAATAACAAATCAAGAGGTGAATTATAAAGAGGGCGGGAAGACATGGCTACTGGTGTAGATTTGAAAGTCAGTAGTTCTCAACTGTAGTCTTGGTTCCTCAACTTGTAGGTCTTGGTTCCTCTAATGAACTTTTTTTTTTTTTTTTTTTTTTTTTGGTTTTTTGAGACAGGGTTTCTCTGTATAGCCCTGGCTGTCCTGGAACTCACTTTGTAGACCAGGCTGGCCTCAAACTCAGAAATCTGCCTGCCTCTGCCTCCCGAGTGCTGGGATTAAAGGCATGCACCACCATGCCCGGCTTCTAATGAACTTTTAAATGTCTTGGTGTGGGCCAACAAGATGGCTCAGCTGTAAAGGTGATTGCTGTCAAGCCTGAGAATCTGGGATTCTCAGTTCTGGGGACTCACACAGTGGACAGAAGGACTAATTCTCATAAGTTGTCCTCTGACCTCCATATCTACCCATTTGACACATGCATGTACATACACATACACACATGAGCATGCATACACACTAGCCAGGCGTGGTGGCACACGACTTTAATCCCAGCACTCGGGAGGCAGAGGCAGGTAGATTTCTGAGTTCAAGGCCAGCCAGGTCTACAAAGTGAGTTCCAGGACAGCCAGAGCTATACAGAGAAACACTGTCTCAAAACCAGCCAAACAAACAAACAAAGCATGCATATGATAAATATGATAAAGAAATTAAAAGAAAAAAAAAAACCTTAACCTATGGGATTAGTCCAGGAAATTTGTTTTTTGTTTTTTTAGATTTGTGACAAGACACAGGAATCTGAATTAGTTTTTGAATTTTCTAATTATGAGTGTATGTGTGTGTGTGTGTGTGTGTGTGTGAGAGAGAGAGAGAGAGAGAGAGAGAGAGAGAGAGAGAGAGAGAGAGAGAGAACAGGAACCCACAGACATCAGAGGCATCAGATCCCCTTGGACCTGGAGTCCTGGAGTTATGGACGGGCGGCTGTGAGTCTGTTACCATGGGCGCCGGGAACAGATATAGTCCTCGGCAGGAGCTGCGTATGCTCTTAACTGCTGAGCAATCTTCTTAGCTCTAGACAGGGAAAGTTAAAAACAAAGCTGAACTCTTCCCAGGAGACTTTGCAGGACACACAGTTGGGGACCTGCCTGGATCCCTGTGGTATCAGATTCTCCTAAAGTTAAGCCCCTGTGAGGAGGTGGTGGAAGCAAGAGGCTGAAGTCCACCTTTGCAACCGGCAGCCTGAGACTCAGCTGTAACCATTGAGAACCACTCTGGCCTGCACTTCTCCTTCTGCCTGGGGGCAGTGAAGTGAAAACCCAATCAGTTCTGAATCGCACCGGAGCACAAAGGAGCTGATGGAGAGGATGGATGCAGAGAAAGTCCCCAAGTTCCTGCTCAGCTGATTCTTCGTCGCAGACCACAGGCCTGGCCTGTTCAACTGCAGCGATGTCATGACTCAAAATCCCTGTGTATGCAAATGCCAGGAAAACTCTTTGTCCTTGCTAGCTTTCTTGAAAGCGCCAAAATTTTATTCCAACTAAAAGAAAAAAAAAAAACTAAAAAGAAAAAAGGAAAGTCTGGGCAGTTTTCTATTTTGTGGAACTGTCTGGTATCTGAGAGCACAACGCGTTGTCATGTAATTGCAACACTCATGAGCCAGGTTTTGCTAGAGTCTTGCCGTGGACACAGAAGACCCAACTTAAAAAAAAAAGTCAACAAACTGAACTAACGAATTCCTCAGCCTGTCCACTCTCCTCAGTCCTTGCTATCCAAGATGCAATTATGTACACACAGCCGGATGCAAATGAAGTACAAGGAAAGGGCACTCCATGGAGAGTGAGGGAGAGAAGATCCAAGAGATTGTTGGAGATCTTTAAGTAGGTTCTTTCAGACTACAACGTAAGGCCTCAGCCATCCAATTTTACATGAATAGACTTAGCATTGCAGACCCAGGCAGTGGCATCCGAGGACCAGAGACTCTGTGCACAGGCACATGTGCACACATATGCATGCACACGCCGCTTGACATGTGGTTCTGAACAGCTCTCGCCTTTAGGAGGTCATAGTTACTTTCCGGGATGTGGGATGGATTACTGAGAGCAAGTGATAGAAAGACATTGAAACATCTCGTTAGAATGTCTGCTGCTGGTGCAGTGTTTACAGAATATCTGCAGACTTTTTTTCTTTGCATGGTCACGGAGAAGGGAATTCTCAAAGAAAAAGGATGTTGGGACATGAGAAAATAGAGAGCGCAGCCCTGCCCGTCTCTCTGTATATGATCCCGATGAATCGCTCACCCAAGTTGTTCTTTGTATGTAAAACAGAGCAGAGATAGCTCTGACCACATTCAATCAGAGTGAGCATCACACAGCATAAGCAACCTAATCACTTTACAGCTGTGGCCAGCACATAGCAATACATGTGCTTGACAGTATTACAGATTCTGTTCATATAAATCATTTCTCATCCCCCAGAAGCCTGTTCTTAGAACAGAGTGTGTGAGCAAGTGAACTCAGAGAGGAGTCTGTCATTTTCAAGCTTGTTGTACCAGAGGTGGCTGTACAAAACATTGGGTCAATACTGGTCCTGGCCTGTGTCTGTCTCATTTGTCTCCCTCACTCCCTCTCCCTCTCCCTCTCCCTCTCCCTCTCCCTCTCCCTCTCCCTCTCCCTCTCCCTCTCCCTCTCCCTCTCCCTCTCCCTCTCCCTCTCCCTCTCCCTCTCCCTCTCCCTCTCCCTCTCCCTCATCTCCATCTCCCTCCCCCAATCTCTCCCCCTGGGGAATGAACCACATGCATGCCAGATGAGGTCTTTACTACCAAACTTCATCCCACTTCAGCCCACTTTTAAACTTTTATCTTGAGACAAGATCTTCGTAAAGAAACTAGCCATGGACTCATTCTAGTTTAATCTGATGTCAAATTTGTGTTCTTCCTGCCTCAGCCCCTCCTCGTGCTGGGGTTATTGGGCTTCCACAGGCCCAGCCTGACTGTAGCTCTGTTTGCATTAACTCCACATAGGATGTTGGAATTAAAATGCTTGTTTTGGAATATATTGACCTGGAATTAATAACAAGTGATGGTACTTGCAGATGTGAGTGTTTCTGCAGAGTGAACCTCCTTGTGTAAGAACTTATGTAACACTCATGCCTCCCCTACTAGTCCCAATCCCTGGGTTACTGGGTCACCACACTGGTTGCCACCAGAAGGTGTCAGCTCCAAGGCAATGCTGTGCAGTTTACAGGGAGCTATTGTTCCATCCTGTGCTTTCTTGAGCCATGGGTGAGCTAGAGAAGAGCAGTTGGCTTCCCATTGAGCCCTGCACATTCCAGGCCTCTCAAAGCATGTCACAGCGAGAGGTCCTGAGCTCAGCAACTTAGCAGGCAAACACAGCAACCATTCTGCTCTGACAACGCATTGGTGTGTGGCCTCTTTAACCAAAAGAGGCAATCTGTCAGGCTATAGGCACTTTCTTTGAGGTTAGTTATAGAGTGAGCCATTCATCCTGGCTTCCTGGGAACAACCCAGAGTTTAGCACTGAAAGTCTGATGTCCCTGGAAGCCTTTCTCTCCTATGCAAAAGCTAGTTATCTTTCAGCTAGGCAGTCCTTAGGCCCCAACAAAACACCTAGCAAGCTTAGTACAGAGACTGAACCCTAATAGGTTCCACCCTCCAGCCTAACTAGCAATCAGAAGACAGGTGAATGGATTGGCTTTTGATTCTGTGAGCCTATGTGCTCTAATGGTTTTCATCAATTGCCTTTTCCATCCAAATTAGCTCTGTTAAGGCCACCCGGTGAGCATGTTCTCTTACCATCCGCTCGCTCCTCCAGCCCTGGCAAACACAGCAGACGGAAGGTAACCATGCACTGACCTTCCCCACTTTTTATTCCAACCACTCCATGGCACACGTAGGCCCTCACTCTCCAGATGAGTCTTTTTCTAATGAGCTTTCTTTGATCAAAGATAAGTCCAGCCCAGACCACAAGGAATACAAGTCCCCGCTACTTCAACATTTAAGTTAAAATTGCCCAGAATCTTGCATGTTGTTACCAAAGCACACAAGCACCCACCCTTGGGTAGGTAGGCCACTGCCATTCTAAGCTAGCATTTGAATGAACAATAATCCGATTTCTGCTTATTACAGGTGGCAAAGAAGTTATCCTTGAAGATGAACGAAGTTGGCTTCTATGAGCCATTTATGGATGAGCCCAATGTCATCCCTAACAAACCGTACACAGAAGAGGAGCTTGTGGAGTTTGTGAAGGAACATCAAAGGTACCCGAGATGACATGTGGAAGATGGGGTGGGAGGATGTCAGGGTTGACAGTCCAGAGCCATGAAGAGCAACAACCTAGAGTAAGACCCAGGAGAACAAAACTGGCCAATGTGGCTTTGTCAATCATTGACCAGTATCAAGGATGCTACCACTTCTGAATAAGGCTCTACACTTGTAGGTAGGGTTAGACTACCTCCCGAGTGCAGACCCCTACCCCCACCCCAAGCCAGAGTAAGATATAGATGAAACTCTATACTTTCAGTGACAACCTCCTGTGGGTAGAACAACATTCCAGGTGCTTTATGGGAGCAACTTTGGCGATTCTCCAACCTATGGAGTTGGTATTCTCCCAACGTCACAGCCATGAGATAAGTCTGAATAATTAAATAATATAACCAGGGACAATTCCACACGTTCTACAGATAGCTCCCAGGATAGGGATATTTGCTAAGACTCAGAGCATCTCCAGCAGGGGATCCACAAACTTTTTCACTGAAGAACCACATAGTAAATATTTACACAGTTCTGAGGGCAAATGGCTTTGTTGCAGCTGTTCTGCTCTGGGATCCAATTGTATAAGCATCCTTGCTCAATGTGTAAACAGATGGGTGTGGTGAGGTCTAGTTACACAAACAAGAGGCCTTGGCCTGGGCTGGCCCACCAGCTGGAGCCCTCTGCCTCTGCTCTGGAGGGAAGAGCTATCTGGGAATATGGAACATGGTAGTGGGTCCACTGTGTCACCTCTCCTCCCTCCATATCATGGACAAATGTGTTCACTGAGCCTGAAGCACCCTATCTCTACACCTGGACAGTCTTTGTCCCTGAAGAGAGTCAGCGCTGGGAGGGTAAACATGACATCTATTGTGTTTCTGATGGATGATCCTGATGACAAAAACTGGCATTCTATATTTCAATAATTGCTGTCTGTCCCATTTCCTTGTTCTTGGTTGGCTCTGGACTTTCAGGAGTGGTCTCTATCTATGACGAGAGGTCACTAGGAAGGTGCTATCTCTGTTCCCTCTGACCATCCCCATACCCTTGGTGTGCCTTGGATCTAAGAAGGCTGTGACTGGGCTGAGTGGGTTTGGGCCTAGCTCTCTCCTGATAGGGCTGGTGGAAAAACTCTGCTTCCTTGTGGGCAGAGATGAAGTCAGGGCTCCTTGGGCTTAGGCAGAGAAGCCAAAGCCATCTTTGCATGGGCTGAGGCTTAGTTTCTTCAGTGGTGAACCTTACTCAAGGGCGCTCCTTTGTTTTTCAGACCCACCCTACGTCGCTTGCGCCCAGAGGACATGTTTGAAACATGGGTAAGAAAATGGCAGAGTCTTGTGGTGTGTGTCACTTAAGAAGGGTGTCCTCTGACTACGAAGTCTTTCTGAGTGGGGTGGATATATAGGGAGTGTGGTATTGGGAACACGGACTGCTTCATGTTCACATCAAGCTTAGGTTTTCCTGGATCCAGTATAATCCTCCTGAGTACTAGGTAGTATTACTTAGATTTATTTCCCTTAGTCCCTGCCTTCCACTCATGTGCCACCAGCGACTTAGGGCAGCTTAGTGGAAGAAGCCCAAGTCTACAAGGTCATAGAGACGTAGGTTCAAGTCCAACATTTGCCTTTGAGCAGCCTTGTGTCTTTATCTTGCATGTGGTCTTTTGAATTTTATCTACTCAATTAAAACTGGGACTTTTCATAATAACAAGTGGGGTGGTGTGTCCAGGATATGAGAGGTGCTTGGCTAGTGAATGATAACTTTTTAAAGTGTATCAACTGAAGACAGTAGAAGGTGGTGACATCATCCCCTCTGCTAGGACTGTGTCCTAGACTGTCCTAGACTCCAAAGCTAGAGACTCACCCCACTCCCATTGTAGCTTCAAGTAGTGTCTATGAACAAAAACAACCAGAGTCTGTGGGACACTTTCTAGGCCATTGCTGGTTTCCTTTCACTTAGACTGGCCAGCTCTCCAAAGTGATGTAGGACAAATACTATTTTGGCCCATTTTACACATAGAAAAACTATGACCATCTTAGGTTAGCTACTCAGGAACATGTGACTAATAAGCATGGGTTCTTGGGGTGCAAAGCTATCTGGACCCAAGTCTCATGTCTTCTTCAGTATCTCTTCCTAAAGTGGCTGTGTACCACAGGCTGACACTGTGGTATTGGTGCCTATGTGTGATGATATAACAGTCAAATGACAACTTGTAGGAGTTCTTGTCTTCCACCATATGGGTACTGTCTTAGTCAAGGTTTCTATTCCTGCACAAACATCATGACCAAGAAGCAAGTTGGGGAGGAAAGGGTTTATTCGGCTTACAATTCCATGCTGCTGTTCATCACCAAAGGAAGTCAGGACTGGAACTCAAGCAGGTCAGAAAGCAGGAGCTGATGCAGAAGCCATGGAGGGATGTTCTTTACTGGCTTGCTTCCCCTGGCTTGCTCAGCCTGCTCTCTTATAGAACCAAGACTACCAGCCCAGAGATGGTCCCACCCACAAGGGGCCTTTCCCCCCTGATCACTAATTGAGAAAATGCCTTACAGCTGGATCTCGTGGAGGCATCTCCCAACTGAAGCTCCTTTCTCTGTGATAACTCCAGCCTGTGTCAAGTTGACACCCAATATCAGTCAGTACAGGTACCAAGGACTAAATCAAGTCATCTGTTAAGTGGCAAGTGCCTTTACCTGCTGAGCCATCACACCTGCCCCAGCAGTTTCTTCTGAAGAAAGAATTATTGTATTGCAGAATAATTTATAAGACAGGACTAAAGAGCCTTCGATTAGTAGTCCCAAGGCAATGCCATTGCATAAGGGGGCTATAACTTGTTTTCTTTCCATTTGTTCATTTGGTCTGAGGAATTTCAATAGAGATGAAGGAGATAGAATAAAATAGGAACAGTGGTAACAAAGTTGGTCAGTAGTTGGTGACACTCATTTCTTCTTGGTATGGCTATGTTTCCCATCTTTTACTGAGTTTTCAAGAGTTTTATAGACTTGGGCTCTTTTGAGTTGATAGAAGTTATATTAGTAAGAATTTGTTACACTGTGTTAAGAAGAGAGTTGGTGAAGTGAAAGCTGCTTTCCCAGATTAAATACTAAGGGTTGAAAAGAAGAAACAGTCTCGAAGTATAATACCTTGGGGCAGGAGGAGAGGCTAAGCTTGTCAAGGCAATCGTTGCACAGGCCTGGGAAGCTGGGAACCCCAAGAACTCACATAAAATTGGAAGGAAAGGACTGATTCCACGAGGTTCTCTGACTTCCACATGCATGCTGTGGCATGCTCCTTTCCCCTCATCATAATCACACAATAACAACAACAACAACAACATAAAAATTCACAACGCCAAGCCAGGACATTCATTGTAAGGCAAGAACATATAAACAGCTGAGGAATCTGCAGGGGAGCATGGTGGGTCCCGCAGCCCCTGCTCCTTGGAGTCTGGTGCATGGCCACTATATACGTAGGCCCGTTTTAACCTCTTTATGCACATTCACTGCAGGCAGCAGCACTGAGCTTGTTCAAACAGTGCCACTCACTGTTGATGCTATGGACTGTATCTGTATCTCACCCAAATTCATGGTTTGAAAGCATGATGTCAAGTGTGGGGACTTTGGAAGTTCAATGGTCACCATGTCAGAGCCATTGTAGTTAGGGTTACCCTGATGAAAGAAGCCCCAAGTCGTGCGTGGTGAATCATGCACGCACTTGCAGCAGGAGGCTAGTAAGTTGGAGGCCAGCTTCTGCTACATAGTGAATTTGGAGCCAGCTGGGGTTACTTAGAGAGATGCTATCCAACAAACAGAGAGAGAGAGAGAGAGAGAGAGGCTCAAAAAGACTGAAGACACTGAGGAGGGTGCCTTTGGTCTCCCCCCCCCCCCAACAGTAAGACATAATCCTCCTGGATTCCTGCTGTTACTAAGCTACCCAGTGTATGACCCTTATGACTCACAGGATGAACCAGCAGAGGGCATTGGGCTAGACAGAAGCAGCCAATTGCACTTGGGTCTCCTCTTGCTCTATGACTTTGATAAGTCACTAGGATTCTTTAAAGTACCGAAGAGGAACACAATGGGCATTTGCAATTCATAGTCCAGGGATTCACAAAGAACTTACCAGTTCTATTTGCACTCATTTGGTGCACAGACATACATTCAGATCTCACCAGTTCTTTTGTGGCCAGTGGTAGATATTGTTGCCATTTTTGGTGGCTATTTTAAGGCAGAGTACCTTCTGCCTGGGAGCTTATCATACAGCTGTGGAAGGAAGATTTCTCCAACTCAAAAGAGAATATCCAGCTGGGAGGTGACATATCCCAGCACTCAGAAGTAGAGGGAGGAGGGGATCTGTTGTGAGTTTGAGGCCAGCCAGGTCTACATAGGGAGCTCCAGGTCAGCCAGAGAAACATGATGAGATCCTGTCTCAAATAAAATAAAATAATAAAATGTAAAATGAAAAAAAGAGAATTCCCATGACACATTGAAACTCACTGCTTTGTAAGCTAAGTTTAATAGGAAGAAAGAAAAAAGAAAGGAAAGGAAAGAAAGAGAAAAAAACAGAAAAGAAAGGAAAAAAAATAGATTCAAGACAGCACTGTCTCCAGGCCAGCTGGATGATCTACAGAGCCCAGGCTTCTAGGCTCAGAGAACACTGACACCCTGGCCCATGGCACTCTTTTTCCCTGTGTACACTGATACTCACTAAGCAACTGGATAACTCATGAGCTTGCGTGGATAACTGCATTGTGGGTTTATTGAGGAAAAATCCCAGCATGTAGCACAGGCCCTGCGTCTCCACAGGTGCCCAATACAGGCTCATGCCCCCATTCCTGAGATGCTTGCAGAGAGCCTCTCTGTACCTCTGTTACCTAGGGCCCATCTCAGCTGAGAGTGGTGACAGGCATACTTGGAATAGCCTGTCAGAAAATGAATATGGATTCTTAATTCTAAAACCAATTTCCAAGTGCACTCTGGAAGGGCAGGCAGAAATGAAGGCTGCTTCACAGAGTTATGGGTGCTCAATTCCAGCTGATGGCAGGCGACAGAGACATGGGACCGCCTAATGAGACCTGATCGGGATAGTCTGTGTGGCGGTAATAGCAAATGTACAGCCGTGAACCTCAGCCTCTCTCTCTGGTCACTGCTGGGTTTTCCTAATAACCTGGTGCACACACATATATGTCTGTAACATTCAACTCCCCAGGGGATCGGGCCAACGCAGAGCCCACTCTTGTTTTTAATAATAATATTTTCTATTTAATCTATCTTGGAATTTTGGGAGGTTTTGTTCATCCCAAACTCAAAGGGAGAAAATTAGCATTTAGATAGGATCGCAGGAGCATTAAAATCAATCGAGATGGAAATGGTTGGAGGGGGTCGGGTCCCCACCCCCATAGGATGACTCTGTTATGACACTAGGCTTTCCAGTGAATACCTCTCTCTTGGCAGCTGCTATCAGTATGCACTTGGCTTTGTTTCTCCCTCTCATAGCATGGAGTCTCCAGAGGGTCACATTTCCTACACAAGAGGCTGCTCCAAACTCTCACTCTTTCTTCCCTGGTCATAATCAACACACAGGCAGCCTTCCTATCCTAGGTGTAAATATGAAATTCTCTTTGCTATCTGACAAGCTCCCTAGTTTGCCTTCCTTTCTCTGGCAATCCCTCCCAGGGCACATCCTCAAACAACCATAGTCCCAAATTCCAACCCCTCCTTGGAGCTCCCCACATTCATAGAGATGTTCCCGTTGAGGAGGTGGCTCAGGGGTTAAGAACACTTACTGTTCTTGTAGAAGACCTGACTTCTGATCCCAACACTCATAATCCAGCCACACACAGCTGCCTGGGGAGCTAACACCCTTTTCTGGCCTCTTTGGATATCATGAATTCACGTGGCGCACAAACATGCACCTAGGCAAACACTCATACACATTTTAAAAAAATCTTAACAAAATATTTTTAAAGGATTCCTATTGATCTGGAGTTGAAATCTGAAAGGGCTCCAGGGAAACGACTCAGATCTCAGTGTAGGCAAATCAGGAGGTGTTATTGATTTGTTCTGAGGGCTCTGCTTCTTCAGAGCCATTGACTGCATCTTCATCTCTTGTGTGGATACCAGTGACCCAAGTCCCGGGTGAGCTGAGGACTCTTTACTGCCCTCAGAGGGTTTAGGATCTGCCAGCCATGCTTAGAAGTCCCTGTACCCTGGTCCATCCCTGATGATAACTCCTGGTGGGGAACCTCAAAATTCACATTTGCAGAAGTATCTTGAAATTGTCACATTTGATAGAGCTGTTTTCAGAGTTTTTGTTGCCCCTGGAGCCTCTGATAACCCAAACTCATGCTCTTCCCAATTTTCCCTTTGCCGTTGCTCTCGGGACTCACCAGACTACAGGAGTGAGACACATTCATTGTTAACTCTTGTGTCTGTTGTCCTGTCTTACAAATCCATTGTTCAGAGCCCCTTATTGAAGTTCCATGTGTTGCTACCAACCACTCATCAGCATCTATTTCTTTATATGTGCTTGACCTGCTCATTTGTGCCTGGGTGTCCATCCCCTCCCAATTCCTGTCTCCTGGGTGTCCATCCTCTGCCAATCCATGTCTCCTGGGTGTCTACCCCCTGTCCATCCCCTGTCTCCTCTCTTCTGCCAGCTTCTGTGTTGCTGCCCCGACACACATTGTGTCTCTCTTCTCCTAAGAGGAAACGCTCATTCTTTTCTCTTTCAGGAAGACGACTTGAATGGGATCCACATTGTGGCCTTTGCAGAGAAGAGTGACCCAGGTAGGATACCTTCCCCGCCCCCACCCCAGCCTGTTTCCACCCTGCACCAAATCTGCTTAACCATTGGCAGGAACTTCTCACCCTTCCAAGCCCTCACCATTCCAGTTCAATTGTAAGAAAGTGGTCACCTGGTAGGTAGGAGTGTGTCTTCAGTGGCAAACTCAGCTAAGGGAACTGTAGAACTTCAAGGAAAGTCACACAGCTGGGTGTGCAGTCCCAGCTTTGGGGAGGCAACAGGAACATCAGCAGTTCAAGGCTATCGTGGGCAACTTGAGACCATTGTGTTCTGATACTCAACTTGGGAATGAGCACATTCAAGCACACAATCTTACAGAGGGTGTGTGTATGAGTATGTGTGTGTGTGTGTGTGTGTGTATGTATGTATGTGTGTATGTATGTGTATATGTATTGTTTCTGTTCACATTAAATGTTTGTCAGTTTATTATCAAATCTATATAAACCAATCCTATTTTAACATAGTGATAAATGTTATGTGTTCCTCTGTAAAACACCATCTGTGCACAGGAATGGCCTAGAGACATCTGCCAAAAAGTGAGGCCAGGGTAGAGCAAGCAGCCTGCTTTCAGAGTGCTAATGACTCCCCCTACCAGTGGAAGGGAAACATTGCTATTCTTGCACTGTAGACAACTTTCCCTGGTTTCCCTCTTATGAACACCATGGAGGGAGAAGGGAGAGAATGATGAGCTGTGAAAGAGGCAAAATGCTGGTTCCTGTGGCAGTGATCTCCAAGACAGGCCTCCTGGGGGAAGGTGAGAGTGCACATAGTAGGCATGTATGGAAGGCCTGGAACCATCCAGAACTCGGTCAGGGTAATCTAGCTGCCAGGCTTTGGTTATGAAGGTTTGGAGCAGGGTTCCAGAACCTGACAGGTGTGCAGCTATGACAGCAAAGCCACCTTAGCCTGGTTCAGACAACACTTCAGAAACCATGGTTTCATGGATCACAGTGGAGCATCAAGCTTGGGGACCACTGTTCCGGGGAATGTGGTAACACAAGGTGTTCTTCAGGAACCTCAGCCATTGCTGTAGGGTAATATCAAGAGAAGGGCTCCAACAGAGATTCAGACCAGGGCTGGCAGTGCTGGCCTAGCATGCACGAAGCGCTGGGCTCTATTCCCAGTAGTACAACCCCTGCGTGTGATAGTGCAGACCTGTAACCTCAGTAGAGATGGGAGGATCAGAAATGTATGGTCATCCTCACCTATGCCTTAAATCCAAGGCTAGCCTGGGGTACATGAAGCCCTGTCTCAAAACAAACAAGCAAACAAAAAATAAAACACAAACAAACAAACAACCTGAAACCAGGCAGCCAAGCAATAGCAACAACAAAAAAAAAAAGATCTTAGTCTGAGACTAAGAAACTAAGAGCTGGAGAGGTTCAACTCAATCCCAAAGAATACCATTCCGGGAGATGTGAAAGAAGGGACCTATTGTCTCATCCATCGGTATAAGCCTGATTGCTCACAGCGGCTTACCAGGGCAGGTGCCCAGGGAATGTTTGTGGAGCAAGTACTTAGATCTTTCTTATTTATGTGATTTTGTTTTTAAATCAAGACAATCCACACACCATGACAGCCATTCTTTAAATGCAATGTCTGAGTGGGTTTTAAACTCACAAGGCTGCGCAGATGTCGGCACCACCTCACCCTAGACCTTTACCAACAACACCCACGGAGTCACTCCCATTGATGATAACCACTAATTGTTTATCATCGATCTGTCTGTTCCAGATATTTCATATAAGTGGAGTCTTTTGTATCCGGCATCTTTTCTTTAGCATAATGATATATATATATAGTATATATCTCACATATATGTATTATTATATATATACTTACTATATAATATCTATTATAATATCTATCAGTATATGGCTGTTTTTAAGATTGAGTAATATTCTATTGCATAAAAACCAAATGATCTGTAGGCTAGTTTTTCAAATGTCCACGATTTGCCAGGTTTCCCATCATACACTTGGCAGAGCTGGGAATGTTCCTCAGGGGGATCTAGGTTTTTTGGGGTTTGTTTTTACTGTAGTGTCAGGTGCTTTTTACAGATCTGGCACCCTCAGCTCCCCAGGTTTCCAGGCTTTAATCAGACTGAATCGGATCCTTGGTGTTGTGTGATTGGGAGTTGCTGCTGGCAGCTGCCTGCTGGCAGGACTCCAGGGGGCTTCCTTCCCACCCCACTGCCCCCTTCCAGGGTTGCAGGGAGGCCTGTCTGGCTGTCCGGAACAATAGAACAAAGAGGTCTCCCTGAACTGCAGAAACCTGTTTGACAGAGATTGCTGCAGTCATGAATCAAGCTGCTGAAACTACTTCCACCTCCACCCTGTGCAAACACCCCTGGGCCCTGGAGCCCGGCCCTTTCTCCAAATCCCAAGCCGAGGCTTGTCCCTGGGGAATGGAGCAATGTTGGGAGCAGAGGTCAGGAACATGGTCTTTCAGAGTCAGGGGTGCCTTCACACTCAGGGCTCCAACTGAAAGTTGCTTTGATGAAAGTCCCTCCCCTCGACTTTGTGGTCAGGCAACATTTACCTGCCAGGCAGTGCAGTGGTGTGCACACTGGGGCCCCCAGGCCAGGCTGGGTTGTAGTTCTGGAGAGTGCATTCCAGCAAACAGTCAGATTCCTTTCCTCTTGCTAATAGGTCATCCACAACCTTATGCCTAACCAGACTGCACCCTTTCTGAAGGAGGAAGGTGGTAAATCCCGGATAGCAGATGCTTCTTAGAGAACTCCCGTGTTGAGGAGCTGTGAGGAGATGGCTATGTTAATCCTGAGGCCACTCTGTGATATGTGTGTGGCGATTGTTATTATTCTGGTGGTGGATGAGAAAAGCTAGTCTTAAAGACTAATTGAACCACACTGCCCAGCTCCTCTAAGCCAAGGTTGACATTGTAACCAGCCCTTGTGACATCCATATGCACCAGGAGTAATGACAAAAGTGGTGTTGTGACCATCGCTGTCACAACAATTAAACAAGGCTGAGGGAGGATGCTGAGGCTGAGGGGGGAGGCCGAGGCTGAGGGAGCACTGGAATGGACAGTGGGCTGTCTGACTTTCTAGCCTACACCCTTAACCACAAGGCAGGCAGACTTCTGCACCTCTCAGACGACATCTGACAGCCAGGTGATCATTCAGTGTGTCTCCCTCCTCCCATGCTGCCCTTCTCTGCCTTCAACAATTGAACCACAGATGATGGTTCAGTGGTGTGCATAGGCTTACAGGGTCAGGGGCATGGTAGAAAACTGAGTTGATGTTTGCTGAGGGCTCCCCTTGGGTGTGGTCCTCTCTCTGATACCACTTCCCAACAGTGCCACAGCTCCAAGCTTGTGTGGTGTTGCAGCAGGGCTGAGGGGAAGGGGCAAGGGCTGGTAGATCAGAAGAGCAAGCCGAGGGAGTGAGACTGGAGCTGAGCCACTTGGCAGTGGAGGGTCCCATGCTTGGCCAGTCATCCTCCTCAGGCCCACTGATGTTCCTCGATGCGGACTGTGACATTACAGCAGAACAGCAGCACCTGTCCGATCAGTGACCTGGCCCCCAAGAACTCTCCTTACAGTTCTGACCTTTCCATCCAGAGTTCCTGTTCTCCCTTGGCAGAATCTTTTCTCTGACAAGAATCCACTTCTACTCTCTGGGCCCTGTAGGCCTCTCTTGCTGTGAGCTTTCATCTCTGTGCCTGTAGGCAGCCCTGGCTGGGAAGGACATGAGGGCATTCCCAGGCCTTCCAGACTTGCCGGCTGGCTGTTGCTCCCCACCCGCCTCTGCATGCACCTTCTCTTAGGCTGCTTGTGCTCAGAGCAGAACTCTGTGACAGGTTTGAAAATGAAAGACTCTTCCTGGCTGCTCCCAGATGCGTCTGCATCTGCATTGGGCTGACATCTTCTTTACGATATCTGATGAAAGGTTTGCCACGCGGCGTTTCTACATGAGCGCACGCTGGATGGAAACCCTCCAAGGGCACTGGGAATATTCACACTAACAAGCTAGGCACATGAGGATGGCTGCTGTCTGCAAGCACAGAACAGATTTAGCAACAGGCCCTGGAAGGATGCTTCAAGCCCTGCTGCACCTGAGCTTTTCCTGCCCTGGGATTCTTGCAAAAAACGGACTGAAGATCGAGTGTCTCCAATAGGAGCACTAAGTGCTTCTTGGAGCTTTATAAATTTAAATTTGATATACTAACCTCACTATTTGATTATTGCTGGGTGTTGAATGGTACTTACACACCCAGCAAATACCAACCCTGCAGATCCAGGCAGTTATTCTGTATTTCTCCATATACAGAGGAGGGAGCATGCGTACGATGAAGGTATAAATATCAGCCCCAGCTCTCATTAACAGGCAGAGGAAGAACTGGAACTCCAGCCCAAAAGTCCATCCCTCTACCCCCATGTGCCTCTGTATTGTGAAAATGGATCATTTCATTTTTTTCCCACACCAATTCTGGGATCCAAACGTGAGATGCTGGGTAAGGAGTAGCAAGACTTTCCTGCTATAGCACATCTTCAAAGCCACCACATCCCACTGTGGCTTTTATTCTGAGTGGCCACATCGCTGCAGCAGATGCTCTTTGAAATGGTGAGTTCCTGACCTTGTGGCTTCCTCCCACTCCCTAAAGGTCCATGTGTACAGAACTCCATACAAGTAAAGACCAATGGGGCTTTTGGAGAAAGGGCCCAGGGTCCTCTGCTTCATTCATCTCTGACTCAACCTGGCTCTGGGTCTGTAGCACAGAGAAAGTCACACCCAAGGAAAAGAGCAGATTCTTCAAGGCATCCTCCACGCTGGGTAAAACTGGCCTCTAGCCTGCCTAGCTGCCCACCAGCCACATGGACGATGATAGGATTCCACAGTAGGCGCACAGACAGAGACCCTTCAGTTCACGGCTGCCTGTAATGTGGAGTCAGGAAGGGCATCTTCCAATCTGTGTGGATTGAACATAAGTAGCAACAAAGAGGAGGTTGGGAAGAAGGGGCAGAGCGGGTAGCATAATAGGCCTGTTTGCTCCTGGGCCATGGCTTGGTCTGAGACACAATCACCTCTGCAAAAGGGCCCTTTCCCTAGATGGTTGTGAGTGACCTAGAACTGGTCCCCTAGGGCTTGGTGCAGGCTCATTCCCACCAGCCTCTGCCAGGGAAGCAGGAGAGGATAATGACCGGGTTCTCTTCCAAACAAGGATGCGATTCCCAGGGGCCACTTGTTTGCCGTGGGAAACCTGGCCAGTGCCTCAGCCCTGGGTCCTGAACTCACAGACCTGGCGTCTAGGGCCTGGGAGGGAACTGCAGTTCTCACAGACTTCTGTATTTAGGCCATCGCAGAGACTCCAGATTTCCTTAAAGCACCACTGCATTGAGCAATCTCCAACCCCACCCTCCCACCCCCTAGCAGGACACAGCTCAGGAGCCTGTTCAGAATCAGGGCCAGGACTTTGCTCTGATTTCTCTGTCAGAAGAGCAGAGGCAGCCCACAATCCCCTCTACCCCACCCACATCCCAGCATCAAGGCCACACTGGACATCTCCTCCCTCGCCTAGCCTGGGCCTCCCTGAGAACTAAGTTTCACAGAGGGCTTGGGAGTCTCAGATACAGAATGAAGGAGGGAAGCTGGCAGCAATGTGGTAGGGATTCCGAGACTGAGACCACAGAGGGAGGATGGGTAATGAATGGCTGTGGGCATAGCTTGAAGACCCGAGTTGTTCTGCTCTGTTGCTTACCCATGGATGACAGCAGCCAGCCCCCTCCTTCCAGCTCTCTGGAAAGTGAAGGCAGCAAAATCTTCCATACAGACAAACACAAAGATGAAACACAAGCATCCTACTCCAGAAGAGCTCAGTATAAGAGGGGGGCCGAGCAGCATGTGGCTGTCCATCAAAGAAGAAGGCAGTGCAGAAAGGGAGATTTGTATGTATTTGGACTAACAGCTCTGGGGTCAGACTTTGGGAGGGGAAGAGGGGCCTACTCTTAGAAAAAAGATGGGGAGATTCCAGTAGGGGCTTTTTACAAGCTTGGAGCTCTTTGTCAGCTTGGGGCTTTACTGCCATGAAATAGCTATTACTGGGATAGGCAAGATGGCTCAGTGGGCGAAGGCACTTGCTGTTAAGCCTGAAGACCCAAGTTCAAACCTTGGGACCCATGTTATGGAAGCAGAGAACAGCAGAGAAGAGAGACAGCAGGTTAGCCTCTGGTGTCCACACACACAATGACAAGGTAGCATGTGTACAACCCTCTCCCTCGTGAGCCACAGAAATGTACATGCACAGAAGATAGGCAAGCGCATGTAAAAGCAAACTTTAAGACAAGTAGCTATTATTATCATGAACCCATTAATTCACAAGGAAAGGTGACATCTTAGATATTGCCTTAAGTGACAGTCTAAGGGATTGGGACTGAGGTCCCTTGGTCCCAAGAGTCATGTGTGTAAGTGTGGCACAAAAGTGAATGAAAATCCCTAGAGCTACAGGCAGGTGCACATAGAGAGTTTCTTAGCCGTGGCATCCCAAGGCTGTCCTTGGATCTTGATTTAGTTTTTGTGCCGTTCATGTCAACTGCATTCATTTTGTTCTGGGAATAGATAGTATTTGAGTTTGCCTTGCTCTCCCTATAACATGAAAAACATTCTTTACACACAACACACACACACACACCACATACAATCTTAAACATGGAAATTAAGCCTTATGAATTCTTTTGTTTAACACAGATTTGAATGCACTGTTTTGCAGAACCCAAATTTTGCTTCCTTTTGCTCCTCTGTAACTGTGGCATGAGGAATCTCTGCTCTCTTCAGTGGACCCAGCCTCACACTAACTCAAGTCTACTTGAACATCATCTGTGTTGTTGAACCTTGCTGTCTTTGTGACTTACGAACCTATCCAGGTCCCTTTCACATTTGCATCCCATCTTCCAGAGAACTGGCCATGTCACCTCAGTTATTGTCCCTTTCTTCTCCAAGGAGTGGAGTCACAGCTGCAGGTGTCTGGGAGGAATGCCCTCTTCTGGTCTATGCATCTGAAACCATAAATCCACATTATTACTCTCCATTAACTTCCATATTACACCCTCCTTGGACATTACCACAAGGCCAGAAGAGGAGTTACAGCATAACTCAAACAGCAGCAAGGACAACTGGGGTTGGAGAAGGGAGTCTGGACTTTTCCAGTCACACCTATATGCAGCCAATACAGACTCTGTTTTCCCCTTCCCCACCCGCTTGGCAGCAAGCATGTGGATTCTAAAGTACAGCCCCTGTGTTTGTCCAGAGGGTGTGACGTGACAACTCAGCTAGCACGGAACCATTATTTAGAACTGGACTTAAAATTTCTATCTTGAATGATGCACTACTGAATGGTGGAAGCTGGTCTGACAATTGGTCCTCTAGCCCCACCAGACACCTTGGTACCCAGATATGGATGGATGGGATCTTTGTCATCTGCACACACTGGCATCTGTTGAGAAGTCTGTTCGGCTGGCTCTGTGGTCCTTGTTCCAAGCAGGTCACCCCAGCCTCCTCCTCCCACCTGCAAGACATTGTCATATTTGCCACCTCGATCACATCTCTGTTCATGTTTCTAAGACACACTGGCTGTTGGTGGCTCATGCACAACTTTCTTGCATGAGTAGTAGGGGCCTTTGCTAAGGGCTTCCTTGATTTTTTCCATTTTCCTTAATTTAATTGCTCAGCAAAGTATGAGTTCTCTTCTGGATCCCCTGAACTTCCAGAGATTCTTCATGTAGAGATGTAAATACATGACTTTGTTCTTCACGTGTATGCAAACACATACACACACACACACACACACACACACACATTTACTGCCACGGACCTACCAAGATCAAACCACTTGTCTCTGCTCTAGTTGTGTGTGTGTGTGGGGGGGTGTTCAGGGTTTACAGTATCACTTACTGAATGTTCTTTCAAACATTTTGCTTATGGAAAAAACCTGTATGCTGTAGGGCTTGGGCTCCAAGTGTGGAAGACTTGTCTCTGCTTTTCCTATGACTCAGCTCTCCTCTCTGGGGCAGAGAGAGCTGCTGACAGAGGGCAGGGAAAGCTGTGTGTACCAAAGCTTGTGCTGGAGCAATGGGAAGAAAGAAGGATGCTGACCCCATTTGAAGGTGTTGGGGACTCCAGGTTGCTCTTAGTCTGTAGAGCAGATGTTGTAGGAAATCCAGGAATGGCACAGGCTTGGAAATACAGGATTATTGGGGACAGGCAGACAGCTTCCACTGCCCTGGGACTGGCCATGATCACCAAAGCTACTCAGTTTTCATCTCCTGGTGAACAGATGAAGGTGACCCTTCATTTAGAATGGGGCCTTTCGCTGTGACCTTTCAGATTTCTTTGTTCAAAGTTGCCATTGTTTTCTGTGTCGAAGCTCCTTTGTGTCTGCGGCTCTTCATCTGACTCATTTTATAGACTCACTCTGTAATTGAGGGTATGTACCAGATGGCCAAGAAAGCCTTGTGGAAAAACCGTGCTCTCGCGCTCCTCATGAGGAGCAGTGTGCATGCTGGCTGACTCAACTTTCTTGAACCCTATTCAGATGGCTATGAGTTCCTAGAGATCCTGAAACAGGTTGCCCGGGACAACACTGACAACCCTGACTTGAGCATCTTGTGGATTGACCCAGACGACTTTCCACTGGTGAGTGGCCCAGGCCAACCTCCCCGCCCTCCCCCTACCCCCCACCAATCAGGGCCTTTACCACCCATATTTGTGTTTAGCACAAAACATTCAAGTGTGAGGGACAAACTAAAATAGTTGAATGTGTTTGAAGAAGCCCAGAGGCTAATGCGTATGGAGTGTGTTCATATACTTTTACTAGAGCCTATAGCCTCGTGTGGGTATTGTAGTGACCAGACTTACTTTCCTTACTTCTGGGACACCAAGAGCTGACGACTCTTGGAGAGGCCAAGCCGGGGGGGGGGGTGGCAGAAACATTCCTTCTTTAAGCAATAATAGGACCCCTTTGTGTCTCTACCCACCACTCCCTGAGACTCTAGAAGCAACCTAAATTATTAGGGAATAATTGCAGATTTAAGACCCTGATGAAGCAAAGGGGCATCCAGTCTGAGGACAGAAACCATGCCTAGCTTGTTTGTCACAGCTCCTTGGAAGGCAGGAGAAATTTGCCACCATGGTGCTAGCCTGTGTTGATGAGCAATAGCAAGAAAGCGTTGTTAATTCTTAATTTTGGACACAGTACATGGAATTCACACCATGCATGGACACAGTGATGATAGTGGAGGAAGCCACATCCTCTGCTACTATGAATGTTCCCTATTGGCCAAGTTCAATGTGGCACCAAGAGCCAGGATCCCCAGCACTGCATGACATAGAACCTGGGTCTTTTCAAATGCTTTGAAGACTAACACATAGGTCTTAGATTACAGTTATTTGTTTAATGATGTCCTCATAGCTCATTCCCTCAACAGCCCTAAAACCAGGTACTATTAGAATTCTTACCTCAAGAAGAAAGGGTGATGTTAAACCGAGCAGATGTTAAACCCTACTGTGACTCATAGTGAAGTCATAGCTTGCTCTATTGAGTGTTTCTGGTAAGGTTAACTGCTGGTGATGATACAAATTCGGTTGCTCTCTGGCTGTGAGATACATAGGTCATGACTTGTGAAACTGATTGGACAGCAAGAGCTGACATCGAATCCTACACACATTGAGATTGGGTGAACCAAAGGCAGAGACTTCCATGGTAATTGAAGCCAATGGCATAATTCTGGGTCAGCATAAGAAAGCCATGGCCACAGAAGCACACAGGCTTAATCTGTTGATTTAATGCTGGGTATGTTCCGTTTCCCTGGACTGCTTCATTATGTCAACTTTTAAGTGATCGGCCATTCTTTTGGGCAGTTCTACATCGACCTTGGTTCCTGCCAAGCAATCTCTGGAGAGTTCTAATTTCCAAACCCACCAACATCCCAGTCTGTTCTAGGCCCTGCGTTTACCAGGGAGACCCCTGCCCCTGAACATCTCTATTTTCTTAGCTTTATGGACGCCTTTAGCTCAGTTAGCCTGACCCAGCCAGAGATTTGTCCAGATGGAGCCCTGCTGGGCTGAAGACATTTGGCTCGTGTCTGCAGTTTATGCCAAGTTAGAGCCTATCAGAGTTCTCCCAGCCATCTCATGTGGCTGGGAGGCACCAGATAAGGGATTTTAAGAATGGAACATTGAAACGGAGGTGGAGAGAAATGGCTCTTTCATTACACACAAAGTATCAGTGAACGAGTCAAATTTGGGAATAGCCATCTTTGTGATAGTCTCCCTGAGAGCTGTGGAAGCATTTATGGTCTACGTTGTCACAGTTAGCGCTATAGTATCTTTTACTCAATGCTTTAAAGAGCTTTAATGCTGGAGGCAGCCTTCAATTTCCTAAGTGTCCACAGCTCTTTCAAAGGCATTTAACCAGTCCCTATCCGGCTACTATGGAAGGCTGGCAGGTGGGTCTAGTCACAGGGAGAGCCCTCCACCCACTGTCTAACTTGGCCTTTTTGTTGCTGCAGCTTGTTGCTTACTGGGAGAAGACTTTCAAGATTGACCTGTTCAAGCCACAGATTGGGGTGGTGAATGTAACCGATGTGAGTATTCTTACCAAGGGCTGGCTGGTCAGACACCCTGTTGGCAGCTATGCAGGCCCAAGCACAAAATCACTCAGGAGTCTAGAGCAGTGAGGAACCCTTGGGTCTTTTCCAAACTCTTGCAGTATGGCCCAAGACTGGGTTCTAGCCAGTCCCAACCCTCTCTAGGAGTACATTTCCTTGCTTATGGAGCTAGCCTAACCTGACTCATTGACCTAGGACTTTCCACCCAAGAACATTCTCTTGTGCTCTCTTCCTGAACTAAAGAACAAGGCCTTCTTACACAGGCTGCTCATGCCCAGAGCAACCATTACCTAAGGCGGATAAGAGATTGATACCCAGAATCCCATGCTAGCGGCCACCTACTCTGTAGTCAGGTGACACTGACAACAGAAGAGAAACCCCCTGACAGAAGTTTAAGCACTGATGAACTGAGGGTGAGAAGGGCTAGTGAGATGATGTGACAGAGTGGGAAGAAATTTAGACTCAGTCCAGACATCTGATATGCAACAAGACAGAAGTGGGGCAGATTCAATGAGGTTAACAGTGGGAAGAAGGAGCTATAATGAGGGCCCACCTCAGCTAGTACAGGAATAATCTTTTGTGAATAGGGCCAATTAGCAATGTCTTTTTGCCCCATAGAAAGTGCCCTAGCAGTCTATACATTTCCTGACTTTTGTGAACCACTTTTGAAATCTGAATGAAAGTTAATTACTTAATAATTAATTTTGTTTGTGTGCGCGTGTGTGCACAGATGTATTCTCTTGGGTAGTAGAATACAGATTTCTTTTACTGTTATTGAAACAGAATACTGTGCAAGACCGTTTCTGCAACTTGGCATTTGCATTTGTCTATCTGTATGTATTCCTGCTAGGTGTGAGAGACTTGGAGGCCCATTCAACACAGCTTGGAAAATGCTGCCCTGCCTCGGCCCCCACCCATTTGCTCATTGGCTCATTCTGTTCTTCATTGCAGGCTGACAGTATCTGGATGGAGATCCCAGATGATGACGACCTGCCCACAGCCGAGGAGCTGGAAGACTGGATTGAAGATGTGCTTTCTGGAAAGATCAACACTGAAGATGATGACAATGAAGAGGAAGATGATGATGGTGATGACAACGATGATGATGACGATGATAATGATAATTCTGATGAGGATAACGAAGACAGCGATGATGACGATGATGACGATGAATAGCTCCAGCCCCGTGTGATTCTGATGAGTGACATTACAACCACCATGTACCATACAGACAGCCCAAGGGGGGGCAGCAAGCAGTGGTGCCCACACCTAGTCAGCTCTTTTCCTTTCTCCAGCATCTTTTTCTAGTCTGTTCTTGGCAGGAGCGGTACATTTCAGTGAATGCCTTTCCAAACCCAGCAGGCTCACAGTGCAGGGACAGAAGGGGAGTGAGTCCCATGCTGACTACTTCTAACCATTGAGGAACAAACAGCCCTTGTTCTTTGCTAGACAATCAGGGTCATGGAATTGTGGGAGTCTGGGGACTGTGTCTCCTGACACCTCTACTCAAGTTTACTTACTGTCTTTGATCCAGATGGTGACAGAACTGACAGCTTGCTATTAGTTCACAAGCAGGGAGTGGCCTTCTGATCAGAGTCCAGGAAGGCCACATGATTATCTAATCTCCCGCCAAACCCAGAGCATCTGTGAACTCAGACCCAAGCCTTTGGATGTCAATTTAAATGCCTTGAAATGTGTGGGCATTGCCATCATTTCTGGAATATTAGGATGATGAGTGGGGGTCATCTAGCTCTATGAACATCCCATGAAATTGCCAAGCCTCATATATTCACCAGTGGTAAGAGAGGAGAGAGGCTGAAGGATAAAAGGCTTTTCATTTTTCTGATGGAGACTGTTTAGGTCTCTGAATGGGTCTGCTGGCTGCCCAGAGTGAGCTGGGAACTTGAATGCACCCTCTCTGTCCCCGCTAGTGAGCTGTCCCATTCTGAGTTAAAATCGCTTTATCCAATGGTCAATTAACTCTCCCCTTTCATCAGCACTCCCACACTTGACCAGGGCAGCGACCATTAAGAGTTCACGATGCCCTGAGGCACCAAGGAAAAAAAGAAAAGAAAAGAAAAGAATCCCCCAGTGCCTTTTGAATTGTCGGAAAGTGACAGTGTGCTTGGTAGTGGTAGTTGTTAAGTGTCCTAACTTAGTTTTGAAATCTGTTAACATGGAGAAGACTCTGTGTGGTGTTGTTTTTGAAACTGGGGCAGTCCTTTTATGGAATAGTAATAAACTAATGGACACTAGACTCGTGTTTTGAAAAGATCGAGGCGATCTTGATGATCCTATCCCGGTCTTTGGGGGTTTGTTCAGTTTTGCCTGGCTGGATCCAGTTCTACCTCTCTGCACCTTTGGCTGCCCTTCTAGGTTTAGCATTTCACTGTGTCTCTCCCCACTATCCATGTCTCCAGGCATGAGCATCCACACCCATCAAACACTACCCGAGTGTTAACGACCTCCATTGTGGGTCTCTTCCCTTCATCTTTGACCTTGGTGTTTGATCCACTTGGATTCAAGCTGCAAACTTCAGATTCAACACAACAAAGCCGTTATCCATTCTCCTTCCCCTCGACGCTTGTCCTTTCCATGAAGCCCCAGCCTGGATGATTGCTATTACTGTCTATGCCATTGTCTAGGTCCCTGGAAGTGCCTTGCTCACCTCTGCTCCCACCGCACTGGGTGCACACTCGTGGTCACAGCACTCATCATTGAATTGATAACACACTACATGGCCATCCTTTCACTAAATGCAGGCTTTAAGGGACAAGGCGTTTACTTATCTTTGTATTCCAAGCACTTTGCTCATCACAAAGCAGGGCTTAGTTATTGAATCAGTCAGTGAACAATGGGTCAGCCAAAGCAGCTGCCATTGCCTCGCTGTGCTGGGCAGTGGAGCTTACAGGGCACATAAGGTGCCTCACGCTGTGTTAGGTAACAAAATACTTGAGAGAAACAACTGAAAAGAGGGGATTTTACTTCAGCTTACAATATCATTGGTTTTAGCTTAAGGTCTGATGCCTCCACAGCCTGCAGCTGGAGCTATGGCAGAAGGGAACCATGGGAGCAGCTGCTGGCCTCACTGCAGTCAGGAATCACAGAGAACGAGGGAGGGATCAGGATTCCAAACTATCCCTTAGTGTCCCTCCCTCCAGTGACCTTCTTTCCAGTCTCCTAAGAGTTCACACAGTTGTGAACTCAGAACAAGCCAAGATGAGGTTAGTCATGTCACGATCTGGTCACCTCTAAAGCCCCACTTCTGAATATAGCTGCATCGGGGCCCAAGTTTTCAATACATAAGTCTTCGAAGATATTCACCTTCATATCACAGCAGAATGCTTCAGTCTGGGCGGGTTATGCAGTAAAAGTCTGCCTTTCACAGCTTAGTCCAATGCCAAGGTGCCAATTGTGTTGGTTCCTGCTCAGGGCTTTTTTTGAGGCTTTTCATTCTGTTTGCATATGGCAGACAGACAGACAGACAGATAACTTATAGAGATAGATGATGATGAAGATAAATATATTGTAGTAAATAGGTAATTCTCTTCTAGAAAGGATGCCTGTCCTGTCAAATTAAGGTCTTGCTACTATGACTTCATTTCACTGTAATTATCATCTGAAAGGGCCTTGTGTTCAAATGCATGATTTTGGGGATGCATAATTCAGCCTATAAAGCAGAGCCTCAATATAATTTTCTCCCCTCACAAAACTAAGCAGGCTGTGCTGTGTTCCACCCACCCAAGCCCAGCCAAAGCTCCAGCAAACTCTTAGGGAAGTCATTGTGTCCCTCAAGGTCTCAATGCTAAAACTTTCAAGTAGCCAAGGAGTTGAGGGAGGTGGTCCATTGCAGAAGTGGTCTGTTTCTCAGCCCAGGAAGATCTGGTATTCTCAGAGGCCTATAAATATGCGTGAAGCTGAAACTATGCTCTGATGGTCCTGCATTAGGATCTCTGGGAGTCCATCTGGTTCTGCCTGGACGGTGCTGTGTAGTCAGTCCTGAGCCCTCTAAGCTGATATGGATTGAGCACTTTCTTGCATGCCTGGAGTACAATGCTAAATGCCTTCCATGTTATCACAGCTAATTCTTAGTGCAGATTAGAAGATTCGTCTTGTTACTGTCCTTAATAAAGAGAGGCAAAGAGAGCTCAAGCAACTTCTCAGCATTACACAAACACTCTGAAGGGTCACAGATAACCCTTCATTTTATACTTAAAAGGATTTGCATTAAGAACCAAAACACTGCATTCTTTTTCCCTCAGAGCATGTCTGAGGACAGACTCAAGTGAATTTCCAATAATTCTTTTTATTGCTTGAAACCATTTATCTTCCCATTCTGAGTTCATAATCAACTCAAACAAAACTAAAAAAATGTGGGCTAATTAAAAAACACAAGACCTGCTATCCTGTTAAAAAACGAGGAGTAAGATCATGAGTGTTATCTGGAACAAAGCATCCCCTTCAGTGTGTGTTGATGAAACTGCATCTCAGAACTTGAAAAGATCCTGCCTTTTCTAGAAGAGAGTGTGACCCCTCGGGTCTTCTGGACTTCGTGTTTGTCACCCTGTGAGGAACCATTATTGTACCTTGTGCTGACTACATATAATCTCACTTTCATTGGTACACATTCATCACATACATGTCTGATGGCAACCTTAGGGGAAAGACTGTTTTAGTCATTTCTACTTTACCCAAATTTGGGTGAGCAAGCAATAAATCTTGTGACAACTTTATAAACATGATACAACTTGACCCTCATGGCTATTATCCCTATTAAAAATACACAAACTCAGCCCAGTGATTATTTAAAGTGAATATAAACCAAAAGCTTTTTGTAGCATGGCATCAGCTGTTTGGATTAGCTTAGGATAGCAGACTGCTACAGAAGCAGACCAGGAAAACTTCTCAGCTCACAAAGGATGCTTGCCATGTAGGGTGACCTTTTTCCTCAAGTGAGCAAAGTCCTCCAGAAACACAGCCCTCCTTTGTGAGGGACAGAGCAGCAGCTAGAAAGGAGTACAGACGTGTCACATCATGTGGGAATGGAATGACCACAGCCACCTAGCAGACCAAAATATTTGCAAGATGGATTAAGAGGAGTCTTTGGAATCAGTGTGATATTTTAATAATCTGAACCCTTTATCGATAACTACAAGTCAGAGTGGTAACCCTGGGACTGCCATCCGCCTTGACACTCCTCCTACGTAACAACGTTCGATTAGTTTGTAGTCAGTGCTTTGATGCTGAATGTCCTTCTGTTCTCATTCATCCACTCGCCCATTAAAACTCACAGCCTTTTTAACAGTCTAGAGACCGGCAGACTCCCAATCTTTGTCACACATAGATTAGGGAAGGCAAGAACAAGCAGGTTGTAAATGGAGCAGCTGAGCAGAGAAGCAAGAGAGAAAAAAAAATGTCTGAAGCACCCAGCTTTCGTTCTGAAAAAAAGGCAACTTCATTATTTCCTGAAATATTATAAAGCCTTAGACCACAGAAACACCTTTGGACATTGACCCAGAAAGCAGAGCCAAAAGTCATCTCTAAGTTTGGAAACGGAGCCTGTGTAACTAGAGGATGGTCCCGTGACACATTGGCACTAATGGTGAGTTAGCCTCTTCTCTCCTATAGCTGAGATCCTATCTGTGCCAGCAGGCCCTGCCTCTTGCTCTGGGATTTCCCTACTGCTGTCCTGATATCTTCACCCCACTTCCTTAATATGGCAGTTTACCATCCCAGATTCTCAAAACTCCTCCACATTCTACAGCGGCAACCCCGGGAAAAGGCCGAAAGCGAAAAGGGCCTTTGGCTGCGGTCTGCATGTGGCTTTAATTTTTTTTCCAGCAGGTTTTGCTGTGAACTTATGAACTGTGAGCATCTGGGCTGATGGCCCAAGGAAACAGCTTATCATTAATCTATACGATGAGTATCTCCGAGTCAATTGCTTTCTCTGATCCCTGTCCATGAAACTGGCAAGAATGTGTGTGCTATCAACATTCCATGCAAGGGAAGGGGAGCTGAGTGCAGAGGCAGAGGCAGAAAGCAGCAACATTTCTTCATCAGCTAATCTAGCTCCCTCATCTAAAGTAAGTCTGTATATCTCACACCCCTATCCAATGTATACCAGGTCTCTTGCTTCCCACATCTCATTTTTTTTTCTTTTTGGTTGTTGTTTTCTCTCTCTCTCTTTTTTTTTTTTTTTTTTATTTACTCACAAGGTTGGCTTCCTTTCCAGGTTTGAGAACCTAAGGGTTTTATCTTTTGCTACCTATTCACTTAGAATTTCCCTCCCCATAAAATGATCAGCAACTGTTCGTTTTCCTTACTCTGTTCACTGCCTTTCATTGCCCCCCTCCTCTATCACATGTCCCCTGGTTGTCACAGGAACATGTGAGATTGCTGAAAAATCAAATCAAGATCGAAGATGTTCCCTGAAAAGTAAACAGACCTTAGAGCTAAGATACTCACATCAGTCAGAGAGACGGTATACCACGGGAATCTCAATTTCCAAGATTAGAGCATATTCAATGTGTAAATGCTCATTTGGAAGGGGGCGAGGGCACTAATGGAGGACCCAAAAGAAAGCCAAATAACGTTGGATACTAGATACAGTGTGTCCATGATAGACACCAGCCCTCACCAATGTCATGATCAGAGTCCATTTCATACAGCAAACCTTCATGACACAAAGAGACTTGTGTACATGGCAAGGAGCCATATAATTCAGTCATTTATATGTTCAAAAATGTCCAGTGAGAGTGCAACATATATTCAGACGTGGTCATACACACATGGTATCTGCTAACTGTAAGTACAGGCTAAGCCAGAACTGCCTCTCTTGGTTACAAAGCACGGCACTAAACTATTCAAGAGTAATATGGTCTCTGGCTACCTATTTTGTATTGTTGACTCTACCAGATAAGGATCGAAGCTGGGTTCAAAATTCAGAG
This sequence comes from Mus caroli, assembly GCF_978045245.1. NCBI lineage: Eukaryota > Metazoa > Chordata > Mammalia > Rodentia > Muridae > Mus > Mus caroli. The sequence goes on along the minus strand of NW_028227258.1, from coordinate 58,421,531 downwards.
ATTAAAATCCTTGGTAACAAAAGCACCTGACAGATAACCTCTCCCTTAAGGCCTGGCCCAGGTATCTCTGGTCTGGTCCTTATCAAGAGTTCAATTCATACCTTGGGTGGGACAGTGCCTGCCATGGCTGCATCCTTGCTGGTGTCCCGCACTCTGTGAACACTTAGAAATTAACTTTAGTTAAGCGGGTCCAGAGGAGCTGGAAAGTTAAAGCATGGAGTAACCTACATAAAAATAAGATATTATTAACATTAGAGGTCTTTGTGGTCCCATTTTTAGGTACAGTGATCATACTAGATGACTATTCCTTCATGTCTATAACGGAGGGGCAACAGCACCTGAAGGCAAGGGCTGCATCTCCCTTCCTGGCTCCTAGCTATGCCGCATGCTTCCACTACAGTACTTGTAATACAGCATGAACTAAACTCGTCACTGTGTGTCAGGTGTCTCAGTGCCATAACTAATTCTCTAGGCAAGGGTCTGTTGTTTGATGTTTTTGTAGGCTGGCAGTTTGGCAAGGCCTACATCAGCAGTTCTCAACCTGTGGGTCATGACCCCTTTGGGGAAGGGTTTAATGACCCTTCTCAGGAATCTTCTAAGACCATCGGAAAAAATACAGATATCTACATTATGATTCATAACAGAGCAAAATTATGGTTATGAAGTAGCAACCAAAATAAATGTATGGTTGAGAATCACCACAAAATTAGAGACTGTATTAAAGGGTGACAGCCTTAGGAAGGTTGGGAACCACTGTTCTACATGAATGAATCCACCAGGGAACGCACCTGGCCATGTCTGAAGGCTCAGAGAGACAGAAAGACAGGCAAAGCCAGACAATCTGCACGCTCAAATGCTTTTATCCGAATGCTGTTTCAGGGTCAAAAGAATCAGAGATTCAAGATAAAAGCTCAGGAGGTTGTTACATTTGTCCCCGGGAGTTAATTCAAAAGTGTCTTTATCTCGCTGAATGAATCACTGGACTTTTCTGAGAAAGCCACCTTGCCGGCACGGCCTCAGGCTCCAGGAATCTCTCTAAGGGGCTGGAAAACTCCGTCCCACTCTAATCCACCAGGGAAGCACGTTGCATAGGCAAAGCAAGTTAGGTAGAAATGGGACAGATGGAGTCAAGGGGCTCTTGTTCCATCAGGAGTTTCCCACTCTCTGTCTACCCTCAGAATCTTATCTTAATTCCCAATGCAGGGATAATGTGAGCACCATCCCGCCATCTCCGTCCATCTTTCCCTCCAACAGCACAACCAAAGTATAACTTACACACGGTGGGGCAGGGGAAAAACAGGTCTTCTCTTCTTTCCTTTGACCCTTGGATTCCATTTTATGTGTACTCTGCCTGCAGTCCAAAGGGTAGGTATGGGGAAGGGGAGAGAAGCTGAGAACAGAGTCAAGGAGCCAAACGAAAGGCTCCAGAGCCACCGGCTGCAGCCAATCGCGTATCGCACCTCAGCTGGGCTACCTTAGCTCTCCCACCCACAAAGCCAACTCAGGCCCCTGTGCCCAAGGGCCAAGCAAGCCTCTTGGCCTGGTCAGGTCCAACAGAGAGAGGCAGCTGGACCTGACCAGGCAAATGGCTGTGGTTGCTGGCAGCTCAGTGGCAGCAGCCCAGGCCTGCCAGGTTAGAGCTTTCCTGGGAGGAGGGTCTCTTGGGTTGTTCTCATTATATATCCCAATAGGTCAGCCTGGTGGTGAGGCTCCCCACAGGACCAAGCGGTATAAACCCAAAGGGAAAGAAATGACCTTCCTCCCAAGGAATTCTCAGACTCAGGTTCCCACTCACGGTTGGTGTCTCCAGGTCCCTCCTCCACACCCAGAAATACCAAACCACTTATATCACGCTGCTGGGGAGAGTGGGCAGAGGGGCCAGGCTCTGAGCACTTGCAGAAATCCCTTTAACCAACCAGGCAAGTCTCTTCTTTCAACTTTCTTATTTCACCTGCAAATGAAAGGATCCCTAATTAAGACACTGTGGGGGAGGGGCAAGCTGTGCTGCACAGTGTCTGATGGGTAACAGCTGGAGAGTGTCAGCACCCTCCCCTTCCCTCCCTTCCCTTCCCTAAATACAATGGTTTGTCAAAATAGGGACTCCATTAATTTTCATTAGAATAATTTCACAATGAAATCCATTACTCTATATACTAACACAAAAAAGTTAATCACAAAATGTGGTCCCCAATTGGATTTTTTATTTTTATTTTTTTTGAGCACCCATTCAATTAAACGTGGTTTCAATGGAGTCGAACTGGTGTCAGCTCACCACTCTGTGAGTACCATTCAAGAACTGCACTATGGACATAAAAACAAGGCGTGTTTTATTTATAATTGGATATAATAAGATTACATATTAGTAAGTTCACAGTAGTGATTTATTTGTTTGTTTTTCTGATGTAACAAGATCCATAAAGAGCAAACATTACCCAGAAATACGTTATGTTGCGTTCTAATTGTAGGGTCTCTGCTGCAGGGCTCTCTTCAAATGATCATATAGACATCCCTGTCAATTTCAGTCAGGAATCATTGGTTGTTTAAAAGTTACATTAAATAGATGCATGGGAGGCTTCCTGGGGAGTGCAGTTTGAATAGTAACACCCCACATCCCACCCCAAGTTTGCCTGGTTTTGGTCTTGTTTCTTGCTGTTTGTAGGTCATAGAGGTCCCAAGGCAAGAAAGAAATGAATGGGCATGCCTGCAAGGTGACAACGGGCTCCCACAGACAGCTCCTCATGGAGAAGCCAGTATAAAGAATGAAGGAGAGGACAAATGAGCCAGCTTTGAGAAACAGTCCTGAAACAGACTCAGTCATACACACATGTACAAACGAGACACACAACACGACTTGTCACTGGCCACGTGGATGTTATGACTGCCAGCGTGCAAACATGGCAACGCACACTCCGAGAAGTTCAGGTGGGAACACATCCTCTTCTTCCCTGGTTTGCATCCACCTGTATGGAGTCTTGCACAGCAGGGCCAGGGCTGAAGAGGGCAAACCAAGGTCTCTGCTTTGTTGGTTCACTGGGTCAATGATTGGCAGTGGGGAGGGTGGGTAGTCAATTTCCATGGGTACAGTGTGTTGGTAGGAGCTCACAGACAGAGCTCTGTGCTGGCTAGTTTTATGTCAATGTGACACAACCTAGAGTTAGAGAGGAGGAGCGCCAACTAAGAAAATGCCTTTGTAAGATCGGTCTGTAGATGAGCCTGTAAGGCACTTTCTTAATTAGTAATCCGTGGAGGAGGTCCCACCCCACTGTGGATGGGACCATCCCTGGGCTTGTGGTCCTGGAAGCTATAAGGAACTAGACTGAGCAAGCCTTGAGAAGCAAGCCAGTGAGCAGCACTCCTCCACGTTCCTGCCTCCAGCTCCTGCTCTGTTTGAGGTCTCATCTTGACTTTCTTGAGGATGAACTATGACGTGGAAGCGTAAGTCAAATAAAACCCTCTCCTCCCAAGTTGCTTTGGCCATGGTGTTTCATCGTAGCAATAGTGTCTCTGACTGAAGCAAGCTATTACATTTAATACATGCACTCCAGAAGATGATGTAGAAATTAGAACTGCTCACCACCACCTCTGACTCAAGAGATGGCAAGACCGTGCAAGCACCCTAGGCCTTTCTAAGACTTATCTGCATGGCCAGTCTCCCCATTCATTAGAAAGCCCCACACTCTTAATCCCAGCACTCGGGAGGCAGAGGCAGGCGGATTTCTGAGTTCGAGGCCAGCCTGGTCTACAAAGTGAGTTCCAGGACAGCCAGGGCTATACAGAGAAACCCCGTCTCGAAAAACTGAAAAAAAAAAAAAAGAAAGAAAAGAAAAGAAAACCCCACACTAACGGTGAATTGTGATAAGGCAAACATACCCAGGCCACTGACTTCATACTCTGCGCTATAAAGAATCTGTCTTCTTGCAGATCTCAAAAGGGAGAGTTAGAGGAAAGAAGGGAGATGATAAATGTTGGGTAAGCATTTACTTTGTGAACTTTAGCCAAGACAATTTTGACCCCACGGATTACTTAAGCATGTGTGAGCCTTATAACCTTAAAATCCATTCTAATTCCCACTTCCTGAGCATTCAATTCCAGGACTATTAAAGACTGCTTTTTTTTTTTTTTTTTTTTTTTAAAGCACACACTTCTGAACAAAAGTTGTCTACGTTTGTAGATAATGAAAATCACCCGGGGAAGATGGCAATCTCAGACCTACACTCTTCATTGAGTTCTTCCACAGTTAATGTTAGAATTTTAATAACTTAGGTTGGAAGTTATAGGGGTGGGGAAATCTATAAACGTTTAAGGTAATGGAATCCTGTGTCCTCTAATAGGATCATGTATCCTACTAGCCTTGGGGAGCAATTTACATCCTTTAAAAAGAGTAGGCTATGAGGGTTCAAGAAATGAAATAAAACTTTATTGTCTTCAGTTGTGTGATGCAGCTTTCTGCAACTTCACATTTCTTTTGCAAACTCTCCTCTACACCGTTTGTTCTCACGTCACGTCAACTCGGCCTGGTAAAACGCTGGAAGCACAAAGACTTTAAAGGATCCTGCTTGTGATTTTTGTTTTTCTTTCAGGAATCGATGCAAACTTAAGTATTTTGAGAAAAAAATCGATATTCAATTTACAACCAAAACAATAATTTCAGGAAGTCTGAAGTTCTATGCAAAGGAGATGGAGAGGGGCCAGGAGGGAAAATAAATTAATTCCTTAATTTAAGCCTTTCTTTGCCCTTCTGGGAATGCACATACCAACACAGGGCTCCAATTTAGCCCCTTTAAGACCCATGATTTAAGCCGGAGCAGGAAGCACAGTATTGTAAGATGCTGACGAGCAGTGTTACCTTTTACTCTACATCACTTACATTTATGGCACTTAACAACTGAATGGTGTTGGTGGCAGAGCAGCTCTGCTGTGACATTACCCTCCACACACAGCTGGTCTCTCACAGACTGCCCACCCCTTACCTCGTCTCCTAAAATATTTCCTGAGAAAGACATCCTGAGGAACTTCCAGTAGAAGGGACCTAAAGGTTTCAAAGTAAGACCAAAGCACCTGGTTACACTATGTGTGTGCGCGCGCGCGTGTGTGTTACACTGTTATCATGGGGCATCCTGGCTGTGCCTTGCCTACGGGTTTCTCTTCCTTCTCTAGCACACCTTTCTGAGCTAAAAGTTATTGAACAAAAAAATAACATTGGCTTTTCTAAGCACAAGTGTATCACAAATATTCCATGCCAATTTGGATTTTTTTTTTTAATAGACAGAAGGGTACACTTATATGGGCATGGAGATGATGGCGGCCTTCTCCTTTCCTGAAATGAGATCCCTGAAGCTAAGAAAGGAAAGAGTACTTGGTGGAGCATTGCTTCGGATGTAGGCAAGCAGAGACTGGGACAGCCCACTACAAGGTGTCAGGAAATGGCTCCTTGGGGACTCCCCTGCACAGGACTCTGCCAGGAAGCAGCTATGTCTACAAATGGGACATCAAGGGCATTGTCCTCTGAAACCAGCTACAACATGCTGACAGAAGGAGCCTTCGGGACTGCGCCGCTGACCCAACTCTCCCTTTCCCAGCGACCCTTTTCCCTGCGATAAGTTGCACAGTGGTGGTGGTCACAAACCTCAGGATGGGACAGCAGTAGTTGCCAGGGTGGTGGGCACTGTTTGGCTTCCCATGGCAGGGCAGCTTGGCACATGAGCTTTGTTGAATACTTGTCTCCCTGGGAAATTGGATGGCTACATGGGGCACCTGCCAACTGGGAGTCACAGTGTTGGTCTCTCCTGGTTTGTGTGAAGCAGGGCTGAGGAGGACTGGTTGGATGGGCTCCTGCTGCAGCCTAAGGGAGGTGCTGCAGCTGAATAGATCCCCAGGGTCATACCCTACTTCTTGGGAGAAAGACTGGGAGAGGCTGTGCAAAGAGCTGTGGGTATACTTGGAAAGCCAAGTCCCTGACATCTCTGGAGGGCCAAGCTAGCCTGGCCAGGCTGCCCACCATGTACGGCTGTGGTCCAGATGCTAAGGAGAGTGGGCATTACAGTGAAGCCCAGGTAAGCAACCCCAGGGCTAGGGAAGGGCCAACAGAGGAGCAGGGCCAGAAACAGGGCAGGTAGGCTCTCTCTCAGGGGAAAATGGAAAGCCAATCACTTAACAGCTGCAAACCAGCAGTGCACATTTTCTATCAGTTTCTTTCTCTTCACAATGTAAGGCAACAAAGGATTAAAAACTCAGGCGGTTGGACATTTCCTGTACTGCCCACCACTCCCCAGGATGGTGTGGTGATGTGGATAACTACATGCACAAACACGCAAGTGGGTGTGTAGTGTCTGGCTTCCTGAAGCAGAATAAAGTGAGGCCCCTAGGATCTATGAGGGGGTCGACCAGAAGTCCAGGTGGGTGTGGTACTGGGTCACAGGCAGGGACCAGTTGTAAGGCGAGGCTCCAGAGGATACACAGCAGCTACACTTTGGTTTACAGCTGTCACAGAAACTCCAGGGAACAGCTTCTTCAGAAGTCCCATCTATTAAAGTCAGATGCCAACAGTCACTTGTTGGGGAGGGCATCTCCTGCTTCCTTCCAAATAAAGTGCAGATGGTCGAAGGATACTGGTCTATCCTCTGCCAGTTTGAGTCAGCATTGAAGAATTTTTAAAAAAATCTTTATAAAAGAACTTCCTCCTGGACATATATATATATCTATTTATATATTCTTTTGTTTTTCATAAAGCCACAAGTATAGAAATTTTAGACTGATGTCTCGGACTGTAAGCGAAGAACGAACTTGTGAGATTTAGGGTCTATGAACTCTTCTGAAAGTACAATGAATGGGATTTTCTTCACATTGACCACGAGGCTGAAGTCCAAGCATTTAAGGACGAAAACAATTCCATCCCGTAACCCGTTTGTCACAGCCTCCTCACTAATAAGTCTCCACTGTGTTGAGAGCCATCGATCCTTGTCATACTGCAAGGTGGGGCCCGCACTGAGGTATCGTTCAAGGAAAGCCTGAAAGCCAAGGAAGAACATTGGTGACGTTACAAGGGTTGCTGTGCGTTATAGCCAGGCGCCATCTTTTTTTCCCTTAGAAAATGTTACCCAACTACCCCATACCGTAGACTAGAGTTTAGCCTCTCATGCTGAAGGCCCACGAGACCCTCTCTGTAGAAGGAAGACTCCTTGGGCTTCCGAATTTTCTTTTGGCAATTTACAATCAGAGGGTGAGTTGAGGGAAGTGGATTGGCTACCACTGTTGATGTAACATGCCACCTGAAGACACCTCCCTCCCTGCTAAAGTCAAGAACCCCGAGGGCAGGCTGAGTGCCTGGAACAGAGCCGTAGTCAGTGAATCCTGGGCAGACAGACAAGGACAACCGCACAGACAGAACTGCATGGCTCTACCACCTGCTGGCTGTGTGACCTTGCTCAGTCATTTGCCCGGTTCTCTTAACCTCGCTCACTGAGCTGCCACGAGGTGCACAAAGCGCTCCCGGTAGACACACTGTGGTGTTGTCTGTCATGCAGAACTGATGCATGTGTGGCTAGGGCTCGGGATGGCCAGACCCACTTCCCCTCTCCTGAGCGCTTGCTCCAGGGACACGACACCAAGCAGACTGAAGTTCTCTGATTCCACTACATCTTCATGTGCCATCCCTCCTGCTGAGAGCTATCCCAGAAATCCCTCCTAGACTTTCACACCTTACACTATCCCTCAGATGGATCAACATGTTCTTTTGCCAAAGCTCCTGAAATCACTGGCGATGACGTCATGCCATAGTTCACTTCCTGAACTATGCTGACTTGCTGTCTCCTCCCCATGAGGCTTCAAACTTGTAGAAGATAAGAACTACGTCAACCCTGTCTTCCACTTTTTAAAGTATGACTTTCTAATGTACCTGGCATAGAATTAAATACATACATCAGTTTAGTTGAGAGAAAGAATGAACTGACAATATAAATTGAAAAATACTGGCATATATCCATCTGGTCCTAGGCCAAGGTGAGGACCTTTTTGGTTTTGAAGCAATCCTCTTTCATAACTCCTCCACTCTCCCGGGCAGTGCAAGCAGCTGTAGCCATGGTGATAGGCACACAAGAAAGCGCTGCTGTGCTTCAGTGAAATCGGAGTCACAGAAACAGCCAACCCCTGGCTTCGACCTGTGAAACTTAATTCAAATGTGCACCAACAGACAAGTGGTTAGGCAAATCTACATATCTGGTGGAATCAGGAGCAGCTATTCACAGTGAAAGCTACGTGAGTCAGATCTGTGTATATGGAATGAATGATCCAAGAAACTTTGAGTGAAGAAAGCAGGTTTCCAAAACGCAGGTGTGTCTAGTATCAAAGCATCTCGGCCTTAAAAACTAGAACACAGACACAGCTAAGAGAACACACATCAGCCCGAACTGCAAGGAGTGGGGGATGGGGGCAGAGTGGGGTTTTTGTTGATAGTGTGGGGGTTCTAATTACTTTGTGTTCTCTCTGTGTCTTTCTCTGAGTTTGTGTGTGTGCACACCTATGCATGCCATGGCACGTGTGTGCTGGAGAACAGTTTCAGGAGTCAGTTCTCTCCTTCCACCATGTAGTTCTGGGGCCTGAACTCAGGCTTGGCAGCAAGCACCTTTATCCAAAGAGCCATCTCACCAGCTCTAGTTTTGGTTTTGGTTTTGTTCTTGTTTAATTGGTTGGTTTTTTTGTTTGTTTTTGTTTTTGTTTTTTTTCTGAGAAAGTTTCTGCTAGGTAGCACAGGCTGGACCAGAATTCACTACATAGCCCAGGGTGGTCTTGAATCCATAGTCCTTCTGCCTTGGCCTCCCAAGCAGTGTGATTACAGTGATAATCTACCACAGCTGGCTGAAAACCTAACTTTCTACATTGGACTTTTCTTTTTCTTTTTTAAATAAAAATCCAAGAAAGCATACATTTAAAAAACGAAATGGGAATATATCAGACAACTTTAAGGAACTCTGGAGATAGGAAACCAGCGGTCCCTTCTCCTTGCCAGAAGCTATTCCTCTGCACAAGGGGACAATAGTTTTCTATTTGCAAATAGAAATGTTGTATGTGGACTTTTGTAACAAAATATTCAAGTGTTCACCCACATTGCCACAGATGATATACCCCAGCATGTTAGACACTCTTGCTTTTGTAAACAATTTCCAGTTTGAAGTTACACAGAATAATATTCTGGGGGTGGGCAACGTACCTTTAATGTAGAGTTGTACATACAGATACTATATACCATAATCTGATGTTCAAGTCTCTCATATAAACGGGCTCACTGTTTGCGTTTGCATGTACCCTGCAGATACCTGTGTACTTTAGAATGCTTAATCTCTACATGGCTTGCAGCACCTACTCCACCGTGATGCTAAGTAGCTGCTACACTGTGTTGTTTAGTGGTCAGTGACAGGAACATGTGTACATGCTCAGGGTGGCAGGGAAGCATGAACATGCACTTAGTATGACAGGAGTGCATGTGTACACGCTCAGTGCAGAGATACGTGTTTCCATCCATGGCTAGCCGACTCCACAGATGGGTCCCGAGCTGACTATGGACATGGCTGTGCTGGATATTTTCTTGGGTGAGAGACTGAATCAAAGAAATGAAAAGCCTTACAATTTATCATGGCTATTTCTGCACGGCTTTCCCAAGCTGGTAGTACTTGGGAGAAGTGTAAGAATAAGATATCCTTATGATGAAAGGTGATCGGATGTCACTTGTGCACGAATGCCAAGGTCATCCACGCTTCCATGAGACTTACATGCTTATAGCCTCTCTTATCAGCATCCCTCACACAACAACTCTGTCAGGCAGCTATCCCTGCTTTATACGGGAGGAATCATTATAGAAAAACTTGTGCACAGCTACAAACCAACTGAGTGGATGGGCGAGAATCCAAACCCACCACGATACCCACTGTGCCCACCCATTTCTCTTTTTGCCCCAGTCCTCTATTAAATTACACTGCTGATGACTGCAACATCTATCCCTTACAGTGTACTAACGCCATGAGCCAAAAACAAAGTCTACAACATCCAAAATGGTGGCATCGTTTCTGCCAAAAACCGACAGCTGTTTAGTCAGACTTTTATCAAATGATAGGTATGACATTATCACATGAATTAACATGAGGTATGAAGAACATCCTCAATTCACTGGTTAGGAAACTGAGGCACAGTACCAGAAGATAATTGTCCAAGGTTGTACAGCAAGACAGTTGGTGGAGGGCCCAGGTTAAAATGGGTCAGTTTAGCATGTGCTCAGCATGTACATACTTTCCTGTCATACTGATCATGTACACATGCTTCACTGTCACACTGGGTGTGTACATACACTTTCCTGTCATACTGAGCGTGTACACACTTTCCTGACTACCCTCACCACTACACTGTACTGGTTCCAGGTGGAAATTTTTCCTCTGTTATAGTGCTACACCCACTCCAGTAGTGACAAGAGCGACAGGCCCCAAAAACCTGGGCGCTGTCCCGAGGCAAAAAGTTCATGGAAACTTAGTCTCCTGGAACCGTGGCATCCTGTATAAAGAATGCTCCAATGTCCTTGCTTTAGTTGGTAAACGGATCTGTGTGCTTTCCCTTAATATTACTTTATTACAAGTGCTCCTAAGGATTGATTTTTTAACATATAGCTAAGTTAGATTCTAGGCAGTCCTTGATCTGACCTTGGGCATGGATAGCTAAGTCACAGCCCTACACAGGAATTTACCATTATCTAGGAAGAAGGAAGTTTGTGATCTAAGAAGGAACCAGAGTAGATACTTAGAACTATAGATAGCTGAGTTACACCCACACACAAGTATTTACAATGGCCTAGGGGGAAAGTGGACTATACAATAGACTAGAATAGGAACTAAGGCAAGAGTGCGGAAGCCCTTGACCCTGGCTTCTAAGATTAAGTGGACCTTAGGTGGAGCTGTTTTTGATCCCAGTTGTTAACATTGAGTTTTACCCCAGTTGGTTCCTGCCAGTCCTTCCATGTTTGCATTCCCCTGTTTTGTGTAAGAATCCAGTAACCTCTTTGTACCTAGCCGGTGTGTCACCCAACTTCCCTATTTTCTTCTGTATAAAAAGTTTGATGCTCGAGTTGACAAATTACATTCAGATTCTACACAATCTCGTGTGTCGCTTCTGTTTGTCATTCGCCAACTCCTTGTCCACCTGCAACCAGAGACCCCATTCCATGCAGATAGGAGACCCCAAAAGGGGGATAGTCTGCAGCATTCTAGAATCTAGAGGCCTTCAAAACGTGTATTTAAAAAACAATTGTTCCGGGCTAGGGAGCCGGCTCAGGGCTACAGTGCTTGCTGTCCAAGTGTGGGGATCTGTGTTCAGATTCTTAGGACCCCCACGTACAGTGCTGGAAAGGAAGAGAGGGAGGATCCTAGGGCCTCACTGGCCAGCCAGTCTAGCAGAATCACTGAGTTCTATGTTCAGTGAGAGACCCTGTGTTAAAAAATAAGATGATGGGCTGGAGAGACAGCTCATTAGTTAAAGAGCCTTTATTGCTCTCCCAGAAGACCCAAGTTCAGTTCCTACTGGCCATATTAGGAGACTTACAGCCACTTGTAACTCTAGTTCCAGGAGAATGTCATCTTCTAGCCTTTGCAAGGGACATCCAAACATGAAAGATGCTCATACAGAAACACACAAGTACATAGATATCAAAATCAAAAGTAAGTCTTAAATAACGTGGTGAGCAATGGTGGAGACACGGGATGTCATGTGACCAGCCAAACCCAGGGACCTTTCTGCCCGAGCCCCGACCTGGCAGCTCACCTTGGGGGTCATGCTGTTGGTGATGCAGAAGGCCAGGTGCTGCAGGATACTCTCCATGCTGTGGTAGTGTTGCTGCCGTGTGGTGCGCAGGTACTTCTGCAGCGCCCTGGCCATGGAGGGGAAGATGGCCTGGGCTGCCTCTCTGGGGTCCATCACCTCTCCTGGAGACTTCTGCTGTTCCTCAGCCTGGAGACGCTGGATATGGATGAAGGCCTCCTCCACAGCCACCACCAGTCTGGAAGGAGATTCGAGACAGTCAGCAAGGCAGCGCCCACTGCAGGGTCTGGGGACAGTCCCATAAGATGCAGAGGGCCTTTGTTCACTGAAGCACCCTGGCCTACCACCAACTTCCCCAAGGCTCTGTCATACTGTATCCCTCCAGGAGATGGAAAGAGCCTGGGAGAAGAGAAGCAACAGCAGACATGAGATGGGAGTGGGTGGGTGGTGTCTCTGGGCCTCCCAATTCTGCCAATAATGAGCTCAGAAAGCTCACTTTAACCTGTGCTTTGATTTCTCCAATAAAAGGTGTCTCCTGAGAGGCTCTGCCCGAGCCTGACATATACAGAAGCAGATGCTTGCAGCCAAGCATTGAACTGATGATCACAGGGTCCCCAACGGAGGAGTTAAAGGACTGAAGGAGCTGAAGGGGTTTACAACCACATAGCAAGAACAATAATATCAACCAGCCAGATCCCCCTCCCCCTCCCCCTCCAGAGCTCCCAGGGGCTAAACCACCAACCAAGGAGTACACATGGAGGGACCCATGGCTCAAGTTGTGTATGTAGCAGAGGATGGCCTTGTTATGCATCAATGGGAGGAGAGGCCCTTGGTCCTATGAAGGCTCAATGCCCCAGTGTAGAGGAATGCTAGGGCAGGGAGGTGGGAGTGGGTGGGTGGGTGGGGGCACACCCTCATAGAAGTAGGAGGAGGGGGAGGGGATAGGGGGCTTCTGTGTGGAGGGAATCAGGAAAGGGGGTAGCATTTGAAATGTAAATAAATAAAATAACCAACTTTTTAAAAAGTGAAATAAAGACTTCTGCTCACACTCCATCCGGAAAGAGAAAGCGAGCGTGCAGACACAGATGCTAAAGAGCCAGAGCTTGGGTAGCTTTAGTTGGCAGAGGGCTTGTCCAGTACCACAGAGACCTGGGACAAATCCCCAGCACCTCATGTGGTGGCACAAGCTCCTGATCCAGCACTCAGCAGGTGGAGGCCACACAAGAAGTCAGGCTGACAAGACGGCTCAGGGCAAAGGTGCTTTGCAGCCAAGTCTCACAACCTGAATTTGACCCCCACCCCCACCCCAGAACTCGTGTGAGAGAAGACAAAGAACCAATCCCCAAAAGTCATGCTCTCCATAGGTTCACTGTGGCATATGTACACGCACACATACATGTACATGCACACATACACATGTACACACACACACACACACACACACAAATAGATGTTTTAAAAGGTTTTTAAAAGGAAGTTCAGCATCATCCTTAGCTATACAGAGGGTTTAAGGCCTGGTTAGGCTACAAAAAAAGAAAAAAAGAAGAGAAAAGAAAAGAAAAGCAAGCAGAGCTTTAGTCCCCTTGTTCCACTTACACCTCCCCCAACCCCCCAGCAACTCAGGAAAGGGAAGAATGAGGTGACAGGCTTAAGGGAAGCCACCTTTGTCACCTTCCGTTCACATGGGAAATGGTGTGGGTGGGTCTTGCCCCCTCCAAGGGCAGCCACAGAAGCCCCGTGGAAATCTGCTCTAAATGCAGATTCCCAGGCGCAGGCTTAGGCCCACAGACCACGTGGTAAGCCTTGTGAGTGGGCCCGGGACCTGTGATGGGTGTTTAGAGGTATGTCTGGTGGTGACTACACACAAAGTCTGAGAAACGTGAGAGTAATGTGGTCTGTAAACAGTCATCCAGGGCATGTGTACAAACAGAAAATTAATTCTGGAAGTTAAAAAAAAATTTTTTTAAAAAGTAAGAATAAAATGTTCAGCGGGAGGAGGGCCCAGGCGCGCAAGGGTCACAGACCTTGCTCTCCGCTTCTTCACCCTGCGTTCGTGTTCGGCCTCTTCATAATACAACTCGTTGTGGCTGGAGTCTCTGCGCCGAGCTGCTGCAGCAATCATGGCTCGGGACTGACCAGTGGCGTTATTACTGGGCCCTTTGATGGAAGGAGAAAGGTAGATAGCTTTAACGGTAAACGCCAGGAAATGGGACCGAGAAGCAGCACCAGGGTCTGTGGTCTGCTAGTAAGCTCCCACCCACGCCCCTACGGAGCACCCCTGGCTGGGCCTGCGCAGTAGTACTCCACGCTCATGGCAGCCAGGAGATCTAACCAGAGTCTGATGGGGAAATGGAAAAAGATCTCTGAAGGGGTTGCCAACTGCTCACCCCTGACGCCGGCCAAGAACAACACCCGCCGGAGCGTGCCGAAGAGGTCACTTACCATCTGCTACACAAAGTTTCAGTTTGGCCATAAGGGCAGCTGGGACATCGCATGCAGCGGACAATGAGAGAGAGTAGGCAGGATGGGAGAACAAGGACAGACAGAGAAAAGAGAAGTCAAGGGACACTGACAGTGACCACACACAGGAACACAAGCTAAGCCGAGTGCTATCGCCCCCAACACCAAAACCCAGCAACCGCAACATGCCCCACCCCATCTATGAAGCGATCTAGAAGTCCCGTGTCACCCTGTGCATGACCCAATTTAGCTTATCACAAAGACACAGCCAGGACCTAATGCTTTCTTCTGGGTGCCTCAGAGAGCTAAGTTTCCCAATCAAGGGTGAGGCTTACCAGTCATACACCTTCCATAGCCAAATTTAAAAAAAAAAAAAATAGACTGGACACTAATACCAAAAACTGATACCTATGTAATCCAGCTGTCTTATTGACAACATGAATCTCTCCGGGAGTGTGCAAAGCTCTTGTCTTAGCCCAGGTGCCCAGCAAGACGTGAGAGGGAGTCCTGTTTCTCACACTTGAGCACCTGACACCCTGAATAAAACTGGCCTTTGACTTGGTGAGTCTGCCTCCAGCTTCTGGTTGCCATTCCACTCCTGCTCCTGGCCAGGACTGAGAGACTAGAGAGGAGTTCCCAGATAGCTGACTCTCTAGGCTGAATACATTTCTAGGCCAGGGTGGAGTATTCTAGGCCGAATGCCCTCTGAGAGCATCGAGAGCATCGCAGTCTTTGGGTGAACAGCTCAGACTTCAGACTTTGAAAAGCATTCCTTTCCTAGGACTTTCAATCTAAACTGTTCCCAGCAGGAGGCAGGAAACACAGCTACAGTTTCCAATACCAAAATCTCCAAGTGGATGAACTTGCTATATATATACATATAGACTGTAAACTGACATCCCCCTCCCCAAAACATGTTTGTCTACATTTAAACTAAAAATAGAAATTGTTCTAAAGTGAGAAAAGACCTAAGGCAAGCACAGAGTACAGGGTTGAAGCAAACGTACTATGAGGTTTAAGCCACAGAGCCGCCTAACTGTGGCCCCCATGCCCCACAAACGGTTTCAAGCACATACCATCTACATTGTAGACTTTCAGGCCAGCCATGTGCTTGGCTGCTCGGAATTTGGCTGCTGTTAGGAGGTTCGGGTTATAGATGGTGAAGTCCTTGTAGTAATTTTCCAGAACCGCCAAGGCTGCTCGCTGGATGCTGAAAAATGAGGGCAAAAGTGAATGCAGGGTTTTCACCCGAATACAGTGGGGCTGAAATGAGAAGTCTTTCTGAGTCAGGTCAATTCTAAGTCAAGGTAGCCCTCCCAGGAAAGTCTGCTGGCTCCTGCACTCCCCACGGCTTCCACTGTGGTGGCTTCCTCTCCTCTCCCAGGCTCTGGCATTCCCCATATCCCATTCAACCAGAAGCTGAAAGAGGAGAAAGTTACAAGCTGTAACTGAGATTTAGGTTTGGGGTACATAAAGCTTTTCCTGTTTATCCTTAATTTACAAAAAAAAAAAAAAAAAGAAGAAGAAGGAAGGAAATTGAGAAGCTCACCCCCCCACCACACACCAATAAAAAGGTAGGAACTTTGATGATGCTCTGAGACCCTCATTCAGTAATTGATTACACACACATACACAGAGAGAGAGAGAGAGAGAGAGAGAGAGACAGAGAGACAGAGAGAGAGGGGGGGGCAGAGATTTGCCCCAGGTCTAAGGAACTGGTCTCCCATGTTACAGCAATGTCTTCCCTATGGGGCAGAGTCCTTCAAATGAGGCTTCAGTTACGCACTAAGATATTCTGGGTCTTAAGATCCTCAGAAGCTCCTGCCCTTCAAGTGTCCCGGACACTCAGCAGATGATAGCTCCAAGCTACCATTTTGGAGCTCAGGTGATAACACACATATCCCAGGAGCATGCTGGGAGCTGAACAGAACACTGCAGGATCCCTGCAGTTTCAGAGATCCACCAGCTGCAACAGGGAGGGGCTTTCACTCATCTCCTCGCATTTGACCTTCACGATCACTCCAGGGAAGAAAACAAAGGCACAGAAACCCACAAGACGCACAATGGCATGGCACACGTTAAGAGTCTGGCTAGAATTCTGGGGCGGACTGACAACCTAGATGCTGGCCCTTCACCCTGCGCTGTGTGTCCTGACATCTGCAGCTCCCGAAGCCGTTCGCCAACCACGCTGCACTAAATACCACAGCTCTGTTTTATCTTGCCCTTCTGTGTCTCTTTCCCAGTGCTCTGCTAAGATAATGGGCTTATAAGGATTATTTACAGTGGCCTGAACGCCAGGACACGGACTGCCTTGGATTCCCGGAGGGCTATATGGCATTCCAGGGCTCTCTACCCACTACTGACTGAGCAACCCTTAGCCAGACCGCTGAAGCCCCATACTACCCCCTACCCCCACTCCCCAAGACTCCCTTTGCACTCCGCTTTAAGAATTGAACACAGAGCTGAGGATGAGTCTCCAATGGCAGAGTCTCCAATATTCACCTCTGCACTATGTAGGAACCGAGCAGTCATTAGGTCAGCGTGGAGTGCAAGACTAAGGCGGTCCTTGAGGTGAAGGGCTTCATTTTGATCTTACTGTTGTTCTGAGTTCTGCTCATTGTGTTTTCAATCTCCTCCTCCTCCTCTGCTATGACCTTCCCCAAAGAGGAACGAGTGTTCCTTCACTTCCAATGCATCCAAAAGTGTACCCATCCCTATCACACACATGCATCCTTGCACATTGCTGGTCTTCTGCCTCTGCCCACACACTAATGTTTGAAAACCCTAAGGGTGAAAACAAGCTTGGTTATACACAGACACACTGGTTCAAACTAGTTCATCCCATGCTTTTATACCAGCAGAAGAATTTCTCTAGGTGCTCGGATTAGAACATTAAAAAAAAAAAATGTCCGTCACCAAAAGTTAAGAACTGGTGGGGAGAAATTGAGAGATGGCTTAGCCATTAAGCATTGGCTGCTCTTGTAGAAGCTCAGGTTCAGTTCCCAGCACCTATATGGCTTATAACCACATATAACAAGGGATGCAATATACTTTTCTGGCCTCTGTGGTCTGCATTCGTGTGGTGCACACAAACTCTGCAGGTACATACACATTATAAATAAGCAAGTAAATAAATCCTCCTTTAAAAAAGTCCAGAGTTTAAAAGTAGTTTCAGAAGTTATCCTCAGGCCCACCTCCAAAGCAAACCTTGTGGTGACTGCTGGGTTTTGTTTTTCATCCAGGTCACAAGGAGGAGCCCAGAGAATTCTATCGGCTCAGTCCAGTGCCTTCATCCCACATGTGCCATCTCTAGAAGTGCCTTCTGTCCTTGTCTCCCTCTTCAGAGCTCCAACCCTGCCACCTTCTAGCATGGCCTAAGACACGGTTGGGGCAAGGCCCACAGCTGCCAATGTTGGAGCAAAACTCTATGCATCCCCTAAGAACTTCCCACAGATAGAGCTGGTGCCCAGGGACAGCGCCCCGGGGCTTCATGCAGGACCTCAGTCTTGCCAAGGCCAGAGAAGTCCATCTCCCAAGAAGCACAGAAGAGAAGAGCAGGCATCCTGCGCCTTCTCCAACCCCATCATCGCACAGAGCTCCAGCATGACTCAGAGCCAGGCACAGTCCTGGCCGGATGCCCAGGCTGACAAGCTAATGCAGGAGCTGAAGTACTCGCGCCAAGTTTATAAATGCCTCCAAGAGCTGTGCACACTCTCGCCTACAGAGAACCATTTGTCTGGCACTCAACACATCTAACAATACGAGGGAAGGAGACTTTCCACAAAACTAAGACAATACACAACCAATGTGCCCAATTTGAAAAGGTTGCAGTCGTTTGAGCTAAAATCCAACATCACAGTGCTTCATCCTTTTTACAGAGCAAACCATGTACTGCATGCCTGAAGTCTTGCCAAGATACAGGATGGTGATTCCTTGTGTTCATAGCTGAGCTGTGCTTTGTACGTAACAGCCAGAAGTCATGGGTGCAAACAGCAGGCAGACGTCCCCAGTGCCCATGTTCTGCTCCAGGTTACAGGAACAATCTAAGCACTCAGAACTCCCTGGTTGATGTCATTTTCCACATTCTCCCTTGCTCTTAGCTAGCAAAGTCATTTCAGTGGTTTAGGTGCTAGCTAAGTCATAGACCCACAAGCCCAGGACTTACAGTGCATCCACTCCTCCAGCCAGTGTCCGTGCTCAGACACCTTCCTTGCCTTCGATCCTCTGTATCCTCCAACTGTGGTACCACACAGGCCTCTATCAGTAAGCCTTTCACACTCCCTAGACCCTAAAGTCTGTCCCTACACTCAGAGCACCCAGCATAACACAGACCAGTAATGTCTCCTACAAGGAGTTAGACATGCAACCCCTGCCTCTTTAACTTCTTACACAAGTCCCTCTCACACAAGCAAGGCCTCCTGTATTTCCTCCATAGGTAACACTTGTTGGCTCAACTTGTCTATTTATAAAACCTTAGGATTCCCATAGGTTTGAGATTAAGATCTTAAGGTTTAAGACTAAGAAGAATTTCATAAAGACATTAGAGGCAAAAAGGGTGGGGGGCAGCTGAGAGATGGTTGAAAGCAAATCCTAGACAAGATCATCTCTGAGGAAAGACAGGGGCAAGGAAAGTCAAACTGGCAGGGAGCTTGGCATCATACCAGCACTGGAGCCAGAGAGGCAGTGAGCAGGCCAGCCACCTTCACGCAGGAGCCCTGGGTGCAGGCTGTGGAGACAAGGCCATCATGGTCCCAGAAGTGTGAAATGAAAGCCATCTCCTTGTTCTCCTCCAAAGCCAATAATCAAACAAATCATAATTCAACTATTCCAATCTCCCACTTTATGAAACAATTGATAGTACTTCATACCCACCCCCCAGAGAACTCCAGCCTCTGGAGAGAGAGAGAGAATGAGAATATGAATCATTTTATCTTAAATTATTCACTTCTTCAAATTTCATTCATTTTTTTTTTCTTGAATAGGATGGGACTAGCAATCCAGAATGCCTGGCACTGCCATGGTACGTGGGCTCCAAACACGTATGTATGAGATACATCACTGAGAGCTGAATGAAATAAACCTGTCAGGTCAGTGTAGTTAGAAGTTCCAGTGAGACACCCTGAGGTCCAACTCGATGGGGTGCTGGCTAAGGCTGGCATCAGTTTCTGAGAGCTGTCTCTGAAGCATCATGACTAGTGGGCAAATTCTGGACTTCGACTTTCTGAGAGTTCACTTTAACCGACATTTAGGCCAGGGAAAATGCTGGCGATTGGGGCGTTTGCCTTCTATCTTCCCCATATTGATTTGTTTGGTTGGTTTAGGCGTGGCACAATTTTATAAGGTAATATAATTTAAAGGGCCCAGCCTAAGGCACATGCCTCGTGACCGATACCACTATGGCCATAGGTTTCTATGTCTGCGTGTGCTGGGGAGGCTGATTTGCCCCCTGTGTGCATCTGTGCCAATCTCTCTCCCCAAGAGGGACTGACTCCCTTTGAAATCGAGCCAAGGCAGATCCTTCCACATAGCTTTCCCTGGAGAAAGGAACCATAAGGACCATAAGGTTAGAGCACTCCTTGACAACTCTCCGCCTCCTGACAATCCCATCCACTTAGGGGAGGTGGCCATGACTCACACGTGGAGAAAGCCTTGGCCTAAGAAGCAGAAAGTCTGGATTCCAGAGCTGATCCTGCCATTCTGTTACTTTCTAGGGTCTTCCTTCCTCATGGCCTGTGATGGTGAGAGAAATCAATGGCCTTCTGCGGTTGTTGAGAACATCCACTGAAATCTCACCAGTGATTACATTTATAAACCATAAAGCATTATTCAAAACTGCATCATATTATTGATAACGGCCCCGAGCATTTTATAATAGGGAATGTGGTTCACTGGTTCATGCCATTCCTGGGCATAAAAGCATGCTCAATATTCATTTATCCTGAATAACTTATTATGTTTTGTCTCTTTAATGCTCCCCACAAACACTACATATTAAATGCTCAGCTGTCAGCCTGAGGAGCTCTGGGGAAGCAGTGAAGCCCTGAGAATGTCGAACCTCGCAGAAGGAAGTCAGGTCTCCAGGGGGACGCTCTTGAAAGGGACTCTGGGGTCTCCTGTTGGCTCTCTTTTTGCTTCCTGGCTGCCATGTTGGACAGCTTTGTTGGACTTTAGTTCCCCACCACATGGCTCTACCTGCTGCAAGTTCAAAGTACTGGGGCTGAGTGAGTGTATGTAAAACAAACAAACAAAAACAAACAAACACAACTGAAATTGTGAGCCCAACTAATTTTTCTTAGAAATTGGTCATCTCAGGTATTTTGCTTCAGCAATAGAAAGCTGACCGACACACACCCAGAATTTTGAAAACGAAGTGATCTCGGTGTTCTGCCAGAATCCCAAGAATCAAAAAAAGCGGAATCCACTCCTTTGAGAGTACCCCAGCCTCTGAAAAGATCACTCTCCCACTGTGGAAAATAATCTCCAACTTCTGCTACTAGTCCTTACTGCTTCCTCCAGAGACGCGGAGCATCTCATACTTGGAGGAAACACCTTGGCCATAAACCATCTCTCTTTTAACCCCTCTAGGTTGCAGAAAGAGGGACTGAAGTCCATAAAAGTATGCACTCTCACACACATACATGTGCACCTCCACACATACACACACACATGCACCTCCATACACACATGAATGGACTCACACACATACATGTGCACCTCCACACACATTCCTTTGTTTACTGTTCATTTTCTCTCCCCTTGATTGTGCTTTCTACAACCAAACCTGTATATATGACTGAACTCAGAAATTAGCACTGGTCTTCAGGATGTATCCAGGAGAAAGCCCTTATATCCTCCGCTCCTCTCCAGGGGAGAAAACATGGCCAAACAGGTAAGACCCTCTTAAGTTTCAGCCTTTTTCAATATAAACTAGATCCACACCACTCTATCAACAAAACAGCTTTCTCCATGAGTGAGAAATGTGAGCATGTTTCGAACATGTAACTGCCCCACATCAGTGCCAGGACATTATTGCAATTACCTCGGCATGTGCTGACAGATGAACCACTAAACAGTTTCTCATCACAATAAAATCTGGGAAGACTTCCGTGTAGAGTATATAATCACCATCCTTTGAGCCAACCACACTGACGTCCAGAAAAGGTTCAGAAGAGGATGAATAACCAGCTGCCCCACCCCCATCACAACAACTGCAAACACTGAACACCTGTGACTTTCCAGACGCTGAGCTATAAGCTGGGCTTATAAAAGGATGTCCACTCCTCCAATAGGTGGTGACAACCACCCAAAGGATGGGAATGCTTAACCGATCAGACAGGGGTGGAAGCAAACATGGAAGGGAAGGGAAGGGAAGGGAAGGGAAGGGAAGGGAAGGGAAGGGAAGGGAAGGGAAGGGAAGGGAAGGGAAGGGAAGGGAAGGGAAGGGAAGGGAAGGGAAGGGAAGGGAAGGGAAGGGAAGGGAAGGGAAGGGAAGGGAAGGGAAGGGAAGGGAAGGGAAGGGAAGGGAAGGGAAGGGAAGGGAAGGGAAGGGAAGGGAAGGGAAGGGAAGGGAAGGGAAGGGAAGGGAAGGGAAGGGAAGGGAAGGGAAGGGAAGGGAAGGGAAGGGAAGGGAAGGGAAGGGAAGGGAAGGGAAGGGAAGGGAAGGGAAGGGAAGGGAAGGGAAGGGAAGGGAAGGGAAGGGAAGGGAAGGGAAGGGAAGGGAAGGGAAGGGAAGGGAAGGGAAGGGAAGGGAAGGGAAGGGAAGGGAAGGGAAGGGAAGGGAAGGGAAGGGAAGGGAAGGGAAGGGAAGGGAAGGGAAGGGAAGGGAAGGGAAGGGAAGGGAAGGGAAGGGAAGGGAAGGGAAGGGAAGGGAAGGGAAGGGAAGGGAAGGGAAGGGAAGGGAAGGGAAGGGAAGGGAAGGGAAGGGAAGGGAAGGGAAGGGAAGGGAAGGGAAGGGAAGGGAAGGGAAGGGAAGGGAAGGGAAGGGAAGGGAAGGGAAGGGAAGGGAAGGGAAGGGAAGGGAAGGGAAGGGAAGGGAAGGGAAGGGAAGGGAAGGGAAGGGAAGGGAAGGGAAGGGAAGGGAAGGGAAGGGAAGGGAAGGGAAGGGAAGGGAAGGGAAGGGAAGGGAAGGGAAGGGAAGGGAAGGGAAGGGAAGGGAAGGGAAGGGAAGGGAAGGGAAGGGAAGGGAAGGGAAGGGAAGGGAAGGGAAGGGAAGGGAAGGGAAGGGAAGGGAAGGGAAGGGAAGGGAAGGGAAGGGAAGGGAAGGGAAGGGAAGGGAAGGGAAGGGAAGGGAAGGGAAGGGAAGGGAAGGGAAGGGAAGGGAAGGGAAGGGAAGGGAAGGGAAGGGAAGGGAAGGGAAGGGAAGGGAAGGGAAGGGAAGGGAAGGGAAGGGAAGGGAAGGGAAGGGAAGGGAAGGGAAGGGAAGGGAAGGGAAGGGAAGGGAAGGGAAGGGAAGGGAAGGGAAGGGAAGGGAAGGGAAGGGAAGGGAAGGGAAGGGAAGGGAAGGGAAGGGAAGGGAAGGGAAGGGAAGGGAAGGGAAGGGAAGGGAAGGGAAGGGAAGGGAAGGGAAGGGAAGGGAAGGGAAGGGAAGGGAAGGGAAGGGAAGGGAAGGGAAGGGAAGGGAAGGGAAGGGAAGGGAAGGGAAGGGAAGGGAAGGGAAGGGAAGGGAAGGGAAGGGAAGGGAAGGGAAGGGAAGGGAAGGGAAGGGAAGGGAAGGGAAGGGAAGGGAAGGGAAGGGAAGGGAAGGGAAGGGAAGGGAAGGGAAGGGAAGGGAAGGGAAGGGAAGGGAAGGGAAGGGAAGGGAAGGGAAGGGAAGGGAAGGGAAGGGAAGGGAAGGGAAGGGAAGGGAAGGGAAGGGAAGGGAAGGGAAGGGAAGGGAAGGGAAGGGAAGGGAAGGGAAGGGAAGGGAAGGGAAGGGAAGGGAAGGGAAGGGAAGGGAAGGGAAGGGAAGGGAAGGGAAGGGAAGGGAAGGGAAGGGAAGGGAAGGGAAGGGAAGGGAAGGGAAGGGAAGGGAAGGGAAGGGAAGGGAAGGGAAGGGAAGGGAAGGGAAGGGAAGGGAAGGGAAGGGAAGGGAAGGGAAGGGAAGGGAAGGGAAGGGAAGGGAAGGGAAGGGAAGGGAAGGGAAGGGAAGGGAAGGGAAGGGAAGGGAAGGGAAGGGAAGGGAAGGGAAGGGAAGGGAAGGGAAGGGAAGGGAAGGGAAGGGAAGGGAATGATGAGGAGAGGGTGATGGGGGTTTTAACTGAGGTCTACACAACAGACAGTGCTAAGTGTCTGGGCTGAGTCTTAACAGGTCACTGTTGCGTCCATTCTGTGGACTCTGGGCTCCAAAAATTCCAAGTGGAGCGAATAGTGCGAGCAGAAATGGGTGTTAAGCACTGTTCTGAAATATCCACAGTGGGGGAGTAGAATCAGTGTTCATCACTGGAGAGAGGATAGCTTGTGTATTGTATGAACATGTCACCTGTCAAAAAGCCTGTGGCCTATAGCTTAGGCAGGAAATATGAGGTGGAACATCTGGGAGGCAGAAAGAATCATGGGAGTGTGCCAGGAGGGAGATTCACGAGGAAGATGTGACTAGCAGAAGCCTGATATCTGAGCACATGTAGCCAGCCATGTGGCAGAATATAGGTTAAAAAAATAGGTTATTTTAGTGATGATCTAATAAGAAAAAAGCCTAGCAAAATGGCAAAGTTATTCATAAATATATTTAGAGTCTGAGTCTTATTTCTGGGAGCAGGAGACTGGAAGGAAGACCTGGGCCAAACTTCTAGAAAAGCCTTTCTTCCTTAGGGTGCTTTTGTTAGGTATCTGACAGCAGCCACCAGGTAAGTAACGAATACAACCATCAATGCCTTCCATTCAGCCAACTGTGGATTCTCCCCGGCAGTATCAGTGAGAGCCGAGTCACTCTGCATGCGTGGACATCACTGTCCCAGACCAGGAGCAAGACACAGTGGGGCCACATGCAGCAGTATTTGTGTGAGTCCCAGAGTAACACACATAATTAGGGGAGCACCCTGCCCCCAAGTGCTGCTGCCTCAGTCAGGCACAAAACCTGTTTGCATCTCCAGACCTTCTGCCTTTTAACTAAGATGCTTGCACTTGGGAAGGTAGCTTGATCAAGTCCTATACAGATAACAGGGAACAAGCAACCTTGGAATTCAAGAGAACAGAAGGGGCAGAAACTGGGGTTGGCTTATGTTTACTAACCCAGGAGACAGGGTGAACTTCCTAGGACAAAGCATTTTGTGACACATTTCTGGTACCCGGACAGCCTGTACCACGGGCACACCACCACCCTAGGGGGGAAGCAGATCAGTGGTTCTGGCTGGCTGCTGAGGCTGCCGAAAGCGCTAGTCCATCACTACCTGGATTCACTGGTGATCCATGCCCAGCAGCTCTAAATCAGACTCACAGTGTATCCTTATCAGTAGTGCAGGAAGAGCGAGCAGATGGGAAACCGGGGACCCTGATGGCAGACCTCCAAGACAGAACAGGACTGAGTCACCATGGAAGGGTCTCCAAAGTACAGGTTCGGGAACACCTATGCTCTTACTGTCCCCATTTTAGGTTTATAGTGAAAGTGAAACCCTGAGAGACACCTAGTTTCATACTGTGAGTGTAACCACAGTAAGAGAAACCTGCTTCTGGTCTCAGGAGAAAAAACGGGACAAAGCAAGCTGCCATGGGTGTGATACTCCCTGGCCATTATGCATGATCCTGTGCAGGGCCCCGAGTGTGCTGATGGTGCTAACAGACATTCTCCTTCTGAGTCTGATGAGTCACATCCAGAGCCAGGCATACAGGAGCCCTCTCCCACTGGGTACCCAGGAGATCTATTCCTATAGGCAAAGGCCATGGCCCTGCCACTAGCTCCCCAAAGGGCTGCAGCTCTGCTTCAGGCTATAGTACAGATCCCCACCTTACTGCCGCCTCCCTGTACTGTCAATTCAACCTGGCCACAGTCCCTATCCGGGAACTGGCCTTTCTTCCTTTCACACACTGCCATGGTGAATTGCACTAAGATAAACACCAGAGACCTAAGGATCAAAGAGGTGCTTGCCTAGTATATTTGAAAGCATCTCTCTAGACAGAGGCTAAGAAGACCTGCAGACACACACACCCGAGAGGCTCTGCTGGCCTTCTCTTCCCTGCCTCACCTTCCTCAATGTCAGCACCGCTAGCTTTGGGAAGATGGGAACATAGATGATAAGTCTGGGATCCAGAGGTTAACAAGTACCCAATGGGATCTCTAATCACAAAGGCAGGGCGGGCAAAGCTATACCTGGAACAGACCTGAATGCCAGCCAATGAGTCAGAAGAACTCCCCAGTCACCACTTCCCGCTTGTCAGTGCCGCGACAGCATAATCACACCCATATTTATGGATGGGAGCTGGAGTGTGGGACCAACTCACATAAACCCTTGAGGGAAAGGCATGCCACTTGTTCTGGAAGCACAGCTGTTTCTCTTTAGGACAGCGACCTTCACCAACAGGGTCCTTGGTGTTTATACTAACCCTGCCCCGAGGAAGGTTCTCTATATCAGTGTGGCCCCCAGGTAGCTGTCTATACTAGTGTGGGTCCTAGGTAGGCTGTTCATTCCAGCAAAAACCTGAGGGAAAGACCAGAATGGCTTCCATACAAACATGGTCCCCAGGAAGGCCTTCCATATCAGCGTGGCTCCTGGGAAAGCATACACAAGCACGACCCTTAGGAGGCACTCTCAACATTCTCACACACACACACACACACACACACACACACACACACGCCAAGGGAGTGGAAAGCACCTTCCCTTCCATAGCACGCTATACCCTGTGAGAGGTGAGTCCTCTGGCCTCAGCATGAGGCTGCAGGCAGACGCCATGAGAACAGCTGGATAAACACAGTGCTTCAATGTCCAGAAACTTACACTCTCATTAAAGCCACTTTTAAGAGGTACCACAGCAGCAAACCACAAACGGCAGCTCCCGAGCTTGCCCTGAAATTCTCCTTCAGCCTGAATAAACCCTTCACCCTCTAGTCTTAAGCTTGCATTCATTTTTATCCACTGCTTTTTAACGGAGTGGGCACAGGGACTGGTAAAATACCGTTATTGGAAAGTAGTTACAAATGAAAACACCCATTTCTAAAAATAACAGTTTATATATGAAACCACGATAGTAATAGCATGAACCCAAAACTCCAGTAAGCATTTAAGAACGTTCCTCGGTGCCACGGCCCATGGCTCTGGGCCTTCACAGCCTCCCAAGACCATTGGTGTCAGTTTCCAGTGTGGGAGGGGAGGCCTGGGCCTACAGCTGAGCTAGATCTGCAGCCTGAAGACCAGCTTGGATACTACTGGAGTCAGAGTCAGGGACTTAAGACTTCCCAGATGCTGGAGTAAGCTAACTGTTGGGAGACTCCTCTGTCCTTGTTTTAATTAAAAAACCATAGACTAACCAGGGGAAGAAAATCCCCTACTCATGCCTAGAGATGTGTGGGTGAGCCACCCAGACAACAAGACCAGCCCTGTTTCATTAAGGGCAACGTGTGCTTACTCACCCCACAGATTCCTGGTCTTTAGGGTAAAAAATTGCTAGTACTGATAATATCCCTATCTTAACTTGGGCTATGACAACATGTACGAGTCTGGGTAGATTACACAACATAAATTGTTCTCTCGCAGTTCTGAGAGCTGAAAGTCCAAGAGTAAAGCCGATTTGGTTCTTAGGAGAACTCCTATTCTGGTTTTCAGATGACTGCCTTGGCAGTGTCTCACACGGGCTGTGTACGTGTGCACACGAAGAGTAGGCTATCTGGGGTCTGGGTGCAAGGACACCAATCCTATCGGACTAGATTCGTAGCCTATGACTTCAACTAAGCCCAACTAGTTCCTTAGCAGCCCATCTCCAAACTGGGATGAGGGCGTCACCGTGTATGTGGAAGAAGGAACATAAAAATGTCTTCTCAACAAAGCTGTTCAGCAACTGTGTATAATCAATCATGCATTCCTGTGGTTTAGAAAGCCATTCCGGGGTCATTTCTTTTCAAGCAGAGAAGGTTCTCTGGTTAGCTACCAACCCTGTGAAGAAGGGGTTCACGTTCAATGTCAATTGATAAGATGCTCATAGTCTCACTGAATGTAGAATTAAAACACCGCCAACAACAGTTAAAACCCACAGTGCTGTGAGTTGTGTGGGCCTTTGTGGGTTCCTTTCTGTTGAGGTTTAGTTTATTGCTATGTATTTATACTGCCCCCCGCCCCAAGATCTGGTTGTGCCCAATGAAGAGATCCTCACATATCCAAGAGGTGTTATGTAACCTTACTCCTTAATATAAAACTATTGGTTGAATAAAGATGCCTACAGCCCGTAGCTGGGCAGAAGAGAGGTTGGGGTCTGAGACAGAGATTACAAGGAAGAAGAGGAGAGAGGAGAGGAAGAAAAAAGATACCACGAGGTAGGTGGCTCGTAAGCACGTGGCCATGAGGGCCTGCATGGTAGAGTAGGAGGGGCCCAGGCAGAACATGGCAAGTTATATCCTGGGGTTATTGACTGGGAAGCAGACAAAATAGCATAGAGGGATGATATTTGTGCTTTTAAGGCTTATTATAAATATAAAGGTTTTGAGTCTTTGGGGAACTAAAAGATCTAAGGTGGGGCAGAAACCCCCAACTTCCACCCCCAATATTTACCACAACACTTTTCTTCTTCCTTTGGCAGATGATCAGCAAGGTATTAATATTCCTGTACAACCCTAGAACAGCACTCTGTCCCCATTTGTAACATATTTCTGGTCCTTTAAGATATAGACATTAAATAACAGAACTGTATGTAACATAAAGGTAAGCAGACTAGGGCTGAGGAGCCTGAGGTAGAGATGCTGACAGGGATCTAGGACAGTGGTTCTCAGCCTTCCTAATGCTGTAGATCCTTTAATACAGTTCCTCACGTGGTACTGACCCCCAGCAATAACAGTATTTTGTTGCTACTTTATAACTGTAATTTTGTGGTTATGAGTCATAATGTAAATATCTGAGATGCAAGATATCTGACATGTGACCCTTGTGAAAGGGTCATTTGACCCTCAAGGGTTTGAGATCCACAGGTTGAGAATCACTGATCCTAAGATATATCCCTATAAGAGATTACTTAGATTAAGTCAGCCTCCGAGCATACCTATGAGAGATGACCTAGATTGAGTTCATTAGAAGTGGGAAGATTCACTGTAACTGTGGGCAGTGCCATCTCCTGGGCTGGAGTTCTGGGCTGAATAAAGAGGAGAAAGTAGGCTGAGCTCCAGCCTTCATAACTCTCCACCTCCTAACCGGGGATGCAATGTGACCATCCATCTCAAGTGCCTGCTGCCATGATTTTCTCTCCATGACTGACGACATGCTCAAACTGTGAGCCAACATATACTCTTTAAATCTGGGCTTGCTTTAGCCAAGAATGAACACAGCAGAAGTGTTGCTGGGCTGGCTCTCAGCCTGAGCTCTGCGGGGCCTGAGAACTTCTTGAGCATCCTTCAAAGCCTCAAGCTGCCCCTGACATCTAGATACTGATGCAGGAGCAATGAGTCCATGTGGGAGATGGAGAGTATCTCAGGAGATGCAGAGAAGGACCAAAGCTGAGTCAGGCTGGCTCACTGTGTGTGCATAATTACACAAGGACTCAAGTAGGCTTAGAGAAGACCCACCCAGCAGAGCCTAACCCATGCTGCAGAACCATTCGATGTAAAATGATGGTTGTTTTAAGCTACTGTGTTTTAGGCTAGATATTACACAGCACTAGGTTTGAAGGAGGGAAAGTAGAGAAGGTAGGAAAGGGTTGGTCAGAGAGCCTCAAAGCCACTGCTGTAGACCCAAGGACCAGCCTTGGACAACTGGCCAGTTAAGAACTGGTGGGTCTAAGGGATCAGAGAGAATAAGCCAGCCATTGCTGCCACCTGCCACCTGCCTCCTGTCCACCTAGCTGTAAAGAAAGAGCCGGATGAATATAACATCATGACATCAGCTGGTACCTGGTAAATGTGGACATAAACCCTCTGTTAGGGGCCAGTACAATGTGAGGTTAAGATCACTCTGAGACCAGACCATCAGGGCTCAAGCCCTGTCTCTCACAGTTACAAATGCCACGGAGTCTTATAGAACTTCCTGAACCCTCTGTGCCTCTGTTTGCTCATCAACCAGCGAAGAAGACAGTGCCCACCCCACATGACTCTCCTGAAGACTGAGTTCTATGTTCAAAGCAAGACAGCACCTGACCCCTGCTGGGAGCCAGCTACTGTGTAGCTGCTCACTGTCAGCTACAGGAGTGTCTGTTCCAATAGTTACTGAGTGTTGCTTCTAAGATTTCAAATCACAGAAAATACTGCAGTTATTAAATGTCATTCTGAGATCTGTTTTCCATATTCATCTGGGTTTCTCCCCTCACACAGTCAGTTAAAAAATAAATTATATTTCTAGTAAAGTTAAACAAAATTTAGCAAATCACTGAGAAAACCTGACAAATGGGATGTGCATGGGCTGAGACCCCACCCCCACCCAGAGAGCCATGGAGAACGGAGGTGGGCAATGAACTGCACCGTGCTACCTGCTGCGGACCATGAACAGGTCCCTTAACCTGTCCCCAACTGGAAGAGATGTTAGCTGTTGTCCCACCTGCCCTGACCCCCAGAGGCGGGGTAAATTAAGTCCAAATATAAAAAGCCCATGTATAACTCCTAAGGCATCAGTTAAGAGCTAGGTCACACCTTACATCTATTTATGGAATTTCACAGTCTGCAACAATACTCTTCCATTTCTGAAGGTTTTCAAATAAACCCCTAACGATCCCTGCTCACGAGGAAAGCCACAGCAAGGGCCTTTTACAAGTGCTAACAAGAAGCCCATTTTCTTTATGAACCTAAAGTGTAGGCATTCTTTTGAAAACTCTCAAAAATAGCTCAGACCATTCAGGAAAACCTCCTTTGAAAGTGAGAAGAAAGACCTCTCCAGCACTCCATACCTAAGCGCAATAGGTCACTCTGCAGTGAAGGCTTTGCATAAAGGGGAGGTGGAAGGGCCTGGGGTTCTGGTTGGGTTTGCTGACGACCTGCTATGCTGATATCTGGGGCTTGCTTTGTCCTTCCTGCTCCCCCCTTCCCTCCTGTTTTAACAATTTACAAAAGGGCTTAGAAGTCATATTTCTGCCCTACTGATTCTTCCCACCATGGCTGCCTTGGGCCAGATTTAGCCCGTGGAGCAGCAGGTGATGCAACCTGAGCAGGGCCAGGGGAGGTGCCAAACCTGCTTCAGCTCCCTCACCCTGGTTGTCACAGGTCACCTAGTGCTGTCCAGGGAGAGACAGGACACCTTTCCTCCCACCTCAGAATTCAGGATCACCTCATAAGGGTCAAACCGGACCACATAAAAGGAGGGAGAGTGAGGACCCAGGGAAGAAATTTCTTTCAAATACTCCCCTCCAAGCCTGTTAGACATGTCACTTGCAGTTTTCCTAGGACCTGAGGTGAGCCTTACAGAACTTCCCGAGCAGCAGCAGGCCAGCAGTCTGGGAGCAGTCTGGCTTCTCCCACCCAGTTCGCCCCTGACCCACATAGCAAAGCTGCTGACAGGGATTCTTTTCCTACTTTGCAGGGGCCGTTTGGTCGGCCCCTTCCATTTGCACCCAGGTCTCATGTAGGGGTGAGGTCAACCTGTTTTTGAGAAGAGTGGGAGCCCAGAAGGGATTGTTCGTCCCATCAACCTGGACTGACCTAAGGTGAGGAAGACATTACCCTTCTCTGTGCAATTGGGAAGGACACTACTCAGAAGGAAGACTGGGACAAGGCTGCAGCTGGTCTCGCTCACAGTCTGTGGCTGCCACAGTCCCAAATGCTATTCACCTGCTCGGAGACCACAGGTCTGGTTGCACAGCATAGATCACAACAAAACCGGCCTTGGAGCTGGGCTGTTTGCCAATAGGTTTCATAGCTGCCACTCGCTGGCTGACTGAAACTCCCTATCTTCTTGTGCCCTGGTCTCCATCTCAGGCTTGGCAGAGCAACTGTCCACTTCAAAGCCATATGCCAGTGTCTCTCCAAGTGCCTGGGATCCCCAGAAAACCCTGGGAGAGATCACTGGGGTGGGGGTCGGGTGGGGAGGGGTCCTTCTCTAGTATAAAGACTGGGGAGAGAGTTCTCTAAGGTTCCAGTGCCCCAGTAGCTTCCTGGCTTCCACAATTTTACTAGCATCTCTCGGGGGATTAGAAACCAACTTATCCTGCATGGCATACCAATTCAAAGAGAAACTCCCCTGGGAATCAATCACGGTGACAGCAGCCTCGAACACTAAATCAGCCAGGATGAGCTGAGCCAGAGGCTACAGATGAGAGTGTACGTCAGCAGGACACTGAATGAGCAATGGGATCTACTCCAAGCGGGCCTGGGCCACCTCTCTGGACAGTAGCTAGCACAATGACAAAGCCAGTTATTCTAGTGACCACAGCGGTGTTCTCACCAGCCCTGGCTGCTTTGCCATGTGACACATCAGCTTTTACTGCTCAGGACAGTGAAACTTTGAAGCCAGGCATTCAAGGTGACTTATTTTTATATTATTGTGAAGAGATACCATGACCAATGCAATTTATGGGAAAAAAAAAAAAAAACATTTAATTTGCGGGTTTATGGTTTCAGAGGTTTAGAGTCCATAGCCATGACTGTCATGGCAGAGAGCACGCAGCTGAGAGCTTACATTTCTCAGGCAGAGGCAGGAAGGAGAGAGAGATGATTGAAAATAATAAATAAATGGAAATGGATGGAAACCTCAAAGCCCACCCTCCCTGACAGACTCCCCCAACAAAGCCACGCCTCCTAATCCTTCTCAAATAGTTCCACCACCTAGAGACCATGCACTCAATACATGAGCCTCTGGGGCCCATTCTCATTCAAACCACCACCGTGGATCCCAGGAACCACAGGGCTGCCAACTGTGGGTCATGCTCCATGCCAGGCACCAAGGATGTCAGGTGGAGTAAGACACACCGTTTATCATTAGGGATCTCAAAGTATATGGCAGGGAACAGATGGAAGAGGAAGATTCTGGACGGAGGGAGAGATGTCATAACTGGATCATTCACTCAGCCCAATCGCATAACATTCAAGGGATCCTGAATAAAGCTGGGCATGCCTGGTGTGTTGTGTAAATTACTCACACCCTCTACCCCAGCTTTTTATCCATAACACTGGGATGAATAAAATTACACCAGGTTTTACAGTGATAACCAGCATAGAGTGCTTACCTTCATTTATTTATAATACAAACAAGAAGACTCTCACCTTTGAGCTAACCATGGAAGAATGCACTAAAAGTATGCACAGATAGGAGGTTGTTTGTTGTTGTTGTTTTGTTTTGTTTTGGTTTGGTTTTTTTGGGTTTTTTTTTGAGACAGGTTGTCCTGGAACTCACTTTGTAGACCAGACTGACCTCGAACTCAGAAACCCGCCTGCCTCTGCCTCCTGAGTGCTGCAACTAAAGGCGAGCGCCACCACGCCTGGCTACAGATAGGAGTTTTAACCTTTCTCATATTACACAAACACTTTCAAAACATTCAGTCCTTACACATTTGTAGTCTGTAGCTGGAGTCTGACTCTTTTGTTGTTGTTGTTGTTTGTTTGTTTTGAGACGGGGTTTCTCTGTGTAACCCTTGCTGGCCTGTAATTTATGCTGTAGACAAGGCTGGCCTTGAACTCACAGATATCCCCCTGTCTCAGCCTACTGATGCTGGGATTAAAGGGGTGAATCAACATTGACTGGAGCCCAACTCTTTATTAGTCACTACAGTGACTACATAATTGACTGACCAAACAGGCTGTCTCTGAGAGCGGAAACAAAAAGGAGGAGCTAAGAATCCCACTGAGATACCAGGGTAAACTTGATACACCATTTTTAAAAACGGCATTAAATCCAGGTGTGTGATGTATACTTGCTATATAAAGCTATACATTTCATAATATTTTTGATAAAGTACATCATGTACTTAACTATATTCACTAACCCATAACACCACGCCCCTTTCCTATTTCTCCTCCCACCCTGCATCTCCATTTCCCTTTCCTAAATAGATCTCCTATTTTCATGTGTGTGCATCATATATATATATATATATATATATGTATATATATACACATATATAAATATATAAATATATATGTGTGCATACATACATATTATACATACATATATATATGTATGTATATATATATGTGTGTGTGTGTGTACATATATATGTATATACATATAAAACCTAGGTCTGCATGAGAGAAAATGTGATTACCTGTCTTGTAGGTCTAGCTTACTTTGTTTAACATGATCACACCAATTCTGTCCATTTTTATTCTTCTTTATACCTAAATAAAACTCTATTACATATATATGTATATATACATACATATACATATATACACACACACATATATATAAATTATCACTTTTTTAAAATAATCCATTCATCTGCTGGTGGACAACTAGGATGATTCCAAAACTTGGCTATAGTAAGTATCTGCTGCATCATTTTGGACAGAATGGAAGTCCTAGTCACCTCATCCATTATCCCTAAGCCAAGTTCACAGTCAAGGTAGGTAGCCATCATTGTGTCTATCTTTGGGAATTGCCATTGAGGTAGAGTGTGAGTCCAGCAAAACCCTGAACTTATCTGAGAGTCCCTTGGAAAGGCACGGACACCCCACTGCTCACCCAGCCCCTACTAACACCAAGGGTCAAGCTCCAGTCTTAGCATCACGGGAAAGGCACAGACACCCCACAGCTCACACTGCCCTTAGTAACACCAGAGAAGGGTAAGGCTCCAGTCTTAGCATCTGCCTCTAGGACTTCATCTCACCCCTGCTGACATCTGTTTTCTAGAGTTATTACTCATCCTTTCTGCTTACTCCGTGTGCATGCATGCCCCTTACCTCAAGTGTCCCAAGCTGTAGAAGCGGGACTCTCCGTCGGTGGAGCGGACCACCTGCAGGGTGAACATGGGTTGCAGCTGCCTCAGCTCCAGCAGGACGATGGCAAGGTAGTGGATGAAAAGCAGCGCGTCCACAAGAGAGACTGCATATTGCACGATGTCCTTGTAATTTTGGTCCCGAGAGTCCAAAATGCGGACCCCATAAAAAAGCCAGTAAGAAACCACAAAAAGAAAGATAAGGACCAGTAACAGCGCTCGGAACACGAACACCCGCGGCACATCCGCTCTTTGCTTGCGGAAGAAAAGTGCCCAGGTTCCGATGAGCAGGATAAGCAGTTTGAACGATACGGAAATGAGAAGTCCCTCACAAATGGCGCCACAGGGTTTCAGCTCCTCCCTCCACAGAATTTGGGGTAGCAGGATGAAGGCGATGGGGGTGAGGAAGACAAGTAGTCCAAGGAACGAGGCAACGGTGAGGCCCAGATAGCGCTTGCAATCCAGCCCCACACTGTCCTCCATGTCCTTGCTAATCCTGGCAATGTCCTCTTGGGATATACTGTGCTCTGAGGTGCCTGTGATGGCGGTGGTGGTCTCTCCCCAGTTGTCATCCTGATGACAGAGAAGATAATGAGGATGATTAATAAAAGCCACAACAAAATAAAATACTTCAATTAACCAACTTTCTTGGAAATGTACATAGAATCAGCTTTTTTTTTTTTTTTTTTTTTTTGGTTTTTCGAGGCAGGGTTTCTCTGTGTAGCCTTGGCTGTCCTGGAACTCACTCTGTAGACCAGGCTGGCCTCGAACTCAGAAATCCGCCTGCCTCTGCCTCCCGAGTGCTGGGATTAAAGGCGTGCGCCACCACGCCCGGCTAGAATCAGCTTTTAATACAGGGACATTTTTAACTATAGCTATTTTCATTGAAATTTTCGACATGTATTTTATGTTTGCCCTTTGAACCCAGAAAACAATTTAACCTTTCAATTTGTTTGGGAGATTTCATTACTATGACACCTTGTCATCCCTCGAATTGAAAAGTCCTGGGAAGCCCTGGGTCTAGGCCTTTCTGCTCTGACATTACTAGCAGTTGTTAGACTGAGCTGAGGTGACTCCACTACAGGAGAACAGCCACCCTTACCGCAGTAAACTCATCCCATGCTAAGTTCTAGGCTTACAAAGCCCACATCCAGACACCCCTACCCCCCCCCCCCCCAGTAGCTCCACAGAGCAGAGAGCATAAAACAGGAAATCCCGGCACACAGAGGGCAAACTCACCCACAGCTGAAAACACACTACCGACATTTCTGTATGACATTTATAGGACTCACTTCAGTACAGAACAGCATTGAGGAGTCTTTGACATCATTTCTCACTGACTAAATAAAGAAAATTCAAAACTCTATGGCCAGAAAAGCTCAAAAATTCTCTCTAAAACATGTTTTCATAATAAACGAAATGAGGGTATAGGACTATCGGGGTTATTATATCTTTCACTTCATTATTTTCTCCTTTAATGCTTCTAGGCAGTTGCTGCTGTGGGCTCCTGCTCTGATCATTCAACAAGAGTCTGCCACTAGGCTGTCGGATGCTTTTGCTGTTCTGGAAACTAGGACTCCATTTCAGGGCACAACAGAGCTGGGGTGCACCAGAAACCATGTGAGCTCCGCGCATATGATTTAACCAGGAAAAATATCCCATATAGAGCAAAGTGTTGGAATGAGGCCACAGATGGAGTCTCAGCTCATAGGTAAAGCAGCAGCATAGATCGCTTATAACCAAACCAACCACTTCACAGTTATATGTGGATCCCAGCGCTGAATCTTTGGCTTTGTGTGCTTAATCTGGAGTAGCTGTAGAATCTGGGGAGCAAGAGAGGGGACCATTGGTGGAGGGGAGGAACAAAAGTCTTAAAGGGAGAGTATAGGAAGAGGAAAGTGGAGATGGAAAGGGGTGGGGAGAGGAGTTTGGGGAAGGGATAACTACTATTTTACAAGCATCACACATACATATATTCATATAAAAGAGTTAAATCACCCTACACAAGACATAAAGTTCCTCCCAGAAAGCCCAGGTTACCAAATACTGTCCAGTACTGGATGTGTCCACCAGAACTCAACAGTAAGACCGTACTGCTGAAGACATCACACTCTCTGGTCATAGGAAATGGAGACATCAAGTAGGTACTGACGAGGAATCTCCCTCCCTGCTGGCTAGTTTCCACAGTACAGGGGGAGAGTCATCAGCTTACTCTCTGTGAACTCTCTGAGCTACAATAATGACCAGCATGGGAAGAGACCCCCAAGGCTGCAATAGTGGCACAAGTGTTATGATGGTAACCAACTGTTTTCTGTTGGTTACCTGTACTTAAAGCCTGCTCCACAGGAGGAAACATACCTAGTACTATACATCTGGCCAAGAATCCATGGTTGGGGAGCTCCCAGATCTTAGGGGGATACTACTACCATTATTCTGCTAAACAGTCATAATATATTTCTCTACCAATAGATTAATGTAGCTCTTAGACCTCGTCAGAAAGGTTTCTCTATAAAGTAGGCGGCAACTAAAACAGAAACTCAAGACTAGTTAGACTACAGGGAAAGTGAGTCAGTCACAAATGGGGCATCTTGTTTCACACCCCTTCTGTATGAGGGTCAGGGACCACTGCAGAGGAGGGGATGAAAGATCGTAAGGGCCAGAATTCAGGGAGGACCCAGGAAAACAGTGTCTTTGGGACACGATAGGATGCTGCACTTCTGAATTCACATCAGCTGTGTCTGCCTGCACAAAACCAACTCAGTTAACAGTCCAGTATGGAGTGGGAAAGCGCTCATGAGTTCCCACGCCTATCTGAGGAGCTAATAATAGTTCATGGATTGGGGGTGGGGGGAAGAGTCGGTTTGGTTTGCTTGAAAGGTTTGGCCCATGGCAGGTCGACAATAATCCAGTGGATGATTCAGATGAATACATAGATTGGACTCAGTAAGTGCTTAAAACTGGACCTGTAATTGGAAGCAGGTGAGAAGGTGAGGGTGGATCTGGGGGAAACTATCAGGAGGAGTGAACTAATAAAAATATATTCTATGCACGTGTGAAATTCTAAAATAATAAAAACATATTTAGTTTTTTAAAAGATCCAGGAAAATGTTTTATCATTACAAAATTTTTAATTTTTTTTTAAAAATTATTTATTACTATACATAAGTACACTGTAGTTGACTTCTGTTGCACCAGAAGAGGGTGTCAGATCTCATTATGGGTGACTATGAGCCACCAGGTGGTTGCTGGGTTTTGAACTCAGGACCTTCGGAAGAGCAGTTAGTGCTCTTACCCACTGAGCCATCTCACCAGCCCCAAAATTTTTAATTTATTAAGGCATGAGCAATGCTGGGAGTGGGTAGTAAGGATTTCAACCTCGGGACAGAGAGGCCATCAACTTAAGAAGTCAGAAGTATCACAGAGCATGAGAGAAAGGACTGTAGACAATAGTTAGAAGCAGCCAGCTCCTTCAGGCACTGCTGGTAGAGGTTTAAGATGGTTTAACACCACCAGAAAACTAGCCTGACACTTTTGCAGTGATTTAGGTATGCATTTAACTATACAGACCAGCCATTCGACTCCTAGATTTTATCAAAAGTTAATGGAAAAATGTCCACAAAAGACCTATAAAAATATTCACAAGAGCTTAATCCATCATAGTTAGACTGTGTGCACCTCAAATGTCCACCCACCAGAACAGATACAAACTGCGGTCAGTTCAGTGGAACACTAGTCAGCAAAAATAATAAAGAGTGAACTGTTGAAACACATAAAACATGGATAAATATCAAAATCATCCTGCTGAGTGGGGAAAAACTCATATGATTCCAATTATATTCAATTCTACAACAGGCAAAACCAATCCACTGAGATGGAAATCAAAACAGCAGTTGCCCTGCAGAGGTGGGGGTGGGGTGGGGAGCAACTAGGTAGAGGGAGGAGTGGTCTGCGCTGAGAGGTGTGGCTTCATCTGTTAAAATTTACCAAAGTATACCCTTGAGAACCATTTGGTTTGTGTGTGTAAATTTAGGTCGGTCTCCTTTAAAAAGTACATCGACAAGAGAAAACACACCACAAAGTCATACAACGTGCTTTAACAGAAGACAAGTTCACAGGCTATAGAAAACAGTTGGCTTCATAGTAATTGTCTCAGAGAAGACAAATGCTGGATTCTACACATGCGATTGATAAATCCCTGCTGAAGTAAGCATTACTAATACCATGTGGACATTCTGTTGTGTAATGTCACTGCTCTGACTCAGCTGTGCGTCCAACTTCCTGCCAGTGCACTGCTAACTGAATCTCTGTTCATTTTAAGGACGTATGTACATCTTTGTCTAAAAAAGTAGGGCTATACAAAGGCTTCTTTCAAATTTGAGGTCTTCAGGGGTTGGGGAGGCTGGGAATGCATCTGAACTTGATCAGGCTCGTCCCTTAGAGTCTCAGAAGCTGGGGACAACAAAAGTTTAATTACCCAAGTTGACAGAGCTGCTGAAACACACAACCTCCAAAGGCTTCCTCATCACACCATCCTGCTGTAAGCATCAACAGCTTCCCAGGGAACTCAGGGGACAAAGAAGGAAATGCTTTTCACAGTGGGTTACTAACACCCCTGAATACACTTCTAGGAGGAAACTGACCTGTGAAGCTTTTAAGAATGATCCAGTCCTAAGACTGACCACATCCATCCCCCATCCATCCATCCATCCCCCATCCATTCATCCCCCATCCATCCATCCATCCATCCATCCATCCATCCATCCATCCATCCATCCATATATCCATATATCCATATATCCATACATCTGCCTTCCTAGAACCAAAGCAAGCAGCGCAACGACATTAAAGGAATTTGCTCACCACTGAACAAACCCTACATTCAGTGCAGAAGCACAGTTATGAGTCTCAATGGCATCTGTACCCTTGGAGGGACTCTAGTTCAGTCTTCCTATCTGATTACAAATGCCTCTCTGTGGGTTCCTACAGGTGTGCACGGATACATGCTTATCTCTGTTCCTGTATCTTTATAGCTGTGTAGTCCTTCATTGCTTTGTTTATATGAGGCAAGGCTGGGCATGTAACATTTCAGGAGATGGGGGTTGGGGGGCAGTGCAAACATACTTCTGAGTCTAGCTCACACATTTATTTAAATCAACTAGGCTGCCAAACAGTTGGGACTCGAAGGCAATCCCACACAACTTTCTTTTATTTTTTTAAGTAATAAAGTGTTGATATTTTAAAACTGATTGACTCCATTTGAAGTCCTAATGCTAATATTACTTAAACATGCGAGGCCTAGCAACCCCAAATTCCTACAGTCCTGAGTGGCTGCAGTCTGGACCACAGAAGCTGCTGGATCTTGACAGAGGAAATCCATTCTCCAGATTTGTCCCAGTCCCAACCTGTGGACCCCAAACACCACCGCTACTAACTCCAAAGTTTGCTGGACTTCTTTCTGCCCCAATCTTTGACTCAGTATTATCCCAGTCACCAGATTTCCATGCTTGCCATCTGGATGCCAAGCCCTTGATTTCTTTCTTATATCTAGTCCTGGGCTGGCTCTTGGAGTCATTGTTAAGCACTCCTTGATGGAGCATTTTTTGTTTTGTTTTTGTTTTGGGTTTTTTGTTTTGTTTTGTTTTGTTTTGGTTGTTTGTTTTTGAGGGAGTTTCCTGCCCTCTCCAGTCCTGCTCCATTTTGGAATTAGTCTCCAGGGACTCTTGCCTGTAACTTTTCCCTTTTCTGACCTGTCATCAGCCAAGCTGGCTTCTTTCCAACACCATTCAAAGGAGACTAACCAATCACAGGGCAGAAAGGATCGCCCCACTCCCCAGCTCTTCAAGGGTAGGACGCGTTGTGCTTAGACCAACAAGAAAGACAGAGAAACAGATAAACTCATTAAAATGCTAGAAAAACGAAGATTAAAAACCCAAGAGAACTTAGTGCAACAAGACTTAGGAAAACGCAGGAGAGGAGGCCAGGCTGAGTGGCAGCTGGCTTACAGCAGCGCCTTTGATCCTTACCTGAACTTCCTCTGTGCCTGTGCGAGCAGAGTCGTTTGCCAGCAGGGGCTCTCCAGCAGGAGCCTGGATGGTGACAGACTTTTCTGACCCTCTGCCATCTTTATTCCTTGGTGATTTGTGTCTTTCTCTTGTTCTTTCCCTGGGGGTAAATAATCCAATAATCAGACACCAAAACTTATGCCAGGTTAGTTACTCTCTAAACCTTATGCCAGGTTAGTTACTCTCTAGCTCACCCCTCACACCGCATCCATACCTACCCATCCCCACAGCCTGCCAGGAGTAAGATTGTCCTAAATTTCCCAACTATTTTCAAATCAAATACTGCCACTCCTCCACCAACAACGGTCACATTTTTCAGAGCCTTGTTTTAGAAAGCCTTGCTTTAGATTTCACTGTAATAATTACTCAGTTGATTTGGTTATCATTTGCCTAAACTAATTAGTGTTTTACTGGACAAACACTATACTGTATCATATCTAAACTTCGATCTGAAAAAAAGAAAGAAGGGAAAGAAAAAAAAATCTGGGACATGATATCGCCCTACAGTTTGGGACCAGAAGAGAAGAAAGGAAACCCAAAGCCAGGACAGAGAATCCTGTACTTGTCTTTCTTACAAATTCAACATGAAAAGCCACTCTGTGGGTTTTGACTGTGTTCAAAGACACCCATAGAAACAAAGAAGGTGAAACAAAACATTCCCAGGGCGGGGGTTGGGGGGGTGCGTGTCCCAGGCCACCTAAGAGAAGCAGGCTCTCTGTACTTCCACTCCAGAGGAACTTCGTGGGTGGTCTTCCAGAGACAGTGGGAGGGCACCCTGCTGCTGAGTCTTAAAACTACAAAGGGCACCAGCCACAGTGGCCGAGCCCTAGAGGTCACAAGCTAGTCAATAAGCAGTAAAGGAGAGGGGCACCAAGGCAGCCCTGCAGTGGCCAAAGCCAGTATGTCTCCTTGGCGACCTGACATCAGTTTTCCCCATACCTACCTGTCCTCATGCACAAGGTTTCCCATTTTGTGTGCAAAGTCAGACAGTCAGCTCTCCTGTGTGTGACCTTGCACAGGTTGATGACCTCAGTTTTCCTTTGTGGGGAAAAGAATGGGGGCCATGATTCCACATACACAAGGGAGAGTGCGTGTGCTCAGTACAGAGGCGTGGAGTGAGTACCAATGTACAGCAGCCATCTTTGGCCAAAGGCAAAAATGGGGTCTGAACTTTGTGAAGGAGAGTGTGATATCTCTATCCCAGAGAGTGTGATGTCCTGGAGAGAAGGACACAAAAGAACCATGAGCACACCATGGGCACACCATGAGCACACCATCGGCCCACCATCAAACCCTCTTCCCCACTACACATTTATCTCCTACTAACCTACTACTTAGCAACAACCATAAACCCCTAAAACTGCATGGCAGATCTATTGTCAGACTCCTATCTTGGGAACCCCTCCCTTGGAAAGGCACTGGATAACTATTTCAAGGAACAAAGGGTTTGTGGCAATGTTTCAATAACTCCATTCTTAGCCGGATAACTAGACATAGATGTGTTCTGGTTAGCTGTGTATGACTCCCAGACAGGTAACTGGGGGGCAGGGGGAAGGGGGCAGTAAAATAAGCAGAGAATCTAACTATTCACCCAGAGCTGTATCAAATGATGTCAATCTCTCCTGCCCTGCCCCCTTCACGCAGCACTTGGCTGAGTATGTGACTTCATTCAATTTTAACAAATAATTCTGAGGCCAGTATTACTGCCCCATTTCTCAGATGAGAAAAACTAAGGCACAGAGAGGTCAAGCACCTTCCAAAAGTTGTGGTAAGGAGCAGAACAGGAACTGATGCCAAATCTGTTGCCACCATTTCTATTCAAAACCACCATGTGACACTGCTTTGAGGAAGGATTTGATTTTTAAAAACTAGCATATATAATTATATAAGACAATGAGATTTTACCATGGTACTTTTCATACATAAAGATAATGTACTTTGATTATGTTCACCCTTCTTTACCCCTCCCCCACTGGCCCCCTTCCTTTCCTAAATCTCCAAAAGTTGGAGATTTCACAGGGTCAATATTCCTAGCCCTCATCTTCATACCCCTATACAGTCTCACTGCTCCGAGTTAGGAAATAGGCCTTTGAGGTCACTGTTGGCTGTGACCATGGATAGCCTTAGTTATGTGTACCGGGTTGTCCAAAATCAGCACCCCAAAGGGTGTTCTCTGTGAGCAACAGTAAGCAGGGTGGGAGATTTCAGAGTGAATTTTAGGCTAGGTCCAGAACAGTTAATCCACCAGTTCCACCTGCAGCCCGAGGGACGACCCTGGAATGATCCCCACCCCTTCCACTTCCCCTGTGATTCCCCATTTGTCACTCATGTTGGCCACCAGTCTAGTCACATGCTTATCTAACCTGGTTCTCTATTGAAAACTCCCGTAGGTCAAATACTGTGACAGCAAAGATTCTACTAAAACAAAACCCTTTTGCTTTGTGCCAGTTCCTGATTCCTGAACATCACAGGGGTGAAAAGCAGGCAGAAACCAACCAGGACTAAAAATGGCTGCACTGCTCTCCCCAGGATCACCGGGCTGGGTTCTTAAAGGACCCAAGGGCACTGAGATGGGAACAGCCCACATTCGACAGCTTTGCCTCTCAGCTCCCCGTATAACCCTGACGTAAGCCGGGTAAGAGCATCTTGTATAGGACGCCAAGGACATTCCATCCTCCAGCACCTGCCCCCCTACACCCGTGTTCTCACTTCTCAGACCCCTGGTGCAGACAAACCACCAGGGCTGCAGAGATTGGGTGGCCCTGCCCTCAGAGAATCTGTCTGGGAGGAAGAAGACAGGAATCTACATTTTCTCACCAGCACCCCAGGTCATCAGGATGCAGGTGATGCAAGGGTTGTTCAGGAAGACTTTCCCATCCCATGTTTCCGGGGCGGCTGTGGGGATTCCTACTCAGGGAAGTTTGTGTGTATGTAAAACGCCTTGTGAATCACAGGTTATCAAAATCATGGATGCTCAACTAGATGTGTAGCACCATAACACACAGTGTGTCATTATTAACAGAGTGGGGCTGGAGAGATGGCTCAGCAGTTAAGAGTGCTTACTGCTCTCCTAGAGGATCTGAGTTCTGTTCCCAGCACCCCACTTCCAGAGACTGGCAAATACCTGTAACTCCTGTTCCTGGGTTCCCTCAGCACCTGAAGACACTTACACAGACCCATACACATAAATAAAAACAATCTTTTCTTTTTAGTATTGCATGGACATAGGGCAGGATGCAATCCTGACTGAGGGTAACCCAGAATAATGAGGGTCCTATCAGCACTGCACCAAGAGAGCTGCTCTTGTATTACCTCACTGTGGAAGGGAGTGAGACTCACCACATGGCAGTTACAGAAATCACTGCTGTTAGTTACTGCTCTGGGCAGGTCTCCAAGCCAGGCCAGGACTTAGCAGTGATGTCCAAGAACAACACTGCTGATCATCCATCCATCCAGTGCTTTCTAGTTTGTAGAACTACAAACCTCTCAGAGGTCATTTGACTGCAGAACTTACCTAAACACTCATTCCTGTAGCTGTAGAGGCAGGAACAGGGGGAGGGAGCTATAGCTCAGTCAGTAGAGGGCTTGCCTAGCATTGCTGAAGCCCTGGGTTTAATCCCTAACACCACATAAACCAGACATAATGGTACACACCTGTGACCCTTGGTGACATACAGAATTTGAAGCCAGCTTGGGATAGCCAATGGACGATGTAAGTTTAGGGGACATCTATCTGCGGCTGCCCATTAT
Organism: Mus caroli; assembly: GCF_978045245.1. Lineage (NCBI taxonomy): Eukaryota > Metazoa > Chordata > Mammalia > Rodentia > Muridae > Mus > Mus caroli. The sequence goes on along the minus strand of NW_028227258.1, from coordinate 58,377,501 downwards.
CCTAGGAGAGGGTTCCCCAAGGATGAAGATGTGTAGAAATAAGTAAGAATCCAGGGGAGAGTAAATGGTTTAATAAGCCAATAAATGGAGCATTAGGACACAGCTAAGATTTAACTGCCTAAGCGGTCAGGATCACCTGGGGGCCCTTTTCTGGGAAGCCTTGTCACCCACAGGAATCTGCGTCTTTATCGCTAGATCTGTCTTCCTGCTTCCTCGGCCCACAGGAGTAAAGATAAGTCTATCAGTGCAAAGATAATTCTGTCAGTGCAAAGATAAGTATATCTATGCACCACACGCACACATGCATGAGAGGGTGGGGAGCGCAAGTTGCAGCATGCAAGAGGCAACCGTGTGCGCAGGTAAATGCATCATTACTTAGGTAATTTGCTAGCTGAGCCCTGGAGAGCTGCTGCAGCCCCCCAAGCCCAGTCGGAATGTCTGCAATTCCCACACTGTCCCTACTTACAGTCAGCACTTCCTGGGAAGGCCATTTCCTCCTGTTCTGTTGCTTGTTTGTTTCTAAATGGGGAAAGCCATCCCCTCTCCCAGCCCCCCTCCCGCCCCCACTTGTTACTCCTCCCTTTCCTCCTCTCCCATCACCCACTCACTACCTATCCTCCCGCTGAGGGTGGAACAAACAGGCTCAGAGTCCTCGGACTCCGCCACTGCCCGGGCAGCCCTTTAGAACAATGCATTTTATAGCACATTAGTCACGTTCCCTTTCAAAGGCGGCATTCTCTTCTGAAGGACTCACAAGCCTGAGTCTTGCAGAGGGTCTTCCTGGCCTGCCAGTATCTGGGAACCTTGTTCCTCCCCATGCCTCAGTTTCATCACCTATAAAACGGGAGCTCCCAACTCCAGCTCTGCTAGGACTGCTGTAAGCATGGGAGAGGGAGACTCCCCAGATGATGCTTAATGCTTCCAGCTGCTGCTGACTGCAGGTCAGATTGGCTGTAGTCTCTACACTCTCTCAACAAAGCTAACTGGATGACACTCTCTGGGGACCGCAGGCATCAGTGACCTCTTTGTCAGCAAACAGGATTGGAAAGTGGCCAACCCTCTAAGACAATCAGTGTCATCAGGCACTACATTATTCCTTTCTGAGTCGGAGCTGTGCTCAAATCACCAAAAGACCAAGTCCCTTTCTTTCCCACTCCTCCATTTAAACTCCCCACAAATCATCAAGCAGAGAAGTCTTCACATGGCCCTCCTGGGACAAGAAATGCCTGAGACCGCCAGCTCTCAAGCCTGTGGAGGGCTCCTTCACTGATGGACATTCTTCTTGCCCAGGCTATGCATTCCACAGCATCTACTGTGAGTGTATACAACCTCTGACCCCGAGTTCTTATGACCTCTGTGGTCCTCCCTTGAATGCACCAGGAGGCACAGGGCTTCAAAGATGCACCAAGTGCACACACCAGCCCCACAGCTCAGGCCCCTCACTCAGCTCCACTTGGAACAGGCACTCTGCAATATTCCCTGCTCAACTGCAGAGAAGCCGGAGCCCCACTCAGCGCTCCTCCCAGTAGGCAGGCACGCTGCAACGTTCCTTGATCAATTGATTAAAAGCCTCAGCTCCGACTCACATTTGCCAAGTACTTTCCACAAGGGATCAAGACAGAACTAAGCGTTCTGCATGTCATCTTAATTGAAAGTTATAGTCTCTTACAGTTCCCATAACAGCACTAGAGAATCCATTTCTGGATCCCCAGGAGGTCCAGGGAAGCAGCAAGGGGCCTGGAAGTGTGCAAGTCTTGTTGGGTGTGCGGATGAAAGAAGCCAGAGCTGGCTCCATTCAGAATTCTGCAAGCCATCCTTCCTACTCAGCCCCAGCCCCAGCCCCAGCCCCAGCCCCAGCCCCAGCCCCAGCCCCAGCCCCAGCCCCAGCCCCAGCCCCAGCCCCAGCCCCAGCCCCAGCCCCAGCCCCAGCCCCAGCCCCAGCCCCAGAGGAAACCCAAATTCCTATTCATACCATCTGGAAGAGGAAGTCCAACACCCCAGTAAGCCAGCTGCTTTTTCCAGTTAGGTCTAAAAAGCAGGTATTTGAAAACAGCTGTTTCTGGTATTTTATAATAAATCTGTCAAGTTCATCTACAGATCGAAATCTGTGATTATTTTTAAAACCAGGGCTCTCTCGGAATCGGGACTATAGAATGTCACTATAGGCTTTCCTCTCCCCTACCCTTGAAGCACCCACACCCAGAGCCTTCTGTCCTCACTGAAGCTCCAGCGAAGCACACAAGCAATTCAGGGATGTTTATAAAATAAAGCGAACTTTCCAAAAGAACCAGACAGAAGCCCACTTCCTTAAAACAATGGCATTAAAACGCTTCCTTAAAACAAGAACGTTATCTTTAAAGAGCTTTCCTTTACCCTTTTATTCCACTCACTTTATTATCTTAAAGACAAGGGTCTCACTGTGTAGCCCTGCCTGCCTGGCCTGGAACTTTCTACTTGCTATGCAGCCCAGGCTGGCCTCCAACTCACAAAGATCTGCTTGCTCTGTCCCCTAAGCGCTCTCCGCTTGGATTAAAGGTGCCTGTCACTTATCACGTTCACATTAAAAAAAGTTACAAAGTACAAATTGGTACAGAAAACTAAAGTTTAAGTGTCTAACTCCCCATCCATCAGTCATCACTGCCAAGAGCCCCTTCCTGAAGATGCCACACCTGACAGCTTGGGAAACACTTTCGGGCTTCTTTCCAGGTGTGGCCACCCACACACAGCCCATGAAACCCACATCTTATTCTGAGATCTATCTCAATCTGGGTACAGTTACTTATATGGTGCTCTGCTCACCGAGAGAAGCAAACACCAGGACAGCCACCACTTCCACACAGCACACAGCTGTGGCCACAGCTGGGCCTCTGAGCTGGGGTCAGCTGTCACCTTGGAACAAAGGTGCTGAAATACCAAGACTGGGAATAGCATTAACACAGCTACAAGAGAGGGGCCTCCTCCTGGGGCTGAGTTAATCATTTCCCATGTAGATTTCATTCAGTCCTTACCAGTTCTAGAAGGAGGAATCCCTATACCCTCTTCACAGAGGAGGAGACACCTCCATTGGGTTCCTACCCTGCACAGGATAGTACCACCCATTTCATCATTTATCTGTTTGTCCATCCATTTATCTCTCCACTCATCCAGCATCCTGCCCCTCGGAATGCACTTGGCCCCCTGAACAGCCACCCAGGTCTCTTTGTTCAGCAGAGGAAGGGGAACTTGGCCCCACTACTCAGGACAGTGTTTTCAAATCCTGACTCACTTGGAAGACTAGTTAAAGACAAATCAGGTGCCAGGCCAAGCAAGTATGTGCCTGTGTGTGTGTGTGTGTGTGTGTGTGTGTGTGTGCACGCGTGTGCTCGTGTGTGCGTAGCCAGCGAGTCAGCAGCTTCGAGAGAAGCAACAAATTAACACCTGCTTTTAAACTTTCACTTACAGTATTGGTAAAGCTCTGAGAGAACAGACACCTATAAGAAGTACTTAGAAATAAGAAGCATTTCCAATGCCAGGGAAACTTTAATTTAAAACCAATTGTGAGAAATTAAGGCCATCAACTCTAATGGCAGCTATAAAACGTAAATTGGCAGTATTAGTGACTTCCCAAGCATGTCAACTGCTCTTACAGCTTGACTTCTCACCCACCAGTGACGGAACCTTCCACATCCTCAGCCCTTCCGGTGGGCTGGTGGAAACCTGCTTCTCTAACAGAAAGCCCTTCCAACCTACAGGCACTTGTACACAGAAGGATGGCGTGACGGATCGCTTACGTACCCTTGCCTGTGAGATTTTTTGGAATGGCTTGAGTAGTAGGAATAGCCAGAATACGTGGATTCGGTATCCATAGCAATGGCAAGCTTCCTCTGATGAAGGAGCAGGGGCTGTCCTTCCGCGTGCTGTCTCACCCACTAGCTCTAAAGGCCTTGGAGGACTCAGAGACACCACTCTTCAACAGGACTCTGTAAAGAGGAGAAAAAGGAGAGATAAATTCTCAAAGTCAAAGGGTAGGAAGATAAACCAACAACAGGCAGCTCTCCTCTGGGGTCCCTGTTATAGAATATGGGGTAAGCATAAAAGCCAAACCTCCAAATGCATCACTCAGCCAGGAAGCAGCGTGGCAGGTGTCTGAGAGGCAAGCGGGGTGCTCGCAAGCTGGACCCCAGCTCAGCAGGAGGAAGAAGGTTTGGGAGAGACCTGGACATTGGGACATTTATTTTCTGAGCACAGCCTTCTTACCCTTATGGCTTTGGCTGTAGAGTAGTACACCAACCCCCAGATAAATGTCTACTTCACCCCCAACTGTCGGTTATAGAAACAACACCCAAGGAAATCCCTTACTCAGCAATTTGGCCATCATTTCCAAAAGTCAATTTGTTTTTTGTTTTTTGTTTTTCTTAGTCTCTGAGAATCCAAAACTCCTAGAAATTTATCTTCCAAATTAAAACTCAACAACCACCATGGTTGCCTCGCTGTCTATGATAACAGAAGTCAGCGGCCACATAAACACCTCCCCCCAGCCAAGGAAGAAATAGCTGGAGGAAGACAGGACTCAGTCAGTCAAAGAAAATACCACAGATCTGTACAAAATGACAATTACAAAGAAAGGAGATTTTAATAAGCAGGATATGGGACTGCAGGCAGCCAATGGAACTATAGAACCGTTGCAATGATGTAATAACTTATGGAAGGGCCGGGACCACAGGGGACATCAGCAACGGTGATTTACTAGTTACAAGGTCCTAGGTTCTTCCCCACTTCCCTCTAATATTGCTCTGCAATAAAAATAAATGAGAAGCACTTCCAAGTACATTACATTCCGGAGCCTCCGCAGGCTCAGCCTTCACCTCGAGAAAGCTCTACAGCTCTGCCTCTTTCTGAATCGCTCTCCCAGGGCTGCTGGAGCCTCAACAGGGCTCCTACCCTGCAGGGTCCTGGAGCCTAAAACTGCAAACAGAGCCAGAGATAAGTGGGAAGGAAAACAAAGGAATTGCAAAGGTCACGCCCCTGCCCCTCACATAGGAGGAGATTCTGGCTCCCTGACCCCAGCTACAGAGAAGACATTTCAAACTGGGAGCCCTAACTGGGCCTGAAGTCTCATCTGCACAGTTACACCAGTCCAGAGCCTAGAAGTAGTATTCTAGTGTTCCTTCCAAAGTGAAGAGGAAAAAACGTTATTAAAGAGACCCTGGGCCTAGGGGTTACTCGCCCTGTCCTAGATGCCTCAACTTGTGACTTAGGAGTTTATCTTAGAGCGCTAATTCTTCAAGGAAAAACTTTATCTCCTCACTGTTCATTGTGATTAAGAGCTAAAAAACAATGAAAGGTCCCCTAACCCAAAGAATAGGAAGGAAACAAGGTTCAGCTCTACCCTAATTAGCACATATGTAAGAAACAGTAATTATGGAGTTAGGTCCAAAGGCCACCATGCACTCACTCATCCATTTCGCATCCAAGTTTCTAAGCAGCCAGAAAACCCTGCTCAGGAGTGCTAAGGCCGCAGAGCTATGACAGAGAGCTCACTACTTTCCTTGGTTCTGCTGGTGGCTGGTTTCCATTTGATGGCACTTGTAGCATTTCTCCTCCAGCCCTCCGCCCCCTTTCTCCCTATCAGGTTATTACTTAACAGCCTTTGGCCATCAAGAGCCCAAGTCTAGCCACGGGAAGCCTGGAGTCCAGCCAAGCTGAGCCACCTGTGATCAGCCCCTTCCTCGCCTTGCCTTCTTGAATCTCAGTCTGCTCACTTGTCAATCAGGAATCCAAGCACCGGCCACCATCTCCCAGGGTGAAGCTATAAACAGACACAGACTTGACTCGCTTCCTAGCTCCAGGACCTCAGTCAAGCTATGCGATCTCTTTGAAGACTCTGAGCTGGCAGTGGTGACAGTACCCAGCGTGGACACCACATGCACTGGGTAAGTAAAACTGGGTGGTCCCTTCAGTGGTTTCTAAACTCCACCATCTCCTTGTTTTTCTCAGCCAAAGGAAAGCTTAGAGAGCCACAGGGTGGAGGGCCAGCGCCTCCCTCCAGGCCATCCCACCCAAGTCTCACCTGCTGTGGGCAGAATGGGGCTGCCCCTTAGGCTGCCTGCTCACCCACCAGCTGTGTACTGGAACACGGCAGTTTAATCTCTCAGAGCTGTGGATTTTCCACCCAGTAAAAGAAAGGCAAACAGCCTGCTTGGGAGGAAGGGGGCGATTCTAAAGACTAAACATGAAACTAAGCAGGCATCTCTCAGAACATTAGCTTGGCTCCTGAGCCGAGTCTATCAGTCTTTCTCCTCCTCCTGTTTCCCAGGGCTTTCAACTGCCACTCAGTGAGCTTCCAGCACACAGTGCTCTCCCTTTCTTTCTGCTATGGCCTGTGCTCCTTTCCCACCGGCCTTCTGGCTGGCAGACAACCAACCTTAGGAGATACAGTCAGGATATGGGGGCAAAGCACGAAACAATCTTCTCTCCTTGATAGCCAATAGCTGGACTCTTGGTTGACCTGCAGATTCCAAGGCTTGGCACCTTCTTCAGAACACTGACTGTTCTTCTCTAGAACAGTCAGTCACACCCTTACCCTTCTTCTGCAGGCCCTTCATACCCCATTGCTTTGCCTCCATATCTAATGAGTAGCCACCAGACCATGCTCAGCGGTTCTAGGGAGATGGCTTCAACTGGGGCACACCACCTGCCCTCATTAATAAGCCTTGATGACTAGCTCGATCTGTGTGCTGTTCCTTCTCCCATCCCTATATCAAGTTATCCCTTAACAATCAAGACACACCCCCTTCTTCTTCTCCATCTCCAGGGATAAGCTCCCACCCGAGTCAGGAGGAATGGCCCCCTCCCCCAAATATTCTGAACATAACGGGAACACTTCCCGAAACCTAAGTCCAAATGCTCCCTTTCCACTTGGTCAGCTCTCACCCACAGCCACTCTCTTGTGCCCTGACTTGATCTTTCTAATATCCGTTTCCGGTAATGCAGCCATCTTGTCCAGTAGACGGACCTGCTCTGCTGTTTTGAACACTCTCTCCTGTTCATCCGTGCATCCTACTGCCACCAAGCTCTGCTTGTCCTTGGATCCTCCTCTCCCTCCCAGTTCACAGCAACAGAGGATAACCTAGAGAACATCCTAGGCTCCCTCACCTGCCCTGGTCCACACAGAGCCAAGGCCTTCCTTTCACCATGGTTACCAAATCTGGTGTTATCTAAGATCTGGGGGAGGAGTCAGGAAGTAGACTAGTAAAAGGCAGGGTGGACTCCTTCCAGAAAGGGCATGACCTCAGGCGAGGGCTCCCTTTTGAGTTAGTGAAGACACATTATCCTGACGCTTAACTCTGTGAGGATGCACTTAAAAGAAACTAAAACAGCTCCTGACCGGGTCAGAATGTTTACCTTTATCAGCAAAGGCAATCAAGAAAGGAAAAGAAATCAATTTCCCTGGGTCGCAAACTAATGAATTGTTGCGGAGGCCAGAATGGGGTACAGGCAGGACGGAGAGAACACAGACAGACCTAGAACCCGCAAGGTCTGTCACACTGGCCCCTGACAGGACCTGTATGTGTTGGGTTCAGGGAGGGCAGCAGCCAGGCTGACCTAACCTTGTTCAAATCCTCCCATGGTATCCGCTGAACTTTAAAACACAGAATCTTCCATTTGATCAGTCTTGCCAGCTGTTCCAGTTCCTCGGGGCCTGGTTCTTTCCAGCCTCAGGACCTGAGCCCAGCCCAGTGTATCTGCTGAGGCTCATTCTCTCATGTGAACCATTCGGCTAATCCCTCTCAGTTTGAACACCCTTCTTTTGGAGAGGCCTGGCTGACCCTCCAGTTCACACCTGGCCGCCCGCTGCCTGCATTCCGCCTACACTTGGCTCTAGCAAGTCACATGCTCACTTGTGTGACAATCCAGCACCAGGCTCTGAAGAGGCTTCTGGGGTGCGGGGACCACAGTCCTTTCTGTCCTCCTGGCTGCTGGCAAAAGAGAGGTACCTAATAAATAGTTGCTGAGAGAAAGGAAGAAAGGAAAAGAAAGAAAGAACAAAAAAAAAAAAAAGTCTTGTGCCTATCTCAGGGCATGAAGGCATGACTTCACCATAGAAGAAAGCTCACAGAGGGTAGAAAAAATGAAGATTTTTCAGAACTATCCAGAACAAAGTAATACTGCTGGTACAATGCTTATTCAGTAACAGAACATATAGTCCAGATGTGCTCAGGGAAGACCAGCACCATTGTTTCAGCTTGTGCTGAAGAGCATCCTGCTCCAGTCTGGCTGGATCAGAGTATACCAAACTACACAGCCTGGGGAACAGTGCTGGGAGAACATCTTACAGGGTGCAATTCATTTCTCCTACCACCTTGTACTAAAACAAGCTGATAGCCAGTGACCCAAGGAGAGTCTTCCCCGAAGTCACATCTATTCCTATAAAACACACAACTCCTACTTGAAAGAAAAACAGTAACACACACACACACACATGGGAAATGACAGGTTATGATAATGACCATGGTAAATGTAAGCTAACTTTTATGAAAAGGAAGTTATAAAAACATCAACAGCTCCATGTAGAGCCATTAATTAAAGGGCCTCTGCCTGGGAAGGTAGAAAGTTATTGCACAAGGGGTCCAGAGAATAGCATATGTGGGTTTACTTGGTGGGTCTCGGGCTAGGAAAAATGGTACAGGGCCGTGTGACAAAGCCTGAACGTGCGCGTGTAAATCATAAAGCAGTATCCAAGTCTGTGATGTGAGTGAGGCTCTGCAGGGCTCAGACACCTGGGACAAGTCAATGATCCCCTTCCAGCAACACAGCGCTTCAAGATGCACAGCTCCAGGCCACTGTTAACCAGGAGAGAAAACACCAGCCTCATTTTACCTGGTTTGCCAATGAGTTCAGCTCCCATTCCCAGACTAACTGCTATTGGCCTGAGTCATTAATTACCTCTGGGACATTCCTGGCAGCTGGACAAGGGTGTGAGGAGCTGTGAGGGGTTACTGTATCTAGGATGGATATTTCTTTTCAAGCAAAGCCTTTCCCCCTAGTAGATTCTGAAGCTTCAGCCACAGCCTGATGCCCACCACACATCCCATGGTGTTCTAAGGGGGATCTGGGACGAGGGTGGAGGCAGAGCAGCAGAGGATGGAGGCAGTTTGCTTCTGCCTCCAGGAGGACACAGAGTACCAGAAACAGCCCAGCCACAGCCACCGAATCTTGTCTTCCTCGTAGAAAGTGGCACAGTTAACTGGCCACAGTTAGCTCACTCCACAGATATGGTGGCACTTAAGGCTGAAGTCACTTGCATAAAATATCTCAATCTTCAGAACAAGTCTTTAAGGGAGGCAAAATTGAATGTCATGGCACAGTTAAGGGAACAAGGTCACACACACAAGCAAGTGCCCCCGTATGGCTTTAACCTTCAGAGAGCCATGGAAAACTGAAAGCTATGTAGCAATTACGAGAATTGTTTGTTTACTTAGAGAAGAGGCAGGCAACAATAGTGAATTGTTCCAAACCACACATAACCTCACAAAGAATCCTGCCTATGGACTCCTACTCATAGGCTCAGTAGAAGGGAGACTGTGTGTGTGTGTGTGTGTGTGTGTGTGTGTGTGTGTGTGTGTGTATGTGTTGGGGGTCACTTTAAGGAGAAAGGAAATTAATCTCAAACAGCCTCCAGCCCAGGTGAGACCTATGATTATTAATCAGCGTGATGAGGCCCCCATCCAACCCAAACTACATCAGCCGCAATGCAAGGTGTGCCTTTGGGTATACATCAGGGGGATAAAGAATACCTGGCACACTCAGCACATTCATTCTTCAACAGAAGGTTGTCATGGAATTGTTACTTGGTAAGGAAACTTCAATTTCCTGTATGGCTTCATCCTATTGCTCAAGAAATAAGACAATAACAACTTTTTTGAGACTTGGCAGGCAGTCTCAAAAATATGACACTCACAAAGTCTTTCATTTTACTTACAAATGAATTGCTACCAAGTGACACTGTCAGCAACTGCATCCCTGAAAATTTCACACTGGGTGTTTTGGCTAATCTTAGTGGGAGTCGCCAACCTTTAAAAATGCTAAATGCTCCTGGATATTGCTTTGAAATGTAGAATAAAACAGTTTCCTCCCACACATCAAAGCCCCAACTATATCGCACTGATTTAATTCAATTCTAAAAACTCTAATTAGTGGTTACATAAAATGGCTAATTATGCCTCCCTGGGCTCCGACGGTTTCTGCACTTACAGAGCCTAGGAGCTGTGTAATCAACACGCCCACTAGAAGGAGAAGGCTAATTAGTATTGTTGATTGGTGACATAACTTATAGTATTTTTTCAGCAAACCCCGTAAAACGTATAAACACGTCAGTGAAAACACTAGTCTTCACAGCTAACTTTTGGAATTCGCACGCACTCCTGACCACAATCCCCTCAAACGGGTTCAAACTAACGCACGCACCAACCACACAACCATGCCGATAGAGTCCTGCCACCCCTCCATGAACTTCAGAAGGAGCTCATCTTCGCGGTCTGGGCATCACACACGGTTTGGAGACGTGAAAATTGAGATTGCCCGGCTCCGACTCTCCTCTACTCATCACTGAGCCACCAGGCTACGGCTCCGCCCCCACTCCTGCTTCCACCACCGACGCTTTTAAATTTTTATAAAGCTTCACACTTCTCTGGGCGCGCTGCTCGGGGCAGTTCAATGGCTGCAGGATGAAATAAGGTTCAACTGGTGTCTAAGGCTGCCCGAGTGTGGCGAGGTTGCCCAGGACAGGGACTCCTCCTTTGGCTGGGACTGGCTGCTCGCCTCTGCTCCGCCCCGGCGCTTTTGAAAGTAAACTACCTGCCTGTTGCGCTCCGCGATGCGCAACGGGCCGCGCCCCCCAGGCCTTCCCGGCTGCGGTTTTGTAAGTGAAATAAGAAACACGAACCAGCTCCATTCCTGTGCTGGAAAACCGGCCAGTTGACCCCGGGTCCTGGTGGGGACCCCCATCGCGTTCTGCCCTGCAAGGCGCGTCCAGCCACTGGTTGCCTCCGACACGCCGTCATTCCCTGGCCACCACCCGGCACGCGCACTCAGGGGCGCACTCCGAAGGCCAGACAAGGCAAAGAAGTCCGAGGTAGCGCAGGCTGCCCCAGGACTCCGAGCACTGGAATGGAGCGGAGAGAGCCCGGGGCAGGGATGGAAGGACCCGCGTCTCGGGAAGCTCGACCCGGAGGAACCCAGGGGTCTCCCGGTCCGAGGCCCCGGACCCCGGTCCGACTGCTGGGGAGCAGGGACACCCGCAGTTGGGCCTGACCTCCCACCCAGCTTAGTCCCGAGTCCCCGCGCCGCGCCCGCCTCTCCCGGGACTCACCCCGGCGCCGGCCCGCCGCGCTCCACGCCCGCGCTCTCGGCTGCAGCGCCCGGGCTCCGCGGCCTGCGCTGGGCTGCAGTGGAGGCACAGCCCCGCCGCGGCCGCTGCTCTCTGCTGCTTTCCGCTTCCTGTCCCGGCGCCGCCCCGCAGCCCCAGCCCAGCCCTGCTAGCCCGGCGCGGCCGCCAGCCAAGATCTGCGAGCGCTGCGGGCCCCGCTGCCGGCCCGGCCCACCTGCAGCGGAGGGCGGGGCAGGGACACACACACACACACACACACACACACACACACACACGGCCTGACCAGGGACTGACATCTCCTCTCCCAAGTGGACCCACTAGCACACAGTCTAACAAATCTCATCCTGAATTCCTGAATACATGACGCAGGGGTTGATGTCTCCCCACCCAGCACCCCAACATACCCCCAAGATCACGCGCGCGCGCGCGCGCGCACACACACACACACACACACACACACTTACAATTGTGCATAAAATCCAAGCCCTCTCATTGTTTGCCATCATTAAAAGCTCCAACCCGCATATTCACATGGCTCAAGAACCAATTTCTACCCCTCCCCCAACTCATACATTTTTCAGCACACATAATACACTTAAACTCCAATGTAGCTCAAGAGATGACCCAACCAGTAACCACCAACGCCCACAGTCCTACAGCAGCTTCTCCCCGCTCCTCTTCCACCAGAGCAGACATGCCTGCCTCTGCTCTCCTGATCTACTGGAAACTACCAGGAGAGCGCATCTCTGAAGGCAGGGAGCCAAAAGTTCCAGACCGATTGAGACCACTTCCCTCTCTAAGCTTCGTTTCCCGGTTTGGATAGTGCTGAGGACTCTAATGTCCTTGAAGGGTTGAAATGCGAGTATTAGAAAGCGCAGAACAGTTGGCAACTGTTTTTGTGAATATTCTCACCGTTCTTAGTCGTGATAGAATCCGTGCCCAGAATGACAGATCTATAGCTGCCATGACAAAATGCTCCCGCGAAGGCGCGCACAGTGGGAAGTGCTGAATCTGCAGTTTGCAGGAATGCTGGGGGTGATTTGCCTTGCGAAACGCAGGCTCTTTGTGAAGTCGCCTTGTTTGAGAACCTGTAGCCTCAGGAAGTCCTCACTGTCTGCTTTTTCCTAACTCCTCTATATTCCATTTTCTCCACCATCCAGGCCATGTCCTTCTAAGTACACCCAGATGTTCAGGGTAGCAGGACGATGTTCCACACTCCTAGCCTCCAGACTCCAATGACCCCACCATCTGCATGTACCTGAATTGCAGCCTCTAAATGACTCCAGAGAGCATATCTAGAGTCCAGCATCACGTTTCCTCAGGTAAATCCAGCTGTCTTCCCTACATGCTTAGCTGCTAAGGTGGGAAAGCCAAAGAAGTCTGGAAATGGAGTCTCATTCACCTTACCACTTAGAACCTTCACAAGTAAAGCAGAGCAAGACATCCCAGTTCAAGTGTGAGGTTCTCGAGGAGTCCTGTGTAATACTAAGACCCACAATGAATTTTCATGGAATGGAATTCCAGCTTGCTCTGGGTGATTTAAGTAACCTTATAATGTGATGCTTCTGAGAGGGATCAGGAGAGAAGGATAACCCAGAATATTATAAATGATAAGTTCACGTCAAAGTGCCATCTGCTATTTGTTTTTACCCCATGAACTAGAGTTTCAGAGTTGAAAAGTTCAACTGAAGGCATTCAGACACTGAGTGGTGGTCCGTGCAACCGAGCGTTGCACTGGATAGAGCAAGCTCCCTGTGGCAGAGCTGTTCAGCACTACTAGCCATTCATCTGACGTTGACTCCCCCAGCTACACCTTTATCAATAATGCAGGTGACTCTACGGGCACCACCTGCTACTCTCTTGTTTTGCTAATCCATTTATTTCAAACTGCATAGGGGAAGAGCAACACTATGCATTGGGTTTTTTTCAAAATGTCAACCTGCCTACCTTCCATGTGTGCAACAGCAGCTTCCTGGCCTTATATTTACCATCCCTCCTCCCTTCCCCCAAGGCTTGTAATGCTCTACCTGCTGTGATCCACCCTATCTACCAAGACCCAACGGTTGTATGACAAAACTTATCCTGGGGAGATGCGACACACACATCTGCTCACCCCAGATAGGGAACCCACGACAGAACAAAGTGTGGATACTACCGAAGTCCAATGTGGTGAACCAATGAGTTTTATAGAGGCTCCTTACAGGAGAATAGGTGAGGGGTTACTTAACAGGAGCAGAAATGACTCAAAGACAGCTGCATCACCAAGGCATACCCCAACATGGGTGGCACTTCACAAAGCTGGGAATCTGGAACACACTGCACATCCTGCAGGCTGCTTAACAGGTTGGAGAGGGTCCTCAGTGGGTCTAAACCTCTTCCAGGCAGCTCAACTGATTTATGCTTCTTCCAGACTGCTGGTCTGGTCTTAGAGTCTTCTTTGCTGTTCCGTTTGTCTGAGACCCTTCTTTTGCAGCTTGGCTATCTTTCTTTGAGAAGGACTCTCAGCTTTTATTACTTACTCAGGCAGGGAGGGGCTTAGTGAATCCGCTTAGTTTCAGGGACTTCCTGAAGCTATTTTGAATTGTCTACCTCCCTGCTTAAGCTTTCCTAAAGGATGGGATGCTTTAATTCCAGTGGAAGCTTACATAATACCAATGCAAATCCCCAGCTCCAGAAAGCCTCTAGTTCTCCTGACCAGAATGCAGGCTCTTCCCTGTTTACCACTTCCAAAGTGATCTGGGCTTTAAAAAAATTTGTTTGCTTTTGGAGACAGGGTCTCACATAGCCCAGACTGTCCTTGAATTCCTGATCTTGCTCTCTTCACCTCCTGAGTGCTGGGATTACAGGAGAGTGTACCACCACACCAAGTTGCTAACCCCCATGACAGATCTTCCCATATAGTGTGCACTTAATTTATTTTAAATTATGGGCACAAGAATGTGTGTGTGTGTGTGTGTGTGTGTGTGTGTGTGTGGCATCTGGGGACTGGAAGATTGTTCACCTGTGAATGCATGTGCCAGAGGAGTCTAGAGCAGGGTGTTAGATTTCTCAGAGCTAGAGCTATAGCTGGGAAACTAACTCCAGTCCCTGCTAGAGCAGTGTGTATGTGCTCTTAACTAACGAGCCATCTCACCAGCCCCAATCCTTGCTTTGTTATATTTAGCAAAGGAGTGTATGACTATCTTGACTTCCACCTCTTGAGAAGTTAATAGGGTAACCAGGGAACAACTGACTGAAAAGTCTTGACTTCTGCACCTGGAGTTAGTTAACAGAAACAGATTATCTGCTAGTATACAAGCTAAATATGCCGAAGGAGGACTTCTGTAGAAGTCACCTATCCCAGCTGCAGAACTCCAAAGCTAATAAGCAAAGCAAAGCAGAACAAAACAAAACCAAAAACAGGAGCTAAATGAGAAACATCTCTAATAGAAAAACTCATGCGCATCTCAGTTTGCTCGGTTTAAATTATAGACTGTGGTGAGCCACCGTGTGTTCGGTAAATCAAATCCTCATCCTTTGCAAGCACAAATGCTCTTAGCCTCTGAGTTATCTATCGAGCCCTGTGCAACCCAGTTTAAAAGAGGACAGACCTACAAATAGGAGACTCTCTTACCCACACTCAGAGACTAGTTACATTGAGAATCAGAGGATACCTCAAGAGCACCCTGGGAGTGTGAAAGGGCTCATTGCGAGGACCATGAAGCCCCAAAGCTCATTTTACTAGGTATTTCTCCTGGCTCAAGATCATACCAGAGGATAGTAGCTAGTACGCACAGGCAGGAGCCTGCACTGTAACTGTCTAGAAAGATGCTTTCTGAATTATTTAAGAAGGCAGAGATGATGCAAAGTAAATATTGCAAAGGTTTATGTCTAAAATGTTTCAACTGGTAAAAGGAGCTGCTCACGTAAAGGACCATTTAATGCTAATATTTATATAAGATCTACATATACTACATATACTTAACGTCTTCTTGTTGTTGATCATGCTGGTGATGAGCCTGGATGGCCGGAGAAGGTCCCAAGGAAGGATCAGTTTGTCCTGAACGGTCATAGGTGGAGGGTGATGGCTGGAAGAAGGCAAGGCTCTCTCGAGTGCTGAGGAAATGAGCAGTAGTGTATCTGACTGGGCATAGGCGTGGAGGGAGCAGCGCCGGGATACAGCCAAGGGCAGGGAGTGATGTGGAGAGACACAGGGAATTCAAAAGCCAGGGCTGGGATCAGAAAAGGGAACATGAAATGCAGTCCTAGTGTTCAGGCTTTTCAATGGAAGCTAACCATAGAATAAATGTTCCTTAATCCAAGAATAAATACAAGTTTCTGAATTACAATGACTCTACTTAGGAGGTTTCAGTCTGAGACGATGGATCAGTCAGTAAAGTGCTTGCTATGCAAGCATGAGGACCTGAGTTCAAATCCTCGACCCTCACATAAAAAAGCTGTATATGCCTATAATCTTAGTGTTGGGGAAGAAGAGACAGGAAAGATCTGAGGAACTAATCACCTCTGGTTGATGAACTCTAGGTTCAGTGAGAGACCTTGTCCCAAAAAAGCAATGGAGGGAGACCCCAGACATCTACCACTGGTCTCCACAAACACATGTACCCAGATGTGTGCTTACACGTGCTACGCGATCACATACATACGTGTATACAGAATACACACTCTTATACACAGAGAGACATTTCGACTTTAGAGTGCTACAAAAGCAATACCTATCCAACAGAAGTTGACTTTGGATTCTAAGTATTAGCCTTTACTCTGACTAGTAATATGCAGCCACAAGGAGCCACAGGTCCAGGTCAACCAAGTGACCAAGGAGGGTGGACAATGCAAATGGAGCAGGTTGTGCTGCCAATGCTTTCTCAAGGTATGAGTCCACTACGTTACATGAGATAGGCAACACTGAATTATCAAGTAGGCCTTACGGCCGATGTTAGTAAAGGGATACCGATTCAGACTTAAGGCAAGCTAGGCTACGCCATGATGTTTGGGTAAGTTAGGCCAGTTAAGCTAGGCCAGTTAAACCCTTTTAGGATGTTTTCAACTTAATAGGTTTACGGGGACCGTAACTTCATGGTAACCGGAGAAGCATCTATACTTAGTGTAAGTTACTAGGGATATAAATCCAGGTAGTGTTGCACCAATCAGTGATTCAATAATTTATTCAGCAAACACTTACCACAATCCAGTCACTATTCTAGGCTCTAAAGGCATATCAAGACAGACAAAAGCTTACGTACTTGTGGGGAAAAGGGGCCACACAAGCAACACAAACATGTTCTCTTTAACAAGGTGATAGGAGGAGATGGGGAATATACAGGACACCCCTCTGGAGGAGCTCAGGCACAGCCTGGAAAGGTTCCTGAAAGGCGGTGGTGCTCAACCTTCCTAATGCTGTGACCCTTTATCACAGTTCCTTGTATTGTGGTGACCCCTACGACCATAAAATTGCTTTGGTTGCTGTTCCATAACTGTAATTTTGCTACTGTTTTGAACTGTAATGTACATATTTGTGGGGTTTTTTTGTTTTTGCTTTTGTTTTTTATTTGGCTTTTCGAGACAGGGTTTCTCTGTGTAGCCCTGGCTGTCCTGGAACTCACTCTGTAGACCAATCCTGGTCTACAGAGTTCAACTGGCCTTGAACTCAGAAATCTACCTGCCTCTGCTTCCCAAGTGCTAGGATTAAAGGCATGTGCCAACACTGCCTGACCATATCTGTGTTTTGTACCTGACCATATTTGTGTTTTGTAATGGTCGTAGGTGACCCCTGTTGGAAAAGTTCTCTCAAGGGGTCGCGACCCACAGGTTGAGAACCAGTGTTGTAAACTGGACCACTAGCGCTGTGACAAGGTGGGATGTGAGTACTTTGGGAAATCAGAGATTGAAGGTCCAGCTCAGCCTGCAAAGGCTGCCTGGCTTATCTGGTTGTGAGCCCAGGACTGGAAGGATAAGTATATGGTCTATAACAAGGAAGGGAGCACTGGGTAAAGGTAGGAGAGCATGACCTAGCATGGACAGGAAAGTGTCTCCAACAGCCAGGTGCAGTGCAAGCTGCTGGCCAGCAGGGGCAGCGGTGTTCACTAAAGAGGCTATTGCAGAACCACAGGCCAACACCCTAGAAGATCTGAAATGCTGGAGGTGGGACATGGGGAGGGAGCGAAGGAGAAGCTGAATGTTGAAGCAGGATGGCTCTTTGCAGGTGCCAGTCAGCAGTCTGGGCTGAAGAACAAAGGGACTGTGAGGAATCCGAGTTTCATGGGAGAGGGTAGACACAGGCCAGGAAGAGACTAGTTTTATGTTAACATAAGCTAGAGTCATTTTGGAAGAGGGAATCTCAGTTGAAAAAAAATGCTGCCACCAGATTAGCCTGTGGCCACCTTGTGGTGCATTTTCTTGATTGATAATGGATGTGGGAGACCCCATCTCACTGTGGGCAGTGAGTGCCATCTATGGGCTGGTGGTCCTGGGTGCTCTAAGAATGCAGTCGGAGAAGGCCACAAGGAGCAAGCCCGTAAGAAGTGTTCCTCCATGGCCTCTGCTTCAGTTCCTTCCTTCAGTTCCTTCCCTGACTTTTCTTTGATGATGGACTGTGGTGTGGGAGTATAATCGAAATAGACCCTTTCCTCTCCAAAGTTCTTATGGTCTTTATCATCCTAGCATCATATTCTACAGAGAAAAGAAACAGGAAAGACAGACCACTTGCCAGAGATGACTCAGCTGCTGACAGCTGGGGCCAGGCTTGGCAGACCACAGATCTCTGTCTGTCTATCTATCTATATCTATCCACCCGTCCATCCATCTATCCATCTTCTCCATCTTTGTGTGTGTGTGTGTGTGTGTGTGTGTGTGTGTGAGAGAGAGAGAGAGAGAGAGAGAGAGAGGGAATGTCTGTGTGTGCATATGTTCCCTTAGAAGACAGAAGAGGGTATGGGATCTCTGACAGCTGGAGTTATAAGCTGTTATGATCTGCCCAGTATGGGTTCTGGGAACTAAATTTCTGGTCTTTTGCAACAACAGCAAGAGATCTTAACCTCGGAGCCATCTCTCCAGCCCTCAGATTCTTTAGTGATGAAGAGGGTTTGGAGGGATGACCCAGCAATGAGGAGCACTTGATATTCTTGAAAAAGGACCAGAGTTCAATTCCCAGCACCCACATAGTGGCTCATGATCATCAAAATATCCAGTTTCCCACCCTCTTCCGACCTCTACAGGGACCAGGAATGCACATGGTGTGCAGGCAAAACACTCACACACATAAAATTAATAAATCCAAAATGAAGTGTAAACACACAATCCAGTGATAGCGAATATAGTTTTGGGACAGTCGCTCCATTCAGTAAAGAGAGGAGTGACTAAACGCCAGGTAGCAGAGAGGTGTGAAGAAATACTGTCTGTGTGAAGCAGAGAGATAAGATAGGGGTGTGCAGAGGTGAAGCAGGTGTCCTCGTTCTGTTGCATCACAGGAAGCTCTGAAACCTTTATAGGGAGAAGTAAATTCAGAGAGGCTAAAGTTTAGAGAAGAAGGGATAACCCCATGAGACAAAGTGGCCTTGTGATAGCGAGCCTCGGCACAGACAAAGGTGAGATGACCAGGGTCATGTGACTACGGCCGGGAGAGGCTCAGCGCTCTGGATGCAGAAGGAGGAAAAGGCTCTGACTGCAGACAGAACCGAGGAAGCTGAGGAATGGAGTCAGGCCAGAGGAGGAGGCGTCTGATGGTCACTGAGGTGGAAATCACAGAGAAATGGAACCCCACCCCCAACCTTAGCAAGCCCCGTGAATTGGTTCCAGATCTAAGGACCCCAACGCTGTGCTCTATGGTCCCTTTCACATCTAAGGATTTCTTTCTTCCATGCTGAGCCTTGAACAAGGGACACGTGTTCTACCACTGAGCTACGCCCTGCTGTTTCTGTCGCTTTTCTCATTGATATGGCAAGATACATGATAAAAACAACTTAAGGAAGAAAGAGGTTATCCTAGGTTCCTAGGCTGAAGGTGCAGTCCATCTTACTGAGGAAGTCACATGGCAGGAGATTGAGGCAGCCAATCACATTTCTTCCATAACCAGGAAGTGGAGAAAGATAAACGCCTGGGTCCTTTCTCCTTTGTCCCATCAATGGTGCCACCCCAGTAGGGCTGGCTCTGCCCTCTTTAGGTAAATCTTTCTGGAATCAGTCTCACCGACACACCCAGTGGTGTGTTTCCATGGTTACTTTAACACTGTGTAGTCTGTGGACAAGTATATACTTCATCAGGGCCGTGGCTGCCTTAACAGTCACGATCTGTGGACCAAAAAGACCTCCACAGAAGGGCCAGCCCTCTGGATGCCTGGATGATTCTCTGCAAGTCCAGGCAGGCAGGCCAAAAGGCTCTCAGTCGCAGGGAGAGAACCTGATGCCAGGTGTGTAGATATGCAATCTCAGAGGCAGATCCTCCCGAGGACGACAGGCAACCCCTGAGCTTGGCCAGTTTTGTTATCACTAAAGAGTAGGAGTCGGGCCCACGACAGAGGGCCCAACAAAGACACCAACCTTGCACATCTTCTGGGGATGCTAGGTATTTCCCAAATGATTCCAGTTGTCTGGACAGTGAAGGAGGTTATGTCATGAGCCAATCACAGGCAGCACTGAGCTAGGCTCTGGATAGCCCCGTGGGGCACGGGGCTTTCTTCTTTAATGTTGATTTTCAATCATCGAGAGCATCCATGTCTAATAACTATTTATGAGGAAAAACTTGAATAACTCACCACATGTAGTGTTAAGCTAATTATTTGGATTAATAGCCAGGGGCATTATTTTCCAAGGGTGAGACTAACCTCTGGAACGATTAGCCTAGCTCAGACTCCTGCTGTGTAGGAGACTCTGACATGGAAAGAAGGCCTCGACTTCCAGCCTCCCCCCTCCCCCAGCAGATCCATCCTTCCCTTGACAGATATGTGTGGGAGGTGAGGTAGGCCAAATCTGAACACAGTAGGACAGCACAGCCATCTGAGCAAACAAGGTTGGTATTAATATCTTAATATCAGTTCTCTCTCTTGGGTTGTTTTTTGTTTGTTTGTTTTTTGTTTTTTTGTTTTTTTTTTGACATGGTTTCTTCGTGTAGTCCTGGAGCTCACTTTACAGACCAGGGTGACCTTGAACTCAGAGATCTGCCTGCCTCTGACTCCCAAGTACTAGAATTGAAGGTATGTGCCACCACCACCTGGTCTTTCTCTCTCTCTTTAATGTTTTTTGTTTGTTTGTTTGTTTTCTTGGTTTGTGTGTGTGTGTGTGTATGGCTATTTTGCCTGCATGCATGTTTGTGCACTACCTGCATGCCTGCTTACCACAGATGCCTCAGAACCCCTGGAGCTAAAGTTGCCTGCTGTCCCATGGATGCAGGGAACTAAACTCAGTTCCTCTGCTGAGCCATCTCTCTGGCCCCTAGCCATACCCACTGCTGCAAAGTCTGTACTCTGATGTCTTGACACCTGTGGCCCTCTGCCTCCTTCTCCGGTTCCCACGGAGCTCTTTATCTCTGGACTTCTATTGTCTACTGTAAGCACCTCAGGGCCAAGGGCCAGACAAGCAGAGATAGCCCTTATCCTGGAGTCTGCTGGAATTATTCAAACTAGCTGATCCTGTCCTGTCTCACAAGATCCTCCTCCTACAGGAACCACAACAAAGTCTCTTATCTGCATTTCTCAGGACAAAACATTACTCAACAAGAGGGAACCAAGAAACCAGGTGCGAGACAGCAGCAGACAGTGATCTCTGAGAGACAGGAAGCAAACAGGCAATCTCAACCATTTCTCCAGCTTTCTGCCTAGAGCAGCTGTTCTCAACCTTCCTAATGCTGTGACCTCTTAATATGTTGCTCCTCGTGCTGTGGTGACCCACAATCATAAAATTATTTTCATTCTAATTTTGTTACTGTTATAAAACATAACACAAACACCCATATTTTCTGATTGTCTTAGGTGATCCCTGTAAAAAAGGTCATGGAGAATGCCACTCTCATGAAGGGTCTCGACCCACAGGGTGAGAACCCATGGCTTAGCTCTCCGCCTGAGTTGCAGGAAGAGGGGGGCTAAACAGTCCAGTGCTCTTTATGCTGAGGAAGCAGGGCCAGGACTGTAGAGCAGAGTGTCAGGTGAGATGGCTGCAAGGAAGGATTGCCTAAGGGTCTCCAGGGCTCCCTAAGATATTCCACCCAACCCAAGGTGTTCAGTGCAGGTGTAAGAGGAAAATACCCTCCAAATGGCTGAGAGGCAGCAATGCATAGAACTCAACAGGGAAGTGGATAATCTGTGCATAGACAGGCTGTAAAGCCTTAGCATTGTAGGGCAGTGGAAAGATGATCAGAAAAGTCTGGCCTTGATGGTGGACCAAAAAAAAAAAAAAAAAAAAAAAAAAAAAAAGGCTCTGAATTAAATGCTTCCCTGCTTGTGCTAGAGAAGGCTTCAAAAACCTGGAAGTGTCACACTGTCCCAGGACTTTTAATCATAGAACAAAGTTCCTGTCTGCTTACAGACCATTCCACTATGCTCCTCCTAGGAACGTACCACAGCAAATATAGAGAACTGCTCGAAATGTCAGCTCCACTTCTACCACACACTCTCTCTCTGTTCCTATGTGTTCCTGCCTTTCCCCTCTCTTTCTGTCCTTTTCTGTCCTGCCCTTGCTTTCTCTGCCTCTATACCTTTTACAAGTCCCCACTCCCTTCCCCTTCCCCTTCCCCTTCTTCCCCTTCCCCTTCTTCCCCTTCCCCTTCCCCTTCTTCCCCTTCCCCTTCCCCTTCTTCCCCTTCCCCTTCCCCTTCTGCCCCTTCCCCTTCTTCCCCTTCCCCTTCCCCTTCCCCTTCCCCTTCCCCTTCCCCTTCCCCTTCCCCTTCCCCTTCCCCTTCCCCTTCCCCTTCCCCTTCCCCTTCCCCTTCCCCTTCCCCTTCCCCTATCCCCTTCCCTTCCCTTGCCTTCCCTTCCCATGGTAAACCTCCCTTTTATACTAGGCCTGTTGCATAGCATGATTTCTCAGGGGGACACCCTTGGCATGGGCTGGCCAGGTATTTCCTTACTCCAGCTGTATTATACCACATTTATATTTCATAACAGTTCCAGAATATGTATGGAACATTGTACAAATTCCCAGCATCCAACAAGGCAAGTGTACAACAGACAGAATTCTGTGAGAAATAACCCGACTTGTAAAAAAGATGGAGAACAGGAATCCCAAGAAGGGAAAGTACAGCCATCGAAACCAGCCTAGACTGACAGAGAAGATGAGACTGGTAGAAACGCATTAAAGTGGTCCTTCAGGTGCATTTGTGAGTGTTCAGAACACTATAGGGAAGATTAGACAGGGCAAATAAAGCCCTGGGAGGCATAAGTGTGCGAAGCTGAGCTTCTAGAGAGCCAAAGGAAGATGCTCCATTTACCTTTTGTTTTTCATCTCTCCCTTCTTGTTTCATTATAGATAATCCCCGTTGCTTAGTCTCCAAACCTTCTGCAGTGTAGTATCTTCTGTTCATCCCATGTAGCAAATGTCTTCTTTCTGAAGTCTTCATTTTATTAAGAAAGATTGAAAAAAAATGTTTCTGTGTCTGTGTTTCTGAAGATGCCTGCCATATTTTCACAGATACCCTCAGAGGCCAGAAGAGGGCATCAGATCCCCCGGAGCTGGGGTTATAGGAGGTTGTGAGCCACTGCATCTGACAGAAATCCAACTCACAACCTCTGGAAGAAACCAAACCTGCAGAGCAGATTATCCCTCCAGCCATAGGAAAAAAGTATTCTTTCCGTTTAAACACAAGATGTCTTCCAAGGGTTGAGCACTCTCCCTAGCTGGGGACGATATTCTCAGAGGTTCTGGGGACTGTTTGGAGCATGGGTGGGTAGGTGGAGGAAGTTGGTTTGAAGATTATGCCATTCCCCAGTCCCTTCATTGCTCTTTGCTTCCTTCCTGCCCCCTCTCCCTCTGCTTGTCCCTGTCACCATGAGTTTTTGTAGCATTACAGGGCCAGGAACAACAGAGCCAAGAGCTATGACTGAACTCTCTGAAACTAAGTAAAAATTAACTGTCCTTTCTTTAAGTCATTCTCTTGGGTGTTTGTGTAACAGTTTTACAAAAGTAAATGATACAGTTGTTGTTGTTGCTTTAAGATTTATTTACTTATTTTATGTATGAGTTCTCTATCTGCATGTATGCCTGTATGCCAGAAGAGTGCTCTTAGCCTCTGAACCATCTCTCTAGCCACTTGATACAGTTTTAATTTGTAATTCAATACAATGTGTCCATCTCTAACTTGCAAGCATTAAGGTGAGGAGCTGGGGGTGTGACCCAGTTGGTAGATGCTGCCTTAGCATGTAGGAAGCCCTAGGGTTGATCTCAAACACTGCATCATGCTGGGTATGGTGCTGCAGCCCTGTATTCTCATCCAGAAGATGGGGGCATCAGAAGTCAGGGCCATCCTTGGCTGTGTAGCTATGTAGTGAATTTGAGGTCAACCTGAGCTACATGAAACTCTGTCTCAAAACAAACAAACAAACAAACAAACAAAACAAGCATACAAACCAAAACCCTAAGGCTTAACAAAAGTTTTCAGGCCTATGAAATCTGAAAGAATTCACGTCACAGAAGTTTATTACACAGTCTGAACAATTAAATTCACTAATCTTTTCTCACGTAGCAGCTAATCTGTTCCCATGCCCACTGAGTACACTCGCTCATTTTAAACACTCTTCTCCTTAAAGTTTATTTCTACTTAAAGTTTTGTAAATGTTGATTTTGTTAAAATACGCATTTTAATGTTCTTATCAGCTACGCTTAAGGTCCTTAGTGATTCTTTTTCATTTTTTAAAGTGATTAATCCATTCTTTTCACTTGGATTTTTTTTTTTTTCTGCTTCTTAGGCTGCTTAGTGATTTTTTTTTCTTTTGGTTGTTAAACTTTGGGCACATTATCTTGTATGTGCCAGATATATTTTGCAATTCTATGAATACTGTTAAGCAGGGCTGGAGAAATGGTTCAGGGGTTATGAGCAGTTGTTGCCCTTTCAGGGTACCAGGTTGTTTCCAGCACCCACATGATGGCTCACAGCCATTCTTAATTCCAGGTCTAGGTAATCTGACGCCCTTCTGACCTCCATGGACATCAGGTGTGCACATTGTACATAGACAAACATATAGGCAAAACACCCATACCATAAAAGGAAAATAAATATCTAAAAACCAATCAGTTCAAAATGCTATGCAGTTTGTGTGTGTGTGTGTGTGTGTGTGAGGGAGGGAGAGAGAGAGAGAGAGAGAGAATTAAAGTGTTGTCTCGGACACCACTAAGACCATTTGATCCCTTAGGGCTTGTTCTGAAGTGTGTGTGTGTGTGTGTGTGTGTGTGTGTGAGAGAGAGAGAGAGAGAGAGAGAGAGAGAGAGAGAGAGAGAGAGAGAGAGAGAGAGAGAGAGAGAGAGAATTAAAGTGTTGTCTTGGACACCACTAAGACCATTTGATCCCTTAGGGCTTGTTTTGAAGCATGCTTATTAGTTACTTAGTGCCCGCACTATCAGACAGAAACAATTGAAGGGAGAAGGATTTGATTTGGTTCCTCATGCTGTCCTGGTCCTTTGTGCTTGAACATAATGTCCTGGCAGTGGGCAGCTTAGACAGAAGGCAACTGCTGACATCACAACAGACAGGAAGCAGCAAACTGACGGGATGGAGGGCTCTGCTACACCTTTCAAAGTCCCATTGCTAGAGACCCCACTTCCTAAAATTTCCACAACCTCTCAAAGTAGTGAGGGGGCCGAGGAACAAGCATTCAAAGCATGAGCCTCTGGGTGCGGGCAGTGGGAGGTGTGGAAGAGTGTGGGGGAGAGTGGGAGGTGTGGAAGAATGTGGGGGAGAGTGGGAGGTGTGGAGGAGTGTGGGGAGGAGTGGGAAGGGTGGGGAAAGGGGGTTCAGATTCAAGCATATAATGAAGTGGAGAACAGAGCCCTGGTTTCCATCCTTGCATGGCTTTCTGAGGTGTTCTGTCCTGGTTCTTTGTGCCAGCAGAAAGTCTCTCATGGAGGCAGTGAGCCTGGGCAAGCCTAAATCTTACCATATTTGCTTCCTGTCTCTCAGGGAACACTGTCCTCAGTTGCCTACTACTCAGTATCATGAAAAAAAAAATCTTGATTATTTTGTATTACCTATGGGCTCAGGGAGCTGGAAAAATCTGTTCACTGTCAACTCATCTTGCTTAAAGCAGAGGTTCTAGACCAATTATATTTAATTTAATTATTTTTAGTTTATTATAAATTATATTCAATTTAATATGTGATAGGCTTTATGTTTTCCACATTGCTGTTATTTTCTCCTGGCTTTATTCTTTTCTCTGCCTCCACTTGTATTATTTATTTGTGATTAATTTTATATGCAATGGTGCTTGACTTACCTTAATTTTCTTCAGTGCTTGTCCTTAGATTGGCCATCTGTATGTATGTTATTGTTGTGGAATGTTTTCGTGCACTGTGGACTTCAGTGCTGACTTCTGAGCTCAGCGATCTGGGTATTGTCATTATTATGAATCGTTTCCTGACTCAGTGGTTTGCTCCCCATTATTTTCTGATTGGTCAATAAAGAGCTGTTCAGGCCATAGCTGGGCAGGAGAGGAAAAGGTGGAATTTCTGTGCCCTGAGAGAGAAAGAGAGAGTCTCAGGTGAGCTGAGGAGTCCCCATGAGGACACAGATGAAGAAGGAGGCCAGTGAGAAACCAAGATGGCAGGCAACAGACACACAGCTGGGAAGTAGACCAGGCCAACATAGTCTGGTTAGAACTGCTCAGAACCTGCCCAGATTAGTGCCAGAAGCTTGGAATACATATGCCAAGTATATAATACATATACCAAGTATATAATACATATACCAAGTATATAATACATATGCCAAGTATATAATACATATACCAAGTATATAATACATATACCAAGTATATAATACATATGCCATTATTTTAGAGCAAAGGCGGGGGTAGAAAAGCCCGAAACTTTACATTAGAAAAGCCCCATACTTTTACATGTTATTTTTGACACTTAATCTTATTTTTTTATGAACAGTAAAATGTACTGCCTTTGCATTTGTCATTGGCTAATCAGTTGTCTCACAATACAATCCAGGATAAGTAAAACTCTTCATTTTGTATTACCTTATTGTCCACTGTGCATATGTTCTTCCATGACTTATTCAGATTCCCTTTGCTGTTTTTTTTCACTCAAAGAACTTAAATTTTAATATTTCTTATTAATCAGATCTGCTCCAATTTAGTTTGCACAGATTTTATCTATCTGAAACAGTCATAAGTTTGCCTCCATTTTTTTAGATGTATGTTTTCCTGAGTATAGAAATTTAGATAGATGGTCTTTTCCACCCCTAGTTCTTTAAGGATAACATTTGATTTCTCCGAGTTGTGTTGTGTCAGGCAAGAGTGTTGTACTGTGGTGTTTGAATAGACATGTTCATGTTTTCTCTGGCTGGCTCTGAGGACACCATCCTTTATTTGGGTATTAGCAGTTTGGCGATCATATATCTAGGTTTTGTTTGTTTGTTTTGTTGTTGCTTTTGTATGTGTACTGTTGGGTTCTCAGTAACTCTGAGGTCCCCAGCCTCATGTCTTTCATCATTTAAGAAAGACCTTACATGTCTTCAGATGCTCATTTTATTGTGACCTTTCTCTCTAGTCACCATAGTTACGTGTATCTTAACCCATTTGATACTGTCCCATAGCTTTGAATACTTTGATCTTACACCAATTTTTCTCTTTGCATTTTAGTTTGAATCCTGCCTGTGGACTCAGATTCACTGTAGTTGACATTTTTTCTCAGCTGTGTTTTCTTCACCCCTCTGTTGGAGAAAAGGTTCCTATCTGATGTCGTAGTTTTAATATTTAGCAGAGATGCATCCTTTCTCCCCCTCTGTCCTTTACACACTCATACTTTATTTTCGGGCTGCAACGGGCTATCTTAAAGTTTCTCTACATTAAAGTTTTGCTACATTAAAGTTTCTCTCTGATAGCTCAAATGTATGAACAATATTTGATCATGATTTCTATGTAACTCATCATCTATTTACAATAGGTTGTTTCCTCTCACCAAAACAATTTTTTTGCCTCAGTTTTTAAAAATCAAACTGGAAGAATAACAGAGGCTGGGGTAAACAGCATTCATACTTTATAAGGCTTCTTAGGTCTGTGTGGAAGTCTGTCACGTACTCACTTATCAGTGCATTGAGTGTGGTGAGGCAGAACACCCTCACAGATAAGGTACTCACAGAAAAATAACCAAGAATCGTAGACACCTCAGATCCAGGACAGGTCAGTCCTCTGAGGCTCAGAAAACCTATTCAGGGCAGGTGGAGTCTCAGCTACTTTCACCCTGCTTTGCATTCACAGCAGAGGAGCCCCCAAGGACCATGTGACCATCGCTCCGAGCTTCACTGTGCTGAGGTCCAGAACATGGGTCGAGCTCCAGAGTTGCTCAGCATCCTGTTCTGTGAGCCATGAGGACAAAGCCCGGCTTCTCTTGCCTTCCTCGGCCCCTGCCCCCACGTCTGCTTTTCTTCAGAATGCCTTAGTCTTGACACATTTTAACCTGAGAATTGAAGGGACCTGCAAGGTCTAAGTGTTTGCCAGTCATGTGGGGCTTGGAAATGCACACATCTGTGTTCCTGTCAGGTCAGCGGCAGTGCCATGGAGCTGGAGTGCTGCTCAGTTAGGGCTACAGTAGGGCAGGAAGTGATCCCTATTGTCCTGCTGCAGCATCCAGGAAGCATATTTCTCAGGGCTCTGGGTGGGAAGCAGCTTAACTGGCATTCTTGCATTTCTCATTGTGGCGGCTAAGCTGTTTTGTCCCTAGCAGTATCCTCAGATCTGTGGCCTCTCTCCAGCCACAGTCTCTTCTCTGTACTGGGGTAAGATTCTGGAGCCAAAGGGAGGAGAGTTTTGTTTTTGTTCTTCCTTCATGGAAGTGGCCCCAAAGAGGGCTTTCTACTGTTTAAAAAAAGGGGGGGGGGCTTTCTTTCTCCTCTTCTACAAGGAGCCCAGACCTAGAAGGTTCACTGTCTCTTGTATCGTGGCTTACAGCTTTGATCCATAGCAGGAAAGGACACAAGGGCATTGGCAGGCTTTGTGCCCATCCCCACCAGCATCCTTCACTTTCTCTCCCTCTCTGTCTGTGTCATCATTTGAATGTGAAATGCCTCCCACAGACTCATGTGTCTGAACACTTGGTCCACACCCGTGCCACTGTTTTTGGAGATTGTGGAACCGTTTGAATATGGCCATCAGCTGGCTAACTTAGGGTCATAGGGGAACAGCTTGATAGGTGGGAACAAAGTCTAGCCTGAGCCAAAGATGTGAGCAGCTGCCTCAAATCCCTGCTGTCATGGACAGGAACTGGTCCCACCATTCCTTTGCCACAAGGATGGACTGTTTAGTCTTAAATCCATTCTGTCATAACGATAGAAGTAACCAATACAGTGAGGTCCCCACACCCCTATCTTTGAGGTCTATGAAGAAAAGCTTGCCACAGAAGACAGCTAGGTATCTACAACTCCCAGCCATTGCATGCGAACATGCCTGCTCACCCTCAGCCTTTAAGGAGTTAACTTTTTGCGTGATCCAGCTTTGCTTGTTTGGTGGCCTTGTCGTTCTCTCATACTCCATGGGAAGAGATGTTGCATGTGTGTCCAGCCCTGCCTCTGAAGCCTTGTCCCTCTCTGGAATTTGGTTTATTTGAGAGCTTTGTGGCTGCAGCTTTCCCAGACCCTCCATAAAATTTTATCCATCGTTTTCTCACTGTTAGATGGGAACAACATTCTTTCTAGCTTTCTTCCCCTTGGGTGGCTGGATTCTCTTTGATAGGAAGACACAAATTTCCTATTTCACAGGTGGGGAACAAAAGTCTCAGAGGTTACACTCCTTCTTGGGCTGGTGATGAAAACTGGACTCTCAGTCCTCAGGAACCCTGCCGGATGGTGGTGGGATTGGGTGTGGGGTGTGGGAGACAGAGGTGGCTGTAAGGTGAGTTGAAGGATTGTAGGTTTTAGGGGTGAGTGGTGAGGACTTGTATCTCTCAGAGCATCAATGCTGCCATCAGCCACCCTCAAGCCTGCCTGGGAAGCTTTCTGGCACATCCCACCATTCAGGAAGAAGGACCTGGGAGAAAACCTGCTGCAGCTCCACACTGGGTCAGAACTGAGGCCGCCCCGTTCACCCTCAGTTGCTCTCTGCCCTGTGTGTGGCCAGCACTCCCAAGCTCACTCCCCAAGCAGCAACAGCACACCTGTCTAATCTAGGGATTTCTCCAACACACAGTTTCCAAACTGTGGCTCTCCACATAACCGCTGTCTTGTGCAACTTTACTTGTCTGAAGCTGAGCCCAGGTAGAGAGTGCACGCACTGTCTAGTAAAATCTTAGCAAGTGTGTGTCAGGGGCGTGGGGTGAAGGATGAGCTGTGGCCTGGGTGGCATGCTCAGCACACGTAGGGAGAACGTAGAGGATGCTCGTGTGTCCGGACCCTGGTCTACACCTGTGCCATTGGTTTTGGAGATCGTGGAGGGACTGAGATCTTATGAAGGTGTTAGATCAGCCCCCATCCTTCAGTGGGGCTAAGGCTCAGGTGTGGTAGGAAATATTTAATCTCGATCACTGGTTTCTACCTTGCCTAAGACCACTTAGTTCCCAGATAAAAAACACAAAGCCTTTATATTTATAATCAGCCTAAAAGCACTAGAGCTGGGCAGATATCAGCCCTCCAAGCAAGCTATTAGTGTCTACTTCCCTAGCTAGTACCCGGAGTTATAACTTGCTATATGTATCTGGGTAGCTCTTAACTCCAATTGGCCTACCCCATGGTGTCTTCTCCTCTCTGCACCTTCTCTCTCTCTCCCTCATGGTCCTCTTTAGACCTCAAGCCTGGGAACTATTCGAAAACCCCTCCTACCTCTCTTCTGTCCAGCTACAGGCTGCCAGCATCTTTATTCAATCAATAGTTTTAAATGAAGGAGCAAGGTCACATAGTATCACTTGATGTATGTGAGGATTTTCCTGTTCCAGAGGTAATGAGGTCCGGTATTTAGCATTAAAATACATAGCAACAGACCAATCCACAGCACTCAGATAAGCCTGTCTTAACAAAGGGAAGAATTAGCCAGTAGGGTCATAATGCCAGCACATGCTGAGACACCATATTGCATAGCATTAGCCCAGATATCCTCATTTGACCACTATAGCTGCCGTCACAAGGTCTGCAGTACAGAGTCTTGACTAGTCACCAAGTGAGTATGCCACAGAAAAGAATTTGAACCCATGTGCTCCAGGGACAGACACATCCATCCTCTTCAAAATGCCCAAGTCACCTTTTATATGGTGGTATCAGACAGGAATGCTCTTCCAGGCTAACTATACAAAGGGAGCCTGGTGAGGGGCCCCGTGCTACAGAGTGAGTCAAGGGAAGGTGAGGGTACCTGTGTGGTATGGCTTGACAGGGTTTGGTTTGAAGAAGATCTCATACAGGAATGGATGAAATATGTTGCCAAGAGTCCAATATTAATGTATTTTGTGCACCGTGTCATTTTAAAATTCATTTTCTAAAACATTTCATTATTAATTAGTTAAGAAGGGGTCAGAGGGGTATCAGATCCCCTGGTGCTGGAATTTTGTAGGCAGCTGTGAACCGTTTGATGTGGGAGTTGGAAATTTGTCTCATCACTTGGAAAAAAGCAAAGGATGCTCCTCAGCCACCGTGAGGTGAAGGGAAATAACGAAAATGGAGTACCCCTTGCAACGTCCACTGCACGAATCGTGCAGAAAAATGTCTATAGAGAAACTATGAAGTGTGACTTTGTTGGGGGTGGGGGGCTTCATCAAAAAAAAAAACAAAAACAAAAACAAAGGTTTCACTGTCATAGATTTCACATGCTGGAGCAGGAAGTAAACAAATAACTACACATCATCAGAAGAGACGTGCTTGGGAGAACAGTGAGGGGAGAGAGAGTACTGAAGAAGAGCTCCTAATGCAAGCTTCTGGCACACGAGAGAGAGAGAGAGAGAGAGAGAGAGAGAGAGAGAGAGAGGAGGGGGCGGGGGGAGACGGGGTGAGAAGGCCTCTGTTATGAGGTGATGTTTGAGTTGGGGTCTGCAGTGAGCGAGGGAGCAGGCATCGGAGGTCTGGGAGAGGGGTGGCGGGTAGCTGGTAGAAAAGAATGAAGAGGAAGTTCTTGAGTTGGTGGCATGCTGGGTGTACTGGCTAGTTTTGTGTCAACTTGACACAGCTGGAGTTATCACAGAGACAGGAGCTTCAGTTGAGGAAATGCCTCCATGAGATCCAACTGTAAGGCATTTTCTCAATTAGTGATCAAGGGGAAAGGCCCCTTGTGGGTGGGACCATCTCTGGGCTGGTAGTCTTGGGTTTTATAAGAGAGCAGGCTGAACAAGCCAGGGGAGGCAAGCCAGTAAAGAACATCCCTCCATGGCCTCTGCATCAGCTCCTGCTCCCTGACCTGCTTGAGTTCCAGTCCTGACTTCCTTTGGTAATGAACAGCAGCATGGAAGTGTAAGCCGAATAAACCCTTTCCTCCCCAACTTGCTTCTTGGTCATGATGTTTGTGCAGGAATAGAAACCCTGACTAAGGTACTGAGAAAGCTGAAGAGCGGGAGCCAGAAGGCAGAGTGGGAAATATGGAGTGGAAGGAGAAGAAGAGAAAGGGCTGAGGGTCTGGAGAAGCTCTAGGTAGACAGTATGGCTTTTAAGCAGGATGAGGATGGCAGCTTGGCCCCAAGATCAGAGCCACAAACATATGTAAAGTGGGGATAGACCTGGCAATACCTTAGGCTTGACTGCCACGTGGAGTATAAACTGAATAGGGGGCAGGTGTAACCCCAAGGAACTCATCCGGAGGTATTTGTAATCTAAGGAATTGAAGGATACGAGGAGAGAAGAGATCAGAACACGGCGGTGCCCAAGAGCATGAGCAAGGAAACAAACTCGAGGGTGACTAGAAAGGCCAAGAGAAGCAAGTTTGGGGAAAAATGACCTCTGTTTGGAATGTCATGCTTGGTGCCCAAGGGTAGATAAATATGGGAGATCTGGCATGCAGGCAGAGGTAGGGGCAGGAACTAGAAGTGGGCAGGTGAAATGTTAAAGTATTTGTAGGGCCATTCATCTTTTCTTCCCAGTAGAAGGCTCTAGAAAAGTGAGGTGGGGCTGTGACTAGGATCTACCCATTCCCAGTGATGCCAATGCTTTGTGCTTAATGGCCCGCAGAGAGTTACATAAGACAGTCTGTAGTCTGATATGCTCTACTTGCCTAACTAAATAAGGGCTCGTGAAGATTAGGAGACCTCAATGAAGAGGTAGCACATCTAAGCAGTAATAACCAGCTGTCCTCCAGGGGAAGCAGGAGAAGATCCTGAGAGCTAGAACTCTCAGTAACAGAGTATCAGTGTGGTGGGTGGTATGCAAGTAGACATGGGTGGGGTGGGACATGATCTCCAGGGTCGAAGGGACAGTAGATGTCCTCCCAGGGCTTCCTGGGCTGTGCTGAGGTCCCACTTCCCTGGATGCTTCTTCATTAACTGTGGAACCTAATTTTTTTTCCAGTTCAGATCCCCAAACTCCAACCTGAAGGGTTTCTAAGGAGCAAGTGTATCCCTAAACCAGCTGCATAGCTCAGTCGAGGCTTCTGTCTCCTTGAAGTAAGTCTTTCTTGGGTCAGAAACTCCAGCCGTCTGTGATGGAGAGGATGTTTATGTATCAGTTTGCCAGGGATGTAGCATGCCCAGGTAGCAGTAAGACTTTAATACTGGACCTGTCTTTGAAGGTTTTTCCAGAAGAGGTTAGCATTTGTGTCATCAGACTGAGCAGAGATCACTGTCCCTAACATGGGTGTCATTATGTAGCTGAGGGGGTCTTCAGAAGAAAAAAAAAAGAAGAAGAAGAAAGAAAAAGGTGAAAAAAAAAGGTGAATGCCAAGGTTCTCTTCTTTTGGTCATTCATCTCTTCCATTGGAGGTCAGATTTCTTGATTCTTGGAGCTTTGGACGCTAACAACACATACCCCCAATCCTTTCCACACCTGCCCTTCTCCACTCCTCAGCCTTCTGTCCCGGTTCCCAGACACTTATATTCTGACCCGCAGCAGCTTTCCCGGCTCTCTGACTTGCAGGTGACACATGATTGCCACCA
The DNA here is from genome assembly GCF_978045245.1 of Mus caroli. NCBI lineage: Eukaryota > Metazoa > Chordata > Mammalia > Rodentia > Muridae > Mus > Mus caroli. The sequence goes on along the minus strand of NW_028227258.1, from coordinate 58,343,940 downwards.
CAATTTCTGGATACAGTCTAGAACACAATTCATCTCTCCCCCCCCCCCCCCCGTCCATCTGTATATATCCCATTTGCTCTGATTGTCCAGAGAACCTGAGACAGTCAGTCAGTGGCCTGATGAGGTGAAAACTTCAAGGAGCCAAAAAGAAATTTAGTACTGTCATTAGCATTTAAAACTGTCCAAAGGTGGCACCCATGGAACAAATTGTAATGAAATAAAAAAAAATAAATAAAACTAGTTAAATAAGAATATAAGTCAAGTCATAGGCTCAGTGAAATGGATACAAAGTTTACCTAGTCAGCAGCTCCCTGGAAGTTAGGCATGGAAGAAGTAGTGCTCACATCAGCGTCCCCTTTCTAAGCTACTCAGAACCGAAGAGAAGATGTCACCTCTGTGGGTTCAAGGAAAGGTTTAGACCTGAGAATCATCAAATGCAGGATTCTTAGGCACTGCTTTACACAATAACTGTCTATTAAACAAGTAAGTTACAGGATCTGAGAGGTGGCTCAATAGGTGAAGTGCTTTTTGCATTAGCATAAGATCTGAGTTTGAACCACAACACTCAAAAAAGAAAAAAGAAAAAAGAAAAAAGAAAAAAGAAAAAAATATTCAGCTCAGAGCATGCCTGTCGTCCTAGTGATCCCAGAACTTGAAGGGAGAGACAGGAAGAGGCCTGGGCGTGCTTGTAAACCAGCTGAGCTGAATGGAATCTCTTAGGTAAGGTGGAGCGCAATCGGGGAAGGCAGCTGACATAGAGATCTGGCTTCTACACTCAGGCACATATATGTGTACAATTGTCCCATGACATACATAAGTGTGTATACACATGCACAAGCATGCACACTCCCCCACCCAGGAAACACAAAAACCAACAAAAAAAAAATAACACAACAAAAAACTTGTGTTTAGTTCTACCTACATCTATACCTAGAGATTCACTGTATCTTGGATGGGGTCTGGGATTCCACTTCTGTAGGAAGTGTTCTGGGTGACTTTGAATGATCATGGACCACTACTGAAGAAATGCGGAAATTGGGGAAAAAGTATCAGTCAAGGAGGCCCAGGGTTAAGACAGAGGTTCAGTATTAGGGGGGTTGTTTGGCTGACAGTAGAGGCTGAATCCAAGATCTGTAGGCAGATCAGTAAGGTAGCAGTAGGATCAATTGTTAACTGAACCTGTGACAGGCTTCCTATAGTGATCAAGTATTGGCTCCCGGTACACAAGTTACCTTCAAGGCCCTGAAATGGCAAGCAGGACAGGGAAGAACTAAGAACTGTGGAACCAACAGTATGTGTGACTCTATCTAGAAAAACTGCAGAGTTTGCTACTAAGCTACATGGATGACAATATAAATTGTGAGGTGTATTCATGTGCATGTGTGTGTGTGTGTGTGTGTGTGTGTGTGTGTGTGTATTTTAACCATGGCTACCTAATATAGAAGCATTGTTTCCTGAAGATTTATGAATTAATTAATCTGTAGTACACTTTGGCTGGGTATAAAACAATTGTCTCACAACCATAAGTGAACTTATTTGAAAGAGGCCTCATTTGTGTGTGTGAACACCCCATTTAAACCCATCACCTCTGTCTATGTCAAAAGATGACTTTAGAAAAAGGGAATAATGGGACAATGTGTACCATGCAGAGAGGATAAACACACAGTTTAGACCAGACAGTGAGAGTTGGCATATGTCCAGCCTGTGTCTTGGATAAGCGCATTCTGCTGAGATGATAATTTCCTCCCTTGATTGGTAGAGTAATTTATCACTGTGGACAGGTATCCAAATAAGTGTAGAAACCATGACAAAAAGATGCACGATTCTTTGCTTTAGGCAGTGTTATGTAGGCTCTGTTATAAGTCTTGAAATCATTAAGCCATCATGCTGTCTGGCATAGGCATTATTTATTTTCCTGTTTTCATGATGTTGGAAATGAGTAAGATACTTTGCTTTACCATATTTACAAGGTTGGTTTATTAATTTACAAAAGTACATAATTGCTGAGGCTAATTTTACTTGCTAAATCTGACACAATGGGAGTTTCAATTGCCTGGGAGAATCTGACATGCTAGATATGTGATTGTAGTTTCATATATCTCAAGAAACGTAGTTAATTAAAAAGCAAGTAGATGAGCATTGAAAGGGATTTCATCTGTTAAACTTAAGTTAACTGAACATTGATCAAAGAACCAATAGAAAGATTTCTTAATTTTTTTTTTCAGGTGCTGGAAAAATGGCTCAGCAGTTAAAATCATGCACTGCTCCTGCAGAGAATCCATGTTTGGTTCCAGCACACATTGGGCTCACAACTGCCTGTAACTACAGATCTAGGGGATCCAACAGGTGGCCTCACAGGTACCTGCACTTACTTGTACAGACCGATTCACTACTCCCATGAGCTACTCATTGAGAATTCAAACTCTTTATAATTCCTCTCTTTTCTTCCTTTCTTTCTTTCTTTCTTTCTTTCTTTCTTTCTTTCTTTCTTTCTTTTTCTTTCTTTCTTTCTTTCTTTCTTTCTTTCTTTCTTTCTTTCTTTCTTTCTTTCTTTCTTTCTCTCTCTCTCTCTTTCTTTCTTTTTTGAAAGATTTATTTATTTATTATATATAACTACACTGTAGCTGTCTTCAGACACACCAGAAGAGGGCATCATATCTCATTACAGATGGTTGTGAGCCACCATGTGGTTGCTGGGATTTGAACTCAGGATCTCTGGAAGAGCAGTCAGTGCTCTTAACCACTGAGCCACCTCTCCAGCCCTACATTTCCTTTCAATTGCTAAGTTTGTAAGTAGAATAAGATAATTTGAAGCCGGGCATGGTGGCACACGTCTTTAATCCCAGTGCTCGGGAGGCAGAGGCAGGCGGATTTGTGAGTTCAAGGCCAGCCTGGTCTACAAAGTGAATTCCAGGACAGCTAGGGCTATATAGAGAAACCCTGTCTTGAAAAACCAAAAAAAAAAAAAAAAAAAAAAGATAATTTGTAGGTTGAAATTAAAGGTTTAAGGGAGAATATCTCTTAAAAGATATATATATGTATATATGTGAATAATATATATGAATATATATCTAACTGTAGTATTAATATATCTAACATAATAATAATATTGAAAATGAATTGCAATATAGAATTCCCCATGAACAAAAGTGTCTTTTTTCACATAAAATATAAATTATAACTGCATCCTCATTTGCTTTGCAGATCTTCTCTAGGTAATTCACTCATCTATTAACTTGTGCCGATACTGAATCAGTAGAGAGAGTAACTGGAAAATTCGAACACATTCCAAAGAGAGTCAGTACCCTTCTTGGGCCAACAAAGACAGGGCAAGGCTCGTAGAGGAAGGAGAAGGATGTGACAAGGGAGTCAACAGAAGTAGGAATGCACAGCTCCTCCCCCGACGTGGGGTGACCCCTTACTACCAAGTCAGGTTACAGACTATCAAGACTGGCACATTTATAAAATGGCAAAAATACTTTACATGCAAAGTGAGGAGACTGACATTTTCTCATCTGGTTAGTTGATGAGAAATCAGAGAGGGCAGGAGGCTCTATGCATTCCACCAAGGCATGTTCCAAAGCTCTGTGGAATAGAGGCTCTGCTACAATAGCAGAGCCACAGACAAAGAAAGAAGTTGCAATATTGTTAGAGGGTGATTGTTTCTAATTACAGTGAAAGCTATGATTGCGGAAACAAGATGGGAGTGAGAAAGATAAAGGGCCAGACTCTCCCTTGAGAGTCTGGTGTTAAGTAGGTGTTAAAGCACTGTTAAAATAACTATCTGTGTTAATAATAAGCCATTGTAACTTCTTACTGTAAGCATTTCTTCTGATGTTCATTTTTCTGTAAGTAAGTAAAGACTTTGAGGGATGGTGTAACTCAACTCCTTAATTGGCAACTGTTGGACTCTCCCTGCCGTCTTGTCTCCTTTGAACAGAGGGATAGACAGTTAAACACTTAGGGAGACTACCCTTATTTGAGTACAAGGTGCAAGCCATTTTGAAAACTCCATACACTCCTGGAGGAAACTACACAAGGACTACAATCCTTTGCTGTAGTTTCTTAAGATGAGCCCCAAGCAGGACTATTTCAAGCAGTTTGTGTTGGGTATCTTGCTATCACAAGCCTTGGTGAACCCTAGATGACCTGGAATAATTTTTGTCCAGGTCACAAGGAGAGCAGTTCTCCTCGTGAGTTTATTTGTTTGAGGTGTAAAAGTCATTTGGACTCACCTTGGCTATTCCATCATCATTGGCCACTTGTCCCCTTTGTCAGAGGCTTTGGCAGCCATTGAGATACAGCCCTTGTGGTGCAGAATAAAGGGGTTCCCAGGGTTAAAGTACTTTGGAAGCTTGTGTAGTTGCATTTGAATTTGAATGTACTCTTTGGAGATCTCTTTTTTTAACGCATGTAGGCATCAGGATTATTGAATCTATGCTATATTGGTCACCAGTCTTGGTGAACAACTGATCGTTTATGATCTAAGAGTATGTGCTAAGTTAATGTACCATTCCATGTTTCCTTTTGTGTATTGTCTAGAAGTCTGCATCCAGGATGGTGAGTGTGGCAGTGTGAATGGGAATGACTCGAATAGGCTCCTAGATTTGAATACTAGGTCACCAGGGGGTGGCACTAATTGAGAAAGATTAGCAGGTGTGGCTTTATTGGTGGAACTGTGTCACTGGGGGTGTGCTTTAAGTTCTCAAAAGCCTATTCCAAGCCCAGAGTCTCCTTTCTGCTGCCTGTGGATCTGGAGGTAGATAGAACTCTCAGCTACTTCTCAAGCATCATGTCTGCCCATGCTCCCCACCATGATAATAGTGGAGTAAACCTCTGAAATTGTAAGCAAGCCCCAAGTAAACATTTTCCTTTATAAGAGTTTCCTTTATAAGAGTCATGATGTCTTCTCACAGCACTAGAACACTGGATAAGACGATTGGCTCCACAACTTGTCCATTAGAGATTTCTGTAGACTGGGAACCCAGGAACTATACGAAGGGACAAATGTTCCCTCTAGTTGCTCCTGGAAACTCTAAGCAACTACAGCATTAATAGAGATCAGAATGTCTGGTCTACCAGATGCTGCAGTGCCATAGGGAATCTTCAACAGAGCGAAGTCTTCGATGTGGGAGGCATACCAACAGCTTACCCCGGAGGTACACATAATGGCTGGACCCCACACCTTGAGCTACCTCACTCTTGAGAATTGAGACTTTCTGGGACACGAAGTTGGTATAGTTGGCCCACTGGCAGACAGGGATTTGTGTGAGGTAGCACATTTTCCTGATCTCTAACATGCTCTAGCACCAACCCTTGATTCAGCAGCACAAATGAGCCTCTCATAGTGCAGCATGGGAGTTTGTGCAGACAAAGCTGGTGCCTGTGGCTGCTTCCTTTGCTTTCTAAAACTCTGCAAGCTAAATTACCCCCCCCAGCAATACCCAAATTAAACTGGGGAGGGGGCTTTAGGATGAATTCTGGACTTGAGGCTGTCGCTTATCTTCCTGTTGGCTCTCCTTGGAGATCCTGGCTGCTCAGGCTCTTTCTCCCAGTCAGGTGTCACTGAAGTGTGACTATTGCAGTGCTACAGAAGAGACGGTGACAACATGGCTTACACAGAGAAGGCAGATGGTCTTTATTTGTTTCACTCTGTCATTAATATGATTTGGATTTAACTATCGGTTCATAGACTTCATAAATCTGCATGGTCCTGCTTAATAAATGTAGACATGCTTAGATTCTCAAAATCTATTAAAATGGTATGCTTATGTTCCAGAAACATTGAAATGTTTCTAGCACATCATCGAGAGATATCTAACCTTCTAGAGCAAGTGTCTTTCAGAGATAGCAAGCATCAACAATGACAGCTTTCTTAAAGATACAGCTTGCTTACATGAACAAAAATTTGTTGAGTCATATGATAAAGGTTTGTTAAATTACAAAATTTTGTGTCCTCTACATGGATTGATAAGGAATTTCACAACAAAAGATTCTAAAGAAATTAACTTTTGCATTTATTATTTTTCCAAGTAGCCAAGAATAAGAGAAGACAGGAGGACATAAAAACGTATTTTGTTAGTCAAAATGTATTATTTTAAGTGATTTGAGAAACGATTATATGAAGACACCAAACATAATTGCTTTATGACATTGTTTTAATATACAGAGGTTGTCAAGCATTATCTTGCTGAGATATAGAAATATCTCAAAACATAATTATAGAAATAAAAGTAAATAGCTCTACATTGTGTGCATTAAGAGTCCTTTCATTGGATTGTTGCTAGAGGCTTCTTTTTTAGGAACATTTGTATGTGCAGTTGTTAAAGGTGAGATCTTAGTAAGGCAGAAGTACCTATGAAATTATGGATGTATATAGTAGTCAAAGACCTTTATGCTAGCTGGAGAAGTGGCTCAGTGGTTAAGAACACTTGTTGTTCTTACAGAGGACCTGAGCTCAGTTCCCGGCGCCTATATCAGGTGGCACTCAACTATTAATTATCCTAGCTCCAAAGGATCTGATGCCCGTTACTGGCTTCCATGGGCATTCACACAAACATGGCATTCACAAGCACACATATACAAAGTCCCACCTCCACAGTGGTACACTTCCTCTAACAAGGCTACACCTCCTCCAATAACGCCACACCTCCTAATAGCGCCATTTTCCATGGGCCAAGCATATTCAAACTACTACATCATGTATCTCTTAAACTTACATTTTAATTTTGTCTAACAAAAAGCACTTTAAGCGTTTTATGAAATCATATTTTAACAACTTACCATTTAAATACAATATGTTAGTTTTCTTGATAAGGTAGGAATATACTTGTGTCTGTACTATTTCTGTCTAGACATGTTTACATTTTTGCTCATGTTAGCTTTCCTAGGTCCTGTTACTCTTTGTAGAGGTTCTCATGTGAATCCCTTATGAAAAGGAGATTTAACATGATACATCTTTTAAGATTTGTTTTTTTTTGTTTATGTATATATGTGTGTGAGTGTGTGCACACTATATCTATATATACATATACATGTATATATATGTATATACATACATATATATGTATGATCTCAAAGTGTTTTCTTCACAGCAATGTAATGGAAACCATAACTAAGACACATGATTAAAATAAATCAGAGAACTGGTCCCGTGGTGCTTTTTGTATACCTTCTGGGCTTTCCTCCATGTGAAATTTACAAACATTTTGTCAAAATTGAGATGGACATTTCTCTCTACCTGAATGAGAAAATTGCTACTCAACATCACTATTTCCAATCCATAATGTCATTCATTTTGTTATAAATAATGCTATGGTATTAAATACTTTAATATCTAGTTTGGTATAAATATATGTTATAAATTAATAAAAAAAGCCAGAATTGGTCACAAAACCAGAATTTTCCATGGATAACTGGACTCAGTTTCTCTAGATCTAATTTTATTTATTAGTACTGAATGTGTGTGTGTGTTTGCGCACGTGTGTGTGATGTGTGTGTAGAGATTCTTGTCTCACAAGATGTTTATGGAAGTCATAGAAGAGCTTTGTGGAATAGTTTTCCCCTTTCATTTATTTTTTAATTAATTGATTAATTAATTAATTAGTTTATTATTTATGTATATTTGTGTGAGCCTACATAGGTAAATATACACCACATGCATGTAGGAGCCTTCAGAGGCCAGCAGGCATCAAATCCTTTGAAACTGGATACAGACTATCATGTGGGTACTGGGAACCAAACCCAGGTTGCCTGGACGATCAGTAAGCTCTCTTAGCTGTTAGCCCAGCTCTCCAGTCCCTCCTTCCTCATTATATGGGTTTCAGAATTGACTTCCCAGGCTTGCATTACGGTATGGCAAGTGCTTTTACCCTTTGACTCATCGTACTGGTCTTCAGTTGTTATATTTACAACAGTATGTAGCAGAATAGTCACATACAAACATACATACATACATACATACATACATAGCTTGGGCTGAAATCTTTTTTCATGCCTATAGCTTTGATTAATCACATGTATAATACAGTATGGTCATTGGTCATTGGTATTTTTTTGTTGTTTCTTTGTTTCTTTCTTTGTTGGTCCACGTTTGTTTGTTTGTTCCTTTCTTCCTCCCTCTTTTCCTCCCTTCCTTTTTTTTTTTTTTTTAATGAGATTGGGTTTCTCTGTGTAACCCTGGCTGTCTTGAAACTCAATCTGTAGATCAGGCTGGCCTTTAGCTCAGAGATCTGCCTGCCTTTCTGAGTGCTGGAAGCTAAGGCATACATCACCTTGACAAGCTATTGATACAATTTTCAATGTTAGAGGTATAATTACTTTTAAAGATTCTAAATGTTAGTCAAAAGCTAAAAAGTCCATTGAACTATGATATTGGTTTCTTTATATGTCAACAGTCATCTAGAATGTAAGTCGTAGAGTTTAAAGCTTAAAATGCTTTTCTAGGTGTCAGACAAAAGTAAACTGTTAATAATGATAAAATTTGACATTTTCATATTCCTGATCATACCATGGTCATTGTTTGTGCTCAAGCACCTTGATTTTAGTCTCGCTATTCTCAGGGATGAGAGAAGATTAAACACTGATAGCCTACAGAGTCCCACAGTGTCATATGTGATGGAAGTAACCAGATTTTATCATCACTTGTTAAACTACTTGCAAAATTCCAACTGTGTCTGTTCTTCCTAGTTTTGATCCTTACCTAAAGCATTTTTAAAGTCATGAAAATGGTTTTCACGAATACTCTTTCTTTTTCTTTAACTATTTTCTCTTGTTTGTTGTCTTCTGTGTTTTCCTTGTGACTTTGTAGCTAAGCCTGCTGGCACTGTGCAGCTGCACAGCTTCTTTAAAAAATGAGTCTGAGGTCTGGAGGGATGACCCAGACACTAAGAGAACTGGCTATTCTTCCAAAAGAGCAGTGTCAAGTCCCAGCACTCACATGGTAGCTTACAACTGTCTATAATTCCACATATACATGGAGGCAGAGCACCAATGTAAGTAAAATTAAAAAAAAAATTAGTATGGAAGTACCTTTGAATCACCAAACTTCATCTATAGGGCAGACAGAAGTCAGTTCACAAACTCCAATATAGGTTTAATTTGTATTTCCTTCATGGTCAGGGATATTGAACTCTTAAAAATATATTACTGGTTATTTGTGTTTCTATCTTTTTTGAAAATGTAAATCAAGTTCATTTGCTCATTTGTTGATTATCAGTTTTGTTTCCTTGGTATTTAGTTTCTGTAATCATTTGCAAATCGTGGATGGCAGCCCCTTGTCCAAAGAGTAGCTGGTAAAGATTTTCTCCAGTCTTGTGAGCTGTCTGCTAATTCTCCTGCTTGTTTCCTTTACTATTCAGAAACCTTTTATTTTCATGTAGTCTCACCCATAGACCCCTAAGGTTATTTTGGGGTACCACCTCACACCAGTAAGAATGATTATCACCAATAACTCTGGTTACAAATGTTGGTGATGATGTGGCCCAAGAGGAACCCTTGTTCACCACTGGTGGGCGTTCAAGTTAATACAACCACCATGAAAATCATTTTGCAGATTTCTAAAAATAAATTAAAAAATAGAAGTATCTTGTGATCCAGTTACTTCACTCATAGGCATCTATGCAAAGAACTCCATATGCTACAATAGAGATGTTTGCATCCCATGTCTACTGTCTATAGCACTATAGCAAAGAATGGGAATCAACCTAATTGTTCAATGATAGATGAATATGAAAGCTATTCAGCTTTAAAGAAAAATGTAATAAAAATTTATAGGAAAATGTATGGACCTAGAATGTATAATATTCAACCGGGTCATACAATCTCAGAAAGATAAAAAGCATGTTCTTCCTCATATGCAGAATCTAGTCAATAACATATATCTCTATATAGACAAATATACTTATGGATACTGAAAAGTTTATATTGAAAAGAAAACAAGAGAGCTTGAGTATTAAAGGCCGAGGAAGAAGTGAATGCATACAATGAACACAGCCATGAAAGAGGATAGAAGAAGGCTGACCATTTTTTCTAGTTTTAATTCTGCCATGGATTTTCTCTTCTTGGTGGTAGATAAATGCATAAAAATATATTCAATAATGAAAGTATAAAATCTAACACGAAGCACCACACAATATCCATTTTGAATGGCTACTCAAACTGTAGAAAAGTTCATGAGCTGGACGGCCTTTGGGTTAATTTCTATGGGTGATAGGTTTGTTATTAGCAATGCTATTTTTGTAATAATGTTTAAAATAAAAATAGAAAGAGAATAACCTCTGTAAGTGACATGCAATGAAAGCACTGAACTAGTCTATTCCGTGGGTAGAAAAGGAGTTTATTGGAAACCATTGCCAGGCTGTCTCATGGGTAGAGAGCAGAAGCACAGTGGGAAACCAAGCAGATTTTATATGATAGCAGAGACCGGGAGTGGGGGAGGGGCAGGGGCTTGAGCCCATGCAGGGAACTAGGTGTATTTTCTTTCCTCAAGGTAAATGACTATAGGATGGGGAGAAGGGAAGTCATGCATTTCCTAAGAAATACAAAACTCCAACATGAGGTTTCTGAGGGATGTTGAATTTAGGTTTATGCTTGTTTCCCTGGTGATAAACTAGCTGGGGCTGGGGCTGAGCCCTCACCTTAGGACAGTGTCAGCAGCACTGCCATTTTGGTGACCTAACAATCTCCAGGTAAATTCAGGCTGAGAACTCCTCCTTCCTAGCCCCACAGTTGCTTCAATTTGACCAAGAAAAGCCTTTAATACTATCTCCCCAAGAGCCTACCATAGGTTTGGGATCAGACCAACTGGGAATCAAACCAAACTGCAAAATCAATATTGCCAGAGTAAGCAAAAGGAGGAATTGCCATTATCAAAATGGCTCCACTTGTGTTCTTCCTTAGAGATGTTTCTATGGCAGACGCGTTACAGAGAAAGGGTTCTGCACAGTTGTACTCTTTAGGTTCAGCTTCTTCTACTATAATTCTACTTATGCTCTTTGTTTCTGGCACAGCAAGGTCTCAGAGATGCTCCATACCATTCCAACATCCATGTCACAGCATCTCAGATCCCTCAAGACAGAGGAGTGAACAAAGAAAGTGAGGGATTGAAGCTGAATCACTGACCCTAAACACTAGATCCCAAAGAGTGACCATTTCCCCAGGCATCTCATGTTGGAGCAGGAAAGGCTGAAGCCCCGATGTCAGAGGGAAGCTTAACTACCAAGAAGAGATTCTACTTAGTTCTGACAGCTGATCTCACAGATGAATCAACACATGCACAAGTATTTCCTGGCCTGTGTGTTTAAGTTGTCTTCTTTTTGAATTTTAATGCTGCTACAGGAAAGATGGAGAGAATTTGAGAACCTTTGTCTTTTGTTTTGTTTTGAACTTGACTCAAAGTAGAGTTATCTGAGAAGAGGGAATTACAACTGAGAAAATGGAAAATGCTCCTGCAAGACTGGCTTGTAGGCAAGCCTGTGGACCATTTTCTTAATTAATGATTGATGTGGGGGGACCCAGCCCATTTGGCAGTACAGGGCAACTGGTCTTGGGGTGCCTAAGAAAGCAGGCTGAGCAAGCCATGAAGAATAAGTCAGTAAGCACCAGAGGCAGCCATCGACCTAATTTATTTGTGACATCTTGTCTGTTAAATATGGCTACACACAAGGCTCCCAAACTATGGGAGTCAGGGTTAGGCATGAATCTGGATGATGAAAAGCAAGGTTGGTTGTATCAGTCATTTCTAATGTCTAGCTTTACATCTTCCCAGGACCTCAGCTTCTCTGGTGGGGCAATCAGCTAGACACGAGATAATGAACTGACAGCAACTGGTACCTACTGCTGCATTGCAATGCCTAGTTCTGCATCTCTACCTAGAGCATCTCTTTCATAGGATTTCTGCAATATCTGCCATGTGGTGTGCCTATATGAGTCCCCTTGGCCATTCTGACTCCTATGCAAACCTGGAAGTTTAGGGAGCAGATGCTCATGGGGGGGGAGGGGGTATGATACTTGATTGCATCAGCCCAGTGCTCTAGGTAACAGGTGGAATTGGGAGTGAAAGGTGTTAGCTTGGGTACAGCTCCTGTGAAAAACAGAACTGGGTAGGAAAAGCCTTAAGGCGATGCAGATCAGACACCTGTGCAATGGAACTGGGGATGGACAGGGAGATCCCCAAATGATGAGGTGGATCCTTTAAGTTTTAGTTGGTAGAGAACACTGAGACAAAGTTGGCCCACACTGGGCCAGAATGGCAAAGCCCCAGGACCCTGACGCACCCCCTCATAGGCAGCTGCTGCCCCAGAGGAGTACAACTGACTCAAAGCAAAGAGGTAGGTAGCCAAGCCACTGCAGCTGGTAGCTGGTCTCCAAGGGCACTCCTTCAGGCTTTGAGGGAAGGTTGTTCTAAAAAATGAGCTCTCCCTGAAGCAGACTTCCTGGTTGCATGGAAATCAGTGGGGATGACATCAGTATGAATGTATCTTTTCTGCTTCTACCTGTAAGCAGACAGCTGTGCGTGTTCCCTGGTTCCACTGAGGGTTCGCAGAGAGAGGAACTCTTGTTGCCTGCAGCGGTAATCAGATGTACCATTCACTAGTGGTTTCTGTCCTGTTCCCTCATCTCTCATGAAGTCTGCAGGCAAGAGCTGATGCCAGCTGAAATGGCCGTGTATCGAGTTTCTTAAGTCAATAGTACCCTCTGCTGTTGGTACGATGAAATTCAATTTCTTTAATGAAGGGTGACTGTTTTCAGTGTTTCCAAGAACAGATAATCCCAAGGTGCTTTGTTTTATTAGCAAGCCTCTAAGGAACTCCACCCCTTTCCCAGCAACCCCTTTCTCCTTTCTTCCTGTGGTCCTTTAGGCTCACATACTTTTGAAGGCTCTCTATCTTCTTCAGATACTGACTTAATTGTGAGATTAGTACCAGTATCTCCCACTTTGGGTAGAAAGCTCTTATTCTTTTTGGTTTTTTTTTTTTTTTAGGTATTTTCCTCATTTACATTTCCAATGCTATGCCAAAAGTTCCCCCATACCTTCCCCCCACCCCCCTACCCACCCACTCCCACTTTTTGGCCCTGGTGTTCCTCTGTACTGGGGCATATAAAGTTTGTGTGTCCAGTGGGCGTCTCTTTCCAGTGATGACCGACTAGGCCATCTTTTGATACATATGCAGCTAGAGTCAAGAGCTCCGGGGTACTGGTTAGTTCATAATGTGGTTCCACCTATAGGGTTGCAGATCCCTTTAGCTCCTTGGGTATTTTCTCTGAAAGCTCTTATTCTGCTCGTGCACATTCTAATAGAGAGAATTTATTATATCTATTTATTTTGACACAGGATCTTAGGTAGCCCAGGCTAACCCCAAACCTTGAATGCCTAACCCTCCTTCCTCCACCTCCCGAGTTCTGGGATTCCAAGTGTTCCCCTCCACAGCTGACTGATGGAGGTTATTTATTCTCTGTAACTGAATGGGTCTCACTGTAGCTCTTTTGCACAAAACTCTTGCTTCATACCTGGCTCCTCTGCTGAAGAAAGGGTTCGTCAGGTGACTGTTCCTTGAACAGATTTACTCCTCCTCTGTAGGCAGAATGGTTCCCGTGTTGGTGTGGCAGAAGAGCAGTTCTGTGTGTTCTGTTGTCCTGTGTAGCTTTGGGGGCATGTCCATGGAGACGTAGCTTTGGATGACTACCATCATCCCGTAGGAGTCAGAAGTCTTGACTCCACATTACTCCAGCTTCCTCCTGCTTGAGTCAGTATTAAAGTCATAGCTAATATCCATTTTTACTAAGGTTTTAAACCGCCAAATAAAATTTACCTCAGATATTTGATTTCTAGCTTTAAAATCGTTACTATAATCTTTTCTTTCTCTCTTTACTACCCCTTTGGAATGTGTATCTTTTTTCTTCATTTCATCACAGGTTTTTCTAAAGCATTCACATTTTCAACAAACCATTGGTTTATTGGTTTGTATATCTGTCTTTCATTTAAATTATGTCTTTTTGTTTGTTTTCTTGTTTGTTTGTTTTTTGTTGTTTTCTTGTGTTTGTTTTTTGAGGCAGGGTTTCTCTGTGTTTAGCTCTGGCTGTCCTGGAACTCCCTTTGTAGACCAGGCTGGCTTCAAACTCACAGAGATTCACCAGGTTCTGTCTTCTGAGTGCTGGAACCAAAGGCATGTGCCACCGTGCCCGACTATCTTTGAGCTTCTTATGTTTCCTCTATGGTTTTTGGCTTATTCTATTGTTCTTCCCTGATTAGTTTATTGGCATCTGGCTTGTTCGCTTATTTTTCAGAGTTCTTCAGTACAGAGCACAATGCCTTTCATAAGTTTCAGTTGTATTCCTCAGGGTTTCAGGAGTAGTCTTTTTATCATTTGTAAAATGTCTGAACATGGCTACTTCAGAAAGTAGATCCTGACTGGCTATAGCTTTATAATTCCATCACTCAGGAGGCTGAGGCAGGAGGACTGCATGAGTTCCAGACCAGATGGAGAAACAGATGGAGACCTTCTCTCTTTCTCTCTCTCTCTCTCTCTCTCTCTCTCTCTCTCTCTCTCTCTCTCTCTCTCTCTCTCCCCCCTCTCTCAGGAAAAAAAGGTGGTAGTGGTGGTGGCGGAGGAGTCTGAAGCAATAATGATGTGACTTCTGTAAAAACCTGAGACAGAGAAGGAATTAAGACTTGAGTCCACATCTAAGGCTGAATTATGGTACACACTACTTTCTTCACATGGAGTTCCCAAGGGCAACTGATTCTCCTGACATCTGCATTCCTTCAGTGGGCAAGGAGGGCCTCAGAGTTATCTGCAAGAGAGAGAAAGGAGGGGGAATTATTTCTCAGCTGCCTCTCCTAGTTCATTTCCTACTAGCCAACATGCAGACCACAGGAGGCTCATTCACAGATGTCTCCAGGATGGACTTCTGGCCCTTCAGCATAAAAGCAAGCAGCAGCATCCAGACCCCACATGTTCACCACAGTCCAGAGCACTGAGGTACCTGTGTGACGATCACTGGCCAGGAGCTAAAGAAGATGCCCAAGACTGGGGAGGCATGTAGGCTTGTTTCTCAGACACTCACAGGATGTCCACTTTAGAATGTAGATATTTTGATTTATGAATTATTAATAAGTATGTTGCTTGAATCGAGGGAGAGGAAGACATCTAGAAACCAGCCCACTGCCCCGACTTGCTGCGCAGGTGGAGAAAGATGCCTGAGACCTGTTTGTCCCCACAAGATGGGTGACAATAGACACAGAAAGGCCTGCTTGTCACCCTGCCACGGGCAGGCTGTAGACACATAGAGGTGTGATTGCTGCCACGCCATGTGGCACCGGAAGAGGAGGTCACCCAGAGGCTCACCAGGCTGCAGTGGGAACCATTACAGTGTGCAAGCATGTGGTGGGCAGATGGAAGAGAAGGGGAAGCAGAACAATTTGAGCATTGTGAACAGAGATGGAGACGCAAGGGTAGAGAGGAATAGCCTGTGTGATAGCAAGTCCCGCTACCTGAGACCATGGTGAAGTCTCAGCCCGAGCTGCTACTGAGGGCCATATCTGGGTCTGTGGCCGTGCAGCAGCAGGGGTGGGTGTCAATAATCTGTGGCTCATATTACCACTAGAGAGCATAAGGACATTTCTGGTCTGGACAGGCACTTGGGACCACATAGTTGTACTAGGGCTGTGCAGAACTGACCCCACCTCTCACTGGCTGCAGCACTCAAGAGAGCAGCCCTGCACCTCTCCTGGACAGCACAGTAGAGCTGGCATTGGTGGATGGGGAGTGGGTGAGTCAGCCCAAGGGGAGGTAGAGTGGGCATGGGGGTGAGGCCCTCACCACTTCGCCCCTTGCCATCTGCAGTAGTCAGGAGAGCTGGCCCCCGAGGTTGTCATCAGAGCCGGAGAGCTAGCCCTGCCCTTCACTGGCTGTAGCACTCTGGGGCATGGGTTCTGTACTTCACCTGGGCAACACAGTGAAGCTGGCCCTGATAGTGAAGGCATGGGTGAGCCAGCCCTGAGGCATCCCCTTGCAGGCTCCAACACTTGAGACAGTGGGCTTCATGCATCAACTGGGCAGCATAGTGGAGCTGGCTCTGGAGGCATGGGCAGAGGAGAGCTGGCCCTCAAGGATGTGAGAATGAGAGCAGGGGAGCCGACCCTTCCTCCTGCCCATGGTGGCGTTGGGTGGCCTAGCTGGCGCAACGCTGGAGAGCTTGTCCCAGTGGCGTGGGTGCAGGAGAGCTAGTGTGATGACCAGCTCAGCTACCTCCCAGCCACAGATCCAGGGCTTTGAGTTATCCCACCCAAATTCTACGTCCTCTGTGAACTGTTGGAGTGTGTGAAAGGGTTGGTCCTGCTGATCCAAAGCTGCAGGATCTCCTCGACACAGGGCAACAGCAGGATAACAGGGAGGAGTCCCAGTGAGGACCAAATATTGATGGCATCATAGAAGCCAGAGACCTCGAATCAGACCAATGACTCATTGCAAAGAACATTTGTAAGTGAAGATGTGTGGACAGAGGGGTATACTGTGGGACACACTGGGACACACTACAGCTTCCACTAAAAGATGTTTTCTTTCTTCCTTCCTTCCTTTCTTCCTTTCTTCCTTTCTTCCTTTCTTCCTTCCTTCCTTCCTTCCTTCCTTCCTTCCTTCCTTCCTTCCTTCCTTCCTTCCTTCCTCCCTCCCTAACCCCCCTCTCTCTTTCTTTCTTTCTTTCTTTCTTTCTTTCTTTCTTTCTTTCTTTCTTTCTTTCTTTCTTTCTTCCTTTCTTTATTATATACAAGTACACTGTAGCTGTCTTCAGACACACCACAAGAGGGCATCAGATCTCATTACAGATGGTTGTGAGCCACCATGTGGTTGCTGGGATTTGAACTCAGGACCTCTGGAAGAGCAGTCAGTGCTCTTAACCACTGAGCCATCTCTCCAGCCCATAAGATGTTTTCTATGCTTTGTTTTGTTTAATTTTTGTTTGTGTGTTTTTAATTTTATTTTAATTTTTTTTTGTGTTTAGGGGGTTTACAAAGAACCAAGGACAGATATGAGGTTACTGGCAGATGAGTGGGACTGGGGTCCATGATGTGAAACTCAAAGAATCAATAAAAAGCACGTTGCTAAATTTCTATCTATATATTTTAAGGCCATCACATTTACAAACTAACTTTACGTGTGCTTGAGGAAAACATGTCTTCTCTCGTTGTTAGACACAGAATTCCCCATGTGCTCGTTAGATAACTATGACTTCCAAATCTTACCGTTTTCCCTTTAGACTGTTTGGTAATTTCTGGGGTGATAAGATGAAGCCCATGGTGAAGACTGGCGACTATTTCTCTGCTGGTCAATTCGCTTTACATAGACAGGATTTGCTAGGAATATGAAAACCTAGAAATGCTGGTTTTTCAGAAAGAAGAAAATCCTTGGGAGGCAGAGGCAGGTGGATTTCTGAGTTCAAGGCCAGCCTGGTCTACAAAGTGAGTTCCAGGACAGACAGGGCTACACAGAGAAACCCTGTCTCGAAAAAACCAAAAAAAAAAAAAAAAAAAAAGAAAGAAAATCTTTTATTTTCATGTGGAGTCTTTTTAGCTCAAATAACTCCATGGGCCTTAAAGTCTATTTTGATGATTTTAATATATCATTACATACTCCCTGCAGGTGAACATTTGTCTGGAGTGTTTTACAATTTAATTTAATGTTATTATTAGTGTGTGTGTGTGTGTGTGTGTGATATATGTATGTGTGAGGGTCAGGGGGCTGTGTACATGCCACAGTGCACATGTGGAAGGCACAGGGCAACTTAACTCTGGGGAATTGCTTCTATCCTTCCACGTTTATGTTGGTTCTAAGAATGGAACTTGGGTCCCCAAGCTTGCCTGGAATACTCTTTTCCAGGTTTTTCGTTCAGTATTTCCTTAGTGCTTACCTGCCTTTGAAACGAAACCTACATGAATTAAAACAAACAAACACTTTGGTCTTCATTCTTCTTGAGTTTCATGCGTTTAGCAAATTGTATCTTATATCTTGGGTATCCTAAGTTTTGGGCTAATATCCACTTATCAGTGAATACATATTGTGTGAGTTCTTTTGTGATTGTGTTACTTCACTCAAGATGATGCCCTCCAGGTCCATCCATTTGGCTAGGAATTTCATAAATTCATTCTTTTTAATAGCTGAGTAGTACTCCATTGTGTAAATGTACCATAATTTCTGTATCCATTCCTCTGTTGAGGGACATCTGTGTTCTTTCCAGCTTCTGGCTATTATAAATAGGGCTGCTATGAACATAGTGGAGCATGTGTCCTTTTTACCGGTTGGGACATCTTCTGGATATATGCCCAGGAGAGGTATTGCTGGGAATGCCAGGGCCAAAAGAATGGGAATGGGTGGGTAGGGAAGTGGGGGGCGCTATGGGGGACTTTTGGGATAGCATTGGAAATGTAATTGAGGAAAATATGTAATAAAAATATTAAAAATTAAAACAAACAAACAAACAAACAAGCCAGACTAGTCCGACAATCTTGGCCATATAATGAGAGCCTTAAAGGCTTTCACAGACAGACGCTGCCATTACTGCTACTGTGTTTTCTAGTATCTTCTTTCATCCTTTGTGTTAAGCGCCGTCTTGCTGTATTTCCCCACCTTGCTAGTGTAGAAGTTGTTCAGGCATTTTCTTATAACGTAGTTTACTCCTCAAACAAACTCAGGGCTCTCTCTCTCCTCTCTCTCTCTCTCTCTCTCTCTCTCTCTCTCTCTCTCTCTCTCTCTCTCTCTCTCTCTCTCGTTCTCTCTCTCTCTCGTTCTCTCACTCACTCTCTCTCCCTGCCCACCCCTCTTCCACTCTCAGTGCTAGAAACATAGGCAAATAAGAGTAGTGGAGTGACTACCAAAGATGGGGGAGCACCAAGATGAGTGCTCCAAGTGCCTGGTGCTCTGTGGGAGGACTAACACTCATGGTGAAAGTTGCTAATATTTTGTTTTTTTTTTTTTCAAGACAAGATTTCATGCCATGGCATGATTGTGGAAGTCAGAGGACAACCACAGGTCGCTCCTTGCCCTTCAACTTGTTTGTAACGAATCCCTCAGCCTAGCTCCAAGTGTTGGGGACATTATCCTGTCCCCATTCTCCCACCTTGCCATAGGAGTGCTGGGGTCACATATGTGTGCCACTGTATGCAGCTTCTTTACCTACAAACCTCAGGTGGTAGGGTTTGTACATAGACCACTGGACCATCTCCCTCCCCAACCCATTCCCCTTTTTACTTTTGTGTCTGAGTGTCCATGTCTGTATCTGTGTTCATGGCTGGGAGAGGGGTGGGCAGGGAGAAAAAGAGGGAGGGAGAGAGAGAGAGAGAGAGAGAGAGAGAGAGAGAGAGAGAGAGAGAGAGAGAGAGAGAGAGAACCCCGAGCCATTGCCTCCTCCTAGCAAATCTATTCTTATGCCTATGACATTGTCTTGGTTCATTTTGGAGAACCCTAGGTAGTACAAGGCTTATGTAGGCATTAGGGCTGAGATACTAAGATTAAAAATTCAGAAGTGGCTATGTTAACTTGTACATGTATTTCTGGAGTGCAGTCATTCCAGATCAAATTCAGGAGATTCCCCCCCCCCTCCCAAAGATAAAGATGTAGAAAGAGTCACCGTGTGTCTCAAAATCAGGTGAATTTTGTGCTGTGTTTCAGAATGGCTCATTTAGGAGAGTCAGCCCTTCATTTGTGGTCCTCACCATATGCTCCTGAGACCTGAAATGTTTTCTAGAAAAACACATCGGAGCTTTGTGTAGCTTAGTGGAACAGCACTTGATTAGTGCGCACAAGGCCCTAGGCTTGATCTTTAGCCCTTGTATGTTTGAAGAACCACACACTTAGATTCCATACCAGGCAGTTAAATGCCCCATCCAAAGCTCAGCTCACTTCTAGCAAGCATTTCAAGCAATCTTCACACAGAGACGGTTCTGTGACAGCCATCAGGCCAAGCAGTGGCATGTCTTTTACACCAGATGGCACCACAAGCCCAGTCTAGAATTAGCTGTCCACTCCTCAGCTTTTTCTGTGCCTGCTTCTCCTATTAGGGAAGAGAAAGTCGCAGCTAAGCCCAAGGCACAGTCATCCTGCTAACAGTCTGCTAGTGAAAGGCCTCCCCGGAAGAGGCTAAGGTTATTGGCACAGACAGGTAAGGAATATTCTCTTCTGAGTGACGACCTGGGACCACACTTTAGTCCAGCCCGCAGTTCTGGTGAGGAGTCCTATGAAACACTGAAGACTCAGTCAGAGGCAGAGCTGTGGGGAGCACAGAGGGACTGCACCCTTCCAAACCACAGTCCCTCGTGGTCAGTGTTCACTTCTCCCCACCAGAGCCAGGTACAAGTATGTTGATGCTCCATCCCCTCAGAGCCAAGTATCCCTGTATAGTCTTCCCCAGAAGCAACCCCTCTATGTGGTTTGAATGAGCTATGTCCCTCCCCCCAATAGGCTCACTTGGTGGTGCAGTTTGGGGAGGTCTAGATGGGGGAGGGGATCCCTGCTGGAGGCTGTTTTGAGAGTTTTTAGCCTTGCCCTACTTCCCATTCACTCTCTCTGCTTCATGTTTGCAGCTAAGATGGGATGTCTCTGCTGCCTGCTGCAGCCACCTGCTGACATGCCTGTCCCACCATTATGGACTCTCCCTCTGGCCCCCTAAGCCCAAATAAACTCTTTCTTCTATAAGCTGCTCTTGGTAATGATGTTTTATCACAGCAACAAAAAAAGCAACCAATATACCCTCCTTCTTCCTTTCCTAGGAGAATTGCTGGTGTTGCACTGGGCCCCAGCATCTGGGTGTCATCATCTGGACTCCATTATCTGGGCTCTAGCATCTAGGCTCCATCATCTGGGCCCCAGCATCCGGGCTTCTATTGTTCCCTGTATCTAGGCCCATGCATTCTTCCTTGCTTCTTGTAGAAGCAGGAACTACACATTTCTGCAGTCTCTGCCTTCATCCTCAGGCCCAGGCTCAGGCTCAGGCTCAGGCTCAGGCTCAGAGTTTTACACTCAGGCCATTTCTGCAGCTTTCACTTTCACCCATCCCTGTCTCTGCCATCCTCACGCCCTTTGGTGTGTATTTTCTGCTATTGGATTTTTACAAAGTAGATAATTTTTAAATTCTATGCACATGGGTGCTTTTCTTGCACATATGTATGTTCAGTTCCCCAAGAAGCCAGAAGAGGGAGTCAGATCCTCTGGAACTGGAGTCATAGCCCATTGGGAACTGCCATGTGGGTGCTGAGAACAGAGCTCAGGTCCCACACACGAGCAACAGCATCCTCACCTGCTGAGTCCTCTCTCTAGCCTCAGCCCTTAGGTCGTAATGCACTGCTATCCAAGTCTTACCTTTTAGCCCAGCATTAATAACTCTCACTTCTCTGGCTTAATGTCTATACTGCTGACATTATTCCTGGAAGAAAAGATGTCTGGAACTCCTCAGGTTGGAGAATTGATGGAAAGGACAGAGAGTGAAGAAGACAGGGTGTCACAAGCTGAGGAACATAGGGAGCATGAACCCATGGGAGATAAGGGTCACCTAAGCAAGTTGACTGTGGAGTTGCATCGGAGGACAAGATCAGGGAAACCAATGGGTAATGATTCCTGGTGATGTTAGTAACAGAGAAGAGACACTTACTGTCAGTCTTGGGACATAACAAAATACCAGGGGGTGGGTACTTTGCTTTAAAAAGAGGCTTCTCTATCTCACAGTTTTGGAGATTCAAGATGTTAGTGCCAGCATCTCTGGCTTCTGGTTCCATCAGTGCCTTATGGCAGAACTGTTTGAAAGGGTTGATCACACAGTGTGGGGAGGGGGAGGCTCTGAACTTGCTTTACAACATCCTGATGAGACTGAATCTACTCCTTCACTCTAGCATTAATTCCCGGGGGTACCTCCTAAGGAATTCCCCGTCTCTCACTATTACCACACCCGGACCAAGCCTCTAGCTCATAGACATTTAGAGGACGTTCTCCAACCACAGTCACATTAGAGCCGACTCTCCAGGACAAAGGTGAAGTGAGGGAGGCAGCAGGTGTGTGTGCTGGGAAGGCCACAGCTGTAAGAGAGCATGGGGCCTGGCCGGAAGCAGGCAGGAAGACCTTCCATGGCTTCTTCTCTCCTCTGCTTCTGACCATGACTGCTTTCTGCTGTCTCGCCTAGAGCCTCTGGAAAACCAGAGACCCCTGATGAGCTTCAGGCAGAGAGCTGGGCAGAAATAAAATAAAGTAAAATAAAACAACAACAACAACAACAACAACAACAACAACAAAACAACCAATCAACCAACCAACAACCTCCCCCCAACCCCCTAATACCAAAGACAAGAATGTTGGATGCACTAACAGTGAACTGCATGTGGCCAAATACCTTGAAAGAAGCAACTTTAAAGAGGCAGGATTTATTTTGGTTTATGGTTTGAGGGGATCCAGTCCACCATGTTGAGAAAGGCTGGGCAGGGTCCTTAGTTGGGAAGCAGGGAGCAATAGATGTTCTCAGCTGGCTCCCCCGCTCCTGGTTTAGTCAGTGATGTTGTCACTCACTTTCAAGGGAGGTTAATCCTCTTTGGAAAATCCCTCACAGACACACCCATGGGAGTGCCTCACAATGCCCCAGGTACTTCTTAGTCCATCACACTGGAAGAACAGAGGATGACCAGCCCAGGAAGCGGGAACCGAGAGCAACACACTTTATAAAGCTTAGTACTTCATGTATTACCATCATGATGTGGGACCAGTACCAGGATTTAAAAGCCACAGGGATCAGAGCCCACCACAGACACTTAGGTCAGGGGCCTTTAATGGGAGTCACAACTTGCATCTTTAGTGTTTGTACAGACTCAAAGAGTGTGGCAGCACAT
Organism: Mus caroli; assembly: GCF_978045245.1. Lineage (NCBI taxonomy): Eukaryota > Metazoa > Chordata > Mammalia > Rodentia > Muridae > Mus > Mus caroli. The sequence goes on along the minus strand of NW_028227258.1, from coordinate 58,321,079 downwards.
ATCGGGTTAAAATTACTAATATTTGGTTCTTTTTGACCCGGGGACAGCAATGTCTTATAGTGAAGAAGAAGCAGTCGGTTCCTGTGCTCTTTCCCCCTCTCAGAGTCTTACCTCTTCCTCTGCCTTGCCCTGCAACCTGCAAGAAGACAGTCCAGGAGGCAAGGACACCAGACCTCTGTCCTTGCCCTTAAAGCTTACTACTCTAGGGGCCTCACTTCTGCTCTTCCAGAGACAGGGAGCCTCAAAGCCATGGCGTTGTCTCTTTATTGCTCTGTTTACTGCAGCCCATCCTTTTTCCAGGGCCCATCAAGGGTCTCATTTAGGGAAGATGGGGCACAGCGGTCCTCCTGAGGCACAGGAGCCTGCCTTGCAGTGGGGGCATTTGGCTGCGGTTTTAGGGTCAAAGCAAACAAAACAAAACAAAACAAAACAAAATGAAAGAACCCAAACAAACCCCAAACAAACAAACAAACAAAAACCCCATTTACCTGTGCACATTAGCGAGGACTGATGTGGATCCAAGGCTGGCAGGGCTGGTGGGATGTGCTCTGTTCTCCAGTCTCCTCACTCCCAGACCAGGTGACCAGATATTTTATCTTACATGGACAGCAGCTACATGGGCTTCCACAGCCGCTGCACTCCCGCTCTTGTCCACAGTTGCTACACACACCATACACATACACCACACCACACCACACCACACCAATCACCCCCCCCCCCAGGATTCCCTACTTGCATAGAATGTCTGTGGGAACCTCAGAAGAAAGCAAGGGATGTGGACTGAGCCTCCCCTGCCCGGAGAACCTAGATCATGGGTGCTGTGTACTCTCCAACCCCAGGGCAAGTATTCAGTCACATTCCCACACTTGTTAAAAGCATTAAGGGGAACGTCTGCAATGTGTCTTAAAGATCCCAGTAGGCATTTATTCTTCTCTAAAATGAGGCTGAGCCATCAAGAAACAGGAATCAATTGGTTTTTTTTTCTGGTTGTGAAAAGCCAGGGCCATCAGGTCACAGCCTACCTAAGATAAAATCACTGCTGGCACAGGAGACTTCCTGCCTACAGCCACCCCCGCCCCATGCTTCCTCTCTAAGGGATAGCCCTAACTTAGAAGTTCTCACAGTAATTCTGGACTAGGGAGATCTAAGGCTGCCATCCACCTCCCCTCTGCTTCCTCTAGGTGGGTGGGCTATCTCTTCTCTCACTCAAGGGGCCAAGGCTACTGTCCACCCAGCAGGGATTGTGGGGGCCAGGGTAGGGCAGTCTTCAGCTCAACCTTTCCAGCTTCAGTAGCCAAAACACACATTGCAGGGGACAAGGCAGAGACTTCTCCAGCTGGGTACAGTCACCTGGGGCAGTCAGATTCTCTGAGTCCCAGCAATCCACACCCAGCTCAGGAAAGATTACAAATCCCAGGCTCTGGTCTCCAGAGGCAAAAGGCATTGGCAAGTAGAAGCAGACACTGAGGATTAAAATGTGTTAAGGGCGAGCAATTAGGTCAGCCCTCTTCTTGATCTGCTAAATGTACCAGAGGGAAAACCCCGCGGGAGGAAGTAGGGATAATAATACAATAGCCACATTTACTTTGTGCCAGTAACTGGACTCCAGTTTTCACATGCATTAAATCCTAACAGCCCTGCTAGAATTTGGATATTGGATTTTTTTTCTCACCCCAGAGATAGAAAAATTAAGTAATTTGCATGCTCACCAGATATAAGAGATGGGGGCTCCACATCAGATCGGCCTCACAAGCTCTTGTTATTGGTGACTTCTTTTGTGTTATTTTTCATGTTGCTTTTGAGTAATATGCGTTAGCGTAAAAAGTAATGAGGATTTGTGTTCCTGCTTCTGGAGTGGAGTTGTTACGGACGGTCTAGATCTGGACTGGGTGTTTATAGATTTGGCCTCTCATCCAGAGACTTGAAAATAGGGTTCAGATGGGGGTATTGAAGCAAAGAACTTTATTAGGAGTGAAGCCATCATATATGGTGGGTCGGATGGGTGAGGGGTTGCAAGGCAAGGGTTGCAATATTGTTTGGGACTTCCTTTGTGGGGTTCAGAAGAAGGAATAGCTGTTTACTAAGGGGTATATTAAGAGTGGCTATCTCTTTCTTTTTTTTTTTCCACTGTTTTTTTTATTACATATTTTCCTCAATTACATTTCCAATGCTATCCCAAAAGTCCCCCATAAAGCCCCCCAATTCCCTACCCTCCCATTCCCATTCTTTTGGCCCTGGCATTCCCCTATATTGGGGCATATAAAGTTTGCAAGTCCAATGGGCCTCTCTTTCCAGTGATGGCCGACTAGGCCATCTTTCGATACATATGCAGCTAGAGACAAGAGCTCCGGGGTACTGGTTAGTTCATCATGTTGTTCCAACTATAGGGTTGCAGATCCCTTTAGCTCCTTGGGTACTTTCTCTAGCTTCTCCATTGGGAGCCCTGTGATCCATCCAATAGCTGACTGTGAGCATCCACTCCTGTGTTTGCTAGGCCCCTGCATAGTCTCACAAGAGACAGCTATCTTTGGGTCCTTTCAGCAAAATCTTGCTAGTGTATGCAATGGTGTCAGCGTTTAGAAGCTGATTATGGGATGGATCCCTGGATACGGCAGTCTCTAGATGGTCCATCCTTTCATCACAGCTACGAACTTTGTCTCTGTAACTCCTTCCCTGGGTGTTTTGTTCCCAATTCTAAGAAGGGGCACAGTGTCCACATTTTGGTCTTCATTCTTCTTGAGTTTCATGCGTTTAGCAAATTGTATCTTATATCTTGGGTATCCTAAGTTTTGGGCTAATATCCACTTATCAGTGAATACATATTGTGTGAGTTCCTTTGTGATTGTGTTACCTCACTCAAGATGATGCCCTCCAGGTCCATCCATTTGGCTAGGAATTTCATAAATTCATTCTTTTTAATAGCTGAGTAGTACTCCATTGTGTAAATGTACCATAATTTCTGTATCCATTCCTCTGTTGAGGGACATCTGGGTTCTTTCCAGCTTCTGGCTATTATAAATAGGGCTGCTATGAACATAGTGGAGCATGTGTCCTTCTTACCGGTTGGGACATCTTCTGGATATATGCCCAGAAGAGGTATTGCTGGATCCTCCGGTAGTACTATGTCCAATTTTCTGAGGAACCACCAGACTGATTTCCAGAGTGGTTGTACAAGCTTGCAATCCCACCAACAATGGAGGAGTGTTCCTCTTTCTCCACATCCCCGCCAGCATCTGCTGTCACCTGAATTTTTGATCTTAGCCATTCTGACTGGTGTGAGGTGGAATCTCAGGGTTGTTTTGATTTGCATTTCCCTGATGATTAAGGATGTTGAACATTTTTTCAGGTGCTTCTCTGCCATTTGGTATTCTTCAGGTGAGAATTCTTTGTTCAGTTCTGAGCCCCATTTTTTAATGGGGTTATTTGACTTTCTGGAGTCCACCTTCTTGAGTTCCTTATATATATTGGATATTAGACCCTTATCTGATTTAGGATAGGTAAAGATCCTTTCCCAATCTGTTGGTGGTTTTTTTGTCTTATTGATGGTGTCTTTTGCCTTGCAGAAGCTTTGCAGTTTCATGAGGTCCCACTTGTCAATTCTCGATCTTACAGCACAAGCCATTGCTGTTCTATTCAAGAATTTTTCCCCTGTGCCCATATCTTCAAGGCTTTTCCCCACTTTCTCCTCTATAAGTTTCAGTGTCTCTGGTTTTATGTGAAGTTCCTTGATCCACTTAGACTTGACCTTAGTACAAGGAGATAGGAATGGATCGATTCGCATTCTTCTACATGATAACAACCAGTTGTGCCAGCACCATTTGTTGAAAATGCTGTCTTTCTTCCACTGGATGTTTTTAGCTCCCTGGTCGAAGATCAAGTGACCGTAGGTGTGTGGGTTCATTTCTGGGTCTTCAATTCTATTCCATTGGTCTATTTGTCTGTCACTATACCAGTACCATGCAGTTTTTATCACAATTGCTCTGTAGTAAAGCTTTAGGTCTGGCATGGTGATTCCACCAGAGGTTCTTTTATCCTTGAGAAGAGTTTTTGCTATCCTAGGTTTTTTGTTATTCCAGATGAATTTGCAGATTGCACTTTCTAATTCGTTGAAGAATTGAGTTGGAATTTTGATGGGGATTGCATTGAATCTGTAGATTGCTTTTGGCAAGATAGCCATTTTTAAAATGTTGATCCTGCCAATCCATGAGCATGGAAGATCTTTCCATCTTCTGAGATCTTCTAGAATTTCTTTCTTCAGAGACTTGAAGTTCTTATTATACAGATCTTTCACTTCCTTAGTTAGAGTCACGCCAAGATATTTTATGTTATTTGTGACTATTGAGAAGGGTGTTGTTTCCCTAATTTCTTTCTCAGCCTGTTTATTCTTTGTGTAGAGAAAGGCCATTGATTTGTTTGAGTTAATTTTATATCCAGCTACTTCACCGAAGCTGTTTATCAGGTTTAGGAGTTCTCTGGTGGAATTTTTAGGGTCACTTATATATACTATCATATCATCTGCAAAAAGTGATATTTTGACTTCATCTTTTCCAATTTGTATCCCTTTGATCTCCTTTTGTTGTCGAATTGCTCTGGCTAGGACTTCAAGTACTATGTTGAATAGGTATGGAGAAAGTGGACAGCCTTGTCTAGTCCCTGATTTTAGAGGGATTGCTTCAAGCTTCTCACCATTTACTTTGATGTTGGCTACTGGTTTGCTGTATATTGCTTTTATCATGTTTAGGTATGGGCCTTGAATTCCTGATCTTTCCAAGACTTTTATCATGAATGGGTGTTGGATCTTGTCAAATGCTTTTTCTGCATCTAACGAGATGACCATGTGGTTTTTGTCTTTGAGTTTGTTTATATACTGGATTACGTTGATAGATTTCCGTATATTGAACCATCCCTGCATCCCTGGGATGAAACCTACTTGGTCAGGATGGATGATTGTTTTGATGTGTTCTTGGATTCGGTTAGCAAGAACTTTATTGAGTATTTTTGCATCAATATTCATAAGGGATATTGGTCTGAAGTTTTCTATCTTTGTTGGGTCTTTTTGTGGTTTAGGTATCAGAGTAATTGTGGCTTCATAGAATGAGTTGGGTAGAGTACCTTCTGTTTCTATTTTGTGGAATAGTTTGTGAAGAACTGGGATTAGATCTTCTTTGAAGGTCTGATAGAACTCTGCACTAAACCCATCTGGTCCTGGGCTTTTTTTGGTTGGGAGACTATTAATGACTGCTTCTATTTCTTTGGGGGATATAGGGTTGTTTAGATCATTAACCTGATCTTGGTTCAACTTTGGTACCTGGTATCTGTCTAGGAACTTCTCCATTTCATCCAGGTTCTCCAGTTTTGTTGAGTATAGCCTTTGGTAGAAGGATCTGATGGTGTTTTGGATGTCTTCAGGATCTGTTGTTATGTCTCCTTTTTCATTTCTGATTTTGTTAATTAGAATACTTTCCCTGTGCCCTCTAGTTAGTCTGGCTAAGGGTTTATCTATCTTGTTGATTTTCTCAAAGAACCAGCTCCTTGATTGGTTGATTCTTTGAATAGTTCTTCTTGTTTCCACTTGATTGATTTCGCCCCTGAGTTTGATTATTTCCTGCTGTCTACTCCTCTTGGGTGAATTTGCTTCCTTTTGTTCTAGTGCTTTTAGGTGTGTTGTCAAGCTGCTAATGTGTGCTCTTTCTACTTTCTTTTTGGAGGCACTCAGAGCTATGAGTTTTCCTCTTAGAAATGCTTTCATTGCGTCCCATAAGTTTGGGTATGTTGTGGCTTCATTTTCATTGAGCTCTAAAAAGTCCTTGATTTCTTTCTTTATTCCTTCCTTGACCAAGGTATCATTGAGAAGAGTGTTGTTCAGTTTCCATGTGAATGTTGGCTTTCTATTATTTATTTTGTTATTGATGATCAGCCTTAGTCCATGGTGATCTGATAGGATGCATGGGACAATTTCAATGTTTTTGTATCTGTTGAGTCCTGTTTTGTGCCCAATTACGTGGTCAATTTTGGAGAAGGTACCATGAGGTGCTGAGAAGAAGGTGTATCCTTTTGTTTTAGGGTAAAATGTTCTGTAGATATCTGCCAGATCCATTTGATCCATAACTTCTGTTAGTTTCACTGTGTCCCTGTTTAGTTTCTGTTTCCATGATCTGTCCATTGGTGAAAGTGGTGTGTTGAAGTCTCCCACTATTATTGTATGAGGTGCAATGTGTGCTTTGAGATTTACTAAAGTTTCTTTAATGAATGAGGCTGCCTTTGTATTTGGAGCATAGATATTCAGGATTGATAGTTCCTCTTGGAGGATTTTACCTTTGATGAGTATGAAGTGCCCCTCCTTGTCTTTTTTGATGACTTTGGGTTGGAAGTCAATCTTATCTGATATTAGAATGGCTACTCCAGCTTGTTTCTTCAGACCATTTGCTTGGAAAATTGTTTTCCAGCCTTTCATTCTGAGGTAGTGTCTATCTTTTTCTCTGAGATGAGTTTCTTGTAAGCAGCAAAATGTTGGGTCTTGTTTGTGTAGCCAGTTTGTTAGTCTATGTCTTTTTATCGGGGAGTTGAGTCCATTGATATTAAGAGATATTAAGGAAAAGTAATTGTTGTTTCCTGTTATTTTTGTTGTTAAAGTTGGCATTCTGTTCTTGTGGCTGTCTTCTTTTCGGTTTGTTGAGGGATTACCATCTTGTTGTTTCTAGGGCGTGGTTCCTGTCCTTGTATTGGTTTTTTTCTGTTATTATCCTTTGAAGGGCTGGATTCGTGGAGAGATAATGTGTGAATTTGGTTTTGTCGTGGAATACTTTGGTTTCTCCATCTATGTTAATTGAGAGTTTGGCTGGGTATAGTAGCCTGGGCTGGAATTTGTGTTCTTTTAGTGTCTGTATAACATCTGTCCAGGATCTTCTGGCTTTCATAGTCTCTGGTGAAAAATCTGGTGTAATTCTGATAGGCTTGCCTTTATATGTTACTTGGCCTTTTTCTCTTACTGCTTTTAGTATTCTATCTTTATTTAGTGCATTTGTTGTTCTGATTATTATGTGTCGGGAGGTATTTCTTTTCTGGTCCAGCCTATTTGGAGTTCTGTAGGCTTCTTGTATGTTCATGGGCATCTCTTTCTTTAGATTTGGGAAGTTTTCTTCTATAATTTTGTTGAAGATGTTTGCTGGTCCTTTGAGTTGAAAATCTTCATTCTCATCCACTCCTATTATCCGTAGGTTTGGTCTTCTCATTGTGTCCTGTATTTCCTGGATGTTTTGAGTTAGGATCTTTTTGCATTTTCCATTTTCCTTGATTGTTGTGCTGATGTTCTGTATGGAATCTTCTGCACCTGAGATTCTCTCTTCCATCTCTTGTATTCTGTTGCTGATGCTTGCATCTATGGTTCCAGATTTCTTTCCTAGGGTTTCTATCTCCAGTGTTGCCTCATTTTGGGTTTTCTTTATTGTGTCTACTTCCCTTTTTAGGTCTAGTATGGTTTTGTTCATTTCCATCATCTGATTGGATGTGTTTTCCTGTTTCTCTTTAAGGACTTCTACCAGTTTGGTTGTGTTTTCCTGTTTTTCTTTAAGGACTTGTAACTCTTTAGCCATGTTCTCCTGTAGTTCTTTAAAGTCCTTCTTGATGTCCTCTACCATCATCATGAGATATGCTTTTAAATCCAGGTCTAGTTTTTCAGGTGTGTTGGGGTGCCCTGGACTGGGCGAAGTGGGAGTGCTGGGTCCTGATGATGGTGAGTGGTCTTGGTTTCTGTTAGTAAGATTCTTACCTTTACCTCTCGCCATCTGGTAATCTCTGGAGTTGTTATAGTTGTCTCTGTTCAGAGGTTGTTCTTCTGGTGATTCTGAGTATCCTCTTTCAGCAGACCTGGGAGACAGGCTCTCTCCTCTGAGTTTCAGTGGTTAGAGCACTCCCTGCTGACAAGCTTTCCTCTTAAAGGGAAGGTGTACAGATATCTGGCGTTTGGACCTCCTCCTGGCCGAAGAAGAAGGCGGAAAACAGGACCTTTCCCAGATGCTGTGTTGCTTTGGCAGGTCACAGAAGCTGTAGGCTTCTGTGGTGCACACTCTCAGCTGTGCAGACTAAGTTCCTAAGTTCAGTGGAGTCCTGGATCCAAGATGTGCTCCCTGCTCCTGAGGCAGAGGGCTCCTGTGCAGGGCAGACCACTGTCTTCCAGCTAGGAGGGTGCCGGATGTCTGTGGCCCCAAAAGGGTGCTGCCTCAGCGGCTCTGTGGCTCCCGCCTGTCCCAGAAGCTGTCTGCCTCTGTGGTCCTCAGTCTTACCTGTACAGACTAAGTTTGGCGGAGTCCCGGAGCCAAGATGGCGCTCCCTGCAGGGCAGGTCACTGTCCTCCAGCTGGGAGGGTGCCGGATGTCTGCGGCCCCAAAAGGGTGCTGCCTCAGTGGCTCTGTGGCTCCCGCCTGTCCCAGAAGCTGTCTGCCTCTGTGGTCCTCACTCTGACCTGTACAGACTAAGTTCGGCGGAGTCCCGGAGCCAAGATGGCGCTCCCTGCAGGGCAGGTCACTGTCCTCCGACTGGGAGGGTGCCGGATGTCTGCAGCCCCAAAAGGGTGCTGCCTCAGCGGCTCTGTGGCTCCCGCCTGTCCCAGAAGCTGTCTGCCTCTGGGTCCTCACTCTAACCTGTACAGACCAAGTCGGCGGAGTCCCGGAGCCAAGATCGGCTATCTCTTTCTTATTGATAAATTAGGTAATATATTAAGTTGTCCTCCTGGGCCTATCCCTTCCCACAATGCATTTGATTTTAATCATACGCCCACTCAGTTATGCACAGATATAAGATGGTAAATAGGGAGGGACTCTCCCTAAGAGTGTCTTCTATTACTAGAGGACACAATTTTGACTTACTGTGCATGCACTCCAAACCAGTTCAGGCCAGACTGATCCTCCTATCCTTCATACTTAGAAACATTGGGAATGCACCTGAATAGAAATTGTCTAACTTTGATTACTTCCACCATTGTTCAGAGTTGGGAGTCCATGGAGCCTGATGCTGGTGGAAGTAGAGACGGTTGTGAGGTTGCTAAGTGAATTATTTGAAGACAGATGTGTGTGGGTAGCAGCTGCAGGTGGAGAAACTAGGCTGTCACATGCATTGCTATCAGGGGCTAGCAATGGTGTTCACAATTCCAAACCAAACACTTGCCCAAGCCAAACTGTCTCCTGTTGTCGCTTGCCATAGGAGGCAGCAGACCCTAGAGTGCCAGTGCTGAACCTGATGTGTCCTGCTTGACTCAGGATTTTTAGATTTGATCTCTCTCTCTCTCTCTCTTTCCCTCCCTTCCTCCCTCCCTCTCTCTCTCCCCCTGTGTGTGAGAGAACACTAACACTAACAAACACACACACACACAGAGAGAGAGAGAGAGAGAGAGAGAGAGAGAGAGAGAGAGACAGAGACAGAGAGAGAGACAGAGAGACAGAGACAGAGAGAGAGAGAGAGACAGAGAGAGAGAGAGAGAGAGAGAGAGAGAGAGAGAGAGAGAGAGAGAGAGAGTGAGTTGAGACAAGGAGACAAGGCCTGTGACCCAGGCTGACCTGGAACTTCCTATGTAGCTTAGGCTGAACCCAAACTCATGACACTCCTCCTGCCTCAGCCTCCAGCATGCTGGGATAACAGAGCCACTGTGTTCAGATTTGATCACCTTGAAATCTAGATTTGAATGCAAGGCAGTCTCTATCCATTTGTTGCTTTTCATGTGCTCATTAGTTTTTATCTTTTCAGCTCTTCTGCAGTGTCAAGTGCTGACCTTTGCCTGGTTGCATGAGGGTACAGAAGGATGCATGAAGGTACAGAAGGATGCATGAGGGTACAGAAGGATGCAGGAGGATACAGAAGGATGCAAGAGGATACAGAAGGATGCAGGAGGATACAGAAGGATGCACATTCTTGGAGAACTATGGAAGGAGATAGGGAAGGCTTCCCTGAAGAAAGGGTGTGTAAACTGTGTCTAGAAGTTTGGGTTTAGTGTGGGAACCTTCTGATGAGAAAGTATGGGTATGGATTTTAGGAAGAGGGACTAGGTCTGAGTATTAGAAGAAAGCCAAGCCTGAGGAACTCTTTCTGCCAGACTTGGTAGGCATCTCCTATACATTTGAGCAAATCCCTCTTTTCTGAGGGTCCCTCAAATTTATTAAGGATCTCAGTTTAATAGAAGAGCAGCCAGTGGGGTTTTGTTTTGTGTGTGTGTGTGTGTGTGTGTGTGTGTGTGTGTGTGTGTGTGTGTGTTTGTTTTTGAGGGGGAGGGGAGGAAGGGTTTATTTTGGCTTACTGTTCCAAGGGAACACAGTCCCCCATTACAGGAAAGATAGATAGCAGAGGCATGAGGCTAGCTGTCCATATTGCCATTTGTACTTAGGAAGCAGACCATGGATTGGAAATAGGGCCTGAAAGATTGCTCCCAGTGACTCACTTCCTCCAATGAGACACTACACAACCTTCTCAAACAGTAGCAGCATCCAAGGACTCTGTTCACTCATGTTACCCTTATGGAAGGAGGGAGCCATACAAGGAGTGTTCTAAGCAGACAGGGCAGCAAGTGAAAAAATCCTGAGTCAAATCTGTATCTGCCTGTTCATTGAACAGAGATGTCAGGGTGGCTGAGGCAGAGTGGGACAGGAAGCATAGGGGTGGGTGGGACATGTTGATACCCAGGTTACAAACTGTTGGGTTCAGTAATCATCGAGCCATTGTTTGTTTGTTTGTTTGTTTGTTTGTTTTTGGAGCTAGGGAGATGGCTCAGTTGGTAAAGTGCTTTCTGTCCAAACATGAGCTCTGAGTTTTCACCCCCAGCACCCACATAAGAAGCTGGACATAGCGGCATGTGTCTGTAGCCCTAGCACCGAGGAGACAGAGACACGAGAATCCATGGGGCTTGCTGACCAGCCAGCCAGTCCAGTTAGTTCATGAGATGCAGGTTCAGTCAGGGGCTTTGTCTAAAAACTTAGGTGGATCATGATTGAGAAAGACATATGTCATTGGCTTTGACCTTCATATGTTGCAGGTGTGCACACACAGATAGGAGTGCAAGGCTTTTTACAGTCTTGCTATTGCCTCACCTGAATTGTCAGTTGCTAATTACTCTGATGTTTCTTTGGAGTCAGGGACTCACAAGGTAGCAATACAGGTAGGTCTGGAACTCTCTGTAGTTCAGGAGTCACAATCCTCCTGCTTCTGCATCCCAAGTACTGACATCCTAGGTATGGGCCGCTCATATCCAGTTTATTGTAGACAAGTAATTAACTTCTATTTGCTTGGGAGAAGTGAGAGATAGACAATTAACCTCTACAAACATGAACATTTTAGTAGAGCATCAAAGATGTTGCATGCACAAAACAGTTTCCTCCAGCCATCTGTTACATAGTTACTCCCTCCAAGTTAAAATGTTCCCTCCTATAACAAGGAGAAAGGCTCCTCGTAGTCAAGAAGCTAATGAAACTTACAAGGGTCAGGAAATGTTATAAGGTTACAAGATTCACAAAGTTCCTGTGCTTCTACTGCCTGCGAGTGAGGAGGTCCAGCTGAGCAGCTGCATCACTGATGCTGGGGGTGGATTTCCATGATACGGGATGCCTGTGAATCAACCATGCTTCTGTAAGGAGCCAGATTCACTGGTTAGCCAAGATATACCATGGTGCAATGGTTTCTTTGGTTTGCTGTGGGCACCCTATCTGAAGCAATAGGTTCATGTTGTGTGATCCAAGAAGGGTTGCATAAGATGATTTAAGCATGTATTTATCAAATATAAATTAAACAAAATCTCACTATGTAGCCCAAGTTGGCTTGTGGTCCCTTTGATTTATCCTCAGGACCACTTGGATTACAAGTGTGCACAACCAGACCCAGCCTTCTCAAAGTGCAAACAAAACAAAACAAAGGTAATGCTTCCCTGTAGTATATAAAAATAATAAGTAAATAATTTGTTATTATACTTAAAAATACATGCTTATATACAGTATTTTTTTAAAGATTTATTTATTTATTACATGTAAGTACACTGTAGCTGTCTTCAGACACTCCAGAAGAGGGCGCCAGATCTCATTATGGATGGTTGTGAGCCACCATGTGGTTGCTGGGATTTGAACTCAGGACCTTCGGGAAGAGCAGTCAGTGCTCTGAGCCATCTCACCAGCCCTATATACAGTATTTTTAATTGGCTCACTTTAATACTGTTTTTGGATTTTGATTACTTAAGGTCTTCAAAAATACGTTTAGGTTGAAATCTCACAGGATACAATTTTTGATGATAGAGTTCACTGATCACAGAAAGTACAACTCTAGATTCTACTACCTCTTGGAGCTGTTCTAAGAGCTAAGAGAACACAGCTTTGAACTAACACAGCCTGTGCTGCCATTTGCCTATTTTCCTGTGGGGCATCTTAGGAGATGGCCTTCAAACCTACTAAAATGTAGGTTTTTTTTTTTTTCCAAAACTGAAACTGTATTACTCTCATAGAAATTTATGATGTGCATCATCAAAGGTTCTTAAATGAGGAAAGAACAACTATGAAATCCATTGAGTCAGAATTTGGCTTCTAGTGATTTATGGTCACTCTGGGAACATTTATTGACATCGTTCCGGAGCGAAATCATTTGTATTGCTGTGGAAGAAAACATTTTGACAACTATCAGTCTCCTAAAACCTAGCCTCTGCCTCCGGAGAGTCATAAAAGAGCTTCATCAATCAAAGGCAGTCAAAGGCTCAGAGCCTGTAGAGTCATAGTGTCCTGGAAACTCCACAAGACAACACCAGTATTCTCTGCAAGCTATTCCTTCCGAGCATTTTTCTCTGTTTTAGGTCTTCAGCAGAGGTTTTTAACCTGTTGAGAGAATAGTTTTGATGAAGGGTGAGAAGGTGGGGGGTGGGGGTGAGACTATGGTATAGCCACTTTATGTGTTTAAAAGGTTGTGTATCTCCATGACAATGGAAACAATCCAAGGAAGACAGAGACGACCATGGGAAGTCCAGTTAACAAGTCTATGTAATGGTCCTTGGAAAATTAACTAGATCATTAGATAGTTGGCAGGGGTGGGGGGTGGGCGGTGTGTGTGTGTCAAGGCATGATGTTTCAGGGGTAAAGCTAAGGTATTGAAGAGATTGGTACCCTTCAGATAGGGTAACAATGACAAACCAAAGAAACAACTGTACCATGCCGTAGTCTGATGAACCAATGAGTCTGTTAAGGTTCCCTACAGAAGCACAGCATATTGATTTTGAAAATCCATATAAGATGGACTGACTCTTGGCAAGATATTCTATTTAGAAATAGAGTCCATCAACATTATCTAATATTTCTATCTTGTAGCCATCATTAGAGTCTGGGACTAGAGATGGGGTGGTAGGCCCTGGAAGGATGAGTTCAGTTTGAGAGCCACTGCATGAGAAGTCTAGCAGCCTTTAAGGATAACATACACTTAACAGGTGAAAACAAGGTTGGGAGTCAGGAAAATGATCCGAGCAAGGCAGGAGGGGACAAAGTCAAGTGGTAGGGACATAACAGGGTGAAGTAATTCCAGGAAAAGAGGACAGCGACCCCAAGAGGAGCTGGAAAAGCTGGGTTCTTAGGAGAATGACATGGCAGGTTTTTCCACTACCTCTGTGACATCACTTACTGTGAATAATCTTAGGTCTGCTCCAGTGAGATGGAACAAGTACACATTCAGGGAGCTAAAGCAGGTGAGCTTTTCACAGAGAAGCAAGATTAAACAGAAGCATACTATGTATGATAAGAGGGTCCATCAAGGCTCAGAGAGTTGTTCTTGGTAGGTGTAGTCTCATTTGTATCTCATGTCATCGCCCTGGAATTGCCGAGCATAAACACCAGTAAACAACCTGTTCTTGGAGGAAAGAGCTCACAGGCTGGGTGACTCCAGATAACTCCAGATAACTCCTCCCTATCCCAGAATATGACAGTCTTTGTATGTTTTAAAACTACCCTGGGAACTACAGGCATGAGCAGGCAGAGCTGGGAAGCCAGGGAGAGAGTTCAGTCAGTCAAGTGCTTGCCTTGTAAGTATGGAGACCTGGGTTCGAGAACCTGGTGTGGTGGCACATGCTTGTAGTCCAGCGCTGGGAAGGTAGCGATGGGAGGATCTCTGGGGCTGGCTAGTCAGGCAGTCTAGCCTATTTGGTGAGCCTCAGTGAGAGACTCTGTCTCAAAAACAAGGTGAATTGTTCCTGAGAAGTAACACACCCAAGGTTGTCCCTGCCTTCACACTCATGTACACACACACACACACACACACACACACACACACACCCATAGACTCATACACACATGTGTACCCATAGGTATAAATGCACACAAGTCACAGAGAGAGGGAGGCATTTGGAGACCTACCCTCCCACAAATGCCTTTTTTCCCCTCTAATTCTGTTTGAAAGGCTGCTTGGTGATGTATTTCTCTTACCCAGTTGGGTTTCCATGCTTTAGCTCCAGAAACTAGCATGGACTTGAGAGAAACAACCTAAGATAGCAAACTATGGGGACACCACGGGGAAGGATGACACAAGAAGGTCCTCTACCTGGGTATCAACAGAGTGCCACGGTGCAGAGTCTGATGGAGGATGCCATCCGTTGGTCCCCACAAGCCTTTAGTTGCCTTCTAAGCACATGGGTAGCATGGGCACTTGTAGGGAGACGTTTGTGGAGAGGAATTGGATCTCCTACATAGCACATTGATTAACTAATGAGGGTATTGATTCACTATTATCATCTCTAAAGATGGAAAACATCCATTTCATTATGAATCTTTAATTTCTACTTCACTTTACCCCTATGCTAGAATAACCACTAGATCCCTGTGCAGGGATTTTAATCCAGCAACATGGCTAATCTGGAAAGAGCTTGGATCCAAAGTTCTAGGTCACTTTGTTTTTAGAAAGCAGGGCTCTGTGTGTGTGTGTGTATACCATATGTGTGCCGGTGATCTGAGTGTGTATGTGCATGCCATGTGTGTAGGTGTTCTATGTGTATGTGTGTGTACACTGTGTGTGCAGGTGCCTCTGTGTGTGTGTAGTGGAGTATGTATGTATGTATGTATGTATGTATGTATATATGCATGTATGTTCAGGTGCCCACTCAGGCAAGAAGAAGGCATCACATTCCCTGGAGCTGGAGTTACAGGCAGTTGTGAACCA
Organism: Mus caroli; assembly: GCF_978045245.1. Classification (NCBI taxonomy): domain Eukaryota; kingdom Metazoa; phylum Chordata; class Mammalia; order Rodentia; family Muridae; genus Mus; species Mus caroli. Next base: position 58,305,926 of record NW_028227258.1, on the reverse strand, counting down.
CCAGGCATGGGTGTTAAGAATTGAACTCAGGTCTTCTGGAAGAACAGAAAATATTCTTAACTGCTTAGCCACCCCTCCAACCCCCATAAACTGAGGCTTTAATGTACAACAGAAATAACAGAAAATATTAGGACCATAGACTGCTATGAATTGATTCTGTAATCCTTTTCAATTTTATTTATTTGTGTATGTGCACATCATGTGTATAGACCATGTGTGTACAGGTGCTCGTGTGTGTGTGTGTGTGTGTGTGTGTGTGTGTATAGCATGTATGTGCAGGTGCTCTGTATGTGTGTGTATGTATATACATCGTGTGTGTAGATGCTTTGGTGTGTGTTTGTGTGTTGAATGCAGGAGCACATTTGAAGTCAGAGGACAGCTCTCAGGAGTCAGTTCTCTTCTGCTACCTGGGATACAGCTCAGGTCACTAGGTCTGAGTGCCTCTACCCACTGTGCCATCCTATCTCATTGGCTTTATGATCCTGTTGGATGTGTTTACAGTAAATGAAGCACAGTGCTGCAGATGATCACGCCAGGGCTGACAACACTCACATTTCCTGGTTAGTTTCTTGTCATTAGCTTTGGGCTCCAGCTTGTAACCTGCAGTGGCTGCAGGAACATCAGTAAATTCCACACAGGCAGGCATCAGCTCGGTAAGACTGGGCTATGGAGGTTTGCCTTAGATCATCTGTGGTCACAGAAGGAAGATAGTCCTCTTTCTTATAAACGAAGTCTGTGTGGTTAAAGGTTCAGCTGCAGGCTGAGCTATTGGTGCAGCCTCAGCGGGCTGCAGCCATGTCAGTGGTCCAGTGCCAGGACAGCAGAGCTGCCCAGTCAGGCCACAGACACAGGAAAGTAATGAGTCATTATGTTGGGTGATTAAGCTTTCGAGCAGATTGTTGCATAGCAAAGATAATAAATTATATTGCATAAATGGAAATATAGAGATGTATTAAAAAAAGTGAAGCACATCTATTTGTTCATTAATAAACAATTTTTCAAGGACTGGTGAATGCATATTATCTAGTCTACTCTCAGAGATGCCTCTGCAGAAGAATGCATGGACCCTTGATAATAACTTTGTGGCCCCCAGAGAGTCTAGAACCTGTAATGAGGAAGGAAGTCTCCAATTAGGACAATGGTCTACAAAGAATGATTTCACAGTTAGGAAAAACTAGAGCTGCCTTCACTTCTCAGTCAAGGTCTGTAATGCAAGCCGGCCCTTTTCCTTGGAAAAGAATAACCCTGTGCGTGTTGGGGTTCCAGAGCGAATCATCTCCCCTTTGCTGGACTTCACAGCAACTTTCTGTCCAGTGAAGTCAGTTTTCTGTCCAGTGGCTTCTGCCCAAATGGTCTGTATTTATCAGATGATGTGTTCATGTATCGCTTTCCAGCCTACAAAGCCCTCTTTGTTTTGCAAATCTCTCTTGTGCATTATCTCATCCAGGCTTGTCACAAGGTAGAAAGGTTATTTGTCCCAGATTTACTGGTCAGATATGCTGCTGTCACCTGTCATCACTGCTGGACAGATGATTTCAACACAGACATTACAAGTGGTCCAGCCTCTTCATAAGCCTGCAGTAAAGACGCTGCAGCTTGTGATCACTGGTGTCATGAGGACAAGGAATGGCATCTCCCTAACAGGACTCAAGAGCCTATGCCATCATCTGTGGTATTAAGCAGGTTTCAATTAGGATTTTAGGTGGATTTCTGCTTTGTTCTGCGGAAGTTTTAATCAAGGCAGAAAAACTCTGGCACTTCACTCTCCTCACAACAGTCAGTCACCAAAGCTTTGCAGTTTTCTTCCTGAAGCTTCCCCTCCCTCGGGCACATTTTTAGCAAAAAGATGCAATCCTAAGCTCTCCAGATGTTGCCTCTCAGATGTGCCTCAGCACGCATCTCAGAGCCATCTGGCCGCAGCAACAGCTGGACTGCTTCCAAGTGGAAGTGCTCACAGGTAAGGGGGTGTGAGGAGAAGAATGTGCACTCCTTAGTACATTGTCAGCTAAGTCGGTGATGCTGTTTGACCAGCTGTTGAAATGAGCTCTCAGCGAAGGCAGCTTTCAGAATCCTGCAGTCAGTTTTCCTGTCTGGGTGCCTGAGGGTTATTGTCCAGGGGCATGCGACCCTGTGTGGTAATTCTGAGGTGTTGGAAACCTTAAGAGGTGATGTGCACACCTGTAATCCCAGAAGGTTGTGAACATGGCTGGTTCTTCTCCCCCTCCCCACCCCCCGCAACAGTGAAGCGCATGTATCAGATCCTTCCCTGGCTCTGAAGCCCTTCATGATCAAATTCACCCCAAGACAGACAGACAGACAGACATGCACACACACACACACACACACACACACACACACACACACAGACACACACTTCCTCCCTTCCTTTACTCTCTTTATAGTCCAGATGTCTCAGCATAATGATGGATAACCGTAGGGAGAGATGACCGTTCAGCAGAAGAGACTAGCGGACTTATCTGACTTGCAGAAACTGTTCTTTGTGGATAGCACACCTCTGAGGGAGGCCGGGAACTTGGCAGCAGGCTTCAAGAAAGCAGCAGGAGGTAAAGGCAAGACTTGGGCGTGGAAAACTGAAACAGGAAGGAGATGTACAAGGGGAAGGAGACCTCCCAGAAACCCTTGGGGGATAAGTTAGCTTTAACCCAAGGGGGAGAGCTGAGAAGCATTTGACCTGACGCCAGTGTCTTTGTGGTCAACAGAGCACTGTGCTTTCTGGAAATGGACTCTGTGTGTATTTTCCATTACTGCGCGCTGTATCTTCAGGATGTTCCTTCCCACCCTTTCGTCAGATGCAAAGGCTCCCTCTAATGAGTCCTCGGCCCAGGCTCCCCTACTTCTGTGGTTACTTATGCTTGGCCAGGACGCTTTACATACACCTACTTATCTGCCAGTCCAAGCCAGTCTTTAAAAGCCCGTTCTAATGCCAGCTCATTGGTCGCCTTAGGCCAGGGGCATAGTTACATCTGAAGAGTGAGAGAGAGAGAGAGAGAGAGAGAGAGAGAGAGAGAAATATGTGTGTGTGCATGTGTGAGTATGAGTATGCATATGTATGTGTATATGTGTGTGTGTATGTGTGTGTATATATATATGTGTGTGAGTGTGTGTGTATGTGTGAGTATATGTGTATGTGTATATGTGTGTGAGTGTGTGTGTGTGTATGCGTGTAGGAGCATGGGGTGTGTGTGTGAATGTGTGTATGTGAGTGTACGTGTGTGTTGCATAGGCTAGACCTATGTGGAGTAGTAGTCTCTTTAAAGATTCAAGAACCAAGACAACTAAGTACATTTTGAACTGAATCTCTGTTTCCCCCAAACTATAAGATATATTCTAGAAATATTTGGTGTGGTGGTTTGGATAAGAATGGTCTCCACGGGTTCAGATATTTGCATGCTTAGTCACCAGGTGCCATTTGAAACAATTATACAAATCAGGAGATTCCTTGTTGCAGGAAGCATATCACTGGGGTATGGGCTTTGAGGTCTCAAAAGCCCATGTCAGACCCAGTCTCTCTCTCTCTCTCTCTCTCTCTCTCTCTCTCTCTCTCTCTCTCTCCCCTTTTGTGGGTCAGGATGTAGCTCCCAGTTACTTCTCCAGCACCATGCCTGTCTGCCACCATGCTCTCTGCTATGAATAGAATGGACTAAACCACTGAACTGTGAGCATGGGTCCAATTAAATGCTTAAAAAAACAAAACTAAGAGTTGGTCATAGTGTCTCTTCACAGCAATAGGACAGTTGGGGAAATATTAACCTGCATTAGATAACGGCTGATATTAAGAAGCTGCTAATTTAGTTTTTGCATAGTGATGTTACAGTTATATGGAAGGATGGCATTTTTTGTAGGTGCCTGATGAAGAGTCACCATGCCTGTGATAATTTAGCAAACATGTATACTTGTTCACCTGCATAGAATGTAACAGATGCTGGAACTGAGCGCTAGATGGTAGATTGGGAGGTTTTCCATGTTTTAAACTATTTTGTACAGGTAAGATCTTTCATAATCCAAATTATTTTTAAAAATATTTTATTTTTAATTATGTGTGCACACACAGGCGGGATGCAGGAGAGGGCATCAGATCTCCTGGATCTGGAGTCTCAGGTGATTGTACCCCAACCAAGATGGGTGCTGGGAACGGAACTGCATTCCTCTGGAGGAGAAGCTAGTGTTCTTGACCCCAGAGCCATCTTTCTAGCCACATGAGAAAAATCCTTAAAAGAAGTCAGAGCAGTGGTTCTCAGCGTGTGTGTTGCAATCCCTTTGGGCTTTCACAGGGGTTGCCCTAGACCATTGGAGAACACAGATATTTACCTCACAATTCATAACAGTAGCAAAATCACAGTTATGAAGTAGCAATAAAAATATTTTTATGGTTGGAGGTCACCAGGACGTGAGGAACTGTATTAAAGGGTCACAGTGCTAGGCAGGCTGAGGACCACTGCTGTCGAGCTGTAGCAGACTTCGGGGCCAGGCAGACTGAGGACTAGGGCAGACCAAGGGGCTTCCTTTGCCAGAGAACTGTTTCCAGCAGTACACAGGGGCCCTTGCCTGAGGCAAGGCTGAATTTTTTTTTTTTTAACCTTAAAAATAAGAAGGGAAAACAAGAGCCCTCATTCCAGAAGTTCATTTAACATTTGATAAAAGCTCACTCCATTCCAGTTACATTCACACATGGTAATTTACTTCATTCTCACAATAACTTCTGTTCCTGCTATTTCCATTTCATGGGCTAGAGGAAAATAAAGCCTCCAAGTTCAGTGGATACTCCCTTGTCAGGATCTTTTTAGACCACAGAACTAGCCTGTGGTAGCAGGGTAAGAATCCAGTTCTGCGGATGCCACACTCCAGGTCTGTCCATATCCGTGTTTCTCAATCTTCCCGATTCTTCATATTATACTTCATAACTGTAATTTTGCTACTGTTATGAATCATAATATAAATATATGATATGCAGGATATCTGATATCTGATCCCTGTGAAAGGGTCCTGTCCGGAACTCAAAGACCTTTCCAGTGCCCTTTCCTGCCAATTGGGCTCAAAGCCCTCAGGCCAGAGCTATAAATTTAAGGAGGGAGCATGAAGTAATGGGGACCCAGCCTGGGCCTGTTGGAGTTTATTTGGGGCGTGATATCTTGTGAAAATTGCCCTTCGGGCCTAACTAGAGGACCGTGTTGTTCCCTGGCTCCTTCACAGCATCCCTGAGCTCACAGGTTTGCTAAGCCGGAAGACTCCCTGCCTATCCACCGAGCCAGCATGCACCCACTGGGACCTCTCCGGTTGCACCAAGGGAGTCCTGTTTTGTGATTTGCAGAAGCAGTCTGGAAATCCATCTGCAGTCAGGAATCAGGTTCTCCTGGAAGAGGGATTTCTGAATCAGAGCAGAAGCAGACACCCGACCACATCAAGGCGGAACCGGCCAGATGCTGAGTTGCTGCGTTTGAGAATGGCTACTGATTAGCCAACCGCAGGGTGGGGCAGGCCGCTGGGCTTCTCAGTTAGGGCAGAGGAACGTGAGGCTGAAGGCTGAAGGCTGAAGGAAGCAAGGAAGGATCTGTGAACATCTGGGGATGCTTAATCAGGAGGAAATGGGGACCCCACACACAGTAGCACTTTTATGAGCTCTGATTACACTCTGGAGAAGACAGGAAAATAACAGAAGCTAATGCCCTGGTAACTAATGCCCTGGTAACTAATAATCTTCTGATGGTAAATCGTGCTGCTTTCTCGAACCTTCCCCTTCCACAGATCATGATGCTAAGCACATGGAAGCGGCTAGAAGGGAGCCGAGCAGGTGTCTTTGTATTGACTGCTTCCTAGTCACAGAGGATGGTTTGGGAACATGGGAGAAATATGACTCCAAACCAGAACTTGAATTGTGAGGCTAGGGAAGGGGAGGAGGGGAGGTTTGAGGAGGAAGGGAGCAAGTCTTGTCTCCCTTCCTATTCCTCCATTCACTTACTCAGTGTTAAAAACTAGTGCTCTGGACTGAGGTGCCTCTGGGCTCAAATCAAGCTTTGTCACTTGAGAGCCCTGTGAATCCTGAGAATTGTTTGTTGTCTATTGGCTTCTGTGTCTTCATGTGATCACATGATGAAAGAGATGCATGGTATAGAAATTTGTGTGTGTACACACACATGCGCAGCTCTGTGTTGTATGCATGTTTGTGTGCATGCATGTGTGTGTGTGTGTGTGTGTATGCCAGAAGTTACACCTTCAGGTATTTTTTTTCTCCACCCTTGTGAAGACAGGATCTCTCACCAAGCCTAGAGTTCATTGTTTTGCCTAGACTGGCTGCCAGCAAGCCCTGGGAAAGCACTCATCCCTGCTCCACCCCTAGAAACCCATAGGATCCAGGGTTAGAGACATTCGCCATCACCCTTGGCTTTTGCATGGTTACAAAGATTTGAACTCAGGTCTTTAGTCTTGTGCAGTAGATACTCTGCTCACTGAATCAATCCCCCAGGTGCACCATAAATATTCTGAGGAATAAAGTGCCCAGTCCAGTAATATAACAGTTCACTGGGCCTGACGAGTGATAGTTGATCATTCAACTCCACCTATTGTTGAGTCTTTCAATAAATGTGTCCTAGGCCACTTGCTTGAGGGTCCAGAGGTGGTGGGTTTAGAAAAACATAATTTTACTCCATACTTGTGAAATGAGACACTTTCCCAACTACATCTCCCTTTTTATTTCCTTCCTTCTCAGTTTCCCACTGACAGACCGTGGAACACATGCACAAGAGAAAGGGAGGCCTTTGGGCAGAGAGGAGATAATGCATGGCCTGTGTACTCGAGAATTCTCTGTGCCTGGTTCACAATAGACACTTGATAGTGGAATCAATAATTACTTCCAGGGGCCAAACACTCAGGAAAATGGAACCTTTATTTTTATTTTTCTGCTGTTTTGATTAAAAGAGAGTCACTCATTTGGAATTCCACGGCTGCGAGCTGGTGGTCCAAGGATAAGGTCTGTCCCAGCCACGTGTTTTATTTGGCCTGGACAGTATGTTAAAAATTAGAAAATTAACTCCATGTTGTTTCTGGCTTCCTTTGAAAACAGATCTAGCTGTCCTGGGCTGTCTTTCTCCACGGTAACAGGCAGAGGGAGCCAAGCAGAGATGGGAGCTCTAGGAGATTTTCCCACTGATGCCCCCAGGCACCCCAGCCCTGGGCAGCCTCTTCTCAGACTGCCAAGGAGCCACTGTTGCCATTGATGGCCTCATCCTGTGAGGTGAGTGGAGGTGAGGCCACTGGGGCCAGAAGGACCAGCGTTGCTCCTAGAGCATCCTCCTCACTGTTGTCTAGGCAACTGATCGACACTTCACTTTCTGCTCAGATACAATGGCCTGGTGTCAGTGCCACCAAGATCAGCCTTCCTTTCTGCCACCAACACTTCTGTATTAGTTAGGGTTTTACTGCTGTGAACAGACACTATGACCAAGGCAAGTCTTATAAAAAAAAAAAACAACAACATTTAATTGGGGCTGGCTTACAGGTTCAGAGGTTCAGTCCATTATCATCAAGGTGGGAGCATGGCAGTATCCAGGCAGGCATGGCGCAGGAGGAGCTGAGAGTTCTATGTCTTTATCCAAAGGCTGCTAGTGGAAGACTGACTTCCAGGCAACTAGGGTGAGGATCTTAAACCCACACCCACAGTGACACACCCATTCCAACCAGGTCACACCTATTCCAACAAGGCCACACCTTCAGATGGTGCCACTCCCTGGTCCAAGGATATACAAACCATCACACCTTCCAAGGAAAGTGACTGGGTGTGTAAAAGAGGGCAGCTTCCCTCTGGTTAGGAAACCACAAGATGGACCCTAAGTGTGAATTCTTCACATACTTCTCATGTGACAGGAAGGAGAGTGCTGATCTGGGCTCCTGTGATTCAGAGCCCAGGATGTTCCAAGTGAGAGCTTTGTCAGCACAGGGCATCATGGTTCCATATTTAACCTTTCTTTTTGACCTCGAATGTAACTTTCCTTTCTCCTTCTCTCCTTTTGAGGTTTGTTTTCTTTTCTAATTGTGTGTGTGCCCACTCATATGTCTATGTACATGAGTGCTGGTGTCCGCAGAGGTCAGAAGAGGCCCCTGTGGAGTCACCGGTGCTTGTAGGTCATTTGACAAAGGTTCTGTGAACCAAATTCTGGTCTTTGGCAACTGCTTAGGCCCTGCATGGCTGAGATGGCTCTCCAGCCCTTACTTTGTTTCAAGTGAGCTCCTACAAGGACACCTGATAGATAAAACTGGAACCTCTCTGGATACTCATTATGGATCCCCAAATGATCCAGACTGATAACCTCTGGCCTAGGCTACCATCTCCTTTTGTCATAAAGGATGGGACAGAGGCCCCAAGGGGGGAAGAGGCCTGCCTGTCTATACTCATGGTTGCATGCTAGACTAGTGTCAGGACAGACTTTACTCTGAGTCTGGTGCCAGACTGAAAGTAGCACTGTAGTCTGGACCCCTGGGTGTGACCCAGCCAGGCAGATGTGGCCCTCACTCTGCAGGGCTCTAGCTAGACTTGGCTGAGCAATAGCACTCTAGGAGCATTGCTCTGAGTTTCAGGTTTCCTGATGTGCCACGCTGGCATTCTGCTCCCTGAGGCATCGATCCTTCAGGTTGGCTGCCAGTTGTCTCTCCAACTGATGTTTTGTGTAGTCACCTCCTACTTTGTACTAGGCTTGGTCAGCATGGCCAGTAGAACATGGCAGAAGTGAAGGGTGTCAATTCTGAGATTTGACCATCCACTGTGGTTGGAAACTTCACTGCAGACAGCTCCATGGACAGCTGACAAGGCTGGGGCTGAAGTCCACGTATAGACAAGAGAGAGCACAGAGAGGTGGCCTGTAATGCCAGGCATGTTCTTTGCATTGCAACATCGGAGAGCTCAACAGAAACTGCCTGAGAGACCCTGAGCCAGAATGAACCATAGTAATCTAGTTTAGCTACTCCCAGATGCTAAGACTGCACTTTTAAGCTGCTCAGTCCTCGGGTGATTTGTTATACATCCATAGAGAACTAATATAGTCTCATAGCAGCAGAGACCTAAATACCTCAACTTTAGCAGCACTTGAGGGTAGACACTGAAGTCAGTTTAACACTAGACTGCATGGCTTAGTCATAGCACATCTATTTGTTACAGTTCTGGAGGCTGGGAAATCCAAGGTTAAGGCACTGGCAGATTTTGTATCTGCTGAAGACTCATTCCCTGCTTCAAAGAGACCAACTAGCCTTATGTTCCTCACACAGCAGTAAGGAAGTACGTTCTACTGGGAGTATTCCAAGGATACTAATCTGATTCACAGAGGCTTAACCTTTGCTACAGTTTGTGCATGGTTTAATCTTCAGGATTCATGTTGAAGTTTGCTTGTCCGTGTAACGGCATTGCGAGGTAGGGTCTGAGTGAAGGTTAGTGTCTTTGCCGTAGGACTGGATTAGTTCTCATAGACAGGGATTCGTTCTTACGAGACCGGATTGTTATAGTTCAGGAAAGTTCATTGTCCCCCTCCCCTCCACTTTTTTGTGCAATTGCTTCCTTCTATGCCTTTATATCTTGAATGAGGCAGAGTTGGGTCCCATCAGAGGCTGGTCTGTGCTTCCACACTTCCAGGTCTGTGAGGGAAAGTATTGTCCTTTCTATAGGCAATGTCTCAGATGTTCTGTTACAGCAACAGACGCACACAGCACACATGACCTCATATAAATCTAGTTAGAAACCAAATGCCCTTGACACCGTCACACTAGGAGAGAGAGGTCAGTGAGGTCACAGGGGACACACAGGCATTAGGTCCATGACAAGCATCCATTAGAAAAATTCAAAGTCCGGGCAAAGCATCGTAAATGCTTAACTTCCTATAACTAAAATGTGAAAAATAAAAAGCAAGAATTAACCTGTTACTTGCCATATACCCATATTACTGAACTTTTTTTTTCCTTTCTTAAAAGAAACAATATGAAACTAAAGATAGAGTTTTTAAAATTGAGATGTAACTCACACACCAGGAAACTCACTATCCTGAAGTGTTCAATTTAGTGGTTTGTGGTGTATTTACTATGTTGCACAATCATTACCACTAACTATAGAACATTTTTATCCTTCCAAAGAGAAACGCCACACTCCCCCCGCCCCCCCTCTCATTCTCTGTCAACCGAGAATCTGCCTTCTGTCTCTACGAATGGGTTTATTCTGGAGATTTCATTTTGGTGTAATCATACAGTTTGTGGTCTTCTGTGGCTAGCTTCTTTCGCTCAGCGTGTTTACAGCATCTCTCTATGACTCAGGACGCTACTACTTTTTCTGCTGAGTCACATGTTGATGTGGGGCTATACATAGTCTTCTTTTCCACTCATGAGTTGGTGGGCATTGGTAGTGTCTTCACCTCAGAGCTGTTGCGAATGCTGCTGTAGGAATTGTGGGCATATCTCTGCATGCATGTGTGGTTTCTTCCATTCACTTCCATAAATACCTAGGAGTGGAACAGTGGCATCAGACCATAATTCTAGGTTCAACTTCCCAAGGAATTGCCAAGCCATTTTCTACAGTAGCTCAGCATTTTGCATTCATGATGGATATTTTCACTCTATTAAATATCTAACAACTGGACCAAAATGAAATATCAAAGTATGTAAAAAAAAAAAAAAAACTTGGAGAATATCCCCTTATTATATTCAAGTCTCTGCCTTTTGTCCTTGTCCACTGTGAGGTTTGCCCTTGAAAGCTCTGGTCTAGTGGGGTGTTGAGTCCACCAGTTGTACTCTGATATCCGATTTCTCTCTTAGAGCTGAACCCTGCCTCTAAGCTGAGCACTTCACTGCCCAAAACAAAGATGGCGTTTCTCCACATCCTGCTAAGTTATTATGGCCATTGACTAAGTTGTGGTAGATGGGGTAGTAGAAATCTTGACATGGCTTTCAAAAAATGATCTCAAAGGGAGGAAACCTGATCCTATTTTTCTCCTCTGTCTCCTGCTGGCTGGAATGTAAGTGCAATGATTGAGCTCAAGCTGCCATGATGGGTGTAATTGTAGATTACAAAATAAGGAAGACAAAGCAAGAAAATGGAAGCTATTTGGAAATTTTTTTTTCCATTTTTTATTAGGTATTTAGCTCATTTACATTTTCAATGCTATACCACAAGTCCCCCATCCCCATCCCCCCCACTCCCCTACCCACCCACTCCCCCTTTTTGGCCCTGGCGTTCCCCTGTACTGGGGCATATAAAGTTTGCAAGTCCAGTGGGCCTCTCTTTCAAGTTATGGCCTATTAGGCCATCTTTTGATACATATTCAGCTAGAGACAAGAGCTCCGGGGTACTGGTTAGTTCATATTGTTGTTCACCTATAGAGTTGCAGTTCCCTTTAGTTCCTTGGGTGATTTCTCTAGCTCCTTCATTGGGGACCCTGTGATCCATTCAATAGCTGACTGTGAGCATCCACTTCTGTGTTTGCTAGGCCCCGGCACAGTCTCACAAGAGACAGCTATATCTGGGTCCTTTCAGAAAAATCTTGCTAGTGTATGTAATGGTGTCAGCATTTGGAAGCTGATCATGGGATGGATCTCTGGATATGGCAATCACTAGATGGTCCATCCTTTCGTCACAGCTCCAAATTTTGTCTCTGTGACTCCTTCCATGGGTGTTTTGTTCCCAATCCTAAGAAGGGGCAAAGTGTCCACACTTTGGTCTTCTTTCTCTTGAGTTTAATGCGTTTAGCAAATTGTATCTTTTATCTTGAGTATCCTAAGTTTCTGGGCTAATATCCACTTATCAGTGGGTACATATTGTGAGAATTCCTTTGTGATTGGGTTGCCTCACTCAGGATGATGCCCTCCAGGTCCATCCATTTGCCTAGGAATTTCATAAATTCATTCTTTTTAATAGTTGAGTAGTACTCCATTGTGTAAATGTACCACATTTTCTGTATCCATTCCTCTGTTGAGGGGCATCTGGGTTCTTTCCAGCTTCTGGCTATTATAAATAAGGCTGCTATGAACATAGTGGAGCATGTGTCCTTCTTACCGGTTGGCACATCTTCTGGATATATGCCCAGGAGAGGTATTGCTGGATCCTCTGGTAGTACTATGTCCAATTTTCTGAGGAACCGCCAGACTGATTTCCAGAGTGGTTGTACAAGCTTGCAATCCCACCAACAATGGAGAAGCGTTCCTCTTTCTCTACATCCTCGCCAGCATCTGCTGTCGCCTGAAATTTTGATCTTAGCCATTCTGACTGGTGTGAGGTGGAATCTCAGGGTTGTTTTGATTTTCATTTCCCTGATGATTAAGGATGTTGAACATTTTTTCAGGTGCTTCTCTGCCATTCGGTATTCCTAGGGTGAGATTTCTTTGTTCAGTTCTGAGCCCCATTTTTAATGGGGTTATTTGATTTTATGGAGTCCACCTTCTTGAGTTCTTTATATATATTGGATATTAGTCCCCTATCCGATTTGGGATAGGTAAAGATCCTTTCCCAATCTGTTGGTGGTCTTTTTGTCTTATTGACGGTGTCTTTTGCCTTGCAGAAGCTTTGCCATTTTATGAGGTCCCATTTATTGATTCTCGATCTTACAGCACAAGCCATTGCTGTTCTATTCAGGAACTTTTCCCCTGTACCCATATCTTCAAGGCTTTTCCCCACTTTCTCCTCTATAAGTTTCAGTGTCTCTGGTTTTTTGTGGAGTTCCTTAATCCACTTAGATTTGACCTTAGTACAAGGAGATAGAAATGGATCAATTCGCAATCTTCTACATGATAACAGCCAGTTGTGCCAGCAACATTTGTTGAAAATGCTGTCTTTTTTCCACTGGATGGTTTTAGCTCCCTTGTCAAAGATCAAGTGACCATAGGTGTGTGGGTTCATCTCTGGGTCTTCAATTCTATTCCATTGGTCTACTTGTCTGTCACTATACCAGTACCATGCAGTTTTTATCACAATTGCTCTATAGTACCGCTTTAGGTCCGGCATGGTGATTCCACCAGAGGTTCTTTTATCCTTGAGAAGAGTTTTTGCTATCCTAGGTTTTTTGTTATTCCAGATGAATTTCCAGATTGCACTTTCTAATTCGTTGAAGAATTGAGTTGGAATTTTGATGGGGATTGCATTGAATCTGTAGATTGCTTTTGGCAAGATAGCCATTTTTACAATGTTGATCCTGCCAATCCATGAGCATGGGAGATCTTTCCATCTTCTGAGATCTTCTATAATTTCTTTCTTCAGAGACTTGAAGTTTTTATTATACAGATCTTTCACTTCCTTAGTTAGAGTCACGCCAAGATATTTTATATTATTTGTGACTATTGAGAAGGGTGTTGTTTCCCTAATTTCTTTCTCAGCCTGTTTATTCTTTGTGTAGAGAAAGGCCATTGATTTGTTTGAGTTAATTTTATATCCAGCTACTTCACTGAAGCTGTTTATCAGGCTTAGGAGTTCTCTGGTGGAATTTTTAGGGTCACTTATATATACTATCATATCATCTGCAAAAAGTGATATTTTGACTTCATCTTTTCCAATTTGTATCCCTTTGATCTCCTTTTGTTGTCGAATTGCTCTGGCTAGGACTTCAAGTACAATGTTGAATAGGTATGGAGAAAGTGGACAGCCTTGTCTAGTCCCTGATTTTAGAGGGATTGCTTCAAGCTTCTCACCATTTATTTTGATGTTGGCTACTGGTTTGCTGTAGATTGCTTTTATCATGTTTAGGTATGGGCCTTGAATTCCTGATCTTTCCAAGACTTTTATCATGAATGGGTGTTGGATCTTGTCAAATGCTTTTTCCCCATCTAATGAGATGACCATGTGGTTTTTGTCTTTGAGTTTGTTTATATACTGGATTACGTTGATGGATTTCCATATATTGAACCATCCCTGCATCCCTGGGATGAAACCTACTTGGTCAGGATGGATGATTGTTTTGATGTGTTCTTGGATTCGGTTAGCAAGAACTTTATTGAGGATTTTTGCATCAATATTCATAAGGGATATTGGTCTGAAGTTTTCTATCTTTGTTGGGTCTTTTTGAGGTTTAGGTATCAGAGTAATTGTGGCTTCATAGAATGAGTTGGGTAGAGTACCTTCTGTTTCTATTTTGTGGAATAGTTTGTGAAGAACTGGGATTAGATCTTCTTTGAAGGTCTGATAGAACTCTGCAGTAAACCCATCTGGTCCTGGGCTTTTTTGGGTTGGGAGACTATTAATGATTGCTTCTATTTCTTTGGGGGATATAGGGCTGTTTAGATCATTAACCTGATCTTGATTCAACTTTGGTACCTGGTATCTGTCTAGAAACTTCTTCATTTCATTCAGGTTCTCCAGTTTTGTTGAGTATAGCCTTTTGTAGAAGGATCGGATGGTGTTTTGGATTTCTTCAGGATCTGTTGTTATGTCTCCCTTTTCATTTCTGATTTTGTTAATTAGAATGCTTTCCCCGTGCCCTCTAGTGAGTCTGGCTAAGGGTTTGTCTATCCTGTTGATTTTCTCAAAGAACCAGCTCCTTGATTGGTTGATTCTTTTAATAGTTCTTGTTTCCACTTGGTTGATTTCGCCCCTGAATTTGATTATTTCCTGCCGTCTACTCCTCTTGGGTGAATTTGCTTCCTTTTGTTCTAGAGCTTTTAGGTGTGTTGTCAAGCTGCTAATGTGTGCTCTCTCTAGTTTCTTTTTGGAGGCACTCAGAGCTATGAGTTTTCCTCTTAGAAATGCTTTCATTGTGTCCCATAAGTTTGGGTATGTTGTGGCTTCATTTTCATTGAACTCTAAAAAGTCCTTAATTTCTTTCTTTATTCCTTCCTTGACCAAGGTATCATTGAGAAGAGTGTTGTGCAGTTTCCAAGTGAATGTTGGCTTTCTATTATTTATTTTGTTATTGATGATCAGCCTTAGTCCATGGTGATCTGATAGGATGCATGGGATAATTTCAATATTTTTGTGTCTGTTGGGGCCTGTTTTGTGACCTATTATGTGGTCAGTTTTGGAGAAGGTACCATGAGGTGCTGAGAAGAAGGTATATCCTTTAGTTTTAGGATAAAATGTTCTGTAGATATCTGTCAGATCCATTTGTTTCATAACTTCTGTTAGTTTCACTGTGTCCCTGTTTAGTTTATGTTTCCATGATCTGTCCATTGTTTGAAGTGGTGTGTTGAAATCTTCCACTATTATTGTGTGAGGTGCAATGTGTGCTTTGAGCTTTACTAAAGTTTCTTTAATGAATGTGGCTGCCCTTGTATTTGGAGCATAGATATTCAGAATTGATAGTTCCTCTTGGAGGATTTTACTTTGATGAGTATGAAGTGCCCCTTTTTGTCTTTTTTGATAACTTTGGGTTGGAAGTCAATTTTATTAGATATTAGAATGGCTACTCTGGCTTGTTTCTTCATACCATTTGCTTGGAAAATTGTTTTCCAGCCTTTCATTCTGAGGTAGTGTCTATCTTTTTCTCTGAGATGAGTTTCCTGTAAGCAGCACAATGTTGGGTCTTGTTTGTGTAGCCAGTTTGTTAGTCTATGTCTTTTTATTGGGGAGTTGAGTCCATTGATTTTAAGATATATTAAGGAAAAGTAATTGTTGGTTCCTGTTATTTTTGATGTTAAAGTTGGCATTCTGTTCTTGTGGCTGTCTTCTTTTAGGTTTGTTGTGGGATTACCTTCTTGTTTTTTCTAGGGCGTAGTTCCCATCCTTGTATTGGTTTTTTTCTGTTATTATCCTTTGAAGGGCTGGATTCGTGGAAAGGTAATGTGTGAATTTGGTTTTGTCGTGGAATACTTTGGTTTCTCCATCTATGGTAATTTAGAGTTTGGCTGGGTATAGTAGCCTGGGCTGGAATTTGTGTTCTCTTAGTGTCTGTATAACATCTGTCCAGGCTCTTCTGGCTTTCATTGTCTCTGGTGAAAAATCTGGTATTTTTCTGATAGGCTTGCCTTTATATGTTACTTGACCTTTTTCCCTTACTGCTTTTAGTATTCTATCTTTATTTAGTGCATTTGTTGTTCTGATTATTATGTGTCGGGAGGAATTTCTTTTCTGGTCCAGTCTATTTGGAGTTCTGTAGGCTTCTTGTATGTTCATGGGCATCCCTTTCTTTAGATTTGGGAAGTTTTCTTCTATAATTTTGTTGAAGATGTTTGCTGGTCCTTTGAGGTGAAAATCTTCATTCTCATCCACTCCTATTATCCGTAGGTTTGGTCTTCTCATTTTGTCCTAGATCTCCTGGATGTTTTGAGTTAGGATCTTTTTGCATTTTCCATTTTCTTTGATTGTTGTGCCGATGTTCTCTATGGAATCTTCTGCACCTGAGATTCTGTCTTCCATCTCTTGTATTCTGTTGCTGATTCTTGCATCTATGGTTCCAGATTTCTTTCCTAGGGTTTCTATCTCCAGCGTTGCCTCACTTTGAGTTTTCTTTATTGTGTCTACTTCCCTTTTTAGGTCTAGTATGGTTTTGTTCATTTCCATCACCTGTTTGGATGTGTTTTCCTGTTTTTCTTTAAGGACTTTTACCTGTTTGGTTGTGTTTTCCTGTTTTTCTTTAAGGACTTGTAACTCTTTAGTAGTGTTCTCCTGTATTTCTTTAAGTGAGTTATTAAAGTCCTTATTGATGTCCTCTACCATTATCATGAGATATGCTTTTAAATCCAGGTCTAGCTTTTCGGGTGTGTTGGGGTGCCCTGGACTGGGCGAAGTGGGAGTACTGGGTTCTGATGATGGTGAGTGGTCTTGGTTCCTGTTAGTAAGATTTTTACGTTTACCTTTCCTTTCGCCATCTGGCAATCTCTGGAGTCGTTATAGTTGTCTCTGTTTAGAGATTGTTCTTCTGCTGATTCTGTTACCGTCTATCAGCAGACCTGGGAGATAGGCTCTCTCCTCTGAGTTTCAGTGGTCAGAGCACTCTCGGCTGACAAGCTCTCCTCTTACAGGGAAGGTGCACAGATATCTTGCGTTTGGACCTCCTCCTGGCTGAAGAAGAAGGCCCAAAACAGGACCTTTCCCAGAAGCTCTGTTGATTTGGCAGGTCACAGAAGCTGTCAGCTTCTCTGGTGCACACTCTCACCTGTGCAGACTAAGTTCCTAAGTTTGGCAGAGTCCCGGAACCAAGATGGCGCCTGCAGCTCCTGAGGCAGAGGGCTTCCGGCCGTGCAGACACCTGTCCTCTGGCCGGGAGGGTGGCCGGATGTCTGTGGCCCGAAAAGGGTGCTGCCTCAGAGGCTCTGTGGCTCCCGCCTGCCCTAGAACCTGTCCGCTTCTGTGGTGCACACTCTCACCTGTGCAGACTAAGTTCCTAAGTTCAGCTGAGTCCTGGAACCAAGATGGCGCCCACTGCTCCTGAGGCAGAGGGCTTCTGAGCCAGGCAGACACCTGTCCTCTGGCCGGGAGAGTGGCCGGATATCTGCAGCCCGAAAAGGGTGCTGCCTCAGAGGCTCTGTGGCTCCCGCCTGCCCCAGAAGCTGTCAGCTTCTGTGGTGCACACTCTCACCTGTGCAGACTAAGTTCCTAAGTTCGGCGGAGTCCTATTTGGAAATTCTTAACACTATACAAACACTAAGCTAATCTCAGATGAGTTGGTTGAAGAAAATTTGTATCTCAATTTTATCTATAGTTATTAGGATTATGTAGTTCTATTGAACTTAACTGAATGACTAAATGCTTTAAGTGTAGTAGACGATCACGTCATCACTATGTTTCTTCTGAACTTGTAATATCATCAACTGTGTGGTCACTCATCTCCATCTTGTCTCTCACTAACCTGCCTTTCACATGGTACTCAGTATGAGCTTTTAAAGCTAATTTTGTCATGTCCTTTGCGGCTGACAGTGTTGTTACACTCATCTTGTAATAAAAATCAAGGCTCCCAAAGGCTGTGCAGCATCTGCTGAGCTCATCCTGTCCTAGTTCTCCATCTGCTTCAGGTTCACTGAGACTTGGTTCCTTTGATAGGTCACACAGTGTCCTATGACAAGCTTTGTGCACATGTCAGCTAAAGAAAATTCTCCCCTGTACCGCATATCATCTTTACTCTTGGCTATGCCTAAGCTCTACCTAAAGTTTCTTCTGGTCATCCTCATGTATGTCTGTTTTCCCACCACATGGGCTATGTCCTACATTCTGCTCATATCCTAGGCCCTGGCATATGGCAGACGTTCATGTTAGAATGCCTCTGAGTGCTAAGTTAAGAAGTGTTGGTGCTATGATATCTAAATCCGTTTTCTGTTACTATGGCAAAATACTTGAGACTGGCAAGAACAGAAGAACAGAGACTGGCAAGAACTTAGAAGAACAGAAGTTTATTAAGACTCATTCTTCTGGAAGCTAGGAAGAGCAAAATCAGGTGCTTGGGCCTGGTGAGGGCTTTGTGTCTATCAACTTGTGGTGGAAGCAGGTAGGGGTGGGCAAGGAAAAGGGAGGCTAAACTCTGGAGACAGCAAGCTTATGTCTCGAGCAGTGGTGTTGATCCATTCTGAAGGCTCCGGCCCCATAACCCAGATGCCTCCTCTTAGGCTCTGCCTTTCCACTGTGCTGCCATGACAGTCAAAATTCAGTCTGGGTTCAGGAGGGAACAAGCTATACACAAGCCACAGCACATGAACATACTAAATATTAATCCTTACCACTCTCTCTTTTCAGCTATCTGTTGGCTAGGTGGGTGACCTAAGAGTGAATAGTTATATAGTCTCCTTGAATATCCATTTATTAATTCATAAAATAGGAACACACACACACAAGCCCATGTCCACTTTCCCCTGCGGTAGCCAGGTCTGTTGAGTACTGAGCTGGACTGGAGTGAGGGAAACTTAACCGGGAGCAGACGTTCATGTTCATGTGAATACAATGTAGGACTCTGGTCAGCCATGAGTGCTCAGGCAAAGAACATACTCAGGACCAGCTATGGAGAACTGGTTCATTTATTGTGGAGGAAAAAAGGGTGCTTATGTCCTTGGTGAGGTGGCCAAGGGCAGGGGTGTTAGAAGATGCTTCATCTTCATACTCAGTGGTTGTAGAGTCTATGGAGGAAAAACCTTAAGGTCAAATAAGGAGCGAGGCCTGATAATTGTCAGGGCAATAAATTCCTGTTCTGGTTGATGGTGAGGGAAGCAGGCTTTATGTCACTTGTGGGGAGTAGAGGTGCCAACTCCAGCTGTCCTCATATTTGAAGTATCCAGGGTTGAAGCTTTCTTGACCTTTCCTCTGTAACCCTGGGCCATTATGGTCACACATGTGTGCTCATGCATGTTCACACAGGTGCACACACACATACACAGTACCTTAAATGTCAGCAATGTGTTGGGTTAAATAGAAAGATGACTTACAGGTGCTCAAAAAGCAGAAGCCAGCACTAGTTACTAGTTATCAGCAAAAATGAGCGTTCTTCTGTTTGCACTTTTATGGGGTGGTGAGGCCAAGGCAGCATGCCAGGGTATGGCCAGCTAGCCAGTGGGATCTGTTGATAGGGGCCTCAGATGTAGGGCAAGATAGAAGAGAATGAGGCTCAGGAAGCCCCAGAATTTCTGGAACTGTTACTCTTATCTTGTGCCTCTCCTTCCCCAGCCCACCATCGAAGTTTGGAATCAATGACTTGTTTTGAGTTTGCAGGCTAAAGGACTACAGAAATCCCATGAAGACAAACCACACCTTGATCCCACTGCAGATACGGACTTTGGCTTTTTGCGTTGGTGATCCAGACTTTTGGGTCTGAGAGGGAGGAATGATTGTGCTTTCCACTGTGAGAAGGACTTGGGCTTGAGGGCATGAGAGGACTGCTGTGATTTAAATATGGTTAACATCCTCCAAAACTCCTAAGGAAACATTATCGGACACTGGTGAGACCGTCAGAGGAGTCTTGTCATTAGGGCTGCGTCCTCATGAAAGGATCCGTGCTGTTCTTGCAGCTGGTAATTGGCTTGGGAGGCATGGATGGTTAAGAGCAGCTTGAGCAGAGGGAGCTCAGCTTCCTCTGGCCCTGCTTGCTTCTCCCACCATGGGACCTTCTGCTCTTCCACCATGGTACTAGGTAGCAGGAGGCCTTCATCAGAAGCTGAGCAGTCCCCAGCACCTTGCTCTTAGACTTCCCAGCCTCCAGAGCTGTGAACTAAATAAGGTTTTATTCTTTATGTAGTATTGAGTCTCAAGTAATCTGGGATTGTTACAGAAAACGGATCACAACACCATTCATCTCTACACTGCCTGCTGCCAGAGTTTTGTTAACCTGATACAACGGAACCATACCTGGGAAGAGGGCATCTCACCTGAGGAATTGTCTCCATTAGTGGGCTTGTAGGAATGTCTGTGGGGTATTTTCTTGATTAATGATTGATCCACACTAGAAGGCCCAGCCCACCATGGGTTGTGCAATTCTTAGGCAGGTAGCTTAGAAGGTAGATGAACAATCTAATAAGCATCTCACCTCTGTGCTGTCTGCTTCAGTTTCTGCCTCTAGGTCCAGGTTTCTGCTTTGAGTTCCTAGCCTGACTTCTCTGAATGATTGACTATGGCATTGAAGCACAAGCCAAATCAAACCTTTCCTCCCCAAGCTGCTTTTGGTTAAATGTTTTATCAAGGGAGTAGAAAATAAACATAAGACCCAGTGCTTGCTGCCTAATTGATGTAGATTGATTTCCTTCTCCTTTCCTCCCCCCTCCCTCCCTCCCTTCTCCCTTCCCTCCCTCTCTCCCTCCTTTCTCTCTCCAGACACTTATAAAATATAACCATTGCTTCGCAGAAGAAAACTAGAGAATGAAACCAACTCGACATCTGGGCAAGCCCTTTGCCATGCTCATGGGTAGCTAAGACCTTTACAGAGGGGTCACCATTTGACTCCTTGATTTGGGGTGGAGTTTAAGTTGGCGCTCACATTTGAATTAAGTGATGGGAATCCTTCTATAAAGGCGATAAGAGTCCTGAGGATGGTCCCATGTGTCCATGTAGAGTCTTGGCAGGACATCACTCTGTGTGGTTCACAACCATCTTTACATTCCAACAACATTCAAATAATCCCAGTGCAATAGCAAAGAAAATAGGACGCCTGCTTGCTGCCCAGATTAAAAACTCTTATTCAGCTTTCTGACGACACATGTTGAAATCTCCACTCTCTCCTAAGGTTTGACATTGCTTCCGCGCAACACGGGGCCAGGTTTGCTCCCTCTGGAGACTTGGATAAACCCTCAAGTTCCTTAGGTGGACAAATGGCTGCATTTGCTTCCCACTAGATGACTCCCAGCTGCTTGTGTGCCCTGCTTCTCACCTCCTGGCCTGCAGCTGGAGTGTCCACTCTGTAAGCCTCACCCTTGGCAGCTCTCCCAAGAAGACTAACACTGACACTGGAATTTAAGTGGAAAAAAAATCACAGGAGATGAGCCAGGCATGTTAGCTCATACTTATAATCATGGCACTTGGAAAACTGAGGTCGGAAGAGATCACAGTGAGTTTGAGGCCAGTCAGTTATTTGGGAGACTCTGTCTCAAAAAGAAAAGAAAAATCCCCCCAAAATGGAAAATAAGATCAGAAGGCACATGATAAGAGTTTGACAGGTACTTGAATAAAAGACTGAAGCAGTGTGCCCCATGAACGCCCACTTCACTAACAGTTAACAGTCTTGTATGGAAGGTTTTGCAGTGGAGAGTTAGCCGATGCCTGTTCCTGTCCTGGCTCCACTCCAGATCACCTTATCGGGATCTCTGGGGCTTTGACTTGCTAGCAAACTCTTCAGGCAGTTTCTTAGGGTCACTGCTGACACCAGTGCCTGAGGAATTCTTGACAAAAGTCCTTCAGCTTTGCCACCAAGATTAAAGCCAAGTGGCTCCATTAGGGGGCAGTGGCCTGGGGGAAATGTTAGCAAATGCTTGCTTTGGTTTATGGGCTGCGTTAAAACAAGGAGATCCTGGAAGAGTCAAAGGGCTCAGGAAAGCAAGGGCCTAAACCATGTTCCTGTTGTCTGCTGACAGAGACCCAGGGACCATGATCAGCCAGAGGAGGGTGTGTAGCCATGCATCAATTAGTGCTGGGTTAGCAGTAATTTCCCATACAAGTCCAGACTTCCTTTCATGAAGACTGGAAGCAGCAGAAGTAGCAGTAAAGATGGGACATGGGAAGAGAAGGGTCAGGTGGCCCTGGAATCACCCATCCCAGAAATAAAACAAAACACCAAACAGAATAAACAGAAGTCTTTTCCTGAATGACTGTTCCCCCTTTGAAAACAGCAAGTGTGAGCTACAGACCACACAGAGAGGCCCACCACTGTACTGGATGCAGTTAGAGAGGTTAGAGGATGCTTTCATAAGGAATAGGCCATGTCTGCCAACAAAACTGCTAATGTTACTCAGTGAAACTGTGTCAGAAAGGGTTTGTATATATCTCAGTCGGTAGAGTGCTTGCCTAGACTGTACAAAGCCCTGGTTTTTTATAATGGTTCTGTAATACAGTCCTATTATCCAAGCATGGGAAGTGGAGGAAAGAGTGTGTGTACATGCATAGATATGTATGTGTGTGTTCATGTGTGTGTGTGTGTGTGTGTGAAGTTCGAGGTAATTCCTTGCTACATAGAGACTTGAAGTCTGGGTTGCATGATTTTGAGATGTCTCAGAACAACACAACAAAACCCAAACCCATCAACCAAAGAGACAAACAAAAACCGGCAGCAGGTGAAACTTGATTCTAATAATTCTGTGTAACCCATACCTCATTACTCCTCCTTCAAAAGGCACTTGCAGGGTCCTGGTTTCACAAGTGTTCCCCGTTCTCTAGTGTCGTTGCCTCACTCAGCAACAGTGGCAGCCTAGAGTTCTTCACCTGCTCGACAGGGGTCAGCCTGACCTCCTTAGTTCTAGGAGCAGAAAACCGTGCATCTCCACAGAGGCCACCATTCCTAAGTGAGCCTTTAGTATCTACTCTTTCCATGCCCATAAATTTCCCATCATGCCTTCCACTCTCCCACCTCACACCTACTCTATGTGGACTGTTCACGTCAGACACAATTGGGAAGTGAGTGAAGCTCATTTGCAGAGTCCCTCCACTCTGCCTGTGGCCCTCCTCCACTCTGCCTGTGGCCCTTCTCCTTGAGCTACAGCTTTGTTCAGGACGGAAACTGCCACAACTCGTTGCCGTCAGTCTGTGAGGACAAGGCTGTGAGTTCCTGTCAGCAGGGGTAGTTTTTACAACCCCCTTACAGGGACAACATCCAGTTTTCCAAGGCCCTTATGAAATACCTCCTGTATTCTCCTCTCAAGTTTTCAGTAATCATGTGTCCTGCTGTGCCTAGCTCATGTCTGCGGTGCTGGGTACCATCATTCTGGCCTCAGAGATGAGGACCGGTCTGAAGGATGAAAGTGTTCATCTTGCTTTCCTGGGGATTTTGAAACACTCCACTTTCAGGGGCACTTGCGGTTCTCATGCGGAGCTGGGAGTGGAAGCGAGTTCTTGCTTGAAACCATTTAGATATCTATGGGAAGCTGAGAAAGCCCTGAGTGAATGTGACTCATTGCCATAGGCACATTCAAAGACATTTCAAACTGGCAAGAACCTTGGGAACTGGCAAGATCCTCCCTCTGGGCCAGGCTCAGAGGAAACTGGCAAAGCCTTCCCCTGGTCTGAGTGTCAAGTTGGCAGTTTGAGCAAAACCTAGCAACTGGGGCTTTCTCCTTCTGGATGACTACAGCCCCTAATAGTTCCCCTACTGTGTCTACTGGGACTAGCTAACTCCTCCCCCTGCGCTGTACATAATAAAGCTCTAGGTTCCAGGCTGCTGTTACTTAGTCGGTTCTCCTCCATCAGAGCGAGAGCACCGTCCACCACCGGATCTCAGGTCTTCTTTTAGCATGTCTGCGTGTCTGTCCTTTGTTCTCTGAAACCCCAGTCAGGTTTTCAGGGCCAAGCTGTGCAGGACTCAGTGGACACCAATAGGGAAAATAAACAAGTGTTTTGATATGCAAAGCATAAGGTTTCTCTGTGGCTTCGGGGCCAGTGAGGGTGGAATGGGCTAATCACTGCGCTTATGAATCAGTCTCTATTCATTTGACAAATAGCTTCTTCTGATAGACCCAAGAGGACCTAACTTTATCTCTTCATGACTGGCAAATAAGAAGCACTCATTAAGTATTTTTAAGTGAATCAATAAAGTCATGATAAAAAGAATAGGGTGGAGAGAAGTTGAGTCCAGCCAGAGTGACACCAGTCTGTATAATGACCTAATGCCTTAAAGTCCATCAGAGACTTTGTGGATGGCTGCCATGAAGCAATAGCTCTCAGAGTTAAGGGTTAATGAGCAGCAAGAATCCTTCTTACATCTTGCAGGTCCTTAACCACAATATGGTAGCTCTTGCTTTTGCACATCAAATACATGGAATGGCCATTTGGAGAAAGTAGCGTTTCGCTCCATAAAAAACCAAGTTGGCATGTTTTTAAGAATAAAATACAGTCCAAACTATTAGTTTCCTCTGCATGATGATAGCTATTGCTTAGAACGTTGATGAGAGAAACTTCTTAAACTGGGGCATGGTGAAGCGTCCCCTTAATCCCAGCACAAAGGCAGGGGCAGAGGCAGGGGCAGACTGACCTCCATAAATTCAAGGCTACTTGGTCTACACAATGAATTACAGGTTAGTGAAGGCTACACATTGAGACCCCATATTTAAAAATAATGTACTTTCTTGCTTCCCACAAAATTCTTCTCTCCAGAACAACCATTCGGCAGGCACCGGCTACACGGACTGAGAAGCTGATAACTGATCAGAGTCAAGCTGAGCCTATCAACCCCTTTCCATGTCCCCAGAGATAAACAGGAGCAAACCTAAGATAAAACACCACCGAGTGCACTTCCCTGGGACCATTTCAAGAGCTTCAGACCTCTGGAAACACATATGTGAACCAGCAGGATGGCCACATCACCCATAGGGCAGTAGAGGTAGATGCCAAATGCAGAGAAACTGAGTCATAAATGTCTGTAACTCTTCCTGTGGGTGTGAGGAACCTGTCTCTCAACCCAGCTTGAATGGGATTTGTTTCTGCAACTGGAATAATCTTAAATCATCCATTCTGACACCAGAGACTCAGCACTTTCAGGTAAGGTCAGTGCTATTCTTGGTATAAAAGAGGATTTTATCGCATTTGCATGCGTTGTCATTGTTTCCCTGCAGTCGCTAGCATCCAGCTGCCCAGGCAAGCTGCTTCCTATGCAATTAAACTGCTTTTGATACCAAACACAAGCAGCTTGTTTTAGAAATGCAAGTTTATTTGTTTGTTTGTTGTGAAAGATGAGGCTTTATTGCTTATGGGCCACAGTCTTTTACTTTTGATGGTTCGGAAATTTGCTTTAAAGCTTTCAGGTGACCCTATGCTGTCTGCTTTACTGTACTTTTAGAACTGCCAATCAAAGCAGTCTGGTTTTGGGTTTTTTGTTGTTGTTTTTCTTTTTACTTCTTCATTTTTTTCAATGTTTTGTCCTTCCTCGACTTCTGCAGCTGGTTCTGTCTCATATCAGCCAAAGGACAAAGAAAAACCCAAAGTGGTAAAATAAATTATGCCCAGGTGAACGGCATGAAGCTTTTTACCAAACTTTGCAAAGCTGATCTGAACAGTTGACTACTGAAGCTACCCGCAAAGCTAATTCAGTTCTAAGCCGGATAATGAAGGTATTCTTTTCATCCCAAGGATGGTGGATGGTAGTTCTCTGCTTTTCATTTAACAGCCCAGTGCTGAACACTCGTGCAAATAATTCAGGAGACCGTGCTACATTCGCTTAGCTTTCTGTTGCTGTGACAAATACCATGACCAAAAGTGACACGAGGAAGAAAAGGATTTATTTTATCTTATATTGCCGGACTTTCTAGGACCTGCCAGTAGCTTGCTGAAGAATGAATGACTCGGAGACTTATTAGTTGAATTATAGCTTATGCCTAACTTAGGCTACCTCCCAGCTAGCTCATCTAACTTAGTTAACCTGACTACATTAGTCTATGTCTGGACACATGGCCTGTTACCTCTCTACTTCCCTCTCTCCTCAATATTTTTGACCTCTTCCATATCAGAAATTTTCCTGCTGGCAAATCCTCCCATCTTGATTCTTCTCCCAGAGACCGGCTCTCATCCTGCAAGTCCTTCCTTCCCTTTCTTACCTAGTTATTAGCCTTCAGATCTTGTAAGACATCCAGAGAGTGAAGGTGTATGTTTACAAAATGCTGAAGCAGGAGACAAGCCATAAGAATAACAATACCAAAACCTGGCCAATACTCAGCTCTCTGCTGGTACAGAATTAACAATTGAACGATACAAAGGCAACCTTCACACAGTGCACCCCAACAATCTTACATTTTCAGTCTATCATTCCAGGAAGCCAAGGCAGAAGCTCAAGGCAGGAACCCAGGGGAGGCACTAAAGCAGAGACCACAGTGGTAAACATGCTGTATACTGGCTTGCTTCCATGCTTTCATTCAACTATCTTTTTATACAGCCCAAGCCAAGTTGCCTAGGGAATGGTGCTGTCCACAGTGGGCTGGACTTTCCTACATCAATCATCAACCAAGAAAATGCTCCATGGACATGCCCACAGATCTGTAAGATGAAGGCATTTCTTCAATTGAGGTTCCCTCTTCCCAAACCTCTTTTAGGTTTGTGTCAAGTTGACAGCTGAAGCTAATGACAACACCTGTCCAAATAAACATGCTCACAAAACCAATCAAGATCAGGGAAGCTGAAGATCTTTAGCACGTGGTTTTGGGGCTTAGAGAACTATACCTAAGACTATGCTGCTTTGAGTTTCAAACTCAGAGTCCTGTGATACCCAAATATGTCTTCTGAAATATATTTCTTTGACATATTTCCATATGGCTATGGAGAAAAATTGAAGAACTCTGCAGACACAGCTAACTCTGCAGGGCTGTTGTTGTGTCAAGAAACTTCTATCTATACAGGAAAGTTACTTAACGACATAACATGTAGAGATCAGTAGTGGCCACCCTTTCCTCCTGATGTCCTGCTTTCCGCCCAGGAAAAACCCTGTCTTGGAAAGAAGACAGGAGGCTGACACCTATTCAGATAAGGATGACCACGGGTGGCTGTTACCCAGGAAACAAGACAGCCTTTACTTCTTGCTCTGCACCCCTCCTGTGCCTCCACAACCGGTCCAACCTCCTCTTTCCCTATAAGCTCACACCTTCCTTCACCTTTGTAGAAGATTTTGCATCTTGCTCTTTCCTTGAGTCCCTTTTCTACCATAAAAGTGGGATCTTCTAGAAGATATTCTGTTTCTAGAATCTTCTCCTAAATATGTCTTCAAACAGGAAGAGCGTAGACTTGACACCACTTGTACAGTCTAAGCAAACTCTCAGGCTGTTGTCTATTCTCTGGGTTCATTCATCTCCCCTAAAATAATGTACTTATTCTTTACAGTGGTTCACA
The DNA here is from genome assembly GCF_978045245.1 of Mus caroli. Classification (NCBI taxonomy): domain Eukaryota; kingdom Metazoa; phylum Chordata; class Mammalia; order Rodentia; family Muridae; genus Mus; species Mus caroli. Next base: position 58,278,532 of record NW_028227258.1, on the reverse strand, counting down.
CCCCTACTAGCCATTTCCCCTACCAAGGAGAGGGCTTAAAGGGGTTTAGTAGAGCTTTGATAAGCTTCCTCATCTTTCTTGGCTATTCAGTACCTGTGTTCCTGTGATGGCTCCTAATACATGCTGACCTTTTATTCCACCCCCCCCTTGTTAGTTTCTAGAGATTGAACATATGCTGGGCAAACTCTCTACTACTGAGCTGGGACTCCGAACCTTTTACTTTTATATGAGACACGGTCTCACTAAGTCACACGTGCTGACCTTGATTTCATTCTGTAGTCAAGTCTAGCCTTGAATTTTTTCCCAGCAAAGAAATTTCCTGGTCAATTTGAGATTCATTTCTCTATGATGTTTCCCCGTAAGTATGTGGTGTGTTTAACAATAGAGCCTTACCCTGTGGTTATGTTAGGTAACTGTACTGGTTGGTTTTGTCAACTTGAACAAACTAAGAGTTATAAGGATGAGAAACCTCAAGTGAGCAAAAGACTCCATCAGATTACCTGTAGCCAAGTCTGTGGGGAATTTTCTGGATTAGTGATTATTGTCAGAGGCCTAGCCTGCTGTGGGTGGTGCCACTCTCATATAAGAAGTCAGCTGAGCAACCTACAAAGAACAAGCCAGTACACTTCATTCCTCTAAGGCTTCTGCTTCAGTTCGTGCCTCCAGGCTCCCACCTTCAGTTGCTGAACTTCCTTTAGTGATGAAGTTTAAGCCAAATGAACCCTTTCCTTCTCAAGTTGTTTTTGGCTAGGGTGTTTCATCAAAGCAATAGAAGCCTAACTAAGACAGAAACCAAGAAAAATGGCATTCTCTGCTCTTGTTTTGGAGCTCTCTTGTGGCACATTGACCAATAACTCACAGGAAGATATTCCATGCCTGGCACTGTGATTCTTTTACTTAATAAAAACCTTCTTTGTTTCATCTTCTGAGAGCTGCATTATTCTCCTAAGCAATATGCCTCCAACCACTCTCTTCATTTATTTTATAATCCTAAATTAGTTTAGCAGGCAGCAGCATATCTGAGGCTTTCCTACACATCCTTGGTTTTGGTTATCCCACCCTACCCCTCCTCTTCTCTTCCCCCATCCAACTTAAATCTTCAACTTTAATTATTCTGCTTCAGCTTCCTGAGTACCAGGGATTTCAGGCCTGTACCACCAAGTTCCCCTTGTTCTCTTGTCAATGTGTCTACTCATATGTATTCTCAGAAACAACTACTGGGCCTCCAAGGGCAAAGAAGAGTTCTTTCACCCTACAGGAAGAATACTGAGAGTGACAAAAGTGAGAGTTATATTTTAGGATATGAACATGAAGGACTTGTCAACTGTCAGAAGGAAGAGGGTATCAACTTATCAGGGGTTTTATGGAGGGATGAAAGGAGTGTGTGGTGTAGGCATGAAGGGAACTCCCCAACAAAGGCTCACATGTTGAAAGTCTGTTGCTGAGCAGTGAGTAAATCATGAAGGCCTGACTTGATGCTGCATGACCACTGTTAATCGTCTTAATTCCTGGATGGAGTCATCACGTTACGGGAAGTTGAATGTTCTTTATCCTGCTGCCTCTACCAGAAACCACCAGCAGCAGCAGCAGCAGCAGCAGCAGCAGCACCGCCACCAACACTACAACCTCCCTTTACTAACCACTCCCCCTACACACAGGCTTACACACACAGATACACACACACACACACACACACACACACGGAAACAGATTGATAGAGGAATCAGATTCTTTTTTTTTATAATTTAAATTTGACTCATTACATATGAGTCTGATATATACATGTGTGGGAGCATGTGACATGCTACACGCTACAGACAGGCATGAAAATCAGAGGGCAACTTTTTTTTTTTTAAAGATTTATTTTATTAATATATGTAAGTACACTGTAGCTCCCTCCAGAAGAGGGAGTCAGATCTTGTTGCGGATGGTTGTGAGCCACCATGTGGTTGCTGGGATTTGAACTCTGGACCTTCGGAAGAGCAGTCGGGTGCTCTCACCCACTGAGCCATCTCACCAGCCCCCAGATGGCAACTTTTAAGAGTCCAGAAATTGGTTTTCTTTTCCACAGTGGAATCTGGGGACCAGACTCAGTTTGTCAGGATGATTCCACTGAGCCACACAGCCAGCCTGGGGAGTCAGTTGTAATTCAGGTCTGGGCTGGGGAAAATGGGGTAGACTCTTTTCTCAAAGATATATTCCATATTTTCAAAACAAGAAGGACCTAGCAGGTTTTCCGGAGTGATGGGTGGACCACTCCTGCTCATCCACCTAAGGCAGAGTCATTTGACATCAGGCTCATTCTCATCTTTTATTTCCTCACAGTATTTTCCTAATGATGTATATTTACTATAGTACTGGGTCTCACACAGAGAACTTATTTCCGGAATACCACAACCCTTTGACCATATTCTTTTATTCCCTCTGTTTATAAGCTTTTAGGGGGAAGGTACATCAGATCTAGGCAAAGGCAATGATTTTCTAAAACGGATTCCAATAGTTCAAGAAAAAATGCCCAGGATTGACAAATGGGACTACTTAACATTCAAAAGGCACTTCACAGCCAATGATGATGTGCAGAGAAAGCCTATGGAAGGGAGAAAGAATTTGCTTGCAATACATTTGTCAGGATTAATATCCACAGTATAAACAAAATTAAATCATACTAAACACCAAGAAATCAAACAGCCCAACTCCTATATAAGCTAATGAAATCAACAGACAGTTCTCCAAACATGAAGGACTGAGGACAAGCAAGTAAAATATGTTCTTAGCCACCAGAGAAATGAAAACAAAAGCCAAAAATAAACCACAACAAAAGCAAAAAAATCAAAAACAAAAGCCACAGTAGTATCCCATCTTATCTTGGGATGGCTAGCATCAGGGAAACAGCAGCAGATGCTGATGAGGATATGGGGGAATGGAAATCCTTTGATGGGAATCTACATTGGTCCAGCCACTATGGAAATTAGCATACATGTTGCTCAAAAACTAAAAATGAAAAATAGAACTACCATATGACCCAGGCTCTCCACTTCTAGATATAGAGCTAGCTACAGGACACTGTTGACATACTACTGAGTAACCTGCACTGCCACACTTATTGCTACACTATCCCCAGTAGCTGAGTTAGGGACTCAACATAGGTTTCATCTGTCAGCAGATGAATGAGCCTATAAAGGAAAGAGGTCTATGTCAGGTTTAGGGAGAGGTGCCATTCAAGAGAGGCATGGAGGAGAGAGATTATCCTTTAAGTAAAAGGTTTGTACAGCTGACAGCATAGAGGGATTTGAAATAAAGTTTTAGAGGCTTAGGGAAAGCAAACGCTGCTCCCTTAAGATCCCTATGGGTAAGTAGGGTTGGAGAGGTGATCTGCCAAAAGACAGCACATCTACAGTTGGTTGACATTACCAAATTAGGCTAAAAGAGGCACTGTGTTCTTTTCAGTTTAGGTTGGGGCAGGTGTTTGAAAGTCCCAAGGACATTTATGGGTAGGGGTAGTATGAGAAAGTCCACAGAACAATGGGCTTAGTGAAATATGACTTATGCAATATGATAGTGCTCAGCCGGCCTCCAGGCCTGGACAGTCAGAAGGCTGTTTGTGTTCTAACCTTGCCTGCAACCTTCTCCATTTAGTGTTGGGCTACCTGGGGACCCTGTCTCCGGGAGGGACAGACCCCCTGCTTGTATGGCAAGACATTTTGCAGTCTTTTTACTTGAGAAAAAAATGGAATTTTTTTTATAGGAAAAATCTTATAGATGGGAGGGACCCTAAGGTGCTAGGGAATGTCAAAACCATTCTGGCTACTTCCTCCTGAACTGGGGTGTCATGAGATCAGTCCCCACCTTCCCTTCTCCTTCTAGTTTTGTAGCAGGTAGTCAGATGCCGTCTTTAAGTTGGACGTTGGTATCTGAATTTTCACATCAGGAAGACATTGTCTACATGAGTCTACATGAGTATGAATAATCAGATTGGTTGGTGGACTTTGACATAAGAATCAGAACGGCTTAATGCTTTAGGGGACCACAAAGAAAGTAAACTTTGTTCCAGATGTCACATTTTGGTACTGATGTCTTTTTTTTTTTAATAATTTTATTACATATTTTCCTCAATTACATTTCCAATGATATCACAAAAGTCCCCCATAGTGCCCCCCACTTCCCTACCCACCCATTCCCATTCTTTTGGCCCTGGCATTCCCCTATATTGGGGCATATAAAGTTTGCAAGTCCAATGGGCCTCTCTTTCCAGTGATGGCCGACTAGGCCATCTTTCGATACATATGCAGCTAGAGAAAAGAGCTCCGGGGTACTGGTTAGTACATCATGTTGTTCCAACAATAGGGTTGCAGATCCCTTTAGCTCCTTGGGTACTTTCTCTAGCTTCTCCATTGGGAGCCCTGTGATACATCCAATAGCTGACTGTGAGCATCCACTCCTGTGTTTGCTAGGCCCCGGCATCGTCTCACAAGAGACAGCTATATTTGGGTCCTTTCAGCAAAATCTTGCTAGTGTATGCAATGGTGTCAGCGTTTAGAAGCTGATTATGGGATGGATCCCTGGATATGGCAGTCTCTAGATGGTCCATCCTTTCATCACAGCTCCAAACTTTGTCTCTGTAACTCCTTCCATGGGTGTTTTGTTCCCAATTCTAAGAAGGGGCACAGTGTCCACACTTTGGTCTTCATTCTTCTTGAGTTTCATGCATTTAGCAAATTGTATCTTATATCTTGGGTATCCTAAGTTTTGGGCTAATATCCACTTATCAGTGAATACATATTGTGTGAGTTCCTTTGTGATTGTGTTACCTCACTCAAGATGATGCCCTCCAGGTCCATCCATTTGCCTAGGAATTTCATAAATTCATTCTTTTTAATAGCTGAGTAGTACTCCATTGTGTAAATGTACCATAATTTCTGTATCCATTCCTCTGTTGAGGGACATCTGGGTTCTTTCCAGCTTCTGGCTATTATAAATAGGGCTGCTATGAACATAGTGGAGCATGTGTCCTTCTTACCGGTTGGGACATCTTCTGGATATATGCCCAGGAGAGGTATTGCTGAATCCTCCGGTAGTACTATGTCCAATTTTCTGAGGAACCGCCAGACTGATTTCCAGAGTGGTTGTACAAGCTTGCAATCCCACCAACAATGGAGGAGTGTTCCTCTTTCTCCACATCCTCGCCAGCATCTGCTGTCACCTGAATTTTTGATCTTAGCCATTCTGACTGGTGTGAGGCGGAATCTCAGGGTTGTTTTGATTTCCATTTCCCTGATGATTAAGGATGTTGAACATTTTTTCAGGTGCTTCTCTGCTATTCGGTATTCCTCAGGTGAGAATTCTTTGTTCAGTTCTGAGCCCCATTTTTTAATGGGGTTATTTGACTTTCTGGAGTCCACCTTCTTGAGTTCTTTATATATATTGGATATTAGTCCCTTATCTGATTTAGGATAGGTGAAGATCCTTTCCCAATCTGTTGGTGGTTTTTTTGTCTTATTAATGGTGTCTTTAGCCTTGCAGAAGCTTTGCAGTTTCATGAGATCCCACTTGTCAATTCTCGATCTTACAGCACAAGCCATTACTGTTCTATTCAAGAATTTTTCCCCTGTGCCCATATCTTCAAGGCTTTTCCCCACTTTCTCCTCTATAAGTTTCAGTGTCTCTGGTTTTATGTGAAGTTCCTTGATCCACTTGATGGATTTCCATATATTGAACCATCCCTGCATCCCTGGGATGAAACCTACTTCGTCAGGATGGATGATTGTTTTGATGTGTTCTTGGATTCGGTTAGCAAGAACTTTATTGAGGATTTTTGCATCAATATTCATAAGGGATATTGGTCTGATGTTTTCTATCTTTGTTGGGTCTTTTTGTGGTTTAGGTATCAGAGTAATTGTGGCTTCATAGAATGAGTTGGGTAGAGTACCTTCTGTTTCTATTTTGTGGAATCGTTTGTGAAGAACTGGGATTAGATCTTCTTTGAAGGTCTGATAGAACTCTGCACTAAACCCATCTGGTCCTGGGCTTTTTTTTAGTTGGGAGACTATTAATGACTGCTTCTATTTCTTTGGGGGATATAGGGATGTTTAGATCATTAACCTGATCTTGATTCAACTTTGGTACCTGGTATCTGTCTAGGAACTTCTCCATTTCATCCAGGTTCTCCAGTTTTGTTGAGTATAGCCTTTGGTAGAAGGATTTGATGGTGTTTTGGATGTCTTCAGGATCTGTTGTTATGTCTCCTTTTTCATTTCTGATTTTCTTAATTAGGATGCTTTCCCTGTGCCCTCTAGTGAGTCTGGCTAAGGGTTTATCTATCTTGTTGATTTTCTCAAAGAACCAGCTCCTTGATTGGTTGATTCTTTGAATAGTTCTTCTTGTTTCCACTTGGTTGATTTCGCCCCTGAGTTTGATTATTTCCTGCCGTCTACTCCTCTTGGGTGAATTTGCTTCCTTTTGTTCTAGTGCTTTTAGGTGTGTTGTCAAGCTGCTAATGTGTGCTCTCTCTAGTTTCTTTTTGGAGGCACTCAGAGCTATGAGTTTTCCTCTTAGAAATGCTTTCATTGCGTCCCATAAGTTTGGGTATGTTGTGGCTTCATTTTCATTGAACTCTAAAAAGTCCTTAATTTCTTTCTTTATTCCTTCCTTGACCAAGGTATCATTGAGAAGAGTGTTGTTCAGTTTCCACGTGAAGGTTGGCTTTCTATTATTTATTTTGTTATTGAAGATCAGCCTTAGTCCATGGTGATCTGATAGGATGCATGGGACAATTTCAATATTTTTGTATCTGTTGAGGCCTGTTTTGTGACCAATTATGTGGTCAGTTTTGGAGAAGGTACCATGAGGTGCTGAGAAGAAGGTATATCCTTTTGTTTTAGGATAGAATGTTCTGTAGATATCTGCCAGATCCATTTGATTCATAACTTCTGTTAGTTTCACTGTGTCCCTGTTTAGTTTCTGTTTCCATGATCTGTCCATTGGTGAAAGTGGTGTGTTGAAGTCTCCCACTATTATTGTATGAGGTGCAATGTGTGCTTTGAGATTTACTAAAGTTTCTTTAATGAATGTGGCTGCCTTTGTATTTGGAGCATAGATATTCAGGATTGATAGTTCCTCTTGGAGGATTTTACCTTTGATGAGTATGAAGTGCCCCTCCCTGTCTTTTTTGATGACTTTGGGTTGGAGGTCAATATTATCAGATATTAGAATGGCTACTCCAGCTTGTTTCTTCATACCATTTGCTTGGAAAATTGTTTTCCAGCCTTTCATTCTGAGGTAGTGTCTATCTTTTTCTCTGAGATGAGTTTCCTGTAAGCAGCAAAATGTTGGGTCTTGTTTGTGTAGCCAGTTTGTTAGTCTATGTCTTTTTATTGGGGAGTTGAGTCCATTGATATTAAGAGATATTAAGGAAAAGTAATTGTTGGTTCCTGTTATTTTTGTTGTTAAAGTTGGCATTCTGTTCTTGTGGCTGTCTTCTTTTAGGTTTGTTGAGGGATTACCTTCTTGTTTTTTCTAGGGCATGGTTCCCGTCATTGTATTGGTTTTTTCCTGTTATTATCCTTTGAAGGGCTGGATTCGTGGAGAGATAATGTGTGAATTTGGTTTTGTCGTGGAATACTTTGGTTTCTCCATCTATGTTAATTGAGAGTTTGGCTGGGTATAGTAGCCTGGGCTGGAATTTGTGTTCTTTTAGTGTCTGTATAACATCTGTCCAAAATCTTCTGGCTTTCATAGTCTCTGGTAAAAAATCTGGTGTAATTCTGATAGGCTTGCTTTTATATGTTATTTGGCCTTTTTCTCTTACTGCTTTTAGTATTCTATCTTTATTTAGTGCATTTGTTGTTCTGATTATTATGTGTCGGGAGGAATTTCTTTTCTGGTCCAGTCTATTTGGAGTTCTGTAGGCTTCTTGTATGTTCATGGGCATCTCTTTCTTTAGATTTGGGAAGTTTTCTTCTATAATTTTGTTGAAGATGTTTGCTGGTCCTTTGAGTTGAAAATCTTCATTCTCATCCACTCCTATTATCCGTAGGTTTGGTCTTCTCATTTTGTCCTAGATTTCCTGGATGTTTTGAGTTAGGATCTTTTTGCGTTTTACATTTTCCTTGATTGTTGTGCCGATGTTCTCTATGGAATCTTCTGCACCTGAGATTCTCTCTTCCATCTCTTGTATTCTGTTGCTGATGCTCATATCTATGGTTCCAGATTTCTTTCCTAGGGTTTCTATCTCCAGTGTTGCCTCATTTTGAGTTTTCTTTATTGTGTCTACTTCCCTTTTTAGGTCTAGTATGGTTTTGTTCATTTCCATCATCTGTTTGGATGTGTTTTCCTGTTTTTCTTTAAGGACTTCTACCTGTTTGATTGTGTTATCCTGTTTTTCTTTAAGGACTTGTAACTCTTTAGCCATGTTCTCCTGTAATTCTTTAAGTGAGTTATTAAAGTCCTTCTTGATGTCCTCTACCATCATCATGAGATATGCTTTTAGATCCATGTCTAGCTTTTCCGGTGTGTTGGGGTGCCCTGGACTGGGCGAAGTGGGAGTGCTGGGTTCTGATGATGGTGAGTGGTCTTGGTTTCTGTTAGTAAGATTATTACGTTTACCTTTCGCCATCTGGTAATCTCTGGGGTTAATTGTTATCGTTGTCACTGTTTAAAGATTGGAGCAGACTCTGTGTTCCACTCACCCGAAGTCTCAAAATCCTGTGGCGGGTGTCGTGGGTAGCTGGCGGGTGTCAGCCGACCCTGCGCTCTAGCTACCCAGGTGCTAGTCAGACCGGATGAGGCTTGTGGCCCTACTCAGGCCGGATTTCTGCCTCCCCAACCAAAGCAGTCTCAGGTCCCGCGTGATTGGACTGGAGCAGAAGCTGTGTTCCACTCACAGGAAGTCTCAAACTCCTGTGGCGGGTGTTGTGGGTAGCTGGCGGGTGTCAGCTGACCCTGTGCTCTAGCTACCCCTGTGCTGGTCAGGCAGGAAGAGGCCTGTGGCCCTACTCAGGCCGGTTTTCTGCTTCCCTAACTAATCTGGTCCTGATGTCTTATCCCAGCCACAGAGAGCAACTAATACTAGAAGGGAGAAGGCAAAGGGTCTTTAATTTTGGTGGATTTTATCTTTTCCTTTGGCAGTTTCAAGCCTGAACCCACTGTGTTAACAGTTCTGTTAACACACTAACTCTGCAAGTGAAAAATTGATACTCAAAAGGGAGGAGAAAATGTTACACATATTTTAAAAACTTATAATTTCGAGTACCACAAGGAAAGGATAGGTTGCTATAGAATAGATAAAAGCAAGGAATGTTGTCCTAATTTGGGTTTTATTGCTGTAAAGAGACACCATGACCCAAGGTAACTCTTATAAAGAAAACATTTAATTGGGGCTGGGATACAGTTTTGGATGTTCAGTCTATTATTGTCATGGGTAAGAAGCAGGGCAGCATCTCGGCAGACATGGTACTAGAAGAGTTCTACATCTTCATCTGAAGGCAGCCAGAAAGAGTGATTATCTTCCTTAGGCAGCCAGGAGTGGACTCTTTTCCACTCTGGGCAGGGCCTGAGCATTGGAACCTCAAAGCCTACCTCCACAGTGACACACTTCCTCCAACAAAGTCACACCTACTCCAACAAGGCCACACCTCCTCATACTGTCACTTCCTAGGCTAAGCATATTCAAACCACTATGTTCCACCTGCTATCCCCTATAGGCTTGTTCAAACACAAGAGTCTGTGGGGGCTATACTTAGCCATAGCATAATGCAAAATACATTTAATCCAACTTCAAAAGTCCCCATAATCTATCACAGTCTCAACAATGTTTAAAAGTCCAAATTTCGTAGTCTCTTTTGAGATTCTTACAATCTCTTAAGTGTAACCCCTTATAAAATCAAAATGAAAACACAGATCACATACTTCCAATATCACAAGAAATACATTACCATTCTAAAATGTCACAGTGAGGAAATACCAGACCAAAGCAAGATCAGAAACCTGCTGAGCAAACCCCAAATTCTGCATCTCCATGTTTGATGTCAAATTCCTTTCAAGTATGTTGACTGTAACACAGTTCTTTCTCCTGGGCTGGTTCCACTCCCTGTTAGCAGCTTTCCTCAGCAGATATCTCATGACTCTGGCATCTCTGATATCTTGGAATCTCCAAGGCAGCCATAACTTCATAACTTCTTGTTCCAATGTCTGGGATCTACACATGATCTTCTGGGCTCCTCCAAAGGGTTTGGGTCACTTCTCCAGTTCTGCTCTCTGTAGCAGTATAAGTTCTGGTTGACTCTACTCCACTGCTGCTGCTGTTCTTGGTGTTCATCTCATGGTATTGGCATCTTCAACTCACTGGAGTCTTCTCCTGCAACTAGGCCTCACCAATCACCTCTCATGGTGCCAAGCCTCAACTTCTTTGCAAGAGTCCTGAGCCATCAATGGCAATCGAGGCTGCACCTTCAGCAATGGCCTTCCCTGGCCTCTCACAGTTCCAAGCCTCAGGTGCAATTCATGACCCCTTTAAGCCTTCAAACCCAGTACATCTTGGGTGACTATTACACATTCCCAAGTCCAGCTATAGCACTTGCTCTGTGCCAGGCTGGCCTTGAACTCAGAGATCTGCTCGTCTCTGTCGCCTGGGATTAAAGGCATGTACCATCATGCCTGGCCCTAAGCTTCTCATGGCCACTTTGCCTCAAGATCCTGATTTAAAAAAAAGCCTCAAGACCTGGATCACAGGCATGCCATTCACTTCTGAATTGTAGTTCATTTCAGATTAAGAAGTCCAAATATAATAACTAGATAATAATAATAATTCCTAACATGATGTAACTATCCCCTTTTCAACTGCAAATATATAAACAATAAGCTTAGCTGCGTGGGATCTTTCCCTGAGAGCATCACTCCCTTAATTCCATTTAATGTTCTTGAACCAGGATTTATCTCCATTCCACTTCCTAGTACCACTTTACTCTTTCCTTTCTAAGCTTGCTTCATCTGATCAAAAGGCTCTTCATAAGAGTGAACCACAGGAAAGAGTTCAAGCTAGGCTTTGAGATCTCCTTTCTCAATGGAACCAATATGAGGAACCACCTTTGCCTCTGACAGACTCTTCAGAAAAGGGCAAAAACCAGCCATATTCCTAACCAAAATATCATAAGAATGATCTCCACACAACATACTGAAATTTCTCTCCTCTGAAACCTCTTGAGCCAAGTCCCCAGAGTTCAAATCACCCTTGGCAGCAATGTCTTTCACATTCCTACTAGGATGGCCCATTAAGCCCCACATAAAGCATTTCACTGATCTCCAAATCCAAAGTCTCAAAATACACATTCCAAAAAATAAAAAATCATGGCCAGGCCCATATCACAGCAATACCTGGTACCAACTTTTGTCTTAGTTTAGGTTTTATTGCTGTGAAGAGACACCATGACAAAGGTAATTCTTATAAAGAAAAACATTTAACTGGAGCTGTCTCACAGTTTCAGAATTTCATCATGATGGTGGGAAACATGGCAGCATGCAGGAAGACATGGTACTGGAAGAGCCAAGACTTCTACATCTTGATCTGAAAGCAGCCAGGAAGAGGGACTATCTTCCATAGGGAGCCAGGAGTGGACACTCTTCCACATTGGGTAGGGCCTGAGCATAAGAGTCTCAAACCCCACCTCTACAGTGACATGCTTCCTCCAATAAGGTCACACCTACTTCAACAAGGTCACACCTCCTCATAGTGCTACTCCTGGGCCAAGCATATTCAAACTATCACAAATATGAAGTAGTTGGATGTCATTTACAATGAAGGTTGAAACTTATCAAAGGGAATATAAGCCAATTTCCTCCTGGTGAGACACTAGATTTTATAAATTTATTTTTAGTTTTCATTTGCTCTGTTACAATAACTTGACGTTATTGGGAGGTAGAACCTGGTTGGTTGAAGTAGGACACTGAGGATGTATCTGGACCCATGTCCCTGCCCCTCCCACTTTCTGATTACTGTCCGTCACAAGTGGGTGCCTTACCCTATCACATAGTCTTACAGCCCTGAAGTTTTGACTCACCACAGGCTCTTCCTCTAACTGAGCTGACAACTCACACCAGTACCCTGGAGATGGACTTGGGGTTACTGGAACCTCTGTCTGGTCCTCCTCCCAGTGCACATTGATGAACTCACCCATTTTTTGTTTTTTACCATTGCCTCTCTCTTTAATCAGTGTACTGGGGATGAGTGGCCAAGCAGAACCTGAGATTTTGCCCTAGAATTCTTGTTACAAAAGTTCTAAAACTGTGAGATAAATCTTTCTTTCCAGCTGTTCTCTCTGGTTTTGTCACGATGAAGAAGCTGACTACCACACAGAATGTGAAAAGTTTAGACTTCTAGAGTATCTTCCCTAGTCTCTACCTGTGAGATGATGACACAGTGAAGGCCAGTGTGGATCTCCCCTCCCTTGTGGTTGTTGTCCACCAGTCCACATAGGTGAGGGGAGCAGAGGTGCTGAGGTAAGGATTCAAATGGCTGTGAATATGGACAGATTAACTTCCGGGAACAGCTTTAGGGAGACAGCTCAAGTTTATTGGGGTGAACAAGAGCTATACAGATCTTGGGGAGTAGGTAGGGATTTCTAAGGTGTGTGTACATAGGGTGGAGGTGCTGAGTACGCTCATTTACATAAAGAGGAATCTCAGGAGCTTATAGGTGGTGTGTGTGTGTGTGTGTGTGTTGTGTGTGTGTGAGGTGGGGGGGTGTTCTTAACAAGAAAGAGGAAGTCGAGCCTGTCTGCACCATGGGCTACCAGACTTTTCTCAGGTGATTTTTGGGTTAGGGATGGAAAAATCTGATTGGTCATAACACAGTGCCTAATTATCATATGGGCCAGAAGCCAGAGCTGGACTTGTGTGCTCTGTTATGCAGTTCTGCACAAGGTCATTCTTGAGATTAGGCCAGGCACCTGCATTCAGGGAACACTCTCCAGACAAAAGTCAAGCAGAGGAAGGGAAGCCCCACTGAGAAAGGGAGTCCTTCATTTTGTGCCAAGCTTGGAGAGCCATTCGGTAAAGATGGACTGCCATCTTCGTAGCAGAATTCTCCAACAGGTCAAGGATGGAGGTGGATTTATAACAGGGCTAGAGGTTGGAAAGACAATCCTAGCTTCCCCCTATCCTCCCAGGGTTTTGTTTTGTAACTGTTGTACAAATTTAACAATTGATGTAACACACATTAGCAGAAGGTAATGATTTAGGAGGCAAATGTGGCAAAATTTATGTCAAGTCAAGAGTTCATAGGGGAAAACAATAAACAGAACAACCAAATGTTGTACTAACGAGTTTCTTGGAAAACTTTAACGATTAAGTAACAGCTAATGAAATGTGTGAAAAGTAAAACAGTACAAAGTAGAAAAGCTTACACTCAACCTAAAGGTGGGGTAGTTATCCCCAACGCCAGAGTATGCTGTGTGTATTTCTCCTCTGTAAGACAGTATTGTTAGCATTTTGTCTAGGCTCCACCCCACAGTTACCTGGCAGCAGTCAGGCATGCCTGACTCACTATAAAAGGGGATGCTCACTTGGGAGGCAGAGGCAGGCTGATTTCTGAGTTCCAGACCAGCCTGGTCTACAAAATGAGTTCCAGGACAAAGAAACCTTGTCTTGAAAAAAAAAGGGGGGGGGGGAAGCTCGCCCTCTCCACTCTCTCTCTTGCTCTCTTGCCTTCTTGCTCCCTCTCTAACCTCTAGCCCCTTTCTCCCCTTCCCACTCTTCTCCCCCCACTCTCTACATGCTTATGGTTGGCCTCTACTCCTCTCTCTCTCTCTCTCTCTCTCTCTCTCTCTCTGCCTTTCTCTATCTACTATCCTCTCGACTCCCCTCCCCATGCCCTGAATAAACTCTTTTCTATACTATACTATTGTGTAGCTGGTCCCTCAGTGGGAAGGGATGCCCCAGCATGGGCCTGTGGAGACACCCACTTCCCCCACACCTGACTACACCTCCACCAAACACATTCCTTCTCTCCTTATCACAACAAGTATACTTGGATGGAAATTGTTCACCTAGTCTGGGCTCTTTTTGCAGTCATGTATGGCTTGCGTGAAGTCCAGGGTCACATGGCTGGACCAGAGCCTGTGTGGACTGAGGAGCTGGCTTCCATTTCAAGTGCAACAGGCAAGAGGACAGCTCTGCTTACCCTTGGGCCTGAACGAAACTTATCAAGAAGGCTGGTGGTGAGAAGAGAGATGCACAGCCACCAAGGTTGCACCGCAGGAGCAAGGCTGAATGGCTAATGCAAACTAACTGTGGGTTATGGAATGGTAGATGGAGTAGTAGCCTCCATTCATCATGATGTGTTTAGCATTGCTTTTTGGTGAAATAATTGATATAAATAATGTTTTCATACTGTACTAGGCATTGCTAATATTTGTCTATTAATATCAAATTAGCCATCCAATGTCAATTGGCACTGACTTGGAATGGATAGTGATGACAACTAGGAGATCCTGTGAACCTTTAGTAAAAAGGTTTTCACTATATTATGCAAATCATTGAGTATTGTGCAGACTTGGAAAAGCATGTTGAGTAATAGCAAAAACCAAAACCATACCAAAACAAAACAAAAAACCCTATATGCTAAAGGTTTTAAAGACCAAAGGTATCCTGAACAGGTAGAAGTGAGTGTTTTCAGAAGTCACAAGATTTCGAGTAAAAATCTTAGTGCCAGCAGTGGGCTACCTCCCTGTGAGTCATTGGCCAGGAAGGTCCACTGCTGTTGACTGCATGATAAAACTATATGCTAAATCTTTATTGCTGAATACATGCTTTGTCTGTAACATGGAGGAATCAGACTGGATTGAGAAGAAGGGTCTCCCCGTGTTGGTGGTCTTTTATAGTGATAGAAGACACCATGTGAGGGATGAGAGAAAACTGTCACCAGTAGTCTTGCGTGAATATGAAAACTGTGTGCTGTCAAGATTGGTTTACTGATGAAATAGTAGTATAACTATTAAGGGTAAAATTAAATGCCTTTCCATTGTATTTAGGGTCCACTCTGCAGGAAGAACTCACTTCTGGTCCTGTAAACCAGGACAAAAGCTTGTGGCTTGAGAGAACATAGACCACACCAAGAGAAACAGCTGTTATAATTTTGATAGCTAAATATTATATATTCATCAAATTTTCTTCTAAAACATTTGTGTTTATATCCACAAATTATTGTTGCTATAATTTTCAGCCATAAAAGAAAGATTATTCTTTTGCAATGGTTAATATACTGTAGGTACTCCAGTTCCTGAGAATAAATAAAAGATGAAGTAGCCATTTACACAATGGAGTACTACTCAGCTATTAAAAAGAATGAATTTATGAAATTCCTAGCCAAATGGATGGACCTGGAAGGCATCATCTTGAGTGAAGTAACACAATCACAAAAGAACTCACACAATATGTATTCACTGATAAGTGGATATTAGCCCAAAACTTAGGATACCCAAGATATAAGATACAATTTGCTAAACGCATGAAACTCAAGAAGAATGAAGACCAAAGTGTGGACACTGTGCCCCTTCTTAGAATTGGGAACAAAACACCCAGGGAAGGAGTTACAGAGACAAAGTTCGTAGCTGTGATGAAAGGATGGACCATTTAGAGACTGCCGTATCCAGGGATCCATCCCATAACCAGCTTCTAAACGCTGACACCATTGCATACACTAGCAAGATTTTGCTGAAAGGACCCAAATATAGCTATCTCTTGTGAGACAATGCCGGGGCCTAGCAAACACAGGAGTGGATGTTCACAGTCAGCTATTGGATGTATCACAGGGCTCCCAATGGAGAAGCTAGAGAAAGTACCCAAGGAGCTAAAGGGATCTGCAACCTTATTGTTGGAACAACATGATGTACTAACCAGAACCCCGGAGCTCTTGTCTCTAGCTGCATATGTATCGAAAGATGACCTAGTCGGCCATCACTGGAAAGAGAGGCCCATTGGACTTGCAAACTTTATATGCCCCAATATAGGGGAAGGCCAGGGCCAAAAGAATGGGAATGGGTGGGTAGGGAAGTGGGGGCGCTATGGGAGACTTTTGGGATAGCATTGGAAATGTAATTGAGGAAAATATGTAATAAAAATATTAAAAATTAAAAAAAAAGATGAAGTAGCATAGTGGTCCAATGCTTAGCCATAAAGGAAAGAAAATAATCAGATATCCATGTCATCCCTTCCAAAGCTTCAGAAATACCACAGAGGAAGTGGAAGGAAGGAAAGAATGAGTAGGAAGGGTAAAATATTGTGTTGCTGTTTCCTCCAAATGGAAGCATTCTTTCCTTGAGAGAGGAAGGAAGCTTAGTATTCTAGAAGTAAACCAACTCACAAGGTTCAGAAAGTTCCTGAAACTTATAAGGTGCACATTTAGGGTCCCATCTTAAAATTATAAAAATAGTAAGACTCTCCAGTTGACTAAATGCCTGCAGGTTAAGCAGAATGCCAGGGTACAGCCTTGATGAGTCATTACTCACACTGGGGTCGGCTCTTGGCTGCCTTTGAGTCACCAGTGCTTCTGTAAGTAACTCGTACATATGCCCCTATAAGTCGCCTCAATAAACATACTAGTTCACTAAGATAGACATAGGTGGAATCACTTCTTTTGTCTGTCATTAGTGGCTTATCTATGGTGAATACATGTTTGCTCATAGCTCTCTATGGAAAGTCAAGCAACAGGGTCATTCATCCTTTTCTGTGGTTAAAGCATCATTTTCAAATGTTAACATCAGGCATCTCAGGGGCTGCAGAGATGGCTCACTGGTTATGAGCACCTGCTGCTTTTCCAAAGGACCAGCACCCATGTTGAGTGGTATACAATTATCTGTAACTCTAGCTCTAAGGGATATGATGCCCTCTTGTGACCTCTATGGGCAGCCACACACTCTTGTTACACACACACACAGACACACACACTCAAAAATAAAATGTTTTTAAATGTAAAAAGCAGGTTTTACTTCCAAAGAATGTATTCACATCAAAGAGCTGTATATTAATTAATGAGGAAGGAGCAGATTGTAACTTTTTTTTTCAAAGAATCTAGCATGTGCATAGATATTTATAGCTACAGAAAATAGTAATACTGAACTAAGTAGCAAAATTAATTAGTGACCCAGTATAACCTTTGAGAAGTATCTTTTCTTGTGAAATATTGTTTCTTTATATGAAACAAAAAATATTTGCATTGTAGTCCAATAAGAATAAGAATTTATAAAATCTAATCAGTAGGAAACAATGATTCTAACACTTATATATGCCTCCAGAAGATGAGCTCATTCTTGGGTGGACCTTAGGGGTACTGTTCCAAGCTGACACCCACAAGGCATGTGGTCATTCTGATTTCCACTTCCAAGTTGTTGGTCTTTTTCCCCTAATGCTATAACAAACAAATGGTCTCAAACACCAGTGCACAGAAATCAATGTCATTTCACTGTTCAGAGGACTCTTTGATTCTTTCTGTCTTCACCCTGATAACCAGGTTATGTTGGTTAACTTCATGTTACCCACCTGGCCAATTTCAGGCAAATATGAATCTAGGTGCTTCTGGAAAGGTACTTGGTGAGCTGTTTCGTCTCTCCAGCCAATAGACATCAACAGTCTAAACAACCGAAAAGTCTCGAGGTCCCGAGAGCAGAACTGAAATTCTTTGGAGGGAGAGGTAAATCTGCCTTAAGGCATCACACCAGCTCCAGCTGCAGTGCTGCAGTCTGCTGGCCTTCCCCAAAGACTTTAGACTTCCTGGCTCCCTCCAACACATATGCCAATTCCCAGAAAGAAATCCCCAAAGACCCTCACTCTCTTAACTAGCTCTATTGCTCTCTAGAGAGCCGTGACTAATGTACTGTCCTTGGGAATACTCTACCCTCCTTCCCACCAGCCCGCTGCTTCCCATGGTACAGTCTTCATGCTGGGCACCCCATCACTTCAGTAACACAAAGTTAGGAGTGTCTCCAACTTTAATATGTGCTCTGGGGAAAGAGAGGCTCATACAACAGGGAAGGGCAGGGCAGGGGTTCCTAGATATCAGTTTTCAATGATTGTTGCTCTTAACACAATCCTTTCTTCCATTCTTTTTTTTTTTTTAAGATTTAAAAAAACTAGATAGTTTCTTTATTTACATGTCAAATGTTATCCCCTTTCCCAGTTTCCCCTCTGAAAATCCTCTATTCCCTCTCCCCTCCCTCCTGCTCCCCAACCCACCCACTCCTGCTTCCTGGCCCTGGCATTCGCCTATACTGGGACATAGAATCTTCACAAGACCAAGGGCTTCTCCTTCCATTGATGACCAACTAGGCCATCCTCTGCTATATATGCACCTAGAGTCATGAGTTCCACCATGTGTTTTCTTTGGTTGGTGGTTTAGTCCCAGGGAGGTCTGGGGGTACTGATTAGTTCATATTGTTGTTCTTCCTCTGAGGCTGCAAACCCCTTCAGCTCTAAGGTCCTTTCTCTAGCTCCTTCATTGGGGACCCTGTGTTCTGTCCAATGGATGATTGTGAGCATCCACTTCTGTATTTGCCAGGAACTGGCAGAGCCTCTCAGGAGACAGCTATATCAGGTACCTGTCAGCAATCTCTTATTGGCATCTGCAATAGAGTCTGGGTTTGGTGGTTGTTTATGGGATGGATCCCCAGGTGGGGCAGTCTCTGGATGGTCATTCCTTCAGTCTCTGCTCTGAACTTTGGAAGGAGTCTGTAACTCCTTCCATGGGTATTTTGTTCCCCCTTCAGAAAATGTGGGACATTTCCACAATGGAGTACTACTCAGCTATTAAAAACAATGAATTTATGAAATTCTTAGACAATGGATGGATCTGGAGAATACCATCCTGAGTGAGGTAACCCAACACAAAAGAACACATGATATGCACTCACTGATAAGTGGATATTAGCCCAGAAGCTCAGAATACCTAAGATACAATTTGCAAAACACATGAAACTCATGCGGAAGAAAGACCAAAGTGTAGGTACCTTTCCTCGATTCTTTTTTTTTTCAAAGCAGTTAATGGTTTTATTTTCCTATCAGCAATGCATGAGACTTCCTGTGACACCCTACCCTCCTCAACAGTCATTGCTGTCTAGTTTTACATTGTCCACCAAAAGAGGTATACACAAGAACAGATAGGCCACTAGCCCACAGAACTCCCTTGGTTCAATTCCCACAAACCCAATCTGCTACCATCCTTTCCCTCCCTAGCCCCACCCCCTTTGTTGCATCCCAGTCCAAACTCTGGCAGCTCTCCCCTGATCAAGTTCTGAGCACTCCAGCCAGACAGGTAAGCTGCCAACCCAAGGAACTCTCTCTAAGCTGCTACCATCTTAGATTCTTCTCCCCATAGCTCTACCTCAGCATTTTTCTTGGATCTCGGACCTCTGAACTTCAATCTCAGTTAACTGCCAAAAGGAAAGTTAAAAATTGTCACCACTCAATTATATAAAGAATGCAAATCTCACAGGGAGAAATACTTCAGTCTGTTGTATTTCCTAATATTACCATCAATGATGGCAGGCAATAAAATAAGGCTAGGGCACAGTTCAGAGGTTTAGTCCACTATTGTCACGGAGAGAAGCATGGTAGCCATGGTGTTGGAGAGGTAGCTGAGAGTTCTCTGACTGGATTAACAGTTAGCAGGAAGAGTGTGCGTCCCTGGGCCTGGCTTGAGTATCTGAAACCCCAAAGCCTACTGACACATGTCCTCCAGCAAAGCCATACCTACTTCACCAAGGCCAGACCTCCTGATAGTGTTACTCCCTATGCGCCTATGGGGCCATTTTTTATTCTAACCACCATAGACTGCCTGCTGATAGCTTGCCCTGCCAAGCCTCATCTGCACAAACTGACTCTTCCTCCTTAAATCTCCCTCTTTGTGTTTCTCCTTCTATTTCTGCAGTTGAACACTGACAGAATCTCCTGTAGGTTTGGTGGCTACCTGACTACAGGTTAAAGTATTTTTTTCCTTTTTCTTTGCATGCACAGCAGTACACATGATCTATATAACTATAGGAATGAAGTGATTCATTGTGAGAATAGGGTCATGTGACTTAGGGAGGCATTCCATTTTATGCTGCCCTTCCACCTGGTGAATGAAAGCTGTAGTGTAATCTAGTGCATCTTTAATGGTCTGAGATTGAGAAGAACTGATTGTCTAAAGCCCTGTCTGAGTCTGAAGACGGACAATCAAGCACTCTGATGCTGAAGGCAGGAACAGCCAGATACCCTGACTGAGGAAAAGAGAGTAAGATGGACTTGGAAATCCAGTCACTCAGAGTTGGAAGCAGGAGCATTGCAGGGTCAAAGCCAGTCCAAAGTAAGATGTGAATTTCAGCCTAACCTGTGCTAGATAGTAAGACCTTGTGATGGGTTAAATAAGAATGGACCCCTTTACCTCATATGCTTGAAAGCTTGGTCATCAGGGAGTGGTACTACTTGAGAAGGATTAGGAGGCGTGGCCTTATTGGAGTAGGTATGGCCTTGTTGGAGGAAATGTGTCATTGGGAAAGAACTTTGAAGTTTTAAAAGCCCAAGTCATGCATAGTGACTCTCTCTTACTGCTACCTGCAGATGCAGACACAGAGCTTTGGATCCCTTCTCCAGCACCATGTCTGCCTGCATGACGATGATGGACTAAGCCTCTGAGATTGTAAGCCAGCCCCAATTAAATGCTTTCTTTTATAGGCGTTGCCTTGGTCATGGTGGTTTTTTCACTGCAATAGAACTCTAATTAAACCCTGTATATGAGAGATAGAAAGAGACAGAGACAGAGAGACAGAGAGACAGACAGACAGACACACAGACAGACAGACAGACAGAGAAACAGAGACAGAGAGAAAAATTAGGCACTTAAACGATTGAATGATGTCACCCATGTTACTGTGGGTGATCTTTACCTGCTGATGCAGCTGAGACTCTCTTTGGGAA
The DNA here is from genome assembly GCF_978045245.1 of Mus caroli. Classification (NCBI taxonomy): domain Eukaryota; kingdom Metazoa; phylum Chordata; class Mammalia; order Rodentia; family Muridae; genus Mus; species Mus caroli. The sequence goes on along the minus strand of NW_028227258.1, from coordinate 58,257,595 downwards.
ACCCTCTTTTAGAAACATTTATAAATGATGTCTTTCCAGCTCTCTGAGCAGTCTGCTTAGCCCTGTCAGGCTGACCAGTAAAATTAACTGCCACACTTCTTTATACACAGAGATCTTGGCATAGTGCCTAACCTTAAAATGAACATCATACAAATGGTAGCTGTGAGTACTTTTCTAGGACGCAGAACAAATCTATCAAATCCAGAATTTACTTGGGTCTCAGTAGCATTTGAAAGAAATCTTAGCTATTTCTGCCAAACCAAAAATTTTCCCAGACTTAATTGACAGATGATTAACTAAGGGGGTCTAGACCACTGCTATTACATGTTTTCAATTTGACACAAGCCTGATTTAAAAATAAGTTTCTTCCAGATATATTTAATTGAATAAATCCCAGCAGGGACCTATATGAAGCAGTTATCTGTCACTGCTGCCTAAGCTTTCAAATATCTCTTCTGAGTTTGATAATTTTTCACATTCTGCATTTTATTTTCTCAAGGGTGAATTTTTTCATTAGTTAATTTATTCATTTTGCATCTGATCTCAGTTTCCCCTCCTCCTACTCCCATCCCCCACAAACACATAATCGCTCTCCACTACCCTTCTCCTATGAGATGGTGAGGCCTGCCCTGGGTATCACCCTATCCTGGCATGTCAAGTCACCCTCTCCCACTGAGGCCAGACAAGGTGGCTCAGTTAGGGAAACAGGCAGGTAACACCCTCGCTCCATTTGTTGTGGGACCAGGATGAAGCTTGAGCTGCACCTCTGCTCCATATGTTCAGCCCATGTGTGCACTTTGGTTGGTGGTTCAGGGTGCAGGTTAGTTGACTCTTGGTCTTCCTATGGAGTTCCTAGTCCCCCTGGATCCCTCAGTCCTTCCCCCAACTCTTCCATAAGACTCCCTGAGCTCTTTCCAGTGTTTGGCTCTGGGTCTCTGCATCTGTTTCAGTCAGCTGCTGGTGGAACCTCTCAGAGGGCCGTTATGCTAGGCTAAGGGTGAATTTTTAAAAGTCATTTTTTTACTAGCCTCCTTTACTGACAAAGGACAGACATGTGCCTTAGATCTTAAAAGGCCAGATTGCTCTGAACATGACTGAGTTTGGAATGAGTTCTACAAGACAGGCGAGTAGTAGTTGTATATGTTTATGTGGCATAATGTGATTTTGGTGTATCCATGTATTCATTATAGAACATGGAAGAGGAAGTGTAAGTATCTCAGGATAGTCTTGACCTGCCAGCCACCCAGGTAACGACACAATGACTTTTATTAATTATGAATGCTTAGGTCTCGGTTTAGGCTTGTTCCCAGCTAGCCCGTATACCTTAAGTTAATCCACTTATACTAATATACATTCGTCTATATGGCTCATTACCTCTCCTCAGCACAGCCACCTGTTTCTTACTCTGCTGGCTGACAAATCTCCCACATCCACTTCTTTCCCAGAGTTCCCGTCTCTCCCAGAAGTCCCGCCTATCCTCTCCTGTTTTGCTATAGGTCATTCAGCTCTTTATTGAACCAATCAGAAGGTGCTTTAGGCAGGTGAGGCAGGACAGAGACACACATTCACACAGTGTACAAAACGATTACCCAACATGTGGGCTTGGGATGGAGGTAAAAATGGCTTCCTTCCACACTTCTACAGCCCTGGGAAACCGTCTTGGGAGTCGGTCTATAACTCAATGCTCTAACAGCCCCACAGTTCTGTGAGTTACCTTGTAGTCTTGACACTCAAACTGACAAAAACGATTCTACCGTAGGTAGCTAAGTACCCTGTCATTTAATACAAATGTCTTGGGACATTTGAATTACAATCTTTGTTGAGTTAATAATATCTTTTGAATTTAAATGTATTTTACTTAAGTATAAAATATGTCCAGAAGTGTAAATGTTCCAAGGGTGCAGAGTGAACAGGATCTTCCTCCCTAATTCTGTAGTCTCACTCTCTAGAGGCATTACCTCTGGAAAACGATTATTTTATAGTCGAAAAGTAATAATTATGCATATTTGTAGAGTATAGCATATAATATAGAAAGATTCAACCAACATTTTTTAAAAACATATCACTGATTTTTTTTCTGGTGAGAATTTTGACAGATGAAATAGTTCTTTTTTTTTTTTGATTTTTAATATTTTTATTACATATTTTCCTCAATTACATTTCCAATGCTATCCCAAAAGTCCCCCATAGCGCCCCCCACTTCCCTACCCACCCATTCCCATTCTTTTGGCCCTGGCATTCCCCTATATTGGGGCATATAAAGTTTGCAAGTCCAATGGGCCTCTGTTTCCATTGATGGCCGACTAGGCCATCTTTCGATACATATGCAGCTAGAGACAAGAGCTCCGGGGTTCTGGTTAGTACATCATGTTGTTCCAACAATAGGGTTGCAGATCCCTTTAGCTCCTTGGGTACTTTCTCTAGCTTCTCCATTGGGAGCCCTGTGATACATCCAATAGCTGACTGTGAACATCCACTCCTGTGTTTGCTAGGCCCCGGCATCGTCTCACAAGAGACAGCTATATTTGGGTCCTTTCAGCAAAATCTTGCTAGTGTATGCAATGGTGTCAGCGTTTAGAAGCTGCTTATGGGATGGATCCCTGGATACGGCAGTCTCTAAATGGTCCATCCTTTCATCACAGCTACGAACTTTGTCTCTGTAACTCCTTCCCTGGGTGTTTTGTTCCCAATTCTAAGAAGGTGCACAGTGTCCACACTTTGGTCTTCATTCTTCTTGAGTTTCATGCGTTTATCAAATTGTATCTTATATCTTAGGTATCCTAAGTTTTGGGCTAATATCCACTTATCAGTGAATACATATTGTGTGAGTTCTTTTGTGATTGTGTTACTTCACTCAAGATGATGCCCTCCAGGTCCATCCATTTGGCTAGGAATTTCATAAATTCATTCTTTTTAATAGCTGAGTAGTACTCCATTGTGTAAATGTACCATAATTTCTGTATCCATTCCTCTGTTGAGGGACATCTGGGTTCTTTCCAGCTTCTGGCTATTATAAATAGGGCTGCTATGAACATAGTGGAGCATGTGTCCTTTTTACCGGTTGGGACATCTTCTGGATATATGCCCAGGAGAGGTATTGCTGGATCCTCCGGTAGTACTATGTCCAATTTTCTGAGGAACCGCCAGACTGATTTCCAGAGGGGTTGTACAAGCTTGCAATCCCACCAACAATGGAGGAGTGTTCCTCTTTCTCCACATCCTCGCCAGCATCTGCTGTCACCTGAATTTTTGATCTTAGCCATTCTGACTGGTGTGAGGTGGAATCTCAGGGTTGTTTTGATTTGCATTTCCCTGATGATTAAGGATGTTGAACATTTTTTCAGGTGTTTCTCTGCCATTCGGTATTCCTCAGGTGAGAATTCTTTGTTCAGTTCTGAGCCCCATTTTTTAATGGGGTTATTTGACTTTCTGGAGTCCACCTTCTTGAGTTCTTTATATATATTGGATATTAGTCCCTTATCTGATTTAGGATAGGTGAAGATCCTTTCCCAATCTGTTGGTGGTTTTTTTGTCTTATTGATGGTGTCTTTAGCCTTGCAGAAGCTTTGTAGTTTCATGAGGTCCCACTTGTCAATTCTCGATCTTACAGCACAAGCCATTACTGTTCTATTCAGGAATTTTTCCCCTGTGCCCATATCTTCAAGGCTTTTCCCCACTTTCTCCTCTATAAGTTTCAGTGTCTCTGGTTTTATGTGAAGTTCCTTGATCCACTTAGACTTGACCTTAGTACAAGGAGATAGGAATGGATCGATTCACATTCTTCTACATGTTAACAACCAGTTGTGCCAGCAACATTTGTTGAAAATGCTGTCTTTCTTCCACTGGATGTTTTTAGCTCCCTTGTCGAAGATCAAGTGACCGTAGGTGTGTGGGTTCATTTCCGGGTCTTCAATTCTATTCCATTGGTCTATTTGTCTGTCACTATACCAGTACCATGCAGTTTTTATCACAATTGCTCTGTAGTAGAGCTTTAGGTCCGGCATGGTGATTCCACCAGAGGTTCTTTTATCCTTGAGAAGAGTTTTTGCTATCCTAGGTTTTTTGTTATTCCAGATGAATTTGCAGATTGCACTTTCTAATTCGTTGAAGAATTGATTTGGAATTTTGATGGGAATTGCATTGAATCTGTAGATTGCTTTTGGCAAGATAGCCATTTTTACAATGTTGATCCTGCCAATCCATGAGCATGGGAGATCTTTCCATCTTCTGAGATCTTCTAGAATTTCTTTCTTCAGAGACTTGAAGTTTTTATTATACAGATCTTTCACTTCCTTAGTTAGAGTCACGGCAAGATATTTTATATTATTTGTGACTATTGAGAAGGGTGTTGTTTCCCTAATTTCTTTCTCAGCCTGTTTATTCTTTGTGTAGAGAAAGGCCATTGATTTGTTTGAGTTAATTTTATATCCAGCTACTTCACCGAAGCTGTTTATCAGGCTTAGGAGTTCTCTGGTGGAATTTTTAGGGTCACTTATATATACTATCATATCATCTGCAAAGAGTGATATTTTGACTTCATCTTTTCCAATTTGTATCCCTTTGATCTCCTTTTGTTGTCGAATTGCTCTGGCTAGGACTTCAAGTACAATGTTGAATAGGTATGGAGAAAGTGGACAGCCTTGTCTAGTCCCTGATTTTAGAGGGATTGCTTCAAGCTTCTCACCATTTACTTTGATGTTGGCTACTGGTTTGCTGTAGATTGCTTTTATCATGTTTAGGTATGGGCCTTGAATTCCTGATCTTTCCAAGACTTTTATCATGAATGGGTGTTGGATCTTGTCAAATGCTTTTTCCGCATCTAACGAGATGACCATGTGGTTTTTGTCTTTGAGTTTGTTTATATACTGGATTACAATGATGGATTTCCGTATATTGAACCATCCCTGCATCCCTGGGATGAAACCTACTTGGTCAGGATGGATGATTGTTTTGATGTGTTCTTGGATTCGGTTAGCAAGAACTTTATTGAGGATTTTTGCATCAATATTCATAAGGGATATTGGTCTGAAGTTTTCTATCTTTGTTGGGTCTTTTTGTGGTTTAGGTATCAGAGTAATTGTGGCTTCATAGAATGAGTTGGGTAGAGTACCTTCTGTTTCTATTTTGTGGAATAGTTTGTGAAGAACTGGGATTAGATCTTCTTTGAAGGTCTGATAGAACTCTGCACTAAACCCATCTGGTCCTGGGCTTTTTTTAGTTGGGAGACTATTAATGACTGCTTCTATTTCTTTGGGGGATATAGGGTTGTTTAGATCATTAACCTGATCTTGGTTCAACTTTGGTACCTGGTATCTGTCTAGGAACTTCTCCATTTCATCCAGGTTCTCCAGTTTTGTTGAGTATAGCCTTTGGTAGAAGGATCTGATGGTGTTTTGGATGTCTTCAGGATCTGTTGTTATGTCTCCTTTTTCATTTCTGATTTTGTTAATTATAATGCTTTCCCTGTGCCCTCTAGTGAGTCTGGCTAAGGGTTTATCTATCTTGTTGATTTTCTCAAAGAACCAGCTCCTTGATTGGTTGATTCTTTGAATAGTTTTTCTTGTTTCCATTTGGTTGATTTCACCCCTGAGTTTGATTATTTCCTGCCGTCTACTCCTTTTGGGTGAATTTGCTTCCTTTTGTTCTAGTGCTTTTAGGTGTGTTGTCAAGCTGCTAATGTGTGCTCTCTCTAGTTTCCTTTTGGAGGCACTCAGAGCTATGAGTTTTCCTCTTAGAAATGCTTTCATTGTGTCCCATAAGTTTGGGTATGTTGTGGCTTCATTTTCATTGAACTCTAAAAAGTCCTTAATTTCTTTCTTTATTCCTTCCTTGACCAAGGTATCATTGAGAAGAGTGTTGTTCAGTTTCCACGTGAAGGTTGGTTTTCTATTATTTATTTTGTTATTGAAGATCAGCCTTAGTCCATGGTGATCTGATAGGATGCATGGGACAATTTCAATATTTTTGTATCTGTTGAGGCCTGCTTTGTGACCAATTATGTGATCAATTTTGGAGAAGGTACCATGAGGTGCTGAGAAGAAGGTATATCCTTTTGTTTTAGGATAGAATGTTCTGTAGATATCTGCCAGATCCATTTGATTCATAATTTCTGTTAGTTTCACTGTGTCCCTGTTTAGTTTCTGTTTCCATGATCTGTCCATTGGTGAAAGTGGTGTGTTGAAGTCTCCCACTATTATTGTATGAGGTGCAATGTGTGCTTTGAGATTTACTAAAGTTTCTTTAATGAATGTGGCTGCCTTTGTATTTGGAGCATAGATATTCAGGATTGATAGTTCCTCTTGGAGGATTTTACCTTTGATGAGTATGAAGTGTCCCTCCCTGTCTTTTTTAATGACTTTGGGTTGGAAGTCAATCTTATCAGATATTAGAATGGCTACTCCAGCTTGTTTCTTCATGCCATTTGCTTGGAAAATTGTTTTCCAGCCTTTCATTCTGAGGTAGTGTCTATCCTTTTCTCTGAGATGAGTTTCCTGTAAGCAGCAAAATGTTGGGTCTTGTTTGTGTAGCCAGTTTGTTAGTCTATGTCTTTTTATCGGGGAGTTGAGTCCGTTGATATTAAGAGATATTAAGGAAAAGTAATTGTTGTTTCCTGTTATTATTGTTGTTAAAGTTGGCATTTTGTTCTTGTGGCTGTCTTCTTTTAGGTTTGTTGAGGGATTACCTTCTTGTTGTTTCTAGGGCGTGGTTCCTGTCCTTGTATTGGTTTTTTTCTGTTATTATCCTTTGAAGGGCTGGATTCGTGGAGAGATAATGTGTGAATTTGGTTTTGTCGTGGAATACTTTGGTTTCTCCATCTATGTTAATTGAGAGTTTGGCTGGGTATAGTAGCCTGGGCTGGAATTTGTGTTCTTTTAGTGTCTGTATAACATCCGTCCAGGATCTTCTGGCTTTCATAGTCTCTGGTGAAAAATCTGGTGTAATTCTAATAAGCTTGCCTTTATATGTTACTTGGCCTTTTTCTCTTACTGCTTTTAGTATTCTATCTTTATTTAGAGCATTTGTTGTTCTGATTATAATGTGTCGGGAGGTATTTCTTTTCTGGTCCAGTCTATTTGGAGTTCTGTAGGCTTCTTGTATGTTCATGGGCATCTCTTTCTTTAGATTTGGGAAGTTTTCTTCTATAATTTTGTTGAAGATGTTTGCTGGTCCTTTGAGTTGAAAATCTTCATTCTCATCCACTCCTATTATCCGTAGGTTTGGTCTTCTCATTGCGTCCTGTATTTCTTGGATGTTTTGAGTTAGGATCTTTTTGCATTTTACATTTTCCTTGATTGTTGTGCCGATGTTCTCTATGGAATCTTCTGCACCTGAGATTCTCTCTTCCATCTCTTGTATTCTGTTGCTGATGCTCGTATCTATGGTTCCAGATTTCTTTCCTAGGGTTTCTATCTCCAGTGTTGCCTCCTTTTGGGTTTTCTTTATTGTGTCTACTTCCCTTTTTAGGTCTAGTATGGTTTTGTTCATTTCCATCATCTGTTTGGATGTGTTTTCCTGTTTTTCTGTAAGGACTTCTACCTGTTTGATTATGTTATCCTGTTTTTCTTTAAGGATTTGTAACTCTTTAGCAGTGTTCTCCTGCAATTCTTTAAGGGATTTTTGTGCTTCCTCTTTATTGTCTTCTGCCTGTTTAGCAGTGTTCTCCTGCATTTCTTTAAGTGTGTTATTAAAGTCCTTCTTGAAGTTCTCTATCATCATCAGGAGATATGCTTTTAAATCCGTGTCTAGCTTTTCCGGTGTGTTGGGGTGCCCTGGACTGAGCGAAGTGGGGGTGCTGGGTTTTGATGATGGTGAGTGGTCTTGGTTTCTGTTAGTAAGATTATTACGTTTACCTTTCGCCATCTGGTAATCTCTGGGGTTAGTTGTTATCGTTGTCACTGTTTAAAGATTGGAGCAGAAGCTGTGTTCCACTCACCAGCAGTCCCAAAATCCTGTGGCGGGGGTCGTGGGTAGCTGGCGGGTGTCAGGCAACCCTGCTCTCCCGCTACCCCGGTGCTGATCCGGCCGGATGAGGCCTGTGGCCCTACTCAGGCCGGTTTCTGCTTCCCTAACTAATGCAGTCTCAGGTCCCGCGCAATTGGATTCGAGCAGAAGCTGTGCTCCACTCACCAGAAGTCTTAAGATCCTGTGGCGGGTGTTGTGGGTAGCTGGCGAATGTCAGAGGACCCTGCGCCCCAGTGCTTTTCTGACCGGAAGAGGGTTGTGGCCCTATGTAGGCCGGATTTCTCTCTCCCCAACCAGAGCAGTCTCAGGTCCCGCGTGATTGGACTGGAGCAGAAGCTGTGTTCCACTCACCAGCAGTCCCAAAATCCTGTGGCGGGGGTCGTGGGTAGCTGGTGGGTGTCAGGCAACCCTGCGCTCCCGCTACTCCGGCGCTGATCCAGCCGGATGAGGCCTGTGGTCCTACTCAGGCCGGTTTCTGCTTCCCTAACTAATGCAGTCTCAGGTCCCGAGCACTTGGATTGGAGCAGAAGCTGTGCTCCACTCACCAGAAGTCTTAAGATCCTGTGGCGGGTGTTGTGGGTAGCTGGCGAGTGTCAGTGGACCCTGTGCCCCAGCTGCCCTGGTGCTTTTCTGACCGGAAGAGGGTTGTGGCCCTATGTAGGCCGGATTTCTCTCTCCCCAACCAGAGCAGTCTCAGGTCCCGCGTGATTGGACTGGAGCAGAAGCTGTGTTCCACTCACCAGCAGTCCCAAAATCCTGCGGAGGGGGTCGTGGGTAGCTGGCGGGTGTCAGGCAACCCTGCGCTCCAGCTACCCCGGCGCTGATCTGGCTGATGAGGCCTGTGGCCCTACTCAGGCCGGTTTCTGCTTCCCTAACTAATGCAGTCTCAGGTCCCGCGCAATTGGATTGGAGCAGAAGCTGTGCTCCACTCACCAGAAGTCTTAAGCTCCTGTGGCGGGTGTTGTGGGTAGCTGGCGAGTGTCAGCAGACCCTGCGCCCCAGCTGCCCCGGTGCTTTTCTGACCGGAAGAGCGATGAAATAGTTCTTAACAGGTTTTGGGGGGAAAGGTTTGGTGTATATATTATAGAAAAATTCAAACTCTGGCTGAGGGTTCAGCGATTTGAGTTTATTGAAATAAGCTAGCAGCGATAGATGTGAGAAGAAATGTATTTGATTTTTAAAATTAAAAATTACATGTATGTATGTGTGTATGTATGCATGTATGTATGTATGTGCCATAGTATACTTGCCCGAAGACAAATAATGAGAGCCAGTCAGTTCCTTCAACCATCCTGGTCCTAGGGACCCAGCTCAGTTTGTCAGGCTTTATGGCAACTACCTTAATCCCCTGAGCCATTCCTCCAGCACTATAAATTAAATTAATGTGACTATGTGCACAGGAGCCACATACAGCAGTAAAGTCAAAGGTCTTGTAGTACCAGGGAAATGTTAATGATCTCCCCAAAACAGACAGAAGCTGATCTGATGTGACTCACAGCAGGGTTTTTATTCTATTGGAACTAGCTCAGGTCCCCCAATGCACTGCCATCACACAGGACAGTTTTGGTGGTGATGGAGCCCCAAATATCTATCTTGGCAGGGCTTTATAGTAAGCAGCAAATGGGGGGGGGGTAAGTGTGCAAGCATCTAATTGGAATGCTATTGTGACCTTTAACATAATAGGCTGGTGCTGGGAGTCATATCATAAATTTAACTTCTGCTCTCCTCTACATTGTTGGTCATTAGGCAAGGGGTGGGCTTGTAACCTAGGGGTGCAGGTTTGTTGGGGGAATAACCTGGAGATGCTGGTCCTGTTGAGGGTGTAACCTGGAGTCACTGGTCTTGTTGGGAATTAGCTTAGTGACTGGAGCTAGGCTCAGGTTTTGTTGTAGAACAACTTGGAAACTAGTGCTAGGTACCAGCCTGTTAGTTTACCTGAGTTCAAACTTAGGTCAGGTTCTCTAAAATGGAGTCTGAACTTAAAAGATTTGGCCTCTCAGCCCAGGTGGGTGCAGCTTAAATATTCTCCTAACTGGGGAAATGGAGGCTATCAGCAATTTGAGACGATGACTGAATGGTTTAAGAGAGGTGCCTAAGACCAAGGAGCAGTGGCCTAGGCAGACTTTTATGGCATCTGGATGTATGTTAAATTCCCAGTCCCCTGCTATGTGATATATTTAACCTTCATCGATGAATGGAGCCTGAGAGTGACTGTATTTTCTCTTTGGTGTAGCACTGTGGAGAAACTTTGAGAGATGCTTCATCTAGAAGCTGATTGTCCCAGACGCCATTAATTTAAAATAATCGGCATACCAAGGTGCTATATGTAAGCTTATCTCTTTCTAAGCCCCAACAGTTTGCACACACCTACTGATCTCTAAGCTCTAAAGGAACTCAACTATGCTTCTAAACTTGTGTTTACTCAACGTATCTTAGCACTCTCTAAATCCATATGTATCAATCTACCTTATGGTTTTCCACGGTTGTGTGGTAATCTAACATGGAAGTGTGCCTTGTTTTATTTAAGCAGTCCCGAGTGATGGACATTTGTGTTACTAGCTTCTTGATGCTTTAATGCTGCTATCAACACTCGTAAGTTGATATGAGAATGTGTTGGTATACTCTCTCTCTCTCTCTCTCTCTCTCTCTCACACACACACACACACACACACACACACACACTCACACACACACACACACACACACTCACACACACACACACACACACTCACACACACACACACACACACACACACACTCACACACACACACACACACTCACACACACACTTGCACTTACACACACAATGGCACCTTTGTGCAAATATATCTACAAAATAAATTTGCCCAACTGGAATTGCCACATCAAAGGGTGCACAAGTTTTCTACACTGGCAGATAATACCCGACTCCTTCCTGAAAGTGTAACTGACAAGAGTTTGGACTCAGCGGCTTGCCTAGCAAGCACTCTCAGCTTTCAAGGCGCAGCTGGGGTTTTGTTTGGTTGTTTGTAGAATTTCACCCCTTAAAGCATTGCTTTCTGAATTTATTTGCTTACTCGAACAAAAGAAGGGAGGCAAGAGGATGAAAATGAGACAGAACAGGGCAGGATAGACAGAGCTGAGGAGACAGAGAGAGAGAGAGAGAGAGAGAGAGAGAGAGAGAGAGAGAGAGAGAGAGAGAGAGAGAGAGAGAGAGAATCTCAGGGAGGGAGCTCCAATTGGAATCAACCAGAAAGGAGTTCCTGGGGCAGAAGGAGCAGCTTGCAGTGGTGGCTTCTGATCATGAGATGTCATGAGATAGACACAGCATATTTAATTCACTAATAAAAGGTCAGAACATATTACATAGGAGTGACATGACAGCAATGACATGCCTAAGTCATGTTTCAGAATGAGGCTACTGGGTACTATGTATTTTCACAACACGGATGCAACAGAGGCCTGAGATGCAGAGGTGCTGCAGGCCTTTGTCATACCAGCCACAGTTCCAGGCCTGTAAGCCTGGATAAGGCAGCCCAGATCCCAGGCTCTGTTGTCTGGTTGTCAGGAAAACCAACACCTAATAGCCTCATCAAGCGCTCCTGACTTCCTAGGTTTTGCCTGCATGTGCTCAGGAGATTAATTCTTTGGTCTACACTATAGAAGCATTGTTAAGCCTTTCAGCGTGTCTTGCCAGGGTTTCTATACACTTGATACTGTGATCAAACACCATATCCAAAGCAGCCTGAGAAGAAAAGTGTTTATCAGCTTACAACTCTCAGTTCACACTCCATCACTGAGGGAAGTTAGGACAGGAACCTGGAGCAGGAACTGACGTAGAGGCCACTGAAGACCACTGGTTGCTTGCTTCTCATGGCTTCCTTACTCTGCCTTGTTTGTTCATTTGTTTCTTCTTCTTTCTTCTTCTTCTTCTTCTTCTTCTTCTTCTTCTTCTTCTTCTTCTTCTTCTTCTTCTTCTTCTTCTTCTTCTTCTTTCTTCTTCTCCTTCTCCTTCTCCTTCTCCTTCTCCTTCTCCTTCTCCTTCTCCTTCTCCTTCTCCTTCTCCTTCTCCTTCTCCTTCTCCTTCTCCTTCTCCTTCTCCTTCTCCTTCTCCTTCTCCTTCTCCTCCTCCTCCTCTTCCTCCTCCTCTTCCTCCTTCTCCTTCTTCTTCCTTTTTTCAAATTTTAATTTTATTTTATTTTTAATTTATTTTTTACACTCCATATTCCATTCCCCAAACCCCCATCCACCCTCCAACTGCTCCACATCCCACACATTCTCCCCACCCCACCCCATCTCCACATGGATGCCCCTATCCCCCATGACACCTGATCTCTAAACTTCCTAGGACCTCCAGTCTCTTGAGGGTTTGGTGTATTGTCTCTGAATGAACACAGACCCGGCAGTCCTCTACTGTATGTGTGTTGGGGGCCTCATATCAGCTGGTGTATGCTGTCTGTTTGGTGGTCCAGTTTTTGAGAGATCTTGTGGTCCAAATTAAATGAGATTGCTGGTCCTCCTATAGGATTGCCCTTCTCCTCAGCTTCTTTCAGCCTTCCCTAATTCAACAATACAGGTCAGCTGCTTCTGTCCATTGGTTGGGTGCAAATATCTGCATCTGACTGTTTCAGCTGCTTGTTGGGTCTTTCAGAGGGCAGTCATGATAGGTCCTTTTTGTGAGCACTCCATAGCCTCAGTGATAGTGTCAGGCCTTGGGACCTCCCCTTGAGCTGGATCCCACTTTGGGCTTGTCACTGGACAATCTTTTCCTCAGGCTCCTCTCCATTTCCATCCCTGTAAATCTTTCAGACAGGAACAATTATGGGTCAGAGATGTGACTGTGGGATGGCAACCCCATCCCTCACTTGATACCCTGTCTTCCTGCTGGAGGTGGGCTCTCCCTACTGTTGGGCATTTCATCTAAGGTCCCTCCCTTAGATTCCTGAGAGTCTCTCACCTCCCAGGTCTCTGGTGCATTCTGGAGGCTCTCCCCAACTTCCTACCTCCCAAGGTTGCCTGTTTCCTTTCTTTCTGCTGGCCCCTAGGACTTCAGTCCTTTTTCCCTAACCAATACCAGATCATGTTCCCCTCTCCCCCACTCCCTCCGCTGGCCCTACCCCTGTCCCTCCCAGATACCTCCCTTCCTACCTCCTTGTGATTGCTTTCTTCTCCCTCCCAAGTGATACTGAGGCATCCTCACTTTGGCCCTTCAGCTTGTTGACCTTTTTGAGTTCTATGGACTGTTTCTTGGGTATTCTGTACTTTTTTGTGGCTAATATCCACTTATTAGTGAGTACACACCATGCATGTCCTGTTGGGTCTGAGTTACCTCACTCAGGATGATGTTTTCTAGTTCTATCCATTTGCCTGCAAAACTCAGGATGTCCTCATTCTTTTTTTTTTTTTTTTTTTTTTTCTTGAGACAGGGTTTCTCTGTGTAACTCTGGCTGTCCAGGAACTCACTCTGTAGACCAGGCTGACTTCAAACTCAGAAATCCACCTGCTTCTGCTTCCCAGGAGCTGGGATTAAAGGCATGTGCCACCATGCCCGGCAGTCCTTATTCTTAATAGCTGAGTAGTATTCCATTGTGCCAATGAACCACACTTTCTGTATCCATTCTTTTGTCATGGGACATCTAGGTTGTTTCCAGTTTCTATCTATCACAATTAAGGCCACTATGAACATAGTGGAACAAGTGCCCCTGTTGCATGGTGGGGCATCTTTTGGGTATATTCCCAAGAGTGGTAAAGCTGGGTTTTCAGGTAGATCTATTTCCAATTTTCTGAGGAACCTCTAGATTGATTTCCAGAGTGGTTGTACCAGTTTACAATGCTACCAGCAATGGAGGAGTGTTCCTCTTTCTCCCCATCCTCTGTAACATGTGTTGTCACCTGAGGTTTTGATCTTAGCCATTCTGATTAGTGTAAGGTAGAATCTCAGAGTCATTTTGATTTGCATTTCTCTGATCACTAAGGACTTTGAACATTTCTTTAGGTGCTTCTCAGCCATTCGAGATTCCTCAGTTGTGAATTCTCGGTTTAGTTTTATACCCCATTTTTTGATTGGGTTATTTGGTTTTATGGTGATTAACTTCTTGAGTTCTTTATATATTTTGGATATTAGCCCTCTATTGGATGCAGGTTTAGTGAAGAATTTTTTTCCCAATCTGTAGGTTGCTGATTTGTCTTATCAACTATGTCCTTTGCCTTACAGAAGCTTTCTAGTTTCATGAGGTCCCATTTATCAGCTTACATTCTTAAAGAACCCAGGGCCACCAATGCTGAGGTGACACCACATACAATGGGCTGAGCTCTGAATCACTAGTTAATAAAATGCCTTACAGTCAGATCCTAAGAAGACAATCGAAGCAGGGGTCGCACAGTCAGCAATGGGCTGAGCCCTCCCACATCCATCATTTATAAAAAGAAAATACCCCCCCCAGACTTGTATGTAGACCAACATTTTGGAGGATGCCATCTTCTTTTTTAGCTTTTAAATCTGAGCTTTGTTGTTTTCTCTGACCCACAGTACTGTAGAGGTGTCAATGTGGTAGCTCTGAGGCCGCTTCAAGAGTGTTGCCTTTCACTTTTGCCCTCTTAGATCTGTGTTCTTGCCACAAAATCAAGGCAGCTCTAAGCCACTGGAGGGTAAGAGATCACATGGAGAGAGCTGTCAGCCCAGCTGTTCCGGCCAAGCTGCAGACAAGTGTGATGGGGAACTGGCCGAAATCAACAAGACAACAGCTGACCCATACCTTATCCCATAATAACCATTTATTATGACAATAAATGATATATGATAGTGTGCTATTTAGTTTTTGTCACCTTGACAAAGACTTGAGTTGTCAGGGAAGAGGGGACCATGAGGTTGGGCTGTGGATATACCTGTGCAGCTTTGGACTTGACTGGAGCCAGTGAGGGAAGGAAAGAAGGGCAGACACACAGTCACGGGTGCAGAAAAGGCTGGATCAGGTAGGCTGTGTCACTATGTTGGAGTGGCGCCACCTGTAGAGTGATGGGGAACCTTGTTTATTATGCACAGTATGTTGGAGAAGCTAAGCAATTCTTGGTCAGAGATCAATGCAGTGAGCAGTCTCCTAGACATGGGGAGGAAGCTGCAGTTGCTACTTTTTGGACACAGTGGTCTATTGTTCAAAAACATTTGTACATGTTGTTAACTATTGCACTGGAACCAGAGGAAGGCTTTGCAAACTCTGAGCCTGACTCACATGGAGAAGGCTTTACATTCCCATAGGTCTGAGGTCTTTTATCCATGTCAACAACTCACATTCACTATGGACTTCATCTGCTCTCTATATCCCCACCCAACACTTCTTCCACTCCTCACATTTGTGGGGCAATTTTTCATTTCTGACTGATGTAGAAGGGCCCAGTCCAGTCTAGTGATTCTATTTCTGAGCAGGTCAGCTTGGGCTGTGTACAAAAAAGCTAAGAAAGAGAGAGAGAGAAAGAGAGAGAGAGAGAGAGAGAGAGCCAGCAAACAGCACTCCTCCATGGTCTCTCCTTCAGTTCCTGCCTCCAGGTTCCAGCCTTGAGTTCCTGTCCTGACTTACCATACTGATAGACTGTAACCACTGAGGTGAAATGGACCCTTTCCTCCACAAGCTACTTTTGGTCATGGTGTTTTACCACAGCAACAGAGAAGCAAACTATGACAGCTACTAACACTCAACACTCCGGGTTGTGTGTGTGTGTGTGTGAGACAGAGTGCCATTGGTCTTGCAGCTGATGTGTTTTCTGACCCCTATGCTGAGATGTTGATTACACTGAGTGAGACCAGAGAGAAGTGAGGAGTGTAGAAGACAGTGTAGCTCACTAGGTAACTTCCTCTGGGCTTGGACTTTAAAAGCATCACAGAGCTGAGTATGTCAGGTTGATGCTATCATCTGTCAGGAAGCAAAAGAGAGAGCAATCCCTTCCCATACTCAGCTCTGTGCATACAAGTGTATAAATACAAAGCACTGCAGATAGAACTGGGTTCTCTTGAATTCTCTGCTTGACACTTCCACAGGGGAAACCATCCTGCCATCTTACAGCATCTGGGTGGCTATTCCCTCATGCACAGTTTGGGGATTTCTGTCTCCACTTTCTGGGATTGATAAAGACCAGATCTAATATTGGTAGGTTGCCTCCTGGTCCCTGTCTTCTGTACCTGCTGGGGAACCGGCTTACCTGCAGTCTCCATCCCTAACACACACATGATATTCAAGCAAGGAAGTAGCTAACAGCTCCATTCTCACATGTGGGTCCAGAGGCTATCTTATTTCAAGTTGGATTAGAATCCATAAGCAAAGCAACCAAGTTGAATTTTGTATTCCTTTGGCTTTAAAGTTAATGAAATATGCTTTTGTTTCGTTTAGCTTCACAGGGCTTTGAACCTGCCTGAACCCGGCATGATTTCTATTTGCTTTCTCTGTAGCTCATCTGCTTTTCTTGGACACCACAGTATGTGACCCAATTACAGTCATCACTCTTAATGCTAGGGAATATGACTCACAGTCCCCAGTGACTGTCTGAAACCTCATAGGTACCAACCCTGTATAAAGCATGATTTCTTTCTATATATACTTACCTGTGGAAGTTTATAAATTGAGCACAGTAAGAGATTATAATAACACCTAATAATAGACTAACCACACACTATACTGTAATAAAAGGAGTACAAGTGTAATTTTTATTTCTCCTCCATAAGATTTTGTTGTACAGAACGTATTCTTGCTGTGATGCTGTGAGATGGTACTTAGTGGAAGCACTTTCAGGTTTTACCTTGGCTTACACAGCTTGGCCGAATCGATACTGTTGTGCTTTTGGGTCACTGTTAATTAAGGTCAAGGTCGCAATACCCCAGCAGTGGATTTGATAACCAAGATGGCTGCCTAGTGACTAACAGGCAGGTAGCATATATAACATAGAGGTAGCATATGTAACATAGATATGCTGAATAAAGAGATGGTTCACATCCCAAGGAGGATGGAATGGGATAGGAGAGGGTTTCTCATACTGTACAGAGTGGAACACACTTAGAACTTCAGTGTTGTTTATTTCCAAAAATTTCCACTTGCAGTTTTCAAACTGAGGTTGACCACGGGCAACTGAAAGCATAGAAAGTAAAATTATGGCTAAGGTCTGTGGTTCCACTTTGCATTCAGACATGATTCTCCAAAGAAGCTAAACAAGAAGGAAGGCACAGGGAGGATGCTTGAATCTCACTTAGACAGTGGAAGAAATAGTCATAAGAGGCAGATGGAGGGTGGAAAATAGATGGGAGAGGGGATTGATCGGGAGGGGAATGGGAGTGGGGGTTCAGGGTCAGGTGTGGGGAGGGACAGCAGGTATGGCCAGATGGTCATGAGAATGAATGGAAATCTGCAACTGACAGGAGTGGAGAGGTGGGGGGGCACCCCTAGGACAAGACAGAGACCTGGGATAAGGGAGGCACTCAAGAATCCATGGGGGTGGCCTTATCTGTGACACATAGCATTGGGGATATGGGACCTGAAGAGATTACCTCCTGTAGCCAGGAGGAACCCCAGTGGAGCCATAGGAACTCCAACCCACCCATAAAACCTTTTACCCAAAATTTATCCTGTCTATAAGAGATGTAGGGACTGGGGATGGTACAGAGACAGAGGGAATGGCCAACCAGTAACCAGCCCAACTTGAGACCCATCAAATGGGCACACACCAATTCCTGTCACTATTAATGATACTCTGTTATGCTTGCCTACAGGGATCTAGTATGGCTAGCCATCCAGTAGCTGACTCAGACAAATACAGACACCACAGACAAACAGTAGATGGAGCTTGGAGACTCTTATGGAAGAGTTGGGGGAAAGATTGAGGGGCCCAAAGGGGATCGGAATTTCACAGGAAGACCAACAGACTCAACTAACCTGGACCCTTGGGCTCTCAGAGATTAGACCACCAACCAAAGAACATACACAGGCTGGGCCTAGGCCTCACTGTTCATATGTAGCAGATGTGCAGCTTAGTCTTCATGTGGGTCCGGAACAACTGGAGGGGGATTCCTATCCCTAGAGCTGTTGCTTGTCATGGGCTGCCTTATCTGGCCTCAGTGGGGAAGGTTCATCTAGCCTGGAAGAGACTTGATATATCAGGGTAGGGTGATACCTAGTGAGGTAAAATCTCTCTCTGTCTCTCTGTCTCTCTCTCTCTCTGTGTCTATAAATGATGCTTCTGAAATGGTTGGAATTTGGAATTTAAATATATTTTCTGAGACTCTTTGATGTGAGCTAGATGACTTCTAAAATCCAAACTGACTTTGAATTTTGTTTGCAGTAATCAGAGCAAATGTGTACATCAAATAACATCAGGTCTGGCAAACCATGAGTAAAGAGGAATGCAGTAACTCGATACTTATGCTCTCGACCACCTCCATTGGCATTCAATAGTTTTCTGGGAAATTTAGGAACACATAGACTATTGAAGTGACGTATTCTGATAACACTCCAGAATGCTTATTATCACGTTGCAGTGCTCATGTTGCGGTTTTGAAACACTTTATATTGAACAAACTTGATCTCAGTTCAAGGGCAACTTGTTGGGATTTGAAAGCAAATCTTACCTCTTGAGAAGAATGAGAGAGACTTAAGGAGGTGTGGAGAGAATGCTGAACTGAATCCAACATCTCTCTGTAAATGCCTTTTTTTTTTTTAAATTATTTACTTTATGTATGTGAGTACGCTGTAGCTGTCTTCAGACACACCAGAAGAGGGCATCGGATCCTATTACAGATGGTTGTGAGCCACCATGTGATTGTTGGCAATTGAACTCAGGACCTCTGGAAGAGCAGACCATACTCTTAACCTCTGAGCCATCTCTCCAGACCATAAATGTGTTTTAAAACAAATACTTCAGCCCTGTTTATATGTCACAATTTCTAGAATAATGGTTGAAATTGGAAAGTCTCATAAAATGTAGACTTAGCCAAAATAACCCTTCACTCTTCTATTTTTTGTGTTCATGTATATGTATATATGTATGCACATATGTGTATATATGTGTATGTATGTATATGTATACACATATGCATGCATATACATCTTTATATAAAATTTTTTAAATTATTGTTTGCAATAAGTGCACTGCCTGAATGTGTGTATGTGTACCATATGTATATACTGCGCCTGTTGATGTCAGAAGAGGGTATTGGATACCCTGGAGTTACACACAGTTGTGAGCTGCCATGTAGGAGCTGAGACCAGAGCCCCAGGTCATCTGTAAAAATAACTAACACTATCAACCACCGAGCCAACTCTCCAACTCTGTTCTTCCATCTAAGTTTAGTCAGAGAGTAAGGATTCCCACTAGGAAAAATAGGCTCCTGGGATAGAGATATGACCTGAGAGTGACCCAGCTCATTGCACTCTCGCTGACCGAAGTGGAAATCCCCAGGCCCTACTGTCCACAGCACCAGAGGTCCCTGTCCCAGCCCAAGGACAATGTAACCATGGCAATCCTTGGTGCCATCTAAAAGAAGTCAATCGCAGGGAGTGAAAGAAGAGGGTTAGGGCTGTTTGAGAATGGATGTTATCTGACTTCCCACAGATTTACATTCAGTTCAAAGCCCTGAGGACCCCTGTGTGAAAAACAGTGCATTAGGGAAAGAGGATGAGAAGAAACGAGGATTGGGTGGGAAAGGACATGGGCCAGGAAAGAGAGAGCAGAGGCAAGAGGAGCGGTGGAGGCTAGGAAGTCGAAAAGAGGCACAGGCTTTGTGTGGGGTTAACTTTCTTTGCAGGACCTTGGTCGGCTCCAAGCGTGCTCCGCCCCTAGGTGGTGCTGTGTAGTCAGCAAGAGCAGGAAACAATCGTTGGAAGCAAGATTTCTCTTTGATGCCAGTGTACGGAGGGCTGGCTGGACTCTGCTCTCCCATACTACTCTAGATGAACCCAGGAGTTGGTCCCTGTCTGCCTCCATTCTCCTTACTCTTATCCCATCCTCTAGGAACTTTCTGGATACTGAGTCCTGGATGCTCTCAAGAAATCCACTAAATGGGCAGTGTTACCTTTTATTATCTTTTATCCGTAGATGAAAATAACGTGCCCGAAACTCGGAGTGAGAAGCTCAAAGTTTCTCTGCCCGGAGAAGGTTTAAATTCAGATCTGGGGACAATTTACGAGCCTACAGGGTTAGCTCATGCTGGACTCCCGAAGGCCGACCTCTGGGACTCTGAATCTCGCTGGTGTATCTTTCCTGCGGGCTTACATGGGGCCAGCCTGGCGGCCACCTGGCTCTCTATCAATCAGCAGCCTTGATGGAGCAGGGACCACATTGTGTACAGAGCCCTGCCCCAGCCCTTGGCAGAGGGAGTCACAGGTGGCTTGTCAGGAGGGAGGTGGATTACTGTGAGTCATTCCTTCCCCAAGGAACCTATGGCAGATTCCTTGCTCATTGGTCACTAGGGTGACACAGCTGAGTGTGAGTAACCAGGGAGGGGGAGGGGCAAAAGGGAAGAAGAGCGGGAACTCTCTAAATCATCGCGGCTGTGAGGCATCCTAAAACAAGGAAGGTTTCTTTTCCAGTTCAATTTAAACCTGTCAAGACGTGTGGACGTTACAGGCCAGTGACCCAAGAAGTAAATGGAATTTTTATATAATTATTAATTGGCACCGAAGTTGTCCAAATTCCGAATTAAAAAAAATATATTAGTCAATGTTATTAGGGGGTAACAGTAATCTTTAAAAAGAAAACATAGCTGTAGAGTGCTTTGACGAATGTATTTCACATTGGGAAATACAGTGGTGGTGAAAAGCAGAAAGGAAGAGGAAACAGAAGCAGAGGAATGACAGAAAAGAAGGGAGAGAAAAGAGAAAGGAAAAAAATCTGCCCTGTGGGGTCCCACTGGGCTATGTGTCTGGCCCTGGGACTTCTGACCTCTGCTTGGTCTATTTCTCTTCTACATGGCTACAGGTTTTCTCTCTCTGCATTCATATTTAGCCATGCAGGGAAAGAAAACAGGATTCAAAGGTGTATTACTTTTTCCCCGTGCTCACTGGCAGCATGCATAGTGATTTTCACTGTGCTGAAAAAAAAAAGATCGATCGGTTAATTATCAATTCAGGTTATAACCTGCACCAAGCACTTCTTTAGACAGTTACTAAGTGGCTGAGTGAGTTTTCTGGAGTTGAGTAGATATGGGAAAGAGGCAAGCCAACTGCAAGTTTGATAGCAGTGTTGATAGGCAAGTGCCTTTTAGAAGTCGTGTGTGTCTGCCTCTATGTTAAGCACCTGGCAAGTTGCAGAAGTAATAAAGAAAGAATTAAGGAGAAAAACAAGATCAAGATGATATATAATTATGCTTCCTTACCTTTAAGCTCTTCAAGGCTCATCAAACAAAGGGCACGTTCATCTTGCACAAGGAAAAGAGGGCTGCTTCTGATACATCTGGTGAATTCATCTGTTGTCAGAGAAGGTGCAGCCAAGGGTCCAGAGAAATGACCTTCTCTAGGCCCTTTCTGCAAACTGTCTGGGTTTTATCAATGGTCTTGACTTCATAAAACAAAACAGCATGAGAGGCAGTTATCCAAGCGAGTGAGCTTCCAACTGTCAGGATCCGGACAGGCAAGAGTCCTTGAGGCAAGCAGCCTGTGACCTCAGACATAGGAGGCCCTCAGATTCATTTGCTTTGGGTGTTGAAATCAAGCAAGAAAGCAGTTACTGTTGAGTGTTAGTGCTATTCCAACCTCAATGAGATTTTATCTATGGAGAGAAAGATTAGGGGAGACCAAATTTCTTGTCATTCAGAGGAAGTATTTATAAACTTGGCAGAGTCTCATGCGAGAGAGTAGAACAAAGGCTGCCAAACAGATTCATAAATTGAAACGAATGACCTGAAAGTATTTTCCGCTGCATACACGTGGTTCTATATGCACTGCGCCGCTCCAGCTCAGCACTGGATTGCCCTGTGTGGTGCTGATGTTGCTATCTCCGTTGTAGACATGGGGTAGAGTGGGGAAGCTTGAATTCGTATCAGCTAAAATCAGGACAGAGCAGAAAGGATGCTGTGAGGACGAGGCTGCTGTCAGTGTAGATTGTTCCTGAGCCGTTGCAGAGAAAATAACAAGGGTTACGCTGGGGAGAAAAACTGCAAGTGGGCTAGATCTGACTGGGGAGAACATAAAAGAAAGAATAACAGCATGAAATAAAAGGATGTGGTAGGATGGGAAGGAAATTGACCTGCAAAGCATATGGGCCTGATTTTGCTAATAAAGTTTTATTGGAAACAATGATGCTCATTTGTTTACTGTTTGTTAAGCTTGTTTTCATGAAACGACAAAGCTGCATTCATCGTAGCACAGACCATAAAAACCACGAACCTAAAAATATTTACTATCTAGCTCTTTATAGAAACAATTGATGAGTTTTGGCTTTAACTATGGTGCTTACACCTCTTAATGTCCATCGTGGGCAGCAGCTCTCTCCCAGGGTTTCTTTGAACTCTTGGCAAAGCCTTATACTTCTCTACCTGGCAACTATTTGTATTTATTTTGAATGTACTCTGATGCTTGCCAGTTTACTCTTGGAAAAGGAAGTATATTAAGTATTCTATTAAAAGGAAACTAGAAGCTGTATTCACATAGAGAAAATGTGAGAGGTAATGACGGAGATCCGTGATGCCTGTTCAAGCCCAGGAACACTGAGGATTGCAGGCAAACCAATGTCACAATGTAAAGCATGGGCAGGACACATGTTTTTTCCCTCTAAGCCTTCAGAAGGAATCCATCTGCCACTACCTTGGTCTTATCTTTGGAGCCTGCAAGACTGTGAGGGAATGCCTTCATGTTACTTGAACAAAGTGGTCGCTTGTACTTTGTTAAAAAAGGGCCCTAGAAAGGCAACAAACGTGTAGTGTTTTCCAAGACAGATCTTGGTTGATGCAGAGGATGCAGCTCAGTCTGTAGAGTGCCAGATGTGTGTAGCAAAGGCCCTGGGTTCTATTTCTATCACCCCTAACCCAGGGTGGCCCACAGATCTGTGATCCTAGCCATTCTGAAGGTTGAAGGAAGTAGTGAGCCAGTTCTGGCTCACCCAGACTGCAGCATAGCATATTGTGAAACAAACTACAATCTACTTCTCACACTGATCATCAGCCAAGGGTCAACCATGCCTTCCAGAAGGACACTTGTGACACATTCTTCATCTTCAGTCTGTACATGCTGATCTCAGAGGGATCTGTGAATATTTGTTTTTTTCTATCAGTATAATTTCAACTGATGGACAAACTTCCTGGTATCTGAGTTTTACTACTGGGGTTGCCTGTTTCTGATAATTCTTCTGTCTTCCATCAAGATTCTGGAACAATTTTCACATTTTATGTCAACATGAAGTGTAGATAAGCCTTGAAAAATGTTACCATCCTTCTGATCTGTGATGGTTTCTATGAGAATGGCCACCCCATAGCTTTTATACCCGAATGTTTGATCCCAGGTAGTGAAACTATTCGGGAAGGATAAAGAGGTGTAGCCTTGGTGGAGGAGGCTTGTCTCTTGTGGTAGGCTCTCTGTTTTCAAAAGCCCACCCTATTTAAAGTTATCTCTCTCTCTGCCCTTGCTCGTAGCTAAGATGTGAGATCTTAGCTTCTCCCCTAGCACCCTGTCTGCCTGTTGCCATGGTCCCTACCATGACGGTCATTAACACATCCTCTGAAAACCTCAATAAACTCTTAACAAGTTTCCTTGGTCATGGTGCTTTGTCACAACAGTTGAAAACTAACTAAGATGTGACCCAAACTGGGCCATATTCTTCTGAGGTACAGTTGCCAACATGAGGGGCCCAGACCCCTGTGGACCTAAAGTTACATAATGTCCTACAAAATCACATGCACATTCAATCTGGTGCCATTCCCAGAATTTAAAACTTCAACTGTCAGTCCATGTATGAGTCCATGAAACTCGTCAGCATTAAGGAAGGGGCCTTTCTACTCAAGTGAAGCCTCTGCTTTGGAGTAATGACCAATTGTGTCTTTATAAGCTAGTTAGTCTCCTCATCATTCCCTCAAATGGTGAATGTTTTAAACATCTTCAGCAGGTACTTTACAAAGACCAGAAAGGAACAGATCACACTGTCCTTGAGCTCAGAGTCTAAGGGGCAAGGCTAACCAGAAACCCAAGGATTACTGCAGAAAAGTCGCAGCAATATTAGAAGAACACGAACAGGAGAATGAAGATGGATGCTTAGCAAGATGTGGAGAAAAGAATGCTGGAATTAGAAGAGGTTTGAGTGGTAAGTATCACTGTTGTGATGCTACCATGAGAAGTTTCTAGAAAGAAAGGCTCATATTTTGTCCGCACCACAGCAAATACACTCTGAGATCATGGCTTCCCTATGGTCTGTGACAAATGCTACTTTTAAAAACACAGCAGTAAAACACACATAACAAAATCCACACTTGGAACAATTTGAGCATATGGTTTTGAGATATTAAATGTATTCACATTACAGTCCATCTCTGCCAACTCAAGATCCCTTCACCTTCTCAAGGGAAAACTCTATACCTACCTTGCTATGACTTCCTATACTCCTCCTCTTGGCCTCTGGCAATTACTACTCCAATTTCAGTTTCTGTGAGATCAAGTGCTTTAGATGTCTCTTAAAAGGAGAATTGTGTAATATTTCTTCTTTTGTAACTGTCTTATTTCACGTTGGGTAATTCCTTCAAGGTCCATCCATGAAGTAACCCATGCCAGCATATTCTTTTTTAAGGTGAAGGGTACCCTCCCCCAAGGGAATTCCATCCCATTCTGCTTAACCACCATGTGCAGTTTATCATCCATGTGCAGTTATCTGAGTTACCTCTGCCTTGTTGGTCATTGTAACTGGTGTTGCTATGAAATGGATGTACAAACAACTGTTCACATCCTCACTTTCATTTACTTTAGGTTATAGCCAGTGCTGCAATGGAGTTGTTTGGGATGGCTTGGGGAAAATGTGGGTACCGATTTCTGACTTTCTAAGGATTGCACATCCTGTTCTCCATGACACTTGATATGTTTGAAATTCCTGTCTCTGCTGTTTGGAGTTTGCTTTTGCTAGAGGTAAGGCTGACATGGGTTACTGCATGATGAACCTTGCTGCATGACCCAAATGAAATAACACAGTCACTAAGGGACAAGGATTACACTATTTTTATTAGATATTTTCTTCATTTACATTTCAAATGCTATCCCCAAAGCCCACTATACCCTCCCCGCGCCCTGCTCCCCAACCCACCCAATCCCACTTCCTGGCCCTGGCATAAGTATTACACTTTTCAGGTGTCACATGAGTCTCTTTGTGGTGAGGTAGGCACTATTGTTAGTCTGTATTTTTTTTTTAACTAAGAGGCACCTTAAGTTTAGATACATGCATGGGAAGATCTTCTTAAGCACAATGCCAGGTTGCCCGACACAGGCCCTGGGAAAGCAGAGGGCTAGGAAAGACCATGAGTAGGGACGAGCTTGTGGAATCATGTGAGATTGAATTATAAGGAGCTCTGTTATTTTATCCTGGAAACAATTCAGTTCTTATAAATAACCCTAAAGTATAAAATGTACATGGTCATCATATTAGCCCAGGGATAAAGGGAATGAAATGGGAGATGAGCCCATAAAATGTAAAAAAGCTTACTGTGCTTCTCAGAAATGGAATAAGAATAGCTATAGGTTAAAGCCCGATGTAAGGAATGACTTAGTTTTCCATTAAAGCACAACTGAAAATAACCAAGAATAATAAGATGTTGGCCTCACATTTTTCCATTTGTATCAAGAAAAGATATTTTGAGGCGTCTTATGGAAAATATAACCTCAAGGGTCAAGAGAGCATTTATCAGACTTCTCGGCAGATGTGAGCCAAACTATGAGGGGTTCGAATGTGTGCAGAGCAAAGTCTCCACACCCGTTCCCAGATAAGTATCCCTGATGAAGAAAGGGCCATACAGTGTACTCCTGGGATTCAAGATGTCCAGGCATCAGCACAGACAGGAATGGTAGAGAGGGGTCCACTGGAAGGGGTAGAATAAGTCTTGGAGGAAATAGCCCAGGGAAAGTTGTGATAACCCCACAGCCTGTGGACAAGGAGCCACAGACACAGAGGTCACTTCTAAGGACAGTGAGGATGTGATTTAGTCCAATAGCCAGCCTTTCACCTTCTTGGGCTCTTTCCCTTTCTCAAGGACATGATGAGATCATGAGGAAATGGCCACAAGGAAACCATGCTCCATGGCCTGGTTACAAAGCACAGCTTAGTCAGAGCTGGGCAGCTGAGTTCAGTGTGGCAGGATTTATCAGTTAGAGGTCAGGCTCACACTTTCAGAGGGGCAGGGAGCACAGCCACCTTGTCCTTGTAGTTTTAACAGTAATCCCCTCAGTAAATGTAAAGTAGATGTGCCAGGTATGGTGCCTGTTTCAGTTGAGTGCAGTGGGCTCACTTCTTAGCTGCTCTGTAAACAGGTGAGCATGGCTTACTCTAGAAGTCTGGCTTACTTGTGGAGCTTTTGAAACTTAGTTAAAATTTCATCTTTTGTAGCTTGTTCTTTCAACTCACACAGGCAAGGTTTTACTGATTCAAGTTAATTGCAGGACTGTGGTGCCTAGCATGAGATGCACCGGTGGTGAATACTTCTGTTGGCTATTGTGTTAACTTGGTTAAGCTTCTGTTCCATTCACTGCTTGGTTTCTTTAACACTGTTGCATCCCATTAGGCTGCAGGACAGAATGGCATTTGTTGTGAAGACTTAAAGGGCATCCTACCCAGGGAGGGCATCTGCATGTATAAGTGTACTTAAAAAAATTAACAAAAGGGGCTTCAGAGATGGCTCAGAGGTTAAGAGAGCACTGGCTACTCTTCCAGAGGTTCTGAGTTTAGTTCCTAGCAACCATATGGTGGCTCATAACCATTTAAAATGAGATTTGGTCCCCTCTTCTGGCATGCAGGCATATGTGTAGGCAGAACACTGTATACATAATAAATACATTTTAAAAAATTAACAAGAAGGTTAGGATCAAAGCTGGTGCTTATGGGGTTAAAAGACAATGTAAACATTTTCTGTGCTTGGCTTAAAAATTAAGCTACAAATATATGTTATTTAGCATGTTCCTTAAAACAGAGTGGTAGACAAGAGTGTGTATATGTAATGTGGTCAAATATTGTCAAATATAAAGAAACAGAATAATTCTAGCCTGTCTGCTTAGAATTTCTTGGTTTAAATAGAATTGACCTGTACTGACTAAAAAATCTCTTATTTCATTAATATATGCCATGTTGTTTTGAGCGTTTGGTAATAATTAAACCTATATAATGATCTGGTAACTGTTTGATTATATTAGTGAAAGAGAGGATTGGAATTTACCTTAGCAATTGTAGGTATGCAGTATGCATTCTTATATTTGATGTGCGTGTGTGTGTCTGTGTGTGTGTGTGTGCATATTAGTGTGCATATGTGCATATATACAAGCACAGCTCAGTAGTAGTTGTCAAGGTCCTATCTGAAGTGTCCTTAGAGTCCACACAGAGGCAGGCCGAGGCCTGCAGAGCCCTGCCATACCTTGGGTTGTGAGCATGGAAACAGGTGGACACCACTGCCTTGTCAGGGGTAGAAAGATGGTGCCCAGAGAAGCACAAGGGGTGGGAAAGGGTGGAGAGCGCACAGCTCTTGCCTTCCTGGGCAACGAGTGTTGAGAGAGCTAAAGTAGAGAATCCCAGTCACTACCATTATTATGAACTCATCACTGGTCTCTAAGGGGTGATCTCAGAGATCATCGGCAGATGTGAGCTGATCTATGAGGGGTCCGTATGTGTCCAGAGCAAAGCCCCCCTCCCCCCATTCCCAGATGAGTATCCCTGATGGAGAAAGGGCCATACAGTGAAATCCTGGGATTCAAGATGTCCAGGCATACATGCATCATTAAAACCAGACAGGAATGGTAGAGAGGGGTCCACTGGAAGGGGTAGAATAAGTCTTGGAGGAAATAGCCCAGGGAAAGGTGTTATAGCCCCACAGCCTGTGGACAAGGAGCCACAGACACAGAGGTCACTTCTAAGGACAGTGAGGATGTGATTTAGTCTAATAGCCAGCCTTTCACCTTCTTGGGCTCTTTCCCTTTCTCAAAGACATGATGAGATCATGAGGAAATGGCCACAAGGAAACCATGCTCCATGGTCTGGTAACAGAGCACAGCTTAGTCAGAGCTGGGCAGCTGAGTTCAGTGTGGCAGGATTTATCAGTTAGAGGTCAGGCTCACACTTTCAGAGGGGCAGGGAGCACAGCCACCTTGTCCTTGTCCATGGGTCAGAAGTGAAAACATCTTTTGTACTGGGTACTGAAGAGCTTTGTCTTTCAGCTGCCCTCAGACTTTGTACTATGTGTCTCTCCCTTGCTTGGTTCTGAGTGGTCTACTTTTGCTATAATAATGTTTTCACTTTTGATAGAAGTGAGTCCCGTGAGTCGTTATAACAAATAATCTAACTTGTAATCCTTTTGTTGTCAAATGTACCCCACATTTGAAGGCAACCATTTCCTCAGGACTCCAGAGCCCCTGGACGGGAAGCTGGCAGAAGGTCACTTCCAGCATTCTAGTCCAGTGCAGTGGTCAAATCCAGCTCCTTACAGAGGTGGAAACGTCTGGATTTCAAAAGAGAGAAAGGGCAATGGAGAGGGATGGGTGATTGGCTCTTAAGGGAAAGCCAATATTTTATTCCCACCCTGGAGGAGTCTGTATCTAGGGGTGATCACATCTGTTAACTCGGTTGTACCAGATTCTGAAAGGAAGAGGTCACACAAGGCTGGGATCACCTTGTTTTTTGGAACTCAACAAGGTCTTGTGAAAGCCTGCAAACTGAGCAGCATCCTTGCTCTGTGGGTCTTTCTGGTCCCATGAATCATGACAGGATGGACTCATCATCAGTGAATGAATGAGAGGCCAGTGATGGGTCCATAGTTTTGACTCTTGCTCTTCAGTTGCCTTACCATCTCACTATATGATTTCATTCCGGTACTGATGGGAGGGCTTTAATGGCTGATATTAATGATCTACTATATTAGCGAATTCAGATAACTATTCTCTCTGCAATCTCTCCTGTCTTTTTCACATGTCCAGCAGATACAAAGGACCATGACCCAGAGCCTGGTGTGGCCTTTGTAGAGACGAATTAACTTTATCCAAAAAGAGGTGTGGCCTTGGCCCCTGGGTCCTGGGAGGTAAACTCTATATGTACAGAATTCTTCCGTGTTAAACTGTCTGCTCATCCCCTTGAGTCTGAGTCCCTTGTCACAAGGCCTCACTAGAATGTATCTCTAGCTTTGCCTGCATCTAGAGTTTTGTTGGAGGGGATGCAGGCTGACAGTCAACACTCCTGAGATTCCAAACGCATGGGACCACTGACTGGGAGATTAAGTCACTGGCATGTCATTTGGGGGCAGAGAGGGGCTCAGTGCATGGACCACTAAGGGGTTAGAGAGGAGGGAAAAGGAGAGGCGTGGCATCATTCCATCATTATATGAAAGCAATGCTCCTGAGTTCCCCGTTTCTATAGTGATCAGGCACCTCCGTCTCTTCCTGTGTGTTGGAAAATGGAGATATCCCAGGGCCTCCAAAGTAACAAAAGCCAGGAGACTGAGGATATAACCATAAATCAATGAAATATGGCCAGAATCCTTCCCTTTAAGGTCTTTTGCTTCTTGTAAAAGCCATGGTGAGATGAAGTGAAGAAGAGAGACAGAAGCACAAGGGCCTGGGGGATGGAAAACATCCCTAGCAAAGAAGGCCAGAGCTGACTGTAATGTCTGTAGTCACTCCAGGAGGGTAACTGCTATATCTTGCAGCTGGTCAAAGTCCTACCTCTCTAT
Organism: Mus caroli; assembly: GCF_978045245.1. NCBI lineage: Eukaryota > Metazoa > Chordata > Mammalia > Rodentia > Muridae > Mus > Mus caroli. The sequence continues at coordinate 58,227,788 of NW_028227258.1, read as the reverse complement.
CGTCCTGCAGCAGGATCACACAAGCAAGGCCCCGGAACTTGATGTCTGTGTGACTCAGTTTCTCTATTAACAGCTTGAGTGGTGTTTAACTAGTTTGGCTCTGGACATCTTGGACTTGACCTCATACAACCCTAACCAACCTTCCTGAAGGATACCACTCCATTGGTCTGGAGTTGGCAAGGGCAGTGCATGGGCTTTGTGCCACTGGAAAGGACCAAGAGACATTGGACTATGGGGAGAGTGCTGGACACCCCAATAAGTCACATATACTGTAGGCTACAGAACAGTTTTTGGAAACCAGGGAGAAAGGAGGTCATGGTTACTGACTTTAAAACCTCCTGAGAAACACATACATTGGAGAAGCCAATGGTATGCTTTATAGGAAAGGAGGTAAATAATATGTGAGAATTTTTTGGTCTCTGAGAAGAAGAAAGACTTCGGGAGGATTACAATAGGGTCATTGACAGAACAAGATGGAAAATGTGTGTCTGACTCAGAAGGCAATGGAGGAGCTGCACCTCCGCGGTGTTGGGTCACTCATACATACACACATGTGGGAGGCAGTTCAGACATGGAGGCTGGGTGTGGGAAACAACCTCAGAGAGCCCCATCTCTCTAATAAGACTGGCAACAGCCATGGCCATTCTGTATCCCGGGCATGTCTTGTGCTGTGTCACTATGAGCACCTACTGTGCTCCGGGAGATATGCTAGACACCGTGGCTACAAGGATGAGTAAAGCAGGCGTTTTCAAAGTGTTCTGGGTGGGTGGGGTGGGTTCTCAGGCTCCTGGGTGACTCAGAAATAAATTAAGCATGTAAATGGATCATTACGGTGTGCGAATGTGCAAATGCCGTGAGAATGCACAACAGGCACATCTGAGAGGCGTCCCCCCTCCATAAGTTAGGGTTCCCTTTCCTTTCACGGAGGAGGAAACTAGGGCTCAGAATGGTTAAGTCTTTTGGCCAATGTTGCCCAGCAACTAATGGGCCACTCTGAGGTTCATAGATCTGCCTGATCCCTCTGGCTTCTCCCTCCGTCACCTGCCCCTCGAGACATCTGCATCTAAGGTTGGGTACAGGATGAGATGTCTTTTACCAGGTGTGGTATGTAGACCTTCTGAGTCTTGTTACTTGTCTTTTCATGCCTTGTCTTGGAGTGGGGACCTATAAGCCACATTTCCACTTCTCTATGTCACCTCTTTCTCCCAGCCTGTCTCTCCCACACCTATACGGCTCTGACAGGACCATAGGTCTTTCTCCAGGCTCTATGTAGTTAGAGAAGAAGTTGGGATCAGAATCCCAAGCAGTTCTCCAAGTTCTGGGATAGCCTGTAAACTTGACATTTTTGGACTGTGAGGGGCAGACAGCCTTCAGTGAGTCATGGGCAGCCTTGCTGTGTGAAGGGGGAGTATGCAGAGTGCACACATGAAGTGCTTACCTTTGTCACAGAGAGTCCTGGCTGACAGCTGTGCATGCATGTAAGAGTGCACATCCGGTGAGCACATGGCTGCCAGGACTTGTATTGGTGGTATATGTCTTTGTTTGGCAACAGTGACATATTTGTATATCATGAAGAATGTGACATGATACAGAAGAGACAGGGGCCATCAAAAGCCATACAAAGAAGCAAAATGGATCCTGAGGGAAGAGCCAACTTCATGATCCTCCCACGGGGCCTTTGGCTATGCTTTGGGACAGGAAGTGTCCTGAGAGAGGGGATCTTGAAGGAGCACACTCATACATAGGAAACCATCTTGAGAATGCCATCTGCTGTGGTATGGGGAAGACCTCAGGTGCACCTTTCCCAGGAGAAGTAAATTCTAAAAGTTGCGTTCATGTCTAGGACATGGGTTATGGGAGCTGGAGGGATGGATGAGTCAGCAGGTAAATGAGCTTGCAGCATAAGGCCTATGGATGACCTGAGTTCAATCCTCAGATCCAAGAAGAAAGAAGAGATCTCCACATACATTTTATAGCAACAGGGCACCCTCCTACCTACTCCAGACATGTGTATGCATGTGTACACATACATACAAGTTAAAAAAAATAAAAGCTTAAAAAGCCTAGGTATCTTCAGAGCATTTGCTGTTTATTCGGGCTACCCTGACCTGTTCTGTAGTTTCTGTGGTTCACAGAAGGATCTAAACGATGCCATGATGATTAGTCTTCATTGTCAACTTGATTGGCTTTAAGATCACCTAGGAGACAACCTCTGGATGTGACTGTGAGGATGTTCTCAGGGTTCCTTGCGTGAGTCATTCTTTGCCTTTTATTTTCCTGCAGTCTGGATATGATATGCTTGGGTGTAGGGATTTTGCATTTGCACTGGTTGGGGTTCTCTGAACTTCCTGTGACTGTGATTTGCCGGTTGAGGAGTTCGCAGTTGTTCTCAGTGGTACTATTTCTTCTGTTCTTTCTTTCTGTCCTCTAGTTCTGGAATTCCCACTGCATATCTATTATGCATTCTCTAAGTGTTATTGTTCTGAATGTTTTCTTCTATTTTTTAAAAATTCCCCTTTTTCTTTTGTTTCATTGCTGACATTTTTAAAAAAGAAGAGAGCTGAGCACCTGTATTCATATCCCTACGTTCTTGCTGAGAACACATGTGAACACTCACCTCATCATGCTCCTGTAACCATGACTTCTCCATCATGGTCTGCACCATTAATTCATGAGTAAATAAGATCTTTCTTCCCTAAATGACTTTGTCCCGGTTTTGTCACTGCAAAGGAAAAAGTAACTGATATAGGTATCATTTTCAAATTTTCTAGTCTAATTTCAATAGCCTTGGCATACATGTGGATATGATTCTCTCATTTTCTCTATCTCTGACATCTTGTCAAATTATAGTTTATTTACTTTTATTTTACCTTTCTATATCTTCCCCAAGTTGGATATGACGTATTAGGAAAAGAAGCTGAGGACACTAGGCTTCAGTGATATAGTGATATGTGGGAGAAGGGAAGCCCTTGCTTAGTATCCGTGAACCTCCAAAGAGCTTCTCAGTTCTTCCTTTACTCAAGCCTGTTCTTTGGGTGAGATAAGAGGGCAGAATGGCTTGGCCCGGAGTACCTTCCCTTCCCCACGTTCATCAAGCTTTGGCCTGTTACCAGTTAACTGGACTCTGGTGAAGAGGCATCTTGGGAGGACAGGTCATAGGGGAAGAACATTCCTGGAGTGTTCCAGAATTCCTCAACCACACAAGCACGGGGAACTGCTCTGTGAGATGCACTGTGATCATCGGGTAGGACTCTTGGGTTAAAAAAAGAAGAATCGCAAATATCTGCACGACTCCCATCCAAACTGTACATTACCAGAGTTCTTTCTATATAAATTCGTCTACACTGAGTCTCTGGGAATTTGTCAATTACAGTTTTGATCTTCCTATCCCTATTTTAGTTCCCACGGAAGTCTCTACTCTAACAAGTTGTGATTCTTTCTATCTGTCTGTCTTTCTAACTTGGGGTCAGAGGTTTGCCCTGTGACCACAGTACTCCGTCAAATTTAAGAAAAGTTGTTCTTTTTCAGTTTATTTAACTTTTTTTTTCTTGTGTGAATGGGAGTCTTGATTGTAGGACTAGGAAATAGTTTCAGCATTTTCCTTTCCAAGCAAGTTTTCTCATGGACATTATTCAAGATCCTTTCCATTCTGAAGAAGAGCAGAAACTAGGATGGTAAAAGAAAAATAATCCTTGATGTTTTTTTTTCCAAGATGGAAAGTTCTCTCTCTCTCTCTGAAGTAAAGGTGGATCTCTAAAGGTTCACAAGACCAACTTTAACTAGATTTGAGACTCTATAGATGCTCAGTGTTTTCCATGTGGGTGTGGCATGCAGGGAGGTAGAATCCATACTGACATTCCTACCCTGGCACCCAAAGGAAGTGGAAATATATTTGGGTTTCTGTCCACTGGACACAACTTGGGAAGAGTTTCAGTTGACTTGACTAGCTCAGGCTGTCCTGTGGGCATATCTGGGGCGGGGGGTTGTCTTGATGGTTAATTGATATAGGCAGAGCTGTCTCACTGCACGTGGTACCACTCAGTACTTGTGGTCCTGAACAAACAAGAGAGGAGCAAGAGAAAGCAAGCTGAGAACAGCCAGCAGGAGACAAGGATACAGAAGCTTCTTCTTCCTCTCTGCTCTGAAGTGTGAATGGGATGCTCCAAGTTCCTACCTTAACTTTATGAAATGACAGACTGTGACCCAGCATTCTAAGTTCAACCTACCCTTTCCTCCTCTGTTGCTTTTGATTAGGAAATTTTTAGGAAACAAACCAGACCTTTAGTCTCCAGTTCCCAGAATTCACACTGGTCTCCTCACATACTCTAACACTCTCCACTGAGAATCTTTGGAAATCAAGTTTCTGTAGAGAAACACGCATGACCACAAATACATATTCCATACATTTCCATTCTAGGGAACACAGAGAACTTGTGACTTTAGTCCACGCATTAGACTGTGTTCCATGGAAGCTAGCCAAAGACTTAAGAGCCCAAGCCCTGAGAAATGGTAGAAATGAAGAGGTCTTGGATTCTTTCTCACCTGAAGAACCAGAACTCATGGATATACTCTAGGCCCCCAAGCCATGTCCCCAAGCCATCTGCAGGTACTCATACCACAGATCATTCTGGAAGGTGCAGTAAAGTTTGGAAGTGCAGTTAAGTACTTATACCTGTAAAACTCTGACTTCATTCTCATGATCTCTTAGCAGCCTGTTCTCTTCTCTGGACCAGCACACTTTCCCACTTCTCCACAGACAGCGTGTCACCTATATATTGGTGATGTCATCCATCAATAAAACAAAAGCATGCAATGTAGCCTGGGTGGATGGAGAAGGATCTTTCAGACATTACTTCATGGCTCATAACTCCAGAAGTGTGTATTCATTTTGATGTTCAGCATAGACATTCACGAAATCAAGAGCTCAGCTCAAGCCCTGTCCCAGTTCTTATGTATTGCTCAGCCCAGGCACATTCGCTTCACCTGGGTTTGCATCCAATGCAGGGGCTTTCACAGTGTGAGAATTTCCATGTTCCTTCATAGATAGCAGCTCCTTCCTGTTCTTTAAATCTTATGTCACGGCCATAAAAGAAAGACCAGAAAGTGTCAGACAAGGGTGGGGAGTTTCATCCTGATGTGTTGCTTTCACCTGCCTGCCAGGCACGGGCCCTCTGCTGTATCTTTTGCCCCAACCAGTCTTAAAGATGTAAATGGTGGACTGTGGCTGACACCTGTGCCAATATTTCCTATGTCAGAGGTACTTACAGACAACTGGGTGGGACTGAAGGCTCTTAGCACAGCGTGGTGAGGAGGAAGGAGCTATGGACTTTGCTCTTCTTTTCTTTTTCTTAAATGTACATTTGTTAATTACTTTATAACATCTGCAACATTATGTTTACATTATTTACAAATAGTTAAAATAGTTAAACAAAATAACGGGTTTATTATGATATTTCATATGTATACATCACTGTGTTTGCTAATGTTGGTCCCCACTTCCTCTACTCACTACCATTCCAGCTGGCCAAGCTGTCTTCCTTTTCTTCTGAGGTATCACCCAGTGGCTTTCATGTCATTTGTACATACTCATACACTCTCACACACATATAAGTATATATGTGTAAACATGCATATATATGAGCCTACACATATAGCTATATACCTATTTAGATCTGGATTCTGCATATGACATAAAACATGAAGTATTTATCTTTCCTCCATATTAGCTTCTCTCATCCCTTCAATCCTTCTGCTTAGGTTTAGCCCCCTTCCTCCTGCCACACTGTCCCTTTTCTATTTTAATATTTTATGAATACGCACATATGTAAACTCTAGATTCTTCATATGAGACAAGATGTGGCATTTGTCTTTCTGAATCTGTCTCATTGTACTCAATATCTTGATATCCAGTTCCATTTATTTCTTCTGAAGACAACGTGAATTCATTCCTCTTTTTGTAAGACTAACATTTCTATATGTATCTGTGATGCACTCATCTGTTAGTAGGCTGATTCTCTATGTCCAGTTGTGAATGGCGACTCTGTGGACATGTTGTTTAAGTGTCTCTGTGGTTGCTGATTGACAGTCCCTGAGCTTTGCCCAGGAGTGGTACAGCTGGGCTACAGGACAGCTCTGTTTTTAGTTTTTTGAGGAATATCCACAGTGATTTCCACAGTAGCTGCTCTAGTTCACATATCTGTCAGCACTAAGAATTCCTTTTTACTACACTTTTTTTTTTTTTTTTGCCTGAGATTGTTGTCATTTGTCTCTTAAACACAGCCATTCCACCTGGAGCTAGATAAAATCTCAATGAGTTTCAACTTTCTGTCCCTAAAGGTTGAGGATGTTGAATAATTTCTATACATTTATTGGTTATTCCTATTTGTTCTCTGGGGGAGCATCTACTCAGTTCATTTGCCCATTTATCAACTGGGTGAGGTTCTGTGTTTAATATTCTGAATTCTTTAAAGATTTTAGATATTAATTCCAGTTTCAGATAAATCTGACAAAAAATTTCCCCCATTTTCTGTAGGCTGCCTCTTCATCTTGCTTTTCTGGGCAGAAACTCTTCATTTAATGAAATCCCACTTGTCACTCATGGTGTTAGTTCCTGGGCTTCTAGAGTTTTTCAGGTCCTTGTTAACACCTGCATTTTGAAGTATTTTCCATATATACTTACATTCATTCATTAATCCATCCATTCACTCATTTATGCGGCACATAAGTCAGAGTGGCTGCACATGCCCCACATGTGCAAGTAGATCCAGGGAGAGGTTGAGGGATTTGGTTTTCTCTTTTTATGCCGGAGTACTCCAGAGATCAAACTCAGGTCATCACTGTTGGTAGGAAGTGCTGCCATCTTATGAGGCCAGCCTATCTATATTTTCTTCTATCCATTTTAGAGCTGTAAATCTTATGTTACGATCTTAGATCCATTTTGAATGAGCTTGTTACAGGGCAAGAGAAGGGGATGCAGCTTCATTCTCCAACACCTGGTTTTCCCAGATCCTTTGGATGAGAGAATCTTTTCTCTAATGTATATTTTTGATGTCTTTATTAAGTAGCAGGTGACTATAGGGTCCTCTACTCTACTCCATTGCTCTATGTGATGTTTTTGTGTTGGTATCATACTACAATGGCCAGTAATGTAGATTTCCTGATGCCTCCAGCATTACTTTCTATTAGGATTGTTTTGACTATCCATGTTATTTTGTGTTTCCACAATTTGGATATTGCTTTTTCTAGTTCTATGAAGAATAGCACTGAAGCCCAACTGCATTGAATCAGTAGACCGCTCAGTAATACAGCCATTTTCACAAAATTAATTCAACAACTCCAGGGTCTTAGAAGACCTTTTCTACTTTCTAGTGTCCTTTTCAATGTATTTCTTTGGTGTTTTGGTTTTCATTGAGAAGTCTTCAGCCAAGTTGGTTAGCTTTATTCATAGGTTTTATATATTTTAGAAGCTACCGTGAATGGAACTGTTTTTTCTGATACCTTTCTCAGTAAGTGCTTGCTGGTTAAATGGAAAGACTACTGGGTTTTACATGTTGGCTTTACGTCTTTGATAAAAGCTTATCAGCTCAAAAGTACCTTTGTGGACTCTTAAGGATCTTTTAAATACAAGATCATATCTTCTGCAAACAGAGATGATTTGATTTTTTCTTTTCTGTTTTCATCCCTTTTATTCTTTCTTTTGTCTTATTTTCTAAGAGTCAAGCATTTTCTTTATTGAGCACACTATGGACATGTGGAGCTTTTATGATGGTCAAATGTGCTTCTTCTCTTCTGAGTTTCTTCAGTCATTTGATCACAAAGGGGCTGTTGAACTTTATCAGTACCCTTTACTTCATCCATGGAGATGATCATGTGAGTCCCATCCTTACATCTATTCATGTATTAGATTAAATTTATTATGCATGATGAATCACCTTTGCATTATCCCTGAAGTAAAACCAGGTAGGCCATGGTGTATGATCTCGAGCGTGTTCTTTTACTCTGTTTTCAACTATTTTATGAAGATCTATCTATCTATCTATCTATCTATCTATCTATCTATCTATCTTGGAACCAGCCTATGGTTTCCCATGCTTATTGTGTCCATTTGTATCAGGATACTGCTTGTTTTATTGCATGGGTCTGGTAGGGTCCTCTCCCTTTCTTTTTCATGGAAAACAGCTTGAGAGAGGTCTGGTCTAGCTCTTCTTTAATGGCCTGGTAGAATTCGGCTATAAACAGTTCAGCTCTGGGCTGTCTCTCCTTGAGATTCCTTGTTACCACTTCAACTCCATTGTCACAGATCTTCTTAACTTACTGGAGCCTCTTGAGTTGATTTTGATCGATTATATGCTTCTTGACTTTCCAGCGTGTTAGAACATGTGTTCAAAATACCCACTAGTGAGCCTGTGGATTTCATTGCCTATCTATCATAGTGCCCCCATTCTCTTTAATTTTATTAATTTAGGTCTCTATTCCCTTTATCTTAAATATTTTAGCTAAGAACTTTGTCAACTGAATCCTTTATTTTATTGTTCTCTCAGGATCTGTTTCATTAATTTCGACCCTGATTTTTACTGTTTTATATGTATGAATGTTTTGCCTATGTGTAGGTCTGTGTGCTACAGGCACGCCTTTGACCTAAGCAGTCTAGTAAAGGGCATCGGAGTCCCTGGACCGGATGGCACAGGTGGATGATGTCGACCTCTTATGTTGGTGCTGAGATTCAAGCCCAGGTCCTCGGGAAGAACAGCCAGTTCACTCCCAGTTGAGCCAAGTCTCTAGCTGTTTCTCTCCATCTACTAGTTTTTGGTTCGGTTTGTTATTTTCACTCACTCCAAGACCTTGAAGTAAATCTGTAAGATATTTATCTGAGTGGTTTGTTTTGAAATGTCAGCATTCGTAGCTATAAACTTACGTCTTAGAAATATTTTTACTGTATCCTAAAGGTTCTGCTAAATGATATTTTATTTTCATTTAATTCTAGAAGTCTTTAAAACTTGTCCTTGATTTCTTTAATGACCATCATCACTACAAGTTTCATTGTTCAGTCTCTACATGTTTGTAGTTTCTGTAGTTTTTCTTGCAATTGATTGCCAATTTTGTTCCACAATGATCTGGTAAAATATAAGAAATGATTTTGGCAATTTTGTATTTGTTAAGAAGAATTGCCTTATAGGCCTAAAATGTGATCTCTCTTGGAAAACTTTCCATGGGCTATTGAAAAGAGTGTACATGCTACAACTATTGGGTGGACTGTTATATGGCTGGCTGTTAAGTCCGTTTGATCTAATATGCTGCTAAACTCTGAAATATCTTTGCCAATTGTTCTGATTTTTTCTATTAATGAGAGTGATGTATTACAATCAGCAAATATAACTCTGTTTGGATCTCTCTGTTTTTCTATTTCCAGTAATATCTGTTTCATATAGTTGGGTACACCACCATTTGTGTCCAAATATTCATAATACTTACATCTTTATGGGTTGTTCCTCTTATTAATACAGTGGTCTTCATGTCCCTGACTAACCTGAAGCCCACTTTGTTGGATATTTATATAGCTATTCATGTTTGGTTTGGGCTTCCATTTTGTGTGTTTTATTCCAAGCTTTCCCTTTTCAGTCTGTACGAGACTGAACTTATAGGACACAATGTGGTAGATCCATAAGGTGCTAAAGAAGATGTATACACCAATTATAGATGGAGAGACTGAGGCCCAGAAAGGTTAAAAGACTGGCAGTTGGCATATTAGGATGGTGGTGGAATCAACCTGTTTTACTGAGGGCTTGATAAAGCTATAGCAAATGTTTAATTTGAAAATAGTTCCTGTTTTAGGAATGGGAGGGACTCTGTTGGCCCTGCAGCAGGTGTGTTCCACCTTTTCATATTGTGACATGATGTTTGTCATCTGCAAAGTTCACGCTGTGTAATTGTCTTATACAAATAAATGATCAAGCACAGATATCCTTAATACTTCAAATATGTTTAAAATTTTGTATTGGGCCTCACTCATAGTCATCTCAAGGTGCATGTGGCCCTCACACTTCAGTTTGGACACACTTGGGATCTAGCTCCAGTTCCAGCAGGAACAGTAGTCAGCTACTGAACCAGAGAGCCAGTGGGCCTGAGCTGCAGGATTATTCCATGGGGCTTCTAATGTCATCACATTCCTGGATGAGAAACACGGCATCAGCATCGGGAGGCTGCTGTTACGTGGAAGCACCTGGGACAGTTCCTGTTCCTCCACACCTCAGAAGGGCAGCCCCATCACATTAAGAGGTTAGCCCAGGGGCGTGGCTTAGTGGGTCTTCCATTACCACCAACCCAACCTCTCATAGCCATGCACTAGCCTCTGAGAAGGGGGAAGAGAAAGATTACGAAAGGCAACAGGAGAGGGAGAAGAGAGGAAAAAGACAGCTTGAGGACTTAAGAACTAACTGCCATCTTTTGTTGCATGTTTGCTGCCTGGTACCAGAAACTTGGGCAATGTCTGAACCCATAAGACATGGTTTAGCTGTGGTTACTGCCCCTTGAAACAGTGGGTGGTGGTGATGGTCAGTGAGTCTGTTACCCTGGTTACTGTATTCTAGCAACAGTGCTCTTGATCCCTTCCTAAGTAGCTGGACCCATGCTTTCTGTCATGGTGGTTCTCTGGCAGGGGCAGGAGATGACTCTTCATGAGCTCTATCACAATCTGCAATGTGGAGATCCTGCTGCTCCAAAGACATTGGCCCCTGCTCCTTGTCCCAGTTCCAGACTCTTGGAAAAAACTCATCAAGAGTTATCCCTGTTGCAAGATGTTACCCTACCCCCAATCCATCCCTGTACCCACTCCTTCCCAATTCACATGGGGAACATTGGATGATTGTGATGATGGTGGGGTTGCTGGTTGGACCATCCCAGGAGAAAAGTAGCAGACTTCTAAATAGTTAGCAGGCACCAGGAAGTAGGTAGGTGAGCAGACATCCTGAGCCAAGGGCCTTTGGGTATAAGGGTTTGGTGGTACATAGACTCCTCCTTGGGAGCCTGGCAGGGCCAAAGCAGGCTCTGTGGGCTGGGAAGTGATAACTAGATGTCTAGAATAGAGTTGCAGTGGGTAGGAGGAGGCCACCTTGGGAAAGCTCCCTTGCTGGAAAGACTCCTTTTGATCATTCTGTTGCCTCATGAGAGGTGTATTTGCAGCTTTCTTTCCCTATCAAGACTTGGGTTCACCCACTACCCTGTTTTGTCACCCACTATCCTGCTCAGTGTCTCGACTAGTCACTATCTCCCATGGGTTGACACAGGAAAGTGACTACTAAAATGGAACAAGAGCCTCTGGCCTGTTAAGGAGCCTCAACCACAAGGGCTCTGTGATTACTGCTTCCCAGATGCCAGCAGAGCTCCCATGGTGTTGGAAATGTTCCTCAGTTGCACCATCCATTGCAGGGGTTGTGTACCTCATGTGGATGGCCAGCGTTTGCATTGTGGCCAGAGTGGCATCTCATTTATTTATAGTTGGAAAGAACATTGCCTCTGATTTTCTTACAGTGAGGAAATAAAGTCGTGCAGATAAAGAGCTGCTGACTATCAGTGAGTGTAACATCCTGCATTCCATCCAGCCTCATGTTCTTGGCTGTGTCTTCACAGGGACCTTATGGAGGAACCCAGCTGTGGGAATATGGCTGCAGAGAAGCCTGGGGTTCTCCAGTCTCAGGGCTTGTGGAGTGTAGAGCATCAGACTTAGCTACTCAGTGCCTCCCTCAGGTCGAAGTGAGTGAGCTGGGCAGGTGAAGGACAGCTTCAGTGGCTGCAGGTGCATCCATTTTCTTCCCTTCCAAGCATCCCAAGGGTAAAATTGGGAGGAGAGACTTCAGCTCAAGGAGTTCCAATCCATGAGATGGAAAACAACAGCTTGTGTCCAAGTGGCTGCTGCCAGAATGTGTGATGCTTTGTACCTGCAACAGATACAAAAGCACGTGATTGGGTAGAAAGGCAGAGAAAGACAAGCTGGGTTCTGGACTTATTTACACATTTCTGAGTAACCCTGGGTCTTCATTTTTCCACATGCAAAGTGGGTGTATGGACGAGGTCTCTGCTGTTCTACATTTTAGGTTGTGGTGTTTTAGATGGCTTGTGTAAATGGCCATATGGGGGTGGGGCGGAGGACTGAAGATGAGGAGAGCCTGGGGGATACTGGAGGCTGTGCAAGCCAGGGATGGCTACCTGTGTATTGCAATGCTGCTGTTCAAAGTGGGCTTCTGGGAGCTGAGAGCAATTTTTTTAGCCTATAACACACTGCTTCAAAATCAGCCTACCTTCCCCCAGGGTGGGGTGGGAGGCAGAGGGCTATAGGAGGCACAGGGGTTGTCTGTCTGCAAATTTCCCATCCAAGGATGTGTAAACAAGGTCCCTGGAGCTCTGCTGACAGAGGATGAATGGCATCCTAGCTGCAGGCAGGAACCTGTGAGTGGGTTTTCTCAGTGTGTGTCACTTTCCTGTCTGCACATGATCACCAAGCTACACATTTGCTGTGTTCTAAACCCCAGTGAAGCCAGATGCACTGGGTCGTCAGTGTCAAGCCTTTCATCACTTGTCCTCAAAGTAGGGAAGCACTGTAGCACAGTGAGGGTCAGGGCAGAGCAAGCAACTCGCAGGCTGTCCGTGCCTTAGGTGCCCGAGTGACAGTACTGGGTTATGCAGGGGAGAGAGTCTCTCAGATTGCTCTAGTTCTGGCCTTGGGCAGGGCAGGGCAGGGCTTGTCTAGGCAGCGGACCTCAGAGGACCAGGGCAAAGCCAACACAATGAACCATTGCAGAACTTGTGAATGAAGCTTGTGTCCAGGGTCCAGAAGGGTCCATGTATGATTGGATGGTCCGACTGTGGAGGGACAGAGGGCATCACTACAGTAAGGCTCCCAGCAGGGATGTTATGCCACTGCCTTGCTTATGATCATTTCCTCTTCACTTGGCCTATTACCATTTACTGTCTCAGACAACCTTCCCCACGTTGACCAACAATATCATTTTGATCTCACCTGGTTTACGCACATGCACTGTGCTGGACACCAGGCAAACAGTATCTCAGGCACCATAGGGACTTCAAAGAGCCTATAGACTGCTTTGCATTCAACCCCAGACAGGTTACCAGACTTCCCTAAGCCTACTGGATATGGAGGTCATGAGTGTAGGAGCATGGGGTAATGGGAACACGCCAAGCCAGTGTGTATGGAGGGACAAGCGTAGTGACTTGCAAACATGGCTACACACTGGGGAGTTTTGAAAACATTACTGCCACGGTGACACTCCTAGAGGTTCTGGTTTAACAGGTGGGATGTGGCCTAGGATTTTAAAAGTTCTGCTTTGGCATGCCCAGCCAACTTGGAGAACCACTGGCCTAACATGAAATCTGCATTATGACTTGCCCCACGCTTTACCCAGCATTCTTCAGTGCTACCAAGAGGAGTGATTAGCCCCTCGCCACCACTCTCCCCACCTCATCTCACCTCACCTAAAATATACACTACACACTGATGAACATATAGGTTCCCACATATGAGCTGATGCAGGAGAGTGAGCATGCCCAGTTCATATTTTGGGGAGACTGTGACGAGAGAGCTCTGTCAAGTGTGAAAGGCATCTTGCTCCCAGCATTGTATGCAGTGCTGGTAAAGGATAAGGGGAAATCCAGAAATGCCCTTGCTTGTGACCTAATGTTTCTGGGGTAGTTTGAGGCTGGGACCCGACAGTGTTACCTGCTTCCAATGTTCTGCAGTTCAGCTTCTTCATGGTTGTCTTGTTCCAAGACCCTCTATGCACAGCCTCAGGGAGCTGGTGTCTGTCAGTGCCTTGCAGCCTCTGTACACAAGAAGGTGTCAGAGCCACAGACGTCTTGTGGGTGGTCTCAGACAGCGAGAAGGCTTGTAGAACTCTCCCAGGCTGTATGTCTTGAGTTCTGGGGAGCCACACTGATGGCTCGGACATTGGAGGATGGTAAGACAGAGTGGAGAAGGGTGAGTGCTGTCCACTCCGCAGCAGTGGCTCAGGGGCCCTTCCCTGCCTCTCTCATGCTCCCTCTCCTGCTGCTCTTTATATCTATGGTTCCTCCCCTAGCAAGGGCAGGCAGAAAGTCAGGGATGGATGTCCCTTAAGAAGTGCCTTCATATGGAAAGAAGACAGGATGCTAATCCTGGCCCATGTCCATCATAGTGGCAGCAGCAATTTGGACTGTGGGAAATGTTGACTTCTTCCCTGTGGTCCACCAGGAGCGCATTGTGTTGATGTTCAAAGTGGAGCTGAGAGACACTAGTGGTCACTGCCTCCCAGTATGATCATTCCTCCCAGCAGGTAGAAACCCTTGAAGGGAAGGTCAGAGCTCCTCGGGACTCACCACTCTGAGGCAGTTTTCAATTCATTCATTCATTCGTTCATTCATTCATTCCGCAGCCATGTATTGGGCATCTACTCCATTATGAATATATAAAATCCATAGGTATTTTAAAATGACTTCTTATTTATTTATTTATTTCATGTATAACATGTGAATGGAGCTGGCCACTGTTTACCTGTGGAGGTCAGAAGACAACTAGTGGCAATTGGTTCTTGCTTTCCACCCCGTGAGCCCAGGGATCAAACCCAGGTGGTCAGCCTTGGTGGCAGGTGTCTTTACACACTGGACTGCTTCACCAGCCCACATTACTGTCTTTAATGATCTCAAGCAGTCAGTAGACAGACCAGAAATGCACAATGGGTGTTTCCTCTGAGCAAATAAACACAGTGTAGGACAGGAGAGGCAGTGCCATATGGAGCCTGTAGGTGGCAGTAGATGCCCACAGCAGTCTGTGGGGGTTTCAGGACACCTGGGGTCACACATCACTCTGGCTTGGACTGGGCAGAAAGAGGGGCCCATATCTTCAGAGTGGCTCAGTCTACTGTATTCTTGGGAAAATGTATGTTGAGCCCCATCTTGGACCCTGGACATCTTTCCTAGATATTTTCTCATCACCTTAGGTAGAGGGATGAAAAGAAACCTAGGGAATTCCCAACATGTTAAGCACTAGCAGTTATATACCAACCGATGTTCATACATTCAAACCCAAGGAACCCATCTCTAAGTTAAAATGCAATTCTAGGGTCAAGTTCAAACTCACTTTGGGATGGACTTTCTGGGCACAGAGAGGCCCTGTTCTCAGCTGCAGGTCTTCCCACTGAACCTCTACTGAACCTCCTTAGACTGTTTCAAAACAGAGGTTCTCTTCCTGCTCATACACTGGTGATGGCCCTTTCTGGAACACCCACAAGAGCCAGGTTCTTAGAAACTCCCAAATGATGCTATAGTTTGCACACATTGTTTCACTAACCATAGGAAGTTGGCTGTGTTTCTATCTATGTTGTAGTAATGGTAAACTGAGACCTAGAGAAGTTAAGCAACTTGTCTATGCTTCCCAGGCTAGCTTCTTCTGCTTGCTGTGCAAAACTCAAACCCAACCAATTCAACCATGGAAACCTGTGCTTACCTACTCTGCCGTGATGCTTTCCTAGTGGGGGTAACTGAGCCCCCATCCCACCCTCCAATAATCAGCATGAGCTTCTTAGGGCAAGAAGCAAAAGTCATAGCTTCTGAGCTGACAAATACAAAGTATTTCTTGGCTGTGAGACACTGGGAAAGTCAATTTACTTCTCTGAAAAGGAGCATAGCCCTGATACTGGATGTGAGGGCTGGATGATACTGCAGATGTGAAGGCTTAGACTATTAGGAGTTAGGAACCCCTGCACCTCCCTGCTACCCCTTTTCTATACAAGCTCACTTCTGAAAGTGTGGATTTCTGAAGGGAGATTGAAGAGACTGGAGCCTCAGAATACAGCAGGAGGCCCCAGTGAAACCTTCTGTTCCACTTCCACTGAGGTTCTCTCTGCACCCACCGACATCCCAAAGCTGAGCCCTTCTCTTTTATAACCAGCACACATAGCGCAGTTGTGTTTCTGCTCTACCCCAATTTGTTATCATGGATTAGAAGGCAGGATTGGACGTGATAAATCTCATCCAAGTGACTAAGTGAAGAGGGTGGAACCATACCAGGTTGCTGGATGCAGAAACCGAGCCATTAGTCAGCATTCCATAGATGATATCAAGTAGCACTGTAGACCTGGGTGAAGATGTGTATCTTCTTTGGCCATTGTTAACTAAAGCCACAGGCATGAATAAAATTAGCCAGGGAGAAAGTAACCAGCAAGAAGGCCATACGCCATGGGATGGGGACAGAATTGAGTTGCTATAACAATGACGTTGTCGTGTCATACCATGTGCCATATGCCATGTGCTCACATGACTACTCAGCACTGTAGGTGACTTGCAGTGTCCTGGAGAGTGGCTTCACAACCTATCTCTCATTATAGCAACTCAATTCTGTCCCCATCCCATGGAACCTGTATGTGAGGGTGCTCAGTATAGAAACTGCTGACACGAACAGTCCATGATATGGGTACAGTTTTTATGGTGGATATAAGAGAAAAAAAACCAAAAATCAAAAACAGAGGCATCTGGAAGATTCCAGAGCATAGAGAAAGAAGCAGACTGGATATGGCCAGGGATAGGAAACCATAAGAATGGAAGATAATAGAGAAGATGGGGAGATGGAAAGAGAGCAAGAGAATAGAGTGGGGGGGAAGGGAGGGAGAGACAGAGTCAGACAGGCAGACAGACAGACAGGCTGATAGAGAGGGAGGAAGAGAAGAAGGGAAGGAGAGAGGGAGGGAGGGAGGGAGGGAGGGAGGGAGGGAGGGAGGGAGGGAGGGAGGGAAGGAAGGAGGGAGGGAGAGAGGGAGGGGTGGGAAGAAGAGAGGGAGGGAGAGCAAGAGAATAGCAAGAATAAGAGAATAAGTGTAGAAAAGAAAGGTCTCTAAGGAAGGTGCACAGCTGCAGCCAGGGAGAGGCAAGGAGACCCGTGCAGTGGCTAGCTTTTATGTAACAGTAAATCCTCTCATAGTCCAGATAGAGCTGGGCCTATACTCAAGTTTGGACAAATCACTGTAGACCATCCTAGTTTCTGTTACAAGTTGACTGCTGTGAGGCTTCCTAGTATGTGTGTGTGTGTGGTTTTGTGAGTGTATGTGAGTTTGCACACACACACACACACACACACACACACACACACACAAGAATGGATTTCCTAAGATATCCTCAGTGATAATGAGGATAATTTTCTTACTCCTGTAGTGCCTGACTGAACAGTGCAAAGAGAGCTGAATGGGCAGTGACTCCAGACAGCTGCATCAGGAGGTGAATGGAAGTGTGGGTGTGAGTGCACTCGGGGGGGGGGGTGTCAGGGAGTGGTTGCTGATATTGTGTGTGCACTGGAGTGGGCTCCATGCACACAGGGCTCGTGAACATCCCCCCCCCCCCAGGATCCTCTCTGCCCCCTCACTCTGTAAGGCTTTTGATCACCAGCTACAACTAGATTTCAACTGCAATAACCCTTGGCATGAGTAAGCTAGAGCCTCTCACCCAAATCTAAGCACTTTCATTTCTGTTCTCTGATCTCATCTGTCTCGGGTGCCTGGTGTGTCATTAACACGTGCAGCATGAGCTGTCACGGCACTCACCTCCATAAGTGTGAGAACTTGGAGAAATGTGAATGAGAGGTATAGAGTAATAAAGGCCCGTTCTGGGCCAAGTGCTGGGGCTAGGCCCTGAGTGTGTGCCAATGAGTCACCCCCTCCCTGCCCTGCATGCTTAACTGTCCAACTCGGGAGCAGGAGCTGCCGATGACGAATGGTGACTTGGGGGAGAAGGTAGAATTCCTCCAGGTGCAGCAGGAAAAGCAGGCCCCTGGAGGCCCCGGGAGAGCATGGGTTGGGTGGGCGTGATAAAAGGTGCTGAGTTTCTTGGTGGGTGGCAGGGTACTGACAGCCACCTTTCAAGGGGGCTGAGGCCTGTCCACCTACAGTGCTGGTCACTTTGGCTAAGAAATCTATCACACCAGAATCACTTAGAGAAATGTTAGAAAATCAGACTCTAGAGAGATTGAGACCACAGCCGAAGGCTTCCCTCAGCCTCCCTCAGACAGAGTGTCTGAAGTGAGGCAACAGAATTTACTGTAGGGCTGAGAAATGCCTGGACTATACAACATGGGTTCACAGGCATCATGTTGCTCCCTAACTATGTTAGCAAGAGCCAGATGGGATGTGTGCTCACCCATAGGTGCTGGAGCTATGGCTTCGAGACTCCTGTCTCAGCAAGGATAGGCACAGCGAGAATTAGAAGAGGCCTTGTTCTCCACAAGCCTGTGAGGAGGAGGGCACCAGTGGTCATGTCCAGGTTCCTTCCTGAGAAATACGACAGACAGGCCAACATAGCACTTGGCACTCTGTTGTCACTGTGGTAGCCAAAGCTAGCACGGGGCTATTTGAAAAGAACATTTCAGGCAGGCAAGAGGCCCTGGTGGAAGTAAGAATACCTCAGTCCCACTTGGGAGGGAGAAGAAAGCAATCATGGGGGCAGAGGGAGGAAGAAACCCAGGTGGAAGAGAGGACAGGGAGGGGAAGAGGGGAACATGGTCAGGTATAGGGGGCGGGGGGGGGAGGGAACAGAACTGAAGCCCTGAGGGCCAGCAGAAAGAATAGAAACAGGCAACCTTGGGAGGTAGGAGGTGGGAGGACCCTCTAGAATGTAAGAGACCTGGGAGGTGAGAGACTCTCAGGACTCAAAGGGAGGGACCTGAGATGAAATACCCTACAGTGGGGAGAGGGAACTTGTGGAGCCCATCTCCAGTGGAAGGATAGGGTATCAAATGGAGGGATGGGGTTGCTATCCCACAGTCAGAACTCTGACCCAGAATTGTTCCTGTCTGAAAGAACTGCAGGGAGGGAGATGGAGAAGAGTCTGAGGGAAAGGAGGTCCAGTGACCAGCCCAACTTGAAACCCAGCTCAAGGGGAGGCTCCAAGACCTAACACTATTACTGGTGCTATGGTTTGCTTACAGAGCCTAGCATGACTGTCGCTTGAGAGGCCCAACAAGCAGCTGAAAGACTTAGATGCACCCAACAGTGGACAGAAGCCAGTGACCCCTGTGGTTGAATTAGGGAAAGGCTGGAAGAAACTAAGGAGGAGGGTGACCCCATAGGAAGACCAGCAGTCTCAACTAACCTGGACCCCTGAGATCTGTCAGATACTGAACCACCCACCAGGCAACATACACCAGCTAGCATGAGGCTCCCAACACATCCACAGCAGAAGACTGCCTGATCTGGCCTCAGTGAGAGAAGATGCACCTAACCCTTGAGAGACTTTAGGCTCCGGGGAGTGGGAAGGTCTGGGTAAGGGTGGGGACATCCCCTTGGAAGGGGGTGGGGAGGTATGGGATGAGGAAGAGTCAGAGGGCAGAGCAGGAGGGAGATAACAACTGAACTGTAAAAAAAAGATTAAAGAAGAAAGAAAGAAAGAAAGAAAGAAAGAAAGAAAGAAAGAAAGAAAGAAAGAAAGAAAGAAAGAAAGAAAGAAAGAAAGAAAGAAGAAAGAAAGTCTCTAGTGGGTAAAGACGCTGCCAAGGCTTATGTCACGGGTTTGAGCCCTGGAATCCACACTGGAAGGAGAGAATCGAGTTCTGAAAGTTGTCCTCTGACCTACATGCAGACACACACACATACACACACACTCATACACACACACACACACACACACACACACACATCGCAACCACCACCACCACCACCCACAGTAAATACATTTTTTTAAAAGAAGAAAAGAACAGCCCTTTTGTTCCAGGAATGCCCACAGAGAAATGATTGGAATAAAACACAAACTATTCTTAGAGGCACTCCTCAGAAGGTTGACACGGAGTCTTCTGGGTATGCTAGGAAAGATGGGACAGATGCCAGCCCTAGTGACAAAGCTTGGGGTTTGGGTCAGATACCTGGACAGTCAGGCCCTCTGATTAGTCACTTTGGCGGGGTAGAGAAAGGAAACTGACTAGAAAATTGTGTGCCCACGGTGACACTGCTGGCTCATGGAAAGACTCCCTTACCGCTTCTCAGTCATTTTGCAAACATGTGTGGGGTACCTGTTATGTCTTAGCACCACGTCTAGACACTGGCTACCACAGTGACAAAGCAGACAAGTGTGTACAGCTGGGTGCCTTCTCACTCCATGGGGTCAAATTAGAGCATCAACAAACATCATTCAGCATTTGCAGAATGCCTTCAGATTTCTACCCCCAAATCTAGTTAAACCAACAGCCTGTTTCCAATGAAAACCTATAGCACAATCCTAAAGTCTGCAGTTCACAGGGGGCAATGTACAACTGTACCCCTAAATGTCCCGGGCTTTCTCAACAGGGCTCTGAAACCACAAGGGCAAGCTGGAGCCATCTGGACACACTTAAAACAATGGAGGTGAGAGAGGTGGTCCAGGGGCAGCCTGGGAGGCCCTGGGGAACTGCCTGGGCAGCCCTGTAAACAAATGCGAGTGGCTGCTGAGATGGTTTGGCTGGAGAAACATTGAGGTTCAAAGCTTTGAAGAGAGTCTGCGGGGCAATATAACAAACGACTTTGATTTAATTATGTCCCGCAGATTTTCTAACTGGCTTTGGAAGGAGACAGCACTTCTGAGATCCAAGTCTGGCAGAAATTTGCCATAGGTGATTTTTCAGGGTATTTTACAGAATGACATATTTGAGAGGCTCAGGAAATAAACAAACCCTTTGAAATCTTGTGTGTGTGTATGTGTGTGTGTGTGTGTCTACAGACAACTTAATTTTCTAATTTCAAAATAGCAATGCTTATGCCCAATCAAAATACGTCTCAGATTTGAACTGATAGTCTTTTTGAGTACCATTTTTAGGAAAATATACACCCAGGCGTGATGTGAAGTGTTTTATGGAAACCACAGGGCCTTCTGGGGAACGGATTTAGTTTGATTCTAGGCATCTGTCTAAAGGACAGGGCTGTGTGGAATACAGTTTCATGTCTTGAGAATAGTCCTACTGTTAACCAAGTCTTCAATACAAGTTTGTCTTCAGGAAGATTTCTTGGGGACTTACTGTGTGTGCAACACTGATCTGAGGGCATGGTAAATAATAGAAGGGATTTAGAGAGTTGGCTTCAGCCCCATAGCATGTAGATTCCCAAGGAAAACATTTTTAGTGATGCTCAGGGGATACGAGGAGCTTCCAAGACACAGAGAGCTTCAAGGAGGCTTCTGGAAGGGAGTCCTGGGAACTGGACCTAGAATGTCCAGTTATTAGTAGGACAGGAGTTCTCAATGACACTAGCTTGTTCAGGTTTCTGAGCTTTACCACACACATTGGAGGCTGCCCCTAACTTGCCATGAGGAGCAACTACTGAAACTGTTATTGGACACTTTCCTGTGATGTTATTAATGCGTGGGCTGGGGAGACAGCTCAGTGGGTGAAGTGCTTGCCACAGAGAAATGTGAGGTATTGGGTTTGAATCCCAGAACTCATGGAACTCTGGGCACAGTAGCATGTGCTCCTATGGTGAGATAGGAGACAATGACAGGAGACTGCCTGGAAGCTGGCAGGGCAGCTAGCCTGGCATATGCAGAAGTGAACAAAGAGAGTCACCACCTTGCAACAAAAGTAAAAGGTGAGAAGCAACACCCAAGGATTTTCTTACACCTGAACCACATGGAATAGCAAGCCTATGCACACACGCGTGCGGGCACACACACACACACACACACACACACACATGAAATAAAATAAAGAACTGAGGCAGAGGTCAGCCAGTTTTGTCACATGACAGAACAGCTGACAGCAACAGTTGAGAAGTTGAAAGGGCTTTCTTGGTTTCACAGTTGTAGAAGGTGTAGCCCACAGTTGGCTGTCTCGAGAACATCACAGGGCAGAGGGTGGGGTACACTGTGTGCACTGCACAGCAGCCAGGAAACAGAGAGAAAGAAAGGAGATGGGGAAATGAAGCCCTCAGGGCACACCCCAGTTGCTTACGTCCTCTCGTTTCCTTCACCTCCAACAGAACCATTGAATTAGGAATCTATCAATGGATGAATCTGTTCATCAAATTCTGTGTCTTCATGCACCAACCACATTTCATGACTGACACTGGAAGCATTATGCATCGTAGAGTCAGAGAGACCAGGATTTGCAGCCTGTCTCGACGCTAGTGACATTACTAGGGGGTTTCATGGGACCCCTGACGGTGGCGGTCATAATATCGACACTCTGAAGCCAGTTTTCAGTTAGGCTCCAATGAGATTCTTTGGCAATGCGTTTAGGCATAAGGTAAATACTCACTTGACTGTGGATAAAAAAATATGACCTCTTGGAACCTTAGCCATATCTTAACTGGCCTGCCTATGTAACACTATAGTCATATATCATCTGGTACCAATTATGGTGAAGAAAAAGGTTTGAGGTAGGGAATAGTTGGGACAAAAGAGTTTTCACAGAGTTAAGTAAGTGTTTAGAGAGGACAATTCTGCATGAAGGACGTCCTTGCCAAGGAAGCTCTCCAGGCAGCCCTATTCCGTGTGGTGGGGCTGGATCCACACTGTTGATCCCTTGTCACATGGTGTTGAAATAGCCTGCTAACAGCTCAGTCTCTACTATCTGACTGTAAACCTTAGTAGGCCCAGCACTCTGTCTCATTACTTCAACATCAAGCTCAAGCATGAAGTCTGTGTATAATAATAATGCTTCATGGGTGGGTGGACAGGACTGCCCACTAGTGTCTGCGTTCTCTTTCAGTTCACTTGAAGCCTAAAGGAGACTAAGACTGGTTGATAACTAAAGATGCAAATGACTATGCTAGAAGAAACAGTATTTCCTTAAGTAGTCAAACCACAGAGAACTGTGAGGCTGTGTGCCAGCTCCATCTAGCCTATTGCCCTGGCCCTTCAGGGGTCCATATTTATTTGACTGAGACCTTGTGATATTCTCTAATCTTGTGACAAGTCATCCTGTCCTCTCCTCAACTTCTAGATCTACAGGAGGAAGGACAGCAGAATGTATGGGAAAGGTCAGCTCAGGTTATGTCCAGGGTCAGAGAATCACTAATTGATGATTCTTCGGAGGAAGAAAATGGCTTTATAATCACATGTTTACATGAGCCCACATCAACACTTCCTCTGTGTCATAGCTGGTCACTCACTAATTTATCCTATGAAGTAATTAGCATCATTCACTCATTCATTCATTCAACAAACGTGAGGGAATTTCTATATGCATTATATGTGAAGGTATATTAGGGAACATGAAGTACATTGCCTACTCTAAGCCTATACTCACAGAGCTTATTATTCATAAGGTAGTTTATTTGATAAACACATAATAGGTAAAATAAAAGGCAACAAATGAAATAGAAGTTAAAAAACAATCACAAGATCATTGGAGAACCAGAGAAAAGATCATAGCTACGGGAAAGTAATCGATCAAAGAGGTTGAGGGTCTTTAGAAGTAGTGTCAAACACCTCTATGATTTGTCTTTCATTCTTCACTTGTTTGATTATAGGACCCAAGTAAGAAAACATTGTTAGACTAAGGAACCCAAGTAAGAATAATATGCACAGAGCTCTTAACCCAGACCCTGACACACAGCCACCCCGTGCTTTTCAGCTCACATGCTGAGCTCTTGAGAGCCACAAGTGTCTGGGTAGGCTAGTCAGGGCTATGAAACTGTGACAATGAGATTCACTTTGGCTCACATTATGCAAGCAAGAAAATTATTAGGAAAAGCATAGGATGCTCACAGAATGGAAAGCATCCAGAAGAGCAGATCCTAGCTCTGGAATGGCGAAAGGGAATGACTCAGGATGGAATTGATGGATGCTCTGTTTGGGGACCACTTCAGGTAGATCAGCCCACTGTATGGTCATTCTTGGTTTCTCCACTCAGGAGGCTCTGGGAAGCTGTCACTCACTGAATACCTATGCCCCCTCTCTAAAACTAGTTGTTTGAATTCTAACCCCCAATGTGACAGAAAGCAATTAGGTCATGAAGAGTTTCACACATGGCTTTTCCATTGTCAGACAAAGATATAAGAGACCAAACGTCTACAGCCTGGCAGAAGGTCCTCCCCAGAGCTGAACTAAGCTGTTCCCCTGACCTTATCCTTCCAGCCTTTATAACTGATAAATATGCTTCTGTGGATATGGCATTCAGCCTGTGGTTGGCTACTCTAGCATCTGAACTAAAACAGTGGCCTCAG
Organism: Mus caroli; assembly: GCF_978045245.1. Lineage (NCBI taxonomy): Eukaryota > Metazoa > Chordata > Mammalia > Rodentia > Muridae > Mus > Mus caroli. The sequence continues at coordinate 58,203,633 of NW_028227258.1, read as the reverse complement.
TTGACCTTACGCTGATGCTTTAGTTAGAGGAGGGGGAACATTTTCACCACATCCCCTCCACATGGTGTGGTGTCATTTCCCATGGGGAAATGAAGCGATTCCACTTGAACTTCTAAGCAATGCTAAGCAGACTACAGTCAACAGCTACTCACAGCACAGTGCCCATTGTAGAACTATGTAGTAGCCATCTATATTTGGGGCATGGGTAAGCATGGTTTGTAAATGCTTGACGGAAATTTCAGAGATGTAGCAAAGGCATGAGAAAGATAGAGAAATATTGCTAGCTCTAAGATGAAGAGAGGCGGTGGATACAGCAAAACAACACTTCTTTTGAGAGCTGAGTTACCATGATGGCAACTGCATTGAGGTTGTGACACTTTGACCTCCATCCTGGAGAGGAGGTTTGCACACTCACAAAGTTGCTGGGACATGGGCAAGGTTCCAAGATGACCTTGAGCTTTTTCCCTGATGACTACTCTGGTCTTTGTGGCACCTACTGCTCCAAGGTCAGTTCAAGGTCTCAAGTAAGAGAGTGGCTGCAGAGAAGAAGTCCCCAGGAGAAGTGGCATCTCTTCACTGGAGAACATCCAGTCAGTAGCTACTCAGATTGCAGAGAGAAGTCCTATGAGTCTCCAGAGGAACATTCCAATCCCTGACTTTGGGGTCAACCTCTTCTGAAGGAGGATTGGGTATCTGCCAGGTAACCCGTGGGAGCAACCTGCACTTTCTGAACTTTTCTGTAGCATTGTGGAGTGGGGGGGGGGGGTGGGGGGGGAGAAGTGAGCAGTGCTCTGGCAGCTTGCCAAGCAACATGGGATCACGGGATGTGCCTGACCAGCTCTGGGAGAGCGCCCAGCTTTATCAGGGGTCTTTGGAGGACTAAACGTTGCCCAAGACATTTTCTTTCAGGCCCATTAATCCTAATGACAAACTTCAAAATTGAAAAAAGAAAGAAAGAAAGAAAGAAAGAAAGAAAGAAAGAAAGAAAGAAAGAAAGAAAGAAAGAAAGAAAGAAAGAAAGAAAGAAAGAAAAAAGAAGATTGCTGTTTGCCAGATCACAAGTATCTACAGTCTGACATTAACAAACTGAATTTAGCTTTTCTGTATATAATTGGTACCCAAATATAGCTAAAGTGAGCAGGAGAGAGAGAGAGAGAGAGAGAGAGAGAGAGAGAGAGAATATATTCTTGGCTTCCTCTCCAGTTTAGAAATTGTATCATGACATGTAGTGCTTGTATTATCCTAGAGTGTCAGCCAGCCCATCCCCCACAAAATCTGCTCTAGCTACAGAGCAGACCAACAGTGAGCACTTCTGTCCAACTGAACCCACCATCCTAGAAAGGATGCATTCAAGAAGGGTATTGGAGGCACTTCTAGTTTCTCTTCTTATGGTCTCTGTATAGCCCTCCACCAGAACTTTATACCTAATCTCTCACTCAGAGTAGAAGCAGAGTGTGTGTGTGTGTGTGTGTGTGTGTGTGTGTGTGTGTGTGTATCTCCAGGTTACCATTTCTGGGACTTTTACATCTTAGTTATGTTAGCTGCTAATGTATGCTTCTTTGAGCTCTGGTTTCCTGTGGTTGTGAATGGTAGTGAAGACTCAAGGCAGGCGTTGGCTTCTTCCTTATATGAACTGTAAGCAAAGGCAGCCGGAGCTAAGATGGGGAGTGTGGTACCAAGGTCAGCACCTCTAGCTTTGTGTTCCAACCATTGTCAAAATGTGGCCTCTGGTGGGTTTGGGAGGCCTTTCTCAGCCTCCATGAAGGGGAGGAAAGTACTGATCTCAGCTCTTCTGTGACAGGGTGGAAGTGTGGTGCACTGAAAGTGGCCTCTTACCATAGTCTAGAACTTTGTCAAAGGACTACATCAACCTGTAAGAGTCCAGAAGTGTAGTCTTGTGTTAGGCAGTGTGCATCCAGGCAACATGGTTATCATAGTGCAGGATGACAGCCTGAGGCTGTGCTGCAATGGAACCCTGCCCTACCACACCCGACCCTCGTTCATACTCTTACTATTTTTTCTTGACTGTTGCTATCCTTGCATCTTTCCATAAATATCTGTCTTTTTCCTCTTCAGGCAATCTTTTCTGTTCTCGGCTGTTATTTTAGGGGCCGGAGACTTTGTGGTGCTTCCTCCATCTTTCCCCACACCCTCCTTGGCTCCCCAAATCTCTTTCTTCTGCTTCAGATCTCCCATCCCTGGCCTCTCCTTTCCTGCTGTGCTGCCCTTCACTAAGATCAGGTTTTCCACATTTTATCCCCCTCTCACTTATTAATTTATGCAAAACCCCCATATTGAGTGGTTTTTCAGTAAATAATAATGTAATGCTGGAAACAAAAGAGAAAAGTCCAGCACCTCAGCACCCCAGTAACAGGGAGCAGAAAACCAAACCATTCTAAAGCATTCCTATGACATTGTAGTCTGAATATAAATTGTCTCTCAGGAAAGGCTCATTGGTCTACATTTAGAGGTGCTACCAAGGGGTAATTGGATTATGAGGACACTAATCCAACAGATGAATTTATACTGAACAGTCTATTAGGGAGTAAGACTTGATTAGAGAAAATAGGTCATTGTATGTATGATGTTGATGGTCCATCTTGCTCCTTCCTGTCTGTCTGCTTCCTGATCATCATGATCAACTATGCTCTGCTATATCCCCTACTCCTGTGATGTTCTGTCTTGTCAGACCAATAGCAGTGGAGCCAGCCACGCCCCAGACTAAGACTTCCCAAACTGTGAGCCACAACAAATCTAACATCATTTAAAGTGTTGGTCATAGTAACTAGAAATTAACTAACAATTTTTGAAGTTCATGCACAGGCAGCTGAGACCGGCTGTTCTTCACCAGATGGACAAACCACCTATTTCTTATGTATTTTCTTCATTCCCTCTCTCTTTGTCTATCTCTGTCTGTCTGTCTGTCTGTCTGTCTGTCTGTCTGTCTGTGTACATCTGTCTGTCTCTTGTCTCTGACTCTATGTGTGTGATCTTATTAGTATTTCTTGTTTCACAGCAACTAACACCTGTTCCTTCCGTCTTTGAAACCCAAAACCAGTATAGAGGAGGCATGGTTGTGGAATGAGCACCAACAAATTAACACATACATTGCTTGATCTGTTCACTCTAAAGTTGTTCTTTTCCTCTTTAGGGCAGAAAACAATTGAGTGGAGCAATACTTTAGCATCCTGAGAAATATCCCAGTACCTCTTCACTCACCCTCCTAATGGTGAAGTGATGCTGAGCACCGCATAAATAAAATCTCTCCTTGGTGATTATAAAATGTTTATCACTATTTTTTTGTTTATATCTACTAGTCAAAAATTTATGAAGCCTCTCCTTCTTTCTATGTTAATAAGATGTCTTCCATAAAGAAAGGCCTTCCGATATTGACTAGAGCTTTGCAGTGACCCTATGTTCCAGGTAATATGGCGGTATATGAAACTACCCCAGACTTGGTGTAGGATAAGAATGTTGTTACATTTGTGGATATTGTGGGTGAAAAATTCAGACAGCACAGTGGGATACCATGTCTCTGTTCTGTGACATCTGGCCCTCAGCTAGAAATAATTGAAGGTTGCAATGACTTAGCAACTGCATATTTGGAAGACCTGCAGACTTCTTCACTTACAGGTCTGTTGGCCAGAGTGACATGAGCACACAGCTGCTGGATGATGGGATGAGTTCCTGCCTATGGTCTATCCATGTGGCATGGGCCTCCACACAGCACCATGGCCTCATGAGGATTGCAATTTGTTACTTAGAAACTCAGGGCTGTAGAATCAATGTTCCAGCTGAACTGGCAGGAGTGAATTGCCTTTAATGGTCTAGTCTCATAAATTATGGAAGAATAACTTTTGACTATTGGTCAAAAGAGTCACACCCTGCTTAGATGAGTGAGATAGCACAGAAACACCTTTAATGAAAGGTTAACAGCGATAGTGGGGAACAGCATTTGCTATAGGAGGAACTGCACCCATCTTTGGAAACTACTATCTTCCAAAACCTGAAACAAAGTTCCTACTAGAAAAGGAGTAGAAACACCCAATTCTTTCAACCTAATTATCACTATTTAGAGTGGAAGAATCAAAGCAACAGATACTTCAACTTGTTAGGAAGTAAGGCACTCCTCTCAATGGTGAGTGTGGGGCTCTCCCTCTTCTGATTCCCATATTGACACACCAATTTAAACCATCCTGCATACTAATAGATCTTCCTGATGGGGCTCACACAGGATCCCTGCAAGCTGGCTGCTGTGTTTCTGATAGAGTCCTTCGCTGGCCTTTGGGAGCCTCCTGGCTCTACAGTATAAGATGTGTTAGATGGCACACTCTTCCGCAGCTCCTGGAATTACACATTTCACCAAGGAACTCCCATTCTTTTCAGTGTTTAGAAATAAATATTTAATAATTAGAGAATAATATTTAGAACCCACACCAAGACATTGAGGATGCTTGTTAATACAAAGTTGGCATTGCTTCAAGGGGTTTTCAATGGAAAGAGATAAAAACTCTTCTGTAAAATAATTATCTATATGTGTGCTTAAAATTCTCAGTTCATGCTTCCCTCTGTAATTAAAATTTAAATATTATAAAACTTTTATATATTTTTATTGCATAAATTTTCCATATGAACTATAATCCAAATATTACACCAGAAAATTCACTTAGGCAACAAACATTCATTCAAAATTATGTTTCTAACAACCCTAACAGATCATAATGATATAAATAAATTTCAATATTCTTTTACTGTTTTTTTGATAATGCTTGTTCTTTTACATGTTATCCTTAAGCTAAGGATATGAGCAATGTTCAAAATATACTCAGATGGATCATGTTACCTCTTCATCTCTTGCCCTGTTTCTTCTCATCCATAGAATCTATTTTTATCCTGTTTTGATCCCAGAGCTTCCTTGTTCAAATATCAGCAACTATGTGTGGCTACCTCTGTGTGTGTTTATCTTCATATTCCCTTCTCTCCATAAAAGCAACACAGCATCTGACTTCCTTCTGCATCGTTACTTTTTACAGGTATGAATAGATTCTGATGATCGCTCCACAGAATGGAGAACCCATTCTCCTGTTTTTCACAGCTGCAGGACACCCTTGTGCAGTGACAACAGAGATGCAAGTTGGTCCCAGTCTCTTTATGACAAGTACTATGTTGTGTGTATGCCACTGTGTTTCTGGAACAGATTTCTAGAAGTAGGGTTGCCAGAGCCCAAGGTCAGTGGGTTCAAAGTTGGACACTGCTATTCCTCCTTTGGGGTTCTGCTGTTTGCATCCTTATGGGGAACAAGGAAGATGCTGGTCCTCATATTTTCAGTATGGGAGCCCAGCACAGAACTTTTGGACTCTTGCCAGTCTGATAGGTGGGGAAGGGTACCTCGGGTACTATTATGCATTTCGCTAGTTGTTGGTGTGTTCGAGTAACTTTAGTATGTTTAGCACTATTTTCATTTTCTTTCTTGAGCCCTGTCTGTTTGTGCCTTTGGTTATACTTTACTAGGCTATAGGCACTTTTAAGTTTCCCAGTATCTTGAGTGGGTTTATTATTTGTTACATAATATTTTCCCTTTATTTAGTGTATTTTTAGTTTTGGTTATGAACCTAGCCTTGAATGGCTGAGCCATCTCTCCATCCCTATTTCATATATTTTTAGCTGTATGTCTGTTTGTTTGTTTTAATTTGTACTGCACAGTGTTAAACTCCATGTCTCACGTCCACTAGACAAACGCTCAACCATTAAATCATACCTTTTCCTTCATCAGTTTCCTCCCTTTTTCTTTTCTTTTTTTTTTTTTTTTTTGGTTTTTCGAGACAGGGTTTCTCTGTGTAGCCCTGGCTGTCCTGGCACTCACTTTGTAGACCAGGCTGGCCTCGAACTCAGAAATCCGCCTGCCTCTGCCTCCCGAGTGCTGGGATTAAAGGCGTGCGCTTTCCTCCCTTTTTCTGATTCTGGGTTTAAATGAACTTTTAGCAAAGTCTTGCTCATGGTCAGATAATGGAGTCCTTGCATAGTTCTTTCAGTATTTGTACTTATGAATTACTTGATTACTCCCAGATAGCTAGAAAGTTCTCTATAGCAAGCTACATGTTTATAAACATCTCAGACTTGAAGCTCTTCCTTACCCCGTGGTCCAAATGTTGTACCTCGGGTAGCAGACCACTGGAGATGGGGCTTAAGGAGTTTAAGCATCTTTACAAATTTAATAACACCTAAGCATGCTTAATCAACAACAAATTCTGAGCTTCTAATATGGACAATATGTTAAACCTGCTTGTCCCTGTCGGTAACTCGGAGCACAGGAACTCCCTGAAGTGAAGACATATATGAGATAGAACATCGCTGTATCTTTCTATCCACCATTTAACCCTTTACTAGCTAATTTCCTCCTCCTTCAGATCAGTTCATTTGAGTGCTGATGGCAGGAATCTGAAGAGTTAGCAGGTCCTGTGGAGGGGCAAGGAAGGGTTCTTCCTCTCTGTGTACCTGGTGTTCGTCCCTTGCCAGGAGCTCTTTGACAGTCACTGGGTTGGAACAGAGTGAAGAAGACAGAAAACTCAGAGAAGGGTCAAGGATGGTACCAGGGGCAAGATCACTGTGGGTCTTGTGGGTGAGCACTGTGGGATTTGTTGCTAGTGTGACGGCTTCTCAGAAGGGGCACAGAGTGACCATCTGTCTAACCCGGAGCTAGGATTACTGTAGTTGCCACATGATGAGCTATCTGAAGCGTGACAGAGGAGACTTTTTAGGGTTCTGTGTGCTTGGTTCCATACACAAGTCAGGTTTAAAACCTGCTGCTCCATTTCCTCTTCCTGCTTTCAAAGTCTACTTCTTTATTCACACGCTGGGCTTCAGCTGTGTACTGGGTCCCCTTTAGAATCAGGACAGAGGAATCTTTGCTTCATGGACTCAGGTTTCAGAAACAAGGAGGATAAACTAGCCAACTAACCAACCAACCAACTAACTAACCAACCAACCAACCAACCAACCAACCAACCAACCAACCAACCAACTAAATACACATCAGGGAAGTGTAAGTACTAAAACCGGAATACAATTAAAGATCAGGACATAGGGGAGTGATAACTGTCGGAGGGTCACACAAGTTTTATGTGAGATAATCAAGGGATTCTCACTGATTATGGGGGAGAGTAAATGCATAAAGAAGACGAGGGGCCTGCTGAACCATGCAGCCCCATTTCTTATTTGAACACACGCAGCCCTTGCTATAGTGGGAGCTGAGGGCACAAATGCAGAGAAGCGATGTTTTCTACCTTTGCAGAGCTTACGGTTCTGGCAAGGAGACAAATATTATCCAGTAATGACTGAAGTGGTGCACTAGTACAGGTGCCATCTTGGAAGTGAAAGGCATAGTTCTACGGTAGCACATAGCAGAGAAGCTGTGCCGCACACAAAGCCAGGAAAGACTTCCTTGCAAAGGCTTAGGCACTAGTTAAGTAAAAGCAGGTGGTGGAGAACCATCATTTTTAGATGGAGCAGGCCAGGAAGCCTGTCTGGTCAGAGAGAGCCTGCTCTGTGATGGAGAACTTGGAGATAGAGGAGTGGTGTCAGGCGGACTTTCTGGGCTTAAAATACAGAGCAAGGAAGTCATTGATGTGCAAGGTGGGTTTTGCTTTGAAAGTACCCTGTCTGTGGGATCATTGTTCAGTGTTTGTTGGTCAGGTCATCCTCTGGCTCCAGCCTCCATTGGGTCAATATTTGAGCTCCAAAATGCAGGGGTGCTGGAAGAGCAGCATGAGTAATGATCTGTCAGATACTGGGACAGGAGCAGCAGACTGAGTCCATCCCTACTGAGGGACAGGGCACATGCGCTCTCCTTAAAACCAACCACTTCTAGTTTTGTCCTGGGAGTAACGTGAGACTAGAAGACACACTCCTGGCAGTCAGGTCCAGAAAGATTCTATTTTAATTTTTGCTCCAACATAGTAGACTCAAAATTTTAAGTTATCATTATGACTTAACATTATTATTCTACTACCCACAGATTGGCCAGGAAATATTCGGGTCCTATGTTTTAAATCAAACTTATGTTCTTCTTTGTTTTAAGAATGTATAATGTGAGCCAGGCATGGTGGCGCATGCCTTTAATCCCAGCACTCGGGAGGCAGAGGCAGGCAAATTTCTGAGTTCAAGGCCAGCCTGGTCTACAGAGTGAGTTCCAGGACAGCTAGGGCTATACAGAGAAACCCTGTCGCGAAAAACCAATAAATAAATAAATAAATAAATAAATAAATAGAATAGAATAGAATAGAATAGAATAGAATAGAATAGAATAGAATAGAATAGAATAGAATAGAATAGAATGTATAACGTGTTGTGTAGGCTCCTGACTGTCGACTCGTATTAACCAAATCAGCTTCGACATGAGGTACTCATCCGGTGTTCCCAGATCTCTCCTGACCACTGCTTTATCCCTTATAACTGTTTTCTTTGTGTACAAGTTTCCGAGTTAGCATTTTCTTCCTCATGAAGTGACAGCAGTTCAAGCGGACTTAGCAAAAGTGGGGGCATACCATGATGGCTTATGTGACTGTAAGCTTGGGGAATAGAGGAGAGGGAACCTGGCTTTAATCGAAGCTGGACCAATCAATGCCATCTGATATTCCTCCCCTTCTGTGTCTCAGTTCAGTATTTCTCTGCATTGACTTCATTCTATGATCTCCCTCATGATGATAAAAAAGAAATTCCTTCTAGAATATGTGCATTTTTCTGAACTCTGACTAGTCCTGTAGGATGACACACCTACTCCCAACCAGTCAGTGTATTTAAGGGTCTATATTTATAATATATAAGTTACATATATAACTATATATTTATAATATATTTTATATACAATCATATACAATTATAATATATTTATTATTTTAATCATATATTTATACAGAAAACTATATAATTTATATTATAATGTTATATTATGATTATATATAATATATTTATATATAATATATAAACATATTTATATATACATATATTTATAATATATTAACATAATACATATTATATAAAACATATATGTGTTCAAGTGTCTACCACATACTGAGCTCTTTGGTCATGTTATCCATATCATCACAATATCATCATCAGGGTCAGCAAACCTGATCCAAGAACTTAAACTCTAAAAGAAGAAGGAAAAAAACCCCAGCTTATTCCATGCAACTGTACAGGCCCATGAATATGTCTTTTTCAGTGAACTGTTTCCCTGGAGACCGATTTTACTAGAGGATTTGAAAAGAATTTACCACTGTTGCATGGTTAAGGATCATTAGACGGAATTTCTTCTGGTCAGAAAGTTGGATTGGGGGATATCAAAAAGGACCTCTTCTTATTTAGTGAAGATGAATGGCATTCTCTGCATTCACACAGTCATAGGTCAGCCTTTTGAAAGACCTTGCATGCAGCCAGCCCTCATCCTGATTAGTCACAGCAGTTAAGGCACAGAGGGAGACAAGCATCCTTTGTGAACTTCCACATTGTCGCTCTTCCTCTCAGAGCTTGGTACAACTGTATCAGCTTTGAAATGTATAAATCTAATTAAAGCGTGTCTGGCTTTCGAGAGAGTGGAGGGCGATCAGGCTTCTGAGCATGGTGTTCTCAGTGGATGCTCTTTACCCAAACGCATGTCTTCTTAATCAACTTAAGTCTAGAGCTCAAGTCCTGGGTCCTAGGGGCGGCTGACCTACACGGTGGCTTAAAACTCCAGATTGAACTGGCAAACAAATTAATTGGGAAACAAAACCCAGACCTAGGCACAGTTACCTCCTCAGGGATGATTTCTCCAAAGTTTTGGTAATGAAGTTCTTGATAGGACATGGAGGTGGCCATAGGTGTCCCTCTCGACATTTTCTGCAATTAATGAGAAACGCTGCTCACATTCAAAATGTAAAGTTAAAGGTAGCATCCTGTATAACTGATTGTCACGCACATTTTCACATGCTGACTGGACCATGGACCTGGCTCTTGAGTTCTCACCAAAGTACTTGCATCACAATAACCTCAGCCGGGCGTGGTGGCACACGCCTTTAATCCCAGCACTTGGGAGGCAGAGGCAGGCGGATTTCTGAGTTCGAGGCCAGCCTGGTCTACAGTGAGTTCCAGGACAGCCAGGGCTACACAGAAAAACCCTGTCTCGAAAAACCAAAAACCAACCAACCAAACAAACAAACAAACAAAAAATCAATAACCTCACAGGATTTTTTTCTAAAGAGACCTACAGAAACAACTTTCAAAAGCAAAAACCTGTGGGCCAATGAGATGGCACAGTAGGTAAAGGTGCTTTCCACCAAGCCTGATGGCCTGAGTTCAATTCTCAGGAACCACATGATTAAAGGAGAGAACCAACTCCCTCAAGATGTCCTCTGATATCCACTCATGCACTGTGGCATGCTTGTGAATGAGTGCACACACACACAGTCACAAACACATGTACAAGAGATATTTTTCTGATTACTGGGCATCCTGAGGGTGAGCAGCCTAACCCTAATTGCAGACACATCTCTGTGCCTCTCTTTAGCAGCTTCAGAGTGATAGGGACAGAGGCATCCAGGCTGCTTGAACCTGAGGCTTTCTTGGTCTTTCTGGCTGGACACCAGATACATGAATGGGCAAAGCTCAGAGGTGAGTCACAGTGGTCCATGCCCAGTGAAGCAGAGCTGGCTTCTCTTCCCAGGCCAGGGGACGGATTTGTGAACATAATGAATTCTTTCATCAATTTATCCCTTTGGCTTTGGGGTGGTTTGTTCACAGCAATGGCATATAAACAGAAGATGGGAATGTATGCTTCCCATCTAGTAGCTTATGGAGCAGTGAGAGATTGTTGTGAAAACACCTTCAGATGCAAATCTCAAGGCATTGGACAAATCCAGTTAACAGAGAACTCAGAGATGCCGCAGTGCAGACTGTGTCTGTATCATGATTTTCCCAGCCCGGTGCCCTATAGGCCCTTGCAGCTATGTCTCCTTTCCTTGACTGTGGTTTCTCACAAGCTCTTGGCATGGTTTCAAAAGTTGAGGACAGGCCATATTCATTTCATTTTTAAAATATGGTATACTTTAATTTCTGTAATTAAAAAAAGGAATCTCCTCATTTTGAAATTGGGTGACTCATGCATAATGCAAGGATTTATAGGAACTAGATTGGTGGGGATACCCTGATGTCACAATCCAAGGATGAGATGCACACTTAAGGACATGAGTAACTTCCAACTCCAGTAGCTCCTCTGTGACTCTAGTCATTCATCCTGAGGTGACATCAAGTGTGCAAGGGCTGCTGCTGCACATTTGGATTCTTGGCTGGTGAGGCCATCTGACTGGGTGGAAGTCAACTTCCTTGGAACATCTCCCATCACCTTTGGGATTCTGTGTTTCTTCATCTTTCCTACCAAGAGGTCTTCTTCCTCTGCTATCTGTGTCGATAGAGTTAAGAAGCATTTTTTTCCTCATCTTGGTCCCTTCTCAGTCCTCTTCTTACCAGGTCTCCGGTGTTTTCTCTGGTCAGTGCCTTTTGGGGCTCTCTTACTGTAAACACCAACATCAACCAGAACAACCAGGATTAGTACAGTAAATTGCAGTTGGCAGAGGACTTCCACAGATCTGTTCTTATCCAAGCTTCGCGTGCAATATAACGTTATTATTCTAATAGGGTCATCATTACCATTTCAGATTTACATAAGAGGAACCAGGCTCTTAGTGTGAAGTCACATGTCCGAGATCAATGAACTCGGAGTGGAGGAGCCTGGGAGCACAGGCAGGTATTCTGAGGCAGACCCCATCCTCTTCCGGTTCTGTCAGGCCCTGTCCTTGTGGGTAGACAGAGTGGCTCCTCTCCTTCATGCCCAAGTAATTATCATAATGATTGTTGTCATTGTTCACCAGCACGGGTTCACTCAATGGCCTTCATTTTCTTTTCCCTGACAATAATTTGCTATTCATAGAATAGGGTGATGTAATGGGAACCTGCTGAGAATAATTGTGTTATTTTAAGCCTCAGTTTACCTATTAGTCCTTGGCTTTATGTTTGAAATATAAGAATATAGCTGCTGTAATTATAATGATATAATAAATACTTCATTGTTTTAATAAACAACAATGAAGCTTCAGAGAGTCTGGTATTTAGCAGCTTAATAGGTACTTCAATACAAACTACTTCATTTGAATCTCACAATTGCCCAATAACACTTAGCAGGTCATACGCCTATTTCGTGGAATATGGAGCTGACCTTCAAAGATGTCAGGTATCTAGTCCCAACTCCTCACAAAAGGAAAGGTACTCTGAGATTGATCCTCAAGGCTTCAGAATTGTTCTGTTCATTTCCCAGTACCTCTGCATGGTGGGAGGTGGAGCGCTGCCCAGAAAGCCAGATGCACTGAGTCAAGGTGGTCGGGCTCAAGGCATTTACAGTTCTAATGAGCCCCTCGCTTGTGCATGCTATTTCTAGCTTGTGAGTAACATTTTGAGTGGGTTTGGGGGACAGTGGGACATTCCCATGATGCTCTAGTCTCATCATCTCAGAAAGGGTTGGTGGGGCGCCTACCTCACAGGCTAACAGCAGTGAAGGCAATATGCAGAAGTCATTAAAATTCATCTCAGGCTACTGATGTTACTGCCCAGTGTTGATAACGCACAATGTAAAACATGCTTGTAAGCTGAGAGGGTTAAGTCAGGGACTTTCTGGCCCAGCCCCAGGGGCAGCCATTCACATAACATCTCATGACTTTGGTTCTCATAGATTTGTGTGACCTGGCAGATTAGGCTAAATGAGAATCCGCACCACTGCACTGTCTGTGATGAGTTACAGGGATAGGCGGCCATTCAGCCAAGTGTCTCACCTCGTCAACTATGACGACTGCCATTCTTAAAGATGAGCTCTGTCTGTGGATGGGTGTGGCTGCTCCTCCCCACTGGCAAATGTTACCAAAGGCTGAGGAGAGAGGGAAGAAAGGTGCCTCTTGTCCCGTCCTCACCCCACTGCCCTGTTGGGCTTGCCTGTCTCCACGTGCCTCGGATACAAAGCCAAGCTGGAGTATGGGAGTTGCTGCTCTTGCTTACTGTAATTCAGAGCTGGCTGGGAAACTTGACAGTGCCAGCAATTGGCAGTGAAGGGTGAAGGAGGTTCAATTGAGGGATTACAAAAACCACATGCTTGCTAGTTGGCCTCTGAGGGAGGAGAAATGTTCCCCATAGGGATTCATTTATTCTTGAGCCCTGGGTCAGAGAGTGTTGGATTTAAGTCCAGGCAGGCTCCATCATTACCACCACCACCACCACCACCATCACCACCACCACCGTCATCATCATCATCTACACTGTATGACTTTCCTTTCTTGAACCATGGGAGTTTTTTGTTTGTTTGTTTGTTTTTCTGTAAAAATATTATTGCTGTCCCAGTGCTAGGGGCTAGAGAGATGGATCCTAGATACAGCATGAAAAACCTGAGATTAGATCCCTAACACACATGTAAAACAAAAACAAAACAAAAAACAATTAACCAACTAACCAACAACCACCACAGCAAAACAAACAAACAAACAAACAAACAAAACCAATGGCTGTAGCTATAATCCCAGCACTAAGGAGATGGATGTAGGTACATTCTTGGAGCTCACTGGTCAGCTGGCTCAACGAAACCAGCAAGCTCCAGGTTCGGCAAGCGACTGCTTTAAAAATCAAGGTAGAAAGTGATCGAAGAAGATACCCAAGACGGGCCTCTGGCCTTCACGTTCACAGATGTCACATGCACCTGCTCACAGAAGTGCCCAACATTCAGACACACGCATACAGTGCACACACACATAAATAATGGCAGGCAGTGCTCAGAAACGGAGTGAACAGAGTCCTTTTAATGTTAAGATTGCACTAGATACTGGGCGTGGGGTACGACATGAAGCAATTGGAGAAGGCCACAGCCCAGTGTGGGGAACTCCGTTAAGCCCAGCGCAGGTTCCGGGTGCCATCTCAATGCATGGACAAGAGATGGTGTAACTGGGGGTAAATTGGCAGGATGGGAAAAGTGTATCCTTACAGTCCACAGACTCCTGATTCCCCTCCCTGTCCTTTCAGGACCCTTCTTAGTCCTCAGGAGCCAATTCAGAAGTCCCCAGATTAGGTCAATATTCCCTGAGCACCCCAGTCTGTTGATCGGCTGAGACTGGCTGAGACTGCTAGCTAATTTAAACAGCCAGTGGTGGCGGCTCCACTCTCCCGTCAGCACCCTTCGTCCACCCGAGGCTTCACTCAGATTTGGAAAGTTACAGGCTGACAGGGTTCTGGAGTTTTGCTTCTCTCTCTCTCTCTCTCTCTCTCTCTCTCTCTCTCTCTCTCTCAAATGTTTCATTTCTTTCCTTTTAGGATCTGTGCCCTAGTTGTTCTGGGAAACTTGTGACCTCTCTGTGTTTTTAATTAGAAGATGTCATTTTTCCATGGCAACCTATCTTGATGTCCTAAATAGAGAAACTGTAAAATCAGTTTCCCTACGAAGGGCGAAGTGGTTGCAATAGCACTACCCGAGGAGTGTTGGTGCCCCAGCCGGATGTCGCCAGCTCTAGTGACGATTCTCCAAGTTCAGGAAGACGATCGGGTCTTCTGGAAAATCAGATCTGCACTGGGGACAGTGGGCTCATAGAATCCAGTCCTTCATGATTATGTAGAAGTATCTACATTTCTGACTGGCATGGGAACCAAACTATGTCAGCTATGGACTCTGGTGTCTCCAGGGCCATTGGCCAATAGGTGATAACATACAGAAGCCACAAAAAACATTGATGGGAAACAGTTGAAACCAGCCCAGACTCCATGGTGACAGGATTTGTACTGACCCTTTCACCCTAAGGCCCTCCCTCCTGAAGGGATAAATGTCTTCAGGGAATGATGGCGGAAACAGAGAAAGATGCCCCACCCTTAGTTAAACGATTTGGCAGAAAGTGATTGACTTAAGAAAGAATGCCCTGAGTTTTGTAATTCTGGTTTTTCTTCCTTTTTTTTTTTTTTTTTTTCAGCATCATTTCCATTCAGTAAGGCAGGCGTGCTGATAAAGGAAAGTCATTCTGACCACAGGGACCATGTTGATACATTTTAAATTATATGGTAACATGACATGCTGGGTCCTTCCTCTGCTCCTGAACGTGAGAAACTGTGGGGCTCCTGCAGGGGACACATTGTTGCAAACCCATGAGACCTTAGGCACCCTTTCAAAATGACAGTTAACAATTGTTCACTGCTTGTCATTTCAGATGCTTAGCGTGTTCCGGTTAAAAGCTCAATGTGGTACCAGCCAGAGCTTGCTCCCCTGCCTTCCTTGGGCCAAGGACCATGCTTCCATGCCTTCTCTTCTTATCACTTGTGTCGCCCTGACTTGCAGATTCAGGAACTGGAGCTGAGAAAGGCAAGGTGTGGGCTTGCCAGGCAATTCCCAGGCAGAGTATGGGCTTCAGAGTCCATCTGCTCGTGCATGCTTCCTCCTCCCTCTCTGCCTTGGATTCAGGACACTGGATTTCCTACACTGCGTGTATTCCCTTCTTGGGTCCTTCAAGGCTGTTTATTTCACCTAAAGAACCCTTCCGTAGGACACTGCTTGCCTGTTTTGTCCTCACCATGCAGGTCTCTGGTTTTGGTGCTCCTGGAAACGCTCCCTCTGCCCTCTGCACTCCATCCCATGCTGCTTTTCCATTCCTTCAAATTGCTTTTCACTTCCAGAAGTTTCCCTCTTTCTTTATTCTTTGCCTGACTAGGATATCAACTCCATGCTATGCAGGACTTCATCTCCCTCAATACACGCCCCTACTACAAAGAATATTGCCTGACTCCGAGTAAGCACTTAGGTAATCCTTGTTGAATGAGTTGAAGTATAAACGCACTGAGTTTTGTTGTGAGCATCCGTTGTACTGATAATGCTGCAACAGCCACCTTAGTACCACTGGTAACAGCTCGTGCTTCGTTATGAAGACTTAATGCTTCTTAGCAGACAAACATTATTTCTTTTGCCCCGTGCTTTATAGAGAAGGTATGTGGTATTGGTGTCATCAAGAGGCTGAGAACCATATAAGAATGCATTTATATTATCTTAAAATGCAAAGTATGACATTTTGTTATTGAAAGAAAAGATAGACAGTTGATACTCCAAAGTCCCTAAGTCTCCTGATGCCCCTGTTTCCTTCTCACTTAAAAAGAATGTTGAAGCATCACAAGAAGTGCCAATGTAAGAGGAGTAGACTCTTGAAACCAGTTTTACCTAGTATAGATGCTACTAGGGACAGAGGCCAGTACCTGCTTTACAAATCCCTGTGTTTGAATTCTAACATTGCCCTTACCACTTTCATGAGTATGGCCAATCTCCTGGCCTGCTAGAGCCCTGGCATCCATACCTATGAAATGAGAGGCACCACTTTCACGTGCCTTCTTTCTCTGCAGAAGGTGCTCTGGGAAGCAGTGAGGCGGGGCTTGGGAAAGCAGCTGACCTGCCTGGCTAACTTGTACTTAGTGCACAGCACAAGGAAGAGGTTTTTTTTTTTCCTTCTCCATGGCTCAGCTGAAAACCATCCAGCGCTTGTCTTCTCGAAGGATGTGTGATGCCTGAATGTTTAAACTCCGTGTCTTCAAACTGAGCCGAAAGCTTCACAGGTCACCCGTGGCCAGATGGCTCAGTCTTTGACCTCATTAGAGAAAGGATATCTGGAAGGCAGGGAAAGCAAAACAAAACACAAAGCAGACAGACCAGAAAAAAGGTCTCAAGGAAGAAAATAGAAAGTTCTTTGACAAGGGGAAAAAATAGTGTGTGGGAAGAGAGGATCTTGCCAGAAGCACAAGGCAGGAAGAGCCTTGGCGGAGGCTGTACTGGGTGCCAGTAAAGAAGCCACGGGGAGCGTGGCATTTCCCTCGAGCCTTCTGAAGGATGTTATGTCTGGGAGGCAAGTTCCTTTCCTACATCCTAGTAACACAAACCTACAGGGAGCTTGTCCTCAGGTGGACACATAGGGTCAGAGGGGCAGCATCCCAGTGTCACCTAATGGGTAAACCTTACTTTTCTGAAGCTCAAAGCTCCAAAATGCTGTCACAGTGTGATTGTCCAGCAATGGCTTCTGTTCTCAAAGTCATTGTTTGCACGTCTGTCCCTGATATGCCTTGCCCACTCAGCCCGGAGCACATCTTACCTTAGTACCTGGTGGGTGACTCGCGGTTGTACATCAGGCAACTGCAGCTCCATGGATCAATCTTCTAAGGATGTTCACAATTACAAGAGACATGTATTGGCTAACAGGATGGAATCCACTAATCAAATTGTATGGCAGACCTCAGAGTAAAAGATTTGTTAAACAAACAAACTAACTAACTAAGAAACTAACCAACCAACTAACCAACCAAACAAAAGAGCCTGCCATATGTGAGGCACTAGGCCTGTGCATTCGTCAGTATTCTCTAAAGGAGCAGAAGCAATAGGGAAAATATGTATGCACACATGTGCACGATTATAAATGGGGGCTATTGATTAGTTTGCGTGGTTAGAGGCTGGATAGTTCAACAATGACCATCTGCCCCTTTAAAAGGCTGAGAACCAGGTAGTTGCTTAGTTCAAGACACTGATGCATCAGAGCAAACTGAGATGCATTCCCCTGAGAGCTGCTGGCGTGAGTCTGTGGAAGAGACTGGTACCAGTTGGGTGACAAATGCGGCAGTGGACACACTCTCTCAGGGAGAGGGCAGCTTATGTGTCTGTCTGGCTCCCTCCTTCAGCTTCTCTTCCATGTGAGGCCATAGCCTACTTAGGGCCACCCAAATTCATGGAGGTTCTTGCCATGTTCGCTACGATCCCACACCTCACTCTTCTCTGAAAACACTCCAATAGACATGCCCAGGGGTGTGCTTTCCTGGGTTTGGGAGTCTCTGAATCCTGTGAAGTTGACTGTCAAAATGAACCATTACAACTTCCAAGGATGTGATGGTCTTGGTCTTCAGGCAGGATACAGGGGAGTAGGGGAAAGGCAAGAGACTGAACCAGCTTTAAACATGCCCGCTAATGGAGACTAGCACACTTCAAGGAAGAAACAGAAATAAGGAAGGCCCTCAGTCAGGACTGGAGAACAGGTAAGAGAGCAAGGTTAGAAACATCAAAAGAATGGAAAACAGTCTGGGCAGAGGGAATAGAGAGGCACTCTCTCTCTGTTTCTCTGTCTCTGTCTCTCTCTGCGTGTGTGTGTGTGTGTGTGTGTGTGTGTGAGAGAGAGAGAGAGAGAGAGAGAGAGAGAGAGAGAGAGAGAGAGAGAGATGGCTGGATGGTGGAAAAAAGGCCTGAGTTACACCATGGGGGGTTTTAGATTTCCAGTGAGTTTCCTCTGTGACCAGTGTATGGATAATCTGAGCAGAAGCAATGGAGTACAGGCTGAGAGCCAGGCTGGAGAGAACTGTGACAGGGAATATAGAGTAAGAGTGGGAAAATGAGCCAGAGTAAGGCATAGTTCGAAAATTAAAATCAATATTACTTAGTGATTACGTGGTATGAAATAGAAAAAGGCCCAGGCTGAGCTGGTGTTGTGGGAAGCAATTGTGGCAGATGTTTATTCGTGTCTGTGTAACAGTTGTTGGGTCTGCATGCCTATGTCTCCCCACATGCATATGTAAGGTTCTAACCTCTAAAATGATGGTTTTAAGGGCCAGGACTCTTGGAAAGCAATTAGGTCAGGAGAGCAGAGACTTCAGTAATGGGGCTAATTGCCTTGTAGAATCGATTCTAGAGAGCTAGCTTCCCCTGCCTGCTGTGTAAGGACAGAGTGCAGATGCCTATTCATAAGGGAAGCAGACCTCCTCTCCAGACACATCATCTGTAGCTCTTGCATGTTGGTCTTCCCATCTCCGGAATTTCAAGGATAAATTCTACTGTTTATAAGCCACCCAACTTGTATTATTCTGTTACAGGTAAAAACCACTCCCCACGTGCCTTGTGCCTCCTACTGCCTCATTCTACTCCAGCACAGATTAAGATCCCATATGAGGAGAATGAAGAGTCCCCTGAGTGGATTGTGATTTGTTTAACCTCCCTTGGATGAATTTTGATTGGCCATTTCTCTTGGCCATCCTACATAGTCAAGTTGTAGGATGGTGAACTTAATGAGAAAGAATGAAAGACTTCCCCTTGGTAAGGAAAGAGACACTCTAGCTTGAGAAACAGGTTTCTCATTTCCCTTTCTTCCTTCCTGGAAGTTGGAAATACCACCACACCTAACATCTCCCATGGAAGTAGCCACCTCAGGACCATGGCATGAGGGCATGAGAACAAAGCCAACACAGTAAGGATGGTGGAGCAGAAACTGCTCGAAATAGTATCACTAAGTACCTGAGTCTATAATTGACCTTCGTAAGGTAAAGGTCCTCTGTTCTTTTCTGTCCCTTGCTCTGTATTTGGTAGAATATGGGAGTACAACAAAGTCTAAAAGCTATGAGCCACACCCAACAAACACCCATCTCCTGTCCTTCAGATGCTGCAGGTGAGTGTTGGAAAGAGTAAGGGGCAGAGCCTTCTGAGTCAGTCAGACACAGTCAGGTCACTGAACAATGGGAAGACTCTGCTCCTGCATCTCTTCTGACTCATCTAAGTGTTGCTTTTCTCTCTGGTGACTTATTCCATATCAAATAAGTTAGTGGGATACAATAGAGGATGTACTCTTTCAATGCATAGTTCCCAGATCGCTCTGGGTCTGGAATCAAATCCAGAATGGTTAAAAAAAATGATGGAAATATTCTTTGGGGAGGTTTTGTGGGCCATTAGTACTTCCACATCCAGCCCACTGGAGTAAACTGGTCAGATCCAAGCTCAGGGCAATCTAGAAGATGCAGAGAAGAGGAGCCCCCACTCATCTTCTAAGGGTGCTAGTCTCTGCCCCCTATGGTAAGTAAGATACTCTATTGCTTTTGTTAGTTGGAACTAAAAGGATTATTCATTGATCCAATGGCCTAGAGGTCCAGGGACACAGTTTTATGGATTACAGTGAGATTTTCCTTTGACTATAACATGGGAACTTTCCAAATTTACCGCATTTGATAGAGAGTAAGTGGGTCAATGGAAAGGAAGGCCTGGTTTGGATGATGCAGAGTGAGGGGGGCACAGGGGTGAAGTTTCACGTTGCTCACTGACCTGGCTAACTGAAAAAGCTTCTCCTTACTGTTTGTATAAAGAACAACTCAGACATCTAAATGGCCTGGAGGGACTTCTTCAAGCATGAGTGGGCTCATGACTCACAAAGCTCAAGTCTATAGATGGTAGTCACCCAACTGTTGGTTTTGAGGGAAGGGCCTCCTGGGTGTCAAATGCAAGGAGCAGTCTTTGCCTCTGCCTTCTTTCTATCCACCGCTAGCTTCGACAAACAGCTGAAAAAAGTCTTGTGCAAAAATGTGTTCAACTCCCTTTCCTGGTGAAGATATTTTATGTGGACACCTAGCAACCCAGATCCCAAAATAACTTCATGTGGGAAACACTCCAAACACGGTCCTTTCTCTCCCTTCCTCCTTATCCCCACTCCCAAGCCTTCGGATTTGGAAGCTCTGACTTTGGGGATTTTAACTGTTATAAAGCCACTCTGGAAATTAACAATGAAAGGAATCGACTGGAAATTTCCTCACTAGTAATTTAGCTGGGACTTGAGTTTTCTTAAAAGGTTATTTTCCTGAGGCTACCATACTTTCTGATCACTTCAGCTCTTCTGTGCACTCTATGGAGTATGTGCCAAAGATACCTCATAGAGTATGTGAGGTGACACAGATGTGGGTCTCATAGGTGGTATACACAGCCATGAGTACACTGTCAGGTTTCTGCCATCTGACTGGCTAACAGTGTCCTCCAGCATTCTCCCCTTAGAATCCTAACCATAAGGATTAAGCAAAAAGTGAGACCTCAAGGGTAGTTTGGTCAGGGAGCATGGAATACACGTACCGTTCATGTAGATAGAGACCTATATGTGGTTAAAATTTCGTCTGTAAAGACAGGGGCGCTATTGCAGATGTTCCACTCCCTAATATAAAGCATAGCCAGATCCTGTCCTCTTAGCCAGGCTTCATGCTAAGCACATTGCTAGGAGTGTCTCATTGAAGTGTCTCATCAAAGCTTTATTGAGTAGGTAAACTAGGTATTACCCCTAGTTTACGGCAATAAAAGCCAAAGTTAAGTAGTCACCTATATCATTGAGTTGAAAAAATGATTGATAGGATCAAAGGCCATGAATATGACCTGAACTAATACTATAGCCTCGTATAGGTTCCCTTATTAATTAAATTAAATAGATTTTAGACGTATGTTCAGCACCAAAACCAAGCACTTGGCTAAGATCCACTAGTGGTCAGTAAATGGCTCTATGACAGCATGTTATGCCACAATAACAAGCATGTTATCTTGTATCATGCGTGAGTATAAGAAAAATGGTTCATTTAGTAAGATGCAGGGATTTCATGACAGGATAATTCCCAACCTCTCAGTGAATGATAGATAATTTTAGGAGGTTGTAGCCAGGATAAATGAAAGACCCAGGACCAAGTTCTTAGCATGCTAAGCTGTAGGGCTTCACTAGCAGTCCTTTTTGGAGTCCAACATTAAATTAAATTAATTAATTACTATTATACATTTTTCTTTAATAAAGATTACTCTTCCAGTATATAAATAATACAAAAATTTGGAAACTGCAGTAAAGTAGTAGGAAAAAAAATCAAGACAATTTTACTGTTTGACAGGCAATTTATTGACATATATTTTTGTATTAAATTTGAGATTTTTTTTTATTTGCTTTCCTGATAGCATGAGCGACCTTCAAATTCCCATGTACCTGAGTCACCAGATTTCTAAATCTGGTCCCTTTGACCAGGGGCACAGAGAGGGCCTATGATTGGCCGATGCTTAACCCTGAGTCTCAGGGGTACAGTAAGATAGATACTGGCAGGGCAGTGGCCAGCCAGGCTTCTCTGGACAGGATGACAGAGGCCTTGCTATCTCAGGGAAAAAATGCTCAGCACTGAGCCAGTATTCTGCACAAGGGTCGACCCAGTCCAGAAGGAAGTTTTCCTGGGCCCTGTTCCCACTCTCGTGGTCACATCACGGTGACACAGCAGGAAGCTGCGCCTCCCCAGAGCCCAGGTCTCTCACAGGAAAGTGCTGTCAGGGGTTTCCACATGGCCATCAGTCCAGGCACGTGGGGTTAGCAGCAGCATTCCAGCCTGCACTGTTTATCCACAGGCTGGGCTGGGGCCTCAGGACTGGGCTAGGGCACTTCCTCCATGCCATTCTGATGCACTGCTGAAGCCTACTGTGGGGACAAATACCAGATCTGTGCCGAGCCTTACCAGACAGATTTCTTTGTGTTGATGTGAAAACCCACCTTTCAAGATGTTGCTAAAAATGACAGACATGAGGAAATGTGTAAGCGGGCTTTTTACCATTTTGTGGATTATTTTTCTTTCCCACCCGTCTCCACCCCTCTCCTTCCACACTTTCAACCCCTTAACATTAGGTAGGAGAGAAAAAAAAGTCAGACGGCAAAGGGGGTGATGACATGGTTAGATTACTCCTCGATACCTAGGGGTGTTGAGTTCCTCGGGGCAAGTTTGATTTTTGCTGTCCGGGTATCTAATTTCTTCTTTTTGTCTCCTTATACACGACTTGACAAAGCTCAACAAACTGCACCTAACAACAACCACCTACCAACCGGCCAACCAGCAGCAGCCCCTTCTATGGGGAGGGGGGAGGCTCTAGCATTTGTATATCCTCTGAAAAGTCCCCTGAATTTCAAATGTCACACACTCACAGAAATCATCTGCACCTGGCAAAACCACGCCCTTGCTAGAGCACAAGGCAAATTACAGTCACCTGCAGTGAAGCAGCCCATATCACCACACCTGGGATTAAAACAAAAACATACGTATATTTCTGCATTGGGTTTTTTTTTAAGAAACCAAAATTCTCGCTGCAGAAATGTATCTTCCAACTGAAAGAAATATGTCTTAAAGCCTTGGGCATCTTCCTTTTGCTGGATATTGCCCCATGGCTTGACTGAAAAGGGCTCTCTTGTGCACTGGTCTTATCTCCAGAAAGAATTCTGCTGTCTGTGGATGCTGTAATGCCAGGCAAGAGTGTTGGGATCTAGTCTGTCATCCTGGGTTGACCTGCATGTTGCTCAAGAGTGGAAGCACAGAGATAGAGGGAAGTGTAGAGGAGGGATCCAGAAGTTCTCTCAGCTCCCACATCCAATGCTAGGAATTGACTGTCATCTTACTTCTTTGAGTTCTTGGCTTCCTCCCAGGTTTCTTTCTTCCAATAGGCTACTTTTTTTTCTCATTGATGCTGTCAGTCCAAGGTCAGTAAGTAAACATGATAATGACCTTTCTGAACCATAGGATTCTAAGACCCCATTTGAGTCCTCTATATTTCAGGTGACATTTTATTCCCTCACCATCTTTGGAGCCTGTAGACCTGTATGCATTATGTCCAGGAACACAACCAGCTATGGGTGTTAGCTGACTGTCTAGGGAGTTATTTGGGGAATAATACAATATAATACATTCTAAGGTGTGCCAGCAGAGCTGAAGGGATATACATGAGAGTTCAGTCTATCATCAATAGCCTGTGGAAGAAGACTGGCTATTGGCAATAGATACGGCTTTAGGCTCCAGGCTCCTGTCTCCCATTGGGTTTTATCCATTTCCTCACCTGACAGAAATACACAACTCTGTCCACTACCTCTCTGCCCTCTCTGCTGCTCTCACCTCCCAAATGCCCACTGGTACATGGTACTATTTTACATCCAGTTCCCTTCATCCAATTGTGCTTAGTTCATTATCCTTCTACCCAGAAAGCTGTGTTGTAGGACAATCATATCTTTAGCCACTGTGTAACCCAGAGTCAGTGTAAGAACATGATTTGCAGCAGGGAGGGATGGTTCAATGTTTTTACTGTGAAAAGCTGAGGATTTGAGTTCAGATTCCCAGCACCCACATGTGTGGCCTTGTGCCTGTAACCCTGGCACTAGGTGAGAGGGATGTTGGGTGGAAAAGATTTCTAGGGCTTGTTGGCTTCTGCCCTAGGCAAGAATTGTTGAGTTCCAGGTTTTAGTGAGACTGTCTGGAGAGAATAAGGTGGACAGTGATATAGGAGGACACCCAATATCCTCATCTTCACGCCACACATGTGTGCATTCACGTATGCACCCCCAAACACACAAAGAGAGAGACATACAGAATTTGATTTTGAGGACTGGCTCATGTCTCAAAACCTGACCTTGGGAATAGCTTTGCATGCAACATTTTATCCACATGCTGACAGAGGATTAAATGGGGATTTATTTCTTTTCCAGGCATTTTACCTGAGCACCTAAAAATAACAAAAATCTTTATCCTCTAAGGATGCTGCCAGCCCATATGTGTAGACTTTGCCTAAGCAAAGCTCAACACCCAGTCTGCTGCTCCTGTCTTATCGCCTGCTTCCATATCAGAAGACACTGCAGTGTTTATGGTTTCCACCTGAGCAGGTTCCCAAACAAGCGTGCAGCAAAGAGAACAGTGTGCGTTCTGATACAAGGCAGGCCAAGAGTATGACATCAAGTTCCAAAAGTTCCATCCTGGGAAGTAGGACTTCATCCCATTTCTTTAATTTGCCCTCCATGAGCCCAATTGTGGAGGAAAAAGACACAGCAGAGAGCCATAGAACAGGCAGAGTTCTGCAAAGAGGAAAGCAGGAGCCATTTCTGCCAGTTACTAGGCTGGCTCAGGCCTGTTGGTATAGTTATAAGAAGTCTTGGAGAAGTTTGGTTAATCTGGTCAGCAGTTTGAAACATTCCTGATGAGGGGGATGAGTCACACAGGAGGCTTCATGATTCACTCAGAGCTCACATGCAGACAGCTCTGACAATGTCAACTGAAGAGAAGACACCCAGGAGAGTAAAGCTTGCGTCCTGCTACCCTTTGGTGACCTTCGTGACCTGGCCAAAGTCTACTTCCCAGACTTCTGACTATGGAAAGATGGGGTAGATGTGTTGTGCTTCTCTAGTTTGGACACCACTGGGTGCAGACGTAAGACCCAACACAAGCCTGCTGGCTCCAGCTAATGCACCATCAAAGCAGTAGCCACCTTCCAAGACCAAGGTACTCTAGATAGAAACTGTTCTATTCCAGTCAAATATCAAATAAAAGTCTAAAGTCCATAAGGCCAACAACAGTACGACAGTATGTTTACCCTCTCTAGGTTGTAACATGGCATCTAACCACACTTGCATTCAGTGTGGTTCCCAAGGAACGCACTAAAGGGAGTTCAGACATCTGTACCTCTGTTATCTAAAAAGAGGGCAAGTCTCCAACACTCTGAGTTCCCACATCAAAAATCTATGAAGGCAAAAGAAAAAAATAACCTGAGGAAACTGAAGAAAGAAAACAGTATAGATAAGAACGTATATCAGTGACACTGAAAACTTAAAAGCAATAGAGAAAATCGGACTCTCAGAGAGGGTCAACAAAATGGGCAGACATCTAGCAGGACTGACAGAAGTGGGAAGACACCGACCAGCAACATCAAAGATGGAACGGGTACTGCTCCAGAGCTCAGACATGAAAAGGACAAGAGGAGTCACCACAGTCAACACCCCACACTCACCCAGAATGTCAGGCATTTCTACTATGTATTCGAGGCTAGCTCATTGTGTGAAAATCAATCAGCATAATCCACAGCAAAAATTAAAGAACAACTACATAGCCATTTTAATTTATTTGTGTGTGTGTGTGTGTGTGTGTGTGTGTGTGTGTAGACAGACACATACACATGAACACATGCATACATACATGCACATGCCCACATAAGCCAGAAGGCAGCACCGGTTTCTCTAGAACTGGAGTTTCAGGCTGTTGGGAGCCATCTGACGTGTGTGCCAGGATATCAGCAGGGATATAGCATGTTCTTAATTGGACAATTTGACTTAATAAAGATATGGGTCTAAGTCCCTAATGCCAGCTTAGAAAAACCATGTCTATGGGCTTCCCACAGCTCCCTCCCTGTTCCTCCTCTTCAGGGATGCTCCCCTGGCTTTTTGGGAGTCAGAGAATTCTCTTTTTTATTTCTGTATCTAATTGCCTGTGCCCTACCACATCAGGTGTCGAGATATCTGAGGTAACAATGTCAGCACATTGTCATCAGGTCAGAGGTCACCACATCAGGGGTCACCAAGTTCCTGAGGGGGAGAGCACTATGGAAACCATTTCCAAGGACATAGCAGAAAAGAGAGACGCTCGCTCTGTAAGAGGCAGAGGATTTTTTCCCCTTAGAAGTACTTTAAAAGGAAAATTTTGTGTTTTTACTTACATTTTATATTTTGCGCATATTGTTAGGATTTATGTGTTCCCTGACTCTCACAAAGCTTCAGGCATTTTAAAAAATGATGTTGGGTGATCAAACATGCCTCGGAACACCACAACCTCACCTTTTCATCTACTTTGCTGTACCATAGGGCAGGTAGCATCCCAAGATTGTTAAGAGGGACCAAAGGAGGATACAAGATCGCTTTGTATTTCTCTCTCTCTCTCTCTCTCTCTCTCTCTCTCTCTCTCTCTCTCTCTTTGTCTATGATGTTTGATGGATGTGTGAAATAATGTCCAGCATTAAACAAGACTTTTGATTTTACTAAGATGTTTAACAAAAATGCCAGAGTTTTACACACACACACAATTTTCCACATATGCGGTGTGTGTGTGTGTGTGTGTGTGTGTGATTCTAATACTAACTTGGCAAACTTAGCTCTAGATTAGTTTCTCATTATTTGCATTTCTTTATTTCAGTTCTGGGCAAAGATGGATGAAAGCTGGGAACTTGTTGAACAAGCCAGCTTAACCTGGGCCTAGAATGGAAAGCCATAAGATACAATGATAACACTGAATTGTGTGAGCCAGTTGCTCCCTTTCTTTCTCTTCCCTCCCTCCCCTTCCTTCCCTTCTCCCCTCCCCTCTCTTCCTTTCCCCTCCCCTCCCTTCCCTTCCCTTTCCTTCCTTTCCCTTTTCTTTCTTTCTTTCTTTCTTTCTTTCTTTCTTTCTTTCTTTCTTCCTTCCTTCCTTCCTTCCTTCCTTCCTTCTTTCTTCCTTCCTTTCTTCCTTTCTTCCTTCCTTCCTTCCTTCCTTCCTTCCTTCCTTCCTTCCTTCCTTCCTTCCTTTCTTTCTTTCTTTCTTCCTTCCTTCCTTCCTTCCTTCCTTCCTTTCTTTCTTTCTTTCTTTCTTTCTTTCTTTCTTTCTTTCTTTCTTTCTTATTTTTGGCTGCAGGTTTTCTTTTGAGTTGCTGGCTCAGGTCCAGATTACTGAACTCTTTTAGATGAAGATATCAAGAGTCAGCTTGACACTGTGCATGCTCTAGACAAAGATTCTATGGAAAGCTCAAGGTCTCCTGTCGCAGCAGTGGGCATACCCCTTACTGCTTAAAAGGCAGCTGGCTGGAAGCTCTGCAATGGAGGTTTACACATTAGATTGCTTTACCATTATAAAAGTCAAAATAATTTCTACAAGGTTTATAATTCCGACAAAATTATTGAAATTGAAAGAACTGGGATCAAATTGTCTTCAAAGGGAACACAATGTGAAAAATTCATCTACCCAATTTTGTGGCTTACCTTATAGCTAGTGTAATCAAGACATGGTGACATTGGGGGACACAGGCCAATAGGAGAGTAAAGAAAACTCAGAATGGACTCCCACAGATGATTTCTGACAAAGTTCCAAGAGTAGCCGTGTAAGGATAGCCTTCAAAAATGATTACACAGAACTACAGCCAACCTGGACCTAAGTCTCAGAACTTAGAGAAAAGGACTTCATCTAAGAGGATGAAGGATTTAATAGATATAAAGCTCTGACACTTTCAGAAAGAAAATGGGGGAAATGCCCGGCATCTGGCCTGACATGAAGTCCTCAGACTTGACATCCAACCAACATACATACGAGAAAACCAGACTGAGTCAAAATTTAGGCTTTTGATCCACAAACTATTCTTTTAAAATACTTAGAGATTTGCTGCAGCCTGAGAGGAAGTATTTGTATACGGTATACCCAGCAAACGAGTAGTGTTTAGAACACAGGATGATCTTTCAGTACGCAGTGGTTTAAAATCCAATTAGAAAAAAAAAAGCAAGAACTATGGACACACACACACACACTTCACTGAAATGCTGTTAACAGGCAGGTGCATTCAGTACATTCAGCAGCATTAGTCATTAGGGCAGATTAACATCACAGAGATAGCATCGCATACCTAACACAATGACTAAATGCAGGAATGCTCACACTCTGAGACTCTGCTCCCCGTCCAGACTCACTGGGAAGCAGTCCTGGAAACTTCTGTAAAATCTGAACTTACAGCTAGCAAGTCACTCAGTCATACATTCTGGGCATGTATGCCAGGGGAAAGAAAAACATTTCCACATACACACCTGCACGAAAATCATCTAAGCTTTATTCATGGGGGTAAAGGTAAAATGGAGGCAACCCTGATGTCTATTAACAGCTGAACAAACTCCAGGGTGACCGTACCATAGACCATTACCGAGCAACAAGGAAGGCAGAGGTTACTGATACAGATAAACTGTCTGAATTCCCAGAGGGCTTTGCTGAGCATGAACATGCCCAAGTAAGGGACTCTACTCACAGAACATTCTTGAAGTGATGAGGGAGTGATGGTGAGTGGATGGGTGGGTTTGGGAGATAAGGAAGAGTGGAGATGGGAGAGAGAGAGAGATGAACATAGCTGAAGGCACCCGAGGCAGATCTGTGGCGATGGGGGTGTTCTGCTTCTTCATCAGGTTGGTATCGGTATCTGGCTGTGATCATGGACCATCATCTCCCAGGGTGCCATAGTCAGGGAAAACTGGGAACAGACTGCAAAGACTTGCCCTGATATTTCTTACAACTGTATACTAACCTTTAAATATCTCAGAATGAAAATTTCTTTTCTAAAAAATTAGACCTTAGTACTTAGGATGTAGAAACAAGACATGGGTATCTAACTCAGTACAGGCTGAGCCACACAGTGAAGCATCTAACACCTTAAAAAAAATGGTACAATCTCAGGATCAAAAAAAAAATTGTGTATGTGTCTATGTGGGTATTTGCACATGAGTACAGTGCCTGTTGAGACCAGAAGAAGGTGTCAGATCCCCTGACTATGGAGTTACATAGCTGATTGCTGTGAATGGGGGTGAAGCTTGAGTTCTGACCCATCACTCCTGGCCCAGACTCCCAGAACTTACCAATTTAAACGAAAGAAATGGCACTATTGCTTAGATTAATCTTTCTATCCTAGGACACATAAGGCCCGTTTCTGGATATATCCACAATATTTTGTGCTCATTTGAATATCTACACTGATATTGCTGTACACCAAGATTCTGTCTGGGGTCACTCAATTCTCTTTAATTTGCTTCCTTTTCTTCTTGAGGTCCCCATATAACCCCCAAGCTTCTGCATACGAATAAGCTTTCCAGTTTCTCTATGTCTGTTCAGAATTCTCCACTGTGCAGCACCATCTGAGCACTGCACTGCTCAGTCCTCCTCCTCCATATTGGTTACAACTCTCAGAGTGTGCTGACACTGACATATGCTTATAAGGGAAAGATTTTTCGGTTGTAGACACTATTAGGCAATTTCTTAGGTACTGCTGAACCATTCCACAATTTTCCATCTTTTTTGTGGCTTCTTCCTTATGTCATACGTGAAGATATAAATTTTGTCTGACAGATACAAGTTTCCATTACATTTTCCTCAGGAATACATTTTCTTCTAAAGTTTTAGCCAAGTTCTTTTTTTTTTTTTTTTTACTTCAAACATAGTAAGGGTTTAATAAACATTAACCATTATTAGTCAATCTTTGAAACAGTAGCATTTATAAATTTGTTTTGAACTACAACAACATACCATAAAATTTTAAGGTGTGAAATTTAGTGACTTCTTAAAAACCTTCATAGGGTTTTGTAACCATCAGTACTGTCTAGTTCCAGAACCTCAAAACAAATTCCATATGCATGAGCCAGGCATCCTTCTCTCCAGGGCTCCTGGCAACACATACTTCCTGTCTCTGTGAATTTGCCCATGAAATCTTACAATATTTAGCCTCTTGGTTCCGGCTTTTTCCACATAATTTAATGTTATCAAGGCCCATCTATATCATATTATATATCAGCACTTCATTACTTTTAATGGATGAATGATATCCCATTGTACAATCATAATACTTTGCATACCCACTGCATGAATATGCCCTGTTAATCTTTTTATCAAATGATACATGCTTGATTTATTTCTGCTCTCAACTATTGTGAAAAATGATGCTTCAAGCTCTGCGTCCAAGTTTTTGTGTTGGCATGTCTTTGGTTTTCATGGACATCTGCCTAGATGTTGACTTGCTGAAGTGGACGCCATGAGCAATTCATGAATGTTCTAGTTGCTACACACACACATGTTGGTATGAGTTATGACTGTCTCTTTTGAGTGTAGCTATCCTAGCAGGTGAGAAGTGCTGTCACATCCCTTAGTGACTAATAATGCTTAGTTTATTTTCACAGATGCATTTTCTTTGGAGAAGTTTCTGTTCAAATTTGACTTCTCAATTGGATTACTTAGTTTTATTGTTGAGTAGAAAGAGTCTACATATTTCAGAATCAGCTCTCTTGCCACATACATAATTATCAAGAAATTATTTTTGTAGATTGCCTTTTACTTTTCTGATTGGATTCTTTAGACCACAAAAAGGTTGAGTATTGGTGGGATGCATTTGTTCTTGTGCACTGAGTATCAAGGACACCATACAATACAAGATCACAAAGATTTGTGCCTATTGTGGTGAATTGAGTGAGAGTGACACCCAGAGGCTCTTGTATTTGAATTCTTGGTCTGTACTGAGTGAAAATCTTTAGGAAAGATTAGGAAGTGTGGCCTTATTGGAGGAGGTGCTACATTGGATTCGAAACCCTAGGCCAGGTCAAGTTTCTCCCTCACACTGATCTGCTCCCTGTGGATCAGGATGTAAAGCTCTCTGCTACTGCTCTTGTGCCATGCCTGTCTGCTTCAAACCATGATGACCATGGACTAATCCTTTAAACCTATAAGCAAGCCCCGAATAAATGCTTCCTTTTATAAAGCTGCCATGATCGTAGTGTTTCTTCATAGCAATGGGAGAGTAACTAAGATACCTCTATTTTCTTTTTTTTTTTTTTTTTTCTTTTTTTTTTTTTGATTTTTTTTTCCAATTTATTTTTTTTTAATTAGGTATTTTCTTCATTTACATTTCAAATGCTATCCCCAAAGTCCCCCAGACCTCTATTTTCTTCTAACTGTTTTGTGGTTTTAATTCTTACAGTTATACTTTTGATCCATTTAAACTAACTTTGTATATTGTTTGAAATAGTTAAGCCATTTGCATAAAAATATATGTACATGTCTCAACAGAATTAGTTCATGATGAAAATATTTACATTGAACAGTCTTTGCCTTCTGTTGAGAATCGATTGACTCCAAATGCATGTGTTAATTTCTGAACCATTGAGTCATTGTCTGTCCTTAAAAAAAATCATAGTACTGACAGTGTGTGTGTGTGTGTGTGTGTGTGTAAGTCATAGAACAATTTGTGAGCATCCATTCTCTCCACCATGTGGGTTCTAGGGATCAAACTCAGGTTATCAAGCATGATGTAGGTCTCTTTACTTGTGTGATGGTTTGTATATCCTTGGACCAAGGAGTGGCACCCTCTGAAAGTGTGGCCTTGTTGGAATAGGTGTGACCTGGTTGGAATGGGTGTGTCACTGTGGGTGTGGGTTTAAGATCCTCACCCTAGTTGCCTGGAAGTCAGTCTTCCACTAGCAGCCTTTGGATGAAGATGTAGAACTCTCAGCTCTGCCTGTGCCATGCCTGCCTGGATACTGCCATGCTCCCACCTTGATGATAATGGACTGAACATCTGAACCTGTAAGCCAGCCCCAATTAAATGTTTGTTTGGTTTTTTTTAATAAGACTTGCCTTGGTCCTGGTGTCTGTTCACAGCAGTAAAACCCTAACTTTTGTTCTTCTTTAATATTGCTTCATCTATTCTGAGTCCTTTAATTTCCCTGTAAATCTTGAGATAGAAGTAGAAAGAGAAGGAAGATAAGGAGGGAAGGTGAAGGAAGGAGGCAGGCCAGGGGTTTGCTACTGGGATTTTGATGGGGTCAGTTTGGGACTGGTCACTTTAACAACAGCCTTCTAATCCTCTAAAAGGAAGTGGCTTTCCACTAATCTAGGCAACCTTTATTTTCTTCCAGTGGCTTTTGTAGTGTTTAGTGCACAAGTCATATACTTTTTTTGTTTGTTTGTTTCCTTATAAAAGGGACAAGATGCTGCCAGAATTTAGTTTATAATTAAGGCAGAATGAGAATGGCAGAGAGACTGGAAAGGGGGCCATTGTGGCACATTCATGCTCAATTCTTGAATGTCTAGCCGTGTCAGAGTAACATGAGAATATTTGGGGACCACAAAGGCAGAGTGCCAAATGTAGGCTAAGAAATATCATCTACAATGGAGGGAGGTGAAGGAGGGGAGTGGGGAGAGGGACAGAGGGAGGGGGGGAGCATGCAGGGACAGAGGGAGGGGGGGAGCATGCAGGAGATCTTTGGCATCTCAGGGAAAGACCTGGCCTCGCTGCCTAGGGAACATAATAGCTTTAGGAACTGGTCGGTTCTGGAATCATCAGAATTCAGTTGCTCATAACATGAGATGGACATGTTTCTCCCAATTCCTTGAGGCCTGTCAGGTTGCAAAAGACTACTGACGCCAATAGTTCCCATTTAAGCAACAAGACAGTTTTCCAGGACTGGTCTGCTCATTCCCATTGTGCTGTGGCAAAGGGGAAGACAACAGACGTGGCTGGGAATGAAAACAGTCCCGAGGAATCTCTTGAGTCTGAAATCCAGTTGTGGAAAAAAGAAATCTAAGAATTCCCTTGAAAAGAATGGGAAAGAGTCCACATAAAGGATTTTATTACTTATGACAAACTCTTGCTGCTCACATAAAATCTTTATGGACTAGAGTTACATTATAAATATGCAACATATATGTGCACACGCCTTAATGTATCGAAGAGGCTGCATTTGCAACATACTATGCAAAACCAAGTGTTGACTTTTAGGCCCCCAAATCTTAAATGCAATAGGAAAAAGCAATGCCGGGAGTAAAGCTTACACAGACCCCAGCATTCTGTCCCTCCTTGTTTCATTCAGAATAATATCCCTGCCATCACATGCTAGAGTCAACAGCCAAATGTGTAGCTTCTTAACTCTCAGAGTTGTTTTGCTCTGGTGAGTCTCAAGATGCTCGGGGTATCTCATATTCATCATTTGTCCTGGCGGCATTCCTGAAAACAGATAAAAAAAATAGGTATCACCAGGGAGCAGGAAAGTAAGCAGATTTATCTACCCTTTATATAGGTAGGAAAACTGAGGTGTGAAGGAGAAGTAGACTTGTCCATTCATCAGTGTATTAGTGCCTCATTTAGTTGCTGAAACTGTGTGCATTGCTTCTGGCTCCAGATATTAAGGTTCCATCACTCTCTTGTCTTTCTTTGCACAGAGTTTCTGGTCTCACTTGGATTATTTTCAAAATGACAATCTGACGACATCGTATCAGGGCTGAAATTATCTCTGGAGTTATTCCACAGATCTCAGAATGATCACTGAAATGCTTTTCTTATAAAAGTTACAGAATCTGACCCCACTCCACCTTTCTCTCTTCTGCATCCCTAACGCTTTCCATGGTCTTTGCAGATATCTCCTCTTTGATCTCCAACATGAAACATCTCTCCTGCCTTCTATCCATGCCATTATTCATTTAAAATTTAACTTGGTTTTTAAAAATTAGTGTATTCTTTCCACTTTAAATTTGTAACATATGGTCATAGAATGTCCCATTTGGGTTCTACTATATAAGGCCATCTCAATGCTTTTTCACACTGTATCAAGCAAACGTGGGGGGAGGGGCATGCTCATGCATGTGGGGTGTGTGTGTGTTAGGGAGTGTTCTGGTTTTTTGTTTTTTTGAATGGAGATAGAGTCTTTTGGAAGAAGACTTTTGTATGCTATGGGAGAAAAATCATATCAAATTAAACATCTTTCACCCAGTATACTGGGCACATCCCTTGGGGAAAAGCAGAGATAACTAATCCTGTCAGTAACTTTATATCCACTCCTTGCAATAAAATCAGACAAACAAGCTTTCTGGTGAGGGATGAACTTTTACAGTTAGCTACACACTCTTTCCCCATTCCAGGTCAATTGAAAGTCAGCTGATGTTTGAAATACCATCATATCATGCTTCTTCGACATCACCAATTCTTTAGACCTCTTATACTTTCTCTACCATTTTGAATATCCCATCCCTAATAAGGGGTGAGAAAGTAATGGCGGCTAATGGGAATATTGAGAGGAAAGAGAAGTGAATTACTGAACTAGACCCAATCTATGGAAGCTTTTCACCAGTCATTTAACAATAGCTATTCAGTTTAAGATGTTAAGAGCTTGGCAGATAATTACTGTTCTTGCCATCTTGCAGTTGAGGAAATGGGGTCTCACGGAGGTGAAGTGCTTTGACCACGTTCTGGAGTTGGTACTATCCAACTGGGCTTTAAGCCAAGGGTTACTCAGCTCCAAACTCAGTGACTTCTCCCCTTTCTCCTTCACCCTGAGGGTGATTCAGGGATGCTAGACGAATCAATGCTAATGTGTATTTGCTTATAACACCACGTAAATCTCACACCACAAACCTGGGTGCTACGTGCACAGCATGCAGGCTCCAGGGCTCTCGTAAAGCTCTGCAGAAGCACGGTCTGAGCCTACCCTCCTCTCTCTCCAATCTGAGCTCCGGGAGGGCCAGCTTCCCAGTTTATGATGCTGTAGTCAGTTTTAGGTTCGCACTGCCTCTTGGCTAGAGACAGGGATTTCTTGCCATGTGGCACTCTCCACAGAGCAGCTTTGAGCATGGCAACTAGCTCCTCCTCACGTGACACATTAAGAGAGTGAGAGAAGGACCAAGACGGGAAACACACTGCATTTATAACCCAGTCTTGAAGGTCTTTGTATTCTATTCTCTAGAAGTGAGTCAGTTCATCCGGGCTACACCGGAAGGGGAAGGGTGTTACAGAGACCAGAACGCCAGGACGCGCGGATCAGTCGGGCTTTTGGATGAAGTTATTACTCTGAGTTCATTTCTAAGAGTCATTGCTTCACAAAAGCTGTTTGTGTCTAAATAATTGTTAGCACATGAGAGTCCTGTATGCGTTCAGTTCTTCACATTAAAATAATTTCAATGCGGCATATTTGCAGAAGTTTAAAAAAAAAATCACACGAAGCTCAGGACTAAATCATTTAAAGTAAATTTGAAAGATGAAACTGTGTGAGAACACATTTCTATAGCATTGTATATTTTATGCCTGTCAAATGAACACTATTATGTATAATACTGTATATTACATGTTATAGTGGGTATATGTACACACGGTATTTGAAAATTTTGGATACAGCAGTGCATAAGATAAAAATATATAAAATAGTAGAGATAAGCTGTGCCCCTGTCACAGTGTATAGTACACTCTTGTGATTTTTTATTTTACAGAGATTTACTTTCATTTTATTATTTTTTATATTTGACTATTACATGCATTTTTACAGTGTACTGTGATTGCATTCAGTGTTCCCTCTCTTCTCTCTCTCCTGCCCCTACAGGCTTCTTCTTCCCAATTGGCCCTCTCTCATTTTCAAGTCCTTTGTGCAGATCTTGTGCAGCCAGCCACCCCTGCTGTGTTCACAAGGGCAGTGCCTGTGTGCTACCCAGAAGACAGCCCCCACAGTGCTCCTTCCTGTCTGCTGGCTCTTCCAATCTTTCTAGTCCCTCTATGATCTTCCCAAGGCCCCATGGTGGTTGGCATAGAATCCTGTTTAGGTTGAAAAGCAATAATCACTTACAAAGATTTCTTTAATGTTACTACTTGGACGTGAATGGAAAGACTATCCTTCTGGCCATGCACGCTGTATGTGCTCCTTGTTCCTTGTTGGTAACATTTTATTAATGCCCCAAGATAGCCAAAGATATTTACCAAACAGACATTTGAAGCAGAGTCCTTCAGCTTGCTAAACTTCTAGTGAACAAGGCTCTCTGGAAACCCAAACATTGATAATCTTCACAGAGCTTAATGAGAAAGGTGGTGTGGATCAACAGTTGACACTTGAACACAACCTCAGGGCCCCAATAGTCTGCCCTACTGGCTGAGGGTCTCTGACAATTAGCATTACCTCAACATATATTGACCAAACCCACCTTGTAATAACTCTGAGGATGACAGGAAAGCCACTCAGGTAAGGGAGATAGACCAGGGAGTCAGACTGCTGGCATTCATTTCCTGGTTCTGCCTCTTACTAAGTGGAGGCAATGATGTCACTCTTCTCATATGTCCATTGAGAAGACTCTTTGAGTTAGTATGTGCAAAGCACTGAGAACAATATGTGCTGCTTGGTAAGTGCTAAATCCATAAGGATAAAATGAGGACATGTGTGCAAAACTAGCAGCCTAGTATTACTAGAGGTCCTGGCATAAATTAAGATGATTAAGCAGTCTTCCTCAAACTTTTAACCTTTGGTTTCTTCATATAGAAAACATTTGCCATACATAGTTCTAATGAAAGGTAAGCAAAATTTTATGTACACTATAAAATTATATGGGTGCATGTGTGTGTGTGCATGTATATATATATATATATATATATATATATATATATATATATATATGTTTGCAATCCAAATAAGGACTCAGGATGTAATAAATGATAGTTATGATGAATATTTATATGATGGATATTTAGCAGCATTTATAGGGTTAGTAGTAAGGGAAAGTTGGGTACACCAAATACCAGAGTGTAGAACCTCTCCCATAAGGGAGTGAACACCTCTAAGAATATGGCTTGCCCTGAGTCCTTGACAAGGTGCTCTGTGCTCCCTAATTTTGAGAAGTGATTTTCAGAGTGTGTATCTGGGCTAGAGTTTCTCAACCTGTGGGCCCCAACCCCTTTGGGGATTGAACAATCTATATATCAGATATTTATGTTGCAATTCATAACAGTAGGAAAATTACAGTCATGAAGTAGCAGCAAAAATAATTTTATGGCTGAGATCACCACTATCTGAGGAGCTGTACTTTTTTTTTCATTTCTTTTTTTGTTACTTTCTTCATTTACATTTCAAATGTTATCCCCAAAGTCCCCTATACACTTCCCCCGCCCTGCTCCCCAACCCACCCACTCCCACTTCCTGGCCCTGGCATTCCCCTGTATTGGGGCATATGATCTTTGCAAGACCAAGGGCCTCTCCTCCCACTGATGGCCAAGTAGGCCATCCTCTGCTACATTTGCAATTAGAGACACAGTTCTGTGGGGTACTGGTTAGTTCATATTGTTGATCCTCCTATAGGGTTGCCGACCCCTTTAGCTCCTTGCTTACTTTCTCTAGCTCCTTCTTTAGGGGACCTGTTTTTCATCCAATAGATGACTGTGAGCATCCACTTCTGTATTTGCCAGGCACTGGCATAGTCTCACAAGAGAGAGCTATATCAGGGTCCTGTCAGCAAAATCTTGCTGGTATATGCAATATTGTCTGGGTTTGGTGGTTATATATGGGATGGATCCCCAGGTGGGACAGTCTCTGGATGGTCCTTTCCACTGTCTCAGCTCCAAACTTTGTCTCTGTAACTCCTTCCATGGGTATTTTGTTCCCCGTTCTAAGAAGGAACGAAGTATCCACATTTTGGTCTTCCTTCTTCTTGAGTTTCATGTGTTTTGTAAATTGTATCTTGGGTAGTGTAAGTTTCTGGGCTACTATCCAGTTATCAGTGAGTACATATCAGGTGTATTCTTTTGTGACTGGGTTACCTCACTCAGGATGATATCCTTCAGATGCATCCATTTGTCTAGGAATTTCATAAATTCATTGTTTTTAATTGCTGAGTAGTACTCCATTACACAGGAAATCTTAAGATTCTTCAAGAAAATGAATCTTCAGAGCTAACGAATTGTGGTGCCTTCCCTGCCCCAAAAATGAATAAATGCCTAGAGTTGCCTCTGTTGACAAACAGCCAAAATTCCCTATAATCACAGATAATTGTTTCTTTCTTTTTTTAAATATATTTTATTATGTATTTTCCTCAATTACATTTCCAAAGCTATCCCAAAAGTCCCCCATACCCTCCCCCCTCTCCCCCATTTCCCTACCCACCCATTCCCATTTTTTTTTTTTTTTTGGCCCTGGCGTTCCCCTGTACTGGGGCATATAAAGTTTGTGTGTCCAATGGGCCTCTCTTTCCAGTGATGGCCAACTAGGCCATCTTTTGATACATATGCAGCTGGAGTCAAGAGCTCTGGGGTACTGGTTAGTTCATATTGTTGTACCACCTATAGGGTTGCAGGTCCCTTTAGCTCCTTGGGTACTTTCTCCAGCTCCTCCATTGGGAGCCCTGTGATCCATCCACTAGCTGACTGTGAGCATCCACTTCTGTGTTTGCTAGGCCCCAGCATAGTCTCACAAGAGACAGCTATATCAGGGTCCTTTCAGCAAAATCTTGCTAGTGTATGCAATGGTGTCAGCGTTTGGAAGCTGATTATGGGATGGATCCCTGGGTATGGCAGTCTCTAGATGGTCCATCCTTTTGTCACAGGAGGAGCTGTACTTTAAGTGGCTTATTAAATGTATAGTCTTCTTCCCTCTTGTGTTTTTAATCAAGTCTCATTGTCGCTATAGGCCGAGTGTACAAACAACAAATTAGAACTGACTATCAGTGTTAAATGCCTTCTGAGTGTGTGCAGCTTAGGATCCAAGCAGAGAGAATTATAAACCCCAGAAGCTGCCTCCTAATAGAGGCTGTGCTCACAGTGTAATGAGACCTCAGGAGCGCCTAGAGGACAGACTGACATTGTCTTGGGCATCTTTCTCAAAGACACGCATAGCACCTCCTTTGCTTCCCGGGCTTCATTCAGGACTCTAATGTCCTGGGCCTCTCCTCAAAAAAACAAGTCAGTAGCAACTGTGTAGGTAGAAAAGAATGCGTTTCCCCAAACCATAATCCTGTCTTTGGCGTTGCTAATAGTAGCCATGAGCCAAGGTGGCAAGAAAAGCATGCTCAAAGCCTGTTCTGGGCAGTAGGCTGCCCCCTGACCACCTCTCAGGCCAGAACTCCGGCTATCAGGCTGAAGGCAAACATCCCACAGACCAAGCCTTGGGGAGACACTACTCCATGACTAAGTGTTTTCAGGAACACGGAATAAATGAGATACATAAACAACTATTGCAGCTAGGGTTACTCACGGGTCTTAGTTGTTATTGGAAGTCCCAGTTCCAACAGTTATCGCTGTCCCACCCTGACGATGAGTTTGTTTATGGGTGCGCCCATCCACTCTTCCTGATGACCATCTTCAACAATAAACAGAATTTCACTTGGTTTTGACACCTCCTTTATTTTTCTACCTGTGATTTTGAAGAAGTCAGGTTACTTAGTAACAAGTTAGAGCTTAAACCAAGAGTTCACTTTGCAATTATTAATATATGGTAAAGTCCAAAGAGGCCTTAACCTTCATGCTCTTCCTCATGGTAGTACCTTGCCTTCACACTCCTTAGTTAGAGGCTTTCGGTAGCACAGAAGTTTCTAGGTTCTACTACCAGTTCTCAGACTGGGGATTAGTCCTGTGTCCTCAGATGAAGGATGAACATACATAGACGACTCTCTAGAGCATCACTTGCTAACCTTTGACATCTGTCCTGTTATTTAGTTAATGACCGAATTTCCAAGATGGAATAGTCTCGGTGTACCTTGGGGAACTGTTTGGTTTGAATTTGAAATGACCTCCTTGGGCTCTTCTTTTGAATGCCTGACCCTCTCTCTGCTGGTAACACTATTTTGGGAGGTTCTGGAAACCTAAGGAGAGAGAGATACCTACCAAGACTAAGCACATTAATGTCTGCTGAATCCTTATCCTGCCAGGATGTGAACAGTCTCTACCAAACACTCCTGCCGCCATGACTGTCTTCTCTGCCAAGCCCACCCTGACACGAAGAAACGAAACCTTCTGAACCCTGAAGCCAAAATAAGAATTCCTCCTCTAAGTTATTTGTCACAGTGTTATGTATGTTCTAACACTGGGCCATGGAGAAAGCAGCAATTCAGATACTGAGTTTTCTAGGTAGACCAAGGAAGGCTTACAACTGCCTGCTCAGCCCTGGCCAGCTCACTAAGGTTCCATGATAGCTCTTCAACTCAGCTTGTCTCACTGGCCTCAGGAGCATCTTTTTCTAAGGACCATTTGCTGTCTGCAGTGTTGAAAGCAGAGACAGTTCTCCCTCCCACCAAAAAAACTCCAGACAGGAACTGAAACAGAAGCAGGGAACTCTGATTAGTAGGAAAAAACATGAGAGCTAAAGGGTTTGCTTAGCTGCACCCTTAAAGGAATACACAGTCATCCTAGCAATTTAACCGTGGACGGTATTCTTTTGCATAAACAACGAGGTAGTATATCGTAATACCACTGGGAAATGCATAAAAATGAGCCATTTGGGGAAAGAAAGAGTGCTTATCGGTGGCATTCGTTAATTTCCTCACAATAACACTCTCAGCCTGGTCCATTTTAAAGAAACCTTAGTGAAATCATTACATGGGAAGTTAGGAGAAAAACTAGCCAATCCTTTCATCAGCCAGTAAGCGCTACCCGATACCAGCCAGTAAGCGCTACCTGGTACCAGCCAGTGAGCGCTACCTGGCACCAGCCCTGTGTTGGGGAAGTCCGGGAATGGCTGCCCCTTCTTAGGTTTGCATAAGGAAGAAAAAATGGTTTCTTTTAAGTTAACAACGCCTGGAGAAAGGAGGCAGGATGGAAAGATTTGTAGCAAAGGGTGTATTGCAGGGCTGCAAGTGCCTTTGAGTGTGGTCCCTGTGGCCCCGGATGTACTGAAGGAAAGACAGGCCAGCATGGACGAAACGTTTCAATGTAATAACTTAAGTGGATTTTCAAGATGGCTAGTAACAAAACAGGAAGGTTTTCTCCAATTGAACTTTATTTATTTTATATTATTTTTTTAAAAAGTTGTTACAAAAAACCCGTTGGTTACAACAGTCAGTGTAATAGCTGATGAGCTAGCCACTCTCCAAGGAGCCAAGATCAATAGACTACTATTACAGAAAATGGCCACGCCGCAGAGCACAGCCAAGCGAGGGAACAGGGAATTTCAGACGGAGAATGTCAGAGGTCATGGGTGTAGAGGAAATGGAGACTGCTGAAAGGCTAAGAGTGATGCACTAGGTTACGTCAAGATAAGAGCTCTGTGAAAGAAGGACTATTTGTTAACTCCGCATCTCC
Organism: Mus caroli; assembly: GCF_978045245.1. Lineage (NCBI taxonomy): Eukaryota > Metazoa > Chordata > Mammalia > Rodentia > Muridae > Mus > Mus caroli. Next base: position 58,162,214 of record NW_028227258.1, on the reverse strand, counting down.
CCGAACTCTGCTTGTCCTTTGTGGCATCCAGAGGCAATTCAAAGTTCTGCCCCAAGGCAGGAAGTTTGTTATTGCTAATGTGAACGCAGGGAGATTCCAGCTCTCAATAAATATTGACTGAGAGACATCTTGGCCCAAGATGGGGGTAAGTCTTTACTTCACCCACAGTACCTCACAGCTAAGTACCTCCATGGCACCTGCTCCCATTGGCTTTCTCCCGAAGCCAGAGTGATATGTCTAGGTACTTCTAGCCAGCTCTGGTTCTGTTTTGTGACCTACAGGGAGGGAAAGCACTCAAACAGCATTTTTCTGGTTTTTTTTTTTCCTCTTTCATGGGAGTTTTATTTTGGGGCTTCTATAATTCATTTAAGCATATTTGTATGATTTAACTATATTTAGACATATAATTTAACTGTAAGTAAACATAAAAATACTACAAACATAAGTATAACTAATTTGACTATTTTGTAACATGAACTTGCACTAGAGGCCCCTGGGTAAACGAGTTTTTTAAAAATGAGCCAGAAAAAAAGTTGCAGTAAATCAGAAGCATAAGATGAGTATCTTCTCTAAGTTCTCATTTTTAAAAAGAGAGTTTGTTTTTTTTAACTATGGGAAAAATGCTAATTTTCTTGCATAGGAAACTTTAACAATCCTATTACAGCCAACAGTGAAAATAGTTCTGTAGTGCAACCACTTTAAGGATATTGAAATAAAAACCCACTGGTAGCATCAAGTGTCTGCTAAAGTATACAGATAATTAGGACAGAAAAGTTCTCAGGATAGGCAGAAATAAGAACATGACGACGGCTTGTTATGTAAGTCTTCACTTTTGCTGCCTGGTCTTAGTGACTAGCCTGGCTCTTTTTGAGTTCTTTAAACAGTGTTGGACCAGAGTAAAACTGCCCCTGCCAAAGGTCAGCTTCCCCAGTCTAAGCAGCTTCTCGGAAAATGTCCAACAGACAAGGCTAGCCAACAAAACAAAACAAAACAAAACAAAAAACCAAAAAAACCAAACACAAACACAAACCAAAACAAATAAAACCACTGGCTTCCAAATATACAGACAAGTATATTTGGGGATTTATTTTAATTTTTAAAATGTGTGTGTCTGTGTGTGCGCACATCCATGTGTCTGTCTGTCTGTCTCTATCTCTCTTTCTATCTTTGTATATCCATGTGTCTGTTTGTCTGTCTGTATCCACGTGTCTCTGCATCTGTCTCTCTCTGTGTCTCTGTCTGTCTCTCTTTGTGTATCTATGTATCTCTATGTGTGTGTGTCTGCCTGCCTGTCTCTCTCTCTGTGAATCTGTGTATGTGTGTGTGCACACGAGTGCATGCACACATGTGAGCATGCGTATGTCTATATGAGTAAATGTCATGTAGAGTAGGAACCCTTAAGATGCCTGAAGAGGGCATGGATTCCTTGGGGATGGAGTGACAGACGCTTGTGAGAGGCCTCGTATGAAATCTGGAACCTGAATTCAGGTCCTCTGGAAAAGCAGCAAGTGCTGTTAACCTCCTAACCAACTATAGCATAGATATGCTGTTGTACAAAAGAAAATAGATAGTAAGCAAAATTTAAACATTTCTAAGACTGATTGAAGGATTCTGAGTGAGCAGAAGGCAGCACCCTTCCCAGCCCTGACATCAAGCTCTGTCTTTTCATGAATCCTTCTTATCATCCACCTACTTAAGCCAAGGCCCAAGCCACAAGGTGGAAGGGGGATGGAAATGTGCTCACTGTCTAGAGCTTCATGCACTGGACCTGAACCCATCCCCACGCTAACTTACTTGTCCAGGGATCACTTGTTCATGCTCAGCTGCCCTGAAGAACTGAAAGAACCAAAGCTTGAGGGATCAATCCTCTGGGACACAGCATTAGAGAGTGGTTACAGCTTGGTGTGTTGCATCATGTGACATCACCTCCTATTGTTTGAATGACTTAGGAATCTCTTTCTCAAATGGAGGGAATCTAGTTTACCTTATAAAGAGGAGTAAGAGTGTCTGTTGCAGAACAGAGCTCTGCCAATGGCTGTTCTCATCATATATCAAAGTTCTATCAAATCCTCTCCAGAATGAAATTTCTCTCTCTCCATTCCCAGTTCCATGCTGCTTCCAATTACGAGGAGAAAAGAATGACCATTATTGCCTCTCTTAGAATAACTAAAGGCCATCCAACTTCAAACTATGTTTGAGACTGATGGAGAATAATCTATACAAGGGCACTGGATATGGAACTTATAACTCTAGAGGAGTCAGCTATGGTGAGATCAAAGGTTACATGGTGAGAGAGGGAACAGCTTCCAGGAGAAATGAAATCAGCTCCAGCAACAAAGAGCCAAGCCCTGTGTCTCAAGGGGCAGGCATCCCACCTTTTCCAATAAGAAGCTGAAACCTTTTTTTCTACCACTTGGCTGATATGCAGAGTGCTGGAGCTGTCCCAAACTTTCCATGCTACACAATGTACATTGTAGTCCATCTGCCCGTCTGCCCACTCATGTTTGTTTCCAGTATCAGCTGACGGAATCTGAACTCAAGCTACATGTTGTGTTTGGCCAGGAGAAGTGTTTTAATATCCTCGCTTGACTGGGGCTATCTCAGTGTTGGTGAGTTCTGTTATTTTGAATAGGATAAAGTGCTGCCCCAGGTTTCTGCATAGTCATAGCAGAACATTTCAACTTTAAACTCCTGTTATCTACTGTAGGAAATTCTTGCTAAAATAACCACATCTGGAGCTTCCTTTGAAGATTCCTGGAACTCTGACGAACTCTTGGACAAACTACACATATCAAAACACGTTTGGTTATGTTTCTCACCTATTATGGGAAAATCTGAAATCAGAGCATCTTCATTCTACCCTTCTTCCTGCATCTGGAATCCAGTACATCACCTGGGCAAGGATAGTGAAGATGTGATAGTTATTTTTCTTCATATTTCTGTGATTTATATTTAAACCACAAAGGGTATGTTGCTGGACCCAAACAATGCAGAGTGGAATGGGTTCACTCCTCTGCAAACATTGTATTTCACTGTTTTGTATCCCATATCTGCCTGGTAATGTGGAAGCCCCAGGATCCAAGGGTCTGCTACCCAATGCATGCTTAAAGGACTGATCATCTAGTAGAGCAGCAGTGTGAAGGATGCAAACGAGGGGAGTCAGCTGAGTAAACTTCCAGTCGAACTTCCTTATCTTCATCGTCACAGAACTGACCATGTCCCTCATGAACTTGGGCTCACCCTCGCAGCCAACAAGAACAATTCACACTGTTCTGGCTTGAATTATCCATGTCAACTATTATATGACCCCACATTTCCTGGACAAGTGAGCAGTCACTGGGCTTGCGATAAATGTTTATCTCTTAGGTTAGGGGAACTCTGGTTGAAACTTGACAACTTCAGGAAGAAGGGTCTGAAACATTGCTCTTCATCTATAACCCTGCTCTTCTTGATAGTCAGAGTAAAATGCTTAAAGCTTGGAAGTGTGGAGGAGAAAGTGAGGCTCCTGGTGTCAGTAGTGAGAAGGAATAAGGGAAGTTTTAGAGCAGTGACAATTCGTGGTGCTTGCATCCAAATATTTGCTTCTGTACCTTTACTTCCAGATGCTGACACCCAGATGTTCACTGGCATTTTACCACTTCTTTACCATAAAGTGTAATTGATTTAAAATCCTGCTGACCCTACAGATTCGTATATACTTCAGAAGGAGTAAGTTTGCCAGACTCATTGTGAGATTTCTAGCACCAGGGATGATAAAGGCGGGGGCCACAACAGTAAGAAAAGGAAGAGGAAGTGAGATTAAAGCTAAGGTAGCACATGGTCTTCACTTGTGATTTCCTATTGGCTAACTTTGGCACATATAGAAAGCATGAGGTTTCAGATATGAGAAGTGATGCCCCAGACCTAAGATCTAAAAGTTCCTTAAGACAGGCAAGTTTGATGAATTTAACAAGTAAGACACCTTACATTTATCCTGTCTCTGTTTATTGGCACATGGGAGTTTCTGATCTACAGCCAGTCAGACTGCAATGGGCACTTAAACCTTGGGCTTACAATATGAAATGGCCACCTGTGGTTCTTAAGTGGTCATTAGTCACCGTCTCCTTCTGAGACTCAGTCTTCCATGTTTTACGCGTGTCTTGTCTCTCCTGCACAGTTCCAGCAGCTGAGGGAAACAGTGAGGGGGCAAATCATAGTAAGGATATTCAGAGCTGTAGCTCACTTTCCTTTTAAACATTCATTCATTCACTAGGGTGTACAGCTATGTGCACAGATTTGTGTACATGTGTGATAGGGTATGTAGCATGTAACATGGCACATGGAAGTCTGAGGACAACTTACAGAAGTCAACCTGTCCTTCTACCATGTGGTCAAAGGGATCGAACTCAGAACATCACAGTTGGTAGCAAAAACTTTAACCCTCTGGACCATCTCTCACTGGTTCATGGTTTGCTTTTGTTTTCCCCAAAGCATCTCATTTTTCAAAGGCCACCTGCAGGCCAGTGAGGTTGTCTAGGAGGCAGAGAGTCCTGATTATCAAACTCTAACACAGTCATAGAGTGGCTTTCTCTTCTCTCCTGACCAGAGGACTGTACATGTCTATAGGCAAAGGTGTGGCCTGTAGTCACCCCATGACAGCTCTCAGAACACTATCAGGCCACAGCTGTGGTCTTGTTGTGCTTGTAACTGTATGGTAGTGTTAAGCATAGGGGTGCTCAGCACTGGGAGGTGGTAGAAGGAAGACCAGGAGTTCCTTGACTACACAGCAAGTTAGAGGCTAGCCTGGGCTACAGGAGATCCTGCCTGAAAAACAACAACAAAAATCTGTACTAGAGAAATATATCATGAATGATGCATGGATGATTTGGTCACAGAAGGAGGCAGTTAAAGACTAATTATCAGAAGACTATTAAGAGAGATTAAGGAAAGAAATTTCCTTATAAACTGAGTGATCTGCTCTGTATAGAAACACAAAATGATTATTCATTGCTGTATGTCCAAAGGTAAGCATGCATGAATACTCAGTAAGTTCAATGACTACATGAGCAGATCGGTGGGTAGTAAGTGGATAAACAAATAACAGAGAGGTTCATGTCATGAAATATTCCATGAAAAAAAATAAGTTTTCAACATTACCAGGCTTTTGATAGGATGTCTTAGTCAATTCAGGCTGCTCTAAAAAAACTACCATAGACTAAGAAGCTTATAAACAAGAGAAATGTATTGCTAACAATTTGGGGAGTTGAGAAGTTAAAAATCAACGCAGCAGCACATTTAGTCTCTGGAAAATTCAGTTCTTTGGTTCATATCAATACTTTATCAACACCAACATTATCAACATCAATATTTTCTCATTGTATTCTCTCATTGTGCAAGATGCTAGCCAGCTCCCTGAGGCCTTCTTGATAAGGACAGTGATTCATCCCCATGACATAGTCACTCCCCAAAACTCCAACTCTTCAGAGCATTGTTTAATATGAGTTAGGATGGGGCATGTAGACCATGGCAGACAAATGAATGGCAAACCAAAGAATGTCCTCTAGCTAGTCTTCCACAGGATACTCAGGTGGACGGGAGGACACTAAAATAAACTAAGAACGCAGACACTTGTGGCCAGTGTTCCTGAGCGAGACCAAGAGAGTGGCAGCATGGACTCCAAAAGCTGGCGAGAGACAGCAGACAGGAAGCTTCTTGTTTTAAATGCATTTTAAACACTGGTAAGCTGTGGCCTCTTCTACCAGTGTTCCCCCACCTGTGCGGTATGTTACTTAAATTTGTGTAGAAATGAGAGAAGGGATGTTGTCCAGCAATCTGCACAGCCTGAGCTGTGACCCTTGTGTGCCCTCTGCCCCTCACACAGTGTTCCCTTGCCTCGAGTGGCTCCTTAGGGGGTCTTTGAAATACCCCTGGGTTACCTCACTGGCTACTCTCCTGCCCCAAGTGTTCTCTCTCTGGTCATGTGAGGAGTTATGTCCAACACCAACTGACCGTTGCTGTGTTTACCACTGTGTGAGTCACTTTCATAAATTCAGATATGTATCCTCACAGCTTGTGACTTTAGGATTTACTAATACAACATTTTTAATACAACTTGGACCTGAAATATATGCCATTTATTTCAGCTGGCACCAAGAAGAAGTGCTCATTTGTTCCAACAGTAAAAGGAGAACTGTTAGGTTTATTTAAGGATGGTAGACTCTGTTCTGTACTTTTCAAACAATTTAAGGGAATCTCTTAAGAATAGTTTTCATCTAGAAAAGAGTTTCACCCTGCACTCTGGGTTGATTGTGCTTAAGGAATTCAAGTGAATAGTTCATGATGTATTTCCAAGACATGGATTCCATTCTCAACCTGCCTGATCACCAGGTCACTATCATGTGAATAAGCTCAATAACAATTCCTTAATATTAGCATTCATATTCTATTTTTTGCCTAATTTTAAGGTTTGAATCTAGATCCATATAAGGTTAATACCTTGCAATGATGTCCTGAATTTATTTTCATTTCTATAGGTTCCTTTTCTGCTGCTTATCTAAAGATTTATTCATTTTTATTTTGTGTATATTAGTGTTTGCTTGTATGTATGTATGTATGATGTATGTATGTGTATTGTGTGTTTGTAGTGCTCATGAAGGCCAGGAGAGGATGCTGGATCCCTTGGACTGAAGTTACAGATGGTTGGGAGCACCACACGGGTGCTGGGAACTGTATCTGATCCTCTACAAAGGCGGCAAGTGCTCTTCACTGCCGAGCCATCTCTCTGGGTCCTCTGTTGACTTTTAAAAAATTGTGTCACTTTTTATTGTTGTTTGAATACACAGTTACCACTGAAATTTCTCACAGACTAGATTTTCCCAAGCCTTCTCATTCCTTTTTAGCTTAGTGTTCTTCCCTCAGGAGCAGCAGCTCAGAGCTTAGTGTTCTTCCCTCAGGAGCAGCAGCCCACGAAGCTTCATGGGGTTCACATTTCACTTCATTTTTTTTCAAAATGGTTTTGTGTTTCTATAAATACAAAAATTTCTAGATTTTTAAAAAACAGATATGATGCATTCACAACATTTAATAATTCCATTCTTTCTTGGATCCTGAACAGCCAGCTCCTCATAGTACCAAGCCATTATTTCATTCAGCTTTGCAAATTCATGAAATTCTGATTGCATTATCTCTAGTCTGTACATTTACTGGGGATGTTGCTAAAAGGTAAACTTTTCCCTCACCTGTCATTGGCTTTGAAATTACAGAATAAAATCCAATTCCTTCTTTTTATTCTTAGGGTTTGAAATAAGTCATTCATTGGATGTCTTCCAAGGAATAAAAGTGGGAAATGACAGCTATCACTATGTCCTCATGGATTCAAATGCATTTGACTCCATTGTGATGTGTGCGGTGTTCTTACTGACACTCCAATTGGTCCCTCCTCACGGGAGGGGAGATTATTTAGCTTGCTCTTTCTCATCACTCCAGGACTCGTGTTTGCATCTGTTCTGGTTTAGACCATATAGTTTGGAGATGCCTACCAAAGTTGCATGTGCTGAAGGCAAAGTCACAAGCTGGTGGTTCTCTAGTGGAGAAGCATGTGAGGAAGTTAGGGCATTGGGAGGCTTGATGGGGACACTGGGAATCTGGTCCCTTCTTGTCTTTCTCTTTGCTTCCTAATTGCCATGGCATAAGCAGCATTGCTCCACCACACTCTCTGCCTCAGGCCTCAAATCAGTGGGTCCAAGTGGTCATGGACTGAAAGCTACAAGGTCACTGATCAAAACAAACTTTCATTCTTTAAAACCGATTTTCTCAAATAGTTTGTCACAGCAATAGAAATTGGATTATATAGGAACATTTTGCAGTTTGGTGTATAGAAAAACTTCAGACTCATTCCATAGATCCCCACCCCAGACCTCCTCCTCCTCCCCCTCCTCCTCCCCCTCCCCCTCCCCTCCCCTCCTCCTCCTCTTCCTCCTCCTCCTCTTCCAAAAATGACATCCAGGATAATAATCTGGCCACCATCGTTATTCGTTGTTTTCAAGTTGCCCACTGTTTTTAGGTCTTTGTGTACAGACAAGGTAAAAAGGTCACAGTTTACAGAAATATCTCCAGTTCGGATTCAAGGCTGCCAGGTTTTTACTTACCCATACCATGCTTCCTTCAATATTTTCTACCCTATACCAAAAATCTTTTTATTAATAACACAACATTATTGTGAATTTGCTTGAACCCACATTGCACATACACTAGATTATTATTATTTTATTAGATTACCAAGAATAATTTAAGGAGTACACTTGCCTTTATCAGTTTTTCATTTTTTCCTCCTTTCCTTGTTTCCTTTTCTTCTTGGTATATAGAGTGAGAACCTGCAGCCTGCTCACCGAGCTTTAGAGCCACTTGGAATAGCTCCTTACTGTGGGGTTGCCTCGTCTTGTTTTCTGTTGTAGTGATAAATATTGTAACTAAGAAAATCTTAGGGGAAGAAAGGGTTTACTTAAGCTTACCACTTTCAGGTCATCAAGGGGAGTCAAGGCGGGAATGAGAGGCAGGAAGTGAAGTAGATCCATGGAGGAACACTTGCTCCCAGGCTCAAGTTCAGCTACCTTTCTAATCCAGTCCAGGTCCACCTGACCAGGGTTGGCACAACTCACAGTAATCTGTGTTTTCCTATGCCGATTAGCAGTCAAGAAATTGACCTTACACATGTCCATAGGCCAATATAATGGAAGCAGTTCCATTCCTCAACTGCGGGTCCCTCTTCCCACGTACAGCATGCTAGCAATGAAAGCCAATTGTGATGGTGGTGATGTCACCAAGCAGATACACCATTGCACTGATTTGTTTCATTTTAATTTTGTTTTAGAGATTGCTTCTTTAGAATTGTTTGGATTATTGAAATAGGGTATCCATACATAGCCCTGGCTGACTCGGAGTTTCCATTATTATAGGCGAGTCTCCACACCATGGTGATTCCCCTGTCTCTACTTCCCAAGTGCTGGAATTTGGGTTAAAACTTTTCACATTTAAGTTTTTGGTGGTTTTTAGGAATGAACTGTCCTGGAAGTTCATAATGTGTAAAACATTGGCAAGATTTTAAATGCGAACTTATTAAAAATAAACTTTAGAAAGTCTTACTTTGCTACCCGTTTCCTACCCACCCCTTTAGTAAGAAAAATGTAAAATCTGTATATGTGTGTGTGTGTCACTCCTAGATCAAAGATAAAATTGATATGTGTACTTCTCAACACCTTCCATGACTTAACAGTACCATCTGGAGGTCACTTCTCTGTGCTGAATAGTGCTCCATTTATGGACACACCCATCTGTCTTCTAGAAATGGCTTCTCTGGGTTGTTTTCAGTTTTCTGCTAATATTAAGAGTGCTATAATGAATCGTTCTGTGCATATATCTTTTTATAGTTCTTTTAGGACTATCTTTGGGAAAGATTCCTAGAAGTAAATTGCCAGGGCAAAGGGGAAGTGCATAAATAATTTTTACTCGATCTTGCCAAATTAACCCCCATTGTGTCCAGCCCTTTGCAACTCCACCAGAAATGAACTAAAAGCACTCATTTCTCCATGGGCTTGCCAACACTGCTTGTTGTCAGACATGAAATGTTGCCAATCTGATGATGAGGCTTAAATTTCTTTCCACTTAACATTCCTAGGGTTGAGCATCTTTTCTTACACTTAAGAGTTATTTGCATTTTTTTCAGGTCAAGAGTTTGTA